>NW_027223040.1:0-1275000 GCF_043380555.1 Nothobranchius furzeri
CGTGGAGGCACTCAGTCAGACCCAGTGTTGACATGTGGTAAGACGCTCCTCGGGGCGCGTCTTGCTTGGACCTCTCTCCCTGAGGCGCTCAGTCAGACCGAGTAGTGACATGTGGCAAGACGCTCCTCGGGGCGCGTCTTGCATGGACCTCTCTCCCTGAGGCGGTCAGTCAGACCCAGTGTTGACATTTGGCAAGACACTCCTCGGGGCGCGTCTTGCTTGGGCCTCTCTCATGGAGGCCCTCTGTCAGACCCAGTGTTGACATGTGTCAAGACGCTCCTCGGGGGGCGTCTTGCTTTGGCCTCTCTCCTGGAGGCGCTCAGTCAGACCGAGTGCTGACATGTGGCAAGAAGCTCCTCGGGGCGCGTCTTGCTTGGGCTTCTCTCCTGGAGGCGCTCAGTAAGAACCATTGTTGACATGTGGCAAGACGCTCCTCGGGGCGCGTCTTGCTTGGGCCTCTCTCCAGAAGGCCCTCAATCAGACCCAGTGTTGACACGTGGCAAGACGCTCCTCGGGGCGCGTCTTGCTTGGGCCTCTCTCCTGGAGGCGCTCAGTCAGACCCAGTGTTGACATGTGGCAAGACACTCCTCGGGGCGCGTCTTGTTTGGGCCTCTCTCATGGAGTTCCTCTGTCAGACCCAGTGTTGACATGTGTCAAGAAGCTCCTCGGGGCGCGTCTTGCTTGGGCTTCTCTCCTGGAGGCCCTCAGTAAGACCCATTGTTGACATGTGGCAAGACGCTCCTCGGGGCGCGTCTTGCTTGGGCCTCTCTCCTGGAGGCGCTCAGTCAGACTGAGTAGTGACATGTGGCCTGACGCTCCTCGGGGCGCGTGTTGCTTGGGCCTCTCTCCTGGAGGCGCTCAGTCAGACCAAGTGGTGACATGTGGCAAGACGCTCCTCAGGGCGCGTCTTGCTTGGGCCTCTCTCCAGAAGGCCCTCAATCAGACCCAGTGTTGACACGTGGCCAGACGCTCCTCGGGGCGCGTCTTGCTTGGGCCTCTCTCCTGGAGGCGCTCAGTCAGACTGAGTAGTGACATGTGGCCTGACGCTCCTCGGGGCACGTGTTGCTTGGGCCTCTCTCCTGGAGGCGCTCAGTCAGACCAAGTGGTGACATGTGGCAAGACACTCCTCGGGGCGCGTCTTGCTTGGGCCTCTCTCCTGGAGGCCCTCTGTCAGACCCAGTGTTGACATGTGTCAAGACGCTCCTCGGGGCGCGTCTTGCTTGGGCTTCTCTCCTGGAGGCCCTCAGTCAGACCCATTGTTGACATGTGGCAAGACGCTCCTCGGGGCGCGTCTTGCTTGGGCCTCTCTCCTGGAGGCTCTCAGTCAGACCGAGTGCTGACATGTGGCAAGACGCTCCTCGAGCCGCGTGTTGCTTGGGCTTCTCTCCTGGAGGCGCTCAGAAAGACCCAGTGTTGACATGTGACAAGACGCTCCTCGGGGCGCGTCTTGCTTGGGCCTCTCTCCTGGAGGCGCTCAGTCAGAACCAGAGGTGACATGTGGCAAGACGCTCCTCGGGGCGCGTCTTGCTTGGGCCTCTCTCCTGGAGGCCCTCTTTCAGACCCAGTGTTGACATGTGGCAAGACGCTCCTCCGGGCGCATCTTGCTTGGACCTTTCTCCTGGAGGCCCTCAGTCAGACCCAGTGTTGACACGTGTCAAGACGCTCCTCGGGGCGCGTCTTGCTTGGGCCTCTCTCCTGGAGGCGCTCAGTCAGACCCAGTGGTGACACGTGGCAAGACGCTCATCGGGGCGCGTCTTGCTTGGGCCTCTCTCCTGGAGGCGCTCAGTCAGACCCAGTGCTGACATGTGGCAAGACGCTCCTCGGGGCGCATCTTGCTTGGGCCTCTCTCCTGGAGGCGCTCAGTCAGACTGAGTAGTGACATGTGTCCTGACGCTCCTCGGGGCGCGTCTTGCTTGGGCCTCTCTCCTGGAGGCGCTCAGTCAGACCCAGTGGTGACATGTGGCAAGACACTCCTCGGGGCGCGTCTTGCTTGGGCCTATCTCCTGGAGGCCCTCTGTCAGACCCAGTGTTGACATGTGTGAAGACGCTCCTCGGGGCGCGTCTTGCTTGGGCCTCTCTCCTGGAGGCGCTCAGTCAGACCCAGTGGTGACACGTGGAAAGACGCTCCTCGGGGCGCGTCTTGCTTGGGCCTCTCACCTGGAGGCGCTCAGTCAGACCCATTGTTGACATGTGGCAAGACGCTCCTCGGGGCGCGTCTTGCTTGGGCCTCTCTCATGGAGGCCCTCTGTCAGACCCAGTGTTGACATGTGTCAATACGCTCCTCGGGGGGCGTCTTGCTTTGGCCTCTCTCCTGGAGGCGCTCAGTCAGACCGAGTGCTGACATGTGGCAAGAAGCTCCTCGGGGCGCGTCTTGCTTGGGCTTCTCTCCTGGAGGCCCTCAGTAAGAACCATTGTTGACATGTGGCAAGACGCTCCTCGGGGCGCGTCTTGCTTGGGCCTCTCTCCAGAAGGCCCGCAATCAGACCCAGTGTTGACACGTGGCAAGACGCTCCTCGGGGCGCGTCTTGCTTGGGCCTCTCTCCTGGAGGCGCTCAGTCAGACCCAGTGTTGACATGTGGCAAGACACTCCTCGGGGCGAGTCTTGCTTGGGCCTCTCTCATGGAGGCCCTCTGTCAGACCTAGTGTTGACATGTGTCAAGACGCTCCTCGGGGCGCGTCTTGCTTTGGCCTCTCTCCTGTAGGCGCTCAGTCAGACCGAGTGCTGAGTACTGTGGCAAGAAGCTCCTCGGGGCGCGTCTTGCTTGGGCTTCTCTCCTGGAGGCCCTCAGTAAGACCCATTGTTGACATGTGGCAAGACGCTCCTCGGGGCGCGTCTTGCTTGGGCCTCTCTCCTGGAGGCGCTCAGTCAGACTGAGTAGTGACATGTGGCCTGACGCTCCTCGGGGCGCGTGTTGCTTGGGCCTGTCTCCTGGAGGCGCTCAGTCAGACCAAGTGGTGACATGTGGCAAGACGCTCCTCGGGGCGCGTCTTGCTTGGGCCTCTCTCCAGAAGGCCCTCAATCAGACCCAGTGTTGACACGTGGCAAGACGCTCCTCGGGGCGCGTCTTGCTTGGGCCTCTCTCCTGGAGGCGCTCAGTCAGACTGAGTAGTGACATGTGGCCTGACGCTCCTCGGGGCGCGTGTTGCTTGGGCCTCTCTCCTGGAAGCGCTCAGTCAGACCAAGTGGTGACATGTGGCAAGACACTCCTCGGGGCGCGTCTTGCTTGGGCCTCTCTCCTGGAGGCCCTCTGTCAGACCCAGTGTTGACATGTGGCAAGACACTCCTCGGGGCGCGTCTTGCTTTGGCCTCTCTCCTGGAGGCGCTCAGTCAGACCGAGTGCTGACATTTGGCAAGAAGCTCCTCGGGGCGAGTCTTGCTTGGGCTTCTCTCCTGGAGGCCCTCAGGAAGACCCATTGTTGACATGTGGCAAGACGCTCCTCGGGGCGCGTCTTGCTTGGGCCTCTCTCCTGGAGGCGCTCATTCAGACTGAGTAGTGACATCTGGCCTGACACTCCTCGGGGCGCGTGTTGCTTGGGCCTCTCTCCTGGAGGCGCTCAGTCAGACCAAGAGGTGACATGTGGCAAGACACTCCTCGGGGCACGTCTTGCTTGGGCCTCTCTCCTGGAGGCGCTCAGTCAGACCGAGTGCTGACATGTGGCAAGACGCTCCTCGGGCCGAATGTTGCTTGGGCTTCTTTCCTGGAGGCCCTCAGTCAGACCCATTGTTGACATGTGGCAAGACGCTCATCGGGGCGCGTCTTGCTTGGGCCTCTCTCCTGGAGGCGCTCAGTCAGAACCAGAGGTGACATGTGGCAAGACGCTCCTCAGGGCACATCTTGCTTGGGCCTCTCTCCTGGAGGCGCTCAGTCAAACCGAGTAGTGACATGTGGCAAGACGCTCCTCGGGGCGCGTCTTGCTTGGACCTTTCTCCTGGAGGCGCTCAGTTAGACCGAGTAGTGACATGTGGCAAGATGCTCCTCGGGGTGCGTCTTGCTTGGGCCTCTCTCCTGGAGGCGCTCAGTCAGACCGAGTGCTGACATAGGCAAGACGCTCCTCGGGGCGCGTCTTGCTTGGGCCTCTCTCCTGGAGGAGCTCAGTCAGACCCAGCGGTGACACGTGGCAAGACGCTCCTCGGGGCGCATCTTGCTTGGGCCTCTCTCCTGGAGGCGCTAAGTCAGACCCAGTGTTGACACGTGGCAAGACGCTCCTCGGGGCGCGTCTTGCTTGGGCCTCTCTCCTGGAGGCGCTCAGTCAGACCCAGTGTTGACATGTGGCAAGACACTCCTCGGGGCGCGTCTTGCTTGGGCCTCTCTCATGGAGGCCCTCTGTCAGACCCAGTGTTGACATGTGTGAAGACGCTCCTCGGGGCGCGTCTTGCTTGGGCCTCTCTCCTGGAGGCGCTCAGTCAGACCGAGTGCTGACATGTGGCAAGAAGCTCCTCGGGGCACGTCTTGCTTGGGCTTCTCTCCTGGAGGCCCTCAGTCAGACCCATTGTTGACATGTGGCAAGACACTCCTCGGGGCGCGTCTTGCTTGGGCCTCTCTCCAGAAGGCCCTCATTCAGACCCAGTGTTGACACGTGACAAGACGCTCCTCGGGGCGCGTCTTGCTTGGGCCTCTCTCCTGGAGGCGCTCAGTCAGACCCAGTGGTGACATGTGGTAAGACGCTCCTCGGGGCGCGTATTGCTTGGGCCTCTCTCCTGGATGCCCTCTGTCAGACCCAGTGTTGACATGTGGCAAGACTCTCCTCGGGGCGCGTCTTGCTTGGGCTTCTCTCATGGAGGCCCTCAGTCAGACCCAGTGTTTACATTAGTCAAGAAGCTCCTCGGGGCGTGTCTTGCTTGGGCCTCTTTCCTGGAGGCGCTCAGTCAGACCCAGTGTTGACATGTGGCAAGAGGCTCCTCGGGGCGCTTCTTGCTTGGGCTTCTCTCCTGGAGGCCCTCAGTCAGACCCATTGTTGACATGTGGCAAGACGCTCCTCGGGGCACGTCTTGCTTGGGCCTCTCTCCTGGAGGCGCTCAGTCAGACCGAGTAGTGACATGTGACAAGACGCTCCTCGGGGCGCGTCTTGCTTGGGCCTCTATCCTAGAGGCGCTCAGTCAGACCCAGTGTTGACATGTGGCAAGACGCTCCTTGGGGCGCGTCTTGCTTGGGCCTCTCTCCTGGAGGTTCTCAGTCAGATCCAGTGTTGTCATGGGGCAAGACGCTCCTCGGGGCGCGTCTTGCTTGGGCCTCTCTCCTGGAGGCGCTCAGTCAGACCCAGAGGAGACATGTGTCAAGATGCTCCTCGGGGCGCGTCTTGTTTTGGCCTCTCTCCTGGAGACGCTCAGTCAGACCGAGTGCTGACATGTGGCAAGACGCTCCTCCGGGCGCGTCTTGCTTGGGCCTCTCTCCTGGAGGCGCTCAGTCAGACCCAGTGTTCACATGTGGCAAGACGCTCCTCGGGGCGCGTCTTGCTTGGGCTTCTCTCCTGGAGGCCCTCAGTCAGACCCATTGTCGACATGTGGCAAGACGCTCCTCGGGGCGCGTCTTGCTTGGGCCTTTCACCAGAAGGCCCTCAATCAGACCCAGTGCTGACATGTGGCAAGACGCTCCTCGGGGCGCGTCTTGCTTGGGCTTCTCTCCTGGAGGCCCTCAGTCAGACCCATTGTTGACATGTGGCAAGACGCTCCTCGGGGCGCGTCTCATTTGGGCCTCTCTCCTGGAGGCCCTCAGTCAGACCCAGTGTTGACATGTGGCAAGACGCTCCTTGGGGCGCGTCTTGCTTGGGCTTCTCTCCTTGAGGCCCTCAGTCAGACCCATTGTTGACATTTCGCAAGACGCTCCTCGGGACACGTCTTGCTTGGGCCTCTCTCCTGGAGGCGCTCAGTCAGACCGAGTAGTGACATTTGGCAAGACGCTCCTCGGGGCGTGTCTTGCTTGGGCCTCTCTCCTGGAGGCGCTCAGTTAGACCGAGTGCTGACATAAGGCAAGATGCTCCTCGGGGCGCGTCTTGCTGGGGCCTCTCTCCTGGAGGTGCTCTATCAGACCCAGTGGTGACACGTGGCAAGAAGCTCCTCGGGGCCCGTCTTGCTTGGGCTTCTCTCCTGGAGGCCCTCAGTCAGTCCCATTGTTGGCATGTGGCAAGACGCTCCTCGGGGCGCGTCTTATTTGGACCTCTCTCCTAGAGGCACTCAGTCAGACCCAGTGTTGACATGTGGCAAGACGCTCCTCGGGGCGCGTCTTGCTTGGGCTTCTCTCCTGGAGGCCCTCAGTCAGACCCATTGTTGACATGTGGCAAGACGCTCCTCGGGGCACGTCTTGCTTGGGCCTCTCTCCTGGAGGCACTCAGTCAAACCGAGTAGTGACATGTGGCAAGACGCTCCTCGGGGCGCGTCTTGCTTGGACCTTTCTCCTGGAGGCGCTCAGTCAGACCGAGTAGTGACATGTGGCAAGATGCTCCTCGGGGCGCGTCTTGCTTGGGCCTCTCTCCTGGAGGCGCTCAGTCAGACCGAGTGCTGACATAAGGCAAGGCGCTCCTCGGGGCGCGTCTTGCTGGGGCCTCTCTCCTGGAGGTGCTCAATCAGACCCAGTGGTGACACGTGGCAAGACGCTCCTCGGGGCGCGTCTTGCTTGGGCCTCTCTCCTGGAGGAGCTCAGTCAGACC
Organism: Nothobranchius furzeri; assembly: GCF_043380555.1. Lineage (NCBI taxonomy): Eukaryota > Metazoa > Chordata > Actinopteri > Cyprinodontiformes > Nothobranchiidae > Nothobranchius > Nothobranchius furzeri. The sequence goes on from NW_027223040.1 coordinate 6,646, forward strand.
CAGTGGTGACACGTGGCAAGACGCTCCTCGGGGCGCATCTTGCTTGGGCCTCTCTCCTGGAGGCGCTAAGTCAGACCCAGTGTTGAAACGTGGCAAGACGCTCCTCGGGGCGCGTCTTGCTTGGGCCTCTCTCCTGGAGGCGCTCAGTCAGACCCAGTGGTGACATGTGGCAAGAAGCTCCTCGGGATGCGTATTGCTTGGGCCTCTCTCCTGGATGCCCTCTGTCAGACCCAGTGTTGACATGTGGCAAGACTCTCCTCGGGGCGCGTCTTGCTTGGGCTTCTCTCATGGAGGCCCTCAGTCAGACCCAGTGTTGACATGTGTCAAGAAGCTCCTCGGGGCGTGTCTTGCTTTGGCCTCTCTCCTGGAGGCGCTCAGTCAGACCCAGTGTTGACATGTGGCAAGACGCTCCTCGGGGCGCGTCTTGCTTGGGCCTCTCTCCTGGAGGCGCTCAGTCAGACTGAGTAGTGACATGTGGCCTGACGCTCCTCGGGGCGCGTGTTGCTTGGGCCTCTCTCCTGGAGGCGCTCAGTCAGACTGAGTAGTGACATGTGTCCTGACGCTGCTCGGGGCGCGTCTTGCTTGGGCCTCTCTCCTGGAGGCGTAATTCTGGGTGCCATTTACAAACCATAAGTGCTAATGACTCCATTCCTTTTTGTGGTTGTAGGGGCTTTTGATTAGAGTACACTAAAACAAACCTAACCTCTCTAGGACATTCAGAAGCCAAGTTATAAGCCCACAAAGGTGTAACTGGACTACTTCTTTAAAGTGACACCAGGCCCGGTGACATTTGGGACATGGTTTGACCCCCTATAGGCATGTGCGATCATCTTGAAACGTTCAGATCACTTACAACTCAATAGATTCTACCTTCCTGTATTGTTTCAGCCTGATTGGACCTTGTTTTTACACAAATGAACCCAGAATGATGTGAAATTGTGCTTCGTGCAACATAATTCTGGGTGCCATTTACAAACCATAAGTGCTAATGTCTCCATTCCTTTTTGTAGTTGTAGGGGCTGTTGATTGGAGTACACTAAAACAAACCTGATCGCTCTAGGACATTCAGAAGCCAAGGTTTAAGCCCACAAATGTGTAACTGGACTACTTCTTTAAATTGACACCAGATCCGGTGACCTTTGGGACATGGTTTGACCCCCTTAGGAAAGTGCTATCATCATGAAACGTTCAGATCACTTACAACGCAATAGATTCTACCTTCCTGTAACGTTTCAGCCTGATTGGACCTTGTTTTCACACAAATGAACCCATAATGATGTGAAATTGTGCTTCGTGCAACATAATTCTGGGTGCCATTTAAAAACCATAAGTCTAATGACTCCATTCCTTTTTGTGGTTGTAGGGGCTGTTTATTGGAGTATACTAAAACAAACCTGATCTCTCTAGGACATTCAGAAGCCAAGTTATAAGCCCACAAATTTGTAACTGGACTACTTCTTTAGACACCAGATCCGGTGACCTTTGGGACATGGTTTGACCCCCTTAGGGAAGTGCTATCATCATGAAACGTTCAGATCACTTACAACTTAATAGATTCTACCTTCCTGTAATGTTTCAGCCTGATTGGACCTTGTTTTAACACAAATGGACCCAGAATGATGTGAAATTGTGCTTCGTGCAACATAATTCTAGGTGCCTTTTACAAACCATAAGTGCTAATGACTCCATTCCTTTTTGTGGTTGTAGGGGCTGTTGATTGGAGTACACTAAAACAAACCTGACCTCTCTAGGACATTCAGAAGCCAAGTTATAAAGCCACAAAGGTGTAACTGGACTACTTCTTTAAAGTGACACCAGGCCCGGTGACCTTTGGGACATGGTTTGACCCCCTATAGGAATGTGCGATCATCATGAAACGTTCAGATCACTTACAACTCAATAGATTCTACCTTCTTGTAACGTTTCAGCCTGATTGGACCTTGTTTTCACACAAATGGACCCAGAATGATGTGAAATTGTGCTTCGTGCAACATAATTCTGGGTGCCATTTACAAACCATAAGTGCTAATGAGTCCATTCCTTTTTGTGGTTGTAGGGGCTGTTGATTGGAGTACACTAAAACAAACCTGATCTCTCTAGGACATTCAGAAGCCAAGTTATAAGCCCACAAATGTGTAACTGGACTACTTCTTTAAATTGACACCAGATCCGGTGACCTTTAGGACATGGTTTGACCCCCTTAGGAAAGTGCTATCATCATGAAACGTTCAGATCACTTACAACTAAATAGATTCTACCTTCCTGTAACGTTTCAGCCTGATTGGACCTTGTTTTCACACAAATGAACCCAGAATGATGTGAAATTGTGCTTCGTGCAACATAATTCTGGGTGCCATTTAAAAACCATAAGTGCTAATGACTCCATTCCTTTTTGTGGTTGTAGGGGCTGTTGATTGGAGTACACTAAAACAAACCTGATCGCTCTAGGACATTCAGAAGCCAAGTTATAAGCCCACAAATGTGTAACTGGACTACTTCTTTAAAGTAGTTTGGTTAACAATGATCATCGTCGTGTCCCATTGTAAACGGGCGCGCCATCGCACACATCGTACATGTGTGTTAACCCACCTGTATGCGACAGACTTTGTGTGTTGCATGACATCGAGATGTATTGACGTCTGTGTCAATACAGGACTCTCTATAAGCCGGGAGCTGGACGCTAACGACCCGTGCATGCGCCACACAAAAGGTATCGTACATGTGTTAACCCACCTGTATACGACAGACTTTGTGTGTTGCATGACATTGAGATTTATTGACGTCTGTGTCAATACAGGACTCTATAAGCTGGGAGCTGGACGCTAACGACCCGTGCATGTGCCACACAAAAGGTAACTCGACTAACTACAAAACGCATATTGTGATGTAGAAAGTTGGCTCGACTGTTTGAATCAGCTGCAGCTGCGGTTTACTCATGAAGTGAATCGCACGCTTGTTAGAAGTACATTCGGAGCACTTAAAAAATACATCGCTCTCATCGAGTTCCGTCTCAGCGTTCACCGGCTGATGGGCAAGAGCGTGACATGGGATCGCCAGGAACTTAAGGACTATCATCTCATTTGGCATTTACTCACGGACCCAAGAAACCAGTTCTGAAAAATGGTTGAGAATTATAACTTGTCTAATAGCAACTGGAAGATATGTTGCGTCATAAGCCTCTGATGGTTCACAAGGTGCACGGTCCACTCGAAATCCTAATGCTGTATTTGTAGTACATACACTAAGTCTTCTCTGTTGATGTCAGACTAGAGTTTTATTAGAGTTTTACTTTGCAACAATGGGATTCGAGCAATTGATGTGTATATTTTTAATACTGCACAATGCTACTATTCCTAGGCTGAATGTATGACATGGCTCTTATGTATCATTATGTATCGTTTCCATTAAGTACTAATTTAAATAAAGTCCCTCTGTCCTCAGTGCTAGGTTGTGGGTTTAATACACATCATTATGATCAACCTGTTGAATAGTATAATAACAATATTCCTGTAAAAGTCATTTAGTAATGAACAACCTCAGTTCTGTGAAAGAACATCATGTCTCTGATGTGTACACTGCAGGCCTGACCGGGGTTTGCACGCAAGGGCCTGTGTGTGTGTGTGTGTGTGTGTGTGTGTGTGTGTGTGTGTGTGTGTGTGTGTGTGTGTATGTGTGTGTGTGTGTGTGTGTGTGTGTGTGTGTGTGTGTGTGTGTGTGTGTGTGTGTGTGTGTGTGTGTGTGTGTGTGTGTGTGTGTGGCCCGGAGGACAGAGGACAGGAGAACGCGCAGCTAATTAATTAAATAATTTGGTTCTGTACCTTTCTTTCTTACATTATAGGAAGGTAGAATCTATTAAGTTGTAAGTAATCTGAACGTTTCATGATGATAGCACTTTCCTAAGGGGGTCAAACCATGTCCCAAAGGTCACCGGATCTGGTGTCAATTTAAAGAAGTAGTCCAGTTACACATTTGTGGGCTTATAACTTGGCTTCTGAATGTCCTAGAGAGATCAGGTCTATTTTAGTGTACTCCAAACAACAGTCCCTACAACTACAAAAAGGAATGGAGTCATTAGCACTTATGGTTTTTAAATGGCACCCAGAATTATGTTGCACGAAGCACAATTTCACATCATTCTGGGTTCATTTGTGTGAAAACAAGGTCCAATCAGGCTGAAACGTTACAGGAAGGTAGAATCTATTGAGTTGTAACTGATCTGAACGTTTCATGATGATAGCGTCAAACCATGTCCCAAAGGTCACCGGGCCAAGTGTCACTTTAAATAAGTAGTCCAGTTACACCTTTGTGGGCTTATAACTTGGCTTCTGAATGTCCTAGAGAGATCAGGTTTGTTTTAATGTACTCCAATCAACAGCCCCTACAACCACAAAAAGGAATGGAGTCATTAGCATTTATGGTTTGTAAATGGCACCCAGAATTATGTTGCACGAAGCACAATTTCACATCATTCTGGGTTTATTTGTGTGAAAACAAGGTCCAATTCGGCTGAAACGTTACAGGAAGGTAGAATCTATTGAGTTGTAAGTGATCTGAACATTTCATGATGATAGCACTTTCCTAAGGGGGTCAAACCATGTCCCAAAGGTCACCGGATCTGGTGTCAATTTAAAGAAGTAGTCCAGTTACACATTTGTGGGCTCATAACTTGGCTTCTGAATGTCCTAGAGCGATCAGGTTTGCTTTAGTGTACTCCAATCAACAGCCCCTACAACCACAAAAAGGAATGGAGTCATTAGCACTTATGGTTTTTAAATGGCACCCAGAATTATGTTGCACAAAGCACAATTTCACATCATTCTGGGTTCATTTGTGTGAAAACAAGGTCCAATCAGGCTGAAACGTTACAGGAAGGTAGAATCTACTGAGTTGTAAGTGATCTGAACGTTTCATGATGATAGCACTTTCCTAAGGGGGTCAAACCATGTCCCAAAGATCACCGGTTCTGGTGTCAATTTAAAGAAGTAGTCCAGTTACACATTTGTGGGCTTATAACTTGGCTTCTGAATGTCCTAGAGAGATCAGGTTCGTTTTAGTGTACTCCAATCAACAGCCCCTACAACCACAAAAAGGAATGGAGTCATTAGCACTTATGGTTTGTAAATGGCACCCAGAATTATGTTGCACGAAGCACAATTTCACATCATTCTGGGTCCATTTGTGTGAAAACAAGGTCCAATCAGGCTGAAACGCTACAAGAAGGTAGAATCTATTGAGTTGTAAGTGATCTGAACGTTTCAAGATGATCGCACATTCCTATATGGGGAAAAACCATGTCCCAAAGGTCACCGGGCCTGGTGTCACTTTAAAGAAGTAGTCCAGTTACACCTTTGTGGGCTTATAACTTGGCTTCTGAATGTCCTAGAGAGGTTAGATTTGTTTTAGTGTACTCCAATCAACAGCCCCTACAACCACAAAAAGGAATGGAGTCATTAGCACTTATGGTTTGTAAATGGCACCCAGAATTATGTTGCACGAAGCACAATTTCACATCATTCTGGGTCCATTTGTGTGAAAACAAGGTCCAATCAGGCTGAAACGTTACAGGAAGGTAGAATCTATTGAGTTGTAAGTGATCTGAACGTTTCATGATGATAGCACTTTCCTAAGGGGGTCAAACCATGTCCCAAAGGTCACCGGATCTGGTGTCAATTTAAAGTAGTCCAGTTACACATTTGTGGGCTTATAACTTGGCTTCTGAATGTCCTAGAGAGATCAGGTTTGTTTTAGTATACTCCAATCAACAGCCCCTACAACCACAATAAGGAATGGAGTCATTAGCACTTATGGTTTTTAAATGGCACCCAGAATTATGTTGCACGAAGCACAATTTCACATCATTCTGGGTCCATTTGTGTGAAAACAAGGTCCAATCAGGCTGAAACGTTACAGGAAGGTAGAATCTATTGAGTTGTAAGTGATCTGAACGTTTCATGATGATAGCACTTTCCTAAGGGGGTCAAACCATGTCCCAAAGGTCACCGGGCCTGGTGTCAATTTAAAGAAGTAGTCCAGTTACACATTTGTGGGCTTATAACTTGGCTTCTGAATGTCCTAGAGAGATCAGGTTTGTTTTAATGTACTCCAATCAACAGCTCCTACAACCACAAAAAGGAATGGAGTCATTAGCATTTATGGTTTGTAAATGGCACCCAGAAATATGTTGCACGAAATACAATTTCACATCATTCTGGGTTCATTTGTGTGAAAACAAGGTCCAATCAGGCTGAAATGTTACAGGAAGGTAGAATCTATTTAGTTGTAAGTGATCTGAACGTTTCATGATGATAGCACTTTCCTAAGGGGGTCAAACCATGTCGCAAAGGTCACCGGATCTGGTGTCAATTTAAAGAAGTAGTCCAGTTACACATTTGTGGGCTTATAACTTGGCTTCTGAATGTCCTAGAGATATCAGGTTTGTTTTAATGTACTCCAATCAACAGCCCCTACAACCACAAAAAGGAATGGAGTCATTAGCACTTATGGTATGTAAATGGCACCCAGAATTATGTTGCACGAAGCACAATTTCACATCATTCTGGGTTCATTTGTGTGAAAACAAGGTCCAATCAGGCTGAAACGTTACAGGAAGGTAGAATCTATTGAGTTGTAAGTGATCTGAACGTTTCATGATGATAGCACTTTCCTAAGGGGGTCAAACCATGTCCCAAAGGTCACCGGATCTGGTGTCAATTTAAAGAAGTAGTCCAGTTACACATTTGTGGGCTTATAACTTGGCTTCTGAATGTCCTAGAGAGATCAGGTTTGTTTTAATGTACTCCAATCAAGAGCCCCTACAAACACAAAAGGGAATGGAGTCATTAGCACTTATGGTTTGTAAATGGCACCCAGAATTATGTTGCACGATGCACAATTTCACATCATTCTGGGTCCATTTGTGTGAAAACAAGGTCCAATCAGGCTGAAACGCTACAAGAAGGTAGAATCTATTGAGTTGTAAGTGATCTGAACGTTTCAAGATGATCGCACATTCCTATAGGGGGTAAAACCATTTCCCAAAGGTCACCGGGCCTGGTGTCACTTTAAAGAAGTAGTCCAGTTACACCTTTGTGGGCTTATAACTAGGCTTCTGAATGTCCTAGAGAGGTTAGGTTTGTTTTAGTGTACTCCAATCAAAGCCCCTACAACCACAAAAAGGAATGGAGTCATTAGCACTTATGGTTTGTAAATGGCACCCAGAATTATGTTGCACAAAGCAATATTTCACATCATTCTGGGTTCATTTGTGTGAAAACAAGGTCCAATCAGGCTGAAACGTTACAGGAAGGTAGAATCTATTGAGTTGTAAGTGATCTGAACGTTTCATGATGATAGCACTTTCCTAAGGGGGTCAAACCATGTCCCAAAGGTCACCGGATCTGGTGTCAATTTAAAGAAGCAGTCCAGTTACACATTTGTGGGCTTATAACTTGGCTTCTGAATGACCTAGAGAGATCAGGTTTGTTTTAATGTACTCCAATCAACAGCCCCTACAACCACAAAAAGGAATGGAGATATTAGCACTTATGGTTTGTAAATGGCACCCAGAATTATGTTGCACGAAGCACAATTTCACATCATTCTCGGTTCATTTGTGTGAAAACAAGGTCCAATCAGGCTGAAACGTTACAGGAAGGTAGAATCTATTGAGTTGCAAGTGATCTGAACGTTTCATGATGATAGCACTTTCCTAAGGGGGTCAAACCATGTCCCAAAAGTCACCGGATCTGGTGTCAATTTAAAGAAGTAGTCCAGTTACACATTTGTGGGCTTATAACTTGGCTTCTGAATGTCCTAGAGAGATCAGGTTTGTTTTAGTGTACTCCAATCAACAGCCCCTACAACCACAAAAAGGAATGGAGTCATTAGCACTTATGGTTTGTAAATGGCACCCAGAATTATGTTGCACGAAGCACAATTTCACATCATTCTGGGTCCATTTGTGTGAAAACAAGGTCCAATCAGAATGAAACGCTACAAGAAGGTAGAATCTATTGAGTTGTAAGTGATCTGAACATTTCAAGATGATCGCACATTCCTATAGGAGGTAAAACCATGTCCCAAAGGTCACCGGGCCTGGTGTCACTTTAAAGTAGTAGTCCAGTTACACCTTTTGGGCTTATAACTTGGCTTCTGAATGTCCTAGAGGGGTTAGTTTGTTTTAGTGTACTCCAATCAACAGCCCCTAAAACCACAAAAAGGAATGGAGTCATTAGCACTTATGGTTTGTAAATGGCACCCAGAATTATGTTGCACGAAGCACAATTTCACATCATTCTGGGTTCATTTGTGTGAAAACAAGGTCCAATCAGGCTGAAACGTTACAGGAAGGTAGAATCTATTGAGTTGTAAGTGATCTGAACGTTTCATGATGATAGCACTTTCCTAAGGGGGTCAAACCATGTCCCAAAGGTCACCGGATCTGGTGTCAATTTAAAGAAGTAGTCCAGTTACACATTTGTGGGCTTATAACTTGGCTTCTGAATGTCCTAGAGAGATCAGGTTTGTTTTAGTGTACTCCAATCAACAGCCCCTACAACCACAAAAAGGAATGGAGTCATTAGCACTTAAGGTTTGTAAATGGCACCCAGAATTATTTTGCAGGAAGAACAATTTCACATCATTCTGGGTCCATTTGTGTGAAAACAAGGTCCAATCAGGCTGAAACGCTACAAGAAGGTAGAATCTATTGAGTTGTAAGTGATCTGAACGTTTCAAGATGATCGCTCATTCCTATAGGGGGTAAAACCATGTCCCAAAGGTCACCGGGCCTGGTGTCACTTTAAAGAAGTAGTCCAGTTACACCTTTGTGGGCTTATAACTTGGCTTCTGAATATCCTAGAGAGGTCAGGTTTGTTTTACAGTACTCCAATTAGCAGCCCCCATTACCACTAAAAGGAATGAAGTCATTAGCATTTATGGTTTGTAAATGGCACTCAGAATTATGTTGCACGAAGCACAATTTCACATCATTCTGGGTTCATTTGTGTGAAAACAAGGTCCAATCAGGTTGAAACGTTACAGGAAGGTAGAATCTATTTAGTTGTAAGTGATCTGAACGTTTCATGATGATAGCACTCTCCTAAGGGGGTCAAACCATGTCCCAAAGGTCACCGGGCCTGGTGTCACTTTAAAGAAGTAGTCCAGTTACACATTTGTGGGCTTATAACTTGGCTTCTGAATGTCCTAGAGAGATCAGGTTTGTTTTAATGTACTCCAATCAACAGCCCCTACAACCACAAAAAGGAATGGAGTCATTAGCATTTATGGTTTGTAAATGGCACCCAGAATTATGTTGCACGAAGCACAATTTCACATCATTCTGGGTTCATTTGTGTGAAAACAAGGTCCAATCAGGCTGAAACGTTACAGGAAGGTAGAATCTATTTAGTTGTAAGTGATCTGAACGTTTCATGATGATAGCGCTTTCCTAAGGGGATCAAACCATGTCCCAAAGGTCACCGGATCTGGTGTCAATTTAAAGAAGTAGTCCAGTTACACATTTGTGGGCTTATAACTTGGCTTCTGAATGTCCTAGAGAGATCAGGTTTGTTTTAGTGTACTCCAATCAACAGCCCCTACAACCACAAAAGGAATGGAGTCATTAGCCTTATGGTTTGTAAATGGCACCCAGAATTATGTTGCACGAAGCACAATTTCACATCATTCTGGGTCCATTTGTGTGAAAACAAGGTCCAATCAGGCTGAAACGTTACAAGAAGGTAGAATCTATTGAGTTGTAAGTGATCTGAACGTTTCATGATGATCTCACATTCCCATAGGGGGTCAAACCATGTCCCAAAGGTCACCGGGCCTGGTGTCACTTTAAAGAAGTAGTCCAGTTACACCTTTTGGGCTTATAACTTGGCTTCTGAATGTCCTAGAGAGGTTAGTTTGTTTTAGTGTACTCCAATCAAAGCCCCTACAACCACAAAAAGGAATGGAGTCATTAGCACTTATGGTTTGTAAATGGCACCCAGAATTATGTTGCACAAAGCACAATTTCACATCATTCTGGGTTCATTTGTGTGAAAACAAGGTCCAATCAGGCTGAAACGTTACAGGAAGGTAGAATCTATTGAGCTGTAAGAGATCTGAACGTTTCATGATGATAGCACTTTCCTAAGGGGGTCACACCATGTCCCAAAGGTCACCGGATCTGGTGTCAATTTAAAGAAGCAGTCCAGTTACACATTTGTGGGCTTATAACTTGGCTTCTGAATGACCGAGAGAGATCAGGTTTGTTTTAATGTACTCCAATCAACAGCCCCTACAACCACAAAAAGGAATGGAGATATTAGCACTTATGGTTTGTAAATGGCACCCAGAATTATGTTGCACGAAGCACAATTTCACATCATTCTCGGTTCATTTGTGTGAAAACAAGGTCCAATCAGGCTGAAACGTTACAGGAAGGTAGAATCTATTGAGTTGCAAGTGATCTGAACGTTTCATGATGATAGCACTTTCCTAAGGGGGTCAAACCATGTCCCAAAAGTCACCGGATCTGGTGTCAATTTAAAGAAGTAGTCCAGTTACACATTTGTGGGCTTATAACTTGGCTTCTGAATGTCCTAGAGAGATCAGGTTTGTTTTAGTGTACTCCAATCAACAGCCCCTACAACCACAAAAAGGAATGGAGTCATTAGCACTTATGGTTTGTAAATGGCACCCAGAATTATGTTGCACGAAGCACAATTTCACATCATTCTGGGTCCATTTGTGTGAAAACAAGGTCCAATCAGAATGAAACGCTACAAGAAGGTAGAATCTATTGAGTTGTAAGTGATCTGAACATTTCAAGATGATCGCACATTCCTATAGGGGGTAAAACCATGTCCCAAAGGTCACCGGGCCTGGTGTCACTTTAAAGTAGTAGTCCAGTTACACCTTTTGGGCTTATAACTTGGCTTCTGAATGTCCTAGAGAGGTTAGTTTGTTTTAGTGTACTCCAATCAACAGCCCCTAAAACCACAAAAAGGAATGGAGTCATTAGCACTTATGGTTTGTAAATGGCACCCAGAATTATGTTGCACGAAGCACAATTTCACATCATTCTGGGTTCATTTGTGTGAAAAAAAGGTCCAATCAGGCTGAAACGTTACAGGAAGGTAGAATCTATTGAGTTGTAAGTGATCTGAACGTTTCATGATGATAGCACTTTCCTAAGGGGGTCAAACCATGTCCCAAAGGTCACCGGATCTGGTGTCAATTTAAAGAAGTAGTCCAGTTACACATTTGTGGGCTTATAACTTGGCTTCTGAATGTCCTAGAGAGGTCAGGTTTGTTTTAGTGTACTCCAATCAACAGCCCCTACAACCACAAAAAGGAATGGAGTCATTAGCACTTATGGTTTGTAAATGGCACCCAGAATTATGTTGCACGAAGCACAATTTCACATCATTCTGGGTTCATTTGTGTGAAAACAAGGTCCAATCAGGCTGAAACGTTACAGGAAGGTAGAATCTATTGAGTTGTAAGTGATCTGAACGTTTCATGATGATAGCACTTTCCTAAGGGGTCAAACCATGTCCCAAAGGTCACTGGATCTGGTGTCAATTTAAAGAAGTAGTCCAGTTACACATTTGTGGGCTTATAACTTGGCTTCTGAATTTCCTAGAGAGATCAGGTTTGTTTTAATGTACTCCAATCAACAGCCCCTACAACCACAGAAAGGAATGGAGTCATTAGCACTTATGGTTTGTAAGTGGCACCCAGAATTATGTTGCAGGAAGCACAATTTCACATCATTCTGGGTCAATTTGTGTGAAAACAAGGTCCAATCCGGCTGAAACGCTACAAGAAGGTAGAATCTATTGAGTTGTAAGTGATCTGAACGTTTCAAGATGATCGCACATTCCTATAGGGGGTCAAACCATGTCCCAAAGGTCACCGGGCCAAGTGTCACTTTAAAGAAGTAGTCCAGTTACACCTTTGTGGGCTTATAACTTGGCTTCTGAATGTCCTAGAGAGGTTAGGTCTGTTTTAGTGTACTCCAATCAACAGCCCCTACAACCACAAAAAGGAATGGAGTCATTAGCACTTATGGTTTTTAAATGGCACCCAGAATTATGTTGCACGAAGCACTATTTCACATCATTCTGGGTTCATTTGTGTGAAAACAAGGTCCAATCAGGCTGAAACGTTACAGGAAGGTAGAATCTATTGAGTTGTAAGTGATCTGATCGTTTCATGATGATAGCACTTTCCTAAGGGGGTCAAACCATGTCCCAAAGGTCACCGGATCTGGTGTCTAAAGAAGTAGTCCAGTTACAAATTTGTGGGCTTATAACTTGGCTTCTGAATGTCCTAGAGAGATCAGGTTTGTTTTAGTATACTCCAATCAACAGCCCCTACAACCACAAAAAGGAATGGAGTCATTAGACTTATGGTTTTTAAATGGCACCCAGAATTATGTTGCACGAAGCACTATTTCACATCATTCTGGGTTCATTTGTGTGAAAACAAGGTCCAATCAGGCTGAAACGTTACAGGAAGGTAGAATCTAATGCGTTGTAAGTGATCTGAACGTTTCATGATGATAGCACTTTCCTAAGGGGGTCAAACCATGTCCCAAAGGTCACCGGATCTGGTGTCAATTTAAAGAAGTAGTCCAGTTACACATTTGTGGGCTTATAACTTGGCTTCTGAATGTCCTAGAGCGATCAGGTTTGTTTTAGTGTACTCCAATCAACAGCCCCTACAACCACAAAAAGGAATGGAGTCATTAGCACTTATGGTTTTTAAATGGCACTCAGAATTATGTTGCACGAAGCACAATTTCACATCATTCTGGGTTCATTTGTGTGAAAACAAGGTCCAATCAGGCTGAAACGTTACAGGAAGGTAGAATCTATTGAGTTGTAAGTGATCTGAACGTTTCATGATGATAGCACTTTCCTATGGGGGTCAAACCATGTCCCAAAGGTCACCGGATCTGGTGTCAATTTAAAGAAGTAGTCCAGTTACACATTTGTGGGCTTATAACTTGGCTTCTGAATGTCCTAGAGAGATCAGGTTTGTTTTAGTGTACTCCAATCAACAGCCCCTACAACCACAAAAAGGAATGGAGTCATTAGCACTTATGGTTTGTAAATGGCACCCAGAATTATGTTGCACGAAGCACAATTTCACATCATTCTGGGTCCATTTGTGTGAAAACAAGGTCCAATCAGGCTGAAACATTACAGGAAGGTAGAATCTATTAAATTGTAAGTGATCTGAACGTTTCATGATGATAGCACTTCCCTAAGGGGGTCAAACCATGTCCCAAAGGTCACCGGATCTGGTGTCTAAAGAAGTAGTCCAGTTACACATTTGTGGGCTTATAACTTGGCTTCTGAATGTCCTAGAGAGATCAGGTTTGTTTTAGTATACTCCAATCAACAGCCCCTACAACCACAAAAAGGAATGGAGTCATTAGCCCTTATGGTTTTTAAATGGCACCCAGAATTATGTTGCACGAAGCACAATTTCACATCATTCTGGGTTCATTTGTGTGAAAACAAGGTCCAATCAGGCTGAAACGTTACAGGAAGGTAGAATCTATTGAGTTGTAAGTGATCTGAACGTTTCATGATGATAGCACTTTCCTAAGGGGGTCAAACCATGTCCCAAATGTCACCGGATCTGGTGTCAATTTAAAGTAGTAGTCCAGTTACACATTTGTCGGCTTATAACTTGGCTTCTGAATGTCCTAGAGAGATCAGGGTTGTTTTAGTGTACTCCAATCAACAGCCCCTACAACCACAAAAAGGAATGGAGTCATTAGCACTTATGGTTCTTAAATGGCACCCAGAATTATGTTGCAGGAAGCACAATTTCACATCATTCTGGGTCCATTTGTGTGAAAACAAGGTCCAATCAGGCTGAAACATTACAGGAAGGTAGAATCTATTGAGTTGTAAGTGATCTGAACGTTTCAAGATGATCGCACATTCCTATAGGGGGTAAAACCATGTCCCAAAGGTCACCGGGCCTGGTGTCACTTTAAAGAAGTAGTCCAGTTACATCTTTGTAGGCTTATAACTTGGCTTCTGAATGTCCTAGAGAGATCAGGTTTGTTTTAGTATACTCCAATCAACAGCCCCTACAACCACAAAAAGGAATGGAGTCTTTAGCACTTATGGTTTTTAAATGGCACCCAGAATTATGTTGCACGAAGCACAATTTCACATCATTCTGGGTTCATTTGTGTAAAAACAAGGTCCAATCAGGCTGAAACGCTACAAGAAGGTAGAATCTATTGAGTTGTAAGTGATCTGAACGTTTCAAGATGATCGCTCATTCCTATAGGGGGTAAAACCATGTCCCAAAGGTCACCGGGCCTGGTGTCACTTTAAAGAAGTTGTCCAGTTACACCTTTGTGGGCTTATAACTTGGCTTCTGAATGTCCTAGAGAGGTCAGGTTTGTTTTAGTGTACTCCAATAAACAGCCCCTACAACCACAAAAAGGAATGGAGTCATTAGCACTTATGGTTTGTAAATGGCACCCAGAATTATGTTGCACGAAGCACTATTTCACATCATTCTGGGTCCATTTGTGTGAAAACAAGGTCCAATCAGGCTGAAACATTACAGGAAGGTAGAATCTATTAAGTTGTAAGTTATCTGAACGTTTCATGATGATAGCACTTCCCTAAGGGTGTCAAACCATGTCCCAAAGGTCACCGGATCTGGTGTCTAAAGAAGTAGTCCAGTTACACATTTGTGGGCTTATAACTTGGCTTCTGAATGTCCTAGAGAGATCAGGTTTGTTTTAGTATACTCCAATCAACAGCCCCTACAACCACAAAAAGGAATGGAGTCATTAGCACTTATGGTTTGTAAGTGTCACCGAAAATTATATTGCACGAAGCACAATTTCACATCATTCTGGGTTCATTTGTGTGAAAACAAGGTCCAATCAGGCTGAAACGTTACAGGAAGGTAGAATCTATTGAGTTGTAAGTGATCTGAACGTTTCATGATGATAGCACTGTCCTAAGGGGGTCAAACCATGTCCCAAAGGTCACTGGATCTGGTGTCAATTTAAAGAAGTAGTCCAGTTACACATTTGTGGGCTTATAACTTGGCTTATGAATGTCCTAGAGAGATCAGGTTTGTTTTAATGTACTCCAATCAACAGCCCCTACAACCACAAAAAGGAATGGAGTCATTAGCACTTATGGTTTGTAAGTGTCACCGAAAATTATATTGCACGAAGCACAATTTCACATCATTCTGGGTCAATTTGTGTGAAAACAAGGTCCAATCCGGCTGAAACGTTACAAGAAGGTAGAATCTATTGAGTTGTAAGTGATCTGAACGTTTCAAGATGATCTCACATTCCCATAGGGGGTCAAAACATGTCCCAAAGGTCACCGGGCCAAGTGTCACTTTAAAGAAGTAGTGCAGTTACACATTTGTGGGCTTATAACTTGGCTTCTGAATGTCTTAGAGCGATCAGGTTTGCTTTAGTGTACTCCAATCAACAGCCCCTACAACCCAAAAAGGAATGGAGACATTAGCACTTATGGTTTTTAAATGGCACCCAGAATTATGTTGCACGAAGCACAATTTCACATCATTCTGGGTTCATTTGTGTGAAAACAAGGTCCAATCAGGCTGAAACAATACAGGAAGGTAGAATCTATTGAGTTGTAAGTGATATGCACGTTTCATGATGATCGCACTTTCCTAAGGGGGTCAAACCATGTCCCAAAGGTCACCGGATCTGGTGTCACTTTAAAGAAGTAGTCCAGTTACACATTTGTGGGCTTATAACTTGGCTTCTGAATGTCCTAGAGAGGTCAGGTTGTTTTAGTGTACTCCAATCAACAGCCCCTACAACCACAAAAAGGAATGGAGTCATTAGCACTTATGGTTTTTAAATGGCATCCAGAATTATGTTGCACGAAGCACAATTTCACATCATTCTGGGTTCATTTGTGTGAAAACAAGGTCCAATCAGGCTGAAACGTTCCAGGAAGGTAGAATCTACTGAGTTGTAAGTGATCTGAACGTTTCATGATGATAGCACTTTCCTAAGGGGGTCAAACCATGTCCCAAAGATCACCGGATCTGGTGTCAATTTAAAGAAGTAGTCCAGTTACACATTTGTGGGCTTATAACTTGGCTTCTGAATGTCCTAGAGAGATCAGGTTTGTTTTAGTGTACTCCAATCAACAGCCCCTACAACCACAAAAAGGAATGGAGTCATTAGCACTTATGGTTTGTAAATGGCACCCAGAATTATGTTGCACGAAGCACAATTTCACATCATTCTGGGTCCATTTGTGTGAAAACAAGGTCCAATCAGGCTGAAACGCTACAAGAAGGTAGAATCTATTGAGTTGTAAGTGATCTGAACGTTTCAAGATGATCGCACATTCCTATAGGGGGTAAAACCATGTTCCAAAGGTCACCGGGCCTGGTGTCACTTTAAAGAAGTAGTCCAGTTGCACCTTTGTGGGCTTATAACTTGGCTTCTGAATGTCCTAGAGAGGTTAGGTTTGTTTTAGTGTACTCCAATCAACAGCCCCTACAACCACAAAAAGGAATGGAGTCATTAGCACTTATGGTTTGTAAATGGCACCCAGAATTATGTTGCACGAAGCACTATTTCACATCATTCTGGGTCCATTTGTGTGAAAACAAGGTCCAATCAGGCTGAAACGCTACAAGAAGGTAGAATCTATTGAGTTGTAAGTGATCTGAACGTTTCAAGATGATCGCACATTCCTATAGGGGGTAAAACCATGTCCCAAAGGTCACCGGGCCTGGAGTCACTTTAAAGAAGTAGTCCAGTTACACCTTTGTGGGCTTATAACTTGGCTTCTGAATGTCCTAGAGAGGTTAGGTTTGTTTTAGTGTACTCCAATCAACAGCCCCTACAACCACAAAAAGGAATGGAGTCATTAGCACTTATGGTTTGTAAATGGCACCCAGAATTATGTTGCACGAAGCACTATTTCACATCATTCTGGGTCCATTTGTGTGAAAACAAGGTCCAATCAGGCTGAAACGTTAGAGGAAGTTAGAATCTATTGAGTTGTAAGTGATCTGAACGTTTCGTGATGATAGCACTTTCCTAAGGGGGTCAAACCATGTCCCAAAGGTCACCGGATCTGGTGTCAATTTAAAGAAGTAGTCCAGTTACACATTTGTGGGCTTATAACTTGGCTTCTGAATGTCCTAGAGAGATCAGGTTTGTTTTAATGTACTCCAATCAACAGCCCCTACAACCACAAAAAGGAATGGAGTCATTAGCACTTATGGTTTGTAAATGGCACCCAGAATTATTTTGCACGAAGCACAATTTCACATCATTGTGGGTTCATTTGTGTGAAAACAAGGTCCAATCAGGCTGAAACGTTACAGGAAGGTAGAATCTATTGAGTTGTAACTGATCTGAACGTTTCATGATGATAGCACTTTCCTAAGCGGGTCAAACCATGTCCCAAAGGTCACTGGATCTGGTGTCAATTTAAAGAAGTAGTCCAGTTACACATTTGTGGGCTTATAACTTGGCTTATGAATGTCCTAGAGAGATCAGGTTTGTTTTAATGTACTCCAATCAACAGCCCCTACAACCACAAAAAGGAATGGAGTCATTAGCACTTATGGTTTGTAAGTGTCACCCAGAATTATATTGCACGAAGCACAATTTCACATCATTCTGGGTCAATTTGTGTGAAAACAAGGTCCAATCCGGCTGAAACGCTACAAGAAGGTAGAATCTATTGAGTTGTAAGTGATCTGAACGTTTCAAGATGATCTCACATTCCCATAGGGGGTCAAAACATGTCCCAAAGGTCACCGGGCCAAGTGTCACTTTAAAGAAGTAGTCCAGTTACACATTTGTGGGCTTATAACTTGGCTTCTGAATGTCTTAGAGCGATCAGGTTTGCTTTAGTGTACTCCAATCAACAGCCCCTACAACCACAAAAAGGAATGGAGACATTAGCACTTATGGTTTTTAAATGGCACCCAGAATTATGTTGCACGAAGCACAATTTCACATCATTCTGGGTTCATTTGTGTGAAAACAAGGTCCAATCAGGCTGAAACAATACAGGAAGGTAGAATATATTGAGTTGTAAGTGATCTGAACGTTTCATGATGATCGCACTTTCCTAGGGGGTCAAACCATGTCCCAAAGGTCACCGGATCTGGTGTCACTTTAAAGAAGTAGTCCAGTTACACATTTGTGGGCTTATAACTTGGCTTCTGAATGTCCTAGAGAGGTCAGGGTTGTTTTAGTGTACTCAAATCAACAGCCCCTACAACCACAAAAAGGAATGGAGTCATTAGCACTTATGGTTTTTAAATGGCACCCAGAATTATGTTGCACGAAGCACAATTTCACATCATTCTGGGTTCATTTGTGTGAAAACAAGGTCCAATCAGGCTGAAACGTTACAGGAAGGTAGAATCTACTGAGTTGTAAGTGATCTGAACGTTTCATGATGATAGCACTTTCCTAAGGGGGTCAAACCATGTCCCAAAGATCACCGGATCTGGTGTCAATTTAAAGAAGTAGTCCAGTTACACATTTGTGGGCTTATAACTTGGCTTCTGAATGTCCTAGAGAGATCAGGTTTGTTTTAGTGTACTCCAATCAACAGCCCCCACAACCACAAAAAGGAATGGAGTCATTAGCACTTATGGTTTGTAAATGGCATCCAGAATTATATTGCACGAAGCACAATTTCACATCATTCTGGGTCCATTTGTGTGAAAACAAGGTCCAATCAGGCTGATACATTACAAGAAGGTAGAATCTATTGAGTTGTAAGTGATCTGAACGTTTCATGATGATAGCACTTTCCTAAGGGGGTCAAACCATGTCCCAAAGGTCACCGGATCTGGTGTCAATTTAAAGAAGTAGTCCAGTTACACATTTGTGGGCTTATAACATGGCTTCTGAATGTCCTAGAGGAATCAGGTTTGTTTTAATGTTCTCCAATCAACAGCCCCTACAACCACAAAAAGGAATGGAGTCATTAGCATTTATGGTTTGTAAATGGCACCCAGAATTATGTTGCACGAAGCACAATTTCACATCATTCTGGGTTCATTTGTGTGAAAACAAGGTCCAATCAGGCTGAAACGTTACAGGAAGGTAGAATCTATTTAGTTGTAAGTGATCTGAACGTTTCATGATGATAGCGCTTTCCTAAGGGGATCAAACCATGTCCCAAAGGTCACCGGATCTGGTGTCAATTTAAAGAAGTAGTCCAGTTACACATTTGTGGGCTTATAACTTGGCTTCTGAATGTCCTAGAGCGATCAGGTTTGCTTTAGTGTACTCCAATCAACAGCCCCTACAACCACAAAAAGGAATGGAGACATTAGCACTTATGGTTTTTAAATGGCACCCAGAATTATGTTGCACGAAACACATTTTCACATCATTCTGGGTTCATTTGTGTGAAAAAAAGGTCCAATCAGGCTTAAACAATACAGGAAGGTAGAATCTATTGAGTTGTAAGTGATCTGAACGTTTCATGATGATCGCACTTTCCTAAGGGGGTCAAACCATGTCCCAAAGGTCACCGGATCTGGTGTCAATTTAAAGAAGTAGTCCAGTTACACATTTGTGGGCTTATAACATGGCTTCTGAATGTCCTAGAGGAATCAGGTTTGTTTTAATGTTCTCCAATCAACAGCCCCTACAACCACAAAAAGGAATGGAGTCATTAGCATTTATGGTTTGTAAATGGCACCCAGAATTATGTTGCACGAAGCACAATTTCACATCATTCTGGGTTCATTTGTGTGAAAACAAGGTCCAATCAGGCTGAAACGTTACAGGAAGGTAGAATCTATTTAGTTGTAAGTGATCTGAACGTTTCATGATGATAGCGCTTTCCTAAGGGGATCAAACCATGTCCCAAAGGTCACCGGATCTGGTGTCAATTTAAAGAAGTAGTCCAGTTACACATTTGTGGGCTTATAACTTGGCTTCTGAATGTCCTAGAGAGATCAGGTTTGTTTTAGTGTACTCCAATCAACAGCCCCTACAACCACAAAAAGTAATGGAGTCATTAGCACTTATGGTTTGTAAATGGCACCCAGAATTATGTTGCACGAAGCACAATTTCACATCATTCTGGGTCCATTTGTGTGAAAACAAGGTCCAATCAGGCTGAAATGTTACAGGAAGGTAGGATCTATTGAGTTGTAAGTGATCTGAACGTTTCATGATGATAGCACTTTCCTAAGGGGGTCAAACCATGTCCCAAAGGTCACCGGATCTGGTGTCAATTTAAAGAAGTAGTCCAGTTACACATTTGTGGGCTTATAACTTGGCTTCTGAATGTCCTAGAGCGATCAGGTTTGCTTTAGTGTACTCCAATCAACAGCCCCTACAACCACAAAAAGGAATGGAGACATTAGCACTTATGGTTTTTAAATGGCACCCAGAATTATGTTGCACGAAACACATTTTCACATCATTCTGGGTTCATTTGTGTGAAAAAAAGGTCCAATCAGGCTGAAACAATACAGGAAGGTAGAATCTATTGAGTTGTAAGTGATCTGAACGTTTCATGATGATCGCACTTTCCTAAGGGGGTCAAACCATGTCCCAAAGGTCACCGGATCTGGTGTCAATTTAAAGAAGTAGTCCAGTTACACATTTGTGGGCTTATAACTTGGCTTCTGAATGTCCTAGAGAGGTCAGGGTTGTTTTAGTGTACTCCAATCAACAGCCCCTACAACCACAAAAAGGAATGGAGTCATTAGCACTTATGGTTTTTAAATGGCACCCAGAATTATGTTGCACGAAGCACAATTTCACATCATTCTGGGTTCATTTGTGTGAAAACAAGGTCCAATCAGGCTGAAACGTTACAGGAAGGTAGAATCTACTGAGTTGTAAGTGATCTGAACGTTTCATGATGATAGCACTTTCCTACGGGGGTCAAACCATGTCCCAAAGATCACCGGATCTGGTGTCAATTTAAAGAAGTAGTCCAGTTACACATTTGTGGGCTTATAACTTGGCTTCTGAATGTCCTAGAGAGATCAGGTTTGTTTTAGTGTACTCCAATCAACAGCCCCTACAACCACAAAAAGGAATGGAGTCATTAGCACTTATGGTTTGTAAATGGCACCCAGAATTATGTTGCACGAAGCACAATTTCACATCATTCTGGGTCAATTTGTGTGAAAACAAGGTCCAATCAGGCTGAAACGCTACAAGAAGGTAGAATCTATTGAGTTGTAAGTGATCTGAACGTTTCAAGATGATCGCACATTCCTATAGGGGGTAAAACCATGTCCCAAAGGTCACCGGGCCTGGTGTCACTTTAAAGAAGTAGTCCAGTTACACCTTTGTGGGCTTATAACTTGGCTTCTGAATGTCCTAGAGAGGTTAGGTTTGTTTTAGTGTACTCCAATCAACAGCCCCTACAACCACAAAAAGGAATGGAGTCATTAGCACTTATGGTTTTTAAATGGCACCCAGAATTATGTTGCACGAAGCACAATTTCACATCATTCCGGGTCCATTTGTGTGAAAACAAGGTCCAATCAGGCTGAAACGTTACAGGAAGGTAGAATCTATTGAGTTGTAAGTGATCTGAACGTTTCATGATGATAGCACTTTCCTAAGGGGGTCAAACCATGTCCCAAAGGTCACCGGATCTGGTGTCAATTTAAAGAAGTAGTCCAGTTACACATTTGTGGGCTTATAACTTGGCTTCTGAATGTCCTAGAGAGATCAGGTTTGTTTTAATGTACTCCAATCAACAGCCCCTACAACCACAAAAAGGAATGGAGTCATTAGCACTTATGGTTTGTAAATGGCACCCAGAATTATTTTGCACGAAGCACAATTTCACATCATTCTGGGTTCATTTGTGTGAAAACAAGGTCCAATCAGGCTGAAACGTTACTGGAAGCTAGAATCTATTGTGTTGTAAGTGATCTGAACGTTTCATGATGATAGCCCTTTCCTAAGGGGGTCAAACCATGTCCCAAAGGTCACCGGATCTGGTGTCAATTTAAAGAAGTAGTCCAGTTACACATTTGTGGGCTTATAACTTGGCTTCTGAATGTCCTAGAGAGATCAGGTTTGTTTTAATATACTCCAATCAACAGCCCCTACAACCACAAAAAGGAATGGAGTCATTAGCACTTATGGTTTGTAAATGGCACCCAGAATTATGTTGCACGAAGCACAATTTCACATCATTCTGGGTCCATTTGTGTGAAAACAAGGTCCAATCAGGCTGAAACGTTACAAGAAGGTAGAATCTATTGAGTTGTAAGTGATCTGAACGTTTCGTGATGATAGCACTTTCCTAAGGGGGTCAAACCATGTCCCAAAGGTCACCGGATCTGGTGTCAATTTAAAGAAGTAGTCCAGTTACACATTTGTGGGCTTATAACTTGGCTTCTGAATGTCCTAGAGCGATCAGGTTTGCTTTAGTCTACTCCAATCAACAGCCCCTACAACCACAAAAAGGAATGGAGACATTAGCTCTTATGGTTTTTAAATGGCACCCAGAATTATGTTGCACGAAGCACAATTTCACATCATTCTGGGTTCATATGTGTGAAAACAAGGTCCAATCAGGCTGAAACGTTACAGGAAGGTAGAATCTACTGAGTTGTAAGTGATCTGAACGTTTCATGATGATAGCACTTTCCTAAGGGGGTCAAACCATGTCCCAAAGATCACCGGATCTGGTGTCAATTTAAAGAAGTAGTCCAGTTACACATTTGTGGGCTTATAACTTGGCTTCTGAATGTCCTAGAGAGATCAGGTTTATTTTAGTGTACTCCAATCAACAGTCCCTACAACTACAAAAAGGAATGGAGTCATTAGCACTTATGGTTTTTAAATGGCACCCAGAATTATGTTGCACGAAGCACAATTTCACATCATTCTGGGTTCATTTGTGTGAAAACAAGGTCCAATCAGGCTGAAACGTTACAGGAAGGTAGAATCTATTGAGTTGTAAATGATCTGAACGTTTCATGATGATAGCACTTTCCTAAGGGGGTCAAACCATGTCCCAAAGGTCACTGGATCTGGTGTCAATTTAAAGAAGTAGTCCAGTTACACATTTGTGGGCTTATAACTTGGCTTATGAATGTCCTAGAGAGATCAGGTTTGTTTTAATGTACTCCAATCAACAGCCCCTACAACCACAAAAAGGAATGGAGTCATTAGCACTTATGGTTTTTAAATGGCACCCAGAATTATGTTGCACGAAGCACAATTTCACATCATTCTGGGTTCATTTGTGTGAAAACAAGGTCCAATCAGGCTGAAACAATACAGGAAGGTAGAATATATTGAGTTGTAAGTGATCTGAACGTTTCATGATGATCGCACTTTCCTAAGGGGGTCAAACCATGTCCCAAAGATCACCGGATCTGGTGTCAATTTAAAGAAGTAGTCCAGTTACACATTTGTGGGCTTATAACTTGGCTTCTGAATGTCCTAGAGAGGTCAGGGTTGTTTTAGTGTACTCAAATCAACAGCCCCTACAACCACAAAAAGGAATGGAGTCATTAGCACTTATGGTTTTTAAATGGCACCCAGAATTATGTTGCACGAAGCACAATTTCACATCATTCTGGGTTCATTTGTGTGAAAACAAGGTCCAGTCAGGCTGAAACGTTACAGGAAGGTAGAATCTACTGAGTTGTAAGTGATCTGAACGTTTCATGATGATAGCACTTTCCTAAGGGGGTCAAACCATGTCCCAAAGATCACCGGATCTGGTGTCAATTTAAAGAAGTAGTCCAGTTACACATTTGTGGGCTTATAACTTGGCTTCTGAATGTCCTAGAGAGATCAGGTTTGTTTTAGTGTACTCCAATCAACAGCCCCCACAACCACAAAAAGGAATGGAGTCATTAGCACTTATGGTTTGTAAATGGCACCCAGAATTATGTTGCACGAAGCACAATTTCACATCATTCTGGGTCCATTTGTGTGAAAACAAGGTCCAATCAGGCTGAAACGCTACAAGAAGGTAGAATCTATTGAGTTGTAAGTGATCTGAACGTTTCAAGATGATCGCACATTCCTATAGGGGGTAAAACCATGTCCCAAAGGTCACCGGGACTGGTGTCACTTTAAAGAAGTAGTCCAGTTACACCTTTGTGGGCTTATAACTTGGCTTCTGAATGTCCTAGAGAGGTTAGGTTTGTTTTAGTGTACTCCAATCAACAGCCCCTACAACCACAAAAAGGAATGGAGTCATTAGCACTTATGGTTTGTAAATGGCACCCAGAATTATGTTGCACGAAGCACTATTTCACATCATTCTGGGTCCATTTGTGTGAAAACAAGGTCCAATCAGGCTGAAACGTTACAGGAAGTTAGAATCTATTGAGTTGTAAGTGATCTGAACGTTTTGTGATGATAGCACTTTCCTAAGGGGGTCAAACCATGTCCCAAAGGTCACCGGATCTGGTGTCAATTTAAAGAAGTAGTCCAGTTACACATTTGTGGGCTTATAACTTGGCTTCTGAATGTCCTAGAGAGTTCAGGATTGTTTTAGTATACTCCAATCAACAGCCCCTACAACCACAAAAAGGAATGGAGTCATTAGCACTTATGGTTTGTAAATGGCATCCAGAATTATGTTGCACGAAGCACAATTTCACATCATTCTGGGTCCATTTGTGTGAAAACAAGGTCCAATCAGGCTGATACATTACAATAAGGTATAATCTATTGAGTTGTAAGTGATCTGAACGTTTCATGATGATAGCACTTTCCTAAGGGGGTCAAACCATGTCCCAAAAGTCACCGGATCTGGTGTCAATTTAAAGAAGTAGTCCAGTTACACATTTGTGGGCTTATAACATGGCTTCTGAATGTCCTAGAGGAATCAGGTTTGTTTTAATGTTCTCCAATCAACAGCCCCTACAACCACAAAAAGGAATGGAGTCATTATCATTTATGGTTTGTAAATGGCACCCAGAATTATGTTGCACGAAGCACAATTTCACATCATTCTGGGTCCATTTGTGTGAAAACAAGGTCCAATCAGGCTGAAACGCTACAAGAAGGTAGAATCTATTGAGTTGTAAGTGATCTGAACGTTTCAAGATGATCGCACATTCCTATAGGGGGTAAAACCATGTCCCAAAGGTCACCGGGCCTGGTGTCACTTTAAAGAAGTAGTCCAGTTACACCTTTGTGGGCTTATAACTTGGCTTCTGAATGTCCTAGAGAGGTTAGGTTTGTTTTAGTGTACTCCAATCAACAGCCCCTACAACCACAAAAAGGAATGGAGTCATTAGCACTTATGGTTTTTAAATGGCACCCAGAATTATGTTGCACGAAGCACAATTTCACATCATTCCGGGTCCATTTGTGTGAAAACAAGGTCCAATCAGGCTGAAACGTTACAGGAAGGTAGAATCTATTGAGTTGTAAGTGATCTGAACGTTTCATGATGATAGCACTTTCCTAAGGGGGTCAAACCATGTCCCAAAGGTCACCGGATCTGGTGTCAATTTAAAGAAGTAGTCCAGTTACACATTTGTGGGCTTATAACTTGGCTTCTGAATGTCCTAGAGAGATCAGGTTTGTTTTAATGTACTCCAATCAACAGCCCCTACAACCACAAAAAGGAATGGAGTCATTAGCACTTATGGTTTGTAAATGGCACCCAGAATTATTTTGCACGAAGCACAATTTCACATCATTCTGGGTTCATTTGTGTGAAAACAAGGTCCAATCAGGCTGAAACGCTACAAGAAGGTAGAATCTATTGAGTTGTAAGTGATCTGAACGTTTCATGATGATCGCACATTCCTATAGGGGGTAAAACCATGTCCCAAAGGTCACCGGGACTGGTGTCACTTTAAAGAAGTAGTCCAGTTACACCTTTGTGGGCTTATAACTTGGCTTCTGAATGTCCTAGAGAGGTTAGGTTTGTTTTAGTGTACTCCAATCAACAGCCCCTACAACCACAAAAAGGAATGGAGTCATTAGCACTTATGGTTTGTAAATGGCATCCAGAATTATGTTGCACGAAGCACAATTTCACATCATTCTGGGTCCATTTGTGTGAAAACAAGGTCCAATCAGGCTGATACATTACAATAAGGTAGAATCTATTGAGTTGTAAGTGATCTGAACGTTTCATGATGATAGCACTTTCCTAAGGGGGTCAAACCATGTCCCAAAAGTCACCGGATCTGGTGTCAATTTAAAGAAGTAGTCCAGTTACACATTTGTGGGCTTATAACATGGCTTCTGAATGTCCTAGAGGAATCAGGTTTGTTTTAATGTTCTCCAATCAACAGCCCCTACAACCACAAAAAGGAATGGAGTCATTAGCATTTATGGTTTGTAAATGGCACCCAGAATTATGTTGCACGAAGCACAATTTCACATCATTCTGGGTCCATTTGTGTGAAAACAAGGACCAATCAGGCTGAAACGCTACAAGAAGGTAGAATCTATTGAGTTGTAAGTGATCTGAACGTTTCAAGATGATCGCACATTCCTATAGGGGGTAAAACCATGTCCCAAAGGTCACCGGGCCTGGTGTCACTTTAAAGAAGTAGTCCAGTTACACCTTTGTGGGCTTATAACTTGGCTTCTGAATGTCCAAGAGAGGTTAGGTTTGTTTTAGTGTACTCCAATCAACAGCCCCTACAACCACAAAAAGGAATGGAGTCATTAGCACTTATGGTTTTTAAATGGCACCCAGAATTATGTTGCACGAAGCACAATTTCACATCATTCTGGGTTAATTTGTGTGAAAACAAGGTCCAATCAGGCTGAAACGTTACAGGCAGGTAGAATCTATTTAGTTGTAAGTGATCTGAACATTTCATGATGATAGCGCTTTCCTAAGGGGATCAAACCATGTCCCAAAGGTCACCGGATCTGGTGTCAATTTAAAGAAGTAGTCCAGTTACACATTTGTGGGCTTATAACTTGGCTTCTGAATGTCCTAGAGAGATCAGGTTTGTTTTAGTGTACTCCAATCAACAGCCCCTACAACCACAAAAGGAATGGAGTCATTAGCCTTATGGTTTGTACCCCGCCATCAGCTGCTGGAGGCTGGCTGCTGCTCCTCCACCCCACCATGACCTGCTGGAGGCTGGCTGCAGCTCCTCCACCCCGCCATCACCAGCTGGAGGCTGGCTGCAGCTCCTGCACCCCGCCATCAGCTGCTGGAGGCTGCCTGGAGCTCCTGCACCCCGCCATCAGCTGCTGGAGGCTTCTGTTCCTCCACCCCGCCATCAGCAGCTGGAGGCTGGCTGCTGGAGGCTGGCTGCTGCTCCTCCACCCCGCCATCACCAGCTGGAGGCTGGCTTCAGCTCCTGCACCCCGCCATCAGCTGCTGGAGGCTGCCTGCAGCTCCTGCACCCCGCCATCAGCTGCTGGAGGCTGGCTGCTGCTCCTGCACCCCGCCATCAGCTGCTGGAGGCTGGCTGCTGCTCCTCCACCCCACCATGACCTGCTGGAGGCTGGCTGCAGCTCCTCCACCCCGCCATCAGCTGCTGGAGGCTGCCTGCAGCTCCTGC
Source organism: Nothobranchius furzeri (assembly GCF_043380555.1). NCBI lineage: Eukaryota > Metazoa > Chordata > Actinopteri > Cyprinodontiformes > Nothobranchiidae > Nothobranchius > Nothobranchius furzeri. Next base: position 34,165 of record NW_027223040.1, read on the forward strand.
ACCCCGCCATCAGCTGCTGGAGGCTGCCTGCAGCTCCTGCACCCCGCCATCAGCTGCTGGAAGCTGGCTGCAGCTCCTCCACCCCGCCATCAGCTGCTGGAGGCTGGCTTCTGCTCCTCCACCCCGCCATCAGCTGCTGGAGGCTGGCTGCTGCTCCTGCACCCCGCCATCAGCTGCTGGAGGCTTCTGTTCCTCCACCCCGCCATCAGCAGCTGGAGGCTGGCTGCTGGAGGCTGGCTGCTGCTCCTCCAACCCGCCATCACCAGCTGGAGGCTGGCTGCAGCTCCTGCACCCCGCCATCAGCTGCTGGAGGCTGCCTGGAGCTCCTGCACCCCACCATCAGCTGCTGGAGGCTTCTGTTCCTCCACCCCGCCATCAGCAGCTGGAGGCTGGCTGCTGGAGGCTGGCTGCTGCTCCTCCACCCCGCCATCACCAGCTGGAGGCTGGCTGCAGCTCCTGCACCCCGCCATCAGCTGCTGGAGGCTGCCTGCAGCTCCTGCACCCCGCCATCAGCTGCTGGAGGCTGGCTGCTGCTCCTGCACCCCGCCATCAGCTGCTGGAGGCTGGCTGCTGCTCCTCCACACCACCATGACCTGCTGGAGGCTGACTGCAGCTCCTCCACGCCGCCATCAGCTGCTGGAGGCTGCCTGCAGCTCCTGAACCCCGCCATTCGCTGCTGGAGGCTGCCTGCAGCTCCTGCACCCCGCCATCAGCTGCTGGAGGCTGGCTGCAGCTCCTCCACCCCGCCATCAGCTGCTGGAGGCTGGCTTCTGCTCCTCCACCCCGCCACCAGCTGCTGGAGGCTGGCTGCTGCTCCTGCACCCCGCCATCAGCTGCTGGAGGCTTCTGTTCCTCCACCCCGCCATCAGCAGCTGGAGGCTGGCTGCTGGAGGCTGGCTGCTGCTCCTGCACCCCGCCATCAGCTGCTGGAGGCTGCCTGGAGCTCCTGCACCCCGCCATCAGCTGCTGGAGGCTTCTGTTCCTCCACCCCGCCATCAGCAGCTGGAGGCTGGCTTCTGCTCCTCCACCCCGCCATCACCAGCTGGAGGCTGGCTGCAGCTCCTGCACCCCGCCATCAGCTGCTGGAGGCTGCCTGCAGCTCCTGCACCCCGCCATCAGCTGCTGGAGGCTTCTGTTCCTCCACCCCGCCGACCAGCTTCTGGAGGCTGGCTGCAGCTCCTCCACCCCACCATCAGCAGCTGGAGGCTGGCTGCTGGAGGCTGGCTGCTGCTCCTCCACCCCGCCATCACCAGCTGGAGACTGGCTGCAGCTCCTGCACCCCGCCGTCAGCTGCTGCAGGCTGCCTGGAGTCCTGCACCCCGCCATCAGCTGCTGGAGGCTTCTGTTCCTCCACCCCGCCATCAGCAGCTGGAGGCTGGCTGCTGGAGGCTGGCTGCTGCTCCTCCACCCCGCCATCAGCTGCTGGAGGCTGGCTGCTGCTCCTGCACCCCGCCATCAGCTGCTGGAGGCTGGCTGCTGCTCCTCCACCCCACCATGACCTGCTGGAGGCTGGCTGCAGCTCCTCCACCCCGCGATCAGCAGCTGGAGGCTGCCTGCAGCTCCTGCACCCCGCCATCAGCTGCTGGAGGCTGCCTGCAGCTTCTGCACCCCACCATCAGCTGCTGGAGGATGGCTGCAGCTCCTCCACCCCGCCATCAGCTGCTGGAGGCTGGCTTCGGCTCCTCCACCCCGCCACCAGCTGCTGGAGGCTGGCTGCTGCTCCTGCACCCCGCCATCAGCTGCTGGAGGCTTCTGTTCCTCCACCCCGCCATCAGCAGCTGGAGGCTGGCTGCTGGAGGCTGGCTGCTGCTCCTCCAATCCGCCATCAGCAGCTGGAGGCTGGCTGCTGGAGGCTGGCTGCTGCTCCTCCACCCCGCCATCACCAGCTGGAGGCTGGCTGCAGCTCCTGCACCCCGCCATCAGCTGCTGGAGGCTGCCTGCAGCTCCTGCACCCCGCCATCAGCTGCTGGAGGCTGGCTGCTGCTCCTGCACCCCGCCATCAGCTGCTGGAGGCTGGCTGCTGCTACTCCACCCCACCATGACCTGCTGGAGGCTGGCTGCAGCTCCTCCACCCCACCATGACCTGCTGGAGGCTGGCTGCAGCTCCTCCACCCCGCCATCAGCAGCTGGAGGCTGCCTGCAGCTCCTGCACCCCGCCATCAGCTGCTGGAGGCTGCCTGCAGCTCCTGCACCCCGCCATCAGCTGCTGGAGGATGGCTGCAGCTCCTCCACCCCGCCATCAGCTGCTGGAGGCTGGCTTCTGCTCCTCCACCCCGCAACCAGCTGCTGGAGGCTGGCTGCTGCTCCTGCACCCCGCCAATAGCTGCTGGAGGCTTCTGTTCAAACACCCCGCCATCAGCAGCTGGAGGCTGGCTGCTGGAGGCTGGCTGCTGCTCCTCCACCCCGCCATCACCAGCTGGAGGCTGGCTGCAGCTCCTGCACCCCGCCATCAGCTGCTGGAGGCTGCCTGGAGCTCCTGCACCCCGCCATCAGCTGCTGGAGGCTTCTGTTCCTCCACCCCGCCATCAGCAGCTGGAGGCTGGCTGCTGGAGGCTGGCTGCTGCTCCTCCACCCCGCCATCACCAGCTGGAGGCTGGCTGCAGCTCCTGCACCCCGCCATCAGCTGCTGGAGGCTGCCTGCAGCTCCTGCACCCCGCCATCAGCTGCTGGACGCTGGCTGCTGCTCCTGCACCCCGCCATCAGCTGCTGGAGGCTGGCTGCTGCTCCTCCACCCCACCATGACCTGCTGGAGGCTGGCTGCAGCTCCTCCACCCCGCCATCAGCTGCTGGAGGCTGCCTGCAGCTCCTGCACCCCGCCATCAGCTGCTGGAGGCTGCCTGCAGCTCCTGCACCCCGCCATCAGCTGCTGAAGGCTTCTGTTCCTCCACCCCGCCATCAGCAGCTGGAGGCTGGCTGCAGCTCCTGCACCCCGCCATCAGCTGCTGGAGGCTGCCTGGAGCTCCTGCACCCCGCCATCAGCTGCTGGAGGCTTCTGTTCCTCCACCCCGGCATCAGCAGCTGGAGGCTGGCTGCTGGAGGCTGGCTGCTGCTCCTCCACCCCGCCATCACCAGCTGGAGGCTGGCTGCAGCTCCTGCACCCCGCCATCAGCTGCTGGAGGCTGCCTGGAGCTCCTGCACCCCGCCATCACCTGCTGGAGGCTTCTGTTCCTCTACCCCGGCATCAGCAGCTGGAGGCTGGCTGCTGGAGGCTGGCTGCTGCTCCTCCACCCCGTCATCACCAGCTGGAGGCTGGCTGCAGCTCCTGCACCCCGCCATCACCTGCTGGAGGCTGCCTGCAGCTCCTGCACCCCGCCATCAGCTGCTGGAGGCTGGCTGCTGCTCCTGCACCCCGCCATCAGCTGCTGGAGGCTGGCTGCTGCTCCTCCACCCCGCCATCAGCTGCTGGAGGCTGCCTGGAGCTCCTGCACCCCGCCATCAGCTGCTGGAGGCTTCTGTTCCTCCACCCTGCCATCAGCAGCTGGAGGCTGGCTGCAGCTCCTCCACCCCGCCATCAGCTGCTGGAGGCTGGCTTCTGCTCCTCCACCCCACCATGACCTGCTGGAGGCTGGCTGCAGCTCCTCCACCCCGCCATCAGCTGCTGGAGGCTGCCTGCAGCTCCTGCACCCCGTCATCAGCTGCTGGAGGCTGGCTGCTGGAGGCTTGCTGCTGCTCCTCCACTCCGCCATCAGCTGCTGGAGGCTGCCTGGAGCTCCTGCACCCCGCCATCAGCTGCTGGAGGCTTCTGTTCCTCCACCCCGCCATCAGCAGCTGGAGGCTGGCTGCAGCTCCTCCACCCCGCCATCAGCTGCTGGAGGCTGGCTTCTGCTCCTCCACCCCGCCACAAGCTGCTGGAGGCTGGCTGCTGCTCCTGCACCCCGCCATCAGCTGCTGGAGGCTTCTGTTCCTCCACCCCGCCATCAGCAGCTGGAGGCTGGCTGCTGGAGGCTGGCTGCTGCTCCTCCACCCCGCCATCACCAGCTGGAGGCTGGCTGCAGCTGCTGCACCCCGCCATCAGCTGCTGGAGGCTGCCTGGAGCTCCTGCACCCCGCCATCAGCTGCTGGAGGCTTCTGTTCCTCCACCCCGCCATCAGCAGCTGGAGGCTGGCTGCTGGAGGCTGGCTGCTGGAGGCTGGCTGCTACTCCTCCACCCCGCCATCACCAGCTGGAGGCTGGCTGCAGCTCCTGCACCCCGCCATCAGCTGCTGGAGGCTGCCTGCAGCTCCTGCACCCCGCCATCAGCTGCTGGAGGCTGGCTGCTGCTCCTGCACCCCGCCATCAGCTGCTGGAGGCTGGCTGCTGCTCCTCCACCCCACCATGACCTGCTGGAGGCTGGCTGCAGCTCCTCCACCCCGCCATCAGCTGCTGGAGGCTGCCTGCAGCTCCTGCACCCCGCCATCAGCTGCTGGAGGCTGCCTGCAGCTCCTACACCCCGCCATCAGCTGCTGGAGGCTGCCTGCAGCTCCTGCACCCCGCCATCAGCTGCTGGAGGCTGGCTGCAGCTCCTCCACCCCGCCATCAGCTGCTGGAGGCTGGCTTCTGCTCCTCCACCCCGCCACCAGCTGCTGGAGGCTGGCTGCTGCTCCTGCACGCCGCCATCAGCTGCTGGAGGCTGGCTGCTGCTCCTCCACCCCACCATGACCTGCTGGAGGCTGGCTGCAGCTCCTCCACCCCGCCATCAGCTGCTGGAGGCTGCCTGCAGCTCCTGCACCCCGCCATCAGCTGCTGGAGGCTGCCTGCAGCTCCTGCACCCCGCCATCAGCTTCTGGAGGCTGGCTGCAGCTCCTCCACCCCACCATCAGCTGCTGGAGGCTGGCTTCTGCTCCTCCACCCCGCCGACCAGCTGCTGGAGGCTGGCTGCTGCTCCTGCACCCCGCCATCAGCTGCTGGAGGCTTCTGTTCCTCCACCCCGCCATCAGCAGCTGGAGGCTGGCTGCTGTAGGCTGGCTGCTGCTCCTCCACCCCGCCATCACCAGCTGGAGACTGGCTGCAGCTCCTGCACCCCGCCGTCAGCTGCTGCAGGCTGCCTGGAGTCCTGCACCCCGCCATCAGCTGCTGGAGGCTTCTGTTCCTCCACCCCGCCATCAGCAGCTGGAGGCTGGCTGCTGGAGGCTGGCTGCTGCTCCTCCACCCCGCCATCAGCTGCTGGAGGCTGGCTGCTGCTCCTGCACCCCGCCATCAGCTGCTGGAGGCTGGCTGCTGCTCCTCCACCCCACCATGACCTGCTGGAGGCTGGCTGCAGCTCCTCCACCCCGCGATCAGCAGCTGGAGGCTGCCTGCAGCTCCTGCACCCCGCCATCAGCTGCTGGAGGCTGCCTGCAGCTTCTGCACCCCGCCATCAGCTGCTGGAGGCTGCCTGGAGCTCCTGCACCCCGCCATCAGCTGCTGGAGGCTTCTGTTCCTCCACCCCGGCATCAGCAGCTGGAGGCTGGCTGCTGGAGGCTGGCTGCTGCTCCTCCACCCCGCCATCACCAGCTGGAGGCTGGCTGCAGCTCCTGCACCCCGCCATCAGCTGCTGGAGGCTGCCTGGAGCTCCTGCACCCCGCCATCACCTGCTGGAGGCTTCTGTTCCTCCACCCCGGCATCAGCAGCTGGAGGCTGGCTGCTGGAGGCTGGCTGCTGCTCCTCCACCCCGTCATCACCAGCTGGAGGCTGGCTGCAGCTCCTGCACCCCGCCATCAGCTGCTGGAGGCTGCCTGCAGCTCCTTCAACCCGCCATCAGCTGCTGAAGGCTGGCTGCTGCTCCTGCACCACGCCATCAGCTGCTGGAGGCTGGCTGCTGCTCCTCCACCCCACCATGACCTGCTGGAGGCTGGCTGCAGCTCCTCCACCCCGCCATCAGCTGCTGGAGGCTGCCTGCAGCTCCTGCACCCCGTCATCAGCTGCTGGAGGCTGGCTGCTGGAGGCTGGCTGCTGCTCCTCCACCCCGCCATCACCAGCTGGAGGCTGGCTGCAGCTCCTCCACCCCGCCATCAGCTGCTGGAGGCTGCCTGCAGCTCCTGCACCCCGTCATCAGCTGCTGGAGGCTGGCTGCTGCTCCTCCACCCCGCCATCAGCTGCTGGAGGCTGCCTGGAGCTCCTGCACCCCGCCATCAGCTGCTGGAGGCTTCTCTTCCTCCACCCTGCCATCAGCAGCTGGAGGCTGGCTGCAGCTCCTCCACCCCGCCATCAGCTGCTGGAGGCTTGCTTCTGCTCCTCCACCCCACCATGACCTGCTGGAGGCTGGCTGCAGCTCCTCCACCCCGCCATCAGCTGCTGGAGGCTGCCTGCAGCTCCTGCACCCCGTCATCAGCTGCTGGAGGCTGGCTGCTGGAGGCTTGCTGCTGCTCCTCCACCCCGCCATCAGCTGCTGGAGGCTGCCTGGAGCTCCTGCACCCCGCCATCAGCTGCTGGAGGCTTCTGTTCCTCCACCCCGCCATCAGCAGCTGGAGGCTGGCTGAAGCTCCTCCACCCCGCCATCAGATGCTGGAGGCTGGCTTCTGCTCCTCCACCCCGCCACCAGCTGCTGGAGGCTGGCTGCTGCTCCTGCACCCCGCCATCAGCTGCTGGAGGCTTCTGTTCCTCCACCCCGCCATCAGCAGCTGGAGGCTGGCTGCTGGAGGCTGGCTGCTGCTCCTCCACCCCGCCATCACCAGCTGGAGGCTGGCTGCAGCTCCTGCACCCCGCCATCAGCTGCTGGAGGCTGCCTGGAGCTCCTGCACCCCGCCATCAGCTGCTGGAGGCTTCTGTTCCTCCACCCCGCCATCAGCAGCTGGAGGCTGGCTGCTGGAGGCTGGCTGCTACTCCTCCACCCCGCCATCACCAGCTGGAGGCTGGCTGCAGCTCCTGCACCCCGCCATCAGCTGCTGGAGGCTGCCTGCAGCTCCTGCACCCCGCCATCAGCTGCTGGAGGCTGGCTGCTGCTCCTGCACCCCGCCATCAGCTGCTGGAGGCTGGCTGCTGCTCCTCCACCCCACCATGACCTGCTGGAGGCTGGCTGCAGCTCCTCCACCCCGCCATCAGCTGCTGGAGGCTGCCTGCAGCTCCTGCACCCCGCCATCAGCTGCTGGAGGCTGCCTGCAGCTCCTGCACCCCGCCATCAGCTGCTGGAGGCTGCCTGCAGCTCCTGCACCCCGCCATCAGCTGCTGGAGGCTGGCTGCAGCTCCTCCACCCCGCCATCAGCTGCTGGAGGCTGGCTTCTGCTCCTCCACCCCGCCACCAGCTGCTGGAGGCTGGCTGCTGCTCCTGCACCCCGCCATCAGCTGCTGGAGGCTGGCTGCTGCTCCTCCACCCCACCATGACCTGCTGGAGGCTGGCTGCAGCTCCTCCACCCCGCCATCAGCTGCTGGAGGCTGCCTGCAGCTCCTGCACCCCGCCATCATCTGCTGGAGGCTGCCTGCAGCTCCTGCACCCCGCCATCAGCTTCTGGAGGCTGGCTGCAGCTCCTCCACCCCACCATCAGCTGCTGGAGGGTGGCTTCTGCTCCTCCACCCCGCCGACCAGCTGCTGGAGGCTGGCTGCTGCACCTGCACCCCGCCATCAGCTGCTGGAGGCTTCTGTTCCTCCACCCCGCCATCAGCAGCTGGAGGCTGGCTGCTGGAGGCTGGCTGCTGCTCCTCCACCCCGCCATCACCAGCTGGAGACTGGCTGCAGCTCCTGCACCCCGCCGTCAGCTGCTGCAGGCTGCCTGGAGTCCTGCACCCCGCCATCAGCTGCTGGAGGCTTCTGTTCCTCCACCCCGCCATCAGCAGCTGGAGGCTGGCTGCTGGAGGCTGGCTGCTGCTCCTCCACCCCGCCATCAGCTGCTGGAGGCTGGCTGCTGATCCTGCACCCCGCCATCAGCTGCTGGAGGCTGGCTGCTGCTCCTCCACCCCACCATGACCTGCTGGAGGCTGGCTGCAGCTCCTCCACCCCGCGATCAGCAGCTGGAGGCTGCCTGCAGCTCCTGCACCCCGCCATCAGCTGCTGGAGGCTGCCTGCAGCTTCTGCACCCCGCCATCAGCTGCTGGAGGATGGCTGCAGCTCCTCCACCCCGCCATAAGCTGCTGGAGGCTGGCTTCTGCTCCTCCACCCCGCCACCAGCTGCTGGAGGCTGGCTGCTGCTCCTGCACCCCGCCATCAGCTGCTGGAGGCTTCTGTTCCTCCACCCCGCCATCAGCAGCTGGAGGCTGGCTGCTGGAGGCTGGCTGCTGCTCCTCCAATCCGCCATCACCAGCTGGAGGCTGGCTGCAGCTCCTGCACCCCGCCATCAGCTGCTGGAGGCTGCCTGGAGCTCCTGCACCCCGCCATCAGCTGCTGGAGGCTTCTGTTCCTCCACCCCGCCATCAGCAGCTGGAGGCTGGCTGCTGGAGGCTGGCTGCTGCTCCTCCACCCCGCCATCAACAGCTGGAGGCTGGCTGCAGCTCCTGCACCCCGCCATCACCTGCTGGAGGCTGCCTGCAGCTCCTGCACCCCGCCATCAGCTGCTGGAGGCTGGCTGCTGCTCCTGCACCCCGCCATCAGCTGCTGGAGGCTGGCTGCTGCTCCTCCACCCCACCATGACCTGCTGGAGGCTGGCTGCAGCTCCTCCACCCCACCATGACCTGCTGGAGGCTGGCTGCAGCTCCTCCACCCCGCCATCAGCAGCTGGAGGCTGCCTGCAGCTCCTGCACCCCGCCATCAGCTGCTGGAGGCTGCCTGCAGCTCCTGCAACCCGCCATCAGCTGCTGGAGGATGGCTGCAGCTCCTCCACCCCGCCATCAGCTGCTGGAGGCTGGCTTCTGCTCCTCCACCCCGCCACCAGCTGCTGGAGGCTGGCTGCTGCTCCTGCACCCCGCCAATAGCTGCTGGAGGCTTCTGTTCCTCCACCCCGCCATCAGCAGCTGGAGGCTGGCTGCTGGAGGCTGGCTGCTGCTCCTCCACCCCGCCATCACCAGCTGGAGGCTGGCTGCAGCTCCTGCACCCCGCCATCAGCTGCTGGAGGCTGCCTGGAGCTCCTGCACCCCGCCATCAGCTGCTGGAGGCTTCTGTTCCTCCACCCGGCCATCAGCAGCTGGAGGCTGGCTGCTGGAGGCTGGCTGCTGCTCCTCCACCCCGCCATCACCAGCTGGAGGCTGGCTGCAGCTCCTGCACCCCGCCATCAGCTGCTGGAGGCTGCCTGCAGCTCCTGCACCCCGCCATCAGCTGCTGGACGCTGGCTGCTGCTCCTGCACCCCGCCATCAGCTGCTGGAGGCTGGCTGCTGCTCCTCCACCCCACCATGACCTGCTGGAGGCTGGCTGCAGCTCCTCCACCCCGCCATCAGCTGCTGGAGGCTGCCTGCAGCTCCTGCACCCCGCCATCAGCTGCTGGAGGCTGCCTGCAGCTCCTGCACCCCGCCATCAGCTGCTGAAGGCTTCTGTTCCTCCACCCCGCCATCAGCAGCTGGAGGCTGGCTGCAGCTCCTGCACCCCGCCATCAGCTGCTGGAGGCTGCCTGGAGCTCCTGCACCCCGCCATCAGCTGCTGGAGGCTTCTGTTCCTCCACATCGGCATCAGCAGCTGGAGGCTGGCTGCTGGAGGCTGGCTGCTGCTCCTCCACCCCGCCATCACCAGCTGGAGGCTGGCTGCAGCTCCTGCACCCCGCCATCAGCTGCTGGAGGCTGCCTGGAGCTCCTGCACCCCGCCATCACCTGCTGGAGGCTTCTGTTCCTCCACCCCGGCATCAGCAGCTGGAGGCTGGCTGCTGGAGGCTGGCTGCTGCTCCTCCACCCCGTCATCACCAGCTGGAGGCTGGCTGCAGCTCCTGCACCCCGCCATCAGCTGCTGGAGGCTGCCTGCAGCTCCTTCAACCCGCCATCAGCTGCTGAAGGCTGGCTGCTGCTCCTGCACCACGCCATCAGCTGCTGGAGGCTGGCTGCTGCTCCTCCACCCCACCATGACCTGCTGGAGGCTGGCTGCAGCTCCTCCACCCCGCCATCAGCTGCTGGAGGCTGCCTGCAGCTCCTGCACCCCGTCATCAGCTGCTGGAGGCTGGCTGCTGGAGGCTGGCTGCTGCTCCTCCACCCCGCCATCACCAGCTGGAGGCTGGCTGCAGCTCCTCCACCCCGCCATCAGCTGCTGGAGGCTGCCTGCAGATCCTGCACCCCGTCATCAGCTGCTGGAGGCTGGCTGCTGCTCCTCCATCCCGCCATCAGCTGCTGGAGGCTGCCTGGAGCTCCTGCACCCCGCCATCAGCTGCTGGAGGCTTCTGTTCCTCCACCCTGCCATCAGCAGCTGGAGGCTGGCTGCAGCTCCTCCACCCCGCCATCAGCTGCTGGAGGCTGGCTTCTGCTCCTCCACCCCACCATGACCTGCTGGAGGCTGGCTGCAGCTCCTGCACCCCGTCATCAGCTGCTGGAGGCTGGCTGCTGGAGGCTTGCTGCTGCTCCTCCACCCCGCCATCAGCTGCTGGAGGCTGCCTGGAGCTCCTGCACCCCGCCATCAGCTGCTGGAGGCTTCTGTTCCTCCACACCGCCATCAGCAGCTGGAGGCTGGCTGCAGCTCCTCCACCCCGCCATCAGCTGCTGGAGGCTGGCTTCTGCTCCTCCACCCCGCCACCAGCTGCTGGAGGCTGGCTGCTGCTCCTGCACCCCGCCATCAGCTGCTGGAGGCTTCTGTTCCTCCACCCCGCCATCAGCAGATGGAGGCTGGCTGCTGGAGGCTGGCTGCTGCTCCTCCACCCCGCCATCACCAGCTGGAGGCTGGCTGCAGCTCCTGCACCCCGCCATCAGCTGCTGGAGGCTGCCTGGAGCTCCTGCACCCCGCCATCAGCTGCTGGAGGCTTCTGTTCCTCCACCCCGCCATCAGCAGCTGGAGGCTGGCTGCTGGAGGCTGGCTGCTGGAGGCTGGCTGCTACTCCTCCACCCCGCCATCACCAGCTGGAGGCTGGCTGCAGCTCCTGCACCCCGCCATCAGCTGCTGGAGGCTGCCTGCAGCTCCTGCACCCCGCCATCAGCTGCTGGAGGCTGGCTGCTGCTCCTGCACCCCGCCATTAGCTGCTGGAGGCTGGCTGCTGCTCCTCCACCCCACCATGACCTGCTGGAGGCTGGCTGCAGCTCCTCCACCCCGCCATCAGCTGCTGGAGGCTGCCTGCAGCTCCTGCACCCCGCCATCAGCTGCTGGAGGCTGCCTGCAGCTCCTGCACCCCGCCATCAGCTGCTGGAGGCTGGCTACAGCTCCTCCACCCCGCCATCAGCTGCTGGAGGCTGGCTTCTGCTCCTCCACCCCGCCATCAGCTGCTGGAGGCTGGCTGCTGCTCCTGCACCCCGCCATCAGCTGCTGGAGGCTTCTGTTCCTCCACCCCGCCATCAGCAGCTGGAGGCTGGCTGCTGGCTGCTGGCTGCTGCTCCTCCACCCCGCCATCACCAGCTGGAGGCTGGCTGCAGCTCCTGCACCCCGCCATCAGCTGCTGGAGGCTGCCTGGAGCTCCTGCACCCCGCCATCAGCTGCTGGAGGCTTCTGTTCCTCCACCCCGCCATCAGCAGCTGGAGGCTGGCTGCTGGAGGCTGGCTGCTGCTCCTCCACCCCGCCATCACCAGCTGGGCGCTGGCTGCAGCTCCTGCACCCCGCCATCAGCTGCTGGAGGCTGCCTGCAGCTCCTGCACCCCGCCATCAGCTGCTGGAGGCTGGCTGCTGCTCCTGCACCCCGCCATCAGCTGCTGGAGGCTGGCTGCTGCTCCTCCACCCCACCATGACCTGCTGGAGGCTGGCTGCAGCTCCTGCACCCCGCCATCAGCTGCTGGAGGCTTCTGTTCCTCCACCCCGCCATTAGCAGCTGGAGGCTGGCTGCTGGAGGCTGGCTGCTGCTCCTCCACCCCGCCATCACCAGCTGGAGGCTGGCTGCAGCTCCTGCACCCCGCCATCAGCTGCTGGAGGCTGCCTGCAGCTCCTGCACCCCGCCATCAGCTGCTGGAGGCTGGCTGCTGCTCCTGCACCCCGCCATCAGCTGCTGGAGGCTGGCTGCTGCTCCTCCACCCCACCATGACCTGCTGGAGGCTGGCTGCAGCTCCTCCACCCCGCCATCAGCTGCTGGAGGCTGCCTGCAGCTCCTGCACCCCGCCATCAGCTGCTGGAGGCTGCCTGCAGCTCCTGCACCCCGCCATCAGCTGCTGGAGGCTGGCTGCAGCTCCTCCACCCCGCCATCAGCTGCTGGAGGCTGGCTTCTGCTCCTCCACCCCGCCACCAGCTGCTGGAGGCTGGCTGCTGCTCCTGCACCCCGCCATCAGCAGCTGGAGGCTTCTGTTCCTCCACCCCGCCATCAGCAGCTGGAGGCTGGCTGCTGGAGGCTGGCTGCTGCTCCTCCACCCCGCCATCACCAGCTGGAGGCTGGCTGCAGCTCCTGCACCCCGCCATCAGCTGCTGGAGGCTGCCTGGAGCTCCTGCACCCCGCCATCAGCTGCTGGAGGCTTCTGTTCCTCCACCCCGCCATCAGCAGCTGGAGGCTGGCTGCTGGAGGCTGGCTGCTGCTCCTCCACCCCGCCATCACCAGCTGGAGGCTGGCTGCAGCTCCTGCACCCCGCCATCAGCTGCTGGAGGCTGCCTGCAGCTCTTGCACCCCGCCATCAGCTGCTGGAGGCTGGCTGCTGCTGCTGCACCCCGCCATCAGCTGCTGGAGGCTGGCTGCTGCTCCTCCACCCCACCATGACCTGCTGGAGGCTGGCTGCAGCTCCTCCACCCCGCCATCAGCTGCTGGAGGCTGCCTGCAGCTCCTGCACCCCGCCATCAGCTGCTGGAGGCTGCCTGCAGCTCCTGCACCCCGCCATCAGCTGCTGGAGGCTGGCTGCTGCTCCTGCACCCCGCCATCAGCTGCTGGAGGCTGGCTGCTGCTCCTCCACCCCACCATGACCTGCTGGAGGCTGGCTGCAGCTCCTCCACCCTGCCATCAGCTGCTGGAGGCTGCCTGCAGCTCCTGCACCCCGCCATCAGCTGCTGGAGGCTGCCTGCAGCTCCTGCACCCCGCCATCAGCTGCTGGAGGCTGGCTGCAGCTCCTCCACCCCGCCATCAGCTGCTGGAGGCTGGCTTCTGCTCCTCCACCCCGCCATCAGCTGCTGGAGGCTGGCTGCTGCTCTTGCACCCCGCCATCAGCTGCTGGAGGCTTCTGTTCCTCCACCCCGCCATCAGCAGCTGGAGGCTGGCTGCTGGAGGCTGGCTGCTGCTCCTCCACCCCGCCATCACCAGCTGGAGGCTGGCTGCAGCTCCTGCACCCCGCCATCAGCTGCTGGAGGCTGCCTGGAGCTCCTGCACCCCGCCATCAGCTGCTGGAGGCTTCTGTTCCTCCACCACGCCATCAGCAGCTGGAGGCTGGCTGCTGGAGGCTGGCTGCTGCTCCTCCACCCCGCCATCACCAGCTGGAGGCTGGCTGCAGCTCCTGCAACCCGCCATCAGCTGCTGGAGGCTGGCTGCAGCTCCTGCTCCCCGCCATCAGCTGCTGGAGGCTGGCTGCTGCTCCTGCACCCCGCCATCAGCTGCTGGAGGCTGGCTGCTGCTCCTCCACCCCACCATGACCTGCTGGAGGCTGGCTGCAGCTCCTCCACCCCGCCATCAGCTGCTGGAGGCTTCCTGCAGCTCCTGCACCCCGCCCTCAGCTGCTGGAGGCTGCCTGCAGCTCCTGCACCCCGCCATCAGCTGCTGGAGGCTGGCTGCAGCTCCTCCACCCCGCCTTCAGCTGCTGGAGGCTGGCTTCTGCTCCTCCACCCCGCCACCAGCTGCTGGAGGCTGGCTGCTGCTCCTGCACCCCGCCATCAGCAGCTGGAGGCTTCTGTTCCTCCACCCCGCCATCAGCAGCTGGAGGCTGGCTGCTGGAGGCTGGCTGCTGCTCCTCCACCCCGCCATCACCAGCTGGAGGCTGGCTGCAGCTCCTGCACCCCGCCATCAGCTGCTGGAGGCTGCCTGGAGCTCCTGCACCCCGCCATCAGCTGCTGGAGGCTTCTGTTCCTCCACCCCGCCATCAGCAGCTGGAGGCTGGCTGCTGGAGGCTGGCTGCTGCTCCTCCACCCCGCCATCACCAGCTAGAGGCTGGCTGCAGCTCCTGCACCCCGCCATCAGCTGCTGGAGGCTTCTGTTCCTCCACCCCGCCATCAGCAGCTGGAGGCTGGCTGCTGGAGGCTGGCTGCTGCTCCTCCACCCCGCCATCACCAGCTGGAGGCTGGCTGCAGCTCCTGCACCCCGCCATAAGCTGCTGGAGGCTGCCTGCAGCTCCTGCACCCCGCCATCAGCTGCTGGAGGCTGGCTGCTGCTCCTGCACCCCGCCATCAGCTGCTGGAGGCTGGCTGCTGCTCCTCCACCCCACCATGACCTGCTGGAAGCTGGCTGCAGCTCCTGCACCCCGCCATCAGCTGCTGGAGGCTTCTGTTCCTCCACCCCGCCATCAGCAGCTGGAGGCTGGCTGCTGGAGGCTGGCTGCTGCTCCTCCACCCCGCCATCACCAGCTGGAGGCTGGCTGCAGCTCCTGCACCCCGCCATCAGCTGATGGAGGCTGCCTGGAGCTCCTGCACCCCGCCATCAGCTGCTGGAGGCTTCTGTTCCTCCACCCCGCCATCAGCAGCTGGAGGCTGGCTGCTGGAGGCTGGCTGCTGCTCCTCCACCCCGCCATCACCAGCTGGAGGCTGGCTGCAGCTCCTGCACCCCGCCATCAGCTGCTGGAGGCTGCCTGCAGCTCCTGCACCCCGCCATCAGCTGCTGGAGGCTGGCTGCTGCTCCTCCACCCCACCATGACCTGCTGGAGGCTGGCTGCAGCTCCTCCACCCCGCCATCAGCTGCTGGAGGCTGCCTGCAGCTCCTGCACCCCGCCATCAGCTGCTGGAGGCTGCCTGCCGCTCCTGCACCCCGCCATCAGCTGCTGGAGGCTGGCTGCAGCTCCTCCACCCCGCCATCAGCTGCTGGAGGCTGGCTTCTGCTCCTCCACCCCGCCACCAGCTGCTGGAGGCTGGCTGCTGCTCCTGCACCCCGCCATCAGCAGCTGGAGGCTTCTGTTCCTCCACCCCGCCATCAGCAGCTGGGGGCTGGCTGCTGGAGGCTGGCTGCTGCTCCTCCACCCCGCCATCACCAGCTGGAGGCTGGCTGCAGCTCCTGCACCCCGCCATCAGCTGCTGGAGGCTGCCTGGAGCTCCTGCACCCCGCCATCAGCTGCTGGAGGCTTCTGTTCCTCCACCCCGCCATCAGCAGCTGGAGGCTGGCTGCTGGAGGCTGGCTGCTGCTCCTCCACCCCGCCATCACCAGCTGGAGGCTGGCTGCAGCTCCTGCACCCCGCCATCAGCTGCTGGAGGCTGCCTGCAGCTCCTGCACCCCGCCATCAGCTGCTGGAGGCTGGCTGCTGCTCCTGCACCCCGCCATCAGCTGCTGGAGGCTGGCTGCTGCTCCTCCACCCCACCATCAGCTGCTGGAGGCTTCTGTTCCTCCACCCTGCCATCAGCAGCTGGAGGCTGCCTGCAGCTCCTGCACCCCGCCATCAGCTGCTGGAGGCTGCCTGCAGCTCCTGCACCCCGCCATCAGCTGCTGGAGGCTGGCTGCTGCTCCTGCACCCCGCCATCAGCTGCTGGAGGCTGGCTGCTGCTCCTCCACCCCGCCATCAGCTGCTGGAGGCTTCTGTTCCTCCACCCCACCATGACCTGCTGGAGGCTGGCTGCAGCTCCTCCACCCCGCCATCAGCTGCTGGAGGCTGCCTGCAGCTCCTGCACCCCGCCAACAGCTGCTGGAGGCTGCCTGCAGCTCCTGCACCCCGCCATCAGCTGCTGGAGGCTGGCTGCAGCTCCTCCACCCCGCCATCAGCTGCTGGAGGCTGGCTTCTGCTCCTCCACCCCGCCACCAGCTGCTGGAGGCTGGCTGCTGCTCCTGCACCCCGCCATCAGCTGCTGGAGGCTGGCTGCAGCTCCTCCACCCCGCCATCAGCTGCTGGAGGCTGGCTGCAGCTCCTGCACCCCGCCATCAGCTGCTGGAGGCTGCCTGGAACTCCTGCACCCCGCCATCAGCTGCTGGAGGCTTCTGTTCCTCCACCCCGCCATCAGCAGCTGGAGGCTGGCTGCTGGAGGCTGGCTGCTGCTCCTCCACCCCGCCATCACCAGCTGGAGGCTGGCTGCAGCTCCTGCACCCCGCCATCAGCTGCTGGAGGCTGCCTGCAGCTCCTGCACCCCGCCATCAGCTGCTGGAGGCTGGCTGCTGCTCCTGCACCCCGCCATCAGCTGCTGGAGGCTGGCTGCTGCTCCTCCACCCCACCATGGCCTGCTGGAGGCTGGCTGCAGCTCCTGCACCCCGCCATCAGCTGCTGGAGGCTGGCTGCAGCTCCTGCACCCCGCCATCAGCTGCTGGAGGCTGGCTGCAGCTCCTGCACCCCGCCATCAGCTGCTGGAGGCTGGCTGCAGCTCCTCCACCCCGCCTTCAGCTGCTGGAGGCTGGCTTCTGCTCCTCCACCCCGCCACCAGCTGCTGGAGGCTGGCTGCTGCTCCTGCACCCCGCCATCAGCAGCTGGAGGCTTCTGTTCCTCCACCCCGCCATCAGCAGCTGGAGGCTGGCTGCTGGAGGCTGGCTGCTGCTCCTCCACCCCGCCATCACCAGCTGGAGGCTGGCTGCAGCTCCTGCACCCCGCCATCAGCTGCTGGAGGCTGCCTGGAGCTCCTGCACCCCGCCATCAGCTGCTGGAGGCTTCTGTTCCTCCACCCCGCCATCAGCAGCTGGAGGCTGGCTGCTGGAGGCTGGCTGCTGCTCCTCCACCCCGCCATCACCAGCTAGAGGCTGGCTGCAGCTCCTGCACCCCGCCATCAGCTGCTGGAGGCTTCTGTTCCTCCACCCCGCCATCAGCAGCTGGAGGCTGGCTGCTGGAGGCTGGCTGCTGCTCCTCCACCCCGCCATCACCAGCTGGAGGCTGGCTGCAGCTCCTGCACCCCGCCATAAGCTGCTGGAGGCTGCCTGCAGCTCCTGCACCCCGCCATCAGCTGCTGGAGGCTGGCTGCTGCTCCTGCACCCCGCCATCAGCTGCTGGAGGCTGGCTGCTGCTCCTCCACCCCACCATGACCTGCTGGAAGCTGGCTGCAGCTCCTGCACCCCGCCATCAGCTGCTGGAGGCTTCTGTTCCTCCACCCCGCCATCAGCAGCTGGAGGCTGGCTGCTGGAGGCTGGCTGCTGCTCCTCCACCCCGCCATCACCAGCTGGAGGCTGGCTGCAGCTCCTGCACCCCGCCATCAGCTGATGGAGGCTGCCTGGAGCTCCTGCACCCCGCCATCAGCTGCTGGAGGCTTCTGTTCCTCCACCCCGCCATCAGCAGCTGGAGGCTGGCTGCTGGAGGCTGGCTGCTGCTCCTCCACCCCGCCATCACCAGCTGGAGGCTGGCTGCAGCTCCTGCACCCCGCCATCAGCTGCTGGAGGCTGCCTGCAGCTCCTGCACCCCGCCATCAGCTGCTGGAGGCTGGCTGCTGCTCCTCCACCCCACCATGACCTGCTGGAGGCTGGCTGCAGCTCCTCCACCCCGCCATCAGCTGCTGGAGGCTGCCTGCAGCTCCTGCACCCCGCCATCAGCTGCTGGAGGCTGCCTGCCGCTCCTGCACCCCGCCATCAGCTGCTGGAGGCTGGCTGCAGCTCCTCCACCCCGCCATCAGCTGCTGGAGGCTGGCTTCTGCTCCTCCACCCCGCCACCAGCTGCTGGAGGCTGGCTGCTGCTCCTGCACCCCGCCATCAGCAGCTGGAGGCTTCTGTTCCTCCACCCCGCCATCAGCAGCTGGGGGCTGGCTGCTGGAGGCTGGCTGCTGCTCCTCCACCCCGCCATCACCAGCTGGAGGCTGGCTGCAGCTCCTGCACCCCGCCATCAGCTGCTGGAGGCTGCCTGGAGCTCCTGCACCCCGCCATCAGCTGCTGGAGGCTTCTGTTCCTCCACCCCGCCATCAGCAGCTGGAGGCTGGCTGCTGGAGGCTGGCTGCTGCTCCTCCACCCCGCCATCACCAGCTGGAGGCTGGCTGCAGCTCCTGCACCCCGCCATCAGCTGCTGGAGGCTGCCTGCAGCTCCTGCACCCCGCCATCAGCTGCTGGAGGCTGGCTGCTGCTCCTGCACCCCGCCATCAGCTGCTGGAGGCTGGCTGCTGCTCCTCCACCCCACCATCAGCTGCTGGAGGCTTCTGTTCCTCCACCCTGCCATCAGCAGCTGGAGGCTGCCTGCAGCTCCTGCACCCCGCCATCAGCTGCTGGAGGCTGCCTGCAGCTCCTGCACCCCGCCATCAGCTGCTGGAGGCTGGCTGCTGCTCCTGCACCCCGCCATCAGCTGCTGGAGGCTGGCTGCTGCTCCTCCACCCCGCCATCAGCTGCTGGAGGCTTCTGTTCCTCCACCCCACCATGACCTGCTGGAGGCTGGCTGCAGCTCCTCCACCCCGCCATCAGCTGCTGGAGGCTGCCTGCAGCTCCTGCACCCCGCCAACAGCTGCTGGAGGCTGCCTGCAGCTCCTGCACCCCGCCATCAGCTGCTGGAGGCTGGCTGCAGCTCCTCCACCCCGCCATCAGCTGCTGGAGGCTGGCTTCTGCTCCTCCACCCCGCCACCAGCTGCTGGAGGCTGGCTGCTGCTCCTGCACCCCGCCATCAGCTGCTGGAGGCTGGCTGCAGCTCCTCCACCCCGCCATCAGCTGCTGGAGGCTGGCTGCAGCTCCTGCACCCCGCCATCAGCTGCTGGAGGCTGCCTGGAACTCCTGCACCCCGCCATCAGCTGCTGGAGGCTTCTGTTCCTCCACCCCGCCATCAGCAGCTGGAGGCTGGCTGCTGGAGGCTGGCTGCTGCTCCTCCACCCCGCCATCACCAGCTGGAGGCTGGCTGCAGCTCCTGCACCCCGCCATCAGCTGCTGGAGGCTGCCTGCAGCTCCTGCACCCCGCCATCAGCTGCTGGAGGCTGGCTGCTGCTCCTGCACCCCGCCATCAGCTGCTGGAGGCTGGCTGCTGCTCCTCCACCCCACCATGGCCTGCTGGAGGCTGGCTGCAGCTCCTGCACCCCGCCATCAGCTGCTGGAGGCTGGCTGCAGCTCCTGCACCCCGCCATCAGCTGCTGGAGGCTGGCTGCAGCTCCTGCACCCCGCCATCAGCTGCTGGAGGCTGGCTTCTGCTCCTCCACACCGCCACCAGCTGCTGGAGGCTGGCTGCTGCTCCTGAAACCCGCCATCAGCTGCTGGAGGCTTCTGTTCCTCCACCTCGCCATCAGCAGCTGGAGGCTGGCTGCTGGAGGCTGGCTGCTGCTCCTCCACCCCGCCATCACCAGCTGGAGGCTGGCTGCAGCTCCTGCACCCCGCCATCAGCTGCTGGAGGCTGCCTGGAAATCCTGCACCCCGCCATCAGCTGCTGGAGAATTCTGTTCCTCCACCCCGCCATCAGCAGCTGGAGGCTGGCTGCTGGAGGCTGGCTGCTGCTCCTCCACCCCGCCATCAGCTGCTGGAGGCTGCCTGCAGCTCCTGCACCCCGCCATCAGCTGCTGGAGGCTGGCTGCTGCTCCTGCACCCCGCCATCAGCTGCTGGAGGCTGGCTGCTGCTCCTCCACCCCACCATGACCTGCTGGAGGCTGGCTGCAGCTCCTCTACCCCGCCATCAGCTGCTGGATGCTGCCTGCAGCTCCTGCACCCCGCCATCAGCTGCTGGAGGCTGCCTGCAGATCCTGCACCCCGCCATCAGCTGCTGGAGGCTGGCTGCAGCTCCTCCACCCCGCCATCAGCTGCTGGAGGCTGGCTTCTGCTCCTCCACCCCGCCACCAGCTGCTGGAGGCTGGCTGCTGCTCCTGCACCCCGCCATCAGCTGCTGGAGGCTTCTGTTCCTCCACCCCGCCATCAGCAGCTGGAGGCTGGCTGCTGGAGGCTGGCTGCTGCTCCTCCACCCCGCCATCACCAGCTGGAGGCTGGCTGCAGCTCCTGCACACCGCCATCAGCTGCTGGAGGCTGCCTGCAGCTCCTGCACCCCGCCATCAGCTGCTGGAGGCTGGCTGCTGCTCCTGCACCCCGCCATCAGCTGCTGGAGGCTGGCTGCTGCTCCTCCACCCCACCATGACCTGCTGGAGGCTGGCTGCAGCTCCTCCACCCCGCCATCAGCTGCTGGAGGCTGCCTGCAACTGCTGCACCCCGCCATCAGCTGCTGGAGGCTGCCTGCAGCTCCTGCATCCCGCCATCAGCTGCTGGAGGCTGCCTGCAGCTCCTGCACCCCGCCATCAGCTGCTGGAGGCTGGCTGCAGCTCCTCCACCCCGCCATCAGCTGCTGGAGGCTTCTGTTCCTCCACCCCGCCATCAGCAGCTGGAGGCTGGCTGCTGGAGGCTGGCTGCTGCTCCTCCACCCCGCCATCACCAGCTGGACGCTGGCTCCAGCTCCTGCACCCCGCCATCAGCTGCTGGAGGCTGCCTGGAGCTCCTGCACCCCGCCATCAGCTGCTGGAGGCTTCTGTTCCTCCACCCCGCCATCAGCAGCTGGAGGCTGGCTGCTGGAGGCTGGCTGCTGCTCCTCAACACCGCCATCACCAGCTGGAGGCTGGCTGCAGCTCCTGCACCCCGCCATCAGCTGCTGGAGGCTGCCTGCAACTCCTGCACCCCGCCATCAGCTGCTGGAGGCTGCCTGGAGCTCCTGCACCCCGCCATCAGCTGCTGGAGTTGGCTGAAGCTCCTCCACCCCGCCATCAGCTGCTGGAGGCTGGCTTCTGCTCCTCCACCCCGCCACCAGCTGCTGGAGGCTGGCTGCTGCTCCTGCACCCCGCCATCAGCTGCTGGAGGCTTCTGTTCCTCCACCCCGCCATCAGCAGCTGGAGGCTGGCTGCTGGAGGCTGGCTGCTGCTCCTCCACCCCGCCATCACCAGCTGGAGGCTGGCTGCAGCTCCTGCACCCCGCCATCAGCTGCTGGAGGCTGCCTGGAGCTCCTGCACCCCGCCATCAGCTGCTGGAGGCTTCTGTTCCTCCACCCCGCCATCAGCAGCTGGAGGCTGGCTGCTGGAGGCTGGCTGCTGCTCCTCCACCCCGCCATCACCAGCTGGAGGCTGGCTGCAGCTCCTGCACCCCGCCATCAGCTGCTGGAGGCTGGCTGCTGCTCCTGCACCCCGCCATCAGCTGCTGGAGGCTGGCTGCTGCTCCTCCACCCCACCATGACCTGCTGGAGGCTGGCTGCAGCTCCTCCACCCCGCCATCAGCTGCTGGAGGCTGCCTGCAGCTCCTGCACCCCGCCATCAGCTGCTGGAGGCTGGCTGCAGCTCCTCCACCCCACCATCAGCTGCTGGAGGCTGGCTTCTGCTCCTCCACCCCGCCACCAGCTGCTGGAGGCTGCCTGGAGCTCCTGCACCCTGCCATCAGCTGCTGGAGGCTTCTGTTCCTCCACCCCGCCATGACCTGCTGGAGTTTGGCTGCAGCTCCTCCACCCCGCCATCAGCTGCTGGAGGCTGCCTGCAGCTCCTGCACCCCGCCATCAGCTGCTGGAGGCTGCCTGCAGCTCCTGCACCCCGCCATCAGCTGCTGGAGGCTGGCTGCAGCTCCTCCACCCCGCCATCAGCTGCTGAAGGCTTCTGTTCCTCCACCCCGCCATCAGCAGCTGGAGGCTGGCTGCTGGAGGCTGGATGCTGCTCCTCCACCCCGCCATCACCAGCTGGAGGCTTGCTGCAGCTCCTGCACCCCGCCATCAGCTGCTGGAGGCTGCCTGGAGCTCCTGCACCCCGCCATCAGCTGCTGGAGGCTTCTGTTCCTCCACCCCGCCATCAGCAGCTGGAGGCTGGCTGCTGGAGGCT
Organism: Nothobranchius furzeri; assembly: GCF_043380555.1. Taxonomy (NCBI): domain Eukaryota; kingdom Metazoa; phylum Chordata; class Actinopteri; order Cyprinodontiformes; family Nothobranchiidae; genus Nothobranchius; species Nothobranchius furzeri. Next base: position 55,845 of record NW_027223040.1, read on the forward strand.
GGCTGCTGCTCCTCCACCCCGTCATCACCAGCTGGAGGCTGGCTGCAGCTCCTGTACCCCGCCATCAGCTGCTGGAGGCTGCCTGCAGCTCCTTCAACCCGCCATCAGCTGCTGAAGGCTGGCTGCTGCTCCTGCACCACGCCATCAGCTGCTGGAGGCTGGCTGCTGCTCCTCCACCCCACCATGACCTGCTGGAGGCTGGCTGCAGCTCCTCCACCCCGCCATCAGCTGCTGGAGGCTGCCTGCAGCTCCTGCACCCCGCCATCAGCTGCTGGAGGCTGCCTGCAGCTCCTGCACCCCGCCATCAGCTGCTGGAGGCTGGCTGCAGCTCCTCCACCCCGCCATCAGCTGCTGGAGGCTGGCTTCTACTCCTCCACCCCGCCACCAGCTGCTGGAGGCTGGCTGCTGCTCCTGCACCCCGCCATCAGCAGCTGGAGGCTTCTGGTCCTCCACCCCGCCATCAGCAGCTGGAGGCTGGCTGCTGGAGGCTGGCTGCTGCTCCTCCACCCCGCCATCACCAGCTGGAGGCTGGCTGCAGCTCCTGCACCCCGCCATCAGCTGCTGGAGGCTGCCTGGAGCTCCTGCACCCCGCCATCAGCTGCTGGAGGCTTCTGTTCCTCCACCCCGCCATCAGCAGCTGGAGGCTGGCTGCTGGAGGCTGGCTGCTGCTCCTCCACCCCGCCATCACCAGCTGGAGGCTGGCTGCAGCTCCTGCACCCCGCCATCAGCTGCTGGAGGCTGCCTGCAGCTCCTGCACCCCGCCATCAGCTGCTGGAGGCTGGCTGCTGCTGCTGCACCCCGCCATCAGCTGCTGGAGGCTGGCTGCTGCTCCTCCACCCCACCATGACCTGCTGGAGGCTGGCTGCAGCTCCTCCACCCCGCCATCAGCTGCTGGAGGCTGCCTGCAGCTCCTGCACCCCGCCATCAGCTGCTGGAGGCTGCCTGCAGCTCCTGCACCCCGCCATCAGCTGCTGGAGGCTGGCTGCTGCTCCTGCACCCTGCCATCAGCTGCTGGAGGCTGGCTGCTGCTCCTCCACCCCACCATGACCTGCTGGAGGCTGGCTGCAGCTCCTCCACCCCGCCATCAGCTGCTGGAGGCTGCATGCAGCTCCTGCACCCCGCCATCAGCTGTTGGAGGCTGCCTGCAGCTCCTGCACCCCGCCATCAGCTGCTGGAGGCTGGCTGCAGCTCCTCCACCCCGCCATCAGCTGCTGGAGGCTGGCTTCTGCTCCTCCACCCCGCCATCAGCTGCTGGAGGCTGGCTGCTGCTCCTGCACCCCACCATCAGCTGCTGGAGGCTTCTGTTCCTCCACCCCGCCATCAGCAGCTGGAGGCTGGCTGCAGCTCCTGCACCCCGCCATCAGCTGCTGGAGGCTGCCTGGAGCTCCTGCACCCCGCCATCAGCTGCTGGAGGCTTCTGTTCCTCCACCCCGCCATCAGCAGCTGGAGGCTGGCTGCTGGAGGCTGGCTGCTGCTCCTCCACCCCGCCATCACCAGCTGGAGGCTGGCTGCAGCTCCTGCAACCCGCCATCAGCTGCTGGAGGCTGCCTGCAGCTCCTGCTCCCCGCCATCAGCTGCTGGAGGCTGGCTGCTGCTCCTGCACCCCGCCATCAGCTGCTGGAGGCTACCTGCAGCTCCTGCACCCCGCCATCAGCTGCAGGAGGCTGCCTGCAGCTCCTGCACCCCGCCATCAGCTGCTGGAGGCTGGCTGCAGCTCCTCAAACCCCGCCATCAGCTGCTGGAGGCTGGCTTCTGCTCCTCCACCCCGCCACCAGCTGCTGGAGGCTGGCTGCTGCTCCTGCACCCCGCCATCAGCAGCTGGAGGCTTCTGTTCCTCCACCCCGCCATCAGCAGCTGGAGGCTGGCTGCTGGAGGCTGGCTGCTGCTCCTCCACCCCGTCATCACCAGCTGGAGGCTGGCTGCAGCTCCTGTACCCCGCCATCAGCTGCTGGAGGCTGCCTGCAGCTCCTTCAACCCGCCATCAGCTGCTGAAGGCTGGCTGCTGCTCCTGCACCACGCCATCAGCTGCTGGAGGCTGGCTGCTGCTCCTCCACCCCACCATGACCTGCTGGAGGCTGGCTGCAGCTCCTCCACCCCGCCATCAGCTGCTGGAGGCTGCCTGCAGCTCCTGCACCCCGCCATCAGCTGCTGGAGGCTGCCTGCAGCTCCAGCACCCCGCCATCAGCTGCTGGAGGCTGGCTGCAGCTCCTCCACCCCGCCATCAGCTGCTGGAGGCTGGCTTCTACTCCTCCACCCCGCCACCAGCTGCTGGAGGCTGGCTGCTGCTCCTGCACCCCGCCATCAGCAGCTGGAGGCTTCTGGTCCTCCACCCCGCCATCAGCAGCTGGAGGCTGGCTGCTGGAGGCTGGCTGCTGCTCCTCCACCCCGCCATCACCAGCTGGAGGCTGGCTGCAGCTCCTGCACCCCGCCATCAGCTGCTGGAGGCTGCCTGGAGCTCCTGCACCCCGCCATCAGCTGCTGGAGGCTTCTGTTCCTCCACCCCGCCATCAGCAGCTGGAGGCTGGCTGCTGGAGGCTGGCTGCTGCTCCTCCACCCCGCCATCACCAGCTGGAGGCTGGCTGCAGCTCCTGCACCCCGCCATCAGCTGCTGGAGGCTGCCTGCAGCTCCTGCACCCCGCCATCAGCTGCTGGAGGCTGGCTGCTGCTGCTGCACCCCGCCATCAGCTGCTGGAGGCTGGCTGCTGCTCCTCCACCCCACCATGACCTGCTGGAGGCTGGCTGCAGCTCCTCCACCCCGCCATCAGCTGCTGGAGGCTGCCTGCAGCTCCTGCACCCCGCCATCAGCTGCTGGAGGCTGCCTGCAGCTCCTGCACCCCGCCATCAGCTGCTGGAGGCTGGCTGCTGCTCCTGCACCCTGCCATCAGCTGCTGGAGGCTGGCTGCTGCTCCTCCACCCCACCATGACCTGCTGGAGGCTGGCTGCAGCTCCTCCACCCCGCCATCAGCTGCTGGAGGCTGCATGCAGCTCCTGCACCCCGCCATCAGCTGTTGGAGGCTGCCTGCAGCTCCTGCACCCCGCCATCAGCTGCTGGAGGCTGGCTGCAGCTCCTCCACCCCGCCATCAGCTGCTGGAGGCTGGCTTCTGCTCCTCCACCCCGCCATCAGCTGCTGGAGGCTGGCTGCTGCTCCTGCACCCCACCATCAGCTGCTGGAGGCTTCTGTTCCTCCACCCCGCCATCAGCAGCTGGAGGCTGGCTGCAGCTCCTGCACCCCGCCATCAGCTGCTGGAGGCTGCCTGGAGCTCCTGCACCCCGCCATCAGCTGCTGGAGGCTTCTGTTCCTCCACCCCGCCATCAGCAGCTGGAGGCTGGCTGCTGGAGGCTGGCTGCTGCTCCTCCACCCCGCCATCACCAGCTGGAGGCTGGCTGCAGCTCCTGCAACCCGCCATCAGCTGCTGGAGGCTGCCTGCAGCTCCTGCTCCCCGCCATCAGCTGCTGGAGGCTGGCTGCTGCTCCTGCACCCCGCCATCAGCTGCTGGAGGCTACCTGCAGCTCCTGCACCCCGCCATCAGCTGCAGGAGGCTGCCTGCAGCTCCTGCACCCCGCCATCAGCTGCTGGAGGCTGGCTGCAGCTCCTCAAACCCCGCCATCAGCTGCTGGAGGCTGGCTTCTGCTCCTCCACCCCGCCACCAGCTGCTGGAGGCTGGCTGCTGCTCCTGCACCCCGCCATCAGCAGCTGGAGGCTTCTGTTCCTCCACCCCGCCATCAGCAGCTGGAGGCTGGCTGCTGGAGGCTGGCTGCTGCTCCTCCACCCCGCCATCACCAGCTGGAGGCTGGCTGCAGCTCCTGCACCCCGCCATCAGCTGCTGGAGGCTGCCTGGAGCTCCTGCACCCCGCCATCAGCTGCTGGAGGCTTCTGTTCCTCCACCCCGCCATCAGCAGCTGGAGGCTGGCTGCTGGAGGCTGGCTGCAGCTCCTCCACCCCGCCATCACCAGCTGGAGGCTGGCTGCAGCTCCTGCACCCCGCCATCAGCTGCTGGAGGCTGCCTGCAGCTCCTGCACCCCGCCATCAGCTGCTGGAGGCTGGCTGCTGCTCCTGCACCCCGCCATCAGCTGCTGGAGGCTGGCTGCTGCTCCTCCACCCCACCATGACCTGCTGGAGGCTGGCTGCAGCTCCTCCACCCCGCCATCAGCTGCTGGAGGCTGCCTGCAGCTCCTGCACCCCGCCATCAGCTGCTGGAGGCTGCCTGCAGCTCCTGCACCCCGCCATCAGCTGCTGGAGGCTGGCTGCTGCTCCTGCACCCCGCCATCAGCTGCTGGAGGCTGGCTGCTGCTCCTCCACCCCACCATGACCTGCTGGAGGCTGGCTGCAGCTCCTCCACCCCGCCATCAGCTGCTGGAGGCTGCCTGCAGCTCCTGCACCCCGCCATCAGCTGCTGGAGGCTGCCTGCAGGTCCTGCACCCCGCCATCAGCTGCTGGAGGCTGCCTGCAGCTCCTGCACCCCGCCATCAGCTGCTGGAGGCTGGCTGCAGCTCCTCCACCCCGCCATCAGCTGCTGGAGGCTGGCTTCTGCTCCTTCACCCCGCCATCAGCTGCTGGAGGCTGGCTGCTGCTCCTGCACCTCGCCATCAGCTGCTGGAGGCTTCTGTTCCTCCACCCCGCCATCAGCAGCTGGAGGCTGGCTGCTGGAGGCTGGCTGCTGCTCCTCCACCCCGCCATCACCAGCTGGAGGCTGGCTGCAGCTCCTGCACCCCGCCATCAGCTGCTGGAGGCTGCCTGGAGCTCCTGCACCCCGCCATCAGCTGCTGGAGGCTTCTGTTCCTCCACCCCGCCATCAGCAGCTGGAGGCTGGCTGCTGGAGGCTGGCTGCTGCTCCTCCACCCCGCCATCACCAGCTGGAGGCTGGCTGCAGCTCCTGCACCCCGCCATCAGCTGCTGGAGGCTGCCTGCAGCTCCTGCACCCCGCCATCAGCTGCTGGAGGCTGGCTGCTGCTCCTGCACCCCGCCATCAGCTGCTGGAGGCTGGCTGCTGCTCCTCCACCCCACCATGACCTGCTGGAGGCTGGCTGCAGCTCCTGCACCCCGCCATCAGCTGCTGGAGGCTTCTGTTCCTCCACCCCGCCATCAGCAGCTGGAGGCTGGCTGCTGGAGGCTGGCTGCTGCTCCTCCACCCCGCCATCACCAGCTGGAGGCTGGCTGCAGCTCCTGCACCCCGCCATCAGCTGATGGAGGCTGCCTGGAGCTCCTGCACCCCGCCATCAGCTGCTGGAGGCTTCTGTTCCTCCACCCCGCCATCAGCAGCTGGAGGCTGGCTGCTGGAGGCTGGCTGCTGCTCCTCCACCCCGCCATCACCAGCTGGAGGCTGGCTGCAGCTCCTGCACCCCGCCATCAGCTGCTGGAGGCTGCCTGCAGCTCCTGCACCCCGCCATCAGCTGCTGGAGGCTGGCTGCAGCTCCTGCACCCCGCCATCAGCTGCTGGAGGCTGCCTGCAGCTCCTGCACCCCGCCATCAGCTGCTGGAGGCTGGCTGCTGCTCCTGCACCCCGCCATCAGCTGCTGGAGGCTGGCTGCTGCTCCTCCACCCCACCATGACCTGCTGGAGGCTGGCTGCAGCTCCTCCACCCCGCCATCAGCTGCTGGAGGCTGCCTGCAGCTCCTGCACCCCGCCATCAGCTGCTGGAGGCTGGTTGCAGCTCCTCCACCCCGCCATCAGCTGCTGGAGGCTGGCTTCTGCTCCTCCACCCCACCATCAGCTGCTGGAGGCTGCCTGGAGCTCCTGCACCCCGCCATCAGCTGCTGGAGGCTGGCTGCAGCTCCTCCACCCCGCCATCAGCTGCTGGAGGCTGGCTGCAGCTCCTCCACCCCGCCATAAGCTGCTGGAGGCTGGCTTCTGCTCCTCCACCCCGCCACCAGCTGCTGGAGGCTGGCTGCTGCTCCTGCACCCCGCCATCAGCTGCTGGAGGCTTCTGTTCCTCCACCCCGCCATCAGCTGCTGGAGGCTGGCTGCAGCTCCTGCACCCCGCCATCAGCTGCTGGAGGCTGCCTGGAGCTCCTGCACCCCGCCATCAGCTGCTGTAGGCTTCTGTTCCTCCACCCCGCCATCAGCAGCTGGAGGCTGGCTGCTGGAGGCTGGCTGCTGCTCCTCCACCCTGCCATCACCAGCTGGAGGCTGGCTGCAGCTCCTGCACCCCGCCATCAGCTGCTGGAGGCTGCCTGCAGCTCCTGCACCCCGCCATCAGCTGCTGGAGGCTGGCTGCTGCTCCTGCACCCCGCCATCAGATGCTGGAGGCTGGCTGCTGCTCCTGCACCCCGCCATCAGCTGCTGGAGGCTGGCTGCTGCTCCTCCACCACACCATGACCTGCTGGAGGCTGGCTGCAGCTCCTGCACCCCGCCATCAGCTGCTGGAGGCTGCCTGCAGCTCCTGCACCCCGCCGTCAGCTGCTGGAGGCTGCCTGCAGCTCCTGCACCCCGCCATCAGCTGCTGGAGGCTGGCTGCAGCTCCTCCACCCCGCCATCAGCTGCTGGAGGCTGGCTTCTGCTCCTCCACCCCGCCACCAGCTGCTGGAGGCTGGCTGCTGCTCCTGAAACCCGCCATCAGCTGCTGGAGGCTTCTGTTCCTCCACCTCGCCATCAGCAGCTGGAGGCTGGCTGCTGGAGGCTGGCTGCTGCTCCTCCACCCCACCATCACCAGCTGGAGGCTGGCTGCAGCTCCTGCACCCCGCCATCAGCTGCTGGAGGCTGCCTGGAAATCCTGCACCCCGCTATCAGCTGCTGGAGAATTCTGTTCCTCCACCCCGCCATCAGCAGCTGGAGGCTAGCTGCTGGAGGCTGGCTGCTGCTCCTCCACCCCGCCATCACCAGCTGGAGGCTGGCTGCAGCTCCTGCACCCCGCCATCAGCTGCTGGAGGCTGCCTGCAGCTCCTGCACCCCGCCATCAGCTGCTGGAGGCTGGCTGCTGCTCCTGCACCCCGCCATCAGCTGCTGGAGGCTGGCTGCTGCTCCTCCACCCCACCATGACCTGCTGGAGGCTGGCTGCAGCTCCTCTACCCCGCCATCAGCTGCTGGAGGCTGCCTGCAGCTCCTGCACCCCGCCATCAGCTGCTGGAGGCTGCCTGCAGATCCTGCACCCCACCATCAGCTGCTGGAGGCTGGCTGCAGCTCCTCCACCCCGCCATCAGCTGCTGGAGGCTGGCTTCTGCTCCTCCACCCCGCCACCAGCTGCTGGAGGCTGGCTGCTGCTCCTGCACCCCGCCATCAGCTGCTGGAGGCTTCTAATCCTCCACCCCGCCATCAGCAGCTGGAGGCTGGCTGCTGGAGGCTGGCTGCTGCTCCTCCACCCCGCCATCACCAGCTGGAGGCTGGCTGCAGCTCCTGCACACCGCCATCAGCTGCTGGAGGCTGGCTGCTGCTCCTGCACCCCGCCATCAGCTGCTGGAGGCTGGCTGCTGCTCCTCCACCCCACCATGACCTGCTGGAGGCTGGCTGCAGCTCCTCCACCCCGCCATCAGCTGCTGGAGGCTGCCTGCAACTGCTGCACCCCGCCATCAGCTGCTGGAGGCTGCCTGCAGCTCCTGAACCCCGCCATCAGCTGCTGGAGGCTGGCTGAAGCTCCTCCACCCCGCCATCAGCTGCTGGAGGCTGGCTTCTGCTCCTCCACCCCGCCACCAGCTGCTGGAGGCTGGCTGCTGCTCCTGCACCCCGCCATCAGCTGCTGGAGGCTTCTGTTCCTCCACCCCGCCATCAGCAGCTGGAGGCTGGCTGCTGCTCCTCCACCCCGCCATCACCAGCTGGAGGCTGGCTGCAGCTCCTGCACCCCGCCATCAGCTGCTGGAGGCTGCCTGCAGCTCCTGCACCCCGCCATCAGCTGCTGGAGGCTGGCTGCTGCTCCTGCACCCCGCCATCAGCTGCTGGAGGCTGGCTGCTGCTCCTCCACCCCACCATGACCTGCTGGAGGCTGGCTGCAGCTCCTCCACCCCGCCATCAGCTGCTGGAGGCTGCCTGCAGCTCCTGCATCCCGCCATCAGCTGCTGGAGGCTGCCTGCAGCTCCTGCACCCCGCCATCAGCTGCTGGAGGCTGGCTGCAGCTCCTCCACCCCGCCATCAGCTGCTGGAGGCTTCTGTTCCTCCACCCCGCCATCAGCAGCTGGAGGCTGGCTGCTGGAGGCTGGCTGCTGCTCCTCCACCCCGCCATCACCAGCTGGACGCTGGCTCCAGCTCCTGCACCCCGCCATCAGCTGCTGGAGGCTGCCTGGAGCTCCTGCACCCCGCCATCAGCTGCTGGAGGCTTCTGTTCCTCCACCCCGCCATCAGCAGCTGGAGGCTGGCTGCTGGAGGCTGGCTGCTGCTCCTCAACCCCGCCATCACCAGCTGGAGGCTGGCTGCAGCTCCTGCACCCCGCCATCAGCTGCTGGAGGCTGCCTGCAACTCCTGCACCCCGCCATCAGCTGCTGGAGGCTGCCTGCAGCTCCTGCACCCCGCCACCAGCTGCTGGAGGCTGGCTGCTGCTCCTGCACCCCGCCATCAGCTGCTGGAGGCTTCTGTTCCTCCACCCCGCCATCAGCAGCTGGAGGCTGGCTGCTGGAGGCTGGCTGCTGCTCCTCCACCCCGCCATCACCAGCTGGAGGCTGGCTGCAGCTCCTGCACCCCGCCATCAGCTGCTGGAGGCTGCCTGGAGCTCCTGCACCCCGCCATCAGCTGCTGGAGGCTTCTGTTCCTCCACCCCGCCATCAGCAGCTGGAGGCTGGCTGCTGGAGGCTGGCTGCTGCTCCTCCACCCCGCCATCACCAGCTGGAGGCTGGCTGCAGCTCCTGCACCCCGCCATCAGCTGCTGGAGGCTGGCTGCTGCTCCTGCACCCCGCCATCAGCTGCTGGAGGCTGGCTGCTGCTCCTCCACCCCACCATGACCTGCTGGAGGCTGGCTGCAGCTCCTCCACCCCGCCATCAGCTGCTGGAGGCTGCCTGCAGCTCCTGCACCCCGCCATCAGCTGCTGGAGGCTGCCTGCAGATCCTGCACCCCGCCATCAGCTGCTGGAGGCTGGCTGCAGCTCCTCCACCCCACCATCAGCTGCTGGAGGCTGGCTTCTGCTCCTCCACCCCGCCACCAGCTGCTGGAGGCTGGCTGCTGCTCCTGCACCCCGCCATTAGCTGCTGGAGGCTTCTGTTCCTCCACCCCGCCATCAGCAGCTGGAGGCTGGCTGCTGGAGGCTGGCTGCTGCTCCTCCACCCCGCCATCACCTGCTGGAGACTGGCTGACGCTCCTGCACCCCGCCATCAGCTGCTGGAGGCTGCCTGGAGCTCCTGCACCCCGCCATCAGCTGCTGGAGGCTTCTGTTCCTCCACCCCGCCATGACCTGCTGGAGGCTGGCTGCAGCTCCTCCACCCCGCCATCAGCTGCTGGAGGCTGCCTGCAGCTCCTGCACCCCGCCATCAGCTGCTGGAGGCTGCCTGCAGCTCCTGCACCCCGCCATCAGCTGCTGGAGGCTGGCTGCAGCTCCTCCACCCCGCCATCAGCTGCTGAAGGCTTCTGTTCCTCCACCCCGCCATCAGCAGCTGGAGGCTGGCTGCTGGAAGCTGGATGCTGCTCCTCCACCCCGCCATCACCAGCTGGAGGCTGGCTGCAGCTCCTGCACCCCGCCATCAGCTGCTGGAGGCTGCCTGGAGCTCCTGCACCCCGCCATCAGCTGCTGGAGGCTTCTGTTCCTCCACCCCGCCATCAGCAGCTGGAGGCTGGCTGCTGGAGGCTGGCTGCTGCTTCTCCACCCCGTCATCACCAGCTGGAGGCTGGCTGCAGCTCCTGCACCCCGCCATCAGCTGCTGGAGGCTGCCTGCAGCTCCTTCAACCCGCCATCAGCTGCTGAAGGCTGGCGGCTGCTCCTGCACCACGCCATCAGCTGCTGGAGGCTGCCTGCAGCTCCTGCACCCCGCCATCAGCTGCTGGAGGCTGCCTGCAGCTCCTGCACCCCGTCATCAGCTGCTGGAGGCTGGCTGCTGCTCCTCCACCCCGCCATCAGCTGCTGGAGGCTGCCTGGAGCTCCTGCACCCCGCCATCAGCTGCTGGAGGCTTCTGTTCCTCCACCCTGCCATCAGCAGCTGGAGGCTGGCTGCAGCTCCTCCACCCCGCCATCAGCTGCTGGAGGCTGGCTTCTGCTCCTCCACCCCACCATGACCTGCTGGAGGCTGGCTGCAGCTCCTCCACCCCGCCATCAGCTGCTGGAGGCTGCCTGCAGCTCCTGCACCCCGTCATCAGCTGCTGGAGGCTGGCTGCTGGAGGCTTGCTGCTGCTCCTCCACCCCGCCATCAGCTGCTGGAGGCTGCCTGGAGCTCCTGCACCCCGCCATCAGCTGCTGGAGGCTTCTGTTCCTCCACCCCGCCATCAGCAGGTGGAGGCTGGCTGCAGCTCCTCCACCCCGCCATCAGCTGCTGGAGGCTGGCTTCTGCTCCTCCACCCCGCCACCAGCTGATGGAGGCTGGCTGCTGCTCCTGCACCCCGCCATCAGCTGCTGGAGGCTTCTGTTCCTCCACCCCGCCATCAGCAGCTGGAGGCTGGCTGCTGGAGGCTGGCTGCTGCTCCTCCACCCCGCCATCACCAGCTGGAGGCTGGCTGCAGCTCCTGCACCCCACCATCAGCTGCTGGAGGCTGCCTGGAGCTCCTGCACCCCGCCATCAGCTGCTGGAGGCTTCTGTTCCTCCACCCCGCCATCAGCAGCTGGAGGCTGGCTGCTGGAGGCTGGCTCCTACTCCTCCACCCCGCCATCACCAGCTGGAGGCTGGCTGCAGCTCCTGCACCCCGCCATCAGCTGCTGGAGGCTGCCTGCAGCTCCTGCACCCCGCCATCAGCTGCTGGAGGCTGGCTGCTGCTCCTGCACCCCGCCATCAGCTGCTGGAGGCTGGCTGCTGCTCCTCCACCCCACCATGACCTGCTGGAGGCTGGCTGCAGCTCCTCCACCCCGCCATCAGCTGCTGGTGGCTGCCTGCAACTCCTGCACCCCGCCATCAGCTGCTGGAGGCTGCCTGCAGCTCCTGCACCCCGCCATCAGCTGCTGGAGGCTGGCTGCAGCTCCTCCACCCCGCCATCAGCTGCTGGAGGCTGGCTTCTGCTCCTCCACCCCGCCATCAGCTGCTGGAGGCTGGCTGCTGCTCCTGCACCCCGCCATCAGCTGCTGGAGGCTTCTGTTCCTCCACCCCGCCATCACCAGCTGGAGGCTGGCTGCAGCTCCTGCACCCCGCCATCAGCTGCTGGAGGCTGCCTGGAGCTCCTGCACCCCGCCATCAGCTGCTGGAGGCTTCTGTTCCTCCACCCCGCCATCAGCAGCTGGAGGCTGGCTGCTGGAGGCTGGCTGCTGCTCCTCCACCCCGCCATCACCAGCTGGAGGCTGGCTGCAGCTCCTGCACCCCGCCATCAGCTGCTGGAGGCTGCCTGCAGCTCCTGCACCCCGCCATCAGCTGCTGGAGGCTGGCTGCTGCTCCTGCACCCCGCCATCAGCTGCTGGAGGCTGGCTGCTGCTCCTCCACCCCACCATGACCTGCTGGAGGCTGGCTGCAGCTCCTGCACCCCGCCATCAGCTGCTGGAGGCTTCTGTTCCTCCACCCCGCCATCAGCAGCTGGAGGCTGGCTGCTGGAGGCTGGCTGCTGCTCCTCCACCCCGCCATCACCAGCTGGAGGCTGGCTGCAGCTCCTGCACCCCGCCATCAGCTGATGGAGGCTGCCTGGAGCTCCTGCACCCCGCCATCAGCTGCTGGAGGCTTCTGTTCCTCCACCCCGCCATCAGCAGCTGGAGGCTGGCTGCTGCTCCTCCACCCCACCATGACCTGCTGGAGGCTGGCTGCAGCTCCTGCACCCCGCCATCAGCTGCTGGAGGCTGGCTGCTGCTCCTGCACCCCGCCATCAGCTGCTGCAGGCTGGCTGCTGCTCCTCCACCCCACCATGACCTGCTGGAGGCTGGCTGCAGCTCCTCCACCCCGCCATCAGCTGCTGGAGGCTGCCTGCAGCTCCTGCACCCCGCCATCAGCTGCTGGAGGCTGCTTGCAGCTCCTGCAACCCGCCATCAGCTGCTGGAGGCTGGCTGCAGCTCCTCCACCCCGCCATCAGCTGCTGGAGGCTGGCTGCTGGAGGCTGGCTGCTGCTCCTCCACCCCGCCATCACCAGCTGGAGGCTGGCTGCAGCTCCTGCACCCCGCCATCAGCTGCTGGAGGCTGCCTGGAGCTCCTGCACCCCGCCATCAGCTGCTGGAGGCTTCTGTTCCTCCACCCCGCCATCAGCAGCTGGAGGCTGGCTGCTGGAGGCTGGCTGCTGCTCCTCCACCCCGTCATCACCAGCTGGAGGCTGGCTGCAGCTCCTGCACCCCGCCATCAGCTGCTGGAGACTGCCTGCAGCTCCTTCAACCCGCCATCAGCTGCTGAAGGCTGGCTGCTGCTCCTGCACCACGCCATCAGCTGCTGGAGGCTGGCTGCTTCTCCTCCACCCCACCATGACCTGCTGGAGGCTGGCTGCAGCTCCTCCACCCCGCCATCAGCTGCTGGAGGCTGTCTGCAGCTCCTGCACCCCGCCATCAGCTGCTGGAGGCTGCCTGCAGCTCCTGCACCCCGTCATCAGCTGCTGGAGGTTGGCTGCTGCTCCTCCACCCCGCCATCAGCTGCTGGAGGCTGCCTGGAGCTCCTGCACCCCGCCATCAGCTGCTGGAGGCTTCTGTTCCTCCACCCTGCCATCAGCAGCTGGAGGCTGGCTGCAGCTCCTCCACCCCGCCATCAGCTGCTGGAGGCTGGCTTCTGCTCCTCCACCCCACCATGAACTGCTGGAGGCTGGCTGCAGCTCCTCCACCCCGCCATCAGCTGCTGGAGGCTGCCTGCAGCTCCTGCACCCCGTCATCAGCTGCTGGAGGCTGGCTGCTGGAGGCTTGCTGCTGCTCCTCCACCCCGCCATCAGCTGCTGGAGGCTGCCTGGAGCTCCTGCACCCCGCCATCAGCTGCTGGAGGCTTCTGTTCCTCCACCCCGCCATCAGCAGCTGGAGGCTGGCTGCAGCTCCTCCACCCCGCCATCAGCTGCTGGAGGCTGGCTTCTGCTCCTCCACCCCGCCACCAGCTGATGGAGGCTGGCTGCTGCTCCTGCACCCCGCCATCAGCTGCTGGAGGCTTCTGTTCCTCCACCCCGCCATCAGCAGCTGGAGGCTGGCTGCTGGAGGCTGGCTGCTGCTCCTCCACCCCGCCATCACCAGCTGGAGGCTGGCTGCAGCTCCTGCACCCCACCATCAGCTGCTGGAGGCTGCCTGGAGCTCCTGCACCCCGCCATCAGCTGCTGGAGGCTTCTGTTCCTCCACCCCGCCATCAGCAGCTGGAGGCTGGCTGCTGGAGGCTGGCTGCTGGAGGCTGGCTGCTACTCCTCCACCCCGCCATCACCAGCTGGAGGCTGGCTGCAGCTCCTGCACCCCGCCATCAGCTGCTGGAGGCTGCCTGCAGCTCCTGCACCCCGCCATCAGCTGCTGGAGGCTGGCTGCTGCTCCTGCACCCCGCCATCAGCTGCTGGAGGCTGGCTGCTGCTCCTCCACCCCACCATGACCTGCTGGAGGCTGGCTGCAGCTCCTCCACCCCGCCATCAGCTGCTGGAGGCTGGCTTCTGCTCCTCCACCCCGCCATCAGCTGCTGGAGGCTGGCTGCTGCTCCTGCACCCCGCCATCAGCTGCTGGAGGCTTCTGTTCCTCCACCCCGCCATCACCAGCTGGAGGCTGGCTGCAGCTCCTGCACCCCGCCATCAGCTGCTGGAGGCTGCCTGGAGCTCCTGCACCCCGCCATCAGCTGCTGGAGGCTTCTGTTCCTCCACCCCGCCATCACCAGCTGGAGGCTGGCTGCAGCTCCTGCACCCCGCCATCAGCTGCTGGAGGCTGCCTGCAGCTCCTGCACCCCGCCATCAGCTGCTGGAGGCTGGCTGCTGCTCCTGCACCCCGCCATCAGCTGCTGGAGGCTGGCTGCTGCTCCTCCACCCCACCATGACCTGCTGGAGGCTGGCTGCAGCTCCTGCACCCCGCCATCAGCTGCTGGAGGCTTCTGTTCCTCCACCCTGCCATCAGCAGATGGAGGCTGGCTGCTGGAGGCTGGCTGCTGCTCCTCCACCCCGCCATCACCAGCTGGAGGCTGGCTGCAGCTCCTGCACCCCGCCATCAGCTGATGGAGGCTGCCTGGAGCTCCTGCACCCCGCCATCAGCTGCTGGAGGCTTCTGTTCCTCCACCCCGCCATCAGCAGCTGGAGGCTGGCTGCTGGAGGCTGGCTGCTGCTCCTCCACCCCGCCATCACCAGCTGGAGGCTGGCTGCAGCTCCTGCACCCCGCCATCAGCTGCTGGAGGCTGCCTGCAGCTCCTGCACCCCGCCATCAGCTGCTGGAGGCTGGCTGCTGCTCCTGCACCCCGCCATCAGCTGCTGGAGGCTGGCTGCTGCTCCTCCACCCCACCATGACCTGCTGGAGGCTGGCTGCAGCTCCTCCACCCCGCCATCAGCTGCTGGAGGCTGCCTGCAGCTCCTGCACCCCGCCATCAGCTGCTGGAGGCTGCCTGCAGCTCCTGCACCCCGCCATCAGCTGCTGGAGGCTGGCTGCAGCTCCTCCACCCCGCCATCAGCTGCTGGAGGCTGGTTTCTGCTCCTCCACCCCGCCACCAGCTGCTGGAGGCTGGCTGCTGCTCCTGCAACCCGCCATCAGCAGCTGGAGGCTTCTGTTCCTCCACCCCGCCATAAGCAGCTGGAGGCTGGCTGCTGGAGGCTGGCTGCTGCTCCTCCACCCCGCCATCACCAGCTGGAGGCTGGCTGCAGCTACTGCACCCCGCCATCACCAGCTGGAGGCTGGCTGCAGCTACTGCACCCCGCCATCAGCTGCTGGAGGCTGCCTGCAGCTCCTGCACCCCGCCATCAGCTGCTGGAGGCTGGCTGCTGCTGCTGCACCCCGCCATCAGCTGCTGGAGGCTGGCTGCTGCTCCTCCACCCCACCATGACCTGCTGGAGGCTGGCTGCAGCTCCTCCACCCCGCCCTCAGCTGCTGGAGGCTGCCTGCAGCTCCTGCACCCCGCCATCAGCTGCTGGAGGCTGCCTGCAGCTCCTGCACCCCGCCATCAGCTGCTGGAGGCTGGCTGCTGCTCCTGCACCCCGCCATGAGCTGCTGGAGGCTGGCTGCTGCTCCTCCACCCCACCATGACCTGCTGGAGGCTGGCTGCAGCTCCTCCACCCCGCCATCAGCTGCTGGAGGCTGCATGCAGCTCCTGCACCCCGCCATCAGCTGCTGGAGGCTGCCTGCAGCTCCTGCACCCCGCCATCAGCTGCTGGAGGCTGGCTGCAGCTCCTCCACCCCGCCATCAGCTGCTGGAGGCTGGCTTCTGCTCCTCCACCCCGCCATCAGCTGCTGGAGGCTGGCTGCTGCTCCTGCACCCCGCCATCAGCTGCTGGAGGCTTCTGTTCCTCCACCCCGCCATCAGCAGCTGGAGGCTGGCTGCTGGAGGCTGGCTGCTGCTCCTCCACCCCGCCATCACCAGCTGGAGGCTGGCTGCAGCTCCTGCACCCCGCCATCAGCTGCTGGAGGCTGCCTGGAGCTCCTGCACCCCGCCATCAGCTGCTGGAGGCTTCTGTTCCTCCACCCCGCCATCAGCAGCTGGAGGCTGGCTGCTGGAGGCTGGCTGCTGCTCCTCCACCCCGCCATCACCAGCTGGAGGCTGGCTGCAGCTCCTGCAACCCGCCATCAGCTGCTGGAGGCTGCCTGCAGCTCCTGCTCCCCGCCATCAGCTGCTGGAGGCTGGCTGCTGCTCCTGCACCCCGCCATCAGCTGCTGGAGGCTGCCTGCAGCTCCTGCACCCCGCCATCAGCTGCTGGAGGCTGCCTGCAGCTCCTGCACCCCGCCATCAGCTGCTGGAGGCTGGCTGCAGCTCCTCCACCCCGCCATCAGCTGCTGGAGGCTGGCTTCTGCTCCTCCACCCCGCCACCAGCTGCTGGAGGCTGACTGCTGCTCCTGCACCCCGCCATCAGCAGCTGGAGGCTTCTGTTCCTCCACCCCGCCATCAGCAGCTGGAGGCTGGCTGCTGGAGGCTGGCTGCTGCTCCTCCACCCCGCCATCACCAGCTGGAGGCTGGCTGCAGCTCCTGCACCCCGCCATCAGCTGCTGGAGGCTGCCTGGAGCTCCTGCACCCCGCCATCAGCTGCTGGAGGCTTCTGTTCCTCCACCCCGCCATCAGCAGCTGGAGGCTGGCTGCTGGAGGCTGGCTGCTGCTCCTCCACCCCGCCATCACCAGCTGGAGGCTGGCTGCAGCTCCTGCACCCCGCCATCAGCTGCTGGAGGCTGCCTGCAGCTCCTGCACCCCGCCATCAGCTGCTGGAGGCTGGCTGCTGCTCCTGCACCCCGCCATCAGCTGCTGGAGGCTGGCTGCTGATCCTCCACCCCACCATGACCTGCTGGAGGCTGGCTGCAGCTCCTCCACCCCGCCATCAGCTGCTGGAGGCTGCCTGCAGCTCCTGCACCCCGCCATCAGCTGCTGGAGGCTGCCTGCAGCTCCTGCACCCCGCCATCAGCTGCTGGAGGCTGCCTGCAGCTCCTGCACCCCGCCATCAGCTGCTGGAGGCTGGCTGCTGCTCCTGCACACCGCCATCAGCTGCTGGAGGCTGGCTGCTGCTCCTCCACCCCACCATGACCTGCTGGAGGCTGGCTGCAGCTCCTCCACCCCGCCATCAGCTGCTGGAAGCTGCCTGCAGCTCCTGCACCCCGCCATCAGCTGCTGGAGGCTGCCTGCAGGTCCTGCACCCCGCCATCAGCTGCTGGAGGCTGCCTGACGCTCCTGCACCCCGCCATCAGCTGCTGGAGGCTGGCTGCAGCTCCTCCACCCCGCCATCAGCTGCTGGAGGCTGGCTTCTGCTCCTTCACCCCGCCATCAGCTGCTGGAGGCTGGCTGCTGCTCCTGCACCCCGCCATCAGCTGCTGGAGGCTGGCTGCTGGAGGCTGGCTGCTGCTCCTCCACCCCGCCATCACCAGCTGGAGGCTGGCTGCAGCTCCTGCACCCCGCCATCAGCTGCTGGAGGCTGCCTGGAGCTCCTGCACCCCGCCATCAGCTGCTGGAGGCTTCTGTTCCTCCACCCCGCCATCAGCAGCTGGAGGCTGGCTGCTGGAGGCTGGCTGCTGCTCCTCCACCCCGCCATCACCAGCTGGAGGCTGGCTGCAGCTCCTGCACCCCGCCATCAGCTGCTGGAGGCTGCCTGCAGCTCCTGCACCCCGCCATCAGCTGCTGGAGGCTGGCTGCTGCTCCTGCACCCCGCCATCAGCTGCTGGAGGCTGGCTGCTGCTCCTCCACCCCACCATGACCTGCTGGAGGCTGGCTGCAGCTCCTGCACCCCGCCATCAGCTGCTGGAGGCTTCTGTTCCTCCACCCCGCCATCAGCAGCTGGAGGCTGGCTGCTGGAGGCTGGCTGCTGCTCCTCCACCCCGCCATCACCAGCTGGAGGCTGGCTGCAGCTCCTGCACCCCGCCATCAGCTGATGGAGGCTGCCTGGAGCTCCTGCACCCCGCCATCAGCTGCTGGAGGCTTCTGTTCCTCCACCCCGCCATCAGCAGCTGGAGGCTGGCTGCTGGAGGCTGGCTGCTGCTCCTCCACCCCGCCATCACCAGCTGGAGGCTGGCTGCAGCTCCTGCACCCCGCCATCAGCTGCTGGAGGCTGCCTGCAGCTCCTGCACCCCGCCATCAGCTGCTGGAGGCTGGCTGCAGCTCCTGCACCCCGCCATCAGCTGCTGGAGGCTGCCTGCAGCTCCTGCACCCCGCCATCAGCTGCTGGAGGCTGGCTGCTGCTCCTGCACCCCGCCATCAGCTGCTGGAGGCTGGCTGTTGCTCCTCCACCCCACCATGACCTGCTGGAGGCTGGCTGCAGCTCCTCCACCCCGCCATCAGCTGCTGGAGGCTGCCTGCAGCTCCTGCACCCCGCCATCAGCTGCTGGAGGCTGGCTGCAGCTCCTCCACCCCGCCATCAGCTGCTGGAGGCTGGCTTCTGCTCCTCCACCCCACCATCAGCTGCTGGAGGCTGGCTGCTGCTCCTGCACCCCGCCATCAGCTGCTGGAGGCTTCTGTTCCTCCACCACGCCATCAGCAGCTGGAGGCTGGCTGCTGGAGGCTGGCTGCTGCTCCTCCACCCCGCCATCACCAGCTGGAGGCTGGCTGCAGCTCCTGCACCCCGCCATCAGCTGCTGGAGGCTGCCTGGAGCTCCTGCACCCCGCCATCAGCTGCTGGAGGCTTCTGTTCCTCCACCCCGCCATCAGCAGCTGGAGGCTGGCTGCTGGAGGCTGGCTGCTGCTCCTCCACCCTGCCATCACCAGCTGGAGGCTGGCTGCAGCTCCTGCACCCCGCCATCAGCTGCTGGAGGCTGCCTGCAGCTCCTGCACCCCGCCATCAGCTGCTGGAGGCTGGCTGCTGCTCCAGCACCCCGCCATCAGCTGCTGGAGGCTGGCTGCTGCTCCTCCACCCCACCATGACCTGCTGGAGGCTGGCTGCAGCTCCTGCACCCCGCCATCAGCTGCTGGAGGCTTCTGTTCCTCCACCCCGCCATCAGCAGCTGGAGGCTGGCTGCTGGAGGCTGGCTGCTGCTCCTCCACCCCGCCATCACCAGCTGGAGGCTGGCTGCAGCTCCTGCACCCCGCCATCAGCTGATGGAGGCTGCCTGGAGCTCCTGCACCCCGCCATCAGCTGCTGGAGGCTTCTGTTCCTCTACCCCGCCATCAGCAGCTGGAGGCTGGCTGCTGGAGGCTGGCTGCTGCTCCTCCACCCCGCCATCACCAGCTGGAGGCTGGCTGCAGCTCCTGCACCCCGCCATCAGCTTCTGGAGGCTGCCTGCAGCTCCTGCACCACGCCATCAGCTGCTGGAGGCTGGCTGCTGCTCCTGCACCCCACCATCAGCTGCTGGAGGCTGGCTGCTGCTCCTCCACCCCACCATGACCTGCTGGAGGCTGGCTGCAGCTCCTCCACCCCGCCATCAGCTGCTGGAGGCTGCCTGCAGCTCCTGCACCCCGCCATCAGCTGCTGGAGGCTTCCTGCAGCTCCTGCACCCCACCATCAGCTGCTGGAGGCTGGCTGCAGCTCCTCCACCCCGCCATCAGCTGCTGGAGGCTGGCTTCTGCTCCTCCACCCCGCCACCAGCTGCTGGAGGCTGGCTGCTGCTCCTGCACCCCGCCATCAGCAGCTGGAGGCTTCTGTTCCTCCACCCCGCCATCAGCAGCTGGAGGCTGGCTGCTGGAGGCTGGCTGCTGCTCCTCCACCCCGCCATCACCAGCTGGAGGCTGGCTGCAGCTCCTGCACCCCGCCATCAGCTGCTGGAGGCTGCCTGGAGCTCCTGCACCCCGCCATCAGCTGCTGGAGGCTTCTGTTCCTCCACCCCGCCATCAGCAGCTGGAGGCTGGCTGCTGGAGGCTGGCTGCTGCTCCTCCACCCCGCCATCACCAGCTGGAGGCTGGCTGCAGCTCCTGCACCCCGCCATCAGCTGCTGGAGGCTGCCTGCAGCTCCTGCACCCCGCCATCAGCTGCTGGAGGCTGGCTGCTGCTCCTGCACCCCGCCATCAGCTGCTGGAGGCTGGCTGCTGCTCCTCCACCCCACCATGACCTGCTGGAGGCTGGCTGCAGCTCCTCCACCCCGCCATCAGCTGCTGGAGGCTGGCTGCTGCTCCTGCACCCCGCCATCAGCTGCTGGAGGCTTCTGTTCCTCCACCCCGCCATCAGCAGCTGGAGGCTGGCTGCTGGAGGCTGGCTGCTGCTCCTCCACCCCGCCATCACCAGCTGCAGGCTGGCTGCAGCTCCTGCACCCCGCCATCAGCTGCTGGAGGCTGCCTGGAGCTCCTGCACCCCGCCATCAGCTGCTGGAGGCTTCTGTTCCTCCACCCCGCCATCAGCAGCTGGAGGCTGGCTGCTGGAGGCTGGCTGCTGCTCCTCCACCCCGCCATCACCAGCTGGAGGCTGGCTGCAGCTCCTGCACCCCGCCATCAGCTGCTGGAGGCTGCCTGCAGGTCCTGCACCCCGCCATCAGCTGCTGGAGGCTGCCTGCTGCTCCTGATCCCCGCCATCAGCTGCTGGAGGCTGGCTGCTGCTCCTCCACCCCACCATGACCTGCTGGAGGCTGGCTGCAGCTCCTCCACCCCGCCATCAGCTGCTGGAGGCTGGCTGCAGCTCCTCCACCCCGCCATAAGCTGCTGGAGGCTGGCTTCTGCTCCTCCACCCCGCCACCAGCTGCTGGAGGCTGGCTGCTGCTCCTGCACCCCGCCATCAGCTGCTGGAGGCTTCTGTTCCTCCACCCCGCCATCAGCTGCTGGAGGCTGGCTGCAGCTCCTGCACCCCGCCATCAGCTGCTGGAGGCTGCCTGGAGCTCCTGCACCCCGCCATCAGCTGCTGTAGGCTTCTGTTCCTCCACCCCGCCATCAGCAGCTGGAGGCTGGCTGCTGGAGGCTGGCTGCTGCTCCTCCACCCCGCCATCACCAGCTGGAGGCTGGCTGCAGCTCCTGCACCCCGCCATCAGCTGCTGGAGGCTGCCTGCAGCTCCTGCACCCCGCCATCAGCTGCTGGAGGCTGGCTGCTGCTCCTGCACCCCGCCATCAGATGCTGGAGGCTGGCTGCTGCTCCTCCACCCCACCATGACCTGCTGGATGCTGGCTGCAGCTCCTCCACCCCGCCATCAGCTGCTGGAGGCTGGCTGCAGCTCCTCCACCCCGCAATCAGCTGCTGGAGGCTGGCTTCTGCTCCTCCACCCCGCCATCAGCTGCTGGAGGCTGGCTGCTGCTCCTGCACCCCGCCATCAGCAGCTGGAGGCTGGCTGCTGGAGGCTGGCTGCTGCTCCTCCACCCCGCCATCACCAGCTGGAGGCTGGCTGCAGCTCCTGCACCCCGCCATCAGCTGCTGGAGGCTGCCTGGAGCTCCTGCACCCCGCCATCAGCTGCTGGAGGCTTCTGTTCCTCCACCCCGCCATCAGCAGCTGGAGGCTGGCTGCTGCTCCTCCACCCCACCATCACCAGCTGGAGGCTGGCTGCAGCTCCTGCAACCCGCCATCAGCTGCTGGAGGCTGCCTGCAGCTCCTGCTCCCCGCCATCAGCTGCTGGAGGCTGGCTGCTGCTCCTGCACCCCGCCATCAGCTGCTGGAGGCTGCCTGCAGCTCCTGCACCCCGCCATCAGCTGCTGGAGGCTGCCTGCAGCTCCTGCACCCCGCCATCAGCTGCTGGAGGCTGGCTGCAGCTCCTCCACCCCGCCATCAGCTGCTGGAGGCTGGCTTCTGCTCCTCCACCCCGCCACCAGCTGCTGGAGGCTGGCTGCTGCTCCTGCACCCCGCCATCAGCAGCTGGAGGCTTCTGTTCCTCCACCCCGCCATCAGCAGCTGGAGGCTGGCTGCTGGAGGCTGGCTGCTGCTCCTCCACCCCGCCATCACCAGCTGGAGGCTGGCTGCAGCTCCTGCACCCCGCCATCAGCTGCTGGAGGCTGCCTGGAGCTCCTGCACCCCGCCATCAGCTGCTGGAGGCTTCTGTTCCTCCACCCCGCCATCAGCAGCTGGAGGCTGGCTGCTGGAGGCTGGCTGCTGCTCCTCCACCCCGCCATCACCAGCTGGAGGCTGGCTGCAGCTCCTGCACCCCGCCATCAGCTGCTGGAGGCTGCCTGCAGCTCCTGCACCCCGCCATCAGCTGCTGGAGGCTGGCTGCTGCTCCTGCACCCCGCCATCAGCTGCTGGAGGCTGGCTGCTGCTCCTCCACCCCACCATGACCTGCTGGAGGCTGGCTGCAGCTCCTCCACCCCGCCATCAGCTGCTGGAGGCTGCCTGCAGCTCCTGCACCCCGCCATCAGCTGCTGGAGGCTGCCTGCAGCTCCTGCACCCCGCCATCAGCTGCTGGAGGCTGGCTGCTGCTCCTGCACCCCGCCATCAGCTGCTGGAGGCTGGCTGCTGCTCCTCCACCCCACCATGACCTGCTGGAGGCTGGCTGCAGCTCCTCCACCCCACCATCAGCTGCTGGAGGCTGCCTGCAGCTCCTGCACCCCGCCATCAGCTGCTGGAGGCTGCCTGCAGCTCCTGCACCCCGCCATCAGCTGCTGGAGGCTGCCTGCAGCTCCTGCACCCCGCCATCAGCTGCTGGAGGCTGGCTGCAGCTCCTCCACCCCGCCATCAGCTGCTGGAGGCTGGCTTCTGCTCCTTCACCCCGCCATCAGCTGCTGGAGGCTGGCTGCTGCTCCTGCACCCCGCCATCAGCTGCTGGAGGCTTCTGTTCCTCCACCCCGCCATCAGCAGCTGGAGGCTGGCTGCTGGAGGCTGGCTGCTGCTCCTCCACCCCGCCATCACCAGCTGGAGGCTGGCTGCAGCTCCTGCACCCCGCCATCAGCTGCTGGAGGCTGCCTGGAGCTCCTGCACCCCGCCATCAGCTGCTGGAGGCTTCTGTTCCTCCACCCCGCCATCAGCAGCTGGAGGCTGGCTGCTGGAGGATGGCTGCTGCTCCTCCACCCCGCCATCACCAGCTGGAGGCTGGCTGCAGCTCCTGCACCCCGCCATCAGCTGCTGGAGGCTGGCTGCTGCTCCTGCACCCCGCCATCAGCTGCTGGAGGCTGGCTGCTGCTCCTCCACCCCACCATGACCTGCTGGAGGCTGGCTGCAGCTCCTGCACCCCGCCATCAGCTGCTGGAGGCTTCTGTTCCTCCACCCCGCCATCAGCAGCTGGAGGCTGGCTGCTGGAGGCTGGCTGCTGCTCCTCCACCCCGCCATCACCAGCTGGAGGCTGGCTGCAGCTCCTGCACCCCGCCATCAGCTGATGGAGGCTGCCTGGAGCTCCTGCACCCCGCCATCAGCTGCTGGAGGCTTCTGTTCCTCCACCCCGCCATCAGCAGCTGGAGGCTGGCTGCTGGAGGCTGGCTGCTGCTCCTCCACCCCGCCATCACCAGCTGGAGGCTGGCTGCAGCTCCTGCACCCCGCCATCAGCTGCTGGAGGCTGCCTGCAGCTCCTGCACCCCGCCATCAGCTGCTGGAGGCTGGCTGCAGCTCCTGCACCCCGCCATCAGCTGCTGGAGGCTGCCTGCAGCTCCTGCACCCCGCCATCAGCTGCTGGAGGCTGGCTGCTGCTCCTGCACCCCGCCATCAGCTTCTGGAGGCTGGCTGCTGCTCCTCCACCCCACCATGACCTGCTGGAGGCTGGCTGCAGCTCCTCCACCCCGCCATCAGCTGCTGGAGGCTGCCTGCAGCTCCTGCACCCCGCCATCAGCTGCTGGAGGCTGGCTGCAGCTCCTCCACCCCGCCATCAGCTGCTGGAGGCTGGCTTCTGCTCCTCCACCCCGCCATCAGCTGCTGGAGGCTGGCTGCTGCTCCTCCACCCCGCCATCACCAGCTGGAGGCTGGCTGCAGCTCCTGCACCCCGCCATCAGCTGCTGGAGGCTGCCTGGAGCTCCTGCACCCCGCCATCAGCTGCTGGAGGCTTCTGTTCCTCCACCCCGCCATCAGCAGCTGGAGGCTGGCTGCTGGAGGCTGGCTGCTGCTCCTCCACCCCGCCATCACCAGCTGGAGGCTGGCTGCAGCTCCTGCACCCCGCCATCAGCTGCTGGAGGCTGCCTGCAGCTCCTGCACCCCGCCATCAGCTGCTGGAGGCTGGCTGCTGCTCCTGCACCCCGCCATCAGCTGCTGGAGGCTGGCTGCTGCTCCTCCACCCCACCATGACCTGCTGGAGGCTGGCTGCAGCTCCTGCACCCCGCCATCAGCTGCTGGAGGCTTCTGTTCCTCCACCCCGCCATCAGCAGCTGGAGGCTGGCTGCTGGAGGCTGGCTGCTGCTCCTCCACCCCGCCATCACCAGCTGGAGGCTGGCTGCAGCTCCTGCACCCCGCCATCAGCTGATGGAGGCTGCCTGGAGCTCCTGCACCCCGCCATCAGCTGCTGGAGGCTTCTGTTCCTCTACCCCGCCATCAGCAGCTGGAGGCTGGCTGCTGGAGGCTGGCTGCTGCTCCTCCACCCTGCCATCACCAGCTGGAGGCTGGCTGCAGCTCCTGCACCCCGCCATCAGCTTCTGGAGGCTGCCTGCAGCTCCTGCACCCCGCCATCAGCTGCTGGAGGCTGGCTGCTGCTCCTGCACCCCACCATCAGCTGCTGGAGGCTGGCTGCTGCTCCTCCACCCCACCATGACCTGCTGGAGGCTGGCTGCAGCTCCTCCACCCCGCCATCAGCTGCTGGAGGCTGCCTGCAGCTCCTGCACCCCGCCATCAGCTGCTGGAGGCTGCCTGCAGCTCCTGCACCCCGCCATCAGCTGCTGGAGGCTGGCTGCAGCTCCTCCACCCCGCCATCAGCTGCTGGAGGCTGGCTTCTGCTCCTCCACCCCGCCACCAGCTGCTGGAGGCTGGCTGCTGCTCCTGCACCCCGCCATCAGCAGCTGGAGGCTTCTGTTCCTCCACCCCGCCATCAGCAGCTGGAGGCTGGCTGCTGGAGGCTGGCTGCTGCTCCTCCACCCCGCCATCACCAGCTGGAGGCTGGCTGCAGCTCCTGCACCCCGCCATCAGCTGCTGGAGGCTGCCTGCAGCTCCTGCACCCCGCCATCAGCTGCTGGAGGCTGGCTGCTGCTCCTGCACCCCGCCATCAGCTGCTGGAGGCTGGCTGCTGCTCCTCCACCCCACCATGACCTGCTGGAGGCTGGCTGCAGCTCCTCCACCCCGCCATCAGCTGCTGGAGGCTGCCTGCAGCTCCTGCACCCCGCCATCAGCTGCTGGAGGCTGCATGCAGCTCCTGCACCCCGCCATCAGCTGCTGGAGGCTGGCTGCAGCTCCTGCACCCCGCCATCAGCTGCTGGAGGCTGGCTGCTGCTCCTGCACCCCGCCATCAGTTGCTGGAGGCTGGCTGCTGCTCCTCCACCCCACCATGACCTGCTGGAGGCTGGCTGCAGCTCCTCCACCCCGCCATCAGCTGCTGGAGGCTGCCTGCAACTCCTGCACCCCGCCATCAGCTGCTGGAGGCTGCCTGCAGCTCCTGCACCCCGCCATCAGCTGCTGGAGGCTGGCTGCAGCTCCTCCACCCCGCCATCAGCTGCTGGAGGCTGGCTTCTGCTCCTTCACCCCGCCATCAGCTGCTGGAGGCTGGCTGCTGCTCCTGCACCCCGCCATCAGCTGCTGGAGGCTTCTGTTCCTCCACCCCGCCATCAGCAGCTGGAGGCTGGCTGCTGGAGGCTGGCTGCTGCTCCTCCACCCCGCCATCACCAGCTGGAGGCTGGCTGCAGCTCCTGCACCCCGCCATCAGCTGCTGGAGGCTGCCTGGAGCTCCTGCACCCCGCCATCAGCTGCTGGAGGCTTCTGTTCCTCCACCCCGCCATCAGCAGCTGGAGGCTGGCTGCTGGAGGCTGGCTGCTGCTCCTCCACCCCGCCATCACCAGCTGGAGGCTGGCTGCAGCTCCTGCACCCCGCCATCAGCTGCTGGAGGCTGCCTGCAGCTCCTGCACCCCGCCATCAGCTGCTGGAGGCTGGCTGCAGCTCCTGCACCCCGCCATCAGCTGCTGGAGGCTGCCTGCAGCTCCTGCACCCCGCCATCAGCTGCTGGAGGCTGGCTGCTGCTCCTGCACCCCGCCATCAGCTGCTGGAGGCTGGCTGCTGCTCCTCCACCCCACCATGACCTGCTGGAGGCTGGCTGCAGCTCCTCCACCCCGCCATCAGCTGCTGGAGGCTGCCTGCAGCTCCTGCATCCCGCCATCAGCTGCTGGAGGCTGGCTGCAGCTCCTCCACCCCGCCATCAGCTGCTGGAGGCTGGCTTCTGCTCCTCCACCCCACCATCAGCTGCTGGAGGCTGGCTGCTGCTCCTGCACCCCGCCATCAGCTGCTGGAGGCTTCTGTTCCTCCACCACGCCATCAGCAGCTGGAGGCTGGCTGCTGGAGGCTGGCTGCTGCTCCTCCACCCCGCCATCACCAGCTGGAGGCTGGCTGCAGCTCCTGCACCCCGCCATCAGCTGCTGGAGGCTGCCTGGAGCTCCTGCACCCCGCCATCAGCTGCTGGAGGCTTCTGTTCCTCCACCCCGCCATCAGCAGCTGGAGGCTGGCTGCTGGAGGCTGGCTGCTGCTCCTCCACCCCGCCATCACCAGCTGGAGGCTGGCTGCAGCTCCTGCACCCCGCCATCAGCTGCTGGAGGCTGCCTGCAGCTCCTGCACCCCGCCATCAGCTGCTGGAGGCTGGCTGCTGCTCCAGCACCCCGCCATCAGCTGCTGGAGGCTGGCTGCTGCTCCTCCACCCCACCATGACCTGCTGGAGGCTGGCTGCAGCTCCTGCACCCCGCCATCAGCTGCTGGAGGCTTCTGTTCCTCCACCCCGCCATCAGCAGCTGGAGGCTGGCTGCTGGAGGCTGGCTGCTGCTCCTCCAACCCGCCATCACCATCTGGAGGCTGGCTGCAGCTCCTGCACCCCGCCATCAGCTGATGGAGGCTGCCTGGAGCTCCTGCACCCCGCCATCAGCTGCTGGAGGCTTCTGTTCCTCTACCCCGCCATCAGCAGCTGGAGGCTGGCTGCTGGAGGCTGGCTGCTGCTCCTCCACCCCGCAAACACCAGCTGGAGGCTGGCTGCAGCTCCTGCACCCCGCCATCAGCTTCTGGAGGCTGCCTGCAGCTCCTGCACCCCGCCATCAGCTGCTGGAGGCTGGCTGCTGCTCCTGCACCCCACCATCAGCTGCTGGAGGCTGGCTGCTGCTCCTCCACCCCACCATGACCTGCTGGAGGCTGGCTGCAGCTCCTCCACCCCGCCATCAGCTGCTGGAGGCTGCCTGCAGCTCCTGCACCCCGCCATCAGCTGCTGGAGGCTGCCTGCAGCTCCTGCACCCCGCCATCAGCTGCTGGAGGCTGGCTGCAGCTCCTCCACCCCGCCATCACCAGCTGGAGGCTGGCTGCAGCTCCTGCACCCCGCCATCAGCTGCTGGAGGCTGCCTGGAGCTCCTGCACCCCGCCATCAGCTGCTGGAGGCTTCTGTTCCTCCACCCCGCCATCAGCAGCTGGAGGCTGGCTGCTGGAGGCTGGCTGCTGCTCCTCCACCCCGCCATCACCAGCTGGAGGCTGGCTGCATCTCCTGCACCCCGCCATCAGCTGCTGGAGGCTGCCTGCAGCTCCTGCACCCCGCCATCAGCTGCTGGAGGCTGGCTGCTGCTCCTGCACCCCGCCATCAGCTGCTGGAGGCTGGCTGCTGCTCCTCCACCCCACCATGACCTGCTGGAGGCTGGCTGCAGCTCCTCCACCCCGCCATCACCAGCTGGAGGCTGGCTGCTGGAGGCTGGCTGCTGCTCCTCCACCCCGCCATCACCAGCTGGAGGCTGGCTGCAGCTCCTGCACCCCGCCATCAGCTGCTGGAGGCTGCCTGCAGCTCCTGCACCCCGCCATCAGCTGCTGGAGGCTGGCTGCTGCTCCTCCACCCCGCCATCAGCTGCTGGAGGCTGCCTGGCGCTCCTGCACCCCGCCATCAGATGCTGGAGGCTGGCTGAAGCTCCTCCACCCCGCCATCAGCTGCTGGAGGCTGGCTTCTGCTCCTCCACCCCGCCACCAGCTGCTGGAGGCTGGCTGCTGCTCCTGCACCCCGCCATCAGCTGCTGGAGGCTTCTGTTCCTCCACCCCGCCATCAGCAGCTGGAGGCTGGCTGCTGGAGGCTTGCTGCTGCTCCTCCACCCCGCCATCACCAGCTGGAGGCTGGCTGCAGCTCCTGCACCCCGCCATCAGCTGCTGGAGGCTGGCTGCTGCTCCTGCACCCCGCCATCAGCTGCTGGAGGCTGGCTGCTGCTCCTCCACCCCACCATGACCTGCTGGAGGCTGGCTGCAGCTCCTCCACCCCGCCATCAGCTGCTGGAGGCTGCCTGCAGCTCCTGCACCCCGCCATCAGCTGCTGGAGGCTGCCTGCAGCTCCTGCATCCCGCCATCAGCTGCTGGAGGCTGGCTGCAGCTCCTCCAACCCACCATCAGCTGCTGGAGGCTGGCTTCTGCTCCTCCACCCCGCCACCAGCTGCTGGAGGCTGGCTGCTGCTCCTGCACCCCGCCATCAGCTGCTGGAGGCTTCTGTTCCTCCACCCCGCCATCAGCAGCTGGAGGCTGGCTGCTGGAGGCTGGCTGCTGCTCCTCCACCCCGCCATCACCAGCTGGAGACTGGCTGCAGCTCCTGCACCCCGCCATCAGCTGCTGGAGGCTGCCTGGAGCTCCTGCACCCCGCCATCAGCTGCTGGAGGCTTCTGTTCCTCCACCCCGCCATCAGCAGCTGGAGGCTGGCTGCTGGAGGCTGGCTGCTGCTCCTCCACCCCGCCATCACCTGCTGGAGGCTGGCTGCAGCTCCTGCACCCCGCCATCAGCTGCTGGAGGCTGCCTGCAGCTCCTGCACCCCGCCATCAGCTGCTGGAGGGTAGCTGCTGCTCCTGCACCCCGCCATCAGCTGCTGGAGGCTGGCTGCTGCTCCTCCACCCCACCATGACCTGCTGGAGGTTGGCTGCAGCTCCTCCACCCCGCCATCAGCAGCTGGAGGCTGCCTGCAGCTCCTGCACCCCGCAATCAGCTGCTGGAGGCTGCCTGCAGCTCCTGCACCCCGCCATCAGCTGCTGGAGGATGGCTGCAGCTCCTCCACCCCGCCATCAGCTGCAGGAGGCTGGCTGCAGCTCCTCCACCCCGCCATCAGCTGCTGGAGGCTGCCTGCAGCTCCTGCACCCCGCCATCAGCTGCTGGAGGCTTCTGTTCCTCCACCCCGCCATCAGCATCTGGAGGCTGGCTGCTGGAGGCTGGCTGCTGGAGGCTGGCTGCAGCTCCTCCACCCCGCCATCAGCTGCTGGAGGCTGGCTGCTGCTCCTGCACCCCGCCATCAGCTGCTGGAGGCTTCTGTTCCTCCACCCCGCCATCAGCAGCTGGAGGCTGGCTGCTGGAGGCTGGCTGCTGCTCCTCCACCCCGCCATCACCAGCTGGAGGCTGGCTGCAGCTCCTGCACCCCGCCATCAGCTGCTGGAGGCTGCCTGCAGCTCCTGCACCCCGCCATCAGCTGCTGGAGGCTGGCTGCTGCTCCTGCCACCCGCCATCAGCTGCTGGAGGCTGGCTGCTGCTCCTCCACCCCACCATGACCTGCTGGAGGCTGGCTGCAGCTCCTCCATCCCGCCATCAGCTGCTGGAGGCTGCCTGCAGCTCCTGCACCCCGCCATCAGCTGCTGGAGGCTGCCTGCAGCTCCTGCACACCGCCATCAGCTGCTGGAGGCTGGCTGCAGCTCCTCCACCCCGCCATCAGCTGCTGGAGGCTGGCTTCTGCTCCTCCACCCCGCCACCAGCTGCTGGAGGCTGGCTGCTGCTCCTCCACCCCGCCATCACCAGCTGGAGGCTGGCTGCAGCTCCTGCACCCCGCCATCAGCTGCTGGAGGCTGCCTGGAGCTCCTGCACCCCGCCATCAGCTGCTGGAGGCTTCTGTTCCTCCACCCCGCCATCAGCAGCTGGAGGCTGGCTGCTGGAGGCTGGCTGCTGCTCCTCCACCCCGCCATCAGCTGCTGGAGGCTGGCTGCTGCTCCTGCACCCCGCCATCAGCTGCTGGAGGCTGGCTGCTGCTCCTCCACCCCACCATGACCTGCTGGAGGCTGGCTGCAGCTCCTCCACCCCGCCATCAGCTGCTGGAGGCTGCCTGCAGCTCCTGCACCCCGCCATCAGCTGCTGGAGGCTGCCTGCAGCTCCTGCACCCCGCCATCAGCTGCTGGAGGCTGGCTGCAGCTCCTCCACCCCACCATCAGCTGCTGGAGGCTGGCTTCTGCTCCTCCACCCCGCCACCAGCTGCTGGAGGCTGGCTGCTGCTCCTGCACCCCGCCATTAGCTGCTGGAGGCTTCTGTTCCTCCACCCCGCCATCAGCAGCTGGAGGCTGGCTGCTGGAGGCTGGCTGCTGCTCCTCCACCCCGCCATCACCAGCTGGAGACTGGCTGCAGCTCCTGCACCCCGCCATCAGCTGCTGGAGGCTGCCTGGAGCTCCTGCACCCCGCCATCAGCTGCTGGAGGCTTCTGTTCCTCCACCCCGCCATCAGCAGCTGGAGGCTGGCTGCTGGAGGCTGGCTGCTGGAGGCTGGCTGCTGCTCCTCCACCCCGCCATCACCAGCTGGAGGCTGGCTGCAGCTCCTGCACCCCGCCATCAGCTGCTGGAGGCTGCCTGGCGCTCCTGCACCCCGCCATCAGATGCTGGAGGCTGGCTGAAGCTCCTCCACCCCGCCATCAGCTGCTGGAGGCTGGCTTCTGCTCCTCCACCCCGCCACCAGCTGCTGGAGGCTGGCTGCTGCTCCTGCACCCCGCCATCAGCTGCTGGAGGCTTCTGTTCCTCCACCCCGCCATCAGCAGCTGGAGGCTGGCTGCTGGAGGCTTGCTGCTGCTCCTCCACCCCGCCATCACCAGCTGGAGGCTGGCTGCAGCTCCTGCACCCCGCCATCAGCTGCTGGAGG
The DNA here is from genome assembly GCF_043380555.1 of Nothobranchius furzeri. NCBI lineage: Eukaryota > Metazoa > Chordata > Actinopteri > Cyprinodontiformes > Nothobranchiidae > Nothobranchius > Nothobranchius furzeri. The sequence continues at coordinate 86,191 of NW_027223040.1, forward strand.
CTGGCTGCTGCTCCTGCACCCCGCCATCAGCTGCTGGAGGCTGGCTGCTGCTCCTCCACCCCACCATGACCTGCTGGAGGCTGGCTGCAGCTCCTCCACCCCGCCATCAGCTGCTGGAGGCTGCCTGCAGCTCCTGCACCCCGCCATCAGCTGCTGGAGGCTGCCTGCAGCTCCTGCATCCCGCCATCAGCTGCTGGAGGCTGGCTGCAGCTCCTCCAACCCACCATCAGCTGCTGGAGGCTGGCTTCTGCTCCTCCACCCCGCCACCAGCTGCTGGAGGCTGGCTGCTGCTCCTGCACCCCGCCATCAGCTGCTGGAGGCTTCTGTTCCTCCACCCCGCCATCAGCAGCTGGAGGCTGGCTGCTGGAGGCTGGCTGCTGCTCCTCCACCCCGCCATCACCAGCTGGAGACTGGCTGCAGCTCCTGCACCCCGCCATCAGCTGCTGGAGGCTGCCTGGAGCTCCTGCACCCCGCCATCAGCTGCTGGAGGCTTCTGTTCCTCCACCCCGCCATCAGCAGCTGGAGGCTGGCTGCTGGAGGCTGGCTGCTGCTCCTCCACCCCGCCATCACCTGCTGGAGGCTGGCTGCAGCTCCTGCACCCCGCCATCAGCTGCTGGAGGCTGCCTGCAGCTCCTGCACCCCGCCATCAGCTGCTGGAGGGTAGCTGCTGCTCCTGCACCCCGCCATCAGCTGCTGGAGGCTGGCTGCTGCTCCTCCACCCCACCATGACCTGCTGGAGGTTGGCTGCAGCTCCTCCACCCCGCCATCAGCAGCTGGAGGCTGCCTGCAGCTCCTGCACCCCGCAATCAGCTGCTGGAGGCTGCCTGCAGCTCCTGCACCCCGCCATCAGCTGCTGGAGGATGGCTGCAGCTCCTCCACCCCGCCATCAGCTGCAGGAGGCTGGCTGCAGCTCCTCCACCCCGCCATCAGCTGCTGGAGGCTGCCTGCAGCTCCTGCACCCCGCCATCAGCTGCTGGAGGCTTCTGTTCCTCCACCCCGCCATCAGCATCTGGAGGCTGGCTGCTGGAGGCTGGCTGCTGGAGGCTGGCTGCAGCTCCTCCACCCCGCCATCAGCTGCTGGAGGCTGGCTGCTGCTCCTGCACCCCGCCATCAGCTGCTGGAGGCTTCTGTTCCTCCACCCCGCCATCAGCAGCTGGAGGCTGGCTGCTGGAGGCTGGCTGCTGCTCCTCCACCCCGCCATCACCAGCTGGAGGCTGGCTGCAGCTCCTGCACCCCGCCATCAGCTGCTGGAGGCTGCCTGCAGCTCCTGCACCCCGCCATCAGCTGCTGGAGGCTGGCTGCTGCTCCTGCCACCCGCCATCAGCTGCTGGAGGCTGGCTGCTGCTCCTCCACCCCACCATGACCTGCTGGAGGCTGGCTGCAGCTCCTCCATCCCGCCATCAGCTGCTGGAGGCTGCCTGCAGCTCCTGCACCCCGCCATCAGCTGCTGGAGGCTGCCTGCAGCTCCTGCACACCGCCATCAGCTGCTGGAGGCTGGCTGCAGCTCCTCCACCCCGCCATCAGCTGCTGGAGGCTGGCTTCTGCTCCTCCACCCCGCCACCAGCTGCTGGAGGCTGGCTGCTGCTCCTCCACCCCGCCATCACCAGCTGGAGGCTGGCTGCAGCTCCTGCACCCCGCCATCAGCTGCTGGAGGCTGCCTGGAGCTCCTGCACCCCGCCATCAGCTGCTGGAGGCTTCTGTTCCTCCACCCCGCCATCAGCAGCTGGAGGCTGGCTGCTGGAGGCTGGCTGCTGCTCCTCCACCCCGCCATCAGCTGCTGGAGGCTGGCTGCTGCTCCTGCACCCCGCCATCAGCTGCTGGAGGCTGGCTGCTGCTCCTCCACCCCACCATGACCTGCTGGAGGCTGGCTGCAGCTCCTCCACCCCGCCATCAGCTGCTGGAGGCTGCCTGCAGCTCCTGCACCCCGCCATCAGCTGCTGGAGGCTGCCTGCAGCTCCTGCACCCCGCCATCAGCTGCTGGAGGCTGGCTGCAGCTCCTCCACCCCACCATCAGCTGCTGGAGGCTGGCTTCTGCTCCTCCACCCCGCCACCAGCTGCTGGAGGCTGGCTGCTGCTCCTGCACCCCGCCATTAGCTGCTGGAGGCTTCTGTTCCTCCACCCCGCCATCAGCAGCTGGAGGCTGGCTGCTGGAGGCTGGCTGCTGCTCCTCCACCCCGCCATCACCAGCTGGAGACTGGCTGCAGCTCCTGCACCCCGCCATCAGCTGCTGGAGGCTGCCTGGAGCTCCTGCACCCCGCCATCAGCTGCTGGAGGCTTCTGTTCCTCCACCCCGCCATCAGCAGCTGGAGGCTGGCTGCTGGAGGCTGGCTGCTGGAGGCTGGCTGCTGCTCCTCCACCCCGCCATCACCAGCTGGAGGCTGGCTGCAGCTCCTGCACCCCGCCATCAGCTGCTGGAGGCTGCCTGGAGCTCCTGCACCCCGCCATCAGCTGCTGGAGGCTTCTGTTCCTCCACCCCGCCATCAGCAGCTGGAGGCTGGCTGCTGGAGGCTGGCTGCTGCTCCTCCACCCCGCCATCACCAGCTGGAGGCTGGCTGCAGCTCCTGCACCCCGCCATCAGCTGCTGGAGGCTGCCTGCAGCTCCTGCACCCCGCCATCAGCTGCTGGAGGCTGGCTGCTGCTCCTGCACCCCGCCATCAGCTGCTGGAGGCTGGCTTCTGCTCCTCCACCCCGCCACCAGCTGCTGGAGGCTGGCTGCTGCTCCTCCACCCCGCCATCACCAGCTGGAGGCTGGCTGCAGCTCCTGCACCCCGCCATCAGCTGCTGGAGGCTTCTGTTCCTCCACCCCGCCATCAGCAGCTGGAGGCTGGCTGCTGCTCCTCCACCCCGCCATCACCAGCTGGAGGCTGGCTGCTGCTCCTGCACCCCGCCATCACCAGCTGGAGGCTGGCTTCTGCTCCTCCACCCCGCCACCAGCTGCTGGAGGCTGGCTGCTGCTCCTCCACCCCGCCATCACCAGCTGGAGGCTGGCTGCTGCTCCTGCACCCCGCCATCAGCTGCTGGAGGCTGGCTTCTGCTCCTCCACCCCGCCACCAGCTGCTGGAGGCTGGCTGCTGCTCCTCCACCCCACCATGACCTGCTGGAGGCTGGCTGCAGCTCCTGCACCCCGCCATCAGCTGCTGGAGGCTTCTGTTCCTCCACCCCGCCATCAGCAGCTGGAGGCTGGCTGCTGGAGGCTGGCTGCTGCTCCTCCACCCCGCCATCACCAGCTGGAGGCTGGCTGCAGCTCCTGCACCCCGCCATCAGCTGATGGAGGCTGCCTGGAGCTCCTGCACCCCGCCATCAGCTGCTGGATGCTTCTGTTCCTCCACCCCGCCATCAGCAGCTGGAGGCTGGCTGCTGGAGGCTGGCTGCTGCTCCTCCACCCCGCCATCACCAGCTGGAGGCTGGCTGCAGCTCCTGCACCCCGCCATCAGCTGCTGGAGGCTGCCTGCAGCTCCTGCACCCCGCCATCAGCTGCTGGAGGCTGGCTGCAGCTCCTGCACCCCGCCATCAGCTGCTGGAGGCTGCCTGCAGCTCCTGCACCCCGCCATCAGCTGCTGGAGGCTGGCTGCTGCTCCTGCACCCCGCCAAAAGCTGCTGGAGGCTGGCTGCTGCTCCTCCACCCCACCATGACCTGCTGGAGGCTTGCTGCAGCTCCTCCACCCCGCCATCAGCTGCTGGAGGCTGCCTGCAGCTCCTGCACCCCGCCATCAGCTGCTGGAGGCTGGCTGCAGCTCCTCCACCCCGCCATCAGCTGCTGGAGGCTGGCTTCTGCTCCTCCACCCCGCCATCAGCTGCTGGAGGCTGGCTGCTGCTCCTGCACCCCGCCATCAGCTGCTGGAGGCTTCTGTTCCTCCACCACGCCATCAGCAGCTGGAGGCTGGCTGCTGGAGGCTGGCTGCTGCTCCTCCACCCCGCCATCACCAGCTGGAGGCTGGCTGCAGCTCCTGCACCCCGCCATCAGCTGCTGGAGGCTGCCTGGAGCTCCTGCACCCCGCCATCAGCTGCTGGAGGCTTCTGTTCCTCCACCCCGCCATCAGCAGCTGGAGGCTGGCTGCTGGATGCTGGCTGCTGCTCCTCCACCCCGCCATCACCAGCTGGAGGCTGGCTGCAGCTCCTGCACCCCGCCATCAGCTGCTGGAGGCTGCCTGCAGCTCCTGCACCCCGCCATCAGCTGCTGGAGGCTGGCTGCTGCTCCTGCACCCCGCCATCAGCTGCTGGAGGCTGGCTGCTGCTCCTCCACCCCACCATGACCTGCTGGAGGCTGGCTGCAGCTCCTGCACCCCGCCATCAGCTGCTGGAGGCTTCTGTTCCTCCACCCCGCCATCAGCAGCTGGTGGCTGGCTGCTGGAGGCTGGCTGCTGCTCCTCCACCCCGCCATCACCAGCTGGAGGCTGGCTGCAGCTCCTGCACCCCGCCATCAGCTGATGGAGGCTGCCTGGAGCTCCTGCACCCCGCCATCAGCTGCTGGAGGCTTCTGTTCCTCTACCCCGCCATCAGCAGCTGGAGGCTGGCTGCTGGAGGCTGGCTGCAGCTCCTCCACCCCGCCATCAGCTGCTGGAGGCTTCTGTTCCTCCACCCCGCCATCAGCAGCTGGAGGCTGGCTGCTGGAGGCTGGCTGCTGCTCCTCCACCCCGCCATCACCAGCTGGACGCTGGCTCCAGCTCCTGCACCCCGCCATCAGCTGCTGGAGGCTGCCTGCAGCTCCTGCACCCCGCCATCAGCTGCTGGAGGCTTTTGTTCCTCCACCCCGCCATCAGCAGCTGGAGGCTGGCTGCTGGAGGCTGGCTGCTGCTCCTCAAGCCCGCCATCACCAGCTGGAGGCTGGCTGCAGCTCCTGCACCCCGCCATCAGCTGCTGGAGGCTGCCTGGAGCTCCTGCACCCCGCCATCAGCTGCTGGAGGCTTCTGTTCCTCCACCCCGCCATCAGCAGCTGGAGGCTGGCTGCTGGAGGCTGGCTGCTGCTCCTCCACCCCGCCATCACCAGCTGGAGGCTGGCTGCAGCTCCTGCACCCCGCCATCAGCTGCTGGAGGCTGGCTGCTGCTCCTGCACCCCGCCATCAGCTGCTGGAGGCTGGCTGCTGCTCCTCCACCCCACCATGACCTGCTGGAGGCTGGCTGCAGCTCCTCCACCCCGCCATCAGCTGCTGGAGGCTGCCTGCAGCTCCTGAACCCCGCCATCAGCTGCTGGAGGCTGCCTGCAGCTCCTGCACCCCGCCATCAGCTGCTGGAGGCTGGCTGCAGCTCCTCCACCCCACCATCAGCTGCTGGAGGCTGGCTTCTGCTCCTCCACCCCGCCACCAGCTGCTGGAGGCTGGCTGCTGCTCCTGCACCCCGCCATTAGCTGCTGGAGGCTTCTGTTCCTCCACCCCGCCATCAGCAGCTGGAGGCTGGCTGCTGGAGGCTGGCTGCTGCTCCTCCACCCCGCCATCACCAGCTGGAGACTGGCTGCAGCTCCTGCACCCCGCCATCAGCTGCTGGAGGCTGCCTGGAGCTCCTGCACCCCGCCATCAGCTGCTGGAGGCTTCTGTTCCTCCACCCCGCCATCAGCAGCTGGAGGCTGGCTGCTGGAGGCTGGCTGCTGCTCCTCCACCCCGCCATCACCAGCTGGAGGCTGGCTGCAGCTCCTGCACCCCGCCATCAGCTGCTGGAGGCTGCCTGCAGCTCCTGCACCCCGCCATCAGCTGCTGGAGGCTGGCTGCTGCTCCTGCACCCCGCCATCAGCTGCTGGAGGCTGGCTGCTGCTCCTCCACCCCACCATGACCTGCTGGAGGCTGGCTGCAGCTCCTCCACCCCGCCATCAGCTGCTGGAGGCTGCCTGCAGCTCCTGCACCCCGCCATCAGCTGCTGGAGGCTGCCTGCAGCTCCTGCACCCCGCCATCAGCTGCTGGAGGCTGGCTGCTGCTCCTGCACCCCGCCATCAGCTGCTGGAGGCTGGCTGCTGCTCCTCCACCCCACCATGACCTGCTGGAGGCTGGCTGCAGCTCCTCCACCCCGCCATCAGCTGCTGGAGGCTGCCTGCAGCTACTGCACCCCGCCATCAGCTGCTGGAGGCTGCCTGCAGCTCCTGCACCCCGCCATCAGCTGCTGGAGGCTGGCTGCAGCTCCTCCACCCCGCCATCAGCTGCTGGAGGCTGGCTTCTGCTCCTTCACCCCGCCATCAGCTGCTGGAGGCTGGCTGCTGCTCCTGCACCCCGCCATCAGCTGCTGGAGGCTTCTGTTCCTCCACCCCGCCATCAGCAGCTGGAGGCTGGCTGCTGGAGGCTGGCTGCTGCTCCTCCACCCCGCCATCACCAGCTGGAGGCTGGCTGCAGCTCCTGCACCCCGCCATCAGCTGCTGGAGGCTGCCTGGAGCTCCTGCACCCCGCCATCAGCTGCTGGAGGCTTTTGTTCCTCCACCCCGCCATCAGCAGCTGGAGGCTGGCTGCTGGAGGCTGGCTGCTGCTCCTCAAGCCCGCCATCACCAGCTGGAGGCTGGCTGCAGCTCCTGCACCCCGCCATCAGCTGCTGGAGGCTTCTGTTCCTCCACCCCGCCATCAGCAGCTGGAGGCTGGCTGCTGGAGGCTGGCTGCTGCTCCTCCACCCCGCCATCACCAGCTGGAGGCTGGCTGCAGCTCCTGCACCCCGCCATCAGCTGCTGGAGGCTGGCTGCTGCTCCTGCACCCCGCCATCAGCTGCTGGAGGCTGGCTGCTGCTCCTCCACCCCACCATGACCTGCTGGAGGCTGGCTGCAGCTCCTCCACCCCGCCATCAGCTGCTGGAGGCTGCCTGCAGCTCCTGAACCCCGCCATCAGCTGCTGGAGGCTGCCTGCAGCTCCTGCACCCCGCCATCAGCTGCTGGAGGCTGGCTGCAGCTCCTCCACCCCACCATCAGCTGCTGGAGGCTGGCTTCTGCTCCTCCACCCCGCCACCAGCTGCTGGAGGCTGGCTGCTGCTCCTGCACCCCGCCATTAGCTGCTGGAGGCTTCTGTTCCTCCACCCCGCCATCAGCAGCTGGAGGCTGGCTGCTGGAGGCTGGCTGCTGCTCCTCCACCCCGCCATCACCAGCTGGAGACTGGCTGCAGCTCCTGCACCCCGCCATCAGCTGCTGGAGGCTGCCTGGAGCTCCTGCACCCCGCCATCAGCTGCTGGAGGCTTCTGTTCCTCCACCCCGCCATCAGCAGCTGGAGGCTGGCTGCTGGAGGCTGGCTGCTGCTCCTCCACCCCGCCATCACCAGCTGGAGGCTGGCTGCAGCTCCTGCACCCCGCCATCAGCTGCTGGAGGCTGCCTGCAGCTCCTGCACCCCGCCATCAGCTGCTGGAGGCTGGCTGCTGCTCCTGCACCCCGCCATCAGCTGCTGGAGGCTGGCTGCTGCTCCTCCACCCCACCATGACCTGCTGGAGGCTGGCTGCAGCTCCTCCACCCCGCCATCAGCTGCTGGAGGCTGCCTGCAGCTCCTGCACCCCGCCATCAGCTGCTGGAGGCTGCCTGCAGCTCCTGCACCCCGCCATCAGCTGCTGGAGGCTGGCTGCTGCTCCTGCACCCCGCCATCAGCTGCTGGAGGCTGGCTGCTGCTCCTCCACCCCACCATGACCTGCTGGAGGCTGGCTGCAGCTCCTCCACCCCGCCATCAGCTGCTGGAGGCTGCCTGCAGCTCCTGCACCCCGCCATCAGCTGCTGGAGGCTGCCTGCAGCTCCTGCACCCCGCCATCAGCTGCTGGAGGCTGGCTGCAGCTCCTCCACCCCGCCATCAGCTGCTGGAGGCTGACTTCTGCTCCTTCACCCCGCCATCAGCTGCTGGAGGCTGGCTGCTGCTCCTGCACCCCGCCATCAGCTGCTGGAGGCTTCTGTTCCTCCACCCCGCCATCAGCAGCTGGAGGCTGGCTGCTGGAGGCTGGCTGCTGCTCCTCCACCCCGCCATCACCAGCTGGAGGCTGGCTGCAGCTCCTGCACCCCGCCATCAGCTGCTGGAGGCTGCCTGGAGCTCCTGCACCCCGCCATCAGCTGCTGGAGGCTTTTGTTCCTCCACCCCGCCATCAGCAGCTGGAGGCTGGCTGCTGGAGGCTGGCTGCTGCTCCTCAAGCCCGCCATCACCAGCTGGAGGCTGGCTGCAGCTCCTGCACCCCGCCATCAGCTGCTGGAGGCTGCCTGGAGCTCCTGCACCCCGCCATCAGCTGCTGGAGGCTTCTGTTCCTCCACCCCGCCATCAGCAGCTGGAGGCTGGCTGCTGGAGGCTGGCTGCTGCTCCTCCACCCCGCCATCACCAGCTGGAGGCTGGCTGCAGCTCCTGCACCCCGCCATCAGCTGCTGGAGGCTGGCTGCTGCTCCTGCACCCCGCCATCAGCTGCTGGAGGCTGGCTGCTGCTCCTCCACCCCACCATGACCTGCTGGAGGCTGGCTGCAGCTCCTCCACCCCGCCATCAGCTGCTGGAGGCTGCCTGCAGCTCCTGAACCCCGCCATCAGCTGCTGGAGGCTGCCTGCAGCTCCTGCACCCCGCCATCAGCTGCTGGAGGCTGGCTGCAGCTCCTCCACCCCACCATCAGCTGCTGGAGGCTGGCTTCTGCTCCTCCACCCCGCCACCAGCTGCTGGAGGCTGGCTGCTGCTCCTGCACCCCGCCATTAGCTGCTGGAGGCTTCTGTTCCTCCACCCCGCCATCAGCAGCTGGAGGCTGGCTGCTGGAGGCTGGCTGCTGCTCCTCCACCCCGCCATCACCAGCTGGAGACTGGCTGCAGCTCCTGCACCCCGCCATCAGCTGCTGGAGGCTGCCTGGAGCTCCTGCACCCCGCCATCAGCTGCTGGAGGCTTCTGTTCCTCCACCCCGCCATCAGCAGCTGGAGGCTGGCTGCTGGAGGCTGGCTGCTGCTCCTCCACCCCGCCATCACCAGCTGGAGGCTGGCTGCAGCTCCTGCACCCCGCCATCAGCTGCTGGAGGCTGCCTGCAGCTCCTGCACCCCGCCATCAGCTGCTGGAGGCTGGCTGCTGCTCCTGCACCCCGCCATCAGCTGCTGGAGGCTGGCTGCTGCTCCTCCACCCCACCATGACCTGCTGGAGGCTGGCTGCAGCTCCTCCACCCCGCCATCAGCTGCTGGAGGCTGCCTGCAGCTCCTGCACCCCGCCATCAGCTGCTGGAGGCTGCCTGCAGCTCCTGCACCCCGCCATCAGCTGCTGGAGGCTGGCTGCTGCTCCTGCACCCCGCCATCAGCTGCTGGAGGCTGGCTGCTGCTCCTCCACCCCACCATGACCTGCTGGAGGCTGGCTGCAGCTCCTCCACCCCGCCATCAGCTGCTGGAGGCTGCCTGCAGCTCCTGCACCCCGCCATCAGCTGCTGGAGGCTGCCTGCAGCTCCTGCACCCCGCCATCAGCTGCTGGAGGCTGGCTGCAGCTCCTCCACCCCGCCATCAGCTGCTGGAGGCTGGCTTCTGCTCCTTCACCCCGCCATCAGCTGCTGGAGGCTGGCTGCTGCTCCTGCACCCCGCCATCAGCTGCTGGAGGCTTCTGTTCCTCCACCCCGCCATCAGCAGCTGGAGGCTGGCTGCTGGAGGCTGGCTGCTGCTCCTCCACCCCGCCATCACCAGCTGGAGGCTGGCTGCAGCTCCTGCACCCCGCCATCAGCTGCTGGAGGCTGCCTGGAGCTCCTGCACCCCGCCATCAGCTGCTGGAGGCTTCTGTTCCTCCACCCCGCCATCAGCAGCTGGAGGCTGGCTGCTGGAGGCTGGCTGCTGCTCCTCCACCCCGCCATCACCAGCTGGAGGCTGGCTGCAGCTCCTGCACCCCGCCATCAGCTGCTGGAGGCTGCCTGCAGCTCCTGCACCCCGCCATCAGCTGCTGGAGGCTGGCTGCTGCTCCTGCACCCCGCCATCAGCTGCTGGAGGCTGGCTGCTGCTCCTCCACCCCACCATGACCTGCTGGAGGCTGGCTGCAGCTCCTGCACCCCGCCATCAGCTGCTGGAGGCTTCTGTTCCTCCACCCCGCCATCAGCAGCTGGAGGCTGGCTGCTGGAGGCTGGCTGCTGCTCCTCCACCCCGCCATCACCAGCTGGAGGCTGGCTGCAGCTCCTGCACCCCGCCATCAGCTGATGGAGGCTGCCTGGAGCTCCTGCACCCCGCCATCAGCTGCTGGAGGCTTCTGTTCCTCCACCCCGCCATCAGCAGCTGGAGGCTGGCTGCTGGAGGCTGGCTGCTGCTCCTCCACCCCGCCATCACCAGCTGGAGGCTGGCTGCAGCTCCTGCACCCCGCCATCAGCTGCTGGAGGCTGCCTGCAGCTCCTGCACCCCGCCATCAGCTGCTGGAGGCTGGCTGCAGCTCCTCCACCCCGCCATCAGCTGCTGGAGGCTGGCTTCTGCTCCTCCACCCCGCCATCAGCTGCTGGAGGCTGGCTGCTGCTCCTTCACCCCGCCATCAGCTGCTGGAGGCTTCTGTTCCTCCACCACGCCATCAGCAGCTGGAGGCTGGCTGCAGCTCCTGCACCCCGCCATCAGCTGCTGGAGGCTGCCTGGAGCTCCTGCACCCCGCCATCAGCTGCTGGAGGCTTCTGTTCCTCCACCCCGCCATCAGCAGTTGGAGGCTGGCTGCTGGAGGCTGGCTGCTGCTCCTCCACCCCGCCATCACCAGCTGGAGGCTGGCTGCAGCTCCTGCACCCCGCCATCAGCTGCTGGAGGCTGCCTGGAGCTCCTGCACCCCGCCATCAGCTGCTGGAGGCTTCTGTTCCTCCACCCCGCCATCAGCAGTTGGAGGCTGGCTGCTGGAGGCTGGCTGCTGCTCCTCCACCCCGCCATCACCAGCTGGAGGCTGGCTGCAGCTCCTGCACCCCGCCATCAGCTGCTGGAGGCTGCCTGCAGCTCCTGCACCCCGCCATCAGCTGCTGGAGGCTGGCTACTGCTCCTGCACCCCGCCATCAGCTGCTGGAGGCTGGCTGCTGCTCCTCCACCCCACCATGACCTGTTGGAGGCTGGCTGCAGCTCCTGCACCCCGCCATCAGCTGCTGGAGGCTTCTGTTCCTCCACCCCGCCATCAGCAGCTGGAGGCTGGCTGCTGGAGGCTGGCTGCTGCTCCTCCACCCCGCCATCACCAGCTGGAGGCTGGCTGCAGCTCCTGCACCCCGCCATCAGCTGCTGGAGGCTGCCTGGAGCTCCTGCACCCCGCCATCAGCTGCTGGAGGCTTCTGTTCCTCCACCCCGCCATCAGCAGCTGGAGGCTGGCTGCTGGAGGCTGGCTGCTGCTCCTCCACCCCGCCATCACCAGCTGGAGGCTGGCTGCAGCTCCTGCACCCCGCCATCAGCTGCTGGAGGCTGCCTGCAGCTCCTGCACCCCGCCATCAGCTGCTGGAGGCTGCCTGCTGCTCCTGCACCCCGCCATCAGCTGCTGGAGGCTGGCTGCTGCTCCTCCACCCCACCATGACCTGCTGGAGGCTGGCTGCAGCTCCTCCACCCCGCCATCAGCTGTTGGAGGCTGGCTGCAGCTCCTCCACCCCGCCATAAGCTGCTGGAGGCTGGCTTCTGCTCCTCCACCCCGCCACCAGCTGCTGGAGGCTGGCTGCTGCTCCTGCACCCCGCCATCAGCTGCTGGAGGCTTCTGTTCCTCCACCCCGCCATCAGCTGCTGGAGGCTGTCTGCAGCTCCTGCACCCCGCCATCAGCTGCTGGAGGCTGCCTGGAGCTCCTGCACCCCGCCATCAGCTGCTGTAGGCTTCTGTTCCTCCACCCCGCCATCAGCAGCTGGAGGCTGGCTGCTGGAGGCTGGCTGCTGCTCCTCCACCCCGCCATCACCAGCTGGAGGCTGGCTGCAGCTCCTGCACCCCGCCATCAGCTGCTGGAGGCTGCCTGCAGCTCCTGCACCCCGCCATCAGCTGCTGGAGGCTGGCTGCTGCTCCTGCACCCCGCCATCAGATGCTGGAGGCTGGCTGCTGCTCCTCCACCCCACCATAACCTGCTGGATGCTGGCTGCAGCTCCTCCACCCCACCATCAGCTGCTGGAGGCTGCCTGCAGCTCCTGCACCCCGCCCTCAGCTGCTGGAGGCTGCCTGCAACTCCTGCACCCCGCCATCAGCTGCTGGAGGCTGGCTGCAGCTCCTCCACCCCGCCATCAGCTGCTGGAGGCTGGCTTCTGCTCCTCCACCCCGCCACCAGCTGCTGGAGGCTGGCTGCTGCTCCTGAACCCCGCCATCAGCTGCTGGAGGCTTCTGTTCCTCCACCTCGCCATCAGCAGCTGGAGGCTGGCTGCTGGAGGCTGGCTGCTGCTCCTCCACCCCGCCATCACCAGCTGGAGGCTGGCTGCAGCTCCTGCACCCCGCCATCAGCTGCTGGAGGCTGCCTGCAGCTCCTGCACCCCGCCATCAGCTGCTGGAGGCTGGCTGCTGCTCCTGCACCCCGCCATCAGCTGCTGGAGGCTGGCTGCTGCTCCTCCACCCCACCATGACCTGCTGGAGGCTGGCTGCAGTTCCTCTACCCCGCCATCAGCTGCTGGAGGCTGCCTGCAGCTCCTGCACCCCGTCATCAGCTGCTGGAGGCTGCCTGCAGCTCCTGCACCCCGCCATCAGCTGCTGGAGGCTGGCTGCAGCTCCTCCACCCCGCCATCAGCTGCTGGAGGCTGGCTTCTGCTCCTCCACCCCGCCACCAGCTGCTGGAGGCTGGCTGCTGCTCCTGCACCCCACCATCAGCTGCTGGAGGCTTCTGTTCCTCCACCCCGCCATCAGCAGCTGGAGGCTGGCTGCTGGAGGCTGGCTGCTGCTCCTCCACCCCGCCATCACCAGCTGGAGGCTGGCTGCAGCTCCTGCACCCCGCCATCAGCTGCTGGAGGCTGCCTGCAGCTCCTGCACCCCGCCATCAGCTGCTGGAGGCTGGCTGCTGCTCCTGCACCCCGCCATCAGCTGCTGGAGGCTGGCTGCTGCTCCTCCACCCCACCATGACCTGCTGGAGGCTGCCTGCAGCTCCTCCACCCCGCCATCAGCTGCTGGAGGCTGCCTGCAGCTCCTGCACCCCGCCATCAGCTGCTGGAGGCTGCCTGCAGCTCCTGCACCCCGCCATCAGCTGCTGGAGGCTGGCTGATGCTCCTCCACCCCGCCATCAGCTGCTGGAGGCTTCTGTTCCTCCACCCCGCCATCAGCAGCTGGAGGCTGGCTGCTTGAGGCTGGCTGCAGCTCCTCCACACCGCCATCACCTGCTGGAGGCTGGCTGCAGCTCCTGCACCCCGTCATCAGCTGCTGGAGGCTGCCTGCAGCTCCTGCACCCCGCCATCAGCTGCTGGAGGCTGGCTGCTGCTCCTGCACCCCGCCATCAGCTGCTGGAGGCTGGCTGCTGCTCCTCCACCCCACCATGACCTGCTGGAGGCTGGCTGCAGCTCCTCCACCCCGCCATCAGCTGCTGGAGGCTGCCTGCAACTCCTACACCCCGCCATCAGCTGCTGGAGGCTGCCTGCAGCTCCTGCACCCCGCCATCAGCTGCTGGATGCTGGCTGAAGCTCCTCCACCCCGCCATCAGCTGCTGGAGGCTGGCTTCTGCTCCTCCACCCCGCCACCAGCTGCTGGAGGCTGGCTGCTGCTCCTGCACCCCGCCATCAGCTGCTGGAGGCTTCTGTTCCTCCACCCCGCCATCAGCAGCTGGAGGCTGGCTGCTGGAGGCTGGTTGCTGCTCCTCCACCCCGCCATCACCAGCTGGAGGCTGGCTGCAGCTCCTGCACCCCGCCATCAGCTGCTGGAGGCTGCCTGCAGCTCCTGCACCCCGCCATCAGCTGCTGGAGGCTGGCTGCTGCTCCTGCACCCCGCCATCAGCTGCTGGAGGCTGGCTGCTGCTCCTCCACCCCACCATGACCTGCTGGAGGCTGGCTGCAGCTCCTCCACCCCGCCATCAGCTGCTGGAGGCTGCCTGCAGCTCCTGCACCCCGCCATCAGCTGCTGGAGGCTGCCTGCAGCTCCTGCACCCCGCCATCAGCTGCTGGAGGCTGGCTGCAGCTCCTCCACCCCGCCATCAGCTGCTGGAGGCTTCTGTTCCTCCACCCCGCCATCAGCAGCTGGAGGCTGGCTGCTGGAGGCTGGCTGCTGCTCCTCCACCCCACCATGACCTGCTGGAGGCTGGCTGCAGCTCCTCCACCCTGCCATCAGCTGCTGGAGGCTGCCTGCAGCTCCTGCACCCCGCCATCAGCTGCTGGAGGCTGCCTGCAGCTCCTGCAGCCCGCCATCAGCTGCTGGAGGCTGGCTGCTGCTCCTGCACCCCGCCATCAGCTGCTGGAGGCTGGCTGCTGCTCCTCCACCCCACCATGACCTGCTGGAGGCTGGCTGCAGCTCCTCCACCCCGCCATCAGCTGCTGGAGGCTGCCTGCAGCTCCTGCACCCCGCCATCAGCTGCTGGAGGCTGCCTGCAGCTCCTGCACCCCGCCATCAGCTGCTGGAGGCTGGCTGCAGCTCCTCCACCCCGCCATCAGCTGCTGGAGGCTGGCTTCTGCTCCTTCACCCCACCATCAGCTGCTGGAGGCTGGCTGCTGCTCCTGCACCCCGCCATCAGCTGCTGGAGGCTTCTGTTCCTCCACCCCGCCATCAGCAGCTGGAGGCTGGCTGCTGGAGGCTGGCTGCTGCTCCTCCACCCCGCCATCACCAGCTGGAGGCTGGCTGCAGCTCCTGCACCCCGCCATCAGCTGCTGGAGGCTGCCTGGAGCTCCTGCACCCCGCCATCAGCTGCTGGAGGCTTCTGTTCCTCCACCCCGCCATCAGCAGCTGGAGGCTGGCTGCTGGAGGCTGGCTGCTGCTCCTCCACCCCGCCATCACCAGCTGGAGGCTGGCTGCAGCTCCTGCACCCCGCCATCAGCTGCTGGAGGCTGCCTGCAGCTCCTGCACCCCGCCATCAGCTGCTGGAGGCTGGCTGCTGCTCCTGCACCCCGCCATCAGCTGCTGGAGGCTGGCTGCTGCTCCTCCACCCCACCATGACCTGCTGGAGGCTGGCTGCAGCTCCTGCACCCCGCCATCAGCTGCTGGAGGCTTCTGTTCCTCCACCCCGCCATCAGCAGCTGGAGGCTGGCTGCTGGAGGCTGGCTGCTGCTCCTCCACCCCGCCATCACCAGCTGGAGGCTGGCTGCAGCTCCTGCACCCCGCCATCAGCTGATGGAGGCTGCCTGGAGCTCCTGCACCCCGCCATCAGCTGCTGGAGGCTTCTGTTCCTCCACCCCGCCATCAGCAGCTGGAGGCTGGCTGCTGGAGGCTGGCTGCTGCTCCTCCACCCCGCCATCACCAGCTGGAGGCTGGCTGCAGCTCCTGCACCCCGCCATCAGCTGCTGGAGGCTGCCTGCAGCTCCTGCACCCCGCCATCAGCTGCTGGAGGCTGGCTGCAGCTCCTGCACCCCGCCATCAGCTGCTGGAGGCTGCCTGCAGCTCCTGCACCCGGCCATCAGCTGCTGGAGGCTGGCTGCTGCTCCTGCACCCCGCCATCAGCTGCTGGAGGCTGGCTGCTTCTCCTCCACCCCACCATGACCTGCTGGAGGCTGGCTGCAGCTCCTCCACCCCGCCATCAGCTGCTGGAGGCTGCCTGCAGCTCCTGCACCCCGCCATCAGCTGCTGGAGGCTGGCTGCAGCTCCTCCACCCCGCCATCAGCTGCTGGAGGCTGGCTTCTGCTCCTCCACCCCGCCATCAGCTGCTGGAGGCTGGCTGCTGCTCCTGCACCCCGCCATCAGCTGCTGGAGGCTTCTGTTCCTCCACCACGCCATCAGCAGCTGGAGGCTGGCTGCAGCTCCTGCACCCCGCCATCAGCTGCTGGAGGCTGCCTGGAGCTCCTGCACCCCGCCATCAGCTGCTGGAGGCTTCTGTTCCTCCACCCCGCCATCAGCAGTTGGAGGCTGGCTGCTGGAGGCTGGCTGCTGCTCCTCCACCCCGCCATCACCAGCTGGAGGCTGGCTGCAGCTCCTGCACCCCGCCATCAGCTGCTGGAGGCTGCCTGGAGCTCCTGCACCCCGCCATCAGCTGCTGGAGGCTTCTGTTCCTCCACCCCGCCATCAGCAGTTGGAGGCTGGCTGCTGGAGGCTGGCTGCTGCTCCTCCACCCCGCCATCACCAGCTGGAGGCTGGCTGCAGCTCCTGCACCCCGCCATCAGCTGCTGGAGGCTGCCTGCAGCTCCTGCACCCCGCCATCAGCTGCTGGAGGCTGGCTGAAGCTCCTCCATCCCCGCCATCAGCTGCTGGAGGCTGGCTTCTGCTCCTCCACCCCGCCACCAGCTGCTGGAGGCTGGCTGCTGCTCCTGCACCCCGCCATCAGCTGCTGGAGGCTTCTGTTCCTCCACCCCGCCATCAGCAGCTGGAGGCTGGCTGCTGGAGGCTGGCTGCTGCTCCTCCACCCCGCCATCACCAGCTGGAGGCTGGCTGCAGCTCCTGCACCCCGCCATCAGCTGCTGGAGGCTGCCTGCAGCTCCTGCACCCCGCCATCAGCTGCTGGAGGCTGGCTGCTGCTCCTGCACCCCGCCATCAGCTGCTGGAGGCTGGCTGCTGCTCCTCCACCCCACCATGACCTGCTGGAGGCTGGCTGCAGCTCCTCCACCCCGCCATCAGCTGCTGGAGGCTGCCTGCAGCTCCTGCACCCCGCCATCAGCTGCTGGAGGCTGCCTGCAGCTCCTGCACCCCGCCATCAGCTGCTGGAGGCTGGCTGCAGCTCCTCCACCCCGCCATCAGCTGCTGGAGGCTTCTGTTCCTCCACCCCGACATCAGCAGCTGGAGGCTGGCTGCTGGAGGCTGGCTGCTGCTCCTCCACCCCGCCATCACCAGCTGGACGCTGGCTCCAGTTCCTGCACCCCGCCATCAGCTGCTGGAGGCTGCCTGGAGCTCCTGCACCCCGCCATCAGCTGCTGGAGGCTTCTGTTCCTCCACCCCGCCATCAGCAGCTGGAGGCTGGCTGCTGGAGGCTGGCTGCTGCTCCTCAACCCCGCCATCACCAGCTGGAGGCTGACTGCAGCTCCTGCACCCCGCCATCAGCTGCTGGAGGCTGCCTGCAGCTCCTGCACCCCGCCATCAGCTGCTGGAGGCTGGCTGCTGCTCCTGCACCCCGCCATCAGCTGCTGGAGGCTGGCTGCTGCTCCTCCACCCCACCATGACCTGCTGGAGGCTGGCTGCAGCTCCTCCACCCCGCCATCAGCTGCTGGAGGCTGCCTGCAACTCCTGCATCCCGCCATCAGCTGCTGGAGGCTGCCTGCAGCTCCTGCACCCCGCCATCAGCTGCTGGAGTTGGCTGAAGCTCCTCCAACCCGCCATCAGCTGCTGGAGGCTGGCTTCTGCTCCTCCACCCCGCCACCAGCTGCTGGAGGCTGGCTGCTGCTCCTGCACCCCGCCATCAGCTGCTGGAGGCTTCTGTTCCTCCACCCCGCCATCAGCAGCTGGAGGCTGGCTGCTGGAGGCTGGCTGCAGCTCCTCCACCCCGCCATCAGCTGCTGGAGGCTTCTGTTCCTCCACCCCGCCATCAGCAGCTGGAGGCTGGCTGCTGGAGGCTGGCTGCTGCTCCTCCACCCCGCCATCACCAGCTGGACGCTGGCTCCAGCTCCTGCACCCCGCCATCAGCTGCTGGAGGCTGCCTGGAGCTCCTGCACCCCGCCATCAGCTGCTGGAGGCTTCTGTTCCTCCACCCCGCCATCAGCAGCTGGAGGCTGGCTGCTGGATGCTGGCTGCTGCTCCTCCACCCCGCCATCACCAGCTGGAGGCTGGCTGCAGCTCCTGCACCCCACCATCAGCTGCTGGAGGCTGCCTGCAGCTCCTGCACCCCGCCATCAGCTGCTGGAGGCTGGCTGCTGCTCCTGCACCCCGCCATCAGCTGCTGGAGGCTGGCTGCTGCTCCTCCACCCCACCATGACCTGCTGGAGGCTGGCTGCAGCTCCTGCACCCCGCCATCAGCTGCTGGAGGCTTCTGTTCCTCCACCCCGCCATCAGCAGCTGGAGGCTGGCTGCTGGAGGCTGGCTGCTGCTCCTCCACCCCGCCATCACCAGCTGGAGGCTGGCTGCAGCTCCTGCACCCCGCCATCAGCTGATGGAGGCTGCCTGGAGCTCCTGCACCCCGCCATCAGCTGCTGGAGGCTTCTGTTCCTCTACCCCGCCATCAGCAGCTGGAGGCTGGCTGCTGGAGGCTGGCTGCAGCTCCTCCACCCCACCATCAGCTGCTGGAGGCTTCTGTTCCTCCACCCCGCCATCAGCAGCTGGAGGCTGGCTGCTGGAGGCTGGCTGCTGCTCCTCCACCCCGCCATCACCAGCTGGACGCTGGCTCCAGCTCCTGCACCCCGCCATCAGCTGCTGGAGGCTGCCTGCAGCTCCTGCACCCCGCCATCAGCTGCTGGAGGCTTTTGTTCCTCCACCCCGCCATCAGCAGCTGGAGGCTGGCTGCTGGAGGCTGGCTGCTGCTCCTCAACCCCGCCATCACCAGCTGGAGGCTGGCTGCAGCTCCTGCACCCCGCCATCAGCTGCTGGAGGCTGCCTGGAGCTCCTGCACCCCGCCATCAGCTGCTGGAGGCTTCTGTTCCTCCACCCCGCCATCACCAGCTGGAGGCTGGCTGCAGCTCCTGCACCCCGCCATCAGCTGCTGGAGGCTGGCTGCTGCTCCTGCACCCCGCCATCAGCTGCTGGAGGCTGGCTGCTGCTCCTCCACCCCAAAATGACCTGCTGGAGGCTGGCTGCAGCTCCTCCACCCCGCCATCAGCTGCTGGAGGCTGCCTGCAGCTCCTGAACCCCGCCATCAGCTGCTGGAGGCTGCCTGCAGCTCCTGCACCCCGCCATCAGCTGCTGGAGGCTGGCTGCAGCTCCTCCACCCCACCATCAGCTGCTGGAGGCTGGCTTCTGCTCCTCCACCCCGCCACCAGCTGCTGGAGGCTGGCTGCTGCTCCTGCACCCCGCCATTAGCTGCTGGAGGCTTCTGTTCCTCCACCCCGCCATCAGCAGCTGGAGGCTGGCTGCTGGAGGCTGGCTGCTGCTCCTCCACCCCGCCATCACCAGCTGGAGACTGGCTGCAGCTCCTGCACCCCGCCATCAGCTGCTGGAGGCTGCCTGGAGCTCCTGCACCCCGCCATCAGCTGCTGGAGGCTTCTGTTCCTCCACCCCGCCATCAGCAGCTGGAGGCTGGCTGCTGGAGGCTGGCTGCTGCTCCTCCACCCCGCCATCACCAGCTGGAGGCTGGCTGCAGCTCCTGCACCCCGCCATCAGCTGCTGGAGGCTGCCTGCAGCTCCTGCACCCCGCCATCAGCTGCTGGAGGCTGGCTGCTGCTCCTGCACCCCGCCATCAGCTGATGGAGGCTGGCTGCTGCTCCTCCACCCCACCATGACCTGCTGGAGGCTGGCTGCAGCTCCTCCACCCCGCCATCAGCTGCTGGAGGCTGCCTGCAGCTCCTGCACCCCGCCATCAGCTGCTGGAGGCTGCCTGCAGCTCCTGCACCCCGCCATCAGCTGCTGGAGGCTGGCTGCTGCTCCTGCACCCCGCCATCAGCTGCTGGAGGCTGGCTGCTGCTCCTCCACCCCACCATGACCTGCTGGAGGCTGGCTGCAGCTCCTCCACCCCGCCATCAGCTGCTGGAGGCTGCCTGCAGCTCCTGCACCCCGCCATCAGCTGCTGGAGGCTGCCTGCAGCTCCTGCACCCCGCCATCAGCTGCTGGAGGCTGGCTGCAGCTCCTCCACCCCGCCATCAGCTGCTGGAGGCTGGCTTCTGCTCCTTCACCCCGCCATCAGCTGCTGGAGGCTGGCTGCTGCTCCTGCACCCCGCCATCAGCTGCTGGAGGCTTCTGTTCCTCCACCCCGCCATCAGCAGCTGGAGGCTGGCTGCTGGAGGCTGGCTGCTGCTCCTCCACCCCGCCATCACCAGCTGGAGGCTGGCTGCAGCTCCTGCACCCCGCCATCAGCTGCTGGAGGCTGCCTGGAGCTCCTGCACCCCGCCATCAGCTGCTGGAGGCTTCTGTTCCTCCACCCCGCCATCAGCAGCTGGAGGCTGGCTGCTGGAGGCTGGCTGCTGCTCCTCCACCCCGCCATCACCAGCTGGAGGCTGGCTGCAGCTCCTGCACCCCGCCATAAGCTGCTGGAGGCTGCCTGCAGCTCCTGCACCCCGCCATCAGCTGCTGGAGGCTGGCTGCTGCTCCTGCACCCCGCCATCAGCTGCTGGAGGCTGGCTGCTGCTCCTCCACCCCACCATGACCTGCTGGAGGCTGGCTGCAGCTCCTGCACCCCGCCATCAGCTGCTGGAGGCTTCTGTTCCTCCACCCCGCCATCAGCAGCTGGAGGCTGGCTGCTGGAGGCTGCCTGCAGCTCCTGCACCCCGCCATCAGCTGCTGGAGGCTGGCTGCAGCTCCTGCACCCCGCCATCAGCTGCTGGAGGCTGCCTGCAGCTCCTGCACCCGGCCATCAGCTGCTGGAGGCTGGCTGCTGCTCCTGCACCCCGCCATCAGCTGCTGGAGGCTGGCTGCTTCTCCTCCACCCCACCATGACCTGCTGGAGGCTGGCTGCAGCTCCTCCACCCCGCCATCAGCTGCTGGAGGCTGCCTGCAGCTCCTGCACCCCGCCATCAGCTGCTGGAGGCTGGCTGCAGCTCCTCCACCCCGCCATCAGCTGCTGGAGGCTGGCTTCTGCTCCTCCACCCCGCCATCAGCTGCTGGAGGCTGGCTGCTGCTCCTGCACCCCGCCATCAGCAGCTGGAGGCTGGCTGCTGGAGGCTGGCTGCTGCTCCTCCACCCCGCCATCACCAGCTGGAGGCTGGCTGCAGCTCCTGCACCCCGCCATCAGCTGCTGGAGGCTGCCTGGAGCTCCTGCACCCCGCCATCAGCTGCTGGAGGCTGGCTGCAGCTCCTGCACCCCGCCATCAGCTGCTGGAGGCTTCTGTTCCTCCACCCCGCCATCAGCAGCTGGAGGCTGGCTGCTGGAGGCTGGCTGCTGCTCCTCCACCCCGCCATCACCAGCTGGAGGCTGGCTGCAGCTCCTGCACCCCGCCATCAGCTGATGGAGGCTGCCTGGAGCTCCTGCACCCCGCCATCAGCTGCTGGAGGCTTCTGTTCCTCTACCCCGCCATCAGCAGCTGGAGGCTGGCTGCAGCTCCTCCACCCCGCCATCAGCTGCTGGAGGCTTCTGTTCCTCCACCCCGCCATCAGCAGCTGGAGGCTGGCTGCAGCTCCTGCACCCCGCCATCAGCTGATGGAGGCTGCCTGGAGCTCCTGCACCCCGCCATCAGCTGCTGGAGGCTTCTGTTCCTCTACCCCGCCATCAGCTGCTGGAGGCTGGCTGCAGCTCCTCCACCCCGCCATCAGCTGCTGGAGGCTTCTGTTCCTCCACCCCGCCATCAGCAGCTGGAGGCTGGCTGCTGGAGGCTGGCTGCTGCTCCTCCACCCCGCCATCACCAGCTGGACGCTGGCTCCAGCTCCTGCACCCCGCCATCAGCTGCTGGAGGCTGCCTGCAGCTCCTGCACCCCGCCATCAGCTGCTGGAGGCTTTTGTTCCTCCACCCCGCCATCAGCAGCTGGAGGCTGGCTGCTGGAGGCTGGCTGCTGCTCCTCAAGCCCGCCATCACCAGCTGGAGGCTGGCTGCAGCTCCTGCACCCCGCCATCAGCTGCTGGAGGCTGCCTGGAGCTCCTGCACCCCGCCATCAGCTGCTGGAGGCTTCTGTTCCTCCACCCCGCCATCAGCAGCTGGAGGCTGGCTGCTGGAGGCTGGCTGCTGCTCCTCCACCCCGCCATCACCAGCTGGAGGCTGGCTGCAGCTCCTGCACCCCGCCATCAGCTGCTGGAGGCTGGCTGCTGCTCCTGCACCCCGCCATCAGCTGCTGGAGGCTGGCTGCTGCTCCTCCACCCCACCATGACCTGCTGGAGGCTGGCTGCAGCTCCTCCACCCCGCCATCAGCTGCTGGAGGCTGCCTGCAGCTCCTGAACCCCGCCATCAGCTGCTGGAGGCTGCCTGCAGCTCCTGCACCCCGCCATCAGCTGCTGGAGGCTGGCTGCAGCTCCTCCACCCCACCATCAGCTGCTGGAGGCTGGCTTCTGCTCCTCCACCCCGCCACCAGCTGCTGGAGGCTGGCTGCTGCTCCTGCACCCCGCCATTAGCTGCTGGAGGCTTCTGTTCCTCCACCCCGCCATCAGCAGCTGGAGGCTGGCTGCTGGAGGCTGGCTGCTGCTCCTCCACCCCGCCATCACCAGCTGGAGACTGGCTGCAGCTCCTGCACCCCGCCATCAGCTGCTGGAGGCTGCCTGGAGCTCCTGCACCCCGCCATCAGCTGCTGGAGGCTTCTGTTCCTCCACCCCGCCATCAGCAGCTGGAGGCTGGCTGCTGCTCCTCCACCCCGCCATCACCAGCTGGAGGCTGGCTGCAGCTCCTGCACCCCGCCATCAGCTGCTGGAGGCTGCCTGCAGCTCCTGCACCCCGCCATCAGCTGCTGGAGGCTGGCTGCTGCTCCTGCACCCCGCCATCAGCTGCTGGAGGCTGGCTGCTGCTCCTCCACCCCACCATGACCTGCTGGAGGCTGGCTGCAGCTCCTCCACCCCGCCATCAGCTGCTGGAGGCTGCCTGCAGCTCCTGCACCCCGCCATCAGCTGCTGGAGGCTGCCTGCAGCTCCTGCACCCCGCCATCAGCTGCTGGAGGCTGGCTGCTGCTCCTGCACCCCGCCATCAGCTGCTGGAGGCTGGCTGCTGCTCCTTCACCCCACCATGACCTGCTGGAGGCTGGCTGCAGCTCCTCCACCCCGCCATCAGCTGCTGGAGGCTGCCTGCAGCTCCTGCACCCCGCCATCAGCTGCTGGAGGCTGCCTGCAGCTCCTGCACCCCGCCATCAGCTGCTGGAGGCTGGCTGCAGCTCATCCACCCCGCCATCAGCTGCTGGAGGCTGGCTTCTGCTCCTTCACCCCGCCATCAGCTGCTGGAGGCTGGCTGCTGCTCCTCCACCCCACCATGACCTGCTGGAGGCTGGCTGCAGCTCCTCCACCCCGCCATCAGCTGCTGGAGGCTGCCTGCAGCTCCTGCACCCCGCCATCAGCTGCTGGAGGCTGCCTGCAGCTCCTGCACCCCGCCATCAGCTGCTGGAGGCTGGCTGCAGCTCATCCACCCCGCCATCAGCTGCTGGAGGCTGGCTTCTGTTCCTCCACCCCGCCATCAGCATTTGGAGGCTGGCTGCTGGAGGCTGGCTGCTGCTCCTCCACCCCGCCATCACCAGCTGGAGGCTGGCTGCAGCTCCTGCACCCCGCCATCAGCTGCTGGAGGCTGCCTGGAGCTCCTGCACCCCGCCATCAGCTGCTGGAGGCTTCTGTTCCTCCACCCAGCCATCAGCAGCTGGAGGCTGGCTGCTGGAGGCTGGCTGCTGCTCCTCCACCCCGCCATCACCAGCTGGAGGCTGGCTGCAGCTCCTGCACCCCGCCATCAGCTGCTGGAGGCTGCCTGCAGCTCCTGCACCCCGCCATCAGCTGCTGGAGGCTGGCTGCTGCTCCTGCACCCCGCCATCAGCTGCTGGAGGCTGGCTGCTGCTCCTCCACCCCACCATGACCTGCTGGAGGCTGGCTGCAGCTCCTGCACCCCGCCATCAGCTGCTGGAGGCTTCTGTTCCTCCACCCCGCCATCAGCAGCTGGAGGCTGGCTGCTGGAGGCTGGCTGCTGCTCCTCCACCCCGCCATCACCAGCTGGAGGCTGGCTGCAGCTCCTGCACCCCGCCATCAGCTGATGGAGGCTGCCTGGAGCTCCTGCACCCCGCCATCAGCTGCTGGAGGCTTCTGTTCCTCCACCCCGCCATCAGCAGCTGGAGGCTGGCTGCTGCTCCTCCACCCCGCCATCACCAGCTGGAGGCTGGCTGCAGCTCCTGCACCCCGCCATCAGCTGCTGGAGGCTGCCTGCAGCTCCTGCACCCCGCCATCAGCTGCTGGAGGCTGGCTGCAGCTCCTCCACCCCGCCATCAGCTGCTGGAGGCTGGCTTCTGCTCCTCCACCCCGCCATCAGCTGCTGGAGGCTGGCTGCTGCTCCTTCACCCCGCCATCAGCTGCTGGAGGCTTCTGTTCCTCCACCACGCCATCAGCAGCTGGAGGCTGGCTGCAGCTCCTGCACCCCGCCATCAGCTGCTGGAGGCTGCCTGGAGCTCCTGCACCCCGCCATCAGCTGCTGGAGGCTTCTGTTCCTCCACCCCGCCATCAGCAGTTGGAGGCTGGCTGCTGGAGGCTGGCTGCTGCTCCTCCACCCCGCCATCACCAGCTTGAGGCTGGCTGCAGCTCCTGCACCCCGCCATCAGCTGCTGGAGGCTGCCTGGAGCTCCTGCACCCCGCCATCAGCTGATGGAGGCTGCCTGGAGCTCCTGCACCCCGCCATCAGCTGCTGGAGGCTTCTGTTCCTCTACCCCGCCATCAGCAGCTGGAGGCTGGCTGCTGGAGGCTGGCTGCTGCTCCTCCACCCCGCCATCACCAGCTGGAGGCTGGCTGCAGCTCCTGCACCCCGCCATCAGCTGCTGGAGGCTGGCTGCTGCTCCTGCACCCCACCATCAGCTGCTGGAGGCTGGCTGCTGCTCCTCCACCCCACCATGACCTGCTGGAGGCTGGCTGCAGCTCCTCCACCCCGCCATCAGCTGCTGGAGGCTGCCTGCAGCTCCTGCACCCCGCTATCAGCTGCTTGAGGCTGCCTGCAGCTCCTGCACCCCGCCATCAGCTGCTGGAGGCTGGCTGCAGCTCCTCCACCCCGCCATCAGCTGCTGGAGGCTGGCTTCTGCTCCTCCACCCCGCCACCAGCTGCTGGAGGCTGGCTGCTGCTCCTGCACCCCGCCATCAGCTGCTGGAGGCTTCTGTTCCTCCACCCCGCCATCAGCAGCTGGAGGCTGGCTGCTGGAGGCTGGCTGCTGCTCCTCCACCCCGCCATCACCAGCTGGAGGCTGGCTGCAGCTCCTGCACCCCGCCATCAGCTGCTGGAGGCTGCCTGGAGCTCCTGCACCCCGCCATCAGCTGCTGGAGGCTTCTGTTCCTCCACCCCGCCATCAGCAGCTGGAGGCTGGCTGCTGGAGGCTGGCTGCTGCTCCTCCACCCCGCCATCACCAGCTGGAGGCTGGCTGCAGCTCCTGCACCCCGCCATCAGCTGCTGGAGGCTGCCTGCAGCTCCTGCACCCCGCCATCAGCTGCTGGAGGCTGCCTGCTGCTCCTGCACCCCGCCATCAGCTGCTGGAGGCTGGCTGCTGCTCCTCCACCCCACCATGACCTGCTGGAGGCTGGCTGCAGCTCCTCCACCCCGCCATCAGCTGTTGGAGGCTGGCTGCAGCTCCTCCACCCCGCCATAAGCTGCTGGAGGCTGGCTTCTGCTCCTCCACCCCGCCACCAGCTGCTGGAGGCTGGCTGCTGCTCCTGCACCCCGCCATCAGCTGCTGGAGGCTTCTGTTCCTCCACCCCGCCATCAGCTGCTGGAGGCTGGCTGCAGCTCCTGCACCCCGCCATCAGCTGCTGGAGGCTGCCTGGAGCTCCTGCACCCCGCCATCAGCTGCTGTAGGCTTCTGTTCCTCCACCCCGCCATCAGCAGCTGGAGGCTGGCTGCTGGAGGCTGGCTGCTGCTCCTCCACCCCGCCATCACCAGCTGGAGGCTGGCTGCAGCTCCTGCACCCCGCCATCAGCTGCTGGAGGCTGCCTGCAGCTCCTGCACCCCGCCATCAGCTGCTGGAGGCTGGCTGCTGCTCCTGCACCCCGCCATCAGATGCTGGAGGCTGGCTGCTGCTCCTCCACCCCACCATAACCTGCTGGATGCTGGCTGCAGCTCCTCCACCCCACCATCAGCTGCTAGAGGCTGCCTGCAGCTCCTGCACCCCGCCCTCAGCTGCTGGAGGCTGCCTGCAACTCCTGCACCCCGCCATCAGCTGCTGGAGGCTGGCTTCTGCTCCTCCACCCCGCCACCAGCTGCTGGAGGCTGGCTGCTGCTCCTGAACCCCGCCATCAGCTGCTGGAGGCTTCTGTTCCTCCACCTCGCCATCAGCAGCTGGAGGCTGGCTGCTGGAGGCTGGCTGCTGCTCCTCCACCCCGCCATCACCAGCTGGAGGCTGGCTGCAGCTCCTGCACCCCGCCATCAGCTGCTGGAGGCTGCCTGGAAATCCTGCACCCCGCCATCAGCTGCTGGAGAATTCTGCTCCTCCACCCCGCCATCACCAGCTGGAGGCTGGCTGCAGCTCCTGCACCCCGCCATCAGCTGCTGGAGGCTGCCTGCAGCTCCTGCACCCCGCCATCAGCTGCTGGAGGCTGGCTGCTGCTCCTGCACCCCGCCATCAGCTGCTGGAGGCTGGCTGCTGCTCCTCCACCCCACCATGACCTGCTGGAGGCTGGCTGCAGTTCCTCTACCCCGCCATCAGCTGCTGGAGGCTGCCTGCAGCTCCTGCACCCCGTCATCAGCTGCTGGAGGCTGCCTGCAGCTCCTGCACCCCGCCATCAGCTGCTGGAGGCTGGCTGCAGCTCCTCCACCCCGCCATCAGCTGCTGGAGGCTGGCTTCTGCTCCTCCACCCCGCCACCAGCTGCTGGAGGCTGGCTGCTGCTCCTGCACCCCACCATCAGCTGCTGGAGGCTTCTGTTCCTCCACCCCGCCATCAGCAGCTGGAGGCTGGCTGCTGGAGGCTGGCTGCTGCTCCTCCACCCCGCCATCACCAGCTGGAGGCTGGCTGCAGCTCCTGCACCCCGCCATCAGCTGCTGGAGGCTGCCTGCAGCTCCTGCACCCCGCCATCAGCTGCTGGAGGCTGGCTGCTGCTCCTGCACCCCGCCATCAGCTGCTGGAGGCTGGCTGCTGCTCCTCCACCCCACCATGACCTGCTGGAGGCTGCCTGCAGCTCCTCCACCCCGCCATCAGCTGCTGGATGCTGCCTGCAGCTCCTGCACCCCGCCATCAGCTGCTGGAGGCTGCCTGCAGCTCCTGCACCCCGCCATCAGCTGCTGGAGGCTGGCTGATGCTCCTCCACCCCGCCATCAGCTGCTGGAGGCTTCTGTTCCTCCACCCCGCCATCAGCAGCTGGAGGCTGGCTGCTGGAGGCTGGCTGCAGCTCCTCCACACCGCCATCACCAGCTGGAGGCTGGCTGCAGCTCCTGCACCCCGCCATCAGCTGCTGGAGGCTGCCTGCAGCTCCTGCACCCCGCCATCAGCTGCTGGAGGCTGGCTGCTGCTCCTGCACCCCGCCATCAGCTGCTGGAGGCTGGCTGCTGCTCCTCCACCCCACCATGACCTGCTGGAGGCTGGCTGCAGCTCCTCCACCCCGCCATCAGCTGCTGGAGGCTGCCTGCAACTCCTGCACCCCGCCATCAGCTGCTGGAGGCTGCCTGCAGCTCCTGCACCCCGCCATCAGCTGCTGGAGGCTGGCTGAAGCTCCTCCACCCCGCCATCAGCTGCTGGAGGCTTCTGTTCCTCCACCCCGCCATCAGCAGCTGGAGGCTGGCTGCTCGAGGCTGGCTGCTGCTCCTCCACCCCGCCATCACCAGCTGGAGGCTGGCTGCAGCTCCTGCACCCCGCCATCAACTGCTGGAGGCTGGCTGCTGCTCCTGCACCCCGCCATCAGCTGCTGGAGGCTGGCTGCTGCTCCTCCACCCCACCATGACCTGCTGGAGGCTGGCTGCAGCTCCTGCACCCCGCCATCAGCTGCTGGAGGCTTCTGTTCCTCCACCCCGCCATCAGCAGCTGGAGGCTGGCTGCTGGAGGCTGGCTGCTGCTCCTCCACCCCGCCATCACCAGCTGGAGGCTGGCTGCAGCTCCTGCACCCCGCCATCAGCTGATGGAGGCTGCCTGGAGCTCCTGCACCCCGCCATCAGCTGCTGGAGGCTTCTGTTCCTCCACCCCGCCATCAGCAGCTGGAGGCTGGCTGCTGGAGGCTGGCTGCTGCTCCTCCACCCCGCCATCACCAGCTGGAGGCTGGCTGCAGCTCCTGCACCCCGCCATCAGCTGCTGGAGGCTGCCTGCAGCTCCTGCACCCCGCCATCAGCTGCTGGAGGCTGGCTGCAGCTCCTGCACCCCGCCATCAGCTGCTGGAGGCTGCCTGCAGCTCCTGCACCCGGCCATCAGCTGCTGGAGGCTGGCTGCTGCTCCTGCACCCCGCCATCAGCTGCTGGAGGCTGGCTGCTTCTCCTCCACCCCACCATGACCTGCTGGAGGCTGGCTGCAGCTCCTCCACCCCGCCATCAGCTGCTGGAGGCTGCCTGCAGCTCCTGCACCCCGCCATCAGCTGCTGGAGGCTGGCTGCAGCTCCTCCACCCCGCCATCAGCTGCTGGAGGCTGGCTTCTGCTCCTCCACCCCGCCATCAGCTGCTGGAGGCTGGCTGCTTCTCCTCCACCCCACCATGACCTGCTGGAGGCTGGCTGCAGCTCCTCCACCCCGCCATCAGCTGCTGGAGGCTGGCTGCTGCTCCTGCACCCCGCCATCAGCTGCTGGAGGCTGCCTGCAGCTCCTGCACCCGGCCATCAGCTGCTGGAGGCTGGCTGCTGCTCCTGCACCCCGCCATCAGCTGCTGGAGGCTGGCTGCTTCTCCTCCACCCCACCATGACCTGCTGGAGGCTGGCTGCAGCTCCTCCACCCCGCCATCAGCTGCTGGAGGCTGCCTGCAGCTCCTGCACCCCGCCATCAGCTGCTGGAGGCTGGCTGCAGCTCCTCCACCCCGCCATCAGCTGCTGGAGGCTGGCTGCAGCTCCTCCACCCCGCCATCAGCTGCTGGAGGCTGGCTGCAGCTCCTCCACCCCGCCATCAGCTGCTGGAGGCTGGCTGCTGCTCCTGCACCCCGCCATCAGCTGCTGGAGGCTTCTGTTCCTCCACCACGCCATCAGCAGCTGGAGGCTGGCTGCAGCTCCTGCACCCCGCCATCAGCTGCTGGAGGCTGCCTGGAGCTCCTGCACCCCGCCATCAGCTGCTGGAGGCTTCTGTTCCTCCACCCCGCCATCAGCAGTTGGAGGCTGGCTGCTGGAGGCTGGCTGCTGCTCCTCCACCCCGCCATCACCAGCTGGAGGCTGGCTGCAGCTCCTGCACCCCGCCATCAGCTGCTGGAGGCTGCCTGGAGCTCCTGCACCCCGCCATCAGCTGCTGGAGGCTTCTGTTCCTCCACCCGCCATCAGCAGTTGGAGGCTGGCTGCTGGAGGCTGGCTGCTGCTCCTCCACCCCGCCATCACCAGCTGGAGGCTGGCTGCAGCTCCTGCACCCCGCCATCAGCTGCTGGAGGCTGCCTGCAGCTCCTGCACCCCGCCATCAGCTGCTGGAGGCTGGCTGCTGCTCCTGCACCCCGCCATCAGCTGCTGGAGGCTGGCTGCTGCTCCTCCACCCCACCATGACCTGCTGGAGGCTGGCTGCAGCTCCTGCACCCCGCCATCAGCTGCTGGAGGCTTCTGTTCCTCCACCCCGCCATCAGCAGCTGGAGGCTGGCTGCTGGAGGCTGGCTGCTGCTCCTCCACCCCGCCATCACCAGCTGGAGGCTGGCTGCAGCTCCTGCACCCCGCCATCAGCTGATGGAGGCTGCCTGGAGCTCCTGCACCCCGCCATCAGCTGCTGGAGGCTTCTGTTCCTCTACCCCGCCATCAGCAGCTGGAGGCTGGCTGCTGGAGGCTGGCTGCTGCTCCTCCACCCCGCCATCACCAGCTGGAGGCTGGCTGCAGCTCCTGCACCCCGCCATCAGCTTCTGGAGGCTGCCTGCAGCTCCTGCACCCCGCCATCAGCTGCTGGAGGCTGGCTGCTGCTCCTGCACCCCACCATCAGCTGCTGGAGGCTGGCTGCTGCTCCTCCACCCCACCATGACCTGCTGGAGGCTGGCTGCAGCTCCTCCACCCCGCCATCAGCTGCTGGAGGCTGCCTGCAGCTCCTGCACCCCGCCATCAGCTGATTGAGGCTGCCTGCAGCTCCTGCACCCCGCCATCAGCTGCTGGAGGCTGGCTGCAGCTCCTCCACCCCGCCATCAGCTGCTGGAGGCTGGCTTCTGCTCCTCCACCCCGCCACCAGCTGCTGGAGGCTGGCTGCTGCTCCTGCACCCCGCCATCAGCTGCTGGAGGCTTCTGTTCCTCCACCCCGCCATCAGCAGCTGGAGGCTGGCTGCTGGAGGCTGGCTGCTGCTCCTCCACCCCGCCATCACCAGCTGGAGGCTGGCTGCAGCTCCTGCACCCCGCCATCAGCTGCTGGAGGCTGCCTGGAGCTCCTGCACCCCGCCATCAGCTGCTGGAGGCTTCTGTTCCTCCACCCCGCCATCAGCAGCTGGAGGCTGGCTGCTGGAGGCTGGCTGCTGCTCCTCCACCCCGCCATCACCAGCTGGAGGCTGGCTGCAGCTCCTGCACCCCGCCATCAGCTGCTGGAGGCTGCCTGCAGCTCCTGCACCCCGCCATCAGCTGCTGGAGGCTGCCTGCTGCTCCTGCACCCCGCCATCAGCTGCTGGAGGCTGGCTGCTGCTCCTCCACCCCACCATGACCTGCTGGAGGCTGGCTGCAGCTCCTCCACCCCGCCATCAGCTGTTGGAGGCTGGCTGCAGCTCCTCCACCCCGCCATAAGCTGCTGGAGGCTGGCTTCTGCTCCTCCACCCCGCCACCAACTGCTGGAGGCTGGCTGCTGCTCCTGCACCCCGCCATCAGCTGCTGGAGGCTTCTGTTCCTCCACCCCGCCATCAGCTGCTGGAGGCTGGCTGCAGCTCCTGCACCCCGCCATCAGCTGCTGGAGGCTGCCTGGAGCTCCTGCACCCCGCCATCAGCTGCTGTAGGCTTCTGTTCCTCCACCCCGCCATCAGCAGCTGGAGGCTGGCTGCTGGAGGCTGGCTGCTGCTCCTCCACCCCGCCATCACCAGCTGGAGGCTGGCTGCAGCTCCTGCACCCCGCCATCAGCTGCTGGAGGCTGCCTGCAGCTCCTGCACCCCGCCATCAGCTGCTGGAGGCTGGCTGCTGCTCCTGCACCCCGCCATCAGATGCTGGAGGCTGGCTGCTGCTCCTCCACCCCACCATAACCTGCTGGATGCTGGCTGCAGCTCCTCCACCCCACCATCAGCTGCTGGAGGCTGCCTGCAGCTCCTGCACCCCGCCCTCAGCTGCTGGAGGCTGCCTGCAACTCCTGCACCCCGCCATCAGCTGCTGGAGGCTGGCTGCAGCTCCTCCACCCCGCCATCAGCTGCTGGAGGCTGGCTTCTGCTCCTCCACCCCGCCACCAGCTGCTGGAGGCTGGCTGCTGCTCCTGAACCCCGCCATCAGCTGCTGGAGGCTTCTGTTGCTCCACCTCGCCATCAGCAGCTGGAGGCTGGCTGCTGGAGGCTGGCTGCTGCTCCTCCACCCCGCCATCACCAGCTGGAGGCTGGCTGCAGCTCCTGCACCCCGCCATCAGCTGCTGGAGGCTGCCTGGAAATCCTGCACCCCGCCATCAGCTGCTGGAGAATTCTGCTCCTCCACCCCGCCATCACCAGCTGGAGGCTGGCTGCAGCTCCTGCACCCCGCCATCAGC
The DNA here is from genome assembly GCF_043380555.1 of Nothobranchius furzeri. NCBI lineage: Eukaryota > Metazoa > Chordata > Actinopteri > Cyprinodontiformes > Nothobranchiidae > Nothobranchius > Nothobranchius furzeri. Next base: position 117,513 of record NW_027223040.1, read on the forward strand.
TGCTGGAGGCTGCCTGCAGCTCCTGCACCCCGCCATCAGCTGCTGGAGGCTGGCTGCTGCTCCTGCACCCCGCCATCAGCTGCTGGAGGCTGGCTGCTGCTCCTCCACCCCACCATGACCTGCTGGAGGCTGGCTGCAGTTCCTCTACCCCGCCATCAGCTGCTGGAGGCTGCCTGCAGCTCCTGCACCCCGTCATCAGCTGCTGGAGGCTGCCTGCAGCTCCTGCACCCCGCCATCAGCTGCTGGAGGCTGGCTGCAGCTCCTCCACCCCGCCATCAGCTGCTGGAGGCTGGCTTCTGCTCCTCCACCCCGCCACCAGCTGCTGGAGGCTGGCTGCTGCTCCTGCACCCCACCATCAGCTGCTGGAGGCTTCTGTTCCTCCACCCCGCCATCAGCAGCTGGAGGCTGGCTGCTGGAGGCTGGCTGCTGCTCCTCCACCCCGCCATCACCAGCTGGAGGCTGGCTGCAGCTCCTGCACCCCGCCATCAGCTGCTGGAGGCTGCCTGCAGCTCCTGCACCCCTCCATCAGCTGCTGGAGGCTGGCTGCTGCTCCTGCACCCCGCCATCAGCTGCTGGAGGCTGGCTGCTGCTCCTCCACCCCACCATGACCTGCTGGAGGCTGCCTGCAGCTCCTCCACCCCGCCATCAGCTGCTGGAGGCTGCCTGCAGCTCCTGCACCCCGCCATCAGCTGCTGGAGGCTGCCTGCAGCTCCTGCACCCCGCCATCAGCTGCTGGAGGCTGGCTGATGCTCCTCCACCCCGCCATCAGCTGCTGGAGGCTTCTGTTCCTCCACCCCGCCATCAGCAGCTGGAGGCTGGCTGCTGGAGGCTGGCTGCAGCTCCTCCACACCGCCATCACCAGCTGGAGGCTGGCTGCAGCTCCTGCACCCCGCCATCAGCTGCTGGAGGCTGCCTGCAGCTCCTGCACCCCGCCATCAGCTGCTGGAGGCTGGCTGCTGCTCCTGCACCCCGCCATCAGCTGCTGGAGGCTGGCTGCTGCTCCTCCACCCCACCATGACCTGCTGGAGGCTGGCTGCAGCTCCTCCACCCCGCCATCAGCTGCTGGAGGCTGCCTGCAACTCCTGCACCCCGCCATCAGCTGCTGGAGGCTGCCTGCAGCTCCTGCACCCCGCCATCAGCTGCTGGATGCTGGCTGAAGCTCCTCCACCCCGCCATCAGCTGCTGGAGGCTGGCTTCTGCTCCTCCACCCCGCCACCAGCTGCTGGAGGCTGGCTGCTGGAGGCTGGCTGCTGCTCCTCCACCCCGCCATCACCAGCTGGACGCTGGCTCCAGTTCCTGCACCCCGCCATCAGCTGCTGGAGGCTGCCTGGAGCTCCTGCACCCCGCCATCAGCTGCTGGAGGCTTCTGTTCCTCCACCCCGCCATCAGCAGCTGGAGGCTGGCTGCTGGAGGCTGGCTGCTGCTCCTCAACCCCGCCATCACCAGCTGGAGGCTGGCTGCAGCTCCTGCACCTCGCCATCAGCTGCTGGAGGCTGCCTGCAGCTCCTGCACCCCGCCATCAGCTGCTGGAGGCTGGCTGCTGCTCCTGCACCCCGCCATCAGCTGCTGGAGGCTGGCTGCTGCTCCTCCACCCCACCATGACCTGCTGGAGGCTGGCTGCAGCTCCTCCACCCCGCCATCAGCTGCTGGAGGCTGCCTGCAACTCCTGCATCCCGCCATCAGCTGCTGGAGGCTGCCTGCAGCTCCTGCACCCCGCCATCAGCTGCTGGAGTTGGCTGAAGCTCCTCCAACCCGCCATCAGCTGCTGGAGGCTGGCTTCTGCTCCTCCACCCCGCCACCAGCTGCTGGAGGCTGGCTGCTGCTCCTGCACCCCGCCATCAGCTGCTGGAGGCTTCTGTTCCTCCACCCCGCCATCAGCAGCTGGAGGCTGGCTGCTGGAGGCTGGCTGCAGCTCCTCCACCCCGCCATCAGCTGCTGGAGGCTTCTGTTCCTCCACCCCGCCATCAGCAGCTGGAGGCTGGCTGCTGGAGGCTGGCTGCTGCTCCTCCACCCCGCCATCACCAGCTGGACGCTGGCTCCAGCTCCTGCACCCCGCCATCAGCTGCTGGAGGCTGCCTGGAGCTCCTGCACCCCGCCATCAGCTGCTGGAGGCTTCTGTTCCTCCACCCCGCCATCAGCAGCTGGAGGCTGGCTGCTGGATGCTGGCTGCTGCTCCTCCACCCCGCCATCACCAGCTGGAGGCTGGCTGCAGCTCCTGCACCCCGCCATCAGCTGCTGGAGGCTGCCTGCAGCTCCTGCACCCCGCCATCAGCTGCTGGAGGCTGGCTGCTGCTCCTGCACCCCGCCATCAGCTGCTGGAGGCTGGCTGCTGCTCCTCCACCCCACCATGACCTGCTGGAGGCTGGCTGCAGCTCCTGCACCCCGCCATCAGCTGCTGGAGGCTTCTGTTCCTCCACCCCGCCATCAGCAGCTGGAGGCTGGCTGCTGGAGGCTGGCTGCTGCTCCTCCACCCCGCCATCACCAGCTGGAGGCTGGCTGCAGCTCCTGCACCCCGCCATCAGCTGATGGAGGCTGCCTGGAGCTCCTGCACCCCGCCATCAGCTGCTGGAGGCTTCTGTTCCTCTACCCCGCCATCAGCAGCTGGAGGCTGGCTGCTGGAGGCTGGCTGCAGCTCCTCCACCCCGCCATCAGCTGCTGGAGGCTTCTGTTCCTCCACCCCGCCATCAGCAGCTGGAGGCTGGCTGCTGGAGGCTGGCTGCTGCTCCTCCACCCCGCCATCACCAGCTGGACGCTGGCTCCAGCTCCTGCACCCCGCCATCAGCTGCTGGAGGCTGCCTGCAGCTCCTGCACCCCGCCATCAGCTGCTGGAGGCTTTTGTTCCTCCACCCCGCCATCAGCAGCTGGAGGCTGGCTGCTGGAGGCTGGCTGCTGCTCCTCAACCCCGCCATCACCAGCTGGAGGCTGGCTGCAGCTCCTGCACCCCGCCATCAGCTGCTGGAGGCTGCCTGGAGCTCCTGCACCCCGCCATCAGCTGCTGGAGGCTTCTGTTCCTCCACCCCGCCATCAGCAGCTGGAGGCTGGCTGCTGGAGGCTGGCTGCTGCTCCTCCACCCCGCCATCACCAGCTGGAGGCTGGCTGCAGCTCCTGCACCCCGCCATCAGCTGCTGGAGGCTGGCTGCTGCTCCTGCACCCCGCCATCAGCTGCTGGAGGCTGGCTGCTGCTCCTCCACCCCAAAATGACCTGCTGGAGGCTGGCTGCAGCTCCTCCACCCCGCCATCAGCTGCTGGAGGCTGCCTGCAGCTCCTGAACCCCGCCATCAGCTGCTGGAGGCTGCCTGCAGCTCCTGCACCCCGCCATCAGCTGCTGGAGGCTGGCTGCAGCTCCTCCACCCCACCATCAGCTGCTGGAGGCTGGCTTCTGCTCCTCCACCCCGCCACCAGCTGCTGGAGGCTGGCTGCTGCTCCTGCACCCCGCCATTAGCTGCTGGAGGCTTCTGTTCCTCCACCCCGCCATCAGCAGCTGGAGGCTGGCTGCTGGAGGCTGGCTGCTGCTCCTCCACCCCGCCATCACCAGCTGGAGACTGGCTGCAGCTCCTGCACCCCGCCATCAGCTGCTGGAGGCTGCCTGGAGCTCCTGCACCCCGCCATCAGCTGCTGGAGGCTTCTGTTCCTCCACCCCGCCATCAGCAGCTGGAGGCTGGCTGCTGGAGGCTGGCTGCTGCTCCTCCATCCCGCCATCACCAGCTGGAGGCTGGCTGCAGCTCCTGCACCCCGCCATCAGCTGCTGGAGGCTGCCTGCAGCTCCTGCACCCCGCCATCAGCTGCTGGAGGCTGGCTGCTGCTCCTGCACCCCGCCATCAGCTGATGGAGGCTGGCTGCTGCTCCTCCACCCCACCATGACCTGCTGGAGGCTGGCTGCAGCTCCTCCACCCCGCCATCAGCTGCTGGAGGCTGCCTGCAGCTCCTGCACCCCGCCATCAGCTGCTGGAGGCTGCCTGCAGCTCCTGCACCCCGCCATCAGCTGCTGGAGGCTGGCTGCTGCTCCTGCACCCCGCCATCAGCTGCTGGAGGCTGGCTGCTGCTCCTCCACCCCACCATGACCTGCTGGAGGCTGGCTGCAGCTCCTCCACCCCGCCATCAGCTGCTGGAGGCTGCCTGCAGCTCCTGCACCCCGCCATCAGCTGCTGGAGGCTGCCTGCAGCTCCTGCACCCCGCCATCAGCTGCTGGAGGCTGGCTGCAGCTCCTCCACCCCGCCATCAGCTGCTGGAGGCTGGCTTCTGCTCCTTCACCCCGCCATCAGCTGCTGGAGGCTGGCTGCTGCTCCTGCACCCCGCCATCAGCTGCTGGAGGCTTCTGTTCCTCCACCCCGCCATCAGCAGCTGGAGGCTGGCTGCTGGAGGCTGGCTGCTGCTCCTCCACCCCGCCATCACCAGCTGGAGGCTGGCTGCAGCTCCTGCACCCCGCCATCAGCTGCTGGAGGCTGCCTGGAGCTCCTGCACCCCGCCATCAGCTGCTGGAGGCTTCTGTTCCTCCACCCCGCCATCAGCAGCTGGAGGCTGGCTGCTGGAGGCTGGCTGCTGCTCCTCCACCCCGCCATCACCAGCTGGAGGCTGGCTGCAGCTCCTGCACCCCGCCATCAGCTGCTGGAGGCTGCCTGCAGCTCCTGCACCCCGCCATCAGCTGCTGGAGGCTGGCTGCTGCTCCTGCACCCCGCCATCAGCTGCTGGAGGCTGGCTGCTGCTCCTCCACCCCACCATGACCTGCTGGAGGCTGGCTGCAGCTCCTGCACCCCGCCATCAGCTGCTGGAGGCTTCTGTTCCTCCACCCCGCCATCAGCAGCTGGAGGCTGGCTGCTGGAGGCTGGCTGCTGCTCCTCCACCCCGCCATCACCAGCTGGAGGCTGGCTGCAGCTCCTGCACCCCGCCATCAGCTGATGGAGGCTGCCTGGAGCTCCTGCACCCCGCCATCAGCTGCTGGAGGCTTCTGTTCCTCCACCCCGCCATCAGCAGCTGGAGGCTGGCTGCTGGAGGCTGGCTGCTGCTCCTCCACCCCGCCATCACCAGCTGGAGGCTGGCTGCAGCTCCTGCACCCCGCCATCAGCTGCTGGAGGCTGCCTGCAGCTCCTGCACCCCGCCATCAGCTGCTGGAGGCTGGCTGCAGCTCCTGCACCCCGCCATCAGCTGCTGGAGGCTGGCTGCAGCTCCTGCACCCCGCCATCAGCTGCTGGAGGCTGGCTGCTGCTCCTGCACCCCGCCATCAGCTGCTGGAGGCTGGCTGCTTCTCCTCCACCCCACCATGACCTGCTGGAGGCTGGCTGCAGCTCCTCCACCCCGCCATCAGCTGCTGGAGGCTGCCTGCAGCTCCTGCACCCCGCCATCAGCTGCTGGAGGCTGGCTGCAGCTCCTCCACCCCGCCATCAGCTGCTGGAGGCTGGCTTCTGCTCCTCCACCCCGCCATCAGCTGCTGGAGGCTGGCTGCTGCTCCTGCACCCCGCCATCAGCTGCTGGAGGCTTCTGTTCCTCCACCACGCCATCAGCAGCTGGAGGCTGGCTGTTCGAGGCTGGCTGCTGCTCCTCCACCCCGCCATCACCAGCTGGAGGCTGGCTGCAGCTCCTGCACCCCGCCATCAGCTGCTGGAGGCTGCCTGGAGCTCCTGCACCCCGCCATCAGCTGCTGGAGGCTTCTGTTCCTCCACCCCGCCATCAGCAGTTGGAGGCTGGCTGCTGGAGGCTGGCTGCTGATCCTCCACCCCGCCATCACCAGCTGGAGGCTGGCTGCAGCTCCTGCACCCCGCCATCAGCTGCTGGAGGCTGGCTGCTGCTCCTGCACCCCGCCATCAGCTGCTGGAGGCTGGCTGCTGCTCCTCCACCCCACCATGACCTGCTGGAGGCTGGCTGCAGCTCCTGCACCCCGCCATCAGCTGCTGGAGGCTTCTGTTCCTCCACCCCGCCATCAGCAGCTGGAGGCTGGCTGCTGGAGGCTGGCTGCTGCTCCTCCACCCCGCCATCACCAGCTGGAGGCTGGCTGCAGCTCCTGCACCCCGCCATCAGCTGATGGAGGCTGCCTGGAGCTCCTGCACCCCGCCATCAGCTGCTGGAGGCTTCTGTTCCTCTACCCCGCCATCAGCAGCTGGAGGCTGGCTGCTGGAGGCTGGCTGCTGCTCCTCCACCCCGCCATCACCAGCTGGAGGCTGGCTGCAGCTCCTGCACCCCGCCATCAGCTTCTGGAGGCTGCCTGCAGCTCCTGCACCCCGCCATCAGCTGCTGGAGGCTGGCTGCTGCTCCTGCACCCCACCATCAGCTGCTGGAGGCTGGCTGCTGCTCCTCCACCCCACCATGACCTGCTGGAGGCTGGCTGCAGCTCCTCCACCCCGCCATCAGCTGCTGGAGGCTGCCTGCAGCTCCTGCACCCCGCCATCAGCTGCTTGAGGCTGCCTGCAGCTCCTGCACCCCGCCATCAGCTGCTGGAGGCTGGCTGCAGCTCCTCCACCCCGCCATCAGCTGCTGGAGGCTGGCTTCTGCTCCTCCACCCCGCCACCAGCTGCTGGAGGCTGGCTGCTGCTCCTGCACCCCGCCATCAGCTGCTGGAGGCTTCTGTTCCTCCACCCCGCCATCAGCAGCTGGAGGCTGGCTGCTGGAGGCTGGCTGCTGCTCCTCCACCCCGCCATCACCAGCTGGAGGCTGGCTGCAGCTCCTGCACCCCGCCATCAGCTGCTGGAGGCTGCCTGGAGCTCCTGCACCCCGCCATCAGCTGCTGGAGGCTTCTGTTCCTCCACCCCGCCATCAGCAGCTGGAGGCTGGCTGCTGGAGGCTGGCTGCTGCTCCTCCACCCCGCCATCACCAGCTGGAGGCTGGCTGCAGCTCCTGCACCCCGCCATCAGCTGCTGCAGGCTGCCTGCAGCTCCTGCACCCCGCCATCAGCTGCTGGAGGCTGCCTGCTGCTCCTGCACCCCGCCATCAGCTGCTGGAGGCTGGCTGCTGCTCCTCCACCCCACCATGACCTGCTGGAGGCTGGCTGCAGCTCCTCCACCCCGCCATCAGCTGTTGGAGGCTGGCTGCAGCTCCTCCAACCCGCCATAAGCTGCTGGAGGCTGGCTTCTGCTCCTCCACCCCGCCACCAGCTGCTGGAGGCTGGCTGCTGCTCCTGCACCCCGCCATCAGCTGCTGGAGGCTTCTGTTCCTCCACCCCGCCATCAGCTGCTGGAGGCTGGCTGCAGCTCCTGCACCTCGCCATCAGCTGCTGGAGGCTGCCTGGAGCTCCTGCACCCCGCCATCAGCTGCTGTAGGCTTCTGTTCCTCCACCCCGCCATCAGCAGCTGGAGGCTGGCTGCTGGAGGCTGGCTGCTGCTCCTCCACCCCGCCATCACCAGCTGGAGGCTGGCTGCAGCTCCTGCACCCCGCCATCAGCTGCTGGAGGCTGCCTGCAGCTCCTGCACCCCGCCATCAGCTGCTGGAGGCTGGCTGCTGCTCCTGCACCCCGCCATCAGATGCTGGAGGCTGGCTGCTGCTCCTCCACCCCACCATAACCTGCTGGATGCTGGCTGCAGCTCCTCCACCCCACCATCAGCTGCTGGAGGCTGCCTGCAGCTCCTGCACCCTGCCCTCAGCTGCTGGAGGCTGCCTGCAACTCCTGCACCCCGCCATCAGCTGCTGGAGGCTGGCTGCAGCTCCTCCACCCCGCCATCAGCTGCTGGAGGCTGGCTTCTGCTCCTCCACCCCGCCACCAGCTGCTGGAGGCTGGCTGCTGCTCCTGAACCCCGCCATCAGCTGCTGGAGGCTTCTGTTCCTCCACCTCGCCATCAGCAGCTGGAGGCTGGCTGCTGGAGGCTGGCTGCTGCTCCTCCACCCCGCCATCACCAGCTGGAGGCTGGCTGCAGCTCCTGCACCCCGCCATCAGCTGCTGGAGGCTGCCTGGAAATCCTGCACCCCGCCATCAGCTGCTGGAGAATTCTGCTCCTCCACCCCGCCATCACCAGCTGGAGGCTGGCTGCAGCTCCTGCACCCCGCCATCAGCTGCTGGAGGCTGCCTGCAGCTCCTGCACCCCGCCATCAGCTGCTGGAGGCTGGCTGCTGCTCCTGCACCCCGCCATCAGCTGCTGGAGGCTGGCTGCTGCTCCTCCACCCCACCATGACCTGCTGGAGGCTGGCTGCAGTTCTTCTACCCCGCCATCAGCTGCTGGAGGCTGCCTGCAGCTCCTGCACCCCGTCATCAGCTGCTGGAGGCTGCCTGCAGCTCCTGCACCCCGCCATCAGCTGCTGGAGGCTGGCTGCAGCTCCTCCACCCCGCCATCAGCTGCTGGAGGCTGGCTTCTGCTCCTCCACCCCGCCACCAGCTGCTGGAGGCTGGCTGCTGCTCCTGCACCCCACCATCAGCTGCTGGAGGCTTCTGTTCCTCCACCCCGCCATCAGCAGCTGGAGGCTGGCTGCTGGAGGCTGGCTGCTGCTCCTCCACCCCGCCATCACCAGCTGGAGGCTGGCTGCAGCTCCTGCACCCCGCCATCAGCTGCTGGAGGCTGCCTGCAGCTCCTGCACCCCGCCATCAGCTGCTGGAGGCTGGCTGCTGCTCCTGCACCCCGCCATCAGCTGCTGGAGGCTGGCTGCTGCTCCTCCACCCCACCATGACCTGCTGGAGGCTGGCTGCAGCTCCTGCACCCCGCCATCAGCTGCTGGAGGCTTCTGTTCCTCCACCCCGCCATCAGCAGCTGGAGGCTGGCTGCTGGAGGCTGGCTGCTGCTCCTCCACCCCGCCATCACCAGCTGGAGGCTGGCTGCAGCTCCTGCACCCCGCCATCAGCTGATGGAGGCTGCCTGGAGCTCCTGCACCCCGCCATCAGCTGCTGGAGGCTTCTGTTCCTCTACCCCGCCATCAGCAGCTGGAGGCTGGCTGCTGGAGGCTGGCTGCTGCTCCTCCACCCCGCCATCACCAGCTGGAGGCTGGCTGCAGCTCCTGCACCCCGCCATCAGCTTCTGGAGGCTGCCTGCAGCTCCTGCACCCCGCCATCAGCTGCTGGAGGCTGGCTGCTGCTCCTGCACCCCACCATCAGCTGCTGGAGGCTGGCTGCTGCTCCTCCACCCCACCATGACCTGCTGGAGGCTGGCTGCAGCTCCTCCACCCCGCCATCAGCTGCTGGAGGCTGCCTGCAGCTCCTGCACCCCGCCATCAGCTGCTTGAGGCTGCCTGCAGCTCCTGCACCCCGCCATCAGCTGCTGGAGGCTGGCTGCAGCTCCTCCACCCCGCCATCAGCTGCTGGAGGCTGGCTTCTGCTCCTCCACCCCGCCACCAGCTGCTGGAGGCTGGCTGCTGCTCCTGCACCCCGCCATCAGCTGCTGGAGGCTTCTGTTCCTCCACCCCGCCATCAGCAGCTGGAGGCTGGCTGCTGGAGGCTGGCTGCTGCTCCTCCACCCCGCCATCACCAGCTGGAGGCTGGCTGCAGCTCCTGCACCCCGCCATCAGCTGCTGGAGGCTGCCTGGAGCTCCTGCACCCCGCCATCAGCTGCTGGAGGCTTCTGTTCCTCCACCCCGCCATCAGCAGCTGGAGGCTGGCTGCTGGAGGCTGGCTGCTGCTCCTCCACCCCGCCATCACCAGCTGGAGGCTGGCTGCAGCTCCTGCACCCCGCCATCAGCTTCTGGAGGCTGCCTGCAGCTCCTGCACCCCGCCATCAGCTGCTGGAGGCTGGCTGCTGCTCCTGCACCCCACCATCAGCTGCTGGAGGCTGGCTGCTGCTCCTCCACCCCACCATGACCTGCTGGAGGCTGGCTGCAGCTCCTCCACCCCGCCATCAGCTGCTGGAGGCTGCCTGCTGCTCCTGCACCCCGCCATCAGCTGCTTGAGGCTGCCTGCAGCTCCTGCACCCCGCCATCAGCTGCTGGAGGCTGGCTGCAGCTCCTCCACCCCGCCATCAGCTGCTGGAGGCTGGCTTCTGCTCCTCCACCCCGCCACCAGCTGCTGGAGGCTGGCTGCTGCTCCTGCACCCCGCCATCAGCTGCTGGAGGCTTCTGTTCCTCCACCCCGCCATCAGCAGCTGGAGGCTGGCTGCTGGAGGCTGGCTGCTGCTCCTCCACCCCGCCATCACCAGCTGGAGGCTGGCTGCAGCTCCTGCACCCCGCCATCAGCTGCTGGAGGCTGCCTGGAGCTCCTGCACCCCGCCATCAGCTGCTGGAGGCTTCTGTTCCTCCACCCCGCCATCAGCAGCTGGAGGCTGGCTGCTGGAGGCTGGCTGCTGCTCCTCCACCCCGCCATCACCAGCTGGAGGCTGGCTGCAGCTCCTGCACCCCGCCATCAGCTGCTGCAGGCTGCCTGCAGCTCCTGCACCCCGCCATCAGCTGCTGGAGGCTGCCTGCTGCTCCTGCACCCCGCCATCAGCTGCTGGAGGCTGGCTGCTGCTCCTCCACCCCACCATGACCTGCTGGAGGCTGGCTGCAGCTCCTCCACCCCGCCATCAGCTGTTGGAGGCTGGCTGCAGCTCCTCCAACCCGCCATAAGCTGCTGGAGGCTGGCTTCTGCTCCTCCACCCCGCCACCAGCTGCTGGAGGCTGGCTGCTGCTCCTGCACCCCGCCATCAGCTGCTGGAGGCTGGCTGCAGCTCCTGCACCCCGCCATCAGCTGCTGGAGGCTGCCTGGAGCTCCTGCACCCCGCCATCAGCTGCTGTAGGCTTCTGTTCCTCCACCCCGCCATCAGCAGCTGGAGGCTGGCTGCTGGAGGCTGGCTGCTGCTCCTCCACCCCGCCATCACCAGCTGGAGGCTGGCTGCAGCTCCTGCACCCCGCCATCAGCTGCTGGAGGCTGCCTGCAGCTCCTGCACCCCGCCATCAGCTGCTGGAGGCTGGCTGCTGCTCCTGCACCCCGCCATCAGATGCTGGAGGCTGGCTGCTGCTCCTCCACCCCACCATAACCTGCTGGATGCTGGCTGCAGCTCCTCCACCCCACCATCAGCTGCTGGAGGCTGCCTGCAGCTCCTGCACCCTGCCCTCAGCTGCTGGAGGCTGCCTGCAACTCCTGCACCCCGCCATCAGCTGCTGGAGGCTGGCTGCAGCTCCTCCACCCCGCCATCAGCTGCTGGAGGCTGGCTTCTGCTCCTCCACCCCGCCACCAGCTGCTGGAGGCTGGCTGCTGCTCCTGAACCCCGCCATCAGCTGCTGGAGGCTTCTGTTCCTCCACCTCGCCATCAGCAGCTGGAGGCTGGCTGCTGGAGGCTGGCTGCTGCTCCTCCACCCCGCCATCACCAGCTGGAGGCTGGCTGCAGCTCCTGCACCCCGCCATCAGCTGCTGGAGGCTGCCTGGAAATCCTGCACCCCGCCATCAGCTGCTGGAGAATTCTGCTCCTCCACCCCGCCATCACCAGCTGGAGGCTGGCTGCAGCTCCTGCACCCCGCCATCAGCTGCTGGAGGCTGCCTGCAGCTCCTGCACCCCGCCATCAGCTGCTGGAGGCTGGCTGCTGCTCCTGCACCCCGCCATCAGCTGCTGGAGGCTGGCTGCTGCTCCTCCACCCCACCATGACCTGCTGGAGGCTGGCTGCAGTTCTTCTACCCCGCCATCAGCTGCTGGAGGCTGCCTGCAGCTCCTGCACCCCGTCATCAGCTGCTGGAGGCTGCCTGCAGCTCCTGCACCCCGCCATCAGCTGCTGGAGGCTGGCTGCAGCTCCTCCACCCCGCCATCAGCTGCTGGAGGCTGGCTTCTGCTCCTCCACCCCGCCACCAGCTGCTGGAGGCTGGCTGCTGCTCCTGCACCCCACCATCAGCTGCTGGAGGCTTCTGTTCCTCCACCCCGCCATCAGCAGCTGGAGGCTGGCTGCTGGAGGCTGGCTGCTGCTCCTCCACCCCGCCATCACCAGCTGGAGGCTGGCTGCAGCTCCTGCACCCCGCCATCAGCTGCTGGAGGCTGCCTGCAGCTCCTGCACCCCGCCATCAGCTGCTGGAGGCTGGCTGCTGCTCCTGCACCCCGCCATCAGCTGCTGGAGGCTGGCTGCTGCTCCTCCACCCCACCATGACCTGCTGGAGGCTGCCTGCAGCTCCTCCACCCCGCCATCAGCTGCTGGAGGCTGCCTGCAGCTCCTGCACCCCGCCATCAGCTGCTGGAGGCTGCCTGCAGCTCCTGCACCCCGCCATCAGCTGCTGGAGGCTGGCTGATGCTCCTCCACCCCGCCATCAGCTGCTGGAGGCTTCTGTTCCTCCACCCCGCCATCAGCAGCTGGAGGCTGGCTGCTGGAGGCTGGCTGCAGCTCCTCCACACCGCCATCACCAGCTGGAGGCTGGCTGCAGCTCCTGCACCCCGCCATCAGCTGCTGGAGGCTGCCTGCAGCTCCTGCACCCCGCCATCAGCTGCTGGAGGCTGGCTGCTGCTCCTGCACCCCGCCATCAGCTGCTGGAGGCTGGCTGCTGCTCCTCCACCCCACCATGACCTGCTGGAGGCTGGCTGCAGCTCCTCCACCCCGCCATCAGCTGCTGGAGGCTGCCTGCAACTCCTGCACCCCGCCATCAGCTGCTGGAGGCTGCCTGCAGCTCCTGCACCCCGCCATCAGCTGCTGGAGGCTGGCTGAAGCTCCTCCACCCCGCCATCAGCTGCTGGAGGCTGGCTTCTGCTCCTCCACCCCGCCACCAGCTGCTGGAGGCTGGCTGCTGCTCCTGCAACCCGCCATCAGCTGCTGGAGGCTTCTGTTCCTCCACCCCGCCATCAGCAGCTGGAGGCTGGCTGCTGGAGGCTGGCTGCTGCTCCTCCACCCCGCCATCACCAGCTGGAGGCTGGCTGCAGCTCCTGCACCCCGCCATCAGCTGCTGGAGGCTGCCTGCAGCTCCTGCACCCCGCCATCAGCTGCTGGAGGCTGGCTGCTGCTCCTGCACCCCGCCATCAGCTGCTGGAGGCTGCCTGCAGCTCCTGCACCCCGCCATCAGCTGCTGGAGGCTGGCTGCTGCTCCTGCACCCCGCCATCAGCTGCTGGAGGCTGGCTGCTGCTCCTCCACCCCACCATGACCTGCTGGAGGCTGCCTGCAGCTCCTCCACCCCGCCATCAGCTGCTGGAGGCTGCCTGCAGCTCCTGCACCCCGCCATCAGCTGCTGGAGGCTGCCTGCAGCTCCTGCACCCCGCCATCAGCTGCTGGAGGCTGGCTGATGCTCCTCCACCCCGCCATCAGCTGCTGGAGGCTTCTGTTCCTCCACCCCGCCATCAGCAGCTGGAGGCTGGCTGCTGGAGGCTGGCTGCAGCTCCTCCACACCGCCATCACCAGCTGGAGGCTGGCTGCAGCTCCTGCACCCCGCCATCAGCTGCTGGAGGCTGCCTGCAGCTCCTGCACCCCGCCATCAGCTGCTGGAGGCTGCCTGCAGCTCCTGCACCCCGCCATCAGCTGCTGGAGGCTGGCTGAAGCTCCTCCACCCCGCCATCAGCTGCTGGAGGCTGGCTTCTGCTCCTCCACCCCGCCACCAGCTGCTGGAGGCTGGCTGCTGCTCCTGCACCCCGCCATCAGCTGCTGGAGGCTTCTGTTCCTCCACCCCGCCATCAGCAGCTGGAGGCTGGCTGCTGGAGGCTGGCTGCTGCTCCTCCACCCCGCCATCACCAGCTGGAGGCTGGCTGCAGCTCCTGCACCCCGCCATCAGCTGCTGGAGGCTGCCTGCAGCTCCTGCACCCCGCCATCAGCTGCTGGAGGCTGGCTGCTGCTCCTGCACCCCGCCATCAGCTGCTGGAGGCTGGCTGCTGCTCCTCCACCCCACCATGACCTGCTGGAGGCTGGCTGCAGCTCCTCCACCCCGCCATCAGCTGCTGGAGGCTGCCTGCAGTTCCTGCACCCCGCCATCAGCTGCTGGAGGCTGCCTGCAGCTCCTGCACCCCGCCATCAGCTGCTGGAGGCTGGCTGCAGCTCCTCCACCCCGCCATCAGCTGCTGGAGGCTTCTGTTCCTCCACCCCGCCATCAGCAGCTGGAGGCTGGCTGCTGGAGGCTGGCTGCTGCTCCTCCACCCCGCCATCACCAGCTGGAGGCTGGCTGCAGCTCCTGCACCCCGCCATCAGCTGCTGGAGGCTGCCTGCAGCTCCTGCACCCCGCCATCAGCTGCTGGAGGCTGGCTGCTGCTCCTGCACCCCGCCATCAGCTGATGGAGGCTGGCTGCTGCTCCTCCACCCCACCATGACCTGCTGGAGGCTGGCTGCAACTCCTCCACCCCGCCATCAGCTGCTGGAGGCTGCCTGCAGCTCCTGCACCCCGCCATCAGCTGCTGGAGGCTGCCTGCAGCTCCTGCACCCCGCCATCAGCTGCTGGAGGCTGGCTGCTGCTCCTGCACCCCGCCATCAGCTGCTGGAGGCTGGCTGCTGCTCCTCCACCCCACCATGACCTGCTGGAGGCTGGCTGCAGCTCCTCCACCCCGCCATCAGCTGCTGGAGGCTGCCTGCAGCTCCTGCACCCCGCCATCAGCTGCTGGAGGCTGCCTGCAGCTCCTGCACCCCGCCATCAGCTGCTGGAGGCTGGCTGCAGCTCCTCCACCCCGCCATCAGCTGCTGGAGGCTGGCTTCTGCTCCTTCACCCCGCCATCAGCTGCTGGAGGCTGGCTGCTGCTCCTGCACCCCGCCATCAGCTGCTGGAGGCTTCTGTTCCTCCACCCCGCCATCAGCAGCTGGAGGCTGGCTGCTGGAGGCTGGCTGCTGCTCCTCCACCCCGCCATCACCAGCTGGAGGCTGGCTGCAGCTCCTGCACCCCGCCATCAGCTGCTGGAGGCTGCCTGCAGCTCCTGCACCCCGCCATCAGCTGCTGGAGGCTGGCTGCTGCTCCTGCACCCCGCCATCAGCTGCTGGAGGCTGGCTGCTGCTCCTCCACCCCACCATGACCTGCTGGAGGCTGGCTGCAGCTCCTGCACCCCGCCATCAGCTGCTGGAGGCTTCTGTTCCTCCACCCCGCCATCAGCAGCTGGAGGCTGGCTGCTGGAGGCTGGCTGCTGCTCCTCCACCCCGCCATCACCAGCTGGAGGCTGGCTGCAGCTCCTGCACCCCGCCATCAGCTGATGGAGGCTGCCTGGAGCTCCTGCACCCCGCCATCAGCTGCTGGAGGCTTCTGTTCCTCCACCCCGCCATCAGCAGCTGGAGGCTGGCTGCTGGAGGCTGGCTGCTGCTCCTCCACCCCGCCATCACCAGCTGGAGGCTGGCTGCAGCTCCTGCACCCCGCCATCAGCAGCTGGAGGCTGGCTGCTGGAGGCTGGCTGCTGCTCCTCCACCCCGCCATCACCAGCTGGAGGCTGGCTGCAGCTCCTGCACCCCGCCATCAGCTGCTGGAGGCTGCCTGCAGCTCCTGCACCCCGCCATCAGCTGCTGGAGGCTGGCTGCTGCTCCTGCACCCCGCCATCAGCTGCTGGAGGCTGCCTGCAGCTCCTGCACCCCGCCATCAGCTGCTGGAGGCTGGCTGCTGCTCCTGCACCCCGCCATCAGCTGCTGGAGGCTGGCTGCTGCTCCTCCACCCCACCATGACCTGCTGGAGGCTGCCTGCAGCTCCTCCACCCCGCCATCAGCTGCTGGAGGCTGCCTGCAGCTCCTGCACCCCGCCATCAGCTGCTGGAGGCTGCCTGCAGCTCCTGCACCCCGCCATCAGCTGCTGGAGGCTGGCTGATGCTCCTCCACCCCGCCATCAGCTGCTGGAGGCTTCTGTTCCTCCACCCCGCCATCAGCAGCTGGAGGCTGGCTGCTGGAGGCTGGCTGCAGCTCCTCCACACCGCCATCACCAGCTGGAGGCTGGCTGCAGCTCCTGCACCCCGCCATCAGCTGCTGGAGGCTGCCTGCAGCTCCTGCACCCCGCCATCACCTGCTGGAGGCTGGCTGCTGCTCCTGCACCCCGCCATCAGCTGCTGGAGGCTGGCTGCTGCTCCTCCACCCCACCATGACCTGCTGGAGGCTGGCTGCAGCTCCTCCACCCCGCCATCAGCTGCTGGAGGCTGCCTGCAACTCCTGCACCCCGCCATCAGCTGCTGGAGGCTGCCTGCAGCTCCTGCACCCCGCCATCAGCTGCTGGAGGCTGGCTGAAGCTCCTCCACCCCGCCATCAGCTGCTGGAGGCTGGCTTCTGCTCCTCCACCCCGCCACCAGCTGCTGGAGGCTGGCTGCTGCTCCTGCACCCCGCCATCAGCTGCTGGAGGCTGGCTGCTGCTCCTGCACCCCGCCATCAGCTGCTGGAGGCTGGCTGCTGCTCCTCCACCCCACCATGACCTGCTGGAGGCTGGCTGCAGCTCCTCCACCCCGCCATCAGCTGCTGGAGGCTGCCTGCAGCTCCTGCACCCCGCCATCAGCTGCTGGAGGCTGCCTGCAGCTCCTGCACCCCGCCATCAGCTGCTGGAGGCTGGCTGCAGCTCCTCCACCCCGCCATCAGCTGCTGGAGGCTTCTGTTCCTCCACCCCGCCATCAGCAGCTGGAGGCTGGCTGCTGGAGGCTGGCTGCTGCTCCTCCACCCCGCCATCACCAGCTGGAGGCTGGCTGCAGCTCCTTCACCCCGCCATCAGCTGCTGGAGGCTGCCTGCAGCTCCTGCACCCCGCCATCAGCTGCTGGAGGCTGGCTGCTGCTCCTGCACCCCGCCATCAGCTGATGGAGGCTGGCTGCTGCTCCTCCACCCCACCATGACCTGCTGGAGGCTGGCTGCAGCTCCTCCACCCCGCCATCAGCTGCTGGAGGCTGCCTGCAGCTCCTGCACCCCGCCATCAGCTGCTGGAGGCTGCCTGCAGCTCCTGCACCCCGCCATCAGCTGCTGGAGGCTGGCTGCTGCTCCTGCACCCCGCCATCAGCTGCTGGAGGCTGGCTGCTGCTCCTCCACCCCACCATGACCTGCTGGAGGCTGGCTGCAGCTCCTCCACCCCGCCATCAGCTGCTGGAGGCTGCCTGCAGCTCCTGCACCCCGCCATCAGCTGCTGGAGGCTGCCTGCAGCTCCTGCACCCCGCCATCAGCTGCTGGAGGCTGGCTGCAGCTCCTCCACCCCGCCATCAGCTGCTGGAGGCTGGCTTCTGCTCCTTCACCCCGCCATCAGCTGCTGGAGGCTGGCTGCTGCTCCTGCACCCCGCCATCAGCTGCTGGAGGCTTCTGTTCCTCCACCCCGCCATCAGCAGCTGGAGGCTGGCTGCTGGAGGCTGGCTGCTGCTCCTCCACCCCGCCATCACCAGCTGGAGGCTGGCTGCAGCTCCTGCACCCCGCCATCAGCTGCTGGAGGCTGCCTGGAGCTCCTGCACCCCGCCATCAGCTGCTGGAGGCTTCTGTTCCTCCACCCCGCCATCAGCAGCTGGAGGCTGGCTGCTGGAGGCTGGCTGCTGCTCCTCCACCCCGCCATCACCAGCTGGAGGCTGGCTGCAGCTCCTGCACCCCGCCATCAGCTGCTGGAGGCTGCCTGCAGCTCCTGCACCCCGCCATCAGCTGCTGGAGGCTGGCTGCTGCTCCTGCACCCCGCCATCAGCTGCTGGAGGCTGGCTGCTGCTCCTCCACCCCACCATGACCTGCTGGAGGCTGGCTGCAGCTCCTGCACCCCGCCATCAGCTGCTGGAGGCTTCTGTTCCTCCACCCCGCCATCAGCAGCTGGAGGCTGGCTGCTGGAGGCTGGCTGCTGCTCCTCCACCCCGCCATCACCAGCTGGAGGCTGGCTGCAGCTCCTGCACCCCGCCATCAGCTGATGGAGGCTGCCTGGAGCTCCTGCACCCCGCCATCAGCTGCTGGAGGCTTCTGTTCCTCCACCCCGCCATCAGCAGCTGGAGGCTGGCTGCTGGAGGCTGGCTGCTGCTCCTCCACCCCGCCATCACCAGCTGGAGGCTGGCTGCAGCTCCTGCACCCCGCCATCAGCTGCTGGAGGCTGCCTGCAGCTCCTGCACCCCGCCATCAGCTGCTGGAGGCTGGCTGCAGCTCCTGCACCCCGCCATCAGCTGCTGGAGGCTGCCTGCAGCTCCTGCACCCGGCCATCAGCTGCTGGAGGCTGGCTGCTGCTCCTGCACCCCGCCATCAGCTGCTGGAGGCTGGCTGCTTCTCCTCCACCCCACCATGACCTGCTGGAGGCTGGCTGCAGCTCCTCCACCCCGCCATCAGCTGCTGGAGGCTGCCTGCAGCTCCTGCACCCCGCCATCAGCTGCTGGAGGCTGGCTGCAGCTCCTCCACCCCGCCATCAGCTGCTGGAGGCTGGCTTCTGCTCCTCCACCCCGCCATCAGCTGCTGGAGGCTGGCTGCTGCTCCTGCACCCCGCCATCAGCTGCTGGAGGCTTCTGTTCCTCCACCACGCCATCAGCAGCTGGAGGCTGGCTGCAGCTCCTGCACCCCGCCATCAGCTGCTGGAGACTGCCTGGAGCTCCTGCACCCCGCCATCAGCTGCTGGAGGCTTCTGTTCCTCCACCCCGCCATCAGCAGTTGGAGGCTGGCTGCTGGAGGCTGGCTGCTGCTCCTCCACCCCGCCATCACCAGCTGGAGGCTGGCTGCAGCTCCTGCACCCCGCCATCAGCTGCTGGAGGCTGCCTGGAGCTCCTGCACCCCGCCATCAGCTGCTGGAGGCTTCTGTTCCTCCACCCCGCCATCAGCAGTTGGAGGCTGGCTGCTGGAGGCTGGCTGCTGCTCCTCCACCCCGCCATCACCAGCTGGAGGCTGGCTGCAGCTCCTGCACCCCGCCATCAGCTGCTGGAGGCTGCCTGCAGCTCCTGCACCCCGCCATCAGCTGCTGGAGGCTGGCTGCTGCTCCTGCACCCCGCCATCAGCTGCTGGAGGCTGGCTGCTGCTCCTCCACCCCACCATGACCTGCTGGAGGCTGGCTGCAGCTCCTGCACCCCGCCATCAGCTGCTGGAGGCTTCTGTTCCTCCACCCCGCCATCAGCAGCTGGAGGCTGGCTGCTGGAGGCTGGCTGCTGCTCCTCCACCCCGCCATCACCAGCTGGAGGCTGGCTGCAGCTCCTGCACCCCGCCATCAGCTGATGGAGGCTGCCTGGAGCTCCTGCACCCCGCCATCAGCTGCTGGAGGCTTCTGTTCCTCTACCCCGCCATCAGCAGCTGGAGGCTGGCTGCTGGAGGCTGGCTGCTGCTCCTCCACCCCGCCATCACCAGCTGGAGGCTGGCTGCAGCTCCTGCACCCCGCCATCAGCTTCTGGAGGCTGCCTGCAGCTCCTGCACCCCGCCATCAGCTGCTGGAGGCTGGCTGCTGCTCCTGCACCCCACCATCAGCTGCTGGAGGCTGGCTGCTGCTCCTCCACCCCACCATGACCTGCTGGAGGCTGGCTGCAGCTCCTCCACCCCGCCATCAGCTGCTGGAGGCTGCCTGCAGCTCCTGCACCCCGCCATCAGCTGCTTGAGGCTGCCTGCAGCTCCTGCACCCCGCCATCAGCTGCTGGAGGCTGGCTGCAGCTCCTCCACCCCGCCATCAGCTGCTGGAGGCTGGCTTCTGCTCCTCCACCCCGCCACCAGCTGCTGGAGGCTGGCTGCTGCTCCTGCACCCCGCCATCAGCTGCTGGAGGCTTCTGTTCCTCCACCCCGCCATCAGCAGCTGGAGGCTGGCTGCTGGAGGCTGGCTGCTGCTCCTCCACCCCGCCATCACCAGCTGGAGGCTGGCTGCAGCTCCTGCACCCCGCCATCAGCTGCTGGAGGCTGCCTGGAGCTCCTGCACCCCGCCATCAGCTGCTGGAGGCTTCTGTTCCTCCACCCCGCCATCAGCAGCTGGAGGCTGGCTGCTGGAGGCTGGCTGCTGCTCCTCCACCCCGCCATCACCAGCTGGAGGCTGGCTGCAGCTCCTGCACCCCGCCATCAGCTGCTGGAGGCTGCCTGCAGCTCCTGCACCCCGCCATCAGCTGCTGGAGGCTGCCTGCTGCTCCTGCACCCCGCCATCAGCTGCTGGAGGCTGGCTGCTGCTCCTCCACCCCACCATGACCTGCTGGAGGCTGGCTGCAGCTCCTCCACCCCGCCATCAGCTGTTGGAGGCTGGCTGCAGCTCCTCCACCCCGCCATAAGCTGCTGGAGGCTGGCTTCTGCTCCTCCACCCCGCCACCAGCTGCTGGAGGCTGGCTGCTGCTCCTGCACCCCGCCATCAGCTGCTGGAGGCTTCTGTTCCTCCACCCCGCCATCAGCTGCTGGAGGCTGGCTGCAGCTCCTGCACCCCGCCATCAGCTGCTGGAGGCTGCCTGGAGCTCCTGCACCCCGCCATCAGCTGCTGTAGGCTTCTGTTCCTCCACCCCGCCATCAGCAGCTGGAGGCTGGCTGCTGGAGGCTGGCTGCTGCTCCTCCACCCCGCCATCACCAGCTGGAGGCTGGCTGCAGCTCCTGCAACCCGCCATCAGCTGCTGGAGGCTGCCTGCAGCTCCTGCACCCCGCCATCAGCTGCTGGAGGCTGGCTGCTGCTCCTGCACCCCGCCATCAGATGCTGGAGGCTGGCTGCTGCTCCTCCACCCCACCATAACCTGCTGGATGCTGGCTGCAGCTCCTCCACCCCACCATCAGCTGCTGGAGGCTGCCTGCAGCTCCTGCACCCCGCCCTCAGCTGCTGGAGGCTGCCTGCAACTCCTGCACCCCGCCATCAGCTGCTGGAGGCTGGCTGCAGCTCCTCCACCCCGCCATCAGCTGCTGGAGGCTGGCTTCTGCTCCCCCACCCCGCCACCAGCTGCTGGAGGCTGGCTGCTGCTCCTGAACCCCGCCATCAGCTGCTGGAGGCTTCTGTTCCTCCACCTCGCCATCAGCAGCTGGAGGCTGGCTGCTGGAGGCTGGCTGCTGCTCCTCCACCCCGCCATCACCAGCTGGAGGCTGGCTGCAGCTCCTGCACCCCGCCATCAGCTGCTGGAGAATTCTGCTCCTCCACCCCGCCATCACCAGCTGGAGGCTGGCTGCAGCTCCTGCACCCCGCCATCAGCTGCTGGAGGCTGCCTGCAGCTCCTGCACCCCGCCATCAGCTGCTGGAGGCTGGCTGCTGCTCCTGCACCCCGCCATCAGCTGCTGGAGGCTGGCTGCTGCTCCTCCACCCCACCATGACCTGCTGGAGGCTGGCTGCAGTTCCTCTACCCCGCCATCAGCTGCTGGAGGCTGCCTGCAGCTCCTGCACCCCGTCATCAGCTGCTGGAGGCTGCCTGCAGCTCCTGCACCCCGCCATCAGCTGCTGGAGGCTGGCTGCAGCTCCTCCACCCCGCCATCAGCTGCTGGAGGCTGGCTTCTGCTCCTCCACCCCGCCACCAGCTGCTGGAGGCTGGCTGCTGCTCCTGCACCCCACCATCAGCTGCTGGAGGCTTCTGTTCCTCCACCCCGCCATCAGCAGCTGGAGGCTGGCTGCTGGAGGCTGGCTGCTGCTCCTCCACCCCGCCATCACCAGCTGGAGGCTGGCTGCAGCTCCTGCACCCCGCCATCAGCTGCTGGAGGCTGCCTGCAGCTCCTGCACCCCGCCATCAGCTGCTGGAGGCTGGCTGCTGCTCCTGCACCCCGCCATCAGCTGCTGGAGGCTGGCTGCTGCTCCTCCACCCCACCATGACCTGCTGGAGGCTGCCTGCAGCTCCTCCACCCCGCCATCAGCTGCTGGAGGCTGCCTGCAGCTCCTGCACCCCGCCATCAGCTGCTGGAGGCTGCCTGCAGCTCCTGCACCCCGCCATCAGCTGCTGGAGGCTGGCTGATGCTCCTCCACCCCGCCATCAGCTGCTGGAGGCTTCTGTTCCTCCACCCCGCCATCAGCAGCTGGAGGCTTGCTGCTGGAGGCTGGCTGCAGCTCCTCCACACCGCCATCACCAGCTGGAGGCTGGCTGCAGCTCCTGCAACCCGCCATCAGCTGCTGGAGGCTGCCTGCAGCTCCTGCACCCCGCCATCAGCTGCTGGAGGCTGGCTGCTGCTCCTGCACCCCGCCATCAGCTGCTGGAGGCTGGCTGCTGCTCCTCCACCCCACCATGACCTGCTGGAGGCTGGCTGCAGCTCCTCCACCCCGCCATCAGCTGCTGGAGGCTGCCTGCAACTCCTGCACCCCGCCATCAGCTGCTGGAGGCTGCCTGCAGCTCCTGCACCCCGCCATCAGCTGCTGGATGCTGGCTGAAGCTCCTCCACCCCGCCATCAGCTGCTGGAGGCTGGCTTCTGCTCCTCCACCCCGCCACCAGCTGCTGGAGGCTGGCTGCTGCTCCTGCACCCCGCCATCAGCTGCTGGAGGCTTCTGTTCCTCCACCCCGCCATCAGCAGCTGGAGGCTGGCTGCTGGAGGCTGGCTGCTGCTCCTCCACCCCGCCATCACCAGCTGGAGGCTGGCTGCAGCTCCTGCACCCCGCCATCAGCTGCTGGAGGCTGCCTGCAGCTCCTGCACCCCGCCATCAGCTGCTGGAGGCTGGCTGCTGCTCCTGCACCCCGCCATCAGCTGCTCGAGGCTGGCTGCTGCTCCTCCACCCCACCATGACCTGCTGGAGGCTGGCTGCAGCTCCTCCACCCCGCCATCAGCTGCTGGAGGCTGCCTGCAGCTCCTGCACCCCGCCATCAGCTGCTGGAGGCTGCCTGCAGCTCCTGCACCCCGCCATCAGCTGCTGGAGGCTGGCTGCAGCTCCTCCACCCCGCCATCAGCTGCTGGAGGCTTCTGTTCCTCCACCCCGCCATCAGCTGCTGGAGACTGCCTGCAGCTCCTGCACCCCGCCATCAGCTGCTGGAGGCTGCCTGCAGCTCCTGCACCCCACCATCAGCTGCTGGAGGCTGCCTGCAGCTCCTGCACCCCGCCATCAGCTGCTGGAGGCTGGCTGCTGCTCCTGCACCCCGCCATCAGCTGCTGGAGGCTGGCTGCTGCTCCTCCACCCCACCATGACCTGCTGGAGGCTGGCTGCAGCTCCTCCACCCCGCCATCAGCTGCTGGAGGCTGCCTGCAACTCCTGCACCCCGCCATCAGCTGCTGGAGGCTGCCTGCAGCTCCTGCACCCCGCCATCAGCTGCTGGATGCTGGCTGAAGCTCCTCCACCCCGCCATCAGCTGCTGGAGGCTGGCTTCTGCTCCTCCACCCCGCCACCAGCTGCTGGAGGCTGGCTGCTGCTCCTGCACCCCGCCATCAGCTGCTGGAGGCTTCTGTTCCTCCACCCCGCCATCAGCAGCTGGAGGCTGGCTGCTGGAGGCTGGCTGCTGCTCCTCCACCCCGCCATCACCAGCTGGAGGCTGGCTGCAGCTCCTGCACCCCGCCATCAGCTGCTGGAGGCTGCCTGCAGCTCCTGCACCCCGCCATCAGCTGCTGGAGGCTGGCTGCTGCTCCTGCACCCCGCCATCAGCTGCTCGAGGCTGGCTGCTGCTCCTCCACCCCACCATGACCTGCTGGAGGCTGGCTGCAGCTCCTCCACCCCGCCATCAGCTGCTGGAGGCTGCCTGCAGCTCCTGCACCCCGCCATCAGCTGCTGGAGGCTGCCTGCAGCTCCTGCACCCCGCCATCAGCTGCTGGAGGCTGGCTGCAGCTCCTCCACCCCGCCATCAGCTGCTGGAGGCTTCTGTTCCTCCACCCCGCCATCAGCAGCTGGAGGCTGGCTGCTGGAGGCTGGCTGCTGCTCCTCCACCCCGCCATCACCAGCTGGACGCTGGCTCCAGTTCCTGCACCCCGCCATCAGCTGCTGGAGGCTGCCTGGAGCTCCTGCACCCCGCCATCAGCTGCTGGAGGCTTCTGTTCCTCCACCCCGCCATCAGCAGCTGGAGGCTGGCTGCTGGAGGCTGGCTGCTGCTCCTCAACCCCGCCATCACCAGCTGGAGGCTGGCTGCAGCTCCTGCACCCCGCCATCAGCTGCTGGAGGCTGCCTGCAGCTCCTGCACCCCGCCATCAGCTGCTGGAGGCTGGCTGCTGCTCCTGCACCCCGCCATCAGCTGCTGGAGGCTGGCTGCTGCTCCTCCACCCCACCATGACCTGCTGGAGGCTGGCTGCAGCTCCTCCACCCCGCCATCAGCTGCTGGAGGCTGCCTGCAACTCCTGCATCCCGCCATCAGCTGCTGGAGGCTGCCTGCAGCTCCTGCACCCCGCCATCAGCTGCTGGAGTTGGCTGAAGCTCCTCCAACCCGCCATCAGCTGCTGGAGGCTGGCTTCTGCTCCTCCACCCCGCCACCAGCTGCTGGAGGCTGGCTGCTGCTCCTGCAACCCGCCATCAGCTGCTGGAGGCTTCTGTTCCTCCACCCCGCCATCAGCAGCTGGAGGCTGGCTGCTGGAGGCTGGCTGCAGCTCCTCCACCCCGCCATCAGCTGCTGGAGGCTTCTGTTCCTCCACCCCGCCATCAGCAGCTGGAGGCTGGCTGCTGGATGCTGGCTGCTGCTCCTCCACCCCGCCATCACCAGCTGGAGGCTGGCTGCAGCTCCTGCACCCCGCCATCAGCTGCTGGAGGCTGCCTGCAGCTCCTGCACCCCGCCATCAGCTGCTGGAGGCTGGCTGCTGCTCCTGCACCCCGCCATCAGCTGCTGGAGGCTGGCTGCTGCTCCTCCACCCCACCATGACCTGCTGGAGGCTGGCTGCAGCTCCTGCACCCCGCCATCAGCTGCTGGAGGCTTCTGTTCCTCCACCCCGCCATCAGCAGCTGGAGGCTGGCTGCTGGAGGCTGGCTGCTGCTCCTCCACCCCGCCATCACCAGCTGGAGGCTGGCTGCAGCTCCTGCACCCCGCCATCAGCTGATGGAGGCTGCCTGGAGCTCCTGCACCCCGCCATCAGCTGCTGGAGGCTTCTGTTCCTCTACCCCGCCATCAGCAGCTGGAGGCTGGCTGCTGGAGGCTGGCTGCAGCTCCTCCACCCCGCCATCAGCTGCTGGAGGCTTCTGTTCCTCCACCCCGCCATCAGCAGCTGGAGGCTGGCTGCTGGAGGCTGGCTGCTGCTCCTCCACCCCGCCATCACCAGCTGGAGACTGGCTGCAGCTCCTGCACCCCGCCATCAGCTGCTGGAGGCTGCCTGGAGCTCCTGCACCCCGCCATCAGCTGCTGGAGGCTTCTGTTCCTCCACCCCGCCATCAGCAGCTGGAGGCTGGCTGCTGGAGGCTGGCTGCTGCTCCTCCACCCCGCCATCACCAGCTGGAGGCTGGCTGCAGCTCCTGCACCCCGCCATCAGCTGCTGGAGGCTGCCTGCAGCTCCTGCACCCCGCCATCAGCTGCTGGAGGCTGGCTGCTGCTCCTGCACCCCGCCATCAGCTGATGGAGGCTGGCTGCTGCTCCTCCACCCCACCATGACCTGCTGGAGGCTGGCTGCAGCTCCTCCACCCCGCCATCAGCTGCTGGAGGCTGCCTGCAGCTCCTGCACCCCGCCATCAGCTGCTGGAGGCTGCGTGCAGCTCCTGCACCCCGCCATCAGCTGCTGGAGGCTGGCTGCTGCTCCTGCACCCCGCCATCAGCTGCTGGAGGCTGGCTGCTGCTCCTCCACCCCACCATGACCTGCTGGAGGCTGGCTGCAGCTCCTCCACCCCGCCATCAGCTGCTGGAGGCTGCCTGCAGCTCCTGCACCCCGCCATCAGCTGCTGGAGGCTGCCTGCAGCTCCTGCACCCCGCCATCAGCTGCTGGAGGCTGGCTGCAGCTCCTCCACCCCGCCATCAGCTGCTGGAGGCTGGCTTCTGCTCCTTCACCCCGCCATCAGCTGCTGGAGGCTGGCTGCTGCTCCTGCACCCCGCCATCAGCTGCTGGAGGCTTCTGTTCCTCCACCCCGCCATCAGCAGCTGGAGGCTGGCTGCTGGAGGCTGGCTGCTGCTCCTCCACCCCGCCATCACCAGCTGGAGGCTGGCTGCAGCTCCTGCACCCCGCCATCAGCTGCTGGAGGCTGCCTGGAGCTCCTGCACCCCGCCATCAGCTGCTGGAGGCTTCTGTTCCTCCACCCCGCCATCAGCAGCTGGAGGCTGGCTGCTGGAGGCTGGCTGTTGCTCCTCCACCCCGCCATCACCAGCTGGAGGCTGGCTGCAGCTCCTGCACCCCGCCATCAGCTGCTGGAGGCTGCCTGCAGCTCCTGCACCCCGCCATCAGCTGCTGGAGGCTGGCTGCTGCTCCTGCACCCCGCCATCAGCTGCTGGAGGCTGGCTGCTGCTCCTCCACCCCACCATGACCTGCTGGAGGCTGGCTGCAGCTCCTGCACCCCGCCATCAGCTGCTGGAGGCTTCTGTTCCTCCACCCCGCCATCAGCAGCTGGAGGCTGGCTGCTGGAGGCTGGCTGCTGCTCCTCCACCCCGCCATCACCAGTTGGAGGCTGGCTGCAGCTCCTGCACCCCGCCATCAGCTGATGGAGGCTGCCTGGAGCTCCTGCACCCCGCCATCAGCTGCTGGAGGCTTCTGTTCCTCCACCCCGCCATCAGCAGCTGGAGGCTGGCTGCTGGAGGCTGGCTGCTGCTCCTGCACCCCGCCATCAGCTGCTGGAGGCTTCTGTTCCTCCACCCCGCCATCAGCAGCTGGAGGCTGGCTGCTGGAGGCTGGCTGCTGCTCCTCCACCCCGCCATCACCAGCTGGAGGCTGGCTGCAGCTCCTGCACCCCGCCATCAGCTGCTGGAGGCTTCTGTTCCTCCACCCCGCCATCAGCAGCTGGAGGCTGGCTGCTGGAGGCTGGCTGCTGCTCCTCCACCCCACCATGACCTGCTGGAGGCTGGCTGCAGCTCCTCCACCCCGCCATCAGCTGCTGGAGGCTGCCTGCAGCTCCTGCACCCCGCCATCAGCTGCTGGAGGCTGCGTGCAGCTCCTGCACCCCGCCATCAGCTGCTGGAGGCTGGCTGCTGCTCCTGCACCCCGCCATCAGCTGCTGGAGGCTGGCTGCTGCTCCTCCACCCCACCATGACCTGCTGGAGGCTGGCTGCAGCTCCTCCACCCCGCCATCAGCTGCTGGAGGCTGCCTGCAGCTCCTGCACCCCGCCATCAGCTGCTGGAGGCTGCCTGCAGCTCCTGCACCCCGCCATCAGCTGCTGGAGGCTGGCTGCAGCTCCTCCACCCCGCCATCAGCTGCTGGAGGCTGGCTTCTGCTCCTTCACCCCGCCATCAGCTGCTGGAGGCTGGCTGCTGCTCCTGCACCCCGCCATCAGCTGCTGGAGGCTTCTGTTCCTCCACCCCGCCATCAGCAGCTGGAGGCTGGCTGCTGGAGGCTGGCTGCTGCTCCTCCACCCCGCCATCACCAGCTGGAGGCTGGCTGCAGCTCCTGCACCCCGCCATCAGCTGCTGGAGGCTGCCTGGAGCTCCTGCACCCCGCCATCAGCTGCTGGAGGCTTCTGTTCCTCCACCCCGCCATCAGCAGCTGGAGGCTGGCTGCTGGAGGCTGGCTGTTGCTCCTCCACCCCGCCATCACCAGCTGGAGGCTGGCTGCAGCTCCTGCACCCCGCCATCAGCTGCTGGAGGCTGCCTGCAGCTCCTGCACCCCGCCATCAGCTGCTGGAGGCTGGCTGCTGCTCCTGCACCCCGCCATCAGCTGCTGGAGGCTGGCTGCTGCTCCTCCACCCCACCATGACCTGCTGGAGGCTGGCTGCAGCTCCTGCACCCCGTCATCAGCTGCTGGAGGCTTCTGTTCCTCCACCCCGCCATCAGCAGCTGGAGGCTGGCTGCTGGAGGCTGGCTGCTGCTCCTCCACCCCGCCATCACCAGTTGGAGGCTGGCTGCAGCTCCTGCACCCCGCCATCAGCTGATGGAGGCTGCCTGGAGCTCCTGCACCCCGCCATCAGCTGCTGGAGGCTTCTGTTCCTCCACCCCGCCATCAGCAGCTGGAGGCTGGCTGCTGGAGGCTGGCTGCTGCTCCTCCACCCCGCCATCACCAGCTGGAGGCTGGCTGCAGCTCCTGCACCCCGCCATCAGCTGCTGGAGGCTGCCTGCAGCTCCTGCACCCCGCCATCAGCTGCTGGAGGCTGGCTGCAGCTCCTGCACCCCGCCATCAGCTGCTGGAGGCTGCCTGCAGCTCCTGCACCCGGCCATCAGCTGCTGGAGGCTGGCTGCTGCTCCTGCACCCCGCCATCAGCTGCTGGAGGCTGGCTGCTTCTCCTCCACCCCACCATGACCTGCTGGAGGCTGGCTGCAGCTCCTCCACCCCGCCATCAGCTGCTGGAGGCTGCCTGCAGCTCCTGCACCCCGCCATCAGCTGCTGGAGGCTGGCTGCAGCTCCTGCACCCCGCCATCAGCTGCTGGAGGCTGCCTGGAGCTCCTGCACCCCGCCATCAGCTGCTGGAGGCTTCTGTTCCTCCACCCCGCCATCAGCAGTTGGAGGCTGGCTGCTGGAGGCTGGCTGCTGCTCCTCCACCCCGCCATCACCAGCTGGAGGCTGGCTGCAGCTCCTGCACCCCGCCATCAGCTGCTGGAGGCTGCCTGCAGCTCCTGCACCCCGCCATCAGCTGCTGGAGGCTGGCTGCTGCTCCTGCACCCCGCCATCAGCTGCTGGAGGCTGGCTGCTGCTCCTCCACCCCACCATGACCTGCTGGAGGCTGGCTGCTGCTCCTGCACCCCGCCATCAGCTGCTGGAGGCTTCTGTTCCTCCACCACGCCATCAGCAGCTGGAGGCTGGCTGCTGGAGGCTGGCTGCTGCTCCTCCACCCCGCCATCACCAGCTGGAGGCTGGCTGCAGCTCCTGCACCCCGCCATCAGCTGATGGAGGCTGCCTGGAGCTCCTGCACCCCGCCATCAGCTGCTGGAGGCTTCTGTTCCTCTACCCCGCCATCAGCAGCTGGAGGCTGGCTGCTGGAGGCTGGCTGCTGCTCCTCCACCCCGCCATCACCAGCTGGAGGCTGGCTGCAGCTCCTGCACCCCGCCATCAGCTTCTGGAGGCTGCCTGCAGCTCCTGCACCCCGCCATCAGCTGCTGGAGGCTGGCTGCTGCTCCTGCACCCCACCATCAGCTGCTGGAGGCTGGCTGCTGCTCCTCCACCCCACCATGACCTGCTGGAGGCTGGCTGCAGCTCCTCCACCCCGCCATCAGCTGCTGGAGGCTGCCTGCAGCTCCTGCACCCCGCCATCAGCTGCTTGAGGCTGCCTGCAGCTCCTGCACCCCGCCATCAGCTGCTGGAGGCTGGCTGCAGCTCCTCCACCCCGCCATCAGCTGCTGGAGGCTGGCTTCTGCTCCTCCACCCCGCCACCAGCTGCTGGAGGCTGGCTGCTGCTCCTGCACCCCGCCATCAGCTGCTGGAGGCTTCTGTTCCTCCACCCCGCCATCAGCAGCTGGAGGCTGGCTGCTGGAGGCTGGCTGCTGCTCCTCCACCCCGCCATCACCAGCTGGAGGCTGGCTGCAGCTCCTGCACCCCGCCATCAGCTGCTGGAGGCTGCCTGGAGCTCCTGCACCCCGCCATCAGCTGCTGGAGGCTTCTGTTCCTCCACCCCGCCATCAGCAGCTGGAGGCTGGCTGCTGGAGGCTGGCTGCTGCTCCTCCACCCCGCCATCACCAGCTGGAGGCTGGCTGCAGCTCCTGCACCCCGCCATCAGCTGCTGGAGGCTGCCTGCTGCTCCTGCACCCCGCCATCAGCTGCTGGAGGCTGGCTGCTGCTCCTCCACCCCACCATGACCTGCTGGAGGCTGGCTGCAGCTCCTCCACCCCGCCATCAGCTGTTGGAGGCTGGCTGCAGCTCCTCCAACCCGCCATAAGCTGCTGGAGGCTGGCTTCTGCTCCTCCACCCCGCCACCAGCTGCTGGAGGCTGGCTGCTGCTCCTGCACCCCGCCATCAGCTGCTGGAGGCTTCTGTTCCTCCACCCCGCCATCAGCTGCTGGAGGCTGGCTGCAGCTCCTGCACCCCGCCATCAGCTGCTGGAGGCTGCCTGGAGCTCCTGCACCCCGCCATCAGCTGCTGTAGGCTTCTGTTCCTCCACCCCGCCATCAGCAGCTGGAGGCTGGCTGCTGGAGGCTGGCTGCTGCTCCTCCACCCCGCCATCACCAGCTGGAGGCTGGCTGCAGCTCCTGCACCCCGCCATCAGCTGCTGGAGGCTGCCTGCAGCTCCTGCACCCCGCCATCAGCTGCTGGAGGCTGGCTGCTGCTCCTGCACCCCGCCATCAGATGCTGGAGGCTGGCTGCTGCTCCTCCACCCCACCATAACCTGCTGGATGCTGGCTGCAGCTCCTCCACCCCACCATCAGCTGCTGGAGGCTGCCTGCAGCTCCTGCACCCCGCCCTCAGCTGCTGGAGGCTGCCTGCAACTCCTGCACCCCGCCATCAGCTGCTGGAGGCTGGCTGCAGCTCCTCCACCCCGCCATCAGCTGCTGGAGGCTGGCTTCTGCTCCTCCACCCCGCCACCAGCTGCTGGAGGCTGGCTGCTGCTCCTGAACCCCGCCATCAGCTGCTGGAGGCTTCTGTTCCTCCACCTCGCCATCAGCAGCTGGAGGCTGGCTGCTGGAGGCTGGCTGCTGCTCCTCCACCCCGCCATCACCAGCTGGAGGCTGGCTGCAGCTCCTGCACCCCGCCATCAGCTGCTGGAGGCTGCCTGGAAATCCTGCACCCCGCCATCAGCTGCTGGAGAATTCTGCTCCTCCACCCCGCCATCACCAGCTGGAGGCTGGCTGCAGCTCCTGCACCCCGCCATCAGCTGCTGGAGGCTGCCTGCAGCTCCTGCACCCCGCCATCAGCTGCTGGAGGCTGGCTGCTGCTCCTGCACCCCGCCATCAGCTGCTGGAGGCTGGCTGCTGCTCCTCCACCCCACCATGACCTGCTGGAGGCTGGCTGCAGTTCCTCTACCCCGCCATCAGCTGCTGGAGGCTGCCTGCAGCTCCTGCACCCCGTCATCAGCTGCTGGAGGCTGCCTGCAGCTCCCGCACCCCGCCATCAGCTGCTGGAGGCTGGCTGCAGCTCCTCCACCCCGCCATCAGCTGCTGGAGGCTGGCTTCTGCTCCTCCACCCCGCCACCAGCTGCTGGAGGCTGGCTGCTGCTCCTGCACCCCACCATCAGCTGCTGGAGGCTTCTGTTCCTCCACCCCGCCATCAGCAGCTGGAGGCTGGCTGCTGGAGGCTGGCTGCTGCTCCTCCACCCCGCCATCACCAGCTGGAGGCTGGCTGCAGCTCCTGCACCCCGCCATCAGCTGCTGGAGGCTGCCTGCAGCTCCTGCACCCCGCCATCAGCTGCTGGAGGCTGGCTGCTGCTCCTGCACCCCGCCATCAGCTGCTGGAGGCTGGCTGCTGCTCCTCCACCCCACCATGACCTGCTGGAGGCTGCCTGCAGCTCCTCCACCCCGCCATCAGCTGCTGGAGGCTGCCTGCAGCTCCTGCACCCCGCCATCAGCTGCTGGAGGCTGCCTGCAGCTCCTGCACCCCGCCATCAGCTGCTGGAGGCTGGCTGATGCTCCTCCACCCCGCCATCAGCTGCTGGAGGCTTCTGTTCCTCCACCCCGCCATCAGCAGCTGGAGGCTGGCTGCTGGAGGCTGGCTGCAGCTCCTCCACACCGCCATCACCAGCTGGAGGCTGGCTGCAGCTCCTGCACCCCGCCATCAGCTGCTGGAGGCTGCCTGCAGCTCCTGCACCCCGCCATCAGCTGCTGGAGGCTGGCTGCTGCTCCTGCACCCCGCCATCAGCTGCTGGAGGCTGGCTGCTGCTCCTCCACCCCACCATGACCTGCTGGAGGCTGGCTGCAGCTCCTCCACCCCGCCATCAGCTGCTGGAGTTGGCTGAAGCTCCTCCAACCCGCCATCAGCTGCTGGAGGCTGGCTTCTGCTCCTCCACCCCGCCACCAGCTGCTGGAGGCTGGCTGCTGCTCCTGCACCCCGCCATCAGCTGCTGGAGGCTTCTGTTCCTCCACCCCGCCATCAGCAGCTGGAGGCTGGCTGCTGGAGGCTGGCTGCTGCTCCTCCACCCCGCCATCACCAGCTGGAGGCTGGCTGCAGCTCCTGCACCCCGCCATCAGCTGCTGGAGGCTGCCTGCAGCTCCTGCACCCCGCCATCAGCTGCTGGAGGCTGGCTGCAGCTCCTGCACCCCGCCATCAGCTGCTGGAGGCTGCCTGCAGCTCCTGCACCCGGCCATCAGCTGCTGGAGGCTGGCTGCTGCTCCTGCACCCCGCCATCAGCTGCTGGAGGCTGGCTGCTTCTCCTCCACCCCACCATGACCTGCTGGAGGCTGGCTGCAGCTCCTCCACCCCGCCATCAGCTGCTGGAGGCTGCCTGCAGCTCCTGCACCCCGCCATCAGCTGCTGGAGGCTGGCTGCAGCTCCTGCACCCCGCCATCAGCTGCTGGAGGCTGCCTGGAGCTCCTGCACCCCGCCATCAGCTGCTGGAGGCTTCTGTTCCTCCACCCCGCCATCAGCAGTTGGA
Organism: Nothobranchius furzeri; assembly: GCF_043380555.1. Lineage (NCBI taxonomy): Eukaryota > Metazoa > Chordata > Actinopteri > Cyprinodontiformes > Nothobranchiidae > Nothobranchius > Nothobranchius furzeri. The sequence continues at coordinate 149,555 of NW_027223040.1, forward strand.
GGCTGGCTGCTGGAGGCTGGCTGCTGCTCCTCCACCCCGCCATCACCAGCTGGAGGCTGGCTGCAGCTCCTGCACCCCGCCATCAGCTGCTGGAGGCTGCCTGCAGCTCCTGCACCCCGCCATCAGCTGCTGGAGGCTGGCTGCTGCTCCTGCACCCCGCCATCAGCTGCTGGAGGCTGGCTGCTGCTCCTCCACCCCACCATGACCTGCTGGAGGCTGGCTGCTGCTCCTGCACCCCGCCATCAGCTGCTGGAGGCTTCTGTTCCTCCACCACGCCATCAGCAGCTGGAGGCTGGCTGCTGGAGGCTGGCTGCTGCTCCTCCACCCCGCCATCACCAGCTGGAGGCTGGCTGCAGCTCCTGCACCCCGCCATCAGCTGATGGAGGCTGCCTGGAGCTCCTGCACCCCGCCATCAGCTGCTGGAGGCTTCTGTTCCTCTACCCCGCCATCAGCAGCTGGAGGCTGGCTGCTGGAGGCTGGCTGCTGCTCCTCCACCCCGCCATCACCAGCTGGAGGCTGGCTGCAGCTCCTGCACCCCGCCATCAGCTTCTGGAGGCTGCCTGCAGCTCCTGCACCCCGCCATCAGCTGCTGGAGGCTGGCTGCTGCTCCTGCACCCCACCATCAGCTGCTGGAGGCTGGCTGCTGCTCCTCCACCCCACCATGACCTGCTGGAGGCTGGCTGCAGCTCCTCCACCCCGCCATCAGCTGCTGGAGGCTGCCTGCAGCTCCTGCACCCCGCCATCAGCTGCTTGAGGCTGCCTGCAGCTCCTGCACCCCGCCATCAGCTGCTGGAGGCTGGCTGCAGCTCCTCCACCCCGCCATCAGCTGCTGGAGGCTGGCTTCTGCTCCTCCACCCCGCCACCAGCTGCTGGAGGCTGGCTGCTGCTCCTGCACCCCGCCATCAGCTGCTGGAGGCTTCTGTTCCTCCACCCCGCCATCAGCAGCTGGAGGCTGGCTGCTGGAGGCTGGCTGCTGCTCCTCCACCCCGCCATCACCAGCTGGAGGCTGGCTGCAGCTCCTGCACCCCGCCATCAGCTGCTGGAGGCTGCCTGGAGCTCCTGCACCCCGCCATCAGCTGCTGGAGGCTTCTGTTCCTCCACCCCGCCATCAGCAGCTGGAGGCTGGCTGCTGGAGGCTGGCTGCTGCTCCTCCACCCCGCCATCACCAGCTGGAGGCTGGCTGCAGCTCCTGCACCCCGCCATCAGCTGCTGGAGGCTGCCTGCTGCTCCTGCACCCCGCCATCAGCTGCTGGAGGCTGGCTGCTGCTCCTCCACCCCACCATGACCTGCTGGAGGCTGGCTGCAGCTCCTCCACCCCGCCATCAGCTGTTGGAGGCTGGCTGCAGCTCCTCCAACCCGCCATAAGCTGCTGGAGGCTGGCTTCTGCTCCTCCACCCCGCCACCAGCTGCTGGAGGCTGGCTGCTGCTCCTGCACCCCGCCATCAGCTGCTGGAGGCTTCTGTTCCTCCACCCCGCCATCAGCTGCTGGAGGCTGGCTGCAGCTCCTGCACCCCGCCATCAGCTGCTGGAGGCTGCCTGGAGCTCCTGCACCCCGCCATCAGCTGCTGTAGGCTTCTGTTCCTCCACCCCGCCATCAGCAGCTGGAGGCTGGCTGCTGGAGGCTGGCTGCTGCTCCTCCACCCCGCCATCACCAGCTGGAGGCTGGCTGCAGCTCCTGCACCCCGCCATCAGCTGCTGGAGGCTGCCTGCAGCTCCTGCACCCCGCCATCAGCTGCTGGAGGCTGGCTGCTGCTCCTGCACCCCGCCATCAGATGCTGGAGGCTGGCTGCTGCTCCTCCACCCCACCATAACCTGCTGGATGCTGGCTGCAGCTCCTCCACCCCACCATCAGCTGCTGGAGGCTGCCTGCAGCTCCTGCACCCCGCCCTCAGCTGCTGGAGGCTGCCTGCAACTCCTGCACCCCGCCATCAGCTGCTGGAGGCTGGCTGCAGCTCCTCCACCCCGCCATCAGCTGCTGGAGGCTGGCTTCTGCTCCTCCACCCCGCCACCAGCTGCTGGAGGCTGGCTGCTGCTCCTGAACCCCGCCATCAGCTGCTGGAGGCTTCTGTTCCTCCACCTCGCCATCAGCAGCTGGAGGCTGGCTGCTGGAGGCTGGCTGCTGCTCCTCCACCCCGCCATCACCAGCTGGAGGCTGGCTGCAGCTCCTGCACCCCGCCATCAGCTGCTGGAGGCTGCCTGGAAATCCTGCACCCCGCCATCAGCTGCTGGAGAATTCTGCTCCTCCACCCCGCCATCACCAGCTGGAGGCTGGCTGCAGCTCCTGCACCCCGCCATCAGCTGCTGGAGGCTGCCTGCAGCTCCTGCACCCCGCCATCAGCTGCTGGAGGCTGGCTGCTGCTCCTGCACCCCGCCATCAGCTGCTGGAGGCTGGCTGCTGCTCCTCCACCCCACCATGACCTGCTGGAGGCTGGCTGCAGTTCCTCTACCCCGCCATCAGCTGCTGGAGGCTGCCTGCAGCTCCTGCACCCCGTCATCAGCTGCTGGAGGCTGCCTGCAGCTCCTGCACCCCGCCATCAGCTGCTGGAGGCTGGCTGCAGCTCCTCCACCCCGCCATCAGCTGCTGGAGGCTGGCTTCTGCTCCTCCACCCCGCCACCAGCTGCTGGAGGCTGGCTGCTGCTCCTGCACCCCACCATCAGCTGCTGGAGGCTTCTGTTCCTCCACCCCGCCATCAGCAGCTGGAGGCTGGCTGCTGGAGGCTGGCTGCTGCTCCTCCACCCCGCCATCACCAGCTGGAGGCTGGCTGCAGCTCCTGCACCCCGCCATCAGCTGCTGGAGGCTGCCTGCAGCTCCTGCACCCCGCCATCAGCTGCTGGAGGCTGGCTGCTGCTCCTGCACCCCGCCATCAGCTGCTGGAGGCTGGCTGCTGCTCCTCCACCCCACCATGACCTGCTGGAGGCTGCCTGCAGCTCCTCCACCCCGCCATCAGCTGCTGGAGGCTGCCTGCAGCTCCTGCACCCCGCCATCAGCTGCTGGAGGCTGCCTGCAGCTCCTGCACCCCGCCATCAGCTGCTGGAGGCTGGCTGATGCTCCTCCACCCCGCCATCAGCTGCTGGAGGCTTCTGTTCCTCCACCCCGCCATCAGCAGCTGGAGGCTGGCTGCTGGAGGCTGGCTGCAGCTCCTCCACACCGCCATCACCAGCTGGAGGCTGGCTGCAGCTCCTGCACCCCGCCATCAGCTGCTGGAGGCTGCCTGCAGCTCCTGCACCCCGCCATCAGCTGCTGGAGGCTGGCTGCTGCTCCTGCACCCCGCCATCAGCTGCTGGAGGCTGGCTGCTGCTCCTCCACCCCACCATGACCTGCTGGAGGCTGGCTGCAGCTCCTCCACCCCGCCATCAGCTGCTGGAGTTGGCTGAAGCTCCTCCAACCCGCCATCAGCTGCTGGAGGCTGGCTTCTGCTCCTCCACCCCGCCACCAGCTGCTGGAGGCTGGCTGCTGCTCCTGCACCCCGCCATCAGCTGCTGGAGGCTTCTGTTCCTCCACCCCGCCATCAGCAGCTGGAGGCTGGCTGCTGGAGGCTGGCTGCTGCTCCTCCACCCCGCCATCACCAGCTGGAGGCTGGCTGCAGCTCCTGCACCCCGCCATCAGCTGCTGGAGGCTGCCTGGAGCTCCTGCACCCCGCCATCAGCTGCTGGAGGCTTCTGTTCCTCCACCCCGCCATCAGCAGCTGGAGGCTGGCTGCTGCTCCTCCACCCCGCCATCACCAGCTGGAGGCTGGCTGCAGCTCCTGCACCCCGCCATCAGCTGCTGGAGGCTGGCTGCTGCTCCTGCACCCCGCCACCAGCTGCTGGAGGCTGGCTGCTGCTCCTCCACCCCACGATGACCTGCTGGAGGCTGGCTGCAGCTCCTCCACCCCGCCATCAGCTGCTGGAGGCTGCCTGCCGCTCCTGCACCCCGCCATCAGCTGCTGGAGGCTGCCTGCAGCTCCTGCACCCCGCCATCAGCTGCTGGAGGCTGGCTTCTGCTCCTCCACCCCGCCACCAGCTGCTGGAGGCTGGCTGCTGCTCCTGCACCCCGCCATTAGCTGCTGGAGGCTTCTGTTCCTCCACCCCGCCATCAGCAGCTGGAGGCTGGCTGCTGGAGGCTGGCTGCTGCTCCTCCACCCCGCCATCACCAGCTGGAGACTGGCTGCAGCTCCTGCACCCCGCCATCAGCTGCTGGAGGCTGCCTGGAGCTCCTGCACCCCGCCATCAGCTGCTGGAGGCTTCTGTTCCTCCACCCCGCCATCAGCAGCTGGAGGCTGGCTGCTGGAGGCTGGCTGCTGCTCCTCCACCCCGCCATCACCAGCTGGAGGCTGGCTGCAGCTCCTGCACCCCGCCATCAGCTGCTGGAGGCTGCCTGCAGCTCCTCCACCCCACCATGACCTGCTGGAGGCTGGCTGCAGCTCCTCCACCCCGCCATCAGCAGCTGGAGGCTGCCTGCAGCTCCTGCACCCCGCAATCAGCTGCTGGAGGCTGCCTGCAGCTCCTGCACCCCGCCATCAGCTGCTGGAGTATGGCTGCAGCTCCTCCACCCCGCCATCAGCTGCTGGAGGCTGGCTTCTGCTCCTCCACCCCGCCACCAGCTGCTGGAGGCTGGCTGCTGCTCCTCCACCCCGCCATCAGCAGCTGGAGGCTGGCTGCTGGAGGCTGGCTGCTGCTCCTCCACCCCGCCATCACCAGCTGGAGGCTGGCTGAAGCTCCTGCACCCCGCCATCAGCTGCTGGAGGCTGCCTGCAGCTCCTGCACCCCGCCATCAGCTGCTGGAGGCTGGCTGCTGCTCCTGCACCCCGCCATCAGCTGCTGGAGGCTGGCTGCTGCTCCTCCACCCCACCATGACCTGCTGGAGGCTGGCTGCAGCTCCTCCACCCCGCCATCACCAGCTGGAGGCTGGCTGCTGGAGGCTGGCTGCTGCTCCTCCACCCCGCCATCACCAGCTGGAGGCTGGCTGCAGCTCCTGCACCCCGCCATCAGCTGCTGGAGGCTGCCTGCAGCTCCTGCACCCCGCCATCAGCTGCTGGAGGCTGGCTGCTGCTCCTGCACCCCGCCATCAGCTGCTGGAGGCTGCCTGCAGCTCCTGCACCCCGCCATCAGATGCTGGAGGCTGGCTTCTGCTCCTCCACCCCGCCACCAGCTGCTGGAGGCTGGCTGCTGCTCCTGCACCCCGCCATCAGCTGCTGGAGGCTTCTATTCCTCCACCCCGCCATCAGCAGCTGGAGGCTGGCTGCTGGAGGCTGGCTGCTGCTCCTCCACCCCGCCATCACCATCTGGAGGCTGGCTGCAGCTCCTGCACCCCGCCATCAGCTGCTGGAGGCTGCCTGGAGCTCCTGCACCCCGCCATCAGCTGCTGGAGGCTTCTGTTCCTCCACCCCGCCATCAGCAGCTGGAGGCTGGCTGCTGGAGGCTTGCTGCTGCTCCTCCACCCCGCCATCACCAGCTGGAGGCTGGCTGCAGCTCCTGCACCCCGCCATCAGCTGCTGGAGGCTGGCTGCTGCTCCTGCACCCCGCCATCAGCTGCTGGAGGCTGGCTGCTGCTCCTCCACCCCACCATGACCTGCTGGAGGCTGGCTGCAGCTCCTCCACCCCGCCATCAGCTGCTGGAGGCTGCCTGCAGCTCCTGCACCCCGCCATCAGCTGCTGGAGGCTGCCTGCAGCTCCTGCACCCCGCCATCAGCTGCTGGAGGCTGGCTGCAGCTCCTCCAACCCACCATCAGCTGCTGGAGGCTGGCTTCTGCTCCTCCACCCCGCCACCAGCTGCTGGAGGCTTGCTGCTGCTCCTGCACCCCGCCATCAGCTGCTGGAGGCTTCTGTTCCTCCACCCCGCCATCACCAGCTGGAGGCTGGCTGCTGGAGGCTGGCTGCTGCTCCTCCACCCCGCCATCAACAGCTGGAGACTGGCTGCAGCTCCTGCACCCCGCCATCAGCTGCTGGAGGCTGCCTGGAGCTCCTGCACCCCGCCATCAGCTGCTGGAGGCTTCTGTTCCTCCACCCCGCCATCAGCAGCTGGAGGCTGGCTGCTGGAGGCTGGCTGCTGCTCCTCCACCCCGCCATCACCTGCTGGAGGCTGGCTGCAGCTCCTGCACCCCGCCATCAGCTGCTGGAGGCTGCCTGCAGCTCCTGCACCCCGCCATCAGCTGCTGGAGGCTGGCTGCTGCTCCTGCACCCCGCCATCAGCTGCTGGAGGCTGGCTGCTGCTCCTCCACCCCACCATGACCTGCTGGAGATGGCTGCAGCTCCTCCACCCCGCCATCAGCAGCTGGAGGCTGCCTGCAGCTCCTGCACCCCGCAATCAGCTGCTGGAGGCTGCCTGCAGCTCCTGCACCCCGCCATTAGCTGCTGGAGGATGGCTGCAGCTCCTCCACCCCGCCATCAGCTGCAGGAGGCTGGCTGCAGCTCCTCCACCCCGCCATCAGCTGCTGGAGGCTGCCTGCAGCTCCTGCACCCCGCCATCAGCTGCTGGAGGCTTCTGTTCCTCCACCCCGCCATCAGCAGCTGGAGGCTGGCTGCTGGAGGCTGGCTGCTGGAGGCTGGCTGCAGCTCCTCCACCCCGCCATCAGCTGCTGCAGGCTGGCTGCTGCTCCTGCACCCCGCCATCAGCTGCTGGAGGCTTCTGTTCCTCCACCCCGCCATCAGCAGCTGGAGGCTGGCTGCTGGAGGCTGGCTGCTGCTCCTCCACCCCGCCATCACCAGCTGGAGGCTGGCTGCAGCTCCTGCACCCCGCCATCAGCTGCTGGAGGCTGCCTGCAGCTCCTGCACCCCGCCATCAGCTGCTGGAGGCTGGCTGCTGCTCCTGCCACCCGCCATCAGCTGCTGGAGGCTGGCTGCTGCTCCTCCACCCCACCATGACCTGCTGGAGGCTGGCTGCAGCTCCTCCACCTCGCCATCAGCTGCTGGAGGCTGCCTGCAGCTCCTGCACCCCGCCATCAGCTGCTGGAGGCTGCCTGCAGCTCCTGCACACCGCCATCAGCTGCTGGAGGCTGGCTGCAGCTCCTCCACCCCGCCATCAGCTGCTGGAGGCTGGCTTCTGCTCCTCCACCCCGCCACCAGCTGCTGGAGGCTGGCTGCTGCTCCTCCACCCCGCCATCACCAGCTGGAGGCTGGCTGCAGCTCCTGCACCCCGCCATCAGCTGCTGGAGGCTGCCTGGAGCTCCTGCACCCCGCCATCAGCTGCTGGAGGCTTCTGTTCCTCCACCCCACCATCAGCAGCTGGAGGCTGGCTGCTGGAGGCTGGCTGCTGCTCCTCCACCCCGCCATCACCAGCTGGAGGCTGGCTGCAGCTCCTGCACCCCGCCATCAGCTGCTGGAGGCTGGCTGCTGCTCCTGCACCCCGCCATCAGCTGCTGGAGGCTGGCTGCTGCTCCTCCACCCCACCATGACCTGCTGGAGGCTGGCTGCAGCTCCTCCACCCCGCCATCACCAGCTGGAGGCTGGCTGCAGCTCCTGCACCCCGCCATCAGCTGCTGGAGGCTGCCTGCAGCTCCTCCACCCCACCATGACCTGCTGGAGGCTGGCTGCAGCTCCTCCACCCCGCCATCAGCAGCTGGAGGCTGCCTGCAGCTCCTGCACCCCGCAATCAGCTGCTGGAGGCTGCCTGCAGCTCCTGCACCCCGCCATCAGCTGCTGGAGTATGGCTGCAGCTCCTCCACCCCGCCATCAGCTGCTGGAGGCTGGCTGCTGCTCCTCCACCCCGCCATCACCAGCTGGAGGCTGGCTGCAGCTCCTGCACCCCGCCATCAGCTGCTGGAGGCTTCTGTTCCTCCACCCCGCCATCAGCAGCTGGAGGCTGGCTACTGGAGGCTGGCTGCTGCTCCTCCACCCCGCCATCACCAGCTGGAGGCTGGCTGCAGCTCCTGCACCCCGCCATCAGCTGCTGGAGGCTGCCTGCAGCTCCTGCACCCCGCCATCAGCTGCTGGAGGCTGGCTGCTGCTCCTGCACCCCGCCATCAGCTGCTGGAGGCTGGCTGCTGCTCCTCCACCCCACCATGACCTGCTGGAGGCTGGCTGCAGCTCCTCCACCCCGCCATCACCAGCTGGAGGCTGGCTGTTGGAGGCTGGCTGCTGCTCCTCCACCCCGCCATCACCAGCTGGAGGCTGGCTGCAGCTCCTGCACCCCGCCATCAGCTGCTGGAGGCTGCCTGCAGCTCCTGCACCCCGCCATCAGCTGCTGGAGGCTGGCTGCTGCTCCTGCACCCCGCCATCAGCTGCTGGAGGCTGCCTGCAGCTCCTGCACCCCGCCATCAGATGCTGGAGGCTGGCTGAAGCTCCTCCACCCCGCCATCAGCTGCTGGAGGCTGGCTTCTGCTCCTCCACCCCGCCACCAGCTGCTGGAGGCTGGCTGCTGCTCCTGCACCCCGCCATCAGCTGCTGGAGGCTTCTGTTCCTCCACCCCGCCATCAGCAGCTGGAGGCTGGCTGCTGGAGGCTGGCTGCTGCTCCTCCACCCCGCCATCACCAGCTGGAGGCTGGCTGCAGCTCCTGCACCCCGCCATCAGCTGCTGGAGGCTGCCTGCAGCTCCTGCACCCCGCCATCAGCTGCTGGAGGCTGGCTGCTGCTCCTGCACCCCGCCATCAGCTGCTGGAGGCTGGCTGCTGCTCCTCCACCCTACCATGACCTGCTGGAGGCTGCCTGCAGCTCCTCCACCCCGCCATCAGCTGCTGGAGGCTGCCTGCAGATCCTGCACCCCGCCATCAGCTGCTGGAGGCTGCCTGCAGCTCCTGCACCCCGCCATCAGCTGCTGGAGGCTGGCTGCAGCTCCTCCACCCCGCCATCAGCTGCTGGAGGCTTCTGTTCCTCCACCCCGCCATCAGCAGCTGGAGGCTGGCTGCTGGAGGCTGGCTGCAGCTCCTCCACCCCGCCATCACCAGCTGGAGACTGGCTGCAGCTCCTGCACCCCGCCATCAGCTGCTGGAGGCTGCCTGCAGCTCCTGCACCCCGCCATCAGCTGCTGGAGGCTGGCTGCTGCTCCTGCACCCCGCCATCAGCTGCTGGAGGCTGGCTGCTGCTCCTCCACCCCACCATGACCTGCTGGAGGCTGGCTGCAGCTCCTCCACCCCGCCATCAGCTGCTGGAGGCTGCCTGCAACTCCTGCACCCCGCCATCAGCTGCTGGAGGCTGCCTGCAGCTCCTGCACCCCGCCATCAGCTGCTGGAGGCTGGCTGAAGCTCCTCCACCCCGCCATCAGCTGCTGGAGGCTGGCTTCTGCTCCTCCACCCCGCCACCAGCTGCTGGAGGCTGGCTGCTGCTCCTGCACCCCGCCATCAGCTGCTGGAGGCTTCTGTTCCTCCACCCCGCCATCAGCAGCTGGAGGCTGGCTGCTGGAGGCTGGCTGCTGCTCCTCCACCCCGCCATCACCATCTGGAGGCTGGCTGCAGCTCCTGCACCCCGCCATCAGCTGCTGGAGGCTTCTGTTCCTCCACCCCGCCATCAGCAGCTGGAGGCTGGCTGCTGGAGGCTGGCTGCTGCTCCTCCACCCCGCCATCACCAGCTGGACGCTGGCTCCAGCTCCTGCACCCCGCCATCAGCTGCTGGAGGCTGCCTGGAGCTCCTGCACCCCGCCATCAGCTGCTGGAGGCGTCTGTTCCTCCACCCCGCCATCAGCAGCTGGAGGCTGGCTGCTGGAGGCTGGCTGCTGCTCCTCAACCCCGCCATCACCAGCTGGAGGCTGGCTGCAGCTCCTGCACCCCGCCATCAGCTGCTGGAGGCTGCCTGCAGCTCCTGCACCCCGCCATCAGCTGCTGGAGGCTGGCTGCTGCTCCTGCACCCCGCCATCAGCTGCTGGAGGCTGGCTGCTGCTCCTCCACCCCACCATGACCTGCTGGAGGCTGGCTGCAGCTCCTCCACCCCGCCATCAGCTGCTGGAGGCTGCCTGCAACTCCTGCACCCCGCCATCAGCTGCTGGAGGCTGCCTGCAGCTCCTGCACCCCGCAATCAGCTGCTGGATTTGGCTGAAGCTCCTCCACCCCGCCATCAGCTGCTGGAGGCTGGCTTCTGCTCCTCCACCCCGCCACCAGCTGCTGGAGGCTGGCTGCTGCTCCTGCACCCCGCCATCAGCTGCTGGAGGCTTCTGTTCCTCCACCCCGCCATCAGCAGCTGGAGGCTGGCTGCTGGAGGCTGGCTGCTGCTCCTCCACCCCGCCATCACCAGCTGGAGGCTGGCTGCAGCTCCTGCACCCCGCCATCAGCTGCTGGAGGCTTCTGTTCCTCCACCCCGCCATCAGCAGCTGGAGGCTGGCTGCTGCTCCTCCACCCCGCCATCACCAGCTGGAGGCTGGCTGCAGCTCCTGCACCCCGCCATCAGCTGCTGGAGGCTGGCTGATGCTCCTGCACCCCGCCATCAGCTGCTGGAGGCTGGCTGCTGCTCCTCCACCCCACCATGACCTGCTGGAGGCTGGCTGCAGCTCCTCCACCCCGCCATCAGCTGCTGGAGGCTGCCTGCAGCTCCTGCACCCCGCCATCAGCTGCTGGAGGCTGCCTGCAGCTCCTGCACCCCGCCATCAGCTGCTGGAGGCTGGCTGCAGCTCCTCCACCCCACCATCAGCTGCTGGAGGCTGGCTTCTGCTCCTCCACCCCGCCACCAGCTGCTGGAGGCTGGCTGCTGCTCCTGCACCCCGCCATTAGCTGCTGGAGGCTTCTGTTCCTCCACCCCGCCATCAGCAGCTGGAGGCTGGCTGCTGGAGGCTGGCTGCTGCTCCTCCACCCCGCCATCACCAGCTGGAGACTGGCTGCAGCTCCTGCACCCCGCCATCAGCTGCTGGAGGCTGCCTGGAGCTCCTGCACCCCGCCATCAGCTGCTGGAGGCTTCTGTTCCTCCACCCCGCCATCAGCAGCTGGAGGCTGGCTGCTGGAGGCTGGCTGCTGCTCCTCCACCCCGCCATCAACAGCTGGAGGCTGGCTGCAGCTCCTGCACCCCGCCATCAGCTGCTGGAGGCTGCCTGCAGCTCCTCCACCCCACCATGACCTGCTGGAGGCTGGCTGCAGCTCCTCCACCCCGCCATCAGCAGCTGGAGGCTGCCTGCAGCTCCTGCACCCCGCAATCAGCTGCTGGAGGCTGCCTGCAGCTCCTGCACTCCGCCATCAGCTGCTGGAGTATGGCTGCAGCTCCTCCACCCCGCCATCAGCTGCTGGAGGCTGGCTTCTGCTCCTCCACCCCGCCACCAGCTGCTGGAGGCTGGCTGCTGCTCCTGCACCCCGCCATCAGCTGCTGGAGGCTTCTGTTCCTCCACCCCGCCATCAGCAGCTGGAGGCTGGCTGCTGGAGTCTGGCTGCTGCTCCTCTACCCCGCCATCACCAGCTGGAGGCTGGCTGCAGCTCCTGCACCCCGCCATCAGCTGCTGGAGGCTGCCTGCAGCTCCTGCACCCCGCCATCAGCTGCTGGAGGCTTCTGTTCCTCCACCCCGCCATCAGCAGCTGGAGGCTGGCTGCTGCTCCTCCACCCCGCCATCACCAGCTGGAGGCTGGCTGCAGCTCCTGCACCCCGCCATCAGCTGCTGGAGGCTGCCTGCAGCTCCTGCACCCCGCCATCAGCTGCTGGAGGCTGGCTGCTGCTCCTGCACCCCGCCATCAGCTGCTGGAGGCTGGCTGCTGCTCCTCCACCCCACCATGACCTGCTGGAGGCTGGCTGCAGCTCCTCCACCCCGCCATCACCAGCTGGAGGCTGGCGGCTGGAGGCTGGCTGCTGCTCCTCCACCCCGCCATCACCAGCTGGAGGCTGGCTGCAGCTCCTGCACCCCGCCATCAGCTGCTGGAGGCTGCCTGCAGCTCCTGCACCCCGCCATCAGCTGCTGGAGGCTGGCTGCTGCTCCTGCACCCCGCCATCAGCTGCTGGAGGCTGCCTGCAGCTCCTGCACCCCGCCATCAGATGCTGGAGGCTGGCTGAAGCTCCTCCACCCCGCCATCAGCTGCTGGAGGCTGGCTTCTGCTCCTCCACCCCGCCACCAGCTGCTGGAGGCTGGCTGCTGCTCCTGCACCCCGCCATCAGCTGCTGGAGGCTTCTGTTCCTCCACCCCGCCATCAGCAGCTGGAGGCTGGCTGCTGGAGGCTGGCTGCTCCTCCTCCACCCCGCCATCACCAGCTGGAGGCTGGCTGCAGCTCCTGCACCCCGCCATCAGCTGCTGGAGGCTGCCTGGAGCTCCTGCACCCCGCCATCAGCTGCTGGAGGCTTCTGTTCCTCCACCCCGCCATCAGCAGCTGGAGGCTGGCTGCTGGAGGCTTGCTGCTGCTCCTCCACCCCGCCATCACCAGCTGGAGGCTGGCTGCAGCTCCTGCACCCCGCCATCAGCTGCTGGAGGCTGGCTGCTGCTCCTGCACCCCGCCATCAGCTGCTGGAGGCTGGCTGCTGCTCCTCCACCCCACCATGACCTGCTGGAGGCTGGCTGCAGCTCCTCCACCCCGCCATCAGCTGCTGGAGGCTGCCTGCAGCTCCTGCACCCCGCCATCAGCTGCTGGAGGCTGCCTGCAGCTCCTGCACCCCGCCATCAGCTGCTGGAGGCTGGCTGCAGCTCCTCCAACCCACCATCAGCTGCTGGAGGCTGGCTTCTGCTCCTCCACCCCGCCACCAGCTGCTGGAGGCTGGCTGCTGCTCCTGCACCCCGCCATCAGCTGCTGGAGGCTTCTGTTCCTCCACCCCGCCATCAGCAGCTGGAGGCTGGCTGCTGGAGGCTGGCTGCTTCTCCTCCACCCCGCCATCACCAGCTGGAGACTGGCTGCAGCTCCTGCACCCCGCCATCAGCTGCTGGAGGCTGCCTGGAGCTCCTGCACCCCGCCATCAGCTGCTGGAGGCTTCTGTTCCTCCACCCCGCCATCAGCAGCTGGAGGCTGGCTGCTGCTCCTCCACCCTGCCATCACCTGCTGGAGGCTGGCTGCAGCTCCTGCACCCCGCCATCAGCTGCTGGAGGCTGCCTGCAGCTCCTGCACCCCGCCATCAGCTGCTGGAGGCTGGCTGCTGCTCCTGCACCCCGCCATCAGCTGCTGGAGGCTGGCTGCTGCTCCTCCACCCCACCATGACCTGCTGGAGGTTGGCTGCAGCTCCTCCACCCCGCCATCAGCAGCTGGAGGCTGCCTGCAGCTCCTGCACCCCGCAATCAGCTGCTGGAGGCTGCCTGCAGCTCCTGCACCCCGCCATCAGCTGCTGGAGGATGGCTGCAGCTCCTCCACCCCGCCATCAGCTGCAGGAGGCTGGCTGCAGCTCCTCCACCCCGCCATCAGCTGCTGGAGGCTGCCTGCAGCTCCTGCACCCCGCCATCAGCTGCTGGAGGCTTCTGTTCCTCCACCCCGCCATCAGCAGCTGGAGGCTGGCTGCTGGAGGCTGGCTGCAGCTCCTCCACCCCGCCATCAGCTGCTAGAGGCTGGCTGCTGCTCCTGCACCCCGCCATCAGCTGCTGGAGGCTTCTGTTCCTCCACCCCGCCATCAGCAGCTGGAGGCTGGCTGCTGGAGGCTGGCTGCTGCTCCTCCACCCCGCCATCACCAGCTGGAGGCTGGCTGCAGCTCCTGCACCCCGCCATCAGCTGCTGGAGGCTGCCTGCAGCTCCTGCACCCCGCCATCAGCTGCTGGAGGCTGGCTGCTGCTCCTGCCACCCGCCATCAGCTGCTGGAGGCTGGCTGCTGCTCCTCCACCCCACCATGACCTGCTGGAGGCTGGCTGCAGCTCCTCCACCCCGCCATCAGCTGCTGGAGGTTGCCTGCAGCTCCTGCACCCCGCCATCAGCTGCTGGAGGCTGCCTGCAGCTCCTGCACACCGCCATCAGCTGCTGGAGGCTGGCTGCAGCTCCTCCACCCCGCCATCAGCTGCTGGAGGCTGGCTTCTGCTCCTCCACCCCGCCACCAGCTGCTGGAGGCTGGCAGCTGCTCCTCCACCCCGCCATCACCAGCTGGAGGCTGGCTGCAGCTCCTGCACCCCGCCATCAGCTGCTGGAGGCTGCCCGGAGCTCCTGCACCCCGCCATCAGCTGCTGGAGGCTGCCCGGAGCTCCTGCACCCCGCCATCAGCTGCTGGAGGCTTCTGTTCCTCCACCCCGCCATCAGCAGCTGGAGGCTTGCTGCTGCTCCTCCACCCCGCCATCACCAGCTGGAGGCTGGCTGCAGCTCCTGCACCCCGCCATCAGCTGCTGGAGGCTGGCTGCTGCTCCTGCACCCCGCCATCAGCTGCTGGAGGCTGGCTGCTGCTCCTCCACCCCACCATGACCTGCTGGAGGCTGGCTGCAGCTCCTCCACCCCGCCATCAGCTGCTGGAGGCTGCCTGCAGCTCCTGCACCCCGCCATCAGCTGCTGGAGGCTGCCTGCAGCTCCTGCACCCCGCCATCAGCTGCTGGAGGCTGGCTGCAGCTCCTCCACCCCACCATCAGCTGCTGGAGGCTGGCTTCTGCTCCTCCACCCCGCCACCAGCTGCTGGAGGCTGGCTGCTGCTCCTGCACCCCGCCATTAGCTGCTGGAGGCTTCTGTTCCTCCACCCCGCCATCAGCAGCTGGAGGCTGGCTGCTGGAGGCTGGCTGCTGCTCCTCCACCCCGCCATCACCAGCTGGAGACTGGCTGCAGCTCCTGCACCCCGCCATCAGATGCTGGAGGCTGCCTGGAGCTCCTGCACCCCGCCATCAGCTGCTGGAGGCTTCTGTTCCTCCACCCCGCCATCAGCAGCTGGAGGCTGGCTGCTGGAGGCTGGCTGCTGCTCCTCCACCCCGCCATCACCAGCTGGAGGCTGGCTGCAGCTCCTGCACCCCGCCATCAGCTGCTGGAGGCTGCCTGCAGCTCCTCCACCCCACCATGACCTGCTGGAGGCTGGCTGCAGCTCCTCCACCCCGCCATCAGCAGCTGGAGGCTGCCTGCAGCTCCTGCACCCCGCAATCAGCTGCTGGAGGCTGCCTGCAGCTCCTGCACCCCGCCATCAGCTGCTGGAGTATGGCTGCAGCTCCTCCACCCCGCCATCAGCTGCTGGAGGCTGGCTTCTGCTCCTCCACCCCGCCACCAGCTGCTGGAGGCTGGCTGCTGCTCCTGCACCCCGCCATCAGCTGCTGGAGGCTTCTGTTCCTCCACCCCGCCATCAGCAGCTGGAGGCTGGCTGCTGGAGGCTGGCTGCTGCTCCTCCACCCCGCCATCACCAGCTGGAGGCTGGCTGCAGCTCCTGCACCCCGCCATCAGCTGCCTGCAGCTCCTGCACCCCGCCATCAGCTGCTGGAGGCTTCTGTTCCTCCACCCTGCCATCAGCAGCTGGAGGCTGGCTGCTGGAGGCTGGCTGCTGCTCCTCCACCCCGCCATCACCAGCTGGAGGCTGGCTGCAGCTTCTGCACCCCGCCATCAGCTGCTGGAGGCTGCCTGCAGCTCCTGCACCCCGCTATCAGCTGCTGGAGGCTGGCTGCTGCTCCTGCACCCCGCCATCAGCTGCTGGAGGCTGGCTGCTGCTCCTCCACCCCACCATGACCTGCTGGAGGCTGGCTGCAGCTCCTCCAACCCGCCATCACCAGCTGGAGGCTGGCTGCTGGAGGCTGGCTGCTGCTCCTCCACCCCGCCATCACCAGCTGGAGGCTGGCTGCAGCTCCTGCACCCCGCCATCAGCTGCTGGAGGCTGCCTGCAGCTCCTGCACCCCGCCATCAGCTGCTGGAGGCTGGCTGCTGCTCCTGCACCCCGCCATCAGCTGCTGGAGGCTGCCTGCAGCTCCTGCACCCCGCCATCAGATGCTGGAGGCTGGCTGAAGCTCCTGCACCCCGCCATCAGCAGCTGGAGGCTGGCTGCTGGAGGCTGGCTGCTGCTCCTCCACCCCGCCATCACCAGCTGGAGGCTGGCTTCAGCTCCTGCACCCCGCCATCAGCTGCTGGAGGCTTCTGTTCCTCCACCCCGCCATCAGCAGCTGGAGGCTGGCTGCTGGAGGCTGGCTGCTGCTCCTCCACCCCGCCATCACCAGCTGGAGGCTGGCTGCAGCTCCTGCACCCCGCCATCAGCTGCTGGAGGCTGCCTGCAGCTCCTGCAACCCACCATCAGCTGCTGGAGGCTGGCTGCTGCTCCTGCACCCCGCCATCAGCTGCTGGAGGCTGGCTGCTGCTCCTCCACCCCGCCACCAGCTGCTGGAGGCTGGCTGCTGCTCCTGCACCCCGCCATCAGCTGCTGGAGGCTTCTGTTCCTCCACCCCGCCATCAGCAGCTGGAGGCTAGCTGCTGGAGGCTGGCTGCTGCTCCTCCACCCCGCCATCACCAGCTGGAGGCTGGCTGCAGCTCCTGCACCCCGCCATCAGCTGCTGGAGGCTGCCTGCAGCTCCTGCACCCCGCCATCAGCTGCTGGAGGCTTCTGTTCCTCCACCCCGCCATCAGCAGCTGGAGGCTGGCTGCTGGAGGCTGGCTGCTGCTCCTCCACCCCGCCATCACCAGCTGGAGGCTGGCTGCAGCTCCTGCACCCCGCCATCAGCTGCTGGAGGCTGCCTGCAGCTCCTGCACCCCGCCATCAGCTGCTGGAGGCTGGCTGCTGCTCCTGCACCCCGCCATCAGCTGCTGGAGGCTGGCTGCTGCTCCTCCACCCCACCATGACCTGCTGGAGGCTGGCTGCAGCTCCTCCAACCCGCCATCACCAGCTGGAGGCTGGCTGCTGGAGGCTGGCTGCTGCTCCTCCACCCCGCCATCACCAGCTGGAGGCTGGCTGCAGCTCCTGCACCCTGCCATCAGCTGCTGGAGGCTGCCTGCAGCTCCTGCACCCCGCCATCAGCTGCTGGAGGCTGGCTGCTGCTCCTGCACCCCGCCATCAGCTGCTGGAGGCTGCCTGCAGCTCCTGCACCCCGCCATCAGATGCTGGAGGCTGGCTGAAGCTCCTGCACCCCGCCATCAGCAGCTGGAGGCTGGCTGCTGGAGGCTGGCTGCTGCTCCTCCACCCCGCCATCACCAGCTGGAGGCTGGCTGCAGCTCCTGCACCCCGCCATCAGCTGCTGGAGGCTTCTGTTCCTCCACCCCGCCATCAGCAGCTGGAGGCTGGCTGCTGGAGGCTGGCTGCTGCTCCTCCACCCCGCCATCACCAGCTGGAGGCTGGCTGCAGCTCCTGCACCCCGCCATCAGCTGCTGGAGGCTGCCTGCAGCTCCTGCACCCCGCCATCAGCTGCTGGAGGCTGGCTGCTGCTCCTGCACCCCGCCATCAGCTGCTGGAGGCTGGCTGCTGCTCCTCCACCCCACCATGACCTGCTGGAGGCTGGCTGCAGCTCCTCCACCCCGCCATCACCAGCTGGAGGCTGGCTGCTGGAGGCTGGCTGCTGCTCCTCCACCCCGACATCACCAGCTGGAGGCTGGCTGCAGCTCCTGCACCCCGCCATCAGCTGCTGGAGGCTGCCTGCAGCTCCTGCACCCCGCCATCAGCTGCTGGAGGCTGGCTGCTGCTCCTGCACCCCGCCATCAGCTGCTGGAGGCTGCCTGCAGCTCCTGCACCCCGCCATCAGATGCTGGAGGCTGGCTGAAGCTCCTCCACCCCGCCATCAGCTGCTGGAGGCTGGCTTCTGCTCCTCCACCCGTCCACCAGCTGCTGGAGGCTGGCTGCTGCTCCTGCACCCCGCCATCAGCTGCTGGAGGCTTCTGTTCCTCCACCCCGCCATCAGCAGCTGGAGGCTGGCTGCTGGAGGCTGGCTGCTGCTCCTCCACCCCGCCATCACCAGCTGGAGGCTGGCTGCAGCTCCTGCACCCCGCCATCAGCTGCTGGAGGCTGCCTGGAGCTCCTGCACCCCGCCATCAGCTGCTGGAGGCTTCTGTTCCTCCACCCCGCCATCAGCAGCTGGAGGCTGGCTGCTGGAGGCTTGCTGCTGCTCCTCCACCCCGCCATCACCAGCTGGAGGCTGGCTGCAGCTCCTGCACCCCGCCATCAGCTGCTGGAGGCTGGCTGCTGCTCCTGCACCCCGCCATCAGCTGCTGGAGGCTGGCTGCAGCTCCTCCACCCCACCATCAGCTGCTGGAGGCTGGCTTCTGCTCCTCCACCCCGCCACCAGCTGCTGGAGGCTGGCTGCTGCTCCTGCACCCCGCCATCAGCTGCTGGAGGCTTCTGTTCCTCCACCCCGCCATCAGCAGCTGGAGGCTGGCTGCTGGAGGCTGGCTTCTGCTCCTCCACCCCGCCATCACCAGCTGGAGGCTGGCTGCAGCTCCTGCACCCCGCCATCAGCTGCTGGAGGCTGCCTGCAGCTCCTGCACCCCGCCATCAGCTGCTGGAGGCTGGCTGCTGCTCCTGCACCCCGCCATCAGCTGCTGGAGGCTGGCTGCTGCTCCTCCACCCCACCATGACCTGCTGGAGGCTGGCTGCAGCTCCTCCAACCCGCCATCAGCTTTTGGAGGCTGCCTGCAGCTCCTGCACCCCGCCATCAGCTGCTGGAGGCTGCCTGCAGCTCCTGCACCCCGCCATCAGCTGCTGGAGGCTGGCTGCAGCTCCTCCACCCCGCCATCAGCTGCTGGAGGCTTCTGTTCCTCCACCCCGCCATTAGCAGCTGGAGGCTGGCTGCTGGAGGCTGGCTGCTGCTCCTCCACCCCGCCATCACCAGCTGGAGGCTGGCTGCAGCTCCTGCACCCTGCCATCAGCTGCTGGAGGCTGCCTGGAGCTCCTGCACCCCGCCATCAGCTGCTGGAGGCTTCTGTTCCTCCACCCCGCCATCAGCAGCTGGAGGCTGGCTGCTGGAGGCTGGCTGCTGCTCCTCCACCCCGCCATCACCAGCTGGAGGCTGGCTGCAGCTCCTGCACCCCGCCATCAGCTGCTGGAGGCTGCCTGCAGCTCCTTCACCCCGCCATCAGCTGCTGAAGGCTGGCTGCTGCTCCTGCACCCCGCCATCAGCTGCTGGAGTCTGGCTGCTGCTCCTCCACCCCACCATGACCTGCTGGAGGCTGGCTGCAGCTCCTCCACCCCGCCATCAGCTGCTGGAGGCTGCCTGCAGCTCCTGCACCCCATCATCAGCTGCTGGAGGCTGCCTGCAGCTCCTGCACCCCGCCATCAGCTGCTGGAGGCTTCTGTTCCTCCACCCCGCCATCAGCATCTGGAGGCTGGCTGCTGGAGGCTGGCTGCTGCTCCTCCACCCCGTCATCCCCAGCTGGAGGCTGGCTGCAGCTCCTGCACCCCGCCATCAGCTGCTGGAGGCTGCCTGCAGCTCCTGCACCCCGCCATCAGCTGCTGGAGGCTGGCTGCTGCTCCTGCACCCCGCCATCAGCTGCTGGAGGCTGGCTGCTGCTCCTCCACCCCACCATGACCTGCTGGAGGCTGGCTGCAGCTCCTCAACCCCGCCATCAGCTGCTGGAGGCTGCCTGCAGCTCCTGCACCCCGCCATCAGATGCTGGAGGCTGCCTGCAGCTCCTGCACCCCGCCATCAGCTGCTGGAGGCTGGCTGCAGCTCCTCCACCCCGCCATCAGCTGCTGGAGGCTTCTGTTCCTCCACCCCGCCATCAGCAGCTGGAGGCTGCCTGCAGCTCCTGCACCCCGCCATCAGCTGCTGGAGGCTGCCTGCAGCTCCTGCACCCCGCCATCAGCTGCTGGAGGCTGGCTGCAGCTCCTCCACCCCGCCATCAGCTGCTGGAGGCTTCTGTTCCTCCACCCCGCCATCAGCAGCTGGAGGCTGGCTGCTGGAGGCTGGCTGCTGCTCCTCCACCCCGCCATCACCAGCTGGACGCTGGCTCCAGCTCCTGCACCCCGCCATCAGCTTCTGGAGGCTGCCTGGAGCTCCTGCACCCCGCCATCAGCTGCTGGAGGCTTCTGTTCCTCCAACCCGCCATCAGCAGCTGGAGGCTGGCTGCTGGAGGCTGGCTGCTGCTCCTCAACCCCGCCATCACCAGCTGTAGGCTGGCTGCAGCTCCTGCACTCCGCCATCAGCTGCTGGAGGCTGCCTGCAGCTCCTGCACCCCGCCATCAGCTGCTGGAGGCTGGCTGCTGCTCCTGCACCCCGCCATCAGCTGCTGGAGGCTGGCTGCTGCTCCTCCACCCCACCATGACCTGCTGGAGGCTGGCTGCAGCTCCTCCACCCCGCCATCAGCTGCTGGAGGCTGCCTGCAACTCCTGCACCCCGCCATCAGCTGCTGGAGGCTGCCTGCAGCTCCTGCACCCCGCCATCAGCTGCTGGAGGCTGGCTGAAGCTCCTCCACCCCGCCATCAGCTGCTGGAGGCTGGCTTCTGCTCCTCCACCTCGCCACCAGCTGCTGGAGGCTGGCTGCTGCTCCTGCACCCCGCCATCAGCTGCTGGAGGCTTCTGTTCCTCCACCCCGCCATCAGCAGCTGGAGGCTGGCTGCTGGAGGCTGGCTGCAGCTCCTCCACCCCGCCATCAGCTGCTGGAGGCTTCTGTTCCTCCACCCCGCCATCAGCAGCTGGAGGCTGGCTGCTGGAGGCTGGCTGCTGCTCCTCCACCCCGCCATCACCAGCTGGACGCTGGCTCCAGCTCCTGCACCCCGCCATCAGCTGCTGGAGGCTGCCTGGAGCTCCTGCACCCCGCCATCAGCTGCTGGAGGCTTCTGTTCCTCCACCCCGCCATCAGCAGCTGGAGGCTGGCTGCTGGAGGCTGGCTGCTGCTCCTCAACCCCGCCACCACCAGCTGGAGGCTGGCTGCAGCTCCTGCACCCCGCCATCAGCTGCTGGAGGCTGGCTGCTGCTCCTGCACCCCGCCATCAGCTGCTGGAGGCTGGCTGCTGCTCCTCCACCCCACCATGACCTGCTGGAGGCTGGCTGCAGCTCCTCCACCCCGCCATCAGCTGCTGGAGGCTGCCTGCAACTCCTGCACCCCGCCATCAGCTGCTGGAGGCTGCCTGCAGCTCCTGCACCCCGCCATCAGCTGCTGGAGTTGGCTGAAGCTCCTCCACCCCGCCATCAGCTGCTGGAGGCTGGCTTCTGCTCCTCCACCCCGCCACCAGCTGCTGGAGGCTGGCTGCTGCTCCTGCACCCCGCCATCAGCTGCTGGAGGCTTATGTTCCTCCACCCCGCCATCAGCAGCTGGAGGCTGGCTGCTGGAGGCTGGCTGCTGCTCCTCCACCCCGCCATCACCAGCTGGAGGCTGGCTGCAGCTCCTGCACCCCGCCATCAGCTGCTGGAGGCTGCCTGGAGCTCCTGCACCCCGCCATCAGCTGCTGGAGGCTTCTGTTCCTCCACCCCGCCATCAGCAGCTGGAGGCTGGCTGCTGGAGGCTGGCTGCTGCTCCTCCACCCCGCCATCACCAGCTGGAGGCTGGCTGCAGCTCCTGCAACCCGCCATCAGCTGCTGGAGGCTGGCTGCTGCTCCTGCACCCCGCCATCAGCTGCTGGAGGCTGGCTGCTGCTCCTCCACCCCACCATGACCTGCTGGAGGCTGGCTGCAACTCCTCCACCCCGCCATCAGCTGCTGGAGGCTGCCTGCAGCTCCTGCACCCCGCCATCAGCTGCTGGAGGCTGCCTGCAGCTCCTGCACCCCGCCATCAGCTGCTGGAGGCTGGCTGCAGCTCCTCCACCCCACCATCAGCTGCTGGAGGCTGGCTTCTGCTCCTCCACCCCGCCACCAGCTGCTGGAGGCTGGCTGCTGCTCCTGCACCCCGCCATTAGCTGCTGGAGGCTTCTGTTCCTCCACCCCGCCATCAGCAGCTGGAGGCTGGCTGCTGGAGGCTGGCTGCTGCTCCTGCACCCCGCCATCAGCTGCTGGAGGCTGGCTGCTGCTCCTCCACCCCACCATGACCTGCTGGAGGCTGGCTGCAGCTCCTCCACCCCGCCATCAGCTGCTGGAGGCTGCCTGCAGCTCCTGCACCCCGCCATCAGCTGCTGGAGGCTGGCTGCTGCTCCTCCACCCCGCCATCACCAGCTGGAGGCTGGCTGCAGCTCCTGCACCCCGCCATCAGCTGCTGGAGGCTGCCTGCAGCTCCTGCACCCCGCCATCAGCTGCTGGAGGCTGGCTGCTGCTCCTGCACCCCGCCATCAGCTGCTGGAGGCTGCCTGCAGCTCCTGCACCCCGCCATCAGATGCTGGAGGCTGGCTGAAGCTCCTCCACCCCGCCATCAGCTGCTGGAGGCTGGCTTCTGCTCCTCCACCCCGCCACCAGCTGCTGGAGGCTGGCTGCTGCTCCTGCACCCCGCCATCAGCTGCTGGAGGCTTCTGTTCCTCCACCCCGCCATCAGCAGCTGGAGGCTGGCTGCTGGAGGCTGGCTGCTGCTCCTCCACCCCGCCATCACCAGCTGGAGGCTGGCTGCAGCTCCTGCACCCCGCCATCAGCTGCTGGAGGCTGCCTGCAGCTCCTGCACCCCGCCATCAGCTGCTGGAGGCTGGCTGCTGCTCCTGCACCCCGCCATCAGCTGCTGGAGGCTGGCTGCTGCTCCTCCACCCTACCATGACCTGCTGGAGGCTGCCTGCAGCTCCTCCACCCCGCCATCAGCTGCTGGAGGCTGCCTGCAGATCCTGCACCCCGCCATCAGCTGCTGGAGGCTGCCTGCAGCTCCTGCACCCCGCCATCAGCTGCTGGAGGCTGGCTGCAGCTCCTCCACCCCGCCATCAGCTGCTGGAGGCTTCTGTTCCTCCACCCCGCCATCAGCAGCTGGAGGCTGGCTGCTGGAGGCTGGCTGCAGCTCCTCCACCCCGCCATCACCAGCTGGAGACTGGCTGCAGCTCCTGCACCCCGCCATCAGCTGCTGGAGGCTGCCTGCAGCTCCTGCACCCCGCCATCAGCTGCTGGAGGCTGGCTGCTGCTCCTGCACCCCGCCATCAGCTGCTGGAGGCTGGCTGCTGCTCCTCCACCCCACCATGACCTGCTGGAGGCTGGCTGCAGCTCCTCCACCCCGCCATCAGCTGCTGGAGGCTGCCTGCAACTCCTGCACCCCGCCATCAGCTGCTGGAGGCTGCCTGCAGCTCCTGCACCCCGCCATCAGCTGCTGGAGGCTGGCTGAAGCTCCTCCACCCCGCCATCAGCTGCTGGAGGCTGGCTTCTGCTCCTCCACCCCGCCACCAGCTGCTGGAGGCTGGCTGCTGCTCCTGCACCCCGCCATCAGCTGCTGGAGGCTTCTGTTCCTCCACCCCGCCATCAGCAGCTGGAGGCTGGCTGCTGGAGGCTGGCTGCTGCTCCTCCACCCCGCCATCACCATCTGGAGGCTGGCTGCAGCTCCTGCACCCCGCCATCAGCTGCTGGAGGCTGCCTGCAGCTCCTGCACCCCGCCATCAGCTGCTGGAGGCTGGCTGCTGCTCCTGCACCCCGCCATCAGCTGCTGGAGGCTGGCTGCTGCTCCTCCACCCCACCATGACCTGCTGGAGGCTGGCTGCAGCTCCTCCACCCCGCCATCAGCTGCTGGAGGCTGCCTGCAGCTCCTGCACCCCGCCATCAGCTGCTGGAGGCTGCCTGCAGCTCCTGCACCCCGCCATCAGCTGCTGGAGGCTGGCTGCAGCTCCTCCACCCCGCCATCAGCTGCTGGAGGCTTCTGTTCCTCCACCCCGCCATCAGCAGCTGGAGGCTGGCTGCTGGAGGCTGGCTGCTGCTCCTCCACCCCGCCATCACCAGCTGGACGCTGGCTCCAGCTCCTGCACCCCGCCATCAGCTGCTGGAGGCTGCCTGGAGCTCCTGCACCCCGCCATCAGCTGCTGGAGGCGTCTGTTCCTCCACCCCGCCATCAGCAGCTGGAGGCTGGCTGCTGGAGGCTGGCTGCTGCTCCTCAACCCCGCCATCACCAGCTGGAGGCTGGCTGCAGCTCCTGCACCCCGCCATCAGCTGCTGGAGGCTGCCTGCAGCTCCTGCACCCCGCCATCAGCTGCTGGAGGCTGGCTGCTGCTCCTGCACCCCGCCATCAGCTGCTGGAGGCTGGCTGCTGCTCCTCCACCCCACCATGACCTGCTGGAGGCTGGCTGCAGCTCCTCCACCCCGCCATCAGCTGCTGGAGGCTGCCTGCAACTCCTGCACCCCGCCATCAGCTGCTGGAGGCTGCCTGCAGCTCCTGCACCCCGCAATCAGCTGCTGGATTTGGCTGAAGCTCCTCCACCCCGCCATCAGCTGCTGGAGGCTGGCTTCTGCTCCTCCACCCCGCCACCAGCTGCTGGAGGCTGGCTGCTGCTCCTGCACCCCGCCATCAGCTGCTGGAGGCTTCTGTTCCTCCACCCCGCCATCAGCAGCTGGAGGCTGGCTGCTGGAGGCTGGCTGCTGCTCCTCCACCCCGCCATCACCAGCTGGAGGCTGGCTGCAGCTCCTGCACCCCGCCATCAGCTGCTGGAGGCTTCTGTTCCTCCACCCCGCCACCAGCTGCTGGAGGCTGGCTGCTGCTCCTGCACCCCGCCATCAGCTGCTGGAGGCTTCTGTTCCTCCACCCCGCCATCAGCAGCTGGAGGCTGGCTGCTGGAGTCTGGCTGCTGCTCCTCTACCCCGCCATCACCAGCTGGAGGCTGGCTGCAGCTCCTGCACCCCGCCATCAGCTGCTGGAGGCTGCCTGCAGCTCCTGCACCCCGCCATCAGCTGCTGGAGGCTTCTGTTCCTCCACCCCGCCATCAGCAGCTGGAGGCTGGCTGCTGCTCCTCCACCCCGCCATCACCAGCTGGAGGCTGGCTGCAGCTCCTGCACCCCGCCATCAGCTGCTGGAGGCTGCCTGCAGCTCCTGCACCCCGCCATCAGCTGCTGGAGGCTGGCTGCTGCTCCTGCACCCCGCCATCAGCTGCTGGAGGCTGGCTGCTGCTCCTCCACCCCACCATGACCTGCTGGAGGCTGGCTGCAGCTCCTCCACCCCGCCATCACCAGCTGGAGGCTGGCGGCTGGAGGCTGGCTGCTGCTCCTCCACCCCGCCATCACCAGCTGGAGGCTGGCTGCAGCTCCTGCACCCCGCCATCAGCTGCTGGAGGCTGCCTGCAGCTCCTGCACCCCGCCATCAGCTGCTGGAGGCTGGCTGCTGCTCCTGCACCCCGCCATCAGCTGCTGGAGGCTGCCTGCAGCTCCTGCACCCCGCCATCAGATGCTGGAGGCTGGCTGAAGCTCCTCCACCCCGCCATCAGCTGCTGGAGGCTGGCTTCTGCTCCTCCACCCCGCCACCAGCTGCTGGAGGCTGGCTGCTGCTCCTGCACCCCGCCATCAGCTGCTGGAGGTTTCTGTTCCTCCACCCCGCCATCAGCAGCTGGAGGCTGGCTGCTGGAGGCTGGCTGCTCCTCCTCCACCCCGCCATCACCAGCTGGAGGCTGGCTGCAGCTCCTGCACCCCGCCATCAGCTGCTGGAGGCTGCCTGGAGCTCCTGCACCCCGCCATCAGCTGCTGGAGGCTTCTGTTCCTCCACCCCGCCATCAGCAGCTGGAGGCTGGCTGCTGGAGGCTTGCTGCTGCTCCTCCACCCCGCCATCACCAGCTGGAGGCTGGCTGCAGCTCCTGCACCCCGCCATCAGCTGCTGGAGGCTGGCTGCTGCTCCTGCACCCCGCCATCAGCTGCTGGAGGCTGGCTGCTGCTCCTCCACCCCACCATGACCTGCTGGAGGCTGGCTGCAGCTCCTCCACCCCGCCATCAGCTGCTGGAGGCTGCCTGCAGCTCCTGCACCCCGCCATCAGCTGCTGGAGGCTGCCTGCAGCTCCTGCACCCCGCCATCAGCTGCTGGAGGCTGGCTGCAGCTCCTCCAACCCACCATCAGCTGCTGGAGGCTGGCTTCTGCTCCTCCACCCCGCCACCAGCTGCTGGAGGCTGGCTGCTGCTCCTGCACCCCGCCATCAGCTGCTGGAGGCTTCTGTTCCTCCACCCCGCCATCAGCAGCTGGAGGCTGGCTGCTTCTCCTCCACCCCGCCATCACCAGCTGGAGACTGGCTGCAGCTCCTGCACCCCGCCATCAGCTGCTGGAGGCTGCCTGGAGCTCCTGCACCCCGCCATCAGCTGCTGGAGGCTTCTGTTCCTCCACCCCGCCATCAGCAGCTGGAGGCTGGCTGCTGCTCCTCCACCCTGCCATCACCTGCTGGAGGCTGGCTGCAGCTCCTGCACCCCGCCATCAGCTGCTGGAGGCTGCCTGCAGCTCCTGCACCCCGCCATCAGCTGCTGGAGGCTGGCTGCTGCTCCTGCACCCCGCCATCAGCTGCTGGAGGCTGGCTGCTGCTCCTCCACCCCACCATGACCTGCTGGAGGTTGGCTGCAGCTCCTCCACCCCGCCATCAGCAGCTGGAGGCTGCCTGCAGCTCCTGCACCCCGCAATCAGCTGCTGGAGGCTGCCTGCAGCTCCTGCACCCCGCCATCAGCTGCTGGAGGATGGCTGCAGCTCCTCCACCCCGCCATCAGCTGCAGGAGGCTGGCTGCAGCTCCTCCACCCCGCCATCAGCTGCTGGAGGCTGCCTGCAGCTCCTGCACCCCGCCATCAGCTGCTGGAGGCTTCTGTTCCTCCACCCCGCCATCAGCAGCTGGAGGCTGGCTGCTGGAGGCTGGCTGCTGGAGGCTGGCTGCAGCTCCTCCACCCCGCCATCAGCTGCTAGAGGCTGGCTGCTGCTCCTGCACCCCGCCATCAGCTGCTGGAGGCTTCTGTTCCTCCACCCCGCCATCAGCAGCTGGAGGCTGGCTGCTGGAGGCTGGCTGCTGCTCCTCCACCCCGCCATCACCAGCTGGAGGCTGGCTGCAGCTCCTGCACCCCGCCATCAGCTGCTGGAGGCTGCCTGCAGCTCCTGCACCCCGCCATCAGCTGCTGGAGGCTGGCTGCTGCTCCTGCCACCCGCCATCAGCTGCTGGAGGCTGGCTGCTGCTCCTCCACCCCACCATGACCTGCTGGAGGCTGGCTGCAGCTCCTCCACCCCGCCATCAGCTGCTGGAGGCTGCCTGCAGCTCCTGCACCCCGCCATCAGCTGCTGGAGGCTGCCTGCAGCTCCTGCACACCGCCATCAGCTGCTGGAGGCTGGCTGCAGCTCCTCCACCCCGCCATCAGCTGCTGGAGGCTGGCTTCTGCTCCTCCACCCCGCCACCAGCTGCTGGAGGCTGGCAGCTGCTCCTCCACCCCGCCATCACCAGCTGGAGGCTGGCTGCAGCTCCTGCACCCCGCCATCAGCTGCTGGAGGCTGCCCGGAGCTCCTGCACCCCGCCATCAGCTGCTGGAGGCTGCCCGGAGCTCCTGCACCCCGCCATCAGCTGCTGGAGGCTTCTGTTCCTCCACCCCGCCATCAGCAGCTGGAGGCTTGCTGCTGCTCCTCCACCCCGCCATCACCAGCTGGAGGCTGGCTGCAGCTCCTGCACCCCGCCATCAGCTGCTGGAGGCTGGCTGCTGCTCCTGCACCCCGCCATCAGCTGCTGGAGGCTGGCTGCTGCTCCTCCACCCCACCATGACCTGCTGGAGGCTGGCTGCAGCTCCTCCACCCCGCCATCAGCTGCTGGAGGCTGCCTGCAGCTCCTGCACCCCGCCATCAGCTGCTGGAGGCTGCCTGCAGCTCCTGCACCCCGCCATCAGCTGCTGGAGGCTGGCTGCAGCTCCTCCACCCCACCATCAGCTGCTGGAGGCTGGCTTCTGCTCCTCCACCCCGCCACCAGCTGCTGGAGGCTGGCTGCTGCTCCTGCACCCCGCCATTAGCTGCTGGAGGCTTCTGTTCCTCCACCCCGCCATCAGCAGCTGGAGGCTGGCTGCTGGAGGCTGGCTGCTGCTCCTCCACCCCGCCATCACCAGCTGGAGACTGGCTGCAGCTCCTGCACCCCGCCATCAGATGCTGGAGGCTGCCTGGAGCTCCTGCACCCCGCCATCAGCTGCTGGAGGCTTCTGTTACTCCACCCCGCCATCAGCAGCTGGAGGCTGGCTGCTGGAGGCTGGCTGCTGCTCCTCCACCCCGCCATCACCAGCTGGAGGCTGGCTGCAGCTCCTGCACCCCGCCATCAGCTGCTGGAGGCTGCCTGCAGCTCCTCCACCCCACCATGACCTGCTGGAGGCTGGCTGCAGCTCCTCCACCCCGCCATCAGCAGCTGGAGGCTGCCTGCAGCTCCTGCACCCCGCAATCAGCTGCTGGAGGCTGCCTGCAGCTCCTGCACCCCGCCATCAGCTGCTGGAGTATGGCTGCAGCTCCTCCACCCCGCCATCAGCTGCTGGAGGCTGGCTTCTGCTCCTCCACCCCGCCACCAGCTGCTGGAGGCTGGCTGCTGCTCCTGCACCCCGCCATCAGCTGCTGGAGGCTTCTGTTCCTCCACCCCGCCATCAGCAGCTGGAGGCTGGCTGCTGGAGGCTGGCTGCTGCTCCTCCACCCCGCCATCACCAGCTGGAGGCTGGCTGCAGCTCCTGCACCCCGCCATCAGCTGCCTGCAGCTCCTGCACCCCGCCATCAGCTGCTGGAGGCTTCTGTTCCTCCACCCTGCCATCAGCAGCTGGAGGCTGGCTGCTGGAGGCTGGCTGCTGCTCCTCCACCCCGCCATCACCAGCTGGAGGCTGGCTGCAGCTTCTGCACCCCGCCATCAGCTGCTGGAGGCTGCCTGCAGCTCCTGCACCCCGCTATCAGCTGCTGGAGGCTGGCTGCTGCTCCTGCACCCCGCCATCAGCTGCTGGAGGCTGGCTGCTGCTCCTCCACCCCACCATGACCTGCTGGAGGCTGGCTGCAGCTCCTCCAACCCGCCATCACCAGCTGGAGGCTGGCTGCTGGAGGCTGGCTGCTGCTCCTCCACCCCGCCATCACCAGCTGGAGGCTGGCTGCAGCTCCTGCACCCCGCCATCAGCTGCTGGAGGCTGCCTGCAGCTCCTGCACCCCGCCATCAGCTGCTGGAGGCTGGCTGCTGCTCCTGCACCCCGCCATCAGCTGCTGGAGGCTGCCTGCAGCTCCTGCACCCCGCCATCAGATGCTGGAGGCTGGCTGAAGCTCCTGCACCCCGCCATCAGCAGCTGGAGGCTGGCTGCTGGAGGCTGGCTGCTGCTCCTCCACCCCGCCATCACCAGCTGGAGGCTGGCTTCAGCTCCTGCACCCCGCCATCAGCTGCTGGAGGCTTCTGTTCCTCCACCCCGCCATCAGCAGCTGGAGGCTGGCTGCTGGAGGCTGGCTGCTGCTCCTCCACCCCGCCATCACCAGCTGGAGGCTGGCTGCAGCTCCTGCACCCCGCCATCAGCTGCTGGAGGCTGCCTGCAGCTCCTGCAACCCGCCATCAGCTGCTGGAGGCTGGCTGCTGCTCCTGCACCCCGCCATCAGCTGCTGGAGGCTGGCTGCTGCTCCTCCACCCCGCCACCAGCTGCTGGAGGCTGGCTGCTGCTCCTGCACCCCGCCATCAGCTGCTGGAGGCTTCTGTTCCTCCACCCCGCCATCAGCAGCTGGAGGCTTGCTGCTGGAGGCTGGCTGCTGCTCCTCCACCCCGCCATCACCAGCTGGAGGCTGGCTGCAGCTCCTGCACCCCGCCATCAGCTGCTGGAGGCTGCCTGCAGCTCCTGCACCCCGCCATCAGCTGCTGGAGGCTTCTGTTCCTCCACCCCGCCATCAGCAGCTGGAGGCTGGCTGCTGGAGGCTGGCTGCTGCTCCTCCACCCCGCCATCACCAGCTGGAGGCTGGCTGCAGCTCCTGCACCCCGCCATCAGCTGCTGGAGGCTGCCTGCAGCTCCTGCACCCCGCCATCAGCTGCTGGAGGCTGGCTGCTGCTCCTGCACCCCGCCATCAGCTGCTGGAGGCTGGCTGCTGCTCCTCCACCCCACCATGACCTGCTGGAGGCTGGCTGCAGCTCCTCCAACCCGCCATCACCAGCTGGAGGCTGGCTGCTGGAGGCTGGCTGCTGCTCCTCCACCCCGCCATCACCAGCTGGAGGCTGGCTGCAGCTCCTGCACCCTGCCATCAGCTGCTGGAGGCTGCCTGCAGCTCCTGCACCCCGCCATCAGCTGCTGGAGGCTGGCTGCTGCTCCTGCACCCCGCCATCAGCTGCTGGAGGCTGCCTGCAGCTCCTGCACCCCGCCATCAGATGCTGGAGGCTGGCTGAAGCTCCTGCACCCCGCCATCAGCAGCTGGAGGCTGGCTGCTGGAGGCTGGCTGCTGCTCCTCCACCCCGCCATCACCAGCTGGAGGCTGGCTGCAGCTCCTGCACCCCGCCATCAGCTGCTGGAGGCTTCTGTTCCTCCACCCCGCCATCAGCAGCTGGAGGCTGGCTGCTGGAGGCTGGCTGCTGCTCCTCCACCCCGCCATCACCAGCTGGAGGCTGGCTGCAGCTCCTGCACCCCGCCATCAGCTGCTGGAGGCTGCCTGCAGCTCCTGCACCCCGCCATCAGCTGCTGGAGGCTGGCTGCTGCTCCTGCACCCCGCCATCAGCTGCTGGAGGCTGGCTGCTGCTCCTCCACCCCACCATGACCTGCTGGAGGCTGGCTGCAGCTCCTCCACCCCGCCATCACCAGCTGGAGGCTGGCTGCTGGAGGCTGGCTGCTGCTCCTCCACCCCGACATCACCAGCTGGAGGCTGGCTGCAGCTCCTGCACCCCGCCATCAGCTGCTGGAGGCTGCCTGCAGCTCCTGCACCCCGCCATCAGCTGCTGGAGGCTGGCTGCTGCTCCTGCACCCCGCCATCAGCTGCTGGAGGCTGCCTGCAGCTCCTGCACCCCGCCATCAGATGCTGGAGGCTGGCTGAAGCTCCTCCACCCCGCCATCAGCTGCTGGAGGCTGGCTTCTGCTCCTCCACCCCTCCACCAGCTGCTGGAGGCTGGCTGCTGCTCCTGCACCCCGCCATCAGCTGCTGGAGGCTTCTGTTCCTCCACCCCGCCATCAGCAGCTGGAGGCTGGCTGCTGGAGGCTGGCTGCTGCTCCTCCACCCCGCCATCACCAGCTGGAGGCTGGCTGCAGCTCCTGCACCCCGCCATCAGCTGCTGGAGGCTGCCTGGAGCTCCTGCACCCCGCCATCAGCTGCTGGAGGCTTCTGTTCCTCCACCCCGCCATCAGCAGCTGGAGGCTGGCTGCTGGAGGCTTGCTGCTGCTCCTCCACCCCGCCATCACCAGCTGGAGGCTGGCTGCAGCTCCTGCACCCCGCCATCAGCTGCTGGAGGCTGTCTGCTGCTCCTGCACCCCGCCATCAGCTGCTGGAGGCTGGCTGCTGCTCCTCCACCCCACCATGACCTGCTGGAGGCTGGCTGCAGCTCCTCCACCCCGCCATCAGCTGCTGGAGGCTGCCTGCAGCTCCTGCACCCCGCCATCAGCTGCTGGAGGCTGCCTGCAGCTCCTGCACCCCGCCATCAGCTGCTGGAGGCTGGCTGCAGCTCCTCCACCCCACCATCAGCTGCTGGAGGCTGGCTTCTGCTCCTCCACCCCGCCACCAGCTGCTGGAGGCTGGCTGCTGCTCCTGCACCCCGCCATCAGCTGCTGGAGGCTTCTGTTCCTCCACCCCGCCATCAGCAGCTGGAGGCTGGCTGCTGGAGGCTGGCTTCTGCTCCTCCACCCCGCCATCACCAGCTGGAGGCTGGCTGCAGCTCCTGCACCCCGCCATCAGCTGCTGGAGGCTGCCTGCAGCTCCTGCACCCCGCCATCAGCTGCTGGAGGCTGGCTGCTGCTCCTCCACCCCACCATGACCTGCTGGAGGCTGGCTGCAGCTCCTCCACCCCGCCATCAGCTTTTGGAGGCTGCCTGCAGCTCCTGCACCCCGCCATCAGCTGCTGGAGGCTGCCTGCAGCTCCTGCACCCCGCCATCAGCTGCTGGAGGCTGGCTGCAGCTCCTCCACCCCGCCATCAGCTGCTGGAGGCTTCTGTTCCTCCACCCCGCCATCAGCAGCTGGAGGCTGGCTGCTGGAGGCTGGCTGCTGCTCCTCCACCCCGCCATCACCAGCTGGAGGCTGGCTGCAGCTCCTGCACCCTGCCATCAGCTGCTGGAGGCTGCCTGGAGCTCCTGCACCCCGCCATCAGCTGCTGGAGGCTTCTGTTCCTCCACCCCGCCATCAGCAGCTGGAGGCTGGCTGCTGGAGGCTGGCTGCTGCTCCTCCACCCCGCCATCACCAGCTGGAGGCTGGCTGCAGCTCCTGCACCCCGCCATCAGCTGCTGGAGGCTGCCTGCAGCTCCTTCACCCCGCCATCAGCTGCTGAAGGCTGGCTGCTGCTCCTGCACCCCGCCATCAGCTGCTGGAGTCTGGCTGCTGCTCCTCCACCCCACCATGACCTGCTGGAGGCTGGCTGCAGCTCCTCCACCCCGCCATCAGCTGCTGGAGGCTGCCTGCAGCTCCTGCACCCCATCATCAGCTGCTGGAGGCTGCCTGCAGCTCCTGCACCCCGCCATCAGCTGCTGGAGGCTTCTGTTCCTCCACCCCGCCATCAGCATCTGGAGGCTGGCTGCTGGAGGCTGGCTGCTGCTCCTCCACCCCGTCATCCCCAGCTGGAGGCTGGCTGCAGCTCCTGCACCCCGCCATCAGCTGCTGGAGGCTGCCTGCAGCTCCTGCACCCCGCCATCAGCTGCTGGAGGCTGGCTGCTGCTCCTGCACCCCGCCATCAGCTGCTGGAGGCTGGCTGCTGCTCCTCCACCCCACCATGACCTGCTGGAGGCTGGCTGCAGCTCCTCAACCCCGCCATCAGCTGCTGGAGGCTGCCTGCAGCTCCTGCACCCCGCCATCAGATGCTGGAGGCTGCCTGCAGCTCCTGCACCCCGCCATCAGCTGCTGGAGGCTGGCTGCAGCTCCTCCACCCCGCCATCAGCTGCTGGAGGCTTCTGTTCCTCCACCCCGCCATCAGCAGCTGGAGGCTGCCTGCAGCTCCTGCACCCCGCCATCAGCTGCTGGAGGCTGCCTGCAGCTCCTGCACCCCGCCATCAGCTGCTGGAGGCTGGCTGCAGCTCCTCCACCCCGCCATCAGCTGCTGGAGGCTTCTGTTCCTCCACCCCGCCATCAGCAGCTGGAGGCTGGCTGCTGGAGGCTGGCTGCTGCTCCTCCACCCCGCCATCACCAGCTGGACGCTGGCTCCAGCTCCTGCACCCCGCCATCAGCTTCTGGAGGCTGCCTGGAGCTCCTGCACCCCGCCATCAGCTGCTGGAGGCTTCTGTTCCTCCACCCCGCCATCAGCAGCTGGAGGCTGGCTGCTGGAGGCTGGCTGCTGCTCCTCAACCCCGCCATCACCAGCTGTAGGCTGGCTGCAGCTCCTGCACTCCGCCATCAGCTGCTGGAGGCTGCCTGCAGCTCCTGCACCCCGCCATCAGCTGCTGGAGGCTGGCTGCTGCTCCTGCACCCCGCCATCAGCTGCTGGAGGCTGGCTGCTGCTCCTCCACCCCACCATGACCTGCTGGAGGCTGGCTGCAGCTCCTCCACCCCGCCATCAGCTGCTGGAGGCTGCCTGCAACTCCTGCACCCCGCCATC
Source organism: Nothobranchius furzeri (assembly GCF_043380555.1). Classification (NCBI taxonomy): domain Eukaryota; kingdom Metazoa; phylum Chordata; class Actinopteri; order Cyprinodontiformes; family Nothobranchiidae; genus Nothobranchius; species Nothobranchius furzeri. Next base: position 182,656 of record NW_027223040.1, read on the forward strand.
AGCTGCTGGAGGCTGCCTGCAGCTCCTGCACCCCGCCATCAGCTGCTGGAGGCTGGCTGAAGCTCCTCCACCCCGCCATCAGCTGCTGGAGGCTGGCTTCTGCTCCTCCACCTCGCCACCAGCTGCTGGAGGCTGGCTGCTGCTCCTGCACCCCGCCATCAGCTGCTGGAGGCTTCTGTTCCTCCACCCCGCCATCAGCAGCTGGAGGCTGGCTGCTGGAGGCTGGCTGCAGCTCCTCCACCCCGCCATCAGCTGCTGGAGGCTTCTGTTCCTCCACCCCGCCATCAGCAGCTGGAGGCTGGCTGCTGGAGGCTGGCTGCTGCTCCTCCACCCCGCCATCACCAGCTGGACGCTGGCTCCAGCTCCTGCACCCCGCCATCAGCTGCTGGAGGCTGCCTGGAGCTCCTGCACCCCGCCATCAGCTGCTGGAGGCTTCTGTTCCTCCACCCCGCCATCAGCAGCTGGAGGCTGGCTGCTGGAGGCTGGCTGCTGCTCCTCAACCCCGCCACCACCAGCTGGAGGCTGGCTGCAGCTCCTGCACCCCGCCATCAGCTGCTGGAGGCTGGCTGCTGCTCCTGCACCCCGCCATCAGCTGCTGGAGGCTGGCTGCTGCTCCTCCACCCCACCATGACCTGCTGGAGGCTGGCTGCAGCTCCTCCACCCCGCCATCAGCTGCTGGAGGCTGCCTGCAACTCCTGCACCCCGCCATCAGCTGCTGGAGGCTGCCTGCAGCTCCTGCACCCCGCCATCAGCTGCTGGAGTTGGCTGAAGCTCCTCCACCCCGCCATCAGCTGCTGGAGGCTGGCTTCTGCTCCTCCACCCCGCCACCAGCTGCTGGAGGCTGGCTGCTGCTCCTGCACCCCGCCATCAGCTGCTGGAGGCTTATGTTCCTCCACCCCGCCATCAGCAGCTGGAGGCTGGCTGCTGGAGGCTGGCTGCTGCTCCTCCACCCCGCCATCACCAGCTGGAGGCTGGCTGCAGCTCCTGCACCCCGCCATCAGCTGCTGGAGGCTGCCTGGAGCTCCTGCACCCCGCCATCAGCTGCTGGAGGCTTCTGTTCCTCCACCCCGCCATCAGCAGCTGGAGGCTGGCTGCTGGAGGCTGGCTGCTGCTCCTCCACCCCGCCATCACCAGCTGGAGGCTGGCTGCAGCTCCTGCAACCCGCCATCAGCTGCTGGAGGCTGGCTGCTGCTCCTGCACCCCGCCATCAGCTGCTGGAGGCTGGCTGCTGCTCCTCCACCCCACCATGACCTGCTGGAGGCTGGCTGCAGCTCCTCCACCCCGCCATCAGCTGCTGGAGGCTGCCTGCAGCTCCTGCACCCCGCCATCAGCTGCTGGAGGCTGCCTGCAGCTCCTGCACCCCGCCATCAGCTGCTGGAGGCTGGCTGCAGCTCCTCCACCCCACCATCAGCTGCTGGAGGCTGGCTTCTGCTCCTCCACCCCGCCACCAGCTGCTGGAGGCTGGCTGCTGCTCCTGCACCCCGCCATTAGCTGCTGGAGGCTTCTGTTCCTCCACCCCGCCATCAGCAGCTGGAGGCTGGCTGCTGGAGGCTGGCTGCTGCTCCTGCACCCCGCCATCAGCTGCTGGAGGCTGGCTGCTGCTCCTCCACCCCACCATGACCTGCTGGAGGCTGGCTGCAGCTCCTCCACCCCGCCATCAGCTGCTGGAGGCTGCCTGCAGCTCCTGCACCCCGCCATCAGCTGCTGGAGGCTGCCTGCAGCTCCTGCACCCCGCCATCAGCTGCTGGAGGCTGCCTGCAGCTCCTGCACCCCGCCATCAGCTGCTGGAGGCTGGCTGCTCTTCCTCCACCCCGCCACCAGCTGCTGGAGGCTGGCTGCTGCTCCTGCACCCCGCCATCAGCTGCTGGAGGCTTCTGTTCCTCCACCCCGCCATCAGCAGCTGGAGGCTGGCTGCTGGAGGCTGGCTGCTGCTCCTCCACCCCGCCATCACCAGCTGGAGACTGGCTGCAGCTCCTGCACCCCGCCATCAGCTGCTGGAGGCTGCCTGGAGCTCCTGCACCCCGCCATCAGCTGCTGGAGGCTTCTGTTCCTCCACCCCGCCATCAGCAGCTGGACGCTGGCTGCTGGAGGCTGGCTGCTGCTCCTCCACCCCGCCATCACCTGCTGGAGGCTGGCTGCAGCTCCTGCACCCCGCCATCAGCTGCTGGAGGCTGCCTGCAGCTCCTGCACCCCGCCATCAGCTGCTGGAGGCTGGCTGCTGCTCCTGCACCCCGCCATCAGCTGCTGGAGGCTGGCTGCTGCTCCTCCACCCCACCATGACCTGCTGGAGGTTGGCTGCAGCTCCTCCACCCCGCCATCAGCAGCTGGAGGCTGCCTGCAGCTCCTGCACCCCGCAATCAGCTGCTGGAGGCTGCCTGCAGCTCCTAAACCCCGCCATCAGCTGCTGGAGGATGGCTGCAGCTCCTCCACCCCGCCATCAGCTGCAGGAGGCTGGCTGCAGCTCCTCCACCCCGCCATCAGCTGCTGGAGGCTGCCTGCAGCTCCTGCACCCCGCCATCAGCTGCTGGAGGCTTCTGTTCCTCCACCCCGCCATCAGCAGCTGGAGGCTGGCTGCTGGAGGCTGGCTGCTGGAGGCTGGCTGCAGCTCCTCCACCCCGCCATCAGCTGCTGGAGGCTGGCTGCTGCTCCTGCACCCCGCCATCAGCTGCTGGAGGCTTCTGTTCCTCCACCCCGCCATCAGCAGCTGGAGGCTGGCTGCTGGAGGCTGGCTGCTGCTCCTCCACCCCGCCATCACCAGCTGGAGGCTGGCTGCAGCTCCTGCACCCCGCCATCAGCTGCTGGAGGCTGCCTGCAGCTCCTGCACCCCGCCATCAGCTGCTGGAGGCTGGCTGCTGCTCCTGCCACCCGCCATCAGCTGCTGGAGGCTGGCTGCTGCTCCTCCACCCCACCATGACCTGCTGGAGGCTGGCTGCAGCTCCTCCACCCCGCCATCAGCTGCTGGAGGCTGCCTGCAGCTCCTGCACCTCGCCATCAGCTGCTGGAGGCTGCCTGCAGCTCCTGCACACCGCCATCAGCTGCTGGAGGCTGGCTGCAGCTCCTCCACCCCGCCATCAGCTGCTGGAGGCTGGCTTCTGCTCCTCCACCCCGCCACCAGCTGCTGGAGGCTGGCTGCTGCTCCTCCACCCCGCCATCACCAGCTGGAGGCTGGCTGCAGCTCCTGCACCCCGCCATCAGCTGCTGGAGGCTGCCTGGAGCTCCTGCACCCCGCCATCAGCTGCTGGAGGCTTCTGTTCCTCCACCCCGCCATCAGCAGCTGGAGGCTGGCTGCTGGAGGCTGGCTGCTGCTCCTCCACCCCGCCATAACCAGCTGGAGGCTGGCTGCAGCTCCTGCACCCCGCCATCAGCTGCTGGAGGCTGGCTGCTGCTCCTGCACCCCGCCATCAGCTGCTGGAGGCTGGCTGCTGCTCCTCCACCCCACCATGACCTGCTGGAGGCTGGCTGCAGCTCCTCCACCCCGCCATCAGCTGCTGGAGGCTGCCTGCAGCTCCTGCACCCCGCCATAAGCTGCTGGAGGCTGCCTGCAGCTCCTGCACCCCGCCATCAGCTGCTGGAGGCTGGCTGCAGCTCCTCCACCCCACCATCAGCTTCTGGAGGCTGGCTTCTGCTCCTCCACCCCGCCACCAGCTGCTGGAGGCTGGCTGCTGCTCCTGCACCCCGCCATCAGCTGCTGGAGGCTTCTGTTCCTCCACCCCGCCATCAGCAGCTGGAGGCTGGCTGCTGGAGGCTGGCTGCTGCTCCTCCACCCCGCCATCACCAGCTGGAGACTGGCTGCAGCTCCTGCACCCCGCCATCAGCTGCTGGAGGATGCCTGGAGCTCCTGCACCCCGCCATCAGCTGCTGGAGGCTTCTGTTCCTCCACCCCGCCATCAGCAGCTGGAGGCTGGCTGCTGGAGGCTGGCTGCTGCTCCTCCACCCCGCCATCACCAGCTGGAGGCTGGCTGCAGCTCCTGCACCCCGCCATCAGCTGCTGGAGGCTGCCTGCAGCTCCTCCACCCCACCATGACCTGCTGGAGGCTGGCTGCAGCTCCTCCACCCCGCCATCAGCAGCTGGAGGCTGCCTGCAGCTCCTGCACCCCGCAATCAGCTGCTGGAGGCTGCCTGCAGCTCCTGCACCCCGCCATCAGTTGCTGGAGTATGGCTGCAGCTCCTCCACCCCGCCATCAGCTGCTGGAGGCTGGCTTCTGCTCCTCCACCCCGCCACCAGCTGCTGGAGGCTGGCTGCTGCTCCTGCACCCCGCCATCAGCTGCTGGAGGCTTCTGTTCCTCCACCCCGCCATCAGCAGCTGGAGGCTGGCTGCTGGAGGCTGGCTGCTGCTCCTCCACCCCGCCATCACCAGCTGGAGGCTGGCTGCAGCTCCTGCACCCCGCCATCAGCTGCTGGAGGCTGCCTGCAGCTCCTGCACCCCGCAATCAGCTGCTGGAGGCTTCTGTCCCTCCACCCCGCCATCAGCAGCTGGAGGCTGGCTGCTGGAGGCTGGCTGCTGCTCCTCCACCCCGCCATCACCAGCTGGAGGCTGGCTGCAGCTCCTGCACCCCGCCATCAGCTGCTGGAGGCTGCCTGCAGCTCCTGCACCCCGCCATCAGCTGCTGGAGGCTGGCTGCTGCTCCTGCACCCCGCCATCAGCTGCTGGAGGCTGGCTGCTGCTCCTCCACCCAACCATGACCTGCTGGAGGCTGGCTGCAGCTCCTCCAACCCGCCATCACCAGCTGGAGGCTGGCTGCTGGAGGCTGGCTGCTGCTCCTCCACCCCGCCATCACCAGCTGGAGGCTGGCTGCAGCTCCTGCACCCCGCCATCAGCTGCTGGAGGCTGCCTGCAGCTCCTGCACCCCGCCATCAGCTGCTGGAGGCTGGCTGCTGCTCCTGCACCCCGCCATCAGCTGCTGGAGGCTGCCTGCAGCTCCTGCACCCCGCCATCAGATGCTGGAGGCTGGCTGAAGCTCCTGCACCCCGCCATCAGCAGCTGGAGGCTGGCTGCTGGAGGCTGGCTGCTGCTCCTCCACCCCGCCATCACCAGCTGGAGGCTGGCTGCAGCTCCTGCACCCCGCCATCAGCTGCTGGAGGCTTCTGTTCCTCCACCCCGCCATCAGCAGCTGGAGGCTGGCTGCTGGAGGCTGGCTGCTGCTCCTCCACCCCGCCATCACCAGCTGGAGGCTGGATGCAGCTCCTGCACCCCGCCATCAGCTGCTGGAGGCTGCCTGCAGCTCCTGCACCCCGCCATCAGCTGCTGGAGGCTGGCTGCAGCTCCTCCACCCCGCCATCAGCTGCTGGAGGCTGGCTTCTGCTCCTCCACCCCGCCACCAGCTGCTGGAGGCTGCCTGGAGCTCCTGCACCCCGCCATCAGCTGCTGGAGGCTGGCTGCAGCTCCTCCACCCCGCCATCAGCTGCTGGAGGCTGGCTTCTGCTCCTCCACCCCGCCATCAGCTGCTGGAGGCTGCCTGGAGCTCCTGCACCCCGCCATCAGCTGCTGGGGGCTTCTGTTCCTCCACCCCGCCATCAGCAGCTGGAGGCTGGCTGCTGGAGGCTGGCTGCTGCTCCTCCACCCCGCCATCACCAGCTGGAGGCTGGCTGCAGCTCCTGCACCCCGCCATCAGCTGCTGGAGGCTGCCTGCAGCTCCTCCACCCCACCATGACCTGCTGGAGGCTGGCTGCAGCTCCTCCACCCCGCCATCAGCAGCTGGAGGCTGCCTGCAGCTCCTGCACCCCGCAATCAGCTGCTGGAGGCTGCCTGCAGCTCCTGCACCCCGCCATCAGCTGCTGGAGTATGGCTGCAGCTCCTCCACCCCGCCATCAGCTGCTGGAGGCTGGCTTCTGCTCCTCCACCCCGCCACCAGCTGCTGGAGGCTGGCTGCTGCTCCTGCACCCCGCCATCAGCTGCTGGAGGCCTCTGTTCCTCCACCCCGCCATCAGCAGCTGGAGGCTGGCTGCTGGAGGCTGGCTGCTGCTCCTCCACCCCGCCATCGCCAGCTGGAGGCTGGCTGCAGCTCCTGCACCCCGCCATCAGCTGCCTGCAGCTCCTGCACCCCGCCATCAGCTGCTGGAGGCTGCCTGCAGCTCCTGCACCCCGCCATCAGCTGCTGGAGGCTGGCTGCTGCTCCTGCACCCCGCCATCAGCTGCTGGAGGCTGGCTGCTGCTCCTCCACCCCACCATGACCTGCTGGAGGCTGGCTGCAGCTCCTCCACCCCGCCATCACCAGCTGGAGGCTGGCTGCTGGAGGCTGGCTGCTGCTCCTCCACCCCGACATCACCAGCTGGAGGCTGGCTGCAGCTCCTGCACCCCGCCATCAGCTGCTGGAGGCTGCCTGCAGCTCCTGCACCCCGCCATCAGCTGCTGGAGGCTGGCTGCTGCTCCTGCACCCCGCCATCAGCTGCTGGAGGCTGCCTGCAGCTCCTGCACCCCGCCATCAGATGCTGGAGGCTGGCTGAAGCTCCTCCACCCCGCCATCAGCTGCTGGAGGCTGGCTTCTGCTCCTCCACCCCTCCACCAGCTGCTGGAGGCTGGCTGCTGCTCCTGCACCCCGCCATCAGCTGCTGGAGGCTTCTGTTCCTCCACCCCGCCATCAGCAGCTGGAGGCTGGCTGCTGGAGGCTGGCTGCTGCTCCTCCACCCCGCCATCACCAGCTGGAGGCTGGCTGCAGCTCCTGCACCCCGCCATCAGCTGCTGGAGGCTGCCTGGAGCTCCTGCACCCCGCCATCAGCTGCTGGAGGCTTCTGTTCCTCCACCCCGCCATCAGCAGCTGGAGGCTGGCTGCTGGAGGCTTGCTGCTGCTCCTCCACCCCGCCATCACCAGCTGGAGGCTGGCTGCAGCTCCTGCACCCCGCCATCAGCTGCTGGAGGCTGTCTGCTGCTCCTGCACCCCGCCATCAGCTGCTGGAGGCTGGCTGCTGCTCCTCCACCCCACCATGACCTGCTGGAGGCTGGCTGCAGCTCCTCCACCCCGCCATCAGCTGCTGGAGGCTGCCTGCAGCTCCTGCACCCCGCCATCAGCTGCTGGAGGCTGCCTGCAGCTCCTGCACCCCGCCATCAGCTGCTGGAGGCTGGCTGCAGCTCCTCCACCCCACCATCAGCTGCTGGAGGCTGGCTTCTGCTCCTCCACCCCGCCACCAGCTGCTGGAGGCTGGCTGCTGCTCCTGCACCCCGCCATCAGCTGCTGGAGGCTTCTGTTCCTCCACCCCGCCATCAGCAGCTGGAGGCTGGCTGCTGGAGGCTGGCTTCTGCTCCTCCACCCCGCCATCACCAGCTGGAGGCTGGCTGCAGCTCCTGCACCCCGCCATCAGCTGCTGGAGGCTGCCTGCAGCTCCTGCACCCCGCCATCAGCTGCTGGAGGCTGGCTGCTGCTCCTGCACCCCGCCATCAGCTGCTGGAGGCTGGCTGCTGCTCCTCCACCCCACCATGACCTGCTGGAGGCTGGCTGCAGCTCCTCCACCCCGCCATCAGCTTTTGGAGGCTGCCTGCAGCTCCTGCACCCCGCCATCAGCTGCTGGAGGCTGCCTGCAGCTCCTGCACCCCGCCATCAGCTGCTGGAGGCTGGCTGCAGCTCCTCCACCCCGCCATCAGCTGCTGGAGGCTTCTGTTCCTCCACCCCGCCATCAGCAGCTGGAGGCTGGCTGCTGGAGGCTGGCTGCTGCTCCTCCACCCCGCCATCACCAGCTGGAGGCTGGCTGCAGCTCCTGCACCCTGCCATCAGCTGCTGGAGGCTGCCTGGAGCTCCTGCACCCCGCCATCAGCTGCTGGAGGCTTCTGTTCCTCCACCCCGCCATCAGCAGCTGGAGGCTGGCTGCTGGAGGCTGGCTGCTGCTCCTCCACCCCGCCATCACCAGCTGGAGGCTGGCTGCAGCTCCTGCACCCCGCCATCAGCTGCTGGAGGCTGCCTGCAGCTCCTTCACCCCGCCATCAGCTGCTGAAGGCTGGCTGCTGCTCCTGCACCCCGCCATCAGCTGCTGGAGTCTGGCTGCTGCTCCTCCACCCCACCATGACCTGCTGGAGGCTGGCTGCAGCTCCTCCACCCCGCCATCAGCTGCTGGAGGCTGCCTGCAGCTCCTGCACCCCATCATCAGCTGCTGGAGGCTGCCTGCAGCTCCTGCACCCCGCCATCAGCTGCTGGAGGCTTCTGTTCCTCCACCCCGCCATCAGCATCTGGAGGCTGGCTGCTGGAGGCTGGCTGCTGCTCCTCCACCCCGTCATCCCCAGCTGGAGGCTGGCTGCAGCTCCTGCACCCCGCCATCAGCTGCTGGAGGCTGCCTGCAGCTCCTGCACCCCGCCATCAGCTGCTGGAGGCTGGCTGCTGCTCCTGCACCCCGCCATCAGCTGCTGGAGGCTGGCTGCTGCTCCTCCACCCCACCATGACCTGCTGGAGGCTGGCTGCAGCTCCTCAACCCCGCCATCAGCTGCTGGAGGCTGCCTGCAGCTCCTGCACCCCGCCATCAGATGCTGGAGGCTGCCTGCAGCTCCTGCACCCCGCCATCAGCTGCTGGAGGCTGGCTGCAGCTCCTCCACCCCGCCATCAGCTGCTGGAGGCTTCTGTTCCTCCACCCCGCCATCAGCAGCTGGAGGCTGCCTGCAGCTCCTGCACCCCGCCATCAGCTGCTGGAGGCTGCCTGCAGCTCCTGCACCCCGCCATCAGCTGCTGGAGGCTGGCTGCAGCTCCTCCACCCCGCCATCAGCTGCTGGAGGCTTCTGTTCCTCCACCCCGCCATCAGCAGCTGGAGGCTGGCTGCTGGAGGCTGGCTGCTGCTCCTCCACCCCGCCATCACCAGCTGGACGCTGGCTCCAGCTCCTGCACCCCGCCATCAGCTTCTGGAGGCTGCCTGGAGCTCCTGCACCCCGCCATCAGCTGCTGGAGGCTTCTGTTCCTCCACCCCGCCATCAGCAGCTGGAGGCTGGCTGCTGGAGGCTGGCTGCTGCTCCTCAACCCCGCCATCACCAGCTGTAGGCTGGCTGCAGCTCCTGCACTCCGCCATCAGCTGCTGGAGGCTGCCTGCAGCTCCTGCACCCCGCCATCAGCTGCTGGAGGCTGGCTGCTGCTCCTGCACCCCGCCATCAGCTGCTGGAGGCTGGCTGCTGCTCCTCCACCCCACCATGACCTGCTGGAGGCTGGCTGCAGCTCCTCCACCCCGCCATCAGCTGCTGGAGGCTGCCTGCAACTCCTGCACCCCGCCATCAGCTGCTGGAGGCTGCCTGCAGCTCCTGCACCCCGCCATCAGCTGCTGGAGGCTGGCTGAAGCTCCTCCACCCCGCCATCAGCTGCTGGAGGCTGGCTTCTGCTCCTCCACCTCGCCACCAGCTGCTGGAGGCTGGCTGCTGCTCCTGCACCCCGCCATCAGCTGCTGGAGGCTTCTGTTCCTCCACCCCGCCATCAGCAGCTGGAGGCTGGCTGCTGGAGGCTGGCTGCAGCTCCTCCACCCCGCCATCAGCTGCTGGAGGCTTCTGTTCCTCCACCCCGCCATCAGCAGCTGGAGGCTGGCTGCTGGAGGCTGGCTGCTGCTCCTCCACCCCGCCATCACCAGCTGGACGCTGGCTCCAGCTCCTGCACCCCGCCATCAGCTGCTGGAGGCTGCCTGGAGCTCCTGCACCCCGCCATCAGCTGCTGGAGGCTTCTGTTCCTCCACCCCGCCATCAGCAGCTGGAGGCTGGCTGCTGGAGGCTGGCTGCTGCTCCTCAACCCCGCCACCACCAGCTGGAGGCTGGCTGCAGCTCCTGCACCCCGCCATCAGCTGCTGGAGGCTGGCTGCTGCTCCTGCACCCCGCCATCAGCTGCTGGAGGCTGGCTGCTGCTCCTCCACCCCACCATGACCTGCTGGAGGCTGGCTGCAGCTCCTCCACCCCGCCATCAGCTGCTGGAGGCTGCCTGCAACTCCTGCACCCCGCCATCAGCTGCTGGAGGCTGCCTGCAGCTCCTGCACCCCGCCATCAGCTGCTGGAGTTGGCTGAAGCTCCTCCACCCCGCCATCAGCTGCTGGAGGCTGGCTTCTGCTCCTCCACCCCGCCACCAGCTGCTGGAGGCTGGCTGCTGCTCCTGCACCCCGCCATCAGCTGCTGGAGGCTTATGTTCCTCCACCCCGCCATCAGCAGCTGGAGGCTGGCTGCTGGAGGCTGGCTGCTGCTCCTCCACCCCGCCATCACCAGCTGGAGGCTGGCTGCAGCTCCTGCACCCCGCCATCAGCTGCTGGAGGCTGCCTGGAGCTCCTGCACCCCGCCATCAGCTGCTGGAGGCTTCTGTTCCTCCACCCCGCCATCAGCAGCTGGAGGCTGGCTGCTGGAGGCTGGCTGCTGCTCCTCCACCCCGCCATCACCAGCTGGAGGCTGGCTGCAGCTCCTGCAACCCGCCATCAGCTGCTGGAGGCTGGCTGCTGCTCCTGCACCCCGCCATCAGCTGCTGGAGGCTGGCTGCTGCTCCTCCACCCCACCATGACCTGCTGGAGGCTGGCTGCAGCTCCTCCACCCCGCCATCAGCTGCTGGAGGCTGCCTGCAGCTCCTGCACCCCGCCATCAGCTGCTGGAGGCTGCCTGCAGCTCCTGCACCCCGCCATCAGCTGCTGGAGGCTGGCTGCAGCTCCTCCACCCCACCATCAGCTGCTGGAGGCTGGCTTCTGCTCCTCCACCCCGCCACCAGCTGCTGGAGGCTGGCTGCTGCTCCTGCACCCCGCCATTAGCTGCTGGAGGCTTCTGTTCCTCCACCCCGCCATCAGCAGCTGGAGGCTGGCTGCTGGAGGCTGGCTGCTGCTCCTGCACCCCGCCATCAGCTGCTGGAGGCTGGCTGCTGCTCCTCCACCCCACCATGACCTGCTGGAGGCTGGCTGCAGCTCCTCCACCCCGCCATCAGCTGCTGGAGGCTGCCTGCAGCTCCTGCACCCCGCCATCAGCTGCTGGAGGCTGCCTGCAGCTCCTGCACCCCGCCATCAGCTGCTGGAGGCTGCCTGCAGCTCCTGCACCCCGCCATCAGCTGCTGGAGGCTGGCTGCTCTTCCTCCACCCCGCCACCAGCTGCTGGAGGCTGGCTGCTGCTCCTGCACCCCGCCATCAGCTGCTGGAGGCTTCTGTTCCTCCACCCCGCCATCAGCAGCTGGAGGCTGGCTGCTGGAGGCTGGCTGCTGCTCCTCCACCCCGCCATCACCAGCTGGAGACTGGCTGCAGCTCCTGCACCCCGCCATCAGCTGCTGGAGGCTGCCTGGAGCTCCTGCACCCCGCCATCAGCTGCTGGAGGCTTCTGTTCCTCCACCCCGCCATCAGCAGCTGGACGCTGGCTGCTGGAGGCTGGCTGCTGCTCCTCCACCCCGCCATCACCTGCTGGAGGCTGGCTGCAGCTCCTGCACCCCGCCATCAGCTGCTGGAGGCTGCCTGCAGCTCCTGCACCCCGCCATCAGCTGCTGGAGGCTGGCTGCTGCTCCTGCACCCCGCCATCAGCTGCTGGAGGCTGGCTGCTGCTCCTCCACCCCACCATGACCTGCTGGAGGTTGGCTGCAGCTCCTCCACCCCGCCATCAGCAGCTGGAGGCTGCCTGCAGCTCCTGCACCCCGCAATCAGCTGCTGGAGGCTGCCTGCAGCTCCTAAACCCCGCCATCAGCTGCTGGAGGATGGCTGCAGCTCCTCCACCCCGCCATCAGCTGCAGGAGGCTGGCTGCAGCTCCTCCACCCCGCCATCAGCTGCTGGAGGCTGCCTGCAGCTCCTGCACCCCGCCATCAGCTGCTGGAGGCTTCTGTTCCTCCACCCCGCCATCAGCAGCTGGAGGCTGGCTGCTGGAGGCTGGCTGCTGGAGGCTGGCTGCAGCTCCTCCACCCCGCCATCAGCTGCTGGAGGCTGGCTGCTGCTCCTGCACCCCGCCATCAGCTGCTGGAGGCTTCTGTTCCTCCACCCCGCCATCAGCAGCTGGAGGCTGGCTGCTGGAGGCTGGCTGCTGCTCCTCCACCCCGCCATCACCAGCTGGAGGCTGGCTGCAGCTCCTGCACCCCGCCATCAGCTGCTGGAGGCTGCCTGCAGCTCCTGCACCCCGCCATCAGCTGCTGGAGGCTGGCTGCTGCTCCTGCCACCCGCCATCAGCTGCTGGAGGCTGGCTGCTGCTCCTCCACCCCACCATGACCTGCTGGAGGCTGGCTGCAGCTCCTCCACCCCGCCATCAGCTGCTGGAGGCTGCCTGCAGCTCCTGCACCTCGCCATCAGCTGCTGGAGGCTGCCTGCAGCTCCTGCACACCGCCATCAGCTGCTGGAGGCTGGCTGCAGCTCCTCCACCCCGCCATCAGCTGCTGGAGGCTGGCTTCTGCTCCTCCACCCCGCCACCAGCTGCTGGAGGCTGGCTGCTGCTCCTCCACCCCGCCATCACCAGCTGGAGGCTGGCTGCAGCTCCTGCACCCCGCCATCAGCTGCTGGAGGCTGCCTGGAGCTCCTGCACCCCGCCATCAGCTGCTGGAGGCTTCTGTTCCTCCACCCCGCCATCAGCAGCTGGAGGCTGGCTGCTGGAGGCTGGCTGCTGCTCCTCCACCCCGCCATAACCAGCTGGAGGCTGGCTGCAGCTCCTGCACCCCGCCATCAGCTGCTGGAGGCTGGCTGCTGCTCCTGCACCCCGCCATCAGCTGCTGGAGGCTGGCTGCTGCTCCTCCACCCCACCATGACCTGCTGGAGGCTGGCTGCAGCTCCTCCACCCCGCCATCAGCTGCTGGAGGCTGCCTGCAGCTCCTGCACCCCGCCATAAGCTGCTGGAGGCTGCCTGCAGCTCCTGCACCCCGCCATCAGCTGCTGGAGGCTGGCTGCAGCTCCTCCACCCCACCATCAGCTTCTGGAGGCTGGCTTCTGCTCCTCCACCCCGCCACCAGCTGCTGGAGGCTGGCTGCTGCTCCTGCACCCCGCCATCAGCTGCTGGAGGCTTCTGTTCCTCCACCCCGCCATCAGCAGCTGGAGGCTGGCTGCTGGAGGCTGGCTGCTGCTCCTCCACCCCGCCATCACCAGCTGGAGACTGGCTGCAGCTCCTGCACCCCGCCATCAGCTGCTGGAGGATGCCTGGAGCTCCTGCACCCCGCCATCAGCTGCTGGAGGCTTCTGTTCCTCCACCCCGCCATCAGCAGCTGGAGGCTGGCTGCTGGAGGCTGGCTGCTGCTCCTCCACCCCGCCATCACCAGCTGGAGGCTGGCTGCAGCTCCTGCACCCCGCCATCAGCTGCTGGAGGCTGCCTGCAGCTCCTCCACCCCACCATGACCTGCTGGAGGCTGGCTGCAGCTCCTCCACCCCGCCATCAGCAGCTGGAGGCTGCCTGCAGCTCCTGCACCCCGCAATCAGCTGCTGGAGGCTGCCTGCAGCTCCTGCACCCCGCCATCAGTTGCTGGAGTATGGCTGCAGCTCCTCCACCCCGCCATCAGCTGCTGGAGGCTGGCTTCTGCTCCTCCACCCCGCCACCAGCTGCTGGAGGCTGGCTGCTGCTCCTGCACCCCGCCATCAGCTGCTGGAGGCTTCTGTTCCTCCACCCCGCCATCAGCAGCTGGAGGCTGGCTGCTGGAGGCTGGCTGCTGCTCCTCCACCCCGCCATCACCAGCTGGAGGCTGGCTGCAGCTCCTGCACCCCGCCATCAGCTGCTGGAGGCTGCCTGCAGCTCCTGCACCCCGCAATCAGCTGCTGGAGGCTTCTGTCCCTCCACCCCGCCATCAGCAGCTGGAGGCTGGCTGCTGGAGGCTGGCTGCTGCTCCTCCACCCCGCCATCACCAGCTGGAGGCTGGCTGCAGCTCCTGCACCCCGCCATCAGCTGCTGGAGGCTGCCTGCAGCTCCTGCACCCCGCCATCAGCTGCTGGAGGCTGGCTGCTGCTCCTGCACCCCGCCATCAGCTGCTGGAGGCTGGCTGCTGCTCCTCCACCCCACCATGACCTGCTGGAGGCTGGCTGCAGCTCCTCCAACCCGCCATCACCAGCTGGAGGCTGGCTGCTGGAGGCTGGCTGCTGCTCCTCCACCCCGCCATCACCAGCTGGAGGCTGGCTGCAGCTCCTGCACCCCGCCATCAGCTGCTGGAGGCTGCCTGCAGCTCCTGCACCCCGCCATCAGCTGCTGGAGGCTGGCTGCTGCTCCTGCACCCCGCCATCAGCTGCTGGAGGCTGCCTGCAGCTCCTGCACCCCGCCATCAGATGCTGGAGGCTGGCTGAAGCTCCTGCACCCCGCCATCAGCAGCTGGAGGCTGGCTGCTGGAGGCTGGCTGCTGCTCCTCCACCCCGCCATCACCAGCTGGAGGCTGGCTGCAGCTCCTGCACCCCGCCATCAGCTGCTGGAGGCTTCTGTTCCTCCACCCCGCCATCAGCAGCTGGAGGCTGGCTGCTGGAGGCTGGCTGCTGCTCCTCCACCCCGCCATCACCAGCTGGAGGCTGGATGCAGCTCCTGCACCCCGCCATCAGCTGCTGGAGGCTGCCTGCAGCTCCTGCACCCCGCCATCAGCTGCTGGAGGCTGGCTGCAGCTCCTCCACCCCGCCATCAGCTGCTGGAGGCTGGCTTCTGCTCCTCCACCCCGCCACCAGCTGCTGGAGGCTGCCTGGAGCTCCTGCACCCCGCCATCAGCTGCTGGAGGCTGGCTGCAGCTCCTCCACCCCGCCATCAGCTGCTGGAGGCTGGCTTCTGCTCCTCCACCCCGCCATCAGCTGCTGGAGGCTGCCTGGAGCTCCTGCACCCCGCCATCAGCTGCTGGGGGCTTCTGTTCCTCCACCCCGCCATCAGCAGCTGGAGGCTGGCTGCTGGAGGCTGGCTGCTGCTCCTCCACCCCGCCATCACCAGCTGGAGGCTGGCTGCAGCTCCTGCACCCCGCCATCAGCTGCTGGAGGCTGCCTGCAGCTCCTCCACCCCACCATGACCTGCTGGAGGCTGGCTGCAGCTCCTCCACCCCGCCATCAGCAGCTGGAGGCTGCCTGCAGCTCCTGCACCCCGCAATCAGCTGCTGGAGGCTGCCTGCAGCTCCTGCACCCCGCCATCAGCTGCTGGAGTATGGCTGCAGCTCCTCCACCCCGCCATCAGCTGCTGGAGGCTGGCTTCTGCTCCTCCACCCCGCCACCAGCTGCTGGAGGCTGGCTGCTGCTCCTGCACCCCGCCATCAGCTGCTGGAGGCCTCTGTTCCTCCACCCCGCCATCAGCAGCTGGAGGCTGGCTGCTGGAGGCTGGCTGCTGCTCCTCCACCCCGCCATCGCCAGCTGGAGGCTGGCTGCAGCTCCTGCACCCCGCCATCAGCTGCCTGCAGCTCCTGCACCCCGCCATCAGCTGCTGGAGGCTGCTGCTCCTCCACCCCACCATCACCAGCTGGAGGCTGGCTGCAGCTCTTGCACCCCACCATCAGCTGCTGGAGGCTGCCTGCAGCTCCTGCACCCCGCTATCAGCTGCTGGAGGCTGGCTGCTGCTCCTGCACCCCACCATGACCTGCTGGAGGCTGGCTGCAGCTCCTCCAACCCGCCATCACCAGCTGGAGGCTGGCTGCTGGAGGCTGGCTGCTGCTCCTCCACCCCGCCATCACCAGCTGGAGGCTGGCTGCAGCTCCTGCACCCCGCCATCAGCTGCTGGAGGCTGCCTGCAGCTTCTGCACCCCGCCATCAGCTGCTGGAGGCTGGCTGCTGCTCCTGCACCCCGCCATCAGCTGCTGGAGGCTGCCTGCAGCTCCTGCACCCCGCCATCAGATGCTGGAGGCTGGCTGAAGCTCCTGCACCCCGCCATCAGCAGCTGGAGGCTGGCTGCTGGAGGCTGGCTGCTGCTCCTCCACCCCGCCATCACCAGCTGGAGGCTGGCTGCAGCTCCTGCACCCCGCCATCAGCTGCTGGAGGCTTCTGTTCCTCCACCCCGCCATCAGCAGCTGGAGGCTGGCTGCTGGAGGCTGGCTGCTGCTCCTCCACCCCGCCATCACCAGCTGGAGGCTGGCTGCAGCTCCTGCACCCCGCCATCAGCTGCTGGAGGCTGCCTGCAGCTCCTGCACCCCGCCATCAGCTGCTGGAGGCTGGCTGCTGCTCCTGCACCCCGCCATCAGCTGCTGGAGGCTGGCTGCTGCTCCTCCACCCCGCCACCAGCTGCTGGAGGCTGGCTGCTGCTCCTGCACCCCGCCATCAGCTGCTGGAGGCTTCTGTTCCTCCACACCGCCATCAGCAGCTGGAGGCTGGCTGCTGGAGGCTGGCTGCTGCTCCTCCACCCTGCCATCACCAGCTGGAGGCTGGCTGCAGCTCCTGCACCCCGCCATCAGCTGCTGGAGGCTGCCTGCAGCTCCTGCACCCCGCCATCAGCTGCTGGAGGCTTCTGTTCCTCCACCCCGCCATCAGCAGCTGGAGGCTGGCTGCTGGAGGCTGGCTGCTGCTCCTCCACCCCGCCATCACCAGCTGGAGGCTGGCTGCAGCTCCTGCACCCCGCCATCAGCTGCTGGAGGCTGCCTGCAGCTCCTGCACCCCGCCATCAGCTGCTGGAGGCTGGCTGCTGCTCCTGCACCCCGCCATCAGCTGCTGGAGGCTGGCTGCTGCTCCTCCACCCCACCATGACCTGCTGGAGGCTGGCTGCAGCTCCTCCAACCCGCCATCACCAGCTGGAGGCTGGCTGCTGGAGGCTGGCTGCTGCTCCTCCACCCCGCCATCACCAGCTGGAGGCTGGCTGCAGCTCCTGCACCCTGCCATCAGCTGCTGGAGGCTGCCTGCAGCTCCTGCACCCCGCCATCAGCTGCTGGAGGCTGGCTGCTGCTCCTGCACCCCGCCATCAGCTGCTGGAGGCTGCCTGCAGCTCCTGCACCCCGCCATCAGATGCTGGAGGCTGGCTGAAGCTCCTGCACCCCGCCATCAGCAGCTGGAGGCTGGCTGCTGGAGGCTGGCTGCTGCTCCTCCACCCCGCCATCACCAGCTGGAGGCTGGCTGCAGCTCCTGCACCCCGCCATCAGCTGCTGGAGGCTTCTGTTCCTCCACCCCGCCATCAGCAGCTGGAGGCTGGCTGCTGGAGGCTGGCTGCTGCTCCTCCACCCCGCCATCACCAGCTGGAGGCTGGCTGCAGCTCCTGCACCCCGCCATCAGCTGCTGGAGGCTGCCTGCAGCTCCTGCACCCCGCCATCAGCTGCTGGAGGCTGGCTGCAGCTCCTGCACCCCGCCATCAGCTGCTGGAGGCTGGCTGCTGCTCCTCCACCCCACCATGACCTGCTGGAGGCTGGCTGCAGCTCCTCCACCCCGCCATCAACAGCTGGAGGCTGGCTGCTGGAGGCTGGCTGCTGCTCCTCCACCCCGACATCACCAGCTGGAGGCTGGCTGCAGCTCCTGCACCCCGCCATCAGCTGCTGGAGGCTGCCTGCAGCTCCTGCACCCCGCCATCAGCTGCTGGAGGCTGGCTGCTGCTCCTGCACCCCGCCATCAGCTGCTGGAGGCTGCCTGCAGCTCCTGCACCCCGCCATCAGATGCTGGAGGCTGGCTGAAGCTCCTCCACCCCGCCATCAGCTGCTGGAGGCTGGCTTCTGCTCCTCCACCCCTCCACCAGCTGCTGGAGGCTGGCTGCTGCTCCTGCACCCCGCCATCAGCTGCTGGAGGCTTCTGTTCCTCCACCCCGCCATCAGCAGCTGGAGGCTGGCTGCTGGAGGCTGGCTGCTGCTCCTCCACCCCGCCATCACCAGCTGGAGGCTGGCTGCAGCTCCTGCACCCCGCCATCAGCTGCTGGAGGCTGCCTGGAGCTCCTGCACCCCGCCATCAGCTGCTGGAGGCTTCTGTTCTTCCACCACGCCATCAGCAGCTGGAGGCTGGCTGCTGGAGGCTTGCTGCTGCTCCTCCACCCCGCCATCACCAGCTGGAGGCTGGCTGCAGCTCCTGCACCCCGCCATCAGCTGCTGGAGGCTGGCTGCTGCTCCTGCACCCCGCCATCAGCTGCTGGAGGCTGGCTGCTGCTCCTCCACCCCACCATGACCTGCTGGAGGCTGGCGGCAGCTCCTCCACCCCGCCATCAGCTGCTGGAGGCTGCCTGCAGCTCCTGCATCCCGCCATCAGCTGCTGGAGGCTGCCTGCAGCTCCTGCACCCCGCCATCAGCTGCTGGAGGCTGGCTGCAGCTCCTCCACCCCACCATCAGCTGCTGGAGGCTGGCTTCTGCTCCTCCACCCCGCCACCAGCTGCTGGAGGCTGGCTGCTGCTCCTGCACCCCGCCATCAGCTGCTGGAGGCTTCTGTTCCTCCACCCCGCCATCAGCAGCTGGAGGCTGGCTGCTGGAGGCTGGCTTCTGCTCCTCCACCCCGCCATCACCAGCTGGAGGCTGGCTGCAGCTCCTGCACCCCGCCATCAGCTGCTGGAGGCTGCCTGCAGCTCCTGCACCCCGCCATCAGCTGCTGGAGGCTGGCTGCTGCTCCTGCACCCCGCCATCAGCTGCTGGAGGCTGGCTGCTGCTCCTCCACCCCACCATGACCTGCTGGAGGCTGGCTGCAGCTCCTCCACCCCGCCATCAGCTTTTGGAGGCTGCCTGCAGCTCCTGCACCCCGCCATCAGCTGCTGGAGGCTGCCTGCAGCTCCTGCACCCCGCCATCAGCTGCTGGAGGCTGGCTGCAGCTCCTCCACCCCGCCATCATCTGCTGGAGGCTTCTGTTCCTCCACCCCGCCATCAGCAGCTGGAGGCTGGCTGCTGGAGGCTGGCTGCTGCTCCTCCACCCCGCCATCACCAGCTGGAGGCTGGCTGCAGCTCCTGCACCCCGCCATCAGCTGCTGGAGGCTGCCTGGAGCTCCTGCACCCCGCCATCAGCTGCTGGAGGCTTCTGTTCCTCCACCCCGCCATCAGCAGCTGGAGGCTGGCTGCTGGAGGCTGGCTGCTGCTCCTGCACCCCGCCATCAGCTGCTGGAGGCTGCCTGCAGCTCCTTCACCCCGCCATCAGCTGCTGAAGGCTGGCTGCTGCTCCTGCACCCCGCCATCAGCTGCTGGAGGCTGGCTGCTGCTCCTCCACCCCACCATGACCTGCTGGAGGCTGGCTGCAGCTCCTCCACCCCGCCATCAGCTGCTGGAGGCTGCCTGCAGCTCCTGCACCCCATCATCAGCTGCTGGAGGCTGCCTGCAGCTCCTGCACCCCGCCATCAGCTGCTGGAGGCTTCTGTTCCTCCACCCCGCCATCAGCATCTGGAGGCTGGCTGCTGGAGGCTGGCTGCTGCTCCTCCACCCCGTCATCCCCAGCTGGAGGCTGGCTGCAGCTCCTGCACCCCGCCATCAGCTGCTGGAGGCTGCCTGCAGCTCCTGCACCCCGCCATCAGCTGCTGGAGGCTGGCTGCTGCTCCTGCACCCCGCCATCAGCTGCTGGAGGCTGGCTGCTGCTCCTCCACCCCACCATGACCTGCTGGAGGCTGGCTGCAGCTCCTCCACCCCGCCATCAGCTGCTGGAGGCTGCCTGCAGCTCCTGCACCCCGCCATCAGCTGCTGGAGGCTGCCTGCAGCTCCTGCACCCCGCCATCAGCTGCTGGAGGCTGGCTGCAGCTCCTCCACCCCGCCATCAGCTGCTGGAGGCTTCTGTTCCTCCACCCCGCCATCAGCAGCTGGAGGCTGCCTGCAGCTCCTGCACCCCGCCATCAGCTGCTGGAGGCTGCCTGCAGCTCCTGCACCCCGCCATCAGCTGCTGGAGGCTGGCTGCAGCTCCTCCACCCCGCCATCAGCTGCTGGAGGCTTCTGTTCCTCCACCCAGCCATCAGCAGCTGGAGGCTGGTTGCTGGAGGCTGGCTGCTGCTCCTCAACCCCGCCATCACCAGCTGTAGGCTGGCTGCAGCTCCTGCACTCCGCCATCAGCTGCTGGAGGCTGCCTGCAGCTCCTGCACCCCGCCATCAGCTGCTGGAGGCTGGCTGCTGCTCCTGCACCCCGCCATCAGCTGCTGGAGGCTGGCTGCTGCTCCTCCACCCCACCATGACCTGCTGGAGGCTGGCTGCAGCTCCTCCACCCCACCATCAGCTGCTGGAGGCTGCCTGCAACTCCTGCACCCCGCCATCAGCTGCTGGAGGCTGCCTGCAGCTCCTGCACCCCGCCATCAGCTGCTGGAGGCTGGCTGAAGCTCCTGCACTCCGCCATCAGCTGCTGGAGGCTGCCTGCAGCTCCTGCACCCCGCCATCAGCTGCTGGAGGCTGGCTGCTGCTCCTGCACCCCGCCATCAGCTGCTGGAGGCTGGCTGCTGCTCCTCCACCCCACCATGACCTGCTGGAGGCTGGCTGCAGCTTCTCCACCCCGCCATCAGCTGCTGGAGGCTGCCTGCAACTCCTGCACCCCGCCATCAGCTGCTGGAGGCTGCCTGCAGCTCCTGCACCGCGCCATCAGCTGCTGGAGGCTGGCTGAAGCTCCTCCACCCCGCCATCAGCTGCTGGAGGCTGGCTTCTGCTCCTCCACCTCGCCACCAGCTGCTGGAGGCTGGCTGCTGCTCTTGCACCCCGCCATCAGCTGCTGGAGGCTTCTGTTCCTCCACCCCGCCATCAGCAGCTGGAGGCTGGCTGCTGGAGGCTGGCTGCTGCTCCTCCACCCCGCCATCACCAGCTGGAGGCTGGCTGCAGCTCCTGCACCCCGCCATCAGCTGCTGGAGGCTGCCTGCAGCTCCTGCACCCCGCCATCAGCTGCTGGAGGCTGGCTGCTGCTCCTGCACCCCGCCATCAGCTGCTGGAGGCTGGCTGCTGCTCCTCCACCCCACCATGACCTGCTGGAGGCTGGCTGCAGCTCCTCCACCCCGCCATCAGCTGCTGGAGGCTGCCTGCAGCTCCTGCACCCCGCGATCAGCTGCTGGAGGCTGCCTGCAGCTCCTGCACCCCGCCATCAGCTGCTGGAGGCTGGCTGCAGCTCCTCCACCCCGCCATCAGCTGCTGGAGGCTTCTGTTCCTCCACCCCGCCATCAGCAGCTGGAGGCTGGCTGCTGGAGGCTGGCTGCTGCTCCTCCACCACGCCATCACCAGCTGGACGCTGGCTCCAGCTCCTGCACCCCGCCATCAGCTGCTGGAGGCTGCCTGGAGCTCCTGCACCCCGCCATCAGCTGCTGGAGGCTTCTGTTCCTCCACCCCGCCATCAGCAGCTGGAGGCTGGCTGCTGGAGGCTGGCTGCTGCTCCTCAACCCCGCCACCACCAGCTGGAGGCTGGCTGCAGCTCCTGCACCCCGCCATCAGCTGCTGGAGGCTGGCTGCTGCTCCTGCACCCCGCCATCAGCTGCTGGAGGCTGGCTGCTGCTCCTCCACCCCACCATGACCTGCTGGAGGCTGGCTGCAGCTCCTCCACCCCGCCATCAGCTGCTGGAGGCTGCCTGCAGCTCCTGCACCCCGCCATCAGCTGCTGGAGTTGGCTGAAGCTCCTCCACCCCGCCATCAGCTGCTGGAGGCTGGCTTCTGCTCCTCCACCCCGCCACCAGCTGCTGGAGGCTGGCTGCTGCTCCTGCACCCCGCCATCAGCTGCTGGAGGCTTATGTTCCTCCACCCCGCCATCAGCAGCTGGAGGCTGGCTGCTGGAGGCTGGCTGCTGCTCCTCCACCCCGCCATCACCAGCTGGAGGCTGGCTGCAGCTCCTGCACCCCGCCATCAGCTGCTGGAGGCTGCCTGGAGCTCCTGCACCCCGCCATCAGCTGCTGGAGGCTTCTGTTCCTCCACCCCGCCATCAGCAGCTGGAGGCTGGCTGCTGGAGGCTGGCTGCTGCTCCTCCACCCCGCCATCACCAGCTGGAGGCTGGCTGCAGCTCCTGCAACCCGCCATCAGCTGCTGGAGGCTGGCTACTGCTCCTGCACCCCGCCATCAGCTGCTGGAGGCTGGCTGCTGCTCCTCCACCCCACCATGACCTGCTGGAGGCTGGCTGCAGCTCCTCCACCCCGCCATCAGCTGCTGGAGGCTGCCTGCAGCTCCTGCACCCCGCCATCAGCTGCTGGAGGCTGCCTGCAGCTCCTGCACCCCGCCATCAGCTGCTGGAGGCTGGCTGCAGCGCCTCCACCCCACCATCAGCTGCTGGAGGCTGGCTTCTGCTCCTCCACCCCGCCACCAGCTGCTGGAGGCTGGCTGCTGCTCCTGCACCCCGCCATTAGCTGCTGGAGGCTTCTGTTCCTCCACCCCGCCATCAGCAGCTGGAGGCTGGCAGTTGGAGGCTGGCTGCTGCTCCTGCACCCCGCCATCAGCTGCTGGAGGCTGGCTGCTGCTCCTCCACCCCACCATGACCTGCTGGAGGCTGGCTGCAGCTCCTCCACCCCGCCATCAGCTGCTGGAGGCTGCCTGCAGCTCCTGCACCCCGCCATCAGCTGCTGGAGGCTGGCTGCAGCTCCTCCACCCCGCCATCAGCTGCTGGAGGCTTCTGTTCCTCCACCCCGCCATCAGCAGCTGGAGGCTGCCTGCAGCTCCTGCACCCCGCCATCAGCTGCTGGAGGCTGCCTGCAGCTCCTGCACCCCGCCATCAGCGGCTGGAGGCTGGCTGCAGCTCCTCCTCCCCGCCATCAGCTGCTGGAGGCTTCTGTTCCTCCACCCCGCCATCAGCAGCTGGAGGCTGGCTGCTGGAGGCTGGCTGCTGCTCCTCCACCCCGCCATCACCAGCTGGACGCTGGCTCCAGCTCCTGCACCCCGCCATCAGCTTCTGGAGGCTGCCTGGAGCTCCTGCACCCCGCCATCAGCTGCTGGAGGCTTCTGTTCCTCCACCCCGCCATCAGCAGCTGGAGGCTGGCTGCTGGAGGCTGGCTGCTGCTCCTCAACCCCGCCATCACCAGCTGGAGGCTGGCTGCAGCTCCTGCACCCCGCCATCAGCTGCTGGAGGCTGCCTGCAGCTCCTGCACCCCGCCATCAGCTGCTGGAGGCTGGCTGCTGCTCCTGCACCCCGCCATCAGCTGCTGGAGGCTGGCTGCTGCTCCTCCACCCCACCATGACCTGCTGGAGGCTGGCTGCAGCTCCTCCACCCCGCCATCAGCTTCTGGAGGCTGCCTGCAACTCCTGCACCCCGCCATCAGCTGCTGGAGGCTGCCTGGAGCTCCTGCACCCCGCCATCAGCTGCTGGAGGCTTCTGTTCCTCCACCCCGCCATCAGCAGCTGGAGGCTGGCTGCTGGAGGCTGGCTGCTGCTCCTCCACCCCGCCATCACCAGCTGGAGGCTGGCTGCAGCTCCTGCAACCCGCCATCAGCTGCTGGAGGCTGGCTGCTGCTCCTGCACCCCGCCATCAGCTGCTGGAGGCTGGCTGCTGCTCCTCCACCCCACCATGACCTGCTGGAGGCTGGCTGCAGCTCCTCCACCCCGCCATCAGCTGCTGGAGGCTGCCTGCAGCTCCTGCACCCCGCCATCAGCTGCTGGAGGCTGCCTGCAGCTCCTGCACCCCGCCATCAGCTGCTGGAGGCTGGCTTCTGCTCCTCCACCCCGCCACCAGCTGCTGGAGGCTGGCTGCTGCTCCTGCACCCCGCCATTAGCTGCTGGAGGCTTCTGTTCCTCCATCCCGCCATCAGCAGCTGGAGGCTGGCTGCTGGAGGCTGGCTGCTGCTCCTCCACCCCGCCATCACCAGCTGGAGACTGGCTGCAGCTCCTGCACCCCGCCATCAGCTGCTGGAGGCTGCCTGGAGCTCCTGCACCCCGCCATCAGCTGCTGGAGGCTTCTGTTCCTCCACCCCGCCATCAGCAGCTGGAGGCTGGCTGCTGGAGGCTGGCTGCTGCTCCTCCACCCCGCCATCACCAGCTGGAGGCTGGCTGAAGCTCCTGCACCCCGCCATCAGCTGCTGGAGGCTGCCTGCAGCTCCTCCACCCCACCATGACCTGCTGGAGGCTGGCTGCAGCTCCTCCACCCCGCCATCAGCAGCTGGAGGCTGCCTGCAGCTCCTGCACCCCACAATCAGCTGCTGGAGGCTGCCTTCAGCTCCTGCACCCCGCCATCAGCTGCTGGAGTATGGCTGCAGCTCCTCCACCCCGCCATCAGCTGCTGGAGGCTGGCTTCTGCTCCTCCACCCCGCCACCAGCTGCTGGAGGCTGGCTGCTGCTCCTGCACCCCGCCATCAGCTGCTGGAGGCTTCTGTTCCTCCACCCCGCCATCAGCAGCTGGAGGCTGGCTGCTGGAGGCTGGATGCTGCTCCTCCACCCCGCCATCACCTGCTGGAGGCTGGCTGCAGCTCCTGCACCCCGCCATCAGATGCTGGAGGCTGCCTGCAGCTCCTGCACCCCGCCATCAGCTGCTGGAGGCTGGCTGCTGCTCCTGCACCCCGCCATCAGCTGCTGGAGGCTGGCTGCTGCTCCTCCACCCCACCATGACCTGCTGGAGGTTGGCTGCAGCTCCTCCACCCCGCCATCAGCAGCTGGAGGCTGCCTGCAGCTCCTGCACCCCGCAATCAGCTGCTGGAGGCTGCCTGCAGCTCCTGCACCCCGCCATCAGCTGCTGGAGGATGGCTGCAGCTCCTCCACCCCGCCATCAGCTGCTGGAGGCTGGCTGCAGCTCCTCCACCCCGCCATCAGCTGCTGGAGGCTGCCTGCAGCTCCTGCACCCCGCCATCAGCTGCTGGAGGCTTCTGTTCCTCCACCCCGCCATCAGCAGCTGGAGGCTGGCTGCTGGAGGCTGGCTGCTGGAGGCTGGCTGCAGCTCCTGCACCCCGCCATCAGATGCTGGAGGCTGCCTGCAGCTCCTGCACCCCGCCATCAGCTGCTGGAGGCTGCCTGCAGCTCCTGCACCCCGCCATCAGCTGCTGGAGGCATCTGCTCCTCCACCCCGCCACCAGCTGCTGGAGGCTGGCTGCTGCTCCTGCACCCCGCCATCAGCTGCTGGAGGCTTATGTTCCTCCACCCCGCCATCAGCAGCTGGAGGCTGGCTGCTGGAGGCTGGCTGCTGCTCCCCCACCCCGCCATCACCAGCTGGAGGCTGGCTGCAGCTCCTGCACCCCGCCATCAGCTGCTGGAGGCTGCCTGCAGCTCCTGCCACCCCGCCATCAGCTGCTGGAGGCTGGCTGCTGCTCCTGCCACCCGCCATCAGCTGCTGGAGGCTGGCTGCTGCTCCTCCACCCCACCATGACCTGCTGGAGGCTGGCTGCAGCTCCTCCACCCCGCCATCAGCTGCTGGAGGCTGCCTGCAGCTCCTGCACCCCGCCATCAGCTGCTGGAGGCTGCCTGCAGCTCCTGCACCTCGCCATCAGCTGCTGGAGGCTGGCTGCAGCTCCTCCACCCCGCCATCAGCTGCTGGAGGCTGGCTTCTGCTCCTCCACCCCGCCACCAGCTGCTGGAGGCTGGCTGCTGCTCCTGCACCCCGCCATCAGCTGCTGGAGGCTTCTGTTCCTCCACCCCGCCATCAGCAGCTGGAGGCTGGCTGCTGCTCCTCCACCCCGCCATCACCAGCTGGAGGCTGGCTGCAGCTCCTGCACCCCGCCATCAGCTGCTGGAGGCTGCCTGCAGCTCCTGCACCCCGCCATCAGCTGCTGGAGGCTGGCTGCTGCTCCTGCACCCCGCCATCAGCTGCTGGAGGCTGGCTGCTGCTCCTCCACCCCACCATGACCTGCTGGAGGCTGGCTGCAGCTCCTCCACCCTGCCATCAGCTTTTGGAGGCTGCCTGCAGCTCCTGCACCCCGCCATCAGCTGCTGGATGCTGCCTGCAGCTCCTGCACCCCGCCATCAGCTGCTGGAGGCTGGCTGCAGCTCCTCCACCCCGCCATCAGCTGCTGGAGGCTTCTGTTCCTCCACCCCGCCATCAGCAGCTGGAGGCTGGCTGCTGGAGGCTGGCTGCTGCTCCTCCACCCCGCCATCACCAGCTGGAGGCTGGCTGCAGCTCCTGCACCCCGCCATCAGCTGCTGGAGGCTGCCTGGAGCTCCTGCAACCCGCCATCAGCTGCTGGAGGCTTCTGTTCCTCCACCCCGCCATCAGCAGCTGGAGGCTGGCTGCTGGAGGCTGGCTGCTGCTCCTCCACCCCGCCATCACCAGCTGGAGGCTGGCTGCAGCTCCTGCACCCCGCCATCAGCTGCTGGAGGCTGCCTGCAGCTCCTTCACCCCGCCATCAGCTGCTGGAGGCTGGCTGCAGCTCCTCCACCCCGCCATCAGCTGCTGGAGGCTGTCTGCAGCTCCTGCACCCCGCCATCAGCTGCTGGAGGCTGCCTGCAGCTCCTGCACCCCGCCATCAGCTGCTGGAGGCTGGCTGCAGCTCCTCCACCCCGTCATCAGCTGCTGGAGGCTACTGTTCCTCCACCCCGCCATCAGCAGCTGGAGGCTGCCTGCAGCTCCTGCACCCCGCCATCAGCTGCTGGAGGCTGGCTGCAGCTCCTCCACCCCGCCATCAGCTGCTGGAGGCTTCTGTTCCTCCACCCCGCCATCAGCAGCTGGAGGCTGGCTGCTGGAGGCTGGCTGCTGCTCCTCCACCCCGCCATCACCAGCTGGAGGCTGGCTGCAGCTCCTGCACACGGCCATCAGCTGCTGGAGGCTGCCTGCAGCTCCTGCACCCCGCCATCAGCTGCTGGAGGCTGGCTGCTGCTCCTGCACCCCGCCATCAGCTGCTGGAGGCTGGCTGCTGCTCCTCTACCCCACCATGACCTGCTGGAGGCTGGCTGCAGCTCCTCCACCCCGCCATCAGCTGCTGGAGGCTGCCTGCAGCTCCTGCACCCCGCCATCAGCTGCTGGAGGCTGCCTGCAGCTCCTGCACCCCGCCATCAGCTGCTGGAGGCTGGCTGCAGCTCCTCCACCCCGCCATCAGCTGCTGGAGGCTTCTGTTCCTCCACCCCGCCATCAGCTGCTGGAGGCTGCCTGCAGCTCCTGCACCCCGCCATCAGCTGCTGGAGGCTGGCTGCAGCTCCTCCACCCCGCCATCAGCTGCTGGAGGCTTCTGTTCCTCCACCCCGCCATCAGCAGCTGGAGGCTGGCTGCTGGAGGCTGGCTGCTGCTCCTCCACCCCGCCATCACCAGCTGGACGCTGGCTCCAGCTCCTGCTCCCCGCCATCAGCTTCTGGAGGCTGCCTGGAGCTCCTGCACCCCGCCATCAGCTGCTGGAGGCTTCTGTTCCTCCACCCCGCCATCAGCAGCTGGAGGCTGGCTGCTGGAGGCTGGCTGCTGCTCCTCAACCCCGCCATCACCAGCTGGAGGCTGGCTGCAGCTCCTGCACCCCGCCATCAGCTGCTGGAGGCTGCCTGCAGCTCCTGCACCCCGCCATCAGCTGCTGGAGGCTGGCTGCTGCTCCTGCACCCCGCCATCAGCTGCTGGAGGCTGGCTGCTGCTCCTCCACCCCACCATGACCTGCTGGAGGCTGGCTGCAGCTCCTCCACCCCGCCATCAGCTGCTGGAGGCTGCCTGCAACTCCTGCACCCCGCCATCAGCTGCTGGAGGCTGCCTGCAGCTCCTGCACCCCGCCATCAGCTGCTGGAGGCTGGCTGAAGCTCCTCCACCCCGCCATCAGCTGCTGGAGGCTGGCTTCTGCTCCTCCACCCCGCCACCAGCTGCTGGAGGCTGGCTGCTGTTCCTGCACCCCGCCATCAGCTGCTGGAGGCTTCTGTTCCTCCACCCCGCCATCAGCAGCTGGAGGCTGGCTGCTGGAGGCTGGCTGCTGCTCCTCCACCCCGCCATCACCAGCTGGAGGCTGGCTGCAGCTCCTGCACCCCGCCATCAGCTGCTGGAGGCTGCCTGCAGCTCCTGCACCCCGCCATCAGCTGCTGGAGCCTGGCTGCTGCTCCTGCACCCCGCCATCAGCTGCTGGAGGCTGGCTGCTGCTCCTCCACCCCTCCATGACCTGCTGGAGGCTGCCTGCAGCTCCTGCACCCCGCCATCAGCTGCTGGAGGCTGCCTGCAGCTCCTGCACCCCGCCATCAGCTGCTGGAGGCTGCCTGCAGCTCCTGCACCCCGCCATCAGCTGCTGGAGGCTTCTGTTCCTCCATCCCGCCATCAGCAGCTGGAGGCTGGCTGCTGGAGGCTGGCTGCTGCTCCTCCACCCCGCCATCACCAGCTGGACGCTGGCTCCAGCTCCTGCACCCCGCCATCAGCTGCTGGAGGCTGCCTGGAGCTCCTGCACCCCGCCATCAGCTGCTGGAGGCTTCTGTTCCTCCACCCCGCCATCAGCAGCTGGAGGCTGGCTGCTGGAGGCTGGCTGCTGCTCCTCAACCCCGCCATCACCAGCTGGAGGCTGGCTGCAGATCCTGCACCCCGCCATCAGCTGCTGGAGGCTGCCTGCAGCTCCTGCACCCCGCCATCAGCTGCTGGAGGCTGGCTGCTGCTCCTGCACCCCGCCATCAGCTGCTGGAGGCTGGCTGCAGCTCCTCCACCCCGCCATCAGCTGCTGGAGGCTGCCTGCAACTCCTGCACCCCGCCATCAGCTGCTGGAGGCTGCCTGCAGCTCCTGCACCCCGCCATCAGCTGCTGGAGTTGGCTGAAGCTCCTCCACCCCGCCATCAGCTGCTGGAGGCTGGCTTCTGCTCCTCCACCCCTCCACCAGCTGCTGGAGGCTGGCTGCTGCTCCTGCACCCCGCCATCAGCAGCTGGAGGCTGGCTGCTGGAGGCTGGCTGCTGCTCCTCCACCCCGCCATCACCAGCTGGAGGCTGGCTGCAGCTCCTGCACCCCGCCATCAGCTGCTGGAGGCTGCCTGGAGCTCCTGCACCCCGCCATCAGCTGCTGGAGGCTTCTGTTCCTCCACCCCGCCATCAGCAGCTGGAGGCTGGCTGCTGGAGGCTGGCTGCTGCTCCTCCACCCCGCCATCACCAGCTGGAGGCTGGCTGCAGCTCCTGCACCCCGCCATCAGCTGCTGGAGGCTGGCTGCTGCTCCTGCACCCCGCCATCAGCTGCTGGAGGCTGGCTGCTGCTCCTCCACCCCACCATGACCTGCTGGAGGCTGGCTGCAGCTCCTCCACCCCGCCATCAGCTGCTGGAGGCTGCCTGCAGCTCCTGCACCCCGCCATAAGCTGCTGGAGGCTGCCTGCAGCTCCTGCACCCCGCCATCAGCTGCTGGAGGCTGGCTGCAGCTCCTCCACCCCACCATCAGCTGCTGGAGGCTGGCTTCTGCTCCTCCACCCCGCCACCAGCTGCTGGAGGCTGGCTGCTGCTCCTGCACCCCGCCATTAGCTGCTGGAGGCTTCTGTTCCTCCACCCCGCCATCAGCAGCTGGAGGCTGGCTGCTGGAGGCTGGCTGCTGCTCCTCCACCCCGCCATCACCAGCTGGAGACTGGCTGCAGCTCCTGCACCCCGCCATCAGCTGATGGAGGCTGCCTGGAGCTCCTGCACCCCGCCATCAGCTGCTGGAGGCTTCTGTTCCTCCACCCCGCCATCAGCAGCTGGAGGCTGGCTGCTGGAGGCTGGCTGCTGCTCCTCCACCCCGCCATCACCAGCTGGAGGCTGGGTGCAGCTCCTGCACCCCGCCATCAGCTGCTGGAGGCTGCCTGCAGCTCCTCCACCCCACCATGACCTGCTGGAGGTTGGCTGCAGCTCCTCCACCCCGCCATCAGCAGCTGGAGGCTGCCTGCAGCTCCTGCACCCCGCAATCAGCTGCTGGAGGCTGCCTGCAGCTCCTGCACCCCGCCATCAGCTGCTGGAGTATGGCTGCAGCTCCTCCACCCCGCCATCAGCTGCTGGAGGCTGGCTTCTGCTCTCCACCCCGCCACCAGCTGCTGGAGGCTGGCTGCTGCTCCTGCACCCCACCATCAGCTGCTGGAGGCTTCTGTTCCTCCACCCCGCCATCAGCAGCTGGAGGCTGGCTGCTGGAGGCTGGCTGCTGCTCCTCCACCCCGCCATCACCAGCTGGAGGCTGGCTGCAGCTCCTGCACCCCGCCATCAGCTGCTGGAGGCTGCCTGCAGCTCCTGCACCCCGCCATCAGCTGCTGGAGGCTTCTGTTCCTCCACCCCGCCATCAGCAGCTGGAGGCTGGCTGCTGGAGGCTGGCTGCTGCTCCTCCACCCCGCCATAACCAGCTGGAGGCTGGCTGCAGCTCCTGCACCCCGCCATCAGCTGCTGGAGGCTGGCTGCAGCTCCTGCACCCCGCCATCAGCTGCTGGAGGCTGGCTGCTGCTCCTCCACCCCACCATGACCTGCTGGAGGCTGGCTGCAGCTCCTCCACCCCGCCAACAGCTGCTGGAGGCTGCCTGCAGCTCCTGCACCCCGCCATCAGCTGCTGGAGGCTGCCTGCAGCTCCTGCACCCCGCCATCAGCTGCTGGAGGCTGTCTGAAGCTCCTCCACCCCGCCATCAGCTGCTGGAGGCTGGCTTCTGCTCCTCCAACCCGCCACCAGCTGCTGGAGGCTTGCTGCTGCTCCTGCACCCCGCCATCAGCTGCTGGAGGCTTCTGTTCCTCCACCCCGCCATCAGCAGCTGGAGGCTGGCTGCTGGAGGCTGGCTGCTGCTCCTCCACCCCGCCATCACCAGCTGGAGGCTGGCTGCAGCTCCTGCACCCCGCCATCAGCTGCTGGAGGCTGCCTGGAGCTCCTGCACCCCGCCATCAGCTGCTGGAGGCTTCTGTTCCTCCACCCCGCCATCAGCAGCTGGAGGCTGGCTGCTGGAGGCTTGCTGCTGCTCCTCCACCCCGCCATGACCTGCTGGAGGCTGGCTGCAGCTCCTGCACCCCGCCATCAGCTGCTGGAGGCTGCCTGCAGCTCCTGCACCCCGCCATCAGCTGCTGGAGGCTGGCTTCTGCTCCTCCACCCCGCCACCAGCTGCTGGAGGCAAGCTGCTGCTCCTGCACCCCGCCATCAGCTGCTGGAGGCTTCTGTTCCTCCACCCCGCCATCAGGAGCTGGAGGCTGGCTGCTGGAGGCTGGCTGCTGCTCCTCCACCCCGCCATCACCAGCTGGAGACTAGCTGCAGCTCCTGCACCCCGCCATCAGCTGCTGGAGGCTGCCTGCAGCTCCTGCACCCCGCCATCAGCTGCTGGAGGCTGGCTGCTGCTCCTGCACCCCGCCATCAGCTGCTGGAGGCTGGCTGCTGCTCCTCCACCCCACCATGACCTGCTGGAGGTTGGCTGCAGCTCCTCCACCCCGCCATCAGCAGCTGGAGGCTGCCTGCAGCTCCTGCACCCCGCAATCAGCTGCTGGAGGCTGCCTGCAGCTCCTGCACCCCGCCATCAGCTGCTGGAGGATGGCTGCAGCTCCTCCAACCCGCCATCAGCTGCTGGAGGCTGGCTGCAGCTCCTCCACCCCGCCATCAGCTGCTGGAGGCTGCCTGCAGCTCCTGCACCCCGCCATCAGCTGCTGGAGGCTTCTGTTCCTCCACCCCGCCATCAGCAGCTGGAGGCTGGCTGCTGGAGGCTGGCTGCTGGAGGCTGGCTGCAGCTCCTCCACCCCGCCATCAGCTGCTGGAGGCTGCCTGCAGCTCCTGCACCCCGCCATCAGCTGCTGGAGGCTTCTGCTCCTCCACCCCGCCACCAGCTGCTGGAGGCTGGCTGCTGCTCCTGCACCCCGCCATCAGCTGCTGGAGGCTTCTGTTCCTCCACCCCGCCATCAGCAGCTGGAGGCTGGCTGCTGGAGGCTGGCTGCTGCTCCTCCATCCCGCCATCACCAGCTGGAGGCTGGCTGCAGCTCCTGCACCCCGCCATCAGCTGCTGGAGGCTGCCTGCAGCTCCTGAACCCCGCCATCAGCTGCTGGAGGCTGGCTGCTGCTCCTGCCACCCGCCATCAGCTGCTGGAGGCTGGCTGCTGCTCCTCCACCCCACCATGACCTGCTGGAGGCTGGCTGCAGCTCCTCCACCCCGCCATCAGCTGCTGGAGGCTGCCTGCAGCTCCTGCACCCCGCCATCAGCTGCTGGAGGCTGCCTGCAGCTCCTGCACCCCGCCATCAGCTGCTGGAGGCTGGCTGCAGCTCCTCCACCCCGCCATCAGCTGCTGGAGACTGGCTTCTGCTCCTCCACCCCGCCACCAGCTGCTGGAGGCTGGCTGCTGCTCCTGCACCCCGCCATCAGCTGCTGGAGGCTTCTGTTCCTCCACCCCGCCATCAGCAGCTGGAGGCTGGCTGCTGGAGGCTGGCTGCTGCTCCTCCACCCCGCCATCACCAGCTGGAGGCTGGCTGCAGCTCCTGCACCCCGCCATCAGCTGCTGGAGGCTGCCTGGAGCTCCTGCACCCCGCCATCAGCTGCTGGAGGCTTCTGTTCCTCCACCCCGCCATCAGCAGCTGGAGGCTGGCTGCTGGAGGCTGGCTTCTGCTCCTCCACCCCGCCATCACCAGCTGGAGGCTGGCTGCAGCTCCTGCACCCCGCCATCAGCTGCTGGAGGCTGCCTGCAGCTCCTGCACCCCGCCATCAGCTGCTGGAGGCTGGCTGCTGCTCCTGCACCCCACCATCAGCTGCTGGAGGCTGGCTGCTGCTCCTCCACCCCACCATGACCTGCTGGAGGCTGGCTGCAGCTCCTCCACCCTGCCATCAGCTTTTGGAGGCTGCCTGCAGCTCCTGCACCCCGCCATCAGCTGCTGGAGGCTGCCTGCAGCTCCTGCACCCCGCCATCAGCTGCTGGAGGCTGGCTGCAGCTCCTCCACCCCGCCATCAGCTGCTGGAGGCTTCTGTTCCTCCACCCCGCCATCAGCAGCTGGAGGCTGGCTGCTGGAGGCTGGCTGCTGCTCCTCCACCCCGCCATCACCAGCTGGAGGCTGGCTGCAGCTCCTGCACCCCGCCATCAGCTGCTGGAGGCTGCCTGCAGCTCCTTCACCCCGCCATCAGCTGCTGAAGGCTGGCTGCTGCTCCTGCACCCCGCCATCAGCTGCTGGAGGCTGGCTGCTGCTCCTCCACCCCACCATGACCTGCTGGAGGCTGGCTGCAGCTCCTCCACCCCGCCATCAGCTGCTGGAGGCTGCCTGCAGCTCCTGCACCCCGTCATCAGCTGCTGGAGGCTGCCTGCAGCTCCTGCACCCCGCCATCAGCTGCTGGAGGCTGGCTGCAGCTCCTCCACCCCGCCATCAGCTGCTGGAGGCTGGCTTCTGCTCCTCCACCCCGCCACCAGCTGCTGGAGGCTGGCTGCTGCTCCTGCACCCCGCCATCAGCTGCTGGAGGCTTCTGTTCCTCCACCCCGCCATCAGCAGCTGGAGGCTGGCTGCCACTCCTCCACCCCGCCATCACCAGCTGGAGGCTGGCTGCAGCTCCTGCACCTCGCCATCAGCTGCTGGAGGCTGCCTGGAGCTCCTGCACCCCGCCATCAGCTGCTGGAGGCTTCTGTTCCTCCACCCCGCCATCAGCAGCTGGAGGCTGGCTGCTGGAGGCTGGCTGCTGCTCCTCCACCCCGCCATCACCAGCTGGAGGCTGGCTGCAGCTCCTGCACCCCGCCATCACCAGCTGGAGGCTGGCTGCAGCTCCTGCACCCCGCCATCAGCTGCTGGAGGCTGCCTGCAGCTCCTGCACCCCACCATCAGCTGCTGGAGGCTGGCTGCTGCTCCTGCACCCCGCCATCAGCTGCTGGAGGCTGGCTGCTGCTCCTCCACCCCACCATGACCTGCTGGAGGCTGGCTGCAGCTCCTCCACCCCGCCATCAGCTGCTTGAGGCTACCTGCAGCTCCTGCACCCCGCCATCAGCTGCTGGAGGCTGCCTGCAGCTCCTGCACCCCGCCATCAGCTGCTGGAGGCTGGCTGCAGCTCCTCCACCCCGCCATCAGCTGCTGGAGGCTGGCTTCTGCTCCTCCACCCCGCCACCAGCTGCTGGAGGCTGGCTGCTGCTCCTGCACCCCGCCATCAGCTGCTGGAGGCTTCTGTTCCTCCACCCCGCCATCAGCAGCTGGAGGCTGGCTGCTGGAGGCTGGCTGCTGCTCCTCCACCCCGCCATCACCAGCTGGAGGCTGGCTGCAGCTCCTGCACCCCGCCATCAGCTGCTGGAGGCTGCCTGCAGCTCCTGCACCCCGCCATCAGCTGCTGGAGGCTTCTGTTCCTCCACCCCGCCATCAGCAGCTGGAGGCTGGCTGCTGGAGGCTGGCTGCTGCTCCTCCACCCCGCCATCAACAGCTGGAGGCTGGCTGCAGCTCCTGCACCCCGCCATCAGCTGCTGGAGGCTGCCTGCAGCTCCTGCACCCCGCCATCAGCTGCTGGAGGCTGGCTGCTGCTCCTGCACCCCGCCATCAGCTGCTGGAGGCTGGCTGCTGCTCCTCCACCCCACCATGACCTGCTGGAGGCTGGCTGCAGCTCCTCCACCCCGCCATCAGCTGCTGGAGGCTGCCTGCAGCTCCTGCACCCCGCCAGCAGCTGCTGGAGGCTGCCTGCAGCTCCTGCACCCCGCCATCAGCTGCTGGAGGCTGGCTGAAGCTCCTCCACCCCGCCATCAGCTGCTGGAGGCTGGCTTCTGCTCCTCCACCCCGCCACCAGCTGCTGGAGGCTGGCTGCTGCTCCTGCACCCCGCCATCAGCTGCTGGAGGCTTCTGTTCCTCCACCCCGCCATCAGCAGCTGGAGGCTGGCTGCTGGAGGCTGGCTGCTGCTCCTCCACCCCGCCATCACCAGCTGGAGGCTGGCTGCAGCTCCTGCACCCCGCCATCAGCTGCTGGAGGCTGCCTGGAGCTCCTGCACCCCGCCATCAGCTGCTGGAGGCTTCTGTTCCTCCACCCCGCCATCAGCAGCTGGAGGCTGGCTGCTGGAGGCTTGCTGCTGCTCCTCCACCCCGCCATCACCAGCTGGAGGCTGGCTGCAGCTCCTGCACCC
Organism: Nothobranchius furzeri; assembly: GCF_043380555.1. Lineage (NCBI taxonomy): Eukaryota > Metazoa > Chordata > Actinopteri > Cyprinodontiformes > Nothobranchiidae > Nothobranchius > Nothobranchius furzeri. The sequence continues at coordinate 217,105 of NW_027223040.1, forward strand.
CGCCATCAGCTGCTGGAGGCTGGCTGCTGCTCCTGCACCCCGCCATCAGCTGCTGGAGGCTGGCTGCTGCTCCTCCACCCCACCATGACCTGCTGGAGGCTGGCTGCAGCTCCTCCACCCCGCCATCAGCTGCTGGAGGCTGCCTGCAGCTCCTGTACCCCGCCATCAGCTGCTGGAGGCTGCCTTCAGCTCCTGCACTCCGCCATCAGCTGCTGGAGGCTGGCTGCAGCTCCTCCACCCCACCATCAGCTGCTGGAGGCTGGCTTCTGCTCCTCCACCCCGCCACCAGCTGCTGGAGGCTGGCTGCTGCTCCTGCACCCCGCCATCAGCTGCTGGAGGCTTCTGTTCCTCCACCCCGCCATCAGCAGCTGGAGGCTGGCTGCTGGAGGATGGCTGCTGCTCCTCCACCCCGCCATAACCTTCTGGAGGCTGGCTGCAGCTCCTGCACCCCGCCATCAGCTGCTGGAGGCTGTCTGCAGCTCCTGCACCCCGCCATCAGCTGCTGGAGGCTGGCTGCTGCTCCTGCACCCCGCCATCAGCTGCTGGAGGCTGGCTGCTGCTCCTCCACCCCACCATGACCTGCTGGAGGTTGGCTGCAGCTCCTCCACCCCGCCATCAGCAGCTGGAGGCTGCCTGCAGCTCCTGCACCCCGCAATCAGCTGCTGGAGGCTGCCTGCAGCTCCTGCACCCCGCCATCAGCTGCTGGAGGATGGCTGCAGCTCCTCCACCCCGCCATCAGCTGCTGGAGGCTTGCTTCTGCTCCTCCACCCCGCCACCAGCTGCTGGAGGCTGGCTGCTGCTCCTGCACCCCGCCATCAGCTGCTGGAGGCTTCTGTTCCTCCACCCCGCCATCAGCAGCTGAAGGCTGGCTGCTGGAGGCTGGCTGCTGCTCCTCCACCCCGCCATCACCAGCTGGAGGCTGGCTGCAGCTCCTGCACCCCGCCATCAGCTGCTAGAGGCTGCCTGCAGCTCCTGCACCCCGCCATCAGCTGCTGGAGGCTGGCTGCTGCTCCTGCAACCCGCCATCAGCTGCTGGAGGCTGGCTGCTGCTCCTCCACCCCACCATGACCTGCTGGAGGCTGGCTGCAGCTCCTCCACCCCGCCATCAGCTGCTGGAGGCTGCCTGCAGCTCCTGCACCCCGCCATCAGCTGCTGGAGGCTGCCTGCAGCTCCTGCACCCTGCCATCAGCTGCTGGAGGCTGGCTGCAGCTCCTCCACCCCGCCATCAGCTGCTGGAGGCTGGCTTCTGCTCCTCCACCCCGCCACCAGCTGCTGGAGGCTGGCTGCTGCTCCTGCACCCCGCCATCAGCTGCTGGAGGCTTCTGTTCCTCCACCCCGCCATCAGCATCTGGAGGCTGGCTGCTGGAGGCTGGCTGCTGCTCCTCCACCCCGCCATCACCAGCTGGATGCTGGCTGCAGCTCCTGCACCCCGCCATCAGCTGCTGGAGGCTGCCTGGAGCTCCTGCACCCCGCCATCAGCTGCTGGAGGGTTCTGTTCCTCCACCCCGCCATCAGCAGCTGGAGGCTGGCTGCTGGAGGCTGGCTTCTGCTCCTCCACCCCGCCATCACCAGCTGGAGGCTGGCTGCAGCTCCTGCACCCCGCCATCAGCTGCTGGAGGCTGCCTGCAGCTCCTGCACCCCGCCATCAGCTGCTGGAGGCTGGCTGCTGCTCCTGCACCCCGCCATCAGCTGCTGGAGGCTGGCTGCTGCTCCTCCACCCCGCCATCAGCTTTTGGAGGCTGCCTGCAGCTCCTGCACCCCGCCATCAGCTGCTGGAGGCTGCCTGCAGCTCCTGCACCCCGCCATCAGCTGCTGGAGGCTGGTTGCAGCTCCTCCACCCCGCCATCAGCTGCTGGAGGCTTCTGTTCCTCCACCCCGCCATCAGCAGCTGGAGGCTGGCTGCTGGAGGCTGGCTGCTGCTCCTCCACCCCGCCATCACCAGCTGGAGGCTGGCTGCAGCTCCTGCACCCCGCCATCAGCTGCTGGAGGCTGCCTGGAGCTCCTGCACCCCGCCATCAGCTGCTGGAGGCTTCTGTTCCTCCACCCCGCCATCAGCAGCTGGAGGCTGGCTGCTGGAGGCTGGCTGCTGGAGGCTGGCTGCTGCTCCTCCACCCCGCCATCACCAGCTGGAGGCTGGCTGCAGCTCCTGCACCCCGCCATCAGCTGCTGGAGGCTGCCTGCAGCTCCTTCACCCCGCCATCAGCTGCTGAAGGCTGGCTGCTGCTCCTGCACCCCGCCATCAGCTGCTGGAGGCTGGCTGCTGCTCCTCCACCCCACCATGACCTGCTGGAGGCTGGCTGCAGCTCCTCCACCCCGCCATCAGCTGCTGGAGGCTGCCTGCAGCTCCTGCACCCCGTCATCAGCTTTTGGAGGCTGCCTGCAGCTCCTGCACCCCGCCATCAGCTGCTGGAGGCTGCCTGCAGCTCCTGCACCCCGCCATCAGCTGCTGGAGGCTGGTTGCAGCTCCTCCACCCCGCCATCAGCTGCTGGAGGCTTCTGTTCCTCCACCCCGCCATCAGCAGCTGGAGGCTGGCTGCTGGAGGCTGGCTGCTGCTCCTCCACCCCGCCATCACCAGCTGGAGGCTGGCTGCAGCTCCTGCACCCCGCCATCAGCTGCTGGAGGCTGCCTGGAGCTCCTGCACCCCGCCATCAGCTGCTGGAGGCTTCTGTTCCTCCACCCCGCCATCAGCAGCTGGAGGCTGGCTGCTGGAGGCTGGCTGCTGGAGGCTGGCTGCTGCTCCTCCACCCCGCCATCACCAGCTGGAGGCTGGCTGCAGCTCCTGCACCCCGCCATCAGCTGCTGGAGGCTGCCTGCAGCTCCTTCACCCCGCCATCAGCTGCTGAAGGCTGGCTGCTGCTCCTGCACCCCGCCATCAGCTGCTGGAGGCTGGCTGCTGCTCCTCCACCCCACCATGACCTGCTGGAGGCTGGCTGCAGCTCCTCCACCCCGCCATCAGCTGCTGGAGGCTGCCTGCAGCTCCTGCACCCCGTCATCAGCTGCTGGAGGCTGCCTGCAGCTCCTGCACCCCGCCATCAGCTGCTGGAGGCTGGCTGCAGCTCCTCCACCCCGCCATCAGCTGCTGGAGGCTGGCTTCTGCTCCTCCACCCCGCCGCCAGCTGCTGGAGGCTGGCTGCTGCTCCTGCACCCCTCCATTAGCTGCTGGAGGCTTCTGTTCCTCCACCCCGCCATCAGCAGCTGGAGGCTGGCTGCTGGAGGCTGGCTGCCACTCCTCCACCCCGCCATCAGCAGCTGGAGGCTGGCTGCTGGAGGCTGGCTGCAGCTCCTGCACCTCGCCATCAGCTGCTGGAGGCTGCCTGGAGCTCCTGCACCCCGCCATCAGCTGCTGGAGGCTTCTGTTCCTCCACCCCGCCATCAGCAGCTGGAGGCTGGCTGCTGGAGGCTGGCTGCTGCTCCTCCACCCCGCCATCACCAGCTGGAGGCTGGCTGCAGCTCCTGCACCCCGCCATCAGCTGCTGGAGGCTGCCTGGAGCTCCTGCACCCCGCCATCAGCTGCTGGAGGCTTCTGTTCCTCCACCCCGCCATCAGCAGCTGGAGGCTGGCTGCTGGAGGCTTGCTGCTGCTCCTCCACCCCGCCATCACCAGCTGGAGGCTGGCTGCAGCTCCTGCACCCCGCCATCAGCTGCTGGAGGCTGGCTGCTGCTCCTGCACCCCGCCATCAGCTGCTGGAGGCTGGCTGCTGCTCCTCCACCCCACCATGACCTGCTGGAGGCTGGCTGCAGCTCCTCCACCCCGCCATCAGCTGCTGGAGGCTGCCTGCAGCTCCTGCACCCCGCCATCAGCTGCTGGAGGCTGCCTTCAGCTCCTGCACTCCGCCATCAGCTGCTGGAGGCTGGCTGCAGCTCCTCCACCCCACCATCAGCTGCTGGAGGCTGGCTTCTGCTCCTCCACCCCGCCACCAGCTGCTGGAGGCTGGCTGCTGCTCCTGCACCCCGCCATCAGCTGCTGGAGGCTTCTGTTCCTCCACCCCGCCATCAGCAGCTGGAGGCTGGCTGCTGGAGGATGGCTGCTGCTCCTCCACCCCGCCATAACCTTCTGGAGGCTGGCTGCAGCTCCTGCACCCCGCCATCAGCTGCTGGAGGCTGTCTGCAGCTCCTGCACCCCGCCATCAGCTGCTGGAGGCTGGCTGCTGCTCCTGCACCCCGCCATCAGCTGCTGGAGGCTGGCTGCTGCTCCTCCACCCCACCATGACCTGCTGGAGGTTGGCTGCAGCTCCTCCACCCCGCCATCAGCAGCTGGAGGCTGCCTGCAGCTCCTGCACCCCGCAATCAGCTGCTGGAGGCTGCCTGCAGCTCCTGCACCCCGCCATCAGCTGCTGGAGGATGGCTGCAGCTCCTCCACCCCGCCATCAGCTGCTGGAGGCTTGCTTCTGCTCCTCCACCCCGCCACCAGCTGCTGGAGGCTGGCTGCTGCTCCTGCACCCCGCCATCAGCTGCTGGAGGCTTCTGTTCCTCCACCCCGCCATCAGCAGCTGAAGGCTGGCTGCTGGAGGCTGGCTGCTGCTCCTCCACCCCGCCATCACCAGCTGGAGGCTGGCTGCAGCTCCTGCACCCCGCCATCAGCTGCTAGAGGCTGCCTGCAGCTCCTGCACCCCGCCATCAGCTGCTGGAGGCTGGCTGCTGCTCCTGCAACCCGCCATCAGCTGCTGGAGTCTGGCTGCTGCTCCTCCACCCCACCATGACCTGCTGGAGGCTGGCTTCTGCTCCTCCACCCCGCCACCAGCTGCTGGAGGCTGGCTGCTGCTCCTGCACCCCGCCATCAGCTACTGGAGGCTTCTGTTCCTCCACCCCGCCATCAGCATCTGGAGGCTGGCTGCTGGAGGCTGGCTGCTGCTCCTCCACCCCGCCATCAGCTGCTGGAGGCTGCCTGGAGCTCCTGCACCCCGCCATCAGCTGCTGGAGGGTTCTGTTCCTCCACCCCGCCATCAGCAGCTGGAGGCTGGCTGCTGGAGGCTGGCTTCTGCTCCTCCACCCCGCCATCACCAGCTGGAGGCTGGCTGCAGCTCCTGCACCCCGCCATCAGCTGCTGGAGGCTGCCTGCAGCTCCTGCACCCCGCCATCAGCTGCTGGAGGCTGGCTGCTGCTCCTGCACCCCGCCATCAGCTGCTGGAGGCTGGCTGCTGCTCCTCCACCCCGCCATCAGCTTTTGGAGGCTGCCTGCAGCTCCTGCACCCCGCCATCAGCTGCTGGAGGCTGCCTGCAGCTCCTGCACCCCGCCATCAGCTGCTGGAGGCTGGTTGCAGCTCCTCCACCCCGCCATCAGCTGCTGGAGGCTTCTGTTCATCCACCCCGCCATCAGCAGCTGGAGGCTGGCTGCTGGAGGCTGGCTGCTGCTCCTCCACCCCGCCATCACCAGCTGGAGGCTGGCTGCAGCTCCTGCACCCCGCCATCAGCTGCTGGAGGCTGCCTGGAGCTCCTGCACCCCGCCATCAGCTGCTGGAGGCTTCTGTTCCTCCACCCCGCCATCAGCAGCTGGAGGCTGGCTGCTGGAGGCTGGCTGCTGGAGGCTGGCTGCTGCTCCTCCACCCCGCCATCACCAGCTGGAGGCTGGCTGCAGCTCCTGCACCCCGCCATCAGCTGCTGGAGGCTGCCTGCAGCTCCTTCACCCCGCCATCAGCTGCTGAAGGCTGGCTGCTGCTCCTGCACCCCGCCATCAGCTGCTGGAGGCTGGCTGCTGCTCCTCCACCCCACCATGACCTGCTGGAGGCTGGCTGCAGCTCCTCCACCCCGCCATCAGCTGCTGGAGGCTGCCTGCAGCTCCTGCACCCCGTCATCAGCTGCTGGAGGCTGCCTGCAGCTCCTGCACCCCGCCATCAGCTGCTGGAGGCTGGCTGCAGCTCCTCCACCCCGCCATCAGCTGCTGGAGGCTGGCTTCTGCTCCTCCACCCCGCCGCCAGCTGCTGGAGGCTGGCTGCTGCTCCTGCACCCCTCCATTAGCTGCTGGAGGCTTCTGTTCCTCCACCCCGCCATCAGCAGCTGGAGGCTGGCTGCTGGAGGCTGGCTGCCACTCCTCCACCCCGCCATCAGCAGCTGGAGGCTGGCTGCTGGAGGCTGGCTGCAGCTCCTGCACCTCGCCATCAGCTGCTGGAGGCTGCCTGGAGCTCCTGCACCCCGCCATCAGCTGCTGGAGGCTTCTGTTCCTCCACCCCGCCATCAGCAGCTGGAGGCTGGCTGCTGGAGGCTGGCTGCTGCTCCTCCACCCCGCCATCACCAGCTGGAGGCTGGCTGCAGCTCCTGCACCCCGCCATCAGCTGCTGGAGGCTGCCTGCAGCTCCTGCACCCCACCATCAGCTGCTGGAGGCTGGCTGCTGCTCCTGCACCCCGCCATCAGCTGCTGGAGGCTGGCTGCTGCTCCTCCACCCCACCATGACCTGCTGGAGGCTGGCTGCAGCTCCTCCACCCCACCATCAGCTGCTTGAGGCTGCCTGCAGCTCCTGCACCCCGCCATCAGCTGCTGGAGGCTGCCTGCAGCTCCTGCACCCCGCCATCAGCTGCTGGAGGCTGGCTGCAGCTCCTCCACCCCGCCATCAGCTGCTGGAGGCTGTCTTCTGCTCCTCCACCCCGCCACCAGCTGCTGGAGGCTGGCTGCTGCTCCTGCACCCCGCCATCAGCTGCTGGAGGCTTCTGTTCCTCCACCCAGCCATCAGCAGCTGGAGGCTGGCTGCTGGAGGCTGGCTGCTGCTCCTCCACCCCGCCATCACCAGCTGGAGGCTGGCTGCAGCTCCTGCACCCCACCATCAGCTGCTGGAGGCTGCCTGGAGCTCCTGCACCCCGCCATCAGCTGCTGGAGGCTTCTGTTCCTCCACCCCGCCATCAGCAGCTGGAGGCTGGCTGCTGGAGGCTGGCTGCTGCTCCTCCACCCCGCCATCACCAGCTGGAGGCTGGCTGCAGCTCCTGCACCCCGCCGTCAGCTGCTGGAGGCTGCCTGCAGCTCCTGCACCCCGCCATCAGCTGCTGGAGGCTTCTGTTCCTCCACCCCGCCATCAGCAGCTGGAGGCTGGCTGCTGGAGGCTGGCTGCTGCTCCTCCACCCCGCCATCACCAGCTGGAGGCTGGCTGCAGCTCCTGCACCCCGCCATCAGCTGCTGGAGGCTGCCTGGAGCTCCTGCACCCCGCCATCAGCTGCTGGAGGCTTCTGTTCCTCCACCCCGCCATCAGCAGCTGGAGGCTGGCTGCTGGAGGCTGGCTGCTGCTCCTCCACCCCGCCATCACCAGCTGGAGGCTGGCTGTAGCTCCTGCACCCCGCCATCAGCTGCTGGAGGCTGGCTGCTGCTCCTGCACCCCGCCATCAGCTGCTGGAGGCTGCCTGCAGCTCCTGCACCCCGCCATCAGCTGCTGGAGGCTGCCTGCAGCTCCTGCACCCCGCCATCAGCTGCTGGAGGCTGGCTGCAGCTCCTCCACCCCGCCATCAGCTGCTGGAGGCTGGCTTCTGCTCCTCCACCCCGCCACCAGCTGCTGGAGGCTGGCTGCTGCTCCTGCACCCCGCCATCAGCTGCTGGAGGCTTCTGTTCCTCCACCCCGCCATCAGCAGCTGGAGGCTGGCTGCTGGAGGCTGGCTGCTGCTCCTCCACCCCGCCATCACCAGCTGGAGGCTGGCTGCAGCTCCTGCACCCCGCCATCAGCTGCTGGAGGCTGCCTGGAGCTCCTGCACCCCGCCATCAGCTGCTGGAGGCTTCTGTTCCTCCACCCCGCCATCAGCAGCTGGAGGCTGGCTGCTGGAGGCTGGCTGCTGCTCCTCCACCCCGCCATCACCAGCTGGAGGCTGGCTGCAGCTCCTGCACCCCGCCATCAGCTGCTGGAGGCTGCCTGCAGCTCCTGCACCCCGCCATCAGCTGCTGGAGGCTGGCTGCTGCTCCTGCACCCCGCCATCTGCTGCTGGAGGCTGGCTGCTGCTCCTCCACCCCACCATGACCTGCTGGAGGCTGGCTGCAGCTCCTCCACCCCGCCATAAGCTGCTGGAGGCTGCCTGCAGCTCCTGCACCCCGCCATCAGCTGCTGGAGGCTGCCTGCAGCTCCTGCACTCCGCCATCAGCTGCTGGAGGCTGGCTGCAGCTCCTCCACCCCGCCATCAGCTGCTGGAGGCTGGCTTCTGCTCCTCCACCCCGCCACCAGCTGCTGGAGGCTGGCTGCTGCTCCTGCACCCCGCCATCAGCTGCTGGAGGCTTCTGTTCCTCCACCCCGCCATCAGCAGCTGGAGGCTGGCTGCTGGAGGCTGGCTGCTGCTCCTCCACCCCGCCATCACCAGCTGGAGGCTGGCTGCAGCTCCTGCACCCCGCCATCAGCTGCTGGAGGCTGCCTGGAGCTCCTGCACCCCGCCATCAGCTGCTGGAGGCTTCTGTTCCTCCACCCCGCCATCAGCAGCTGGAGGCTGGCTGCTGGAGGCTGGCTGCTGCTCCTCCACCCCGCCATCACCAGCTGGAGGCTGGCTGCAGCTCCTGAACCCCGCCATCAGCTGCTGGAGGCTGCCTGGAGCTCCTGCACCCCGCCATCAGCTGCTGGAGGCTTCTGTTCCTCCACACCGCCATCAGCAGCTGGAGGCTGGCTGCTGGAGGCTGGCTGCTGCTCCTCCACCCCGCCATCACCAGCTGGAGGCTGGCTGCAGCTCCTGCACCCCGCCATCAGCTGCTGGAGGCTGCCTGCAGCTCCTGCACCCCGCCATCAGCTGCTGGAGGCTGGCTGCTGCTCCTTCACCCCGCCATCAGCTGCTGGAGGCTGGCTGCTGCTCCTCCACCCCACCATGACCTGCTGGAGGCTGGCTGCAGCTCCTCCACCCCGCCATCAGCTGCTGGAGGCTGCCTGCAGCTCCTCCACCCCGCCATCAGCTGCTGGAGGCTGGCTTCTGCTCCTCCACCCCGCCATCAGCTGCTGGAGGCTGGCTTCTGCTCCTCCACACCGCCACCAGCTGCTGGAGGCTGGCTGCTGCTCCTGCACCCCGCCATCAGCTGCTGGAGGCTTCTGTTCCTCCACCCCGCCATCACCAGCTGGAGGCTGGCTGCTGGAGGCTGGCTGCCACTCCTCCACCCCGCCATCAGCAGCTGGAGGCTGGCTGCTGGAGGCTGGCTGCAGCTCCTGCACCTCGCCATCAGCTGCTGGAGGCTGCCTGGAGCTCCTGCACCCCGCCATCAGCTGCTGGAGGCTTCTGTTCCTCCACCCCGCCATCAGCAGCTGGAGGCTGGCTCCTGGAGGCTGGCTGCTGCTCCTCCACCCCGCCATCACCAGCTGGAGGCTGGCTGCAGCTCCTGCACCCCGCCATCAGCTGCTGGAGGCTGCCTGCAGCTCCTGCACCCCACCATCAGCTGCTGGAGGCTGGCTGCTGCTCCTGCACCCCGCCATCAGCTGCTGGAGGCTGGCTGCTGCTCCTCCACCCCACCATGACCTGCTGGAGGCTGGCTGCAGCTCCTCCACCCCACCATCAGCTGCTTGAGGCTGCCTGCAGCTCCTGCACCCCGCCATCAGCTGCTGGAGGCTGCCTGCAGCTCCTGCACCCCGCCATCAGCTGCTGGAGGCTGGCTGCAGCTCCTCCACCCCGCCATCAGCTGCTGGAGGCTGTCTTCTGCTCCTCCACCCCGCCACCAGCTGCTGGAGGCTGGCTGCTGCTCCTGCACCCCGCCATCAGCTGCTGGAGGCTTCTGTTCCTCCACCCAGCCATCAGCAGCTGGAGGCTGGCTGCTGGAGGCTGGCTGCTGCTCCTCCACCCCGCCATCACCAGCTGGAGGCTGGCTGCAGCTCCTGCACCCCGCCATCAGCTGCTGGAGGCTGCCTGGAGCTCCTGCACCCCGCCATCAGCTGCTGGAGGCTTCTGTTCCTCCACCCCGCCATCAGCAGCTGGAGGCTGGCTGCTGGAGGCTGGCTGCTGCTCCTCCACCCCGCCATCACCAGCTGGAGGCTGGCTGCAGCTCCTGCACCCCGCCGTCAGCTGCTGGAGGCTGCCTGCAGCTCCTGCACCCCGCCATCAGCTGCTGGAGGCTTCTGTTCCTCCACCCCGCCATCAGCAGCTGGAGGCTGGCTGCTGGAGGCTGGCTGCTGCTCCTCCACCCCGCCATCACCAGCTGGAGGCTGGCTGCAGCTCCTGCACCCCGCCATCAGCTGCTGGAGGCTGCCTGGAGCTCCTGCACCCCGCCATCAGCTGCTGGAGGCTTCTGTTCCTCCACCCCGCCATCAGCAGCTGGAGGCTGGCTGCTGGAGGCTGGCTGCTGCTCCTCCACCCCGCCATCACCAGCTGGAGGCTGGCTGTAGCTCCTGCACCCCGCCATCAGCTGCTGGAGGCTGGCTGCTGCTCCTGCACCCCGCCATCGGCTGCTGGAGGCTGCCTGCAGCTCCTGCACCCCGCCATCAGCTGCTGGAGGCTGCCTGCAGCTCCTGCACCCCGCCATCAGCTGCTGGAGGCTGGCTGCAGCTCCTCCACCCCGCCATCAGCTGCTGGAGGCTGGCTTCTGCTCCTCCACCCCGCCACCAGCTGCTGGAGGCTGGCTGCTGCTCCTGCACCCCGCCATCAGCTGCTGGAGGCTTCTGTTCCTCCACCCCGCCATCAGCAGCTGGAGGCTGGCTGCTGGAGGCTGGCTGCTGCTCCTCCACCCCGCCATCACCAGCTGGAGGCTGGCTGCAGCTCCTGCACCCCGCCATCAGCTGCTGGAGGCTGCCTGGAGCTCCTGCACCCCGCCATCAGCTGCTGGAGGCTTCTGTTCCTCCACCCCGCCATCAGCAGCTGGAGGCTGGCTGCTGGAGGCTGGCTGCTGCTCCTCCACCCCGCCATCACCAGCTGGAAGCTGGCTGCAGCTCCTGCACCCCGTCATCAGCTGCTGGAGGCTGCCTGCAGCTCCTGCACCCCGCCATCAGCTGCTGGAGGCTGCCTGCAGCTCCTGCACCCCGCCATCAGCTGCTGGAGGCTGGCTGCTGCTCCTGCACCCCGCCATCTGCTGCTGGAGGCTGGCTGCTGCTCCTCCACCCCACCATGACCTGCTGGAGGCTGGCTGCAGCTCCTCCACCCCGCCATAAGCTGCTGGAGGCTGCCTGCAGCTCCTGCGCCCCGCCATCAGCTGCTGGAGGCTGCCTGCAGCTCCTGCACTCCGCCATCAGCTGCTGGAGGCTGGCTGCAGCTCCTCCACCCCGCCATCAGCTGCTGGAGGCTGGCTTCTGCTCCTCCACCCCGCCACCAGCTGCTGGAGGCTGGCTGCTGCTCCTGCACCCCGCCATCAGCTGCTGGAGGCTTCTGTTCCTCCACCCCGCCATCAGCAGCTGGAGGCTGGCTGCTGTAGGCTGGCTGCTGCTCCTCCACCCCGCCATCACCAGCTGGAGGCTGGCTGCAGCTCCTGCACCCCGGCATCAGCTGCTGGAGGCTGCCTGGAGCTCCTGCACCCCGCCATCAGCTGCTGGAGGCTTCTGTTCCTCCACCCCGCCATCAGCAGCTGGAGGCTGGCTGCTGGAGGCTGGCTGCTGCTCCTCCACCCCGCCATCACCAGCTGGAGGCTGGCTGCAGCTCCTGAACCCCGCCATCAGCTGCTGGAGGCTGCCTGGAGCTCCTGCACCCCGCCATCAGCTGCTGGAGGCTTCTGTTCCTCCACACCGCCATCAGCAGCTGGAGGCTGGCTGCTGGAGGCTGGCTGCTGCTCCTCCACCCCGCCATCACCAGCTGGAGGCTGGCTGCAGCTCCTGCACCCCGCCATCAGCTGCTGGAGGCTGCCTGCAGCTCCTGCACCCCGCCATCAGCTGCTGGAGGCTGGCTGCTGCTCCTTCACCCCGCCATCAGCTGCTGGAGGCTGGCTGCTGCTCCTCCACCCCACCATGACCTGCTGGAGGCTGGCTGCAGCTCCTCCACCCCGCCATCAGCTGCTGGAGGCTGCCTGCAGCTCCTGCACCCCGCCATCAGCTGCTGGAGGCTGCCTGCAGCTCCTGCACCCCGCCATCAGCTGCTGGAGGCTGGCTGCAGCTCCTCCACCCCGCCATCAGCTGCTGGAGGCTGGCTTCTGCTCCTCCACACCGCCACCAGCTGCTGGAGGCTGGCTGCTGCTCCTGCACCCCGCCATCAGCTGCTGGAGGCTTCTGTTCCTCCACCCCGCCATCACCAGCTGGAGGCTGGCTGCTGGAGCCTGGCTGCTGCTCCTCCAACGCACCATCACCAGTTGGAGGCTGGCTGCAGCTCCTGCACCCCGCCATCAGCTGCTGGAGGCTGCCTGGAGCTCCTGCACCCCGCCATCAGCTGCTGGAGGCTTCTGTTCCTCCACCCCGCCATCAGCAGCTGGAGGCTGGCTGCTGGAGGCTGGCTGCTGCTCCTCCACCCCGCCATCACCAGCTGGAGGCTGGCTGCAGCTCCTGCACCCCGCCATCAGCTGCTGGAGGCTGCCTGCAGCTCCTGCACCCCGCCATCAGCTGCTGGAGGCTGGCTGCTGCTCCTGCCACCCGCCATCAGCTGCTGGAGGCTGGCTGCTGCTCCTCCACCCCACCATGACCTGCTGGAGGCTGGCTGCAGCTCCTCCACCCCGCCATCAGCTGCTGGAGGCTGCCTGCAGCTCCTGCACCCCGCCGTCAGCTGCTGGAGGCTGCCTGCAGCTCCTGCACCCCGCCATCAGCTGCTGGAGGCTGGCTGCAGCTCCTCCACCCCGCCATCAGCTGCTGGAGGCTGGCTTCTGCTCCTCCACCCCGCCACCAGCTGCTGGAGGTTGGCTGCTGGAGGCTGGCTGCTGCTCCTCCACCCCGCCATCACCAGCTGGAGGCTGGCTGCAGCTCCTGCACCCCGCCATCAGCTGCTGGAGGCTGCCTGGAGCTCCTGCACCCCGCCATCAGCTGCTGGAGGCTTCTGTTCCTCCACCCCGCCATCAGCAGCTGGAGGCTGGCTGCTGGAGGCTGGCTGCTGCTCCTCCACCCCGCCATCACCAGCTGGAGGCTGTCTGCAGCTCCTGAACCCCGCCATCAGCTGCTGGAGGCTGCCTGCAGCTCCTGCACCCCGCCATCAGCTGCTGGAGGCTGGCTGCTGCTCCTGCACTCCGCCATCAGCTGCTGGAGGCTGGCTGCTGCTCCTCCACCCCACCATGACCTGCTGGAGGCTGGCTGCAGCTCCTCCATCCCGCAATCAGCTGCTGGAGGCTGCCTGCAGCTCCTGCACCCCGCCATCAGCTGCTGGAGGCTGCCTGCAGCTCCTGCACCCCGCCATCAGCTGCTGGAGGCTGGCTGCAGCTCCTCCATCCCGCCATCAGCTGCTGGAGGCTTCTTGTCCTCCACCCCGCCATCAGCAGCTGGAGGCTGGCTGCTGGAGGCTGGCTGCTGCTCCTCCACCCCGCCATCACCAGCTGGAGGTTGGCTGCAGCTCCTGCACCCCGCCATCAGCTGCTGGAGGCTGCCTGGAGCTCCTGCACCCCGCCATCAGCTGCTGGAGGCTTCTGTTCCTCCACCCCGCCATCAGCAGCTGGAGGCTGGCTGCTGCTCCTCCACCCCACCATCACCAGCTGGAGGCTGGCTGCAGCTCCTGCACCCCGCCATCAGCTGCTGGAGGCTGCCTGCAGCTCCTGCACCCCGCCATCAGCTGCTGGAGGCTGGCTGCTGCTCCTGCACCCCGCCATCAGCTGCTGGAGGCTGGCTGCTGCTCCTCCACCCCACCATGACCTGCTGGAGGCTGGCTGCAGCTCCTCCACCCCGCCATCAGCTGCTGGAGGCTGGCTTCTGCTCCTCCACCCCGCCACCAGCTGCTGGAGACTGGCTGCTGCTCCTGCACCCCGCCATCAGCTGCTGGAGGCTTCTGTTCTTCCACCCCGCCATCAGCAGCTGGAGGCTGGCTGCTGGGGGCTGGCTGCCGCTCCTCCACCCCGCCATCACCAGCTGGAGGCTGGCTGCAGCTCCTGCACCCCGCCATCAGCTGCTGGAGGCTGCCTGGAGCTCCTGCACCCTGCCATCAGCTGCTGGAGTCTTCTGTTCCTCCACCCCGCCATCAGCAGCTGGAGGCTGGCTGCTGGAGGCTGGCTGCTGCTCCTCCACCCCGCCATCACCAGCTGGAGGCTGGCTGCAGCTCCTGCACCCCGCCATCAGCTGCTGGAGGCTGCCTGCAGCTCCTCCACCCCGCCATCAGCTGCTGGAGGCTGCCTGCAGCTCCTGCACCCCGCCATCAGCTGCTGGAGGCTGCCTGCATCTCCTGCACCCCGCCATCAGCTGCTGGAGGCTGGCTGCTTCTCCTGCACCCCGCCATCAGCTGCTGGAGGCTGCCTGCAGCTCCTGCACCCCGCCATCAGCTGCTGGAGGCTGCCTGGAGCTCCTGCACTCCGCCATCAGCTGCTGGAGGCTTCTGTTCCTCCACCCCGCCATCAGCAGCTGGAGGCTGGCTGCTGGAGGCTGGCTGCTGCTCCTCCACCCCGCCATCACCAGCTGGAGGCTGGCTGCAGCTCCTGCACCCCGCCATCAGCTGCTGGAGGCTGCCTGCAGCTCCTGCACCCCGCCATCAGCTGCTGGAGGCTGGTTGCTGCTCATGCACCCCGCCATCAGCTGCTGGAGGCTGGCTGCTGCTCCTCCACCCCACCATGACCTGCTGGAGGCTGGATGCAGCTCCTCCACCCCGCCATCAGCTGCTGGAGGCTGCCTGCAGCTCCTGCACCCCGCCATCAGCTGCTGGAGGCTGCCTGCAGCTCCTGCACCCCGCCATCAGCTGATGGAGGCTGGCTGCAGCTCCTCCACCCCGCCATCAGCTGCTGGAGGCTGGCTTCTGCTCCTCCACCCCGCCACCAGCTGCTGGAGGCTGGCTGCTGCTCCTGCACCCCGCCGTCAGCTGCTGGAGGCTTCTGTTCTTCCACCCCGCCATCAGCAGCTGGAGGCTGGCTGCTGGAGGCTGGCTGCTGCTCCTCCACCCCGCCATCACCAGCTGGAGGCTGGCTGCAGCTCCTCCACCCCGCCACCAGCTGCTGGAGGCTGGCTGCTGCTCCTGCACCCCGCCATCAGCTGCTGGAGGCTTCTGTTCCTCCACCCCGCCATCAGCAGCTGGAGGCTGGCTGCTGGAGGCTGGCTGCTGCTCCTCCACCCCGCCATCACCAGCTGGAGGCTGGCTGCAGCTCCTGCACCCCGCCATCAGCTGCTGGAGGCTGCCTGGAGCTCCTGCACCCCGCCATCAGCTGCTGGAGGCTTCTGTTCCTCCACCCCGCCATCAGCAGCTGGAGGCTGGCTGCTGGAGGCTGGCTGCTGCTCCTCCACCCCGCCATCACCAGCTGGAGGCTGGCTGCAGCTCCTGCACCCCGCCGTCAGCTGCTGGAGGCTGCCTGCAGCTCCTGCACCCCGCCATCAGCTGCTGGAGGCTTCTGTTCCTCCACCCCGCCATCAGCAGCTGGAGGCTGGCTGCTGGAGGCTGGCTGCTGCTCCTCCACCCCGCCATCACCAGCTGGAGGCTGGCTGCAGCTCCTGCACCCCGCCATCAGCTGCTGGAGGCTGCCTGGAGCTCCTGCACCCCGCCATCAGCTGCTGGAGGCTTCTGTTCCTCCACCCCGCCATCAGCAGCTGGAGGCTGGCTGCTGGAGGCTGGCTGCTGCTCCTCCACCCCGCCATCACCAGCTGGAGGCTGGCTGTAGCTCCTGCACCCCGCCATCAGCTGCTGGAGGCTGGCTGCTGCTCTTGCCACCCGCCATCAGCTGCTGGAGGCTGGCTGCTGCTCCTCCACCCCACCATGACCTGCTGGAGGCTGGCTGCAGCTCCTCCACCCCGCCATCAGCTGCTGGAGGCTGCCTGAGCTCCTGCACCCCGCCATCAGCTGCTGGAGGCTGCCTGCAGCTCCTGCACCCCGCCATCAGCTGCTGGAGGCTGGCTGCAGCTCCTCCACCCCGCCATCAGCTGCTGGAGGCTGGCTTCTGCTCCTCCACCCCGCCACCAGCTGCTGGAGGCTGGCTGCTGCTCCTGCACCCCGCCATCAGCTGCTGGAGGCTTCTGTTCCTCCACCCCGCCATCAGCAGCTGGAGGCTGGCTGCTGGAGGCTGGCTGCTGCTCCTCCACCCCGCCATCACCAGCTGGAGGCTGGCTGCAGCTCCTGCACCCCGCCATCAGCTGCTGGAGGCTGCCTGGAGCTCCTGCACCCCGCCATCAGCTGCTGGAGGCTTCTGTTCCTCCACCCCGCCATCAGCAGCTGGAGGCTGGCTGCTGGAGGCTGGCTGCTGCTCCTCCACCCCGCCATCACCAGCTGGAGGCTGGCTGCAGCTCCTGCACCCCGCCATCAGCTGCTGGAGGCTGCCTGCAGCTCCTGCACCCCGCCATCAGCTGCTGGAGGCTGGCTGCTGCTCCTGCACCCCGCCATCAGCTGCTGGAGGCTGGCTGCTGCTCCTCCACCCCACCATGACCTGCTGGAGGCTGGCTGCAGCTCCTCCACCCCGCCATAAGCTGCTGGAGGCTGCCTGCAGCTCCTGCACCCCGCCATCAGCTGCTGGAGGCTGCCTGCAGCTCCTGCACTCCGCCATCAGCTGCTGGAGGCTGGCTGCAGCTCCTCCACCCCGCCATCAGCTGCTGGAGGCTGGCTTCTGCTCCTCCACCCCGCCACCAGCTGCTGGAGGCTGGCTGCTGCTCCTGCACCCCGCCATCAGCTGCTGGAGGCTTCTGTTCCTCCACCCCGCCATCAGCAGCTGGAGGCTGGCTGCTGGAGGATGGCTGCTGCTCCTCCACCCCGCCATCACCAGCTGGAGGCTGGCTGCAGCTCCTGAACCCCGCCATCAGCTGCTGGAGGCTGCCTGGAGCTCCTGCACCCCGCCATCAGCTGCTGGAGGCTTCTGTTCCTCCACACCGCCATCAGCAGCTGGAGGCTGGCTGCTGGAGGCTGGCTGCTGCTCCTCCACCCCGCCATCACCAGCTGGAGGCTGGCTGCAGCTCCTGCACCCCGCCATCAGCTGCTGGAGGCTGCCTGCAGCTCCTGCACCCCGCCATCAGCTGCTGGAGGCTGGCTGCTGCTCCTTCACCCCGCCATCAGCTGCTGGAGGCTGGCTGCTGCTCCTCCACCCCACCATGACCTGCTGGAGGCTGGCTGCAGCTCCTCCACCCCGCCATCAGCTGCTGGAGGCTGCCTGCAGCTCCTGCACCCCGCCATCAGCTGCTGGAGGCTGCCTGCAGCTCCTGCACCCCGCCATCAGCTGCTGGAGGCTGGCTGCAGCTCCTCCACCCCGCCATCAGCTGCTGGAGGCTGGCTTCTGCTCCTCCACACCGCCACCAGCTGCTGGAGGCTGGCTGATGCTCCTGCACCCCGCCATCAGCTGCTGGAGGCTTCTGTTCCTCCACCCCGCCATCACCAGCTGGAGGCTGGCTGCTGGAGGCTGGCTGCCACTCCTCCACCCCGCCATCAGCAGCTGGAGGCTGGCTGCTGGAGGCTGGCTGCAGCTCCTGCACCTCGCCATCAGCTGCTGGAGGCTGCCTGGAGCTCCTGCACCCCGCCATCAGCTGCTGGAGGCTTCTGTTCCTCCACCCCGCCATCAGCAGCTGGAGGCTGGCTGCTGGAGGCTGGCTGCTGCTCCTCCACCCCGCCATCACCAGCTGGAGGCTGGCTGCAGCTCCTGCACCCCGCCATCAGCTGCTGGAGGCTGCCTGCAGCTCCTGCACCCCACCATCAGCTGCTGGAGGCTGGCTGCTGCTCCTGCACCCCGCCATCAGCTGCTGGAGGCTGGCTGCTGCTCCTCCACCCCACCATGACCTGCTGGAGGCTGGCTGCAGCTCCTCCACCCCACCATCAGCTGCTTGAGGCTGCCTGCAGCTCCTGCACCCCGCCATCAGCTGCTGGAGGCTGCCTGCAGCTCCTGCACCCCGCCATCAGCTGCTGGAGGCTGGCTGCAGCTCCTCCACCCCGCCATCAGCTGCTGGAGGCTGGCTTCTGCTCCTCCACCCCGCCACCAGCTGCTGGAGGCTAGCTGCTGCTCCTGCACCCCGCCATCAGCTGCTGGAGGCTTCTGTTCCTCCACCCAGCCATCAGCAGCTGGAGGCTGGCTGCTGGAGGCTGGCTGCTGCTCCTCCACCCCGCCATCACCAGCTGGAGGCTGGCTGCAGCTCCTGCACCCCGCCATCAGCTGCTGGAGGCTGCCTGGAGCTCCTGCACCCCGCCATCAGCTGCTGGAGGCTTCTGTTCCTCCACCCCGCCATCAGCAGCTGGAGGCTGGCTGCTGGAGGCTGGCTGCTGCTCCTCCACCCCGCCATCACCAGCTGGAGGCTGGCTGCAGCTCCTGCAACCCGCCGTCAGCTGCTGGAGGCTGCCTGCAGCTCCTGCACCCCGCCATCAGCTGCTGGAGGCTTCTGTTCCTCCACCCCGCCATCAGCAGCTGGAGGCTGGCTGCTGGAGGCTGGCTGCTGCTCCTCCACCCCGCCATCACCAGCTGGAGGCTGGCTGCAGCTCCTGCACCCCGCCATCAGCTGCTGGAGGCTGCCTGGAGCTCCTGCACCCCGCCATCAGCTGCTGGAGGCTTCTGTTCCTCCACCCCGCCATCAGCAGCTGGAGGCTGGCTGCTGGAGGCTGGCTGCTGCTCCTCCACCCCGCCATCACCAGCTGGAGGCTGGCTGTAGCTCCTGCACCCCGCCATCAGCTGCTGGAGGCTGGCTGCTGCTCCTGCACCCCGCCATCGGCTGCTGGAGGCTGCCTGCAGCTCCTGCACCCCGCCATCAGCTGCTGGAGGCTGCCTGCAGCTCCTGCACCCCGCCATCAGCTGCTGGAGGCTGGCTGCAGCTCCTCCACCCCGCCATCAGCTGCTGGAGGCTGGCTTCTGCTCCTCCACCCCGCCACCAGCTGCTGGAGGCTGGCTGCTGCTCCTGCACCCCGCCATCAGCTGCTGGAGGCTTCTGTTCCTCCACCCCGCCATCAGCAGCTGGAGGCTGGCTGCTGGAGGCTGGCTGCTGCTCCTCCACCCCGCCATCACCAGCTGGAGGCTGGCTGCAGCTCCTGCACCCCGCCATCAGCTGCTGGAGGCTGCCTGGAGCTCCTGCACCCCGCCATCAGCTGCTGGAGGCTTCTGTTCCTCCACCCCGCCATCAGCAGCTGGAGGCTGGCTGCTGGAGGCTGGCTGCTGCTCCTCCACCCCGCCATCACCAGCTGGAGGCTGGCTGCAGCTCCTGCACCCCGCCATCAGCTGCTGGAGGCTGCCTGCAGCTCCTGCACCCCGCCATCAGCTGCTGGAGGCTGGCTGCTGCTCCTGCACCCCGCCATCTGCTGCTGGAGGCTGGCTGCTGCTCCTCCACCCCACCATGACCTGCTGGAGGCTGGCTGCAGCTCCTCCACCCCGCCATAAGCTGCTGGAGGCTGCCTGCAGCTCCTGCACCCCGCCATCAGCTGCTGGAGGCTGCCTGCAGCTCCTGCACTCCGCCATCAGCTGCTGGAGGCTGGCTGCAGCTCCTCCACCCCGCCATCAGCTGCTGGAGGCTGGCTTCTGCTCCTCCACCCCGCCACCAGCTGCTGGAGGCTGGCTGCTGCTCCTGCACCCCGCCATCAGCTGCTGGAGGCTTCTGTTCCTCCACCCCGCCATCAGCAGCTGGAGGCTGGCTGCTGGAGGCTGGCTGCTGCTCCTCCACCCCGCCATCACCAGCTGGAGGCTGGCTGCAGCTCCTGCACCCCGCCATCAGCTGCTGGAGGCTGCCTGGAGCTCCTGCACCCCGCCATCAGCTGCTGGAGGCTTCTGTTCCTCCACACCGCCATCAGCTGCTGGAGGCTGGCTGCTGGAGGCTGGCTGCTGCTCCTCCACCCCGCCATCACCAGCTGGAGGCTGGCTGCAGCTCCTGCACCCCGCCATCAGCTGCTGGAGGCTGCCTGCAGCTCCTGCACCCCGCCATCAGCTGCTGGAGGCTGGCTGCTGCTCCTTCACCCCGCCATCAGCTGCTGGAGGCTGGCTGCTGCTCCTCCACCCCACCATGACCTGCTGGAGGCTGGCTGCAGCTCCTCCACCCCGCCATCAGCTGCTGGAGGCTGCCTGCAGCTCCTGCACCCCGCCATCAGCTGCTGGAGGCTGCCTGCAGCTCCTGCACCCCGCCATCAGCTGCTGGAGGCTGGCTGCAGCTCCTCCACCCCGCCATCAGCTGCTGGAGGCTGGCTTCTGCTCCTCCACACCGCCACCAGCTGCTGGAGGCTGGCTGCTGCTCCTGCACCCCGCCATCAGCTGCTGGAGGCTACTGTTCCTCCACCCCGCCATCACCAGCTGGAGGCTGGCTGCTGGAGCCTGGCTGCTGCTCCTCCAACGCACCATCACCAGTTGGAGGCTGGCTGCAGCTCCTGCACCCCGCCATCAGCTGCTGGAGGCTGCCTGGAGCTCCTGCACCCCGCCATCAGCTGCTGGAGGCTGGCTTCTGCTCCTCCACCCCGCCACCAGCTGCTGGAGGTTGGCTGCTGGAGGCTGGCTGCTGCTCCTCCACCCCGCCATCACCAGCTGGAGGCTGGCTGCAGCTCCTGCACCCCGCCATCAGCTGCTGGAGGCTGCCTGGAGCTCCTGCACCCCGCCATCAGCTGCTGGAGGCTTCTGTTCCTCCACCCCGCCATCAGCAGCTGGAGGCTGGCTGCTGGAGGCTGGCTGCTGCTCCTCCACCCCGCCATCACCAGCTGGAGGCTGTCTGCAGCTCCTGAACCCCGCCATCAGCTGCTGGAGGCTGCCTGCAGCTCCTGCACCCCGCCATCAGCTGCTGGAGGCTGGCTGCTGCTCCTGCACTCCGCCATCAGCTGCTGGAGGCTGGCTGCTGCTCCTCCACCCCACCATGACCTGCTGGAGGCTGGCTGCAGCTCCTCCACCCCGCAATCAGCTGCTGGAGGCTGCCTGCAGCTCCTGCACCCCGCCATCAGCTGCTGGAGGCTGCCTGCAGCTCCTGCACCCCGCCATCAGCTGCTGGAGGCTGGCTGCAGCTCCTCCATCCCGCCATCAGCTGCTGGAGGCTTCTTGTCCTCCACCCCGCCATCAGCAGCTGGAGGCTGGCTGCTGGAGGCTGGCTGCTGCTCCTCCACCCCGCCATCACCAGCTGGAGGTTGGCTGCAGCTCCTGCACCCCGCCATCAGCTGCTGGAGGCTGCCTGGAGCTCCTGCACCCCGCCATCAGCTGCTGGAGGCTTCTGTTCCTCCACCCCGCCATCAGCAGCTGGAGGCTGGCTGCTGGAGGCTGGCTGCTGCTCCTCCACCCCGCCATCACCAGCTGGAGGCTGGCTGCAGCTCCTGCACCCCGCCATCAGCTGCTGGAGGCTGCCTGCAGCTCCTGCACCCCGCCATCAGCTGCTGGAGGCTGGCTGCTGCTCCTGCACCCCGCCATCAGCTGCTGGAGGCTGGCTGCTGCTCCTCCACCCCACCATGACCTGCTGGAGGCTGGCTGCAGCTCCTCCACCCCGCCATCAGCTGCTGGAGGCTGGCTTCTGCTCCTCCACCCCGCCACCAGCTGCTGGAGACTGGCTGCTGCTCCTGCACCCCGCCATCAGCTGCTGGAGGCTTCTGTTCTTCCACCCCGCCATCAGCAGCTGGAGGCTGGCTGCTGGGGGCTGGCTGCCGCTCCTCCACCCCGCCATCACCAGCTGGAGGCTGGCTGCAGCTCCTGCACCCCGCCATCAGCTGCTGGAGGCTGCCTGGAGCTCCTGCACCCTGCCATCAGCTGCTGGAGGCTTCTGTTCCTCCACCCCGCCATCAGCAGCTGGAGGCTGGCTGCTGGAGGCTGGCTGCTGCTCCTCCACCCCGCCATCACCAGCTGGAGGCTGGCTGCAGCTCCTGCACCCCGCCATCAGCTGCTGGAGGCTGCCTGCAGCTCCTGCACCCCGCCATCAGCTGCTGGAGGCTGGCTGCAGCTCCTCCACTCCGCCACCAGCTGCTGGAGGCTGGCTGCTTCTCCTGCACCCCGCCATCAGCTGCTGGAGGCTGCCTGCAGCTCCTGCACCCCGCCATCAGCTGCTGGAGGCTGCCTGGAGCTCCTGCACTCCGCCATCAGCTGCTGGAGGCTTCTGTTCCTCCACCCCGCCATCAGCAGCTGGAGGCTGGCTGCTGGAGGCTGGCTGCTGCTCCTCCACCCCGCCATCACCAGCTGGAGGCTGGCTGCAGCTCCTGCACCCCGCCATCAGCTGCTGGAGGCTGCCTGCAGCTCCTGCACCCCGCCATCAGCTGCTGGAGGCTGGTTGCTGCTCATGCACCCCGCCATCAGCTGCTGGAGGCTGGCTGCTGCTCCTCCACCCCACCATGACCTGCTGGAGGCTGGCTGCAGCTCCTCCACCCCGCCATCAGCTGCTGGAGGCTGCCTGCAGCTCCTGCACCCCGCCATCAGCTGCTGGAGGCTGCCTGCAGCTCCTGCACCCCGCCATCAGCTGATGGAGGCTGGCTGCAGCTCCTCCACCCCGCCATCAGCTGCTGGAGGCTGGCTTCTGCTCCTCCACCCCGCCACCAGCTGCTGGAGGCTGGCTGCTGCTCCTGCACCCCGCCGTCAGCTGCTGGAGGCTTCTGTTCTTCCACCCCGCCATCAGCAGCTGGAGGCTGGCTGCTGGAGGCTGGCTGCTGCTCCTCCACCCCGCCATCACCAGCTGGAGGCTGGCTGCAGCTCCTCCACCCCGCCACCAGCTGCTGGAGGCTGGCTGCTGCTCCTGCACCCCGCCATCAGCTGCTGGAGGCTTCTGTTCCTCCACCCCGCCATCAGCAGCTGGAGGCTGGCTGCTGGAGGCTGGCTGCTGCTCCTCCACCCCGCCATCACCAGCTGGAGGCTGGCTGCAGCTCCTGCACCCCGCCATCAGCTGCTGGAGGCTGCCTGGAGCTCCTGCACCCCGCCATCAGCTGCTGGAGGCTTCTGTTCCTCCACCCCGCCATCAGCAGCTGGAGGCTGGCTGCTGGAGGCTGGCTGCTGCTCCTCCACCCCGCCATCACCAGCTGGAGGCTGGCTGCAGCTCCTGCACCCCGCCGTCAGCTGCTGGAGGCTGCCTGCAGCTCCTGCACCCCGCCATCAGCTGCTGGAGGCTTCTGTTCCTCCACCCCGCCATCAGCAGCTGGAGGCTGGCTGCTGGAGGCTGGCTGCTGCTCCTCCACCCCGCCATCACCAGATGGAGGCTGGCTGCAGCTCCTGCACCCCGCCATCAGCTGCTGGAGGCTGCCTGGAGCTCCTGCACCCCGCCATCAGCTGCTGGAGGCTTCTGTTCCTCCACCCCGCCATCAGCAGCTGGAGGCTGGCTGCTGGAGGCTGGCTGCTGCTCCTCCACCCCGCCATCACCAGCTGGAGGCTGTCTGCAGCTCAAGAACCCCGCCATCAGCTGCTGGAGGCTGCCTGCAGCTCCTGCACCCCGCCATCAGCTGCTGGAGGCTGGCTGCTGCTCCTGCACTCCGCCATCAGCTGCTGGAGGCTGGCTGCTGCTCCTCCACCCCGCCATCAGCTGCTGGAGGCTGCCTGAGCTCCTGCACCCCGCCATCAGCTGCTGGAGGCTGCCTGCAGCTCCTGCACCCCGCCATCAGCTGCTGGAGGCTGGCTGCAGCTCCTCCACCCCGCCATCAGCTGCTGGAGGCTGGCTTCTGCTCCTCCACCCCGCCACCAGCTGCTGGAGGCTGGCTGCTGCTCCTGCACCCCGCCATCAGCTGCTGGAGGCTTCTGTTCCTCCACCCCGCCATCAGCAGCTGGAGGCTGGCTGCTGGAGGCTGGCTGCTGCTCCTCCACCCCGCCATCACCAGCAGGAGGCTGGCTGCAGCTCCTGCACCCCGCCATCAGCTGCTGGAGGCTGCCTGGAGCTCCTGCACCCCGCCATCAGCTGCTGGAGGCTTCTGTTCCTCCACCCCGCCATCAGCAGCTGGAGGCTGGCTGCTGGAGGCTGGCTGCTGCTCCTCCACCCCGCCATCACCAGCTGGAGGCTGGCTGCAGCTCCTGCACCCCGCCATCAGCTGCTGGAGGCTGCCTGCAGCTCCTGCACCCCGCCATCAGCTGCTGGAGGCTGGCTGCTGCTCCTGCACCCCGCCATCAGCTGCTGGAGGCTGGCTGCTGCTCCTCCACCCCACCATGACCTGCTGGAGGCTGGATGCAGCTCCTCCACCCCGCCATAAGCTGCTGGAGGCTTCCTGCAGCTCCTGCACCCCGCCATCAGCTGCTGGAGGCTGCCTGCAGCTCCTGCACTCCGCCATCAGCTGCTGGAGGCTGGCTGCAGCTCCTCCACCCCGCCATCAGCTGCTGGAGGCTGGCTTCTGCTCCTCCACCCCGCCACCAGCTGCTGGAGGCTGGCTGCTGCTCCTGCACCCCGCCATCAGCTGCTGGAGGCTTCTGTTCCTCCACCCCGCCATCAGCAGCTGGAGGCTGGCTGCTGGAGGCTGGCTGCTGCTCCTCCACCCCGCCATCACCAGCTGGAGGCTGGCTGCAGCTCCTGCACCCCGCCATCAGCTGCTGGAGGCTGCCTGGAGCTCCTGCACCCCGCCATCAGCTGCTGGAGGCTTCTGTTCCTCCACCCCGCCATCAGCAGCTGGAGGCTGGCTGCTGGAGGCTGGCTGCTGCTCCTCCACCCCGCCATCACCAGCTGGAGGCTGGCTGCAGCTCCTGCACCCCGCCATCAGCTGCTTTTAGGCTGGCTGCTGGAGGCTGGCTGCTGCTCCTCCACCCCGCCATCACCAGCTGGAGGCTGGCTGCAGCTCCTGCAAACCGCCATCAGCTGCTGGAGGCTGCCTGCAGCTCCTGCACCCCGCCATCAGCTGCTGGAGGCTGGCTGCTGCTCCTGCACCCCGCCATCAGCTGCTGGAGGCTGGCTGCTGCTCCTCCACCCCACCATGACCTGCTGGAGGCTGGCTGCAGCTCCTCCACCCCGCCATCAGCTTCTGGAGGCTGCCTGCAGCTCCTGCACCCCGCCATCACCAGCTGGAGGCTGGCTGCAGCTCCTGCACCCCGCCATCAGCTGCTGGAGGCTGCCTGCAGCTCCTGCACCCCACCATCAGCTGCTGTAGGCTGGCTGCTGCTCCTGCACCCCGCCATCAGCTGCTGGAGGCTGGCTGCTGCTCCTCCACCCCACCATGACCTGCTGGAGGCGGGCTGCAGCTCCTCCACCCCGCCATCAGCTGCTTTAGGCTGCCTGCAGCTCCTGCACCCCACCATCAGCTGCTGGAGGCTGCCTGCAGCTCCTGCACCCCGCCATCAGCTGCTGGAGGCTGGCTGCAGCTCCTCCACCCCGCCATCAGCTGCTGGAGGCTGGCTTCTGCTCCTCCACCCCGCCACCAGCTGCTGGAGGCTGGCTGCTGCTCCTGCAACCCGCCATCAGCTGCTGGAGGCTTCTGTTCCTCCACCCCGCCATCAGCAGCTGGAGGCTGGCTGATGGAGGCTGGCTGCTGCTCCTCCACCCCGCCATCACCAGCTGGAGGCTGGCTGCAGCTCCTGCACCCCGCCATCAGCTGCTGGAGGCTGCCTGGATCTCCTGCACCCCGCCATCAGCTGCTGGAGGCTTCTGTTCCTCCACCCCGCCATCAGCAGCTGGAGGCTGGCTGCTGGAGGCTGGCTGCTGCTCCTCCACCCCGCCATCACCATCTGGAGGCTGGCTGCAGCTCCTGCACCCCGCCATCAGCTGCTGGAGGCTGCCTGCAGCTCCTGCACCCCGCCATCAGCTGCTTTAGGCTGCCTGCAGCTCCTGCACCCCACCATCAGCTGCTGGAGGCTGCCTGCAGCTCCTGCACCCCGCCATCAGCTGCTGGAGGCTGGCTGCAGCTCCTCCACCCCGCCATCAGCTGCTGGAGGCTGGCTTCTGCTCCTCCACCCCGCCACCAGCTGCTGGAGGCTGGCTGCTGCTCCTGCAACCCACCATCAGCTGCTGGAGGCTTCTGTTCCTCCACCCCGCCATCAGCAGCTGGAGGCTGGCTGATGGAGGCTGGCTGCTGCTCCTCCACCCCGCCATCACCAGCTGGAGGCTGGCTGCAGCTCCTGCACCCCGCCATCAGCTGCTGGAGGCTGCCTGGATCTCCTGCACCCCGCCATCAGCTGCTGGAGGCTTCTGTTCCTCCACCCCGCCATCAGCAGCTGGAGGCTGGCTGCTGCTCCTGCACCCCGCCATCAGCTGCTTTTAGGCTGGCTGCTGGAGGCTGGCTGCTGCTCCTCCACCCCGCCATCACCAGCTGGAGGCTGGCTGCTGCTCCTGCAACCCGCCATCAGCTGCTGGAGGCTGGCTGCTGCTCCTCCACCCCACCATGACCTGCTGGAGGCTGGCTTCTGCTCCTCCACCCCGCCACCAGCTGCTGGAGGCTGGCTGCTGCTCCTGCACCCCGCCATCAGCTACTGGAGGCTTCTGTTCCTCCACCCCGCCATCAGCATCTGGAGGCTGGCTGCTGGAGGCTGGCTGCTGCTCCTCCACCCCGCCATCACCAGCTGGAGGCTGGCTGCAGCTCCTGCACCCCGCCATCAGCTGCTGGAGGCTGCCTGGAGCTCCTGCACCCCGCCATCAGCTGCTGGAGGGTTCTGTTCCTCCACCCCGCCATCAGCAGCTGGAGGCTGGCTGCTGGAGGCTGGCTTCTGCTCCTCCACCCCGCCATCACCAGCTGGAGGCTGGCTGCAGCTCCTGCACCCCGCCATCAGCTGCTGGAGGCTGCCTGCAGCTCCTGCACCCCGCCATCAGCTGCTGGAGGCTGGCTGCTGCTCCTGCACCCCGCCATCAGCTGCTGGAGGCTGGCTGCTGCTCCTCCACCCCGCCATCAGCTTTTGGAGGCTGCCTGCAGCTCCTGCACCCCGCCATCAGCTGCTGGAGGCTGCCTGCAGCTCCTGCACCCCGCCATCAGCTGCTGGAGGCTGGTTGCAGCTCCTCCACCCCGCCATCAGCTGCTGGAGGCTTCTGTTCATCCACCCCGCCATCAGCAGCTGGAGGCTGGCTGCTGGAGGCTGGCTGCTGCTCCTCCACCCCGCCATCACCAGCTGGAGGCTGGCTGCAGCTCCTGCACCCCGCCATCAGCTGCTGGAGGCTGCCTGGAGCTCCTGCACCCCGCCATCAGCTGCTGGAGGCTTCTGTTCCTCCACCCCGCCATCAGCAGCTGGAGGCTGGCTGCTGGAGGCTGGCTGCTGGAGGCTGGCTGCTGCTCCTCCACCCCGCCATCACCAGCTGGAGGCTGGCTGCAGCTCCTGCACCCCGCCATCAGCTGCTGGAGGCTGCCTGCAGCTCCTTCACCCCGCCATCAGCTGCTGAAGGCTGGCTGCTGCTCCTGCACCCCGCCATCAGCTGCTGGAGGCTGGCTGCTGCTCCTCCACCCCACCATGACCTGCTGGAGGCTGGCTGCAGCTCCTCCACCCCGCCATCAGCTGCTGGAGGCTGCCTGCAGCTCCTGCACCCCGTCATCAGCTGCTGGAGGCTGCCTGCAGCTCCTGCACCCCGCCATCAGCTGCTGGAGGCTGGCTGCAGCTCCTCCACCCCGCCATCAGCTGCTGGAGGCTGGCTTCTGCTCCTCCACCCCGCCGCCAGCTGCTGGAGGCTGGCTGCTGCTCCTGCACCCCTCCATTAGCTGCTGGAGGCTTCTGTTCCTCCACCCCGCCATCAGCAGCTGGAGGCTGGCTGCTGGAGGCTGGCTGCCACTCCTCCACCCCGCCATCAGCAGCTGGAGGCTGGCTGCTGGAGGCTGGCTGCAGCTCCTGCACCTCGCCATCAGCTGCTGGAGGCTGCCTGGAGCTCCTGCACCCCGCCATCAGCTGCTGGAGGCTTCTGTTCCTCCACCCCGCCATCAGCAGCTGGAGGCTGGCTGCTGGAGGCTGGCTGCTGCTCCTCCACCCCGCCATCACCAGCTGGAGGCTGGCTGCAGCTCCTGCACCCCGCCATCAGCTGCTGGAGGCTGCCTGCAGCTCCTGCACCCCACCATCAGCTGCTGGAGGCTGGCTGCTGCTCCTGCACCCCGCCATCAGCTGCTGGAGGCTGGCTGCTGCTCCTCCACCCCACCATGACCTGCTGGAGGCTGGCTGCAGCTCCTCCACCCCACCATCAGCTGCTTGAGGCTGCCTGCAGCTCCTGCACCCCGCCATCAGCTGCTGGAGGCTGCCTGCAGCTCCTGCACCCCGCCATCAGCTGCTGGAGGCTGGCTGCAGCTCCTCCACCCCGCCATCAGCTGCTGGAGGCTGTCTTCTGCTCCTCCACCCCGCCACCAGCTGCTGGAGGCTGGCTGCTGCTCCTGCACCCCGCCATCAGCTGCTGGAGGCTTCTGTTCCTCCACCCAGCCATCAGCAGCTGGAGGCTGGCTGCTGGAGGCTGGCTGCTGCTCCTCCACCCCGCCATCACCAGCTGGAGGCTGGCTGCAGCTCCTGCACCCCACCATCAGCTGCTGGAGGCTGCCTGGAGCTCCTGCACCCCGCCATCAGCTGCTGGAGGCTTCTGTTCCTCCACCCCGCCATCAGCAGCTGGAGGCTGGCTGCTGGAGGCTGGCTGCTGCTCCTCCACCCCGCCATCACCAGCTGGAGGCTGGCTGCAGCTCCTGCACCCCGCCGTCAGCTGCTGGAGGCTGCCTGCAGCTCCTGCACCCCGCCATCAGCTGCTGGAGGCTTCTGTTCCTCCACCCCGCCATCAGCAGCTGGAGGCTGGCTGCTGGAGGCTGGCTGCTGCTCCTCCACCCCGCCATCACCAGCTGGAGGCTGGCTGCAGCTCCTGCACCCCGCCATCAGCTGCTGGAGGCTGCCTGGAGCTCCTGCACCCCGCCATCAGCTGCTGGAGGCTTCTGTTCCTCCACCCCGCCATCAGCAGCTGGAGGCTGGCTGCTGGAGGCTGGCTGCTGCTCCTCCACCCCGCCATCACCAGCTGGAGGCTGGCTGTAGCTCCTGCACCCCGCCATCAGCTGCTGGAGGCTGGCTGCTGCTCCTGCACCCCGCCATCAGCTGCTGGAGGCTGCCTGCAGCTCCTGCACCCCGCCATCAGCTGCTGGAGGCTGCCTGCAGCTCCTGCACCCCGCCATCAGCTGCTGGAGGCTGGCTGCAGCTCCTCCACCCCGCCATCAGCTGCTGGAGGCTGGCTTCTGCTCCTCCACCCCGCCACCAGCTGCTGGAGGCTGGCTGCTGCTCCTGCACCCCGCCATCAGCTGCTGGAGGCTTCTGTTCCTCCACCCCGCCATCAGCAGCTGGAGGCTGGCTGCTGGAGGCTGGCTGCTGCTCCTCCACCCCGCCATCACCAGCTGGAGGCTGGCTGCAGCTCCTGCACCCCGCCATCAGCTGCTGGAGGCTGCCTGGAGCTCCTGCACCCCGCCATCAGCTGCTGGAGGCTTCTGTTCCTCCACCCCGCCATCAGCAGCTGGAGGCTGGCTGCTGGAGGCTGGCTGCTGCTCCTCCACCCCGCCATCACCAGCTGGAGGCTGGCTGCAGCTCCTGCACCCCGCCATCAGCTGCTGGAGGCTGCCTGCAGCTCCTGCACCCCGCCATCAGCTGCTGGAGGCTGGCTGCTGCTCCTGCACCCCGCCATCTGCTGCTGGAGGCTGGCTGCTGCTCCTCCACCCCACCATGACCTGCTGGAGGCTGGCTGCAGCTCCTCCACCCCGCCATAAGCTGCTGGAGGCTGCCTGCAGCTCCTGCACCCCGCCATCAGCTGCTGGAGGCTGCCTGCAGCTCCTGCACTCCGCCATCAGCTGCTGGAGGCTGGCTGCAGCTCCTCCACCCCGCCATCAGCTGCTGGAGGCTGGCTTCTGCTCCTCCACCCCGCCACCAGCTGCTGGAGGCTGGCTGCTGCTCCTGCACCCCGCCATCAGCTGCTGGAGGCTTCTGTTCCTCCACCCCGCCATCAGCAGCTGGAGGCTGGCTGCTGGAGGCTGGCTGCTGCTCCTCCACCCCGCCATCACCAGCTGGAGGCTGGCTGCAGCTCCTGCACCCCGCCATCAGCTGCTGGAGGCTGCCTGGAGCTCCTGCACCCCGCCATCAGCTGCTGGAGGCTTCTGTTCCTCCACCCCGCCATCAGCAGCTGGAGGCTGGCTGCTGGAGGCTGGCTGCTGCTCCTCCACCCCGCCATCACCAGCTGGAGGCTGGCTGCAGCTCCTGAACCCCGCCATCAGCTGCTGGAGGCTGCCTGGAGCTCCTGCACCCCGCCATCAGCTGCTGGAGGCTTCTGTTCCTCCACACCGCCATCAGCAGCTGGAGGCTGGCTGCTGGAGGCTGGCTGCTGCTCCTCCACCCCGCCATCACCAGCTGGAGGCTGGCTGCAGCTCCTGCACCCCGCCATCAGCTGCTGGAGGCTGCCTGCAGCTCCTGCACCCCGCCATCAGCTGCTGGAGGCTGGCTGCTGCTCCTTCACCCCGCCATCAGCTGCTGGAGGCTGGCTGCTGCTCCTCCACCCCACCATGACCTGCTGGAGGCTGGCTGCAGCTCCTCCACCCCGCCATCAGCTGCTGGAGGCTGCCTGCAGCTCCTCCACCCCGCCATCAGCTGCTGGAGGCTGGCTTCTGCTCCTCCACCCCGCCATCAGCTGCTGGAGGCTGGCTTCTGCTCCTCCACACCGCCACCAGCTGCTGGAGGCTGGCTGCTGCTCCTGCACCCCGCCATCAGCTGCTGGAGGCTTCTGTTCCTCCACCCCGCCATCACCAGCTGGAGGCTGGCTGCTGGAGGCTGGCTGCCACTCCTCCACCCCGCCATCAGCAGCTGGAGGCTGGCTGCTGGAGGCTGGCTGCAGCTCCTGCACCTCGCCATCAGCTGCTGGAGGCTGCCTGGAGCTCCTGCACCCCGCCATCAGCTGCTGGAGGCTTCTGTTCCTCCACCCCGCCATCAGCAGCTGGAGGCTGGCTCCTGGAGGCTGGCTGCTGCTCCTCCACCCCGCCATCACCAGCTGGAGGCTGGCTGCAGCTCCTGCACCCCGCCATCAGCTGCTGGAGGCTGCCTGCAGCTCCTGCACCCCACCATCAGCTGCTGGAGGCTGGCTGCTGCTCCTGCACCCCGCCATCAGCTGCTGGAGGCTGGCTGCTGCTCCTCCACCCCACCATGACCTGCTGGAGGCTGGCTGCAGCTCCTCCACCCCACCATCAGCTGCTTGAGGCTGCCTGCAGCTCCTGCACCCCGCCATCAGCTGCTGGAGGCTGCCTGCAGCTCCTGCACCCCGCCATCAGCTGCTGGAGGCTGGCTGCAGCTCCTCCACCCCGCCATCAGCTGCTGGAGGCTGTCTTCTGCTCCTCCACCCCGCCACCAGCTGCTGGAGGCTGGCTGCTGCTCCTGCACCCCGCCATCAGCTGCTGGAGGCTTCTGTTCCTCCACCCAGCCATCAGCAGCTGGAGGCTGGCTGCTGGAGGCTGGCTGCTGCTCCTCCACCCCGCCATCACCAGCTGGAGGCTGGCTGCAGCTCCTGCACCCCGCCATCAGCTGCTGGAGGCTGCCTGGAGCTCCTGCACCCCGCCATCAGCTGCTGGAGGCTTCTGTTCCTCCACCCCGCCATCAGCAGCTGGAGGCTGGCTGCTGGAGGCTGGCTGCTGCTCCTCCACCCCGCCATCACCAGCTGGAGGCTGGCTGCAGCTCCTGCACCCCGCCGTCAGCTGCTGGAGGCTGCCTGCAGCTCCTGCACCCCGCCATCAGCTGCTGGAGGCTTCTGTTCCTCCACCCCGCCATCAGCAGCTGGAGGCTGGCTGCTGGAGGCTGGCTGCTGCTCCTCCACCCCGCCATCACCAGCTGGAGGCTGGCTGCAGCTCCTGCACCCCGCCATCAGCTGCTGGAGGCTGCCTGGAGCTCCTGCACCCCGCCATCAGCTGCTGGAGGCTTCTGTTCCTCCACCCCGCCATCAGCAGCTGGAGGCTGGCTGCTGGAGGCTGGCTGCTGCTCCTCCACCCCGCCATCACCAGCTGGAGGCTGGCTGTAGCTCCTGCACCCCGCCATCAGCTGCTGGAGGCTGGCTGCTGCTCCTGCACCCCGCCATCGGCTGCTGGAGGCTGCCTGCAGCTCCTGCACCCCGCCATCAGCTGCTGGAGGCTGCCTGCAGCTCCTGCACCCCGCCATCAGCTGCTGGAGGCTGGCTGCAGCTCCTCCACCCCGCCATCAGCTGCTGGAGGCTGGCTTCTGCTCCTCCACCCCGCCACCAGCTGCTGGAGGCTGGCTGCTGCTCCTGCACCCCGCCATCAGCTGCTGGAGGCTTCTGTTCCTCCACCCCGCCATCAGCAGCTGGAGGCTGGCTGCTGGAGGCTGGCTGCTGCTCCTCCACCCCGCCATCACCAGCTGGAGGCTGGCTGCAGCTCCTGCACCCCGCCATCAGCTGCTGGAGGCTGCCTGGAGCTCCTGCACCCCGCCATCAGCTGCTGGAGGCTTCTGTTCCTCCACCCCGCCATCAGCAGCTGGAGGCTGGCTGCTGGAGGCTGGCTGCTGCTCCTCCACCCCGCCATCACCAGCTGGAAGCTGGCTGCAGCTCCTGCACCCCGTCATCAGCTGCTGGAGGCTGCCTGCAGCTCCTGCACCCCGCCATCAGCTGCTGGAGGCTGCCTGCAGCTCCTGCACCCCGCCATCAGCTGCTGGAGGCTGGCTGCTGCTCCTGCACCCCGCCATCTGCTGCTGGAGGCTGGCTGCTGCTCCTCCACCCCACCATGACCTGCTGGAGGCTGGCTGCAGCTCCTCCACCCCGCCATAAGCTGCTGGAGGCTGCCTGCAGCTCCTGCACCCCGCCATCAGCTGCTGGAGGCTGCCTGCAGCTCCTGCACTCCGCCATCAGCTGCTGGAGGCTGGCTGCAGCTCCTCCACCCCGCCATCAGCTGCTGGAGGCTGGCTTCTGCTCCTCCACCCCGCCACCAGCTGCTGGAGGCTGGCTGCTGCTCCTGCACCCCGCCATCAGCTGCTGGAGGCTTCTGTTCCTCCACCCCGCCATCAGCAGCTGGAGGCTGGCTGCTGTAGGCTGGCTGCTGCTCCTCCACCCCGCCATCACCAGCTGGAGGCTGGCTGCAGCTCCTGCACCCCGGCATCAGCTGCTGGAGGCTGCCTGGAGCTCCTGCACCCCGCCATCAGCTGCTGGAGGCTTCTGTTCCTCCACCCCGCCATCAGCAGCTGGAGGCTGGCTGCTGGAGGCTGGCTGCTGCTCCTCCACCCCGCCATCACCAGCTGGAGGCTGGCTGCAGCTCCTGAACCCCGCCATCAGCTGCTGGAGGCTGCCTGGAGCTCCTGCACCCCGCCATCAGCTGCTGGAGGCTTCTGTTCCTCCACACCGCCATCAGCAGCTGGAGGCTGGCTGCTG
This sequence comes from Nothobranchius furzeri, assembly GCF_043380555.1. Lineage (NCBI taxonomy): Eukaryota > Metazoa > Chordata > Actinopteri > Cyprinodontiformes > Nothobranchiidae > Nothobranchius > Nothobranchius furzeri. The sequence goes on from NW_027223040.1 coordinate 250,128, forward strand.
GAGGCTGGCTGCTGCTCCTCCACCCCGCCATCACCAGCTGGAGGCTGGCTGCAGCTCCTGCACCCCGCCATCAGCTGCTGGAGGCTGCCTGCAGCTCCTGCACCCCGCCATCAGCTGCTGGAGGCTGGCTGCTGCTCCTTCACCCCGCCATCAGCTGCTGGAGGCTGGCTGCTGCTCCTCCACCCCACCATGACCTGCTGGAGGCTGGCTGCAGCTCCTCCACCCCGCCATCAGCTGCTGGAGGCTGCCTGCAGCTCCTGCACCCCGCCATCAGCTGCTGGAGGCTGCCTGCAGCTCCTGCACCCCGCCATCAGCTGCTGGAGGCTGGCTGCAGCTCCTCCACCCCGCCATCAGCTGCTGGAGGCTGGCTTCTGCTCCTCCACACCGCCACCAGCTGCTGGAGGCTGGCTGCTGCTCCTGCACCCCGCCATCAGCTGCTGGAGGCTTCTGTTCCTCCACCCCGCCATCACCAGCTGGAGGCTGGCTGCTGGAGCCTGGCTGCTGCTCCTCCAACGCACCATCACCAGTTGGAGGCTGGCTGCAGCTCCTGCACCCCGCCATCAGCTGCTGGAGGCTGCCTGGAGCTCCTGCACCCCGCCATCAGCTGCTGGAGGCTTCTGTTCCTCCACCCCGCCATCAGCAGCTGGAGGCTGGCTGCTGGAGGCTGGCTGCTGCTCCTCCACCCCGCCATCACCAGCTGGAGGCTGGCTGCAGCTCCTGCACCCCGCCATCAGCTGCTGGAGGCTGCCTGCAGCTCCTGCACCCCGCCATCAGCTGCTGGAGGCTGGCTGCTGCTCCTGCCACCCGCCATCAGCTGCTGGAGGCTGGCTGCTGCTCCTCCACCCCACCATGACCTGCTGGAGGCTGGCTGCAGCTCCTCCACCCCGCCATCAGCTGCTGGAGGCTGCCTGCAGCTCCTGCACCCCGCCGTCAGCTGCTGGAGGCTGCCTGCAGCTCCTGCACCCCGCCATCAGCTGCTGGAGGCTGGCTGCAGCTCCTCCACCCCGCCATCAGCTGCTGGAGGCTGGCTTCTGCTCCTCCACCCCGCCACCAGCTGCTGGAGGTTGGCTGCTGGAGGCTGGCTGCTGCTCCTCCACCCCGCCATCACCAGCTGGAGGCTGGCTGCAGCTCCTGCACCCCGCCATCAGCTGCTGGAGGCTGCCTGGAGCTCCTGCACCCCGCCATCAGCTGCTGGAGGCTTCTGTTCCTCCACCCCGCCATCAGCAGCTGGAGGCTGGCTGCTGGAGGCTGGCTGCTGCTCCTCCACCCCGCCATCACCAGCTGGAGGCTGTCTGCAGCTCCTGAACCCCGCCATCAGCTGCTGGAGGCTGCCTGCAGCTCCTGCACCCCGCCATCAGCTGCTGGAGGCTGGCTGCTGCTCCTGCACTCCGCCATCAGCTGCTGGAGGCTGGCTGCTGCTCCTCCACCCCACCATGACCTGCTGGAGGCTGGCTGCAGCTCCTCCATCCCGCAATCAGCTGCTGGAGGCTGCCTGCAGCTCCTGCACCCCGCCATCAGCTGCTGGAGGCTGCCTGCAGCTCCTGCACCCCGCCATCAGCTGCTGGAGGCTGGCTGCAGCTCCTCCATCCCGCCATCAGCTGCTGGAGGCTTCTTGTCCTCCACCCCGCCATCAGCAGCTGGAGGCTGGCTGCTGGAGGCTGGCTGCTGCTCCTCCACCCCGCCATCACCAGCTGGAGGTTGGCTGCAGCTCCTGCACCCCGCCATCAGCTGCTGGAGGCTGCCTGGAGCTCCTGCACCCCGCCATCAGCTGCTGGAGGCTTCTGTTCCTCCACCCCGCCATCAGCAGCTGGAGGCTGGCTGCTGCTCCTCCACCCCACCATCACCAGCTGGAGGCTGGCTGCAGCTCCTGCACCCCGCCATCAGCTGCTGGAGGCTGCCTGCAGCTCCTGCACCCCGCCATCAGCTGCTGGAGGCTGGCTGCTGCTCCTGCACCCCGCCATCAGCTGCTGGAGGCTGGCTGCTGCTCCTCCACCCCACCATGACCTGCTGGAGGCTGGCTGCAGCTCCTCCACCCCGCCATCAGCTGCTGGAGGCTGGCTTCTGCTCCTCCACCCCGCCACCAGCTGCTGGAGACTGGCTGCTGCTCCTGCACCCCGCCATCAGCTGCTGGAGGCTTCTGTTCTTCCACCCCGCCATCAGCAGCTGGAGGCTGGCTGCTGGGGGCTGGCTGCCGCTCCTCCACCCCGCCATCACCAGCTGGAGGCTGGCTGCAGCTCCTGCACCCCGCCATCAGCTGCTGGAGGCTGCCTGGAGCTCCTGCACCCTGCCATCAGCTGCTGGAGTCTTCTGTTCCTCCACCCCGCCATCAGCAGCTGGAGGCTGGCTGCTGGAGGCTGGCTGCTGCTCCTCCACCCCGCCATCACCAGCTGGAGGCTGGCTGCAGCTCCTGCACCCCGCCATCAGCTGCTGGAGGCTGCCTGCAGCTCCTCCACCCCGCCATCAGCTGCTGGAGGCTGCCTGCAGCTCCTGCACCCCGCCATCAGCTGCTGGAGGCTGCCTGCATCTCCTGCACCCCGCCATCAGCTGCTGGAGGCTGGCTGCTTCTCCTGCACCCCGCCATCAGCTGCTGGAGGCTGCCTGCAGCTCCTGCACCCCGCCATCAGCTGCTGGAGGCTGCCTGGAGCTCCTGCACTCCGCCATCAGCTGCTGGAGGCTTCTGTTCCTCCACCCCGCCATCAGCAGCTGGAGGCTGGCTGCTGGAGGCTGGCTGCTGCTCCTCCACCCCGCCATCACCAGCTGGAGGCTGGCTGCAGCTCCTGCACCCCGCCATCAGCTGCTGGAGGCTGCCTGCAGCTCCTGCACCCCGCCATCAGCTGCTGGAGGCTGGTTGCTGCTCATGCACCCCGCCATCAGCTGCTGGAGGCTGGCTGCTGCTCCTCCACCCCACCATGACCTGCTGGAGGCTGGATGCAGCTCCTCCACCCCGCCATCAGCTGCTGGAGGCTGCCTGCAGCTCCTGCACCCCGCCATCAGCTGCTGGAGGCTGCCTGCAGCTCCTGCACCCCGCCATCAGCTGATGGAGGCTGGCTGCAGCTCCTCCACCCCGCCATCAGCTGCTGGAGGCTGGCTTCTGCTCCTCCACCCCTCCACCAGCTGCTGGAGGCTGGCTGCTGCTCCTGCACCCCGCCGTCAGCTGCTGGAGGCTTCTGTTCTTCCACCCCGCCATCAGCAGCTGGAGGCTGGCTGCTGGAGGCTGGCTGCTGCTCCTCCACCCCGCCATCACCAGCTGGAGGCTGGCTGCAGCTCCTCCACCCCGCCACCAGCTGCTGGAGGCTGGCTGCTGCTCCTGCACCCCGCCATCAGCTGCTGGAGGCTTCTGTTCCTCCACCCCGCCATCAGCAGCTGGAGGCTGGCTGCTGGAGGCTGGCTGCTGCTCCTCCACCCCGCCATCACCAGCTGGAGGCTGGCTGCAGCTCCTGCACCCCGCCATCAGCTGCTGGAGGCTGCCTGGAGCTCCTGCACCCCGCCATCAGCTGCTGGAGGCTTCTGTTCCTCCACCCCGCCATCAGCAGCTGGAGGCTGGCTGCTGGAGGCTGGCTGCTGCTCCTCCACCCCGCCATCACCAGCTGGAGGCTGGCTGCAGCTCCTGCACCCCGCCGTCAGCTGCTGGAGGCTGCCTGCAGCTCCTGCACCCCGCCATCAGCTGCTGGAGGCTTCTGTTCCTCCACCCCGCCATCAGCAGCTGGAGGCTGGCTGCTGGAGGCTGGCTGCTGCTCCTCCACCCCGCCATCACCAGCTGGAGGCTGGCTGCAGCTCCTGCACCCCGCCATCAGCTGCTGGAGGCTGCCTGGAGCTCCTGCACCCCGCCATCAGCTGCTGGAGGCTTCTGTTCCTCCACCCCGCCATCAGCAGCTGGAGGCTGGCTGCTGGAGGCTGGCTGCTGCTCCTCCACCCCGCCATCACCAGCTGGAGGCTGGCTGTAGCTCCTGCACCCCGCCATCAGCTGCTGGAGGCTGGCTGCTGCTCTTGCCACCCGCCATCAGCTGCTGGAGGCTGGCTGCTGCTCCTCCACCCCACCATGACCTGCTGGAGGCTGGCTGCAGCTCCTCCACCCCGCCATCAGCTGCTGGAGGCTGCCTGAGCTCCTGCACCCCGCCATCAGCTGCTGGAGGCTGCCTGCAGCTCCTGCACCCCGCCATCAGCTGCTGGAGGCTGGCTGCAGCTCCTCCACCCCGCCATCAGCTGCTGGAGGCTGGCTTCTGCTCCTCCACCCCGCCACCAGCTGCTGGAGGCTGGCTGCTGCTCCTGCACCCCGCCATCAGCTGCTGGAGGCTTCTGTTCCTCCACCCCGCCATCAGCAGCTGGAGGCTGGCTGCTGGAGGCTGGCTGCTGCTCCTCCACCCCGCCGTCACCAGCTGGAGGCTGGCTGCAGCTCCTGCACCCCGCCATCAGCTGCTGGAGGCTGCCTGCAGCTCCTGCACCCCGCCATCAGCTGCTGGAGGCTGGCTGCTGCTCCTGCACCCCGCCATCAGCTGCTGGAGGCTGGCTGCTGCTCCTCCACCCCACCATGACCTGCTGGAGGCTGGCTGCAGCTCCTCCACCCCGCCATAAGCTGCTGGAGGCTGCCTGCAGCTCCTGCACCCCGCCATCAGCTGCTGGAGGCTGCCTGCAGCTCCTGCACTCCGCCATCAGCTGCTGGAGGCTGGCTGCAGCTCCTCCACCCCGCCATCAGCTGCTGGAGGCTGGCTTCTGCTCCTCCACCCCGCCACCAGCTGCTGGAGGCTGGCTGCTGCTCCTGCACCCCGCCATCAGCTGCTGGAGGCTTCTGTTCCTCCACCCCGCCATCAGCAGCTGGAGGCTGGCTGCTGGAGGATGGCTGCTGCTCCTCCACCCCGCCATCACCAGCTGGAGGCTGGCTGCAGCTCCTGAACCCCGCCATCAGCTGCTGGAGGCTGCCTGGAGCTCCTGCACCCCGCCATCAGCTGCTGGAGGCTTCTGTTCCTCCACACCGCCATCAGCAGCTGGAGGCTGGCTGCTGGAGGCTGGCTGCTGCTCCTCCACCCCGCCATCACCAGCTGGAGGCTGGCTGCAGCTCCTGCACCCCGCCATCAGCTGCTGGAGGCTGCCTGCAGCTCCTGCACCCCGCCATCAGCTGCTGGAGGCTGGCTGCTGCTCCTTCACCCCGCCATCAGCTGCTGGAGGCTGGCTGCTGCTCCTCCACCCCACCATGACCTGCTGGAGGCTGGCTGCAGCTCCTCCACCCCGCCATCAGCTGCTGGAGGCTGCCTGCAGCTCCTGCACCCCGCCATCAGCTGCTGGAGGCTGCCTGCAGCTCCTGCACCCCGCCATCAGCTGCTGGAGGCTGGCTGCAGCTCCTCCACCCCGCCATCAGCTGCTGGAGGCTGGCTTCTGCTCCTCCACACCGCCACCAGCTGCTGGAGGCTGGCTGATGCTCCTGCACCCCGCCATCAGCTGCTGGAGGCTTCTGTTCCTCCACCCCGCCATCACCAGCTGGAGGCTGGCTGCTGGAGGCTGGCTGCCACTCCTCCACCCCGCCATCAGCAGCTGGAGGCTGGCTGCTGGAGGCTGGCTGCAGCTCCTGCACCTCGCCATCAGCTGCTGGAGGCTGCCTGGAGCTCCTGCACCCCGCCATCAGCTGCTGGAGGCTTCTGTTCCTCCACCCCGCCATCAGCAGCTGGAGGCTGGCTGCTGGAGGCTGGCTGCTGCTCCTCCACCCCGCCATCACCAGCTGGAGGCTGGCTGCAGCTCCTGCACCCCGCCATCAGCTGCTGGAGGCTGCCTGCAGCTCCTGCACCCCACCATCAGCTGCTGGAGGCTGGCTGCTGCTCCTGCACCCCGCCATCAGCTGCTGGAGGCTGGCTGCTGCTCCTCCACCCCACCATGACCTGCTGGAGGCTGGCTGCAGCTCCTCCACCCCACCATCAGCTGCTTGAGGCTGCCTGCAGCTCCTGCACCCCGCCATCAGCTGCTGGAGGCTGCCTGCAGCTCCTGCACCCCGCCATCAGCTGCTGGAGGCTGGCTGCAGCTCCTCCACCCCGCCATCAGCTGCTGGAGGCTGGCTTCTGCTCCTCCACCCCGCCACCAGCTGCTGGAGGCTAGCTGCTGCTCCTGCACCCCGCCATCAGCTGCTGGAGGCTTCTGTTCCTCCACCCAGCCATCAGCAGCTGGAGGCTGGCTGCTGGAGGCTGGCTGCTGCTCCTCCACCCCGCCATCACCAGCTGGAGGCTGGCTGCAGCTCCTGCACCCCGCCATCAGCTGCTGGAGGCTGCCTGGAGCTCCTGCACCCCGCCATCAGCTGCTGGAGGCTTCTGTTCCTCCACCCCGCCATCAGCAGCTGGAGGCTGGCTGCTGGAGGCTGGCTGCTGCTCCTCCACCCCGCCATCACCATCTGGAGGCTGGCTGCAGCTCCTGCAACCCGCCGTCAGCTGCTGGAGGCTGCCTGCAGCTCCTGCACCCCGCCATCAGCTGCTGGAGGCTTCTGTTCCTCCACCCCGCCATCAGCAGCTGGAGGCTGGCTGCTGGAGGCTGGCTGCTGCTCCTCCACCCCGCCATCACCAGCTGGAGGCTGGCTGCAGCTCCTGCACCCCGCCATCAGCTGCTGGAGGCTGCCTGGAGCTCCTGCACCCCGCCATCAGCTGCTGGAGGCTTCTGTTCCTCCACCCCGCCATCAGCAGCTGGAGGCTGGCTGCTGGAGGCTGGCTGCTGCTCCTCCACCCCGCCATCACCAGCTGGAGGCTGGCTGTAGCTCCTGCACCCCGCCATCAGCTGCTGGAGGCTGGCTGCTGCTCCTGCACCCCGCCATCGGCTGCTGGAGGCTGCCTGCAGCTCCTGCACCCCGCCATCAGCTGCTGGAGGCTGCCTGCAGCTCCTGCACCCCGCCATCAGCTGCTGGAGGCTGGCTGCAGCTCCTCCACCCCGCCATCAGCTGCTGGAGGCTGGCTTCTGCTCCTCCACCCCGCCACCAGCTGCTGGAGGCTGGCTGCTGCTCCTGCACCCCGCCATCAGCTGCTGGAGGTTTCTGTTCCTCCACCCCGCCATCAGCAGCTGGAGGCTGGCTGCTGGAGGCTGGCTGCTGCTCCTCCACCCCGCCATCACCAGCTGGAGGCTGGCTGCAGCTCCTGCACCCCGCCATCAGCTGCTGGAGGCTGCCTGGAGCTCCTGCACCCCGCCATCAGCTGCTGGAGGCTTCTGTTCCTCCACCCCGCCATCAGCAGCTGGAGGCTGGCTGCTGGAGGCTGGCTGCTGCTCCTCCACCCCGCCATCACCAGCTGGAGGCTGGCTGCAGCTCCTGCACCCCGCCATCAGCTGCTGGAGGCTGCCTGCAGCTCCTGCACCCCGCCATCAGCTGCTGGAGGCTGGCTGCTGCTCCTGCACCCCGCCATCTGCTGCTGGAGGCTGGCTGCTGCTCCTCCACCCCACCATGACCTGCTGGAGGCTGGCTGCAGCTCCTCCACCCCGCCATAAGCTGCTGGAGGCTGCCTGCAGCTCCTGCACCCCGCCATCAGCTGCTGGAGGCTGCCTGCAGCTCCTGCACTCCGCCATCAGCTGCTGGAGGCTGGCTGCAGCTCCTCCACCCCGCCATCAGCTGCTGGAGGCTGGCTTCTGCTCCTCCACCCCGCCACCAGCTGCTGGAGGCTGGCTGCTGCTCCTGCACCCCGCCATCAGCTGCTGGAGGCTTCTGTTCCTCCACCCCGCCATCAGCAGCTGGAGGCTGGCTGCTGGAGGCTGGCTGCTGCTCCTCCACCCCGCCATCACCAGCTGGAGGCTGGCTGCAGCTCCTGCACCCCGCCATCAGCTGCTGGAGGCTGCCTGGAGCTCCTGCACCCCGCCATCAGCTGCTGGAGGCTTCTGTTCCTCCACACCGCCATCAGCAGCTGGAGGCTGGCTGCTGGAGGCTGGCTGCTGCTCCTCCACCCCGCCATCACCAGCTGGAGGCTGGCTGCAGCTCCTGCACCCCGCCATCAGCTGCTGGAGGCTGCCTGCAGCTCCTGCACCCCGCCATCAGCTGCTGGAGGCTGGCTGCTGCTCCTTCACCCCGCCATCAGCTGCTGGAGGCTGGCTGCTGCTCCTCCACCCCACCATGACCTGCTGGAGGCTGGCTGCAGCTCCTCCACCCCGCCATCAGCTGCTGGAGGCTGCCTGCAGCTCCTGCACCCCGCCATCAGCTGCTGGAGGCTGCCTGCAGCTCCTGCACCCCGCCATCAGCTGCTGGAGGCTGGCTGCAGCTCCTCCACCCCGCCATCAGCTGCTGGAGGCTGGCTTCTGCTCCTCCACACCGCCACCAGCTGCTGGAGGCTGGCTGCTGCTCCTGCACCCCGCCATCAGCTGCTGGAGGCTTCTGTTCCTCCACCCCGCCATCACCAGCTGGAGGCTGGCTGCTGGAGCCTGGCTGCTGCTCCTCCAACGCACCATCACCAGTTGGAGGCTGGCTGCAGCTCCTGCACCCCGCCATCAGCTGCTGGAGGCTGCCTGGAGCTCCTGCACCCCGCCATCAGCTGCTGGAGGCTGGCTTCTGCTCCTCCACCCCGCCACCAGCTGCTGGAGGTTGGCTGCTGGAGGCTGGCTGCTGCTCCTCCACCCCGCCATCACCAGCTGGAGGCTGGCTGCAGCTCCTGCACCCCGCCATCAGCTGCTGGAGGCTGCCTGGAGCTCCTGCACCCCGCCATCAGCTGCTGGAGGCTTCTGTTCCTCCACCCCGCCATCAGCAGCTGGAGGCTGGCTGCTGGAGGCTGGCTGCTGCTCCTCCACCCCGCCATCACCAGCTGGAGGCTGTCTGCAGCTCCTGAACCCCGCCATCAGCTGCTGGAGGCTGCCTGCAGCTCCTGCACCCCGCCATCAGCTGCTGGAGGCTGGCTGCTGCTCCTGCACTCCGCCATCAGCTGCTGGAGGCTGGCTGCTGCTCCTCCACCCCACCATGACCTGCTGGAGGCTGGCTGCAGCTCCTCCACCCCGCAATCAGCTGCTGGAGGCTGCCTGCAGCTCCTGCACCCCGCCATCAGCTGCTGGAGGCTGCCTGCAGCTCCTGCACCCCGCCATCAGCTGCTGGAGGCTGGCTGCAGCTCCTCCATCCCGCCATCAGCTGCTGGAGGCTTCTTGTCCTCCACCCCGCCATCAGCAGCTGGAGGCTGGCTGCTGGAGGCTGGCTGCTGCTCCTCCACCCCGCCATCACCAGCTGGAGGTTGGCTGCAGCTCCTGCACCCCGCCATCAGCTGCTGGAGGCTGCCTGGAGCTCCTGCACCCCGCCATCAGCTGCTGGAGGCTTCTGTTCCTCCACCCCGCCATCAGCAGCTGGAGGCTGGCTGCTGGAGGCTGGCTGCTGCTCCTCCACCCCGCCATCACCAGCTGGAGGCTGGCTGCAGCTCCTGCACCCCGCCATCAGCTGCTGGAGGCTGCCTGCAGCTCCTGCACCCCGCCATCAGCTGCTGGAGGCTGGCTGCTGCTCCTGCACCCCGCCATCAGCTGCTGGAGGCTGGCTGCTGCTCCTCCACCCCACCATGACCTGCTGGAGGCTGGCTGCAGCTCCTCCACCCCGCCATCAGCTGCTGGAGGCTGGCTTCTGCTCCTCCACCCCGCCACCAGCTGCTGGAGACTGGCTGCTGCTCCTGCACCCCGCCATCAGCTGCTGGAGGCTTCTGTTCTTCCACCCCGCCATCAGCAGCTGGAGGCTGGCTGCTGGGGGCTGGCTGCCGCTCCTCCACCCCGCCATCACCAGCTGGAGGCTGGCTGCAGCTCCTGCACCCCGCCATCAGCTGCTGGAGGCTGCCTGGAGCTCCTGCACCCTGCCATCAGCTGCTGGAGGCTTCTGTTCCTCCACCCCGCCATCAGCAGCTGGAGGCTGGCTGCTGGAGGCTGGCTGCTGCTCCTCCACCCCGCCATCACCAGCTGGAGGCTGGCTGCAGCTCCTGCACCCCGCCATCAGCTGCTGGAGGCTGCCTGCAGCTCCTGCACCCCGCCATCAGCTGCTGGAGGCTGGCTGCAGCTCCTCCACTCCGCCACCAGCTGCTGGAGGCTGGCTGCTTCTCCTGCACCCCGCCATCAGCTGCTGGAGGCTGCCTGCAGCTCCTGCACCCCGCCATCAGCTGCTGGAGGCTGCCTGGAGCTCCTGCACTCCGCCATCAGCTGCTGGAGGCTTCTGTTCCTCCACCCCGCCATCAGCAGCTGGAGGCTGGCTGCTGGAGGCTGGCTGCTGCTCCTCCACCCCGCCATCACCAGCTGGAGGCTGGCTGCAGCTCCTGCACCCCGCCATCAGCTGCTGGAGGCTGCCTGCAGCTCCTGCACCCCGCCATCAGCTGCTGGAGGCTGGTTGCTGCTCATGCACCCCGCCATCAGCTGCTGGAGGCTGGCTGCTGCTCCTCCACCCCACCATGACCTGCTGGAGGCTGGCTGCAGCTCCTCCACCCCGCCATCAGCTGCTGGAGGCTGCCTGCAGCTCCTGCACCCCGCCATCAGCTGCTGGAGGCTGCCTGCAGCTCCTGCACCCCGCCATCAGCTGATGGAGGCTGGCTGCAGCTCCTCCACCCCGCCATCAGCTGCTGGAGGCTGGCTTCTGCTCCTCCACCCCGCCACCAGCTGCTGGAGGCTGGCTGCTGCTCCTGCACCCCGCCGTCAGCTGCTGGAGGCTTCTGTTCTTCCACCCCGCCATCAGCAGCTGGAGGCTGGCTGCTGGAGGCTGGCTGCTGCTCCTCCACCCCGCCATCACCAGCTGGAGGCTGGCTGCAGCTCCTCCACCCCGCCACCAGCTGCTGGAGGCTGGCTGCTGCTCCTGCACCCCGCCATCAGCTGCTGGAGGCTTCTGTTCCTCCACCCCGCCATCAGCAGCTGGAGGCTGGCTGCTGGAGGCTGGCTGCTGCTCCTCCACCCCGCCATCACCAGCTGGAGGCTGGCTGCAGCTCCTGCACCCCGCCATCAGCTGCTGGAGGCTGCCTGGAGCTCCTGCACCCCGCCATCAGCTGCTGGAGGCTTCTGTTCCTCCACCCCGCCATCAGCAGCTGGAGGCTGGCTGCTGGAGGCTGGCTGCTGCTCCTCCACCCCGCCATCACCAGCTGGAGGCTGGCTGCAGCTCCTGCACCCCGCCGTCAGCTGCTGGAGGCTGCCTGCAGCTCCTGCACCCCGCCATCAGCTGCTGGAGGCTTCTGTTCCTCCACCCCGCCATCAGCAGCTGGAGGCTGGCTGCTGGAGGCTGGCTGCTGCTCCTCCACCCCGCCATCACCAGATGGAGGCTGGCTGCAGCTCCTGCACCCCGCCATCAGCTGCTGGAGGCTGCCTGGAGCTCCTGCACCCCGCCATCAGCTGCTGGAGGCTTCTGTTCCTCCACCCCGCCATCAGCAGCTGGAGGCTGGCTGCTGGAGGCTGGCTGCTGCTCCTCCACCCCGCCATCACCAGCTGGAGGCTGTCTGCAGCTCAAGAACCCCGCCATCAGCTGCTGGAGGCTGCCTGCAGCTCCTGCACCCCGCCATCAGCTGCTGGAGGCTGGCTGCTGCTCCTGCACTCCGCCATCAGCTGCTGGAGGCTGGCTGCTGCTCCTCCACCCCGCCATCAGCTGCTGGAGGCTGCCTGAGCTCCTGCACCCCGCCATCAGCTGCTGGAGGCTGCCTGCAGCTCCTGCACCCCGCCATCAGCTGCTGGAGGCTGGCTGCAGCTCCTCCACCCCGCCATCAGCTGCTGGAGGCTGGCTTCTGCTCCTCCACCCCGCCACCAGCTGCTGGAGGCTGGCTGCTGCTCCTGCACCCCGCCATCAGCTGCTGGAGGCTTCTGTTCCTCCACCCCGCCATCAGCAGCTGGAGGCTGGCTGCTGGAGGCTGGCTGCTGCTCCTCCACCCCGCCATCACCAGCAGGAGGCTGGCTGCAGCTCCTGCACCCCGCCATCAGCTGCTGGAGACTGCCTGGAGCTCCTGCACCCCGCCATCAGCTGCTGGAGGCTTCTGTTCCTCCACCCCGCCATCAGCAGCTGGAGGCTGGCTGCTGGAGGCTGGCTGCTGCTCCTCCACCCCGCCATCACCAGCTGGAGGCTGGCTGCAGCTCCTGCACCCCGCCATCAGCTGCTGGAGGCTGCCTGCAGCTCCTGCACCCCGCCATCAGCTGCTGGAGGCTGGCTGCTGCTCCTGCACCCCGCCATCAGCTGCTGGAGGCTGGCTGCTGCTCCTCCACCCCACCATGACCTGCTGGAGGCTGGATGCAGCTCCTCCACCCCGCCATAAGCTGCTGGAGGCTTCCTGCAGCTCCTGCACCCCGCCATCAGCTGCTGGAGGCTGCCTGCAGCTCCTGCACTCCGCCATCAGCTGCTGGAGGCTGGCTGCAGCTCCTCCACCCCGCCATCAGCTGCTGGAGGCTGGCTTCTGCTCCTCCACCCCGCCACCAGCTGCTGGAGGCTGGCTGCTGCTCCTGCACCCCGCCATCAGCTGCTGGAGGCTTCTGTTCCTCCACCCCGCCATCAGCAGCTGGAGGCTGGCTGCTGGAGGCTGGCTGCTGCTCCTCCACCCCGCCATCACCAGCTGGAGGCTGGCTGCAGCTCCTGCACCCCGCCATCAGCTGCTGGAGGCTGCCTGGAGCTCCTGCACCCCGCCATCAGCTGCTGGAGGCTTCTGTTCCTCCACCCCGCCATCAGCAGCTGGAGGCTGGCTGCTGGAGGCTGGCTGCTGCTCCTCCACCCCGCCATCACCAGCTGGAGGCTGGCTGCAGCTCCTGCACCCCGCCATCAGCTGCTTTTAGGCTGGCTGCTGGAGGCTGGCTGCTGCTCCTCCACCCCGCCATCACCAGCTGGAGGCTGGCTGCAGCTCCTGCAAACCGCCATCAGCTGCTGGAGGCTGCCTGCAGCTCCTGCACCCCGCCATCAGCTGCTGGAGGCTGGCTGCTGCTCCTGCACCCCGCCATCAGCTGCTGGAGGCTGGCTGCTGCTCCTCCACCCCACCATGACCTGCTGGAGGCTGGCTGCAGCTCCTCCACCCCGCCATCAGCTTCTGGAGGCTGCCTGCAGCTCCTGCACCCCGCCATCACCAGCTGGAGGCTGGCTGCAGCTCCTGCACCCCGCCATCAGCTGCTGGAGGCTGCCTGCAGCTCCTGCACCCCACCATCAGCTGCTGTAGGCTGGCTGCTGCTCCTGCACCCCGCCATCAGCTGCTGGAGGCTGGCTGCTGCTCCTCCACCCCACCATGACCTGCTGGAGGCGGGCTGCAGCTCCTCCACCCCGCCATCAGCTGCTTTAGGCTGCCTGCAGCTCCTGCACCCCACCATCAGCTGCTGGAGGCTGCCTGCAGCTCCTGCACCCCGCCATCAGCTGCTGGAGGCTGGCTGCAGCTCCTCCACCCCGCCATCAGCTGCTGGAGGCTGGCTTCTGCTCCTCCACCCCGCCACCAGCTGCTGGAGGCTGGCTGCTGCTCCTGCAACCCGCCATCAGCTGCTGGAGGCTTCTGTTCCTCCACCCCGCCATCAGCAGCTGGAGGCTGGCTGATGGAGGCTGGCTGCTGCTCCTCCACCCCGCCATCACCAGCTGGAGGCTGGCTGCAGCTCCTGCACCCCGCCATCAGCTGCTGGAGGCTGCCTGGATCTCCTGCACCCCGCCATCAGCTGCTGGAGGCTTCTGTTCCTCCACCCCGCCATCAGCAGCTGGAGGCTGGCTGCTGGAGGCTGGCTGCTGCTCCTCCACCCCGCCATCACCATCTGGAGGCTGGCTGCAGCTCCTGCACCCCGCCATCAGCTGCTGGAGGCTGCCTGCAGCTCCTGCACCCCGCCATCAGCTGCTTTAGGCTGCCTGCAGCTCCTGCACCCCACCATCAGCTGCTGGAGGCTGCCTGCAGCTCCTGCACCCCGCCATCAGCTGCTGGAGGCTGGCTGCAGCTCCTCCACCCCGCCATCAGCTGCTGGAGGCTGGCTTCTGCTCCTCCACCCCGCCACCAGCTGCTGGAGGCTGGCTGCTGCTCCTGCAACCCACCATCAGCTGCTGGAGGCTTCTGTTCCTCCACCCCGCCATCAGCAGCTGGAGGCTGGCTGATGGAGGCTGGCTGCTGCTCCTCCACCCCGCCATCACCAGCTGGAGGCTGGCTGCAGCTCCTGCACCCCGCCATCAGCTGCTGGAGGCTGCCTGGATCTCCTGCACCCCGCCATCAGCTGCTGGAGGCTTCTGTTCCTCCACCCCGCCATCAGCAGCTGGAGGCTGGCTGCTGCTCCTGCACCCCGCCATCAGCTGCTTTTAGGCTGGCTGCTGGAGGCTGGCTGCTGCTCCTCCACCCCGCCATCACCAGCTGGAGGCTGGCTGCAGCTCCTGCAAACCGCCATCAGCTGCTGGAGGCTGCCTGCAGCTCCTGCACACCGCCATCAGCTGCTGGAGGCTGGCTGCTGCTCCTGCACCCCGCCATCAGCTGCTGGAGGCTGGCTGCTGCTCCTCCACCCCACCATGACCTGCTGGAGGCTGGCTGCAGCTCCTCCACCCCGCCATCAGCTTCTGGAGGCTGCCTGCAGCTCCTGCACCCCGCCATCACCAGCTGGAGGCTGGCTGCAGCTCCTGCACCCCGCCATCAGCTGCTGGAGGCTGCCTGCAGCTCCTGCACCCCACCATCAGCTGCTGTAGGCTGGCTGCTGCTCCTGCACCCCGCCATCAGCTGCTGGAGGCTGGCTGCTGCTCCTCCACCCCACCATGACCTGCTGGAGGCGGGCTGCAGCTCCTCCACCCCGCCATCAGCTGCTTTAGGCTGCCTGCAGCTCCTGCACCCCACCATCAGCTGCTGGAGGCTGCCTGCAGCTCCTGCACCCCGCCATCAGCTGCTGGAGGCTGGCTGCAGCTCCTCCACCCCGCCATCAGCTGCTGGAGGCTGGCTTCTGCTCCTCCACCCCGCCACCAGCTGCTGGAGGCTGGCTGCTGCTCCTGCAACCCGCCATCAGATGCTGGAGGCTTCTGTTCCTCCACCCCGCCATCAGCAGCTGGAGGCTGGCTGATGGAGGCTGGCTGCTGCTCCTCCACCCCGCCATCACCAGCTGGAGGCTGGCTGCAGCTCCTGCACCCCGCCATCAGCTGCTGGAGGCTTCTGTTCCTCCACCCCGCCATCAGCAGCTGGAGGCTGGCTGCTGGAGGCTGGCTGCTGCTCCTCCACCCCGCCATCACCATCTGGAGGCTGGCTGCAGCTCCTGCACCCCGCCATCAGCTGCTGGAGGCTGCCTGCAGCTCCTGCACCCCGCCATCAGCTGCTTTAGGCTGCCTGCAGCTCCTGCACCCCACCATCAGCTGCTGGAGGCTGCCTGCAGCTCCTGCACCCCGCCATCAGCTGCTGGAGGCTGGCTGCAGCTCCTCCACCCCGCCATCAGCTGCTGGAGGCTGGCTTCTGCTCCTCCACCCCGCCACCAGCTGCTGGAGGCTGGCTGCTGCTCCTGCAACCCGCCATCAGCTGCTGGAGGCTTCTGTTCCTCCACCCCGCCATCAGCAGCTGGAGGCTGGCTGATGGAGGCTGGCTGCTGCTCCTCCACCCCGCCATCACCAGCTGGAGGCTGGCTGCAGCTCCTGCACCCCGCCATCAGCTGCTGGAGGCTGCCGGGATCTCCTGCACCCCGCCATCAGCTGCTGGAGGCTTCTGTTCCTCCACCCCGCCATCAGCAGCTGGAGGCTGGCTGCTGGAGGCTGGCTGCTGCTCCTCCACCCCGCCATCACCATCTGGAGGCTGGCTGCAGCTCCTGCACCCCGCCATCAGCTGCTGGAGGCTGCCTGGAGCTCCTGCACCCCGCCATCAGCTGCTGGAGGCTTCTGTTCCTCCACCCCGCCATCAGCAGCTGGAGGCTGGCTGCTGGAGGCTGGCTGCTGCTCCTCCACCCCGCCATCACCAGCTGGAGGCTGGCTGCAGCTCCTGCACCCCGCCATCAGCTGCTGGAGGCTGCCTGCAGCTCCTGCACCCCGCCATCAGCTGCTGGAGGCTGGCTGCTGCTCCTGCACCCCGCCATCAGCTGCTGGAGGCTGGCTGCTGCTCCTCCACCCCACCATGTCCTGCTGGAGGCTGGCTGCAGCTCCTCCACCCCGCCATCAGCTGCTGGAGGCTGCCTGCAGCTCCTGCACCCCGCCATCAGCTGCTGGAGGCTGCCTGCAGCTCCTGCACCCCGCCATCAGCTGCTGGAGGCTGGCTGCAGCTCCTCCACCCCGCCATCAGCTGCTGGAGGCTGGCTTATGCTCCTCCACCCCGCCACCAGCTGCTGGAGGCTGGCTGCTGCTCCTGCACCCCGCCATCAGCTGCTGGAGGCTTCTGTTCTTCCACCCCGCCATCAGCAGCTGGAGGCTGGCTGCTGGAGGCTGGTTGCTGCTCCTCCACCCCGCCATCACCAGCTGGAGACTGGCTGCAGCTCCTGCACCCCGCCATCAGCTGCTGGAGGCTGCCTGGAGCTCCTGCACCCCTCCATCAGCTGCTGGAGGCTTCTGTTCCTCCACCCCGCCATCAGCAGCTGGAGGCTGGCTGCTGGAGGCTGGCTGCTGCTCCTCCACCCCGCCCTCACCAGCTGGAGGCTGGCTGAAGCTCCTGCACCCCGCCATCAGCTGCTGGAGGCTGCCAGCAGCTCCTGCACCCCGCCATCAGCTGCTGGAGGCAGGCTGCTGCTCCTCCACCCGACCATGACCTGCTGGAGGCTGGCTGCAGCTCCTCCACCCCGCCATCAGCTGCTGGAGGTTGCCTGCAGCTCCTGCACCCCGCCATCAGCTGCTGGAGGCTGCCTGCAGCTCCTGCACCCCGCCATCAGCTGCTGGAGGCTGGCTGCAGCTCCTGCAACCCGATATCAGCTGCTGGAGGCTGCCTGGAGTTTCTGCACCCCGCCATCAGCTGCTGGAGGCTGGCTGCTGCTCCTGCACCCCGCCATCAGCTGCTGGAGGCTGGCTGCTGCTCCTCCACCCCACCATGACCTGCTGGAGGCTGGCTGCAGCTCCTCCACCCCGCCATCACCAGCTGGAGGCTGGCTGCAGCTCCTGCAAACCGCCATCAGCTGCTGGAGGCTGGCTGCTGCTCCTGCACCCCGCCATCAGCTGCTGGAGGCTGGCTGCTGCTCCTCCACCCCACCATGACCTGCTGGAGGCTGGCTGCAGCTCCTCCACCCCACCATCAGCTTCTGGAGGCTGCCTGCAGCTCCTGCACCCCGCCATCACCAGCTGGAGGCTGGCTGCAGCTCCTGCACCCCGCCATCAGCTGCTGGAAGCTGCCTGCAGCTCCTGCACCCCGCCATCAGCTGCTGGAGGCTGGCTGCTGCTCCTGCACCCCGCCATCAGCTGCTGGAGGCTGGCTGCTGCTCCTCCACCCCACCATGACCTGCTGGAGGCTGGCTGCAGCTCCTCCACCCCGCCATCAGCTGCTTTAGGCTGCCTGCAGCTCCTGCACCCCACCATCAGCTGCTGGAGGCTGCCTGCAGCTCCTGCAGCCCGCCATCAGCTGCTGGAGGCTGGCTGCAGCTCCTCCACCCCGCCATCAGCTGCTGGAGGCTGGCTTCTGCTCCTCCACCCCGCCACCAGCTGCTGGAGGCTGGCTGCTGCTCCTGCACCCCGCCATCAGCTGCTGGAGGCTTCTGTTCCTCCACCCCGCCATCAGCAGCTGGAGGCTGGCTGATGGAGGCTGGCTGCTGCTCCTCCACCCCGCCATCACCAGCTGGAGGCTGGCTGCAGCTCCTGCACCCCGCCATCAGCTGCTGGAGGCTGCCTGGATCTCCTGCACCCCGCCATCAGCTGCTGGAGGCTTCTGTTCCTCCACCCCGCCATCAGCAGCTGAAGGCTGGCTGCTGGAGGCTGGCTGCTGCTCCTCCACCCCGCCATCACCAGCTGGAGGCTGGCTGCAGCTCCTGCACCCCGCCATTAGCTGCTGGAGGCTGCCTGCAGCTCCTGCACCCCGCCATCAGCTGCTGGAGGCTGCCTGGAGCTCCTGCACCCCGCCATCAGCTGCTGGAGGCTTCTGTTCCTCCACCCCGCCATCAGCAGCAGGAGGCTGGCTGCTGGAGGCTGGCTGCTGCTCCTCCACCCCGCCATCACCAGCGGGAGGCTGACTGCAGCTCCTGCACCCCGCCATCAGCTGCTGGAGGCTGGCTGCAGCTCCTCCACCCCTCCATCAGCTGCTGGAGGCTGGCTTCTGCTCCTCCACCCCGCCACCAGCTGCTGGAGGCTGGCTGCTGCTCCTGCACCCCGCCATCAGCTGCTGGAGGCTGGCTTATGCTCCTCCACCCCGCCATCAGCTGCTGGAGGCTGGCTTATGCTCCTCCACCCCGCCATCAGCTGCTGGAGGCTTCTGTTCTTCCACCCCGCCATCAGCAGCTGGAGGCTGGCTGCTGGAGGCTGGTTGCTGCTCCTCCACCCCGCCATCACCAGCTGGAGACTGGCTGCAGCTCCTGCACCCCGCCATCAGCTGCTGGAGGCTGCCTGGAGCTCCTGCACCCCTCCATCAGCTGCTGGAGGCTTCTGTTCCTCCACCCCGCCATCAGCAGCTGGAGGCTGGCTGCTGGAGGCTGGCTGCTGCTCCTCCACCCCGCCCTCACCAGCTGGAGGCTGGCTGAAGCTCCTGCACCCCGCCATCAGCTGCTGGAGGCTGCCAGCAGCTCCTGCACCCCGCCATCAGCTGCTGGAGGCAGGCTGCTGCTCCTCCACCCGACCATGACCTGCTGGAGGCTGGCTGCAGCTCCTCCACCCCGCCATCAGCTGCTGGAGGTTGCCTGCAGCTCCTGCACCCCGCCATCAGCTGCTGGAGGCTGCCTGCAGCTCCTGCACCCCGCCATCAGCTGCTGGAGGCTGGCTGCAGCTCCTGCAACCCGATATCAGCTGCTGGAGGCTGCCTGGAGTTTCTGCACCCCGCCATCAGCTGCTGGAGGCTGGCTGCTGCTCCTGCACCCCGCCATCAGCTGCTGGAGGCTGGCTGCTGCTCCTCCACCCCACCATGACCTGCTGGAGGCTGGCTGCAGCTCCTCCACCCCGCCATCACCAGCTGGAGGCTGGCTGCAGCTCCTGCAAACCGCCATCAGCTGCTGGAGGCTGGCTGCTGCTCCTGCACCCCGCCATCAGCTGCTGGAGGCTGGCTGCTGCTCCTCCACCCCACCATGACCTGCTGGAGGCTGGCTGCAGCTCCTCCACCCCACCATCAGCTTCTGGAGGCTGCCTGCAGCTCCTGCACCCCGCCATCACCAGCTGGAGGCTGGCTGCAGCTCCTGCACCCCGCCATCAGCTGCTGGAAGCTGCCTGCAGCTCCTGCACCCCGCCATCAGCTGCTGGAGGCTGGCTGCTGCTCCTGCACCCCGCCATCAGCTGCTGGAGGCTGGCTGCTGCTCCTCCACCCCACCATGACCTGCTGGAGGCTGGCTGCAGCTCCTCCACCCCGCCATCAGCTGCTTTAGGCTGCCTGCAGCTCCTGCACCCCACCATCAGCTGCTGGAGGCTGCCTGCAGCTCCTGCAGCCCGCCATCAGCTGCTGGAGGCTGGCTGCAGCTCCTCCACCCCGCCATCAGCTGCTGGAGGCTGGCTTCTGCTCCTCCACCCCGCCACCAGCTGCTGGAGGCTGGCTGCTGCTCCTGCACCCCGCCATCAGCTGCTGGAGGCTTCTGTTCCTCCACCCCGCCATCAGCAGCTGGAGGCTGGCTGATGGAGGCTGGCTGCTGCTCCTCCACCCCGCCATCACCAGCTGGAGGCTGGCTGCAGCTCCTGCACCCCGCCATCAGCTGCTGGAGGCTGCCTGGATCTCCTGCACCCCGCCATCAGCTGCTGGAGGCTTCTGTTCCTCCACCCCGCCATCAGCAGCTGAAGGCTGGCTGCTGGAGGCTGGCTGCTGCTCCTCCACCCCGCCATCACCAGCTGGAGGCTGGCTGCAGCTCCTGCACCCCGCCATTAGCTGCTGGAGGCTGCCTGCAGCTCCTGCACCCCGCCATCAGCTGCTGGAGGCTGCCTGGAGCTCCTGCACCCCGCCATCAGCTGCTGGAGGCTTCTGTTCCTCCACCCCGCCATCAGCAGCAGGAGGCTGGCTGCTGGAGGCTGGCTGCTGCTCCTCCACCCCGCCATCACCAGCGGGAGGCTGACTGCAGCTCCTGCACCCCGCCATCAGCTGCTGGAGGCTGGCTGCAGCTCCTCCACCCCTCCATCAGCTGCTGGAGGCTGGCTTCTGCTCCTCCACCCCGCCACCAGCTGCTGGAGGCTGGCTGCTGCTCCTGCACCCCGCCATCAGCTGCTGGAGGCTGGCTTATGCTCCTCCACCCCGCCATCAGCTGCTGGAGGCTGCCTGGAGCTCCTGCACCCCTCCATCAGCTGCTGGAGGCTTCTGTTCCTCCACCCCGCCATCAGCAGCTGGAGGCTGGCTGCTGGAGGCTGGCTGCTGCTCCTCCACCCCGCCCTCACCAGCTGGAGGCTGGCTGAAGCTCCTGCACCCCGCCATCAGCTGCTGGAGGCTGCCAGCAGCTCCTGCACCCCGCCATCAGCTGCTGGAGGCAGGCTGCTGCTCCTCCACCCGACCATGACCTGCTGGAGGCTGGCTGCAGCTCCTCCACCCCGCCATCAGCTGCTGGAGGTTGCCTGCAGCTCCTGCACCCCGCCATCAGCTGCTGGAGGCTGCCTGCAGCTCCTGCACCCCGCCATCAGCTGCTGGAGGCTGGCTGCAGCTCCTGCAACCCGATATCAGCTGCTGGAGGCTGCCTGGAGTTTCTGCACCCCGCCATCAGCTGCTGGAGGCTGGCTGCTGCTCCTGCACCCCGCCATCAGCTGCTGGAGGCTGGCTGCTGCTCCTCCACCCCACCATGACCTGCTGGAGGCTGGCTGCAGCTCCTCCACCCCGCCATCACCAGCTGGAGGCTGGCTGCAGCTCCTGCAAACCGCCATCAGCTGCTGGAGGCTGGCTGCTGCTCCTGCACCCCGCCATCAGCTGCTGGAGGCTGGCTGCTGCTCCTCCACCCCACCATGACCTGCTGGAGGCTGGCTGCAGCTCCTCCACCCCACCATCAGCTTCTGGAGGCTGCCTGCAGCTCCTGCACCCCGCCATCACCAGCTGGAGGCTGGCTGCAGCTCCTGCACCCCGCCATCAGCTGCTGGAAGCTGCCTGCAGCTCCTGCACCCCGCCATCAGCTGCTGGAGGCTGGCTGCTGCTCCTGCACCCCGCCATCAGCTGCTGGAGGCTGGCTGCTGCTCCTCCACCCCACCATGACCTGCTGGAGGCTGGCTGCAGCTCCTCCACCCCGCCATCAGCTGCTTTAGGCTGCCTGCAGCTCCTGCACCCCACCATCAGCTGCTGGAGGCTGCCTGCAGCTCCTGCAGCCCGCCATCAGCTGCTGGAGGCTGGCTGCAGCTCCTCCACCCCGCCATCAGCTGCTGGAGGCTGGCTTCTGCTCCTCCACCCCGCCACCAGCTGCTGGAGGCTGGCTGCTGCTCCTGCACCCCGCCATCAGCTGCTGGAGGCTTCTGTTCCTCCACCCCGCCATCAGCAGCTGGAGGCTGGCTGATGGAGGCTGGCTGCTGCTCCTCCACCCCGCCATCACCAGCTGGAGGCTGGCTGCAGCTCCTGCACCCCGCCATCAGCTGCTGGAGGCTGCCTGGATCTCCTGCACCCCGCCATCAGCTGCTGGAGGCTTCTGTTCCTCCACCCCGCCATCAGCAGCTGAAGGCTGGCTGCTGGAGGCTGGCTGCTGCTCCTCCACCCCGCCATCACCAGCTGGAGGCTGGCTGCAGCTCCTGCACCCCGCCATTAGCTGCTGGAGGCTGCCTGCAGCTCCTGCACCCCGCCATCAGCTGCTGGAGGCTGCCTGGAGCTCCTGCACCCCGCCATCAGCTGCTGGAGGCTTCTGTTCCTCCACCCCGCCATCAGCAGCAGGAGGCTGGCTGCTGGAGGCTGGCTGCTGCTCCTCCACCCCGCCATCACCAGCGGGAGGCTGACTGCAGCTCCTGCACCCCGCCATCAGCTGCTGGAGGCTGGCTGCAGCTCCTCCACCCCTCCATCAGCTGCTGGAGGCTGGCTTCTGCTCCTCCACCCCGCCACCAGCTGCTGGAGGCTGGCTGCTGCTCCTGCACCCCGCCATCAGCTGCTGGAGGCTTCTGTTCCTCCACCCCGCCATCAGCAGCTGGAGGCTGGCTGCTGCTCCTCCACCCCGCCATCACCAGCTGGAGGCTGGCGGCAGCTCCTGCACCCCGCCATCAGCTGCTGGAGGCTGCCTGGAGCTCCTGCACCCCGCCATCAGCTGCTGGAGGCTTCTGTTCCTCCACCCCGCCATCAGCAGCTGGAGGCTGGCTGCTGGAGGCTGGCTGCAGCTCCTGCACCCCGCCATCAGCTGCTGGAGGCTGCCTGGAGCTCCTGTGCCCCACCATCAGCTGCTGGAGGCTGGCTGCTGCTCCTGCACCCCGCCATCAGCTGCTGGAGGCTGGCTGCTGCTCCTCCACCCCACCATGACCTGCTGGAGGCTGGCTGCAGCTCCTCCACCCCGCCATCAGCTGCTGGAGGCTGCCTGCAGCTCCTGCACCCCGCCATCAGCTGCTGGAGGCTGCCTGCAGCTCCTGCACCCCGCCATCAGCTGCTGGAGGCTGGCTGCAGCTCCTCCACCCCGCCATCAGCTGCTGGAGGCTGGCTTCTGCTCCTCCATCCCGCCACCAGCTGCTTGAGGCTGGCTGCTGCTCCTGCACCCCGCCATCAGCTGCTGGAGGCTTATGTTCCTCCACCCCGGCATCAGCAGCTGGAGGCTGGCTGCTGGAGGCTGGCTGCTGCTCCTCCACCCCGCCATCACCAGCTGGAGGCTGGCTGCAGCTCCTGCACCCCGCCATCAGCTGCTGGAGGCTGCCTGCAGCTCCTGCACCCCGCCATCAGCTGCTGGAGGCTGGCTGCTGCTCCTGCACCCCGCCATCAGCTGCTGGAGGCTGGCTGCTGCTCCTCCACCCCACCATGACCTGCTGGAGGCTGGCTGCAGCTCATCCACCCCACCATCAGCTTCTGGAGGCTGCCTGCAGCTCCTGCACCCCGCCATCACCAGCTGGAGGCTGGCTGCAGCTCCTGCACCCCGCCATCAGCTGCTGGAGGCTGCCTGCAGCTCCTGCACCCCGCCATCAGCTGCTGGAGGCTGGCTGCTGCTCCTCCACCCCACCATGACCTGCTGGAGGCTGGCTGCAGCTCCTCCACCCCGCCATCAGCTGCTTTAGGCTGCCTGCAGCTCCTGCACCCCACCATCAGCTGCTGGAGGCTGCCTGCAGCTCCTGCAGCCCGCCATCAGCTGCTGGAGGCTGGCTGCAGCTCCTCCACCCCGCCATCAGCTGCTGGAGGCTGGCTGAAGCTCCTGCACCCCGCCATCAGCTGCTGGAGGCTGCCAGCAGCTCCTGCACCCCGCAATCAGCTGCTGGAGGCTGGCTGCTGCTCCTGCACCCCGCCATCAGCTGCTGGAGGCTGGCTGCTGCTCCTCCACCCCACCATGACCTGCTGGAGGCTGGCTGCAGCACCTCCACCCCGCCATCAGCTGCTTTAGGCTGCCTGCAGCTCCTGCACCCCACCATCAGCTGCTGGAGGCTGCCTGCAGCTCCTGCACCCCGCCATCAGCTGCTGGAGGCTGGCTGCAGCTCCTCCACCCCGCCATCAGCTGCTGGAGGCTGGCTTCTGCTCCTCCACCCCGCCACCAGCTGCTGGAGGCTTCTGTTCCTCCACCCCGCCATCAGCAGCTGGAGGCTGGCTGATGGAGGCTGGCTGCTGCTCCTCCACCCCGCCATCACCAGCTGGAGGCTGGCTGCAGCTCCTGCACCCCGCCATCAGCTGCTGGAGGCTGCCTGGATCTCCTGCACCCCGCCATCAAATGCTGGAGGCTTCTGTTCCTCCACCCCACCATCAGCAGCTGGAGGCTGGCTGCTGGAGGCTGGCTGCTGCTCCTCCACCCCGCCATCACAAGCTGGAGGCTGGCTGCAGCTCCTGCACCCCGCCATCAGCTGCTGGAGGCTGCCTGGAGCTCCTGCGCCCCACCATCAGCTGCTGGAGGCTGGCTGCTGCTCCTGCACCCCGCCATCAGCTGCTGGAGGCTGGCTGCTGCTCCTCCACCCCACCATGACCTGCTGGAGGCTGGCTGCAGCTCCTCCACCCCGCCATCAGCTGCTGGAGGCTGCCTGCAGCTCCTGCACCCCACCATCAGCTGCTGGAGGCTGCCTGCAGCTCCTTCACCCCGCCATCAGCTGCTGGAGGCTGGCTGCAGCTCCTCCACCCGCCATCAGCTGCTGGAGGCTGCCTGCAGCTCCTGCACCCCGCCATCAGCTGCTGGAGGCTGGCTGCAGCTCCTCCACCCCGCCATCAGCTGCTGGAGGCTGTCTTCTGCTCCTCCACCCCGCCACCAGCTGCTTGAGGCTGGCTGCTGCTCCTGCACCCCGCCATCAGCTGCTGGAGGCTGGCTTCTGCTCCTCCACCCCGCCACCAGCTGCTGGAGGCTGGCTGCTGCTCCTGCACCCCGCCATCAGCTGCTGGAGGCTTCTGTTCCTCCACCCCGCCATCAGCAGCTGGAGGCTGGCTGATGGAGGCTGGCTGCTGCTCCTCCACCCCGCCATCACCAGCTGGAGGCTGGCTGCAGCTCCTGCACCCCGCCATCAGCTGCTGGAGGCTGCCTGGATCTCCTGCACCCCGCCATCAGCTGCTGGAGGCTTCTGTTCCTCCACCCCGCCATCAGCAGCTGGAGGCTGGCTGCTGGAGGCTGGCTGCTGCTCCTCCACCCCGCCATCACCAGCTGGAGGCTGGCTGCAGCTCCTGCACCCCGCCATCAGCTGCTGGAGGCTGCCTGCAGCTCCTGCACCCCGCCATCAGCTGCTGGAGGCTGCCTGGAGCTCCTGCACCCCGCCATCAGCTGCTGGAGGCTTCTGTTCCTCCACCCCGCCATCAGCAGCTGGAGGCTGGCTGCTGGAGGCTGGCTGCTGCTCCTCCACCCCGCCATAACCAGCTGGAGGCTGGCTGCAGCTCCTGCACCCCGCCATCAGCTGCTGGAGGCTGCCTGGAGCTCCTGCACCCCGCCATCAGCTTCTGTTCCTCCACCCCGCCATCAGCAGCTGGAGGCTGGCTGCTGGAGGCTGGCTGCTGCTCCTCCACCCCGCCATCACAAGCTGGAGGCTGGCTGCAGCTCCTGCACCCCGCCATCAGCTGCTGGAGGCTGCCTGGAGCTCCTGCGCCCCACCATCAGCTGCTGGAGGCTGGCTGCTGCTCCTGCACCCCGCCATCAGCTGCTGGAGGCTGGCTGCTGCTCCTCCACCCCACCATGACCTGCTGGAGGCTGGCTGCAGCTCCTCCACCCCGCCATCAGCTGCTGGAGGCTGCCTGCAGCTCCTGCACCCCGCCATCAGCTGATGGAGGCTGCCTGCAGCTCCTGCACTCCGCCATCAGCTGCTGGTGGCTGGCTGCAGCTCCTCCACCCCGCCATCAGCTGCTGGAGGCTGGCTTCTGCTCCTCCACCCCGCCACCAGCTGCTTGAGGCTGGCTGCTGCTCCTGCACCCCACCATGACCTGCTGGAGGCTGGCTGCAGCTCCTCCACCCCGCCATCAGCTGCTGGAGGCTGCCTGCAGCTCCTGCACCCCGCCATCAGCTGCTGGAGGCTGCCTGCAGCTCCTGCACCCCGCCATCAGCTGCTGGAGGCTGGCTGCAGCTCCTCCACCCCGCCATCAGCTGCTGGAGGCTGGCTTCTGCTCCTCCACCCCGCCACCAGCTGCTGGAGGCTGGGCTCTGCTCCTGCACCCCGCCATCAGCTGCTGGAGGCTTCTGTTCCTCCACCCCGCCATCAGCAGCTGGAGGCTGGCTGCTGGAGGCTGGCTGCTGCTCCTCCACCCCGCCATCACCAGCTGGAGGCTGGCTGCAGCTCCTGCACCCCGCAATCAGCTGCTGGAGGCTGCCTGGAGCTCCTGCACCCCGCCATCAGCTGCTGGAGGCTTCTGTTCCTCCACCCCGCCATCAGCAGCTGGAGGCTGGCTGCTGGAGGCTGGCTGCTGCTCCTCCACCCCGCCATCACCAGCTGGAGGCTGGCTGCAGCTCCTGCACCCCGCCATCAGCTGCTGGAGGCTGCCTGCAGCTCCTGCACCCCGCCATCAGCTGCTGGAGGCTGGCTGCTGCTCCTGCACCCCGCCATCAGCTGCTGGAGGCTGGCTGCTGCTCCTCCACCCCACCATGACCTGCTGGAGGCTGGCTGCAGCTCCTCCACCCCGCCATCAGCTGCTGGAGGCTGCCTGCAGCTGCTGGAGGCTGCCTGCAGCTCCTGCACCCCGCCATCAGCTGCTGGAGGCCGCCTGCAGCTCCTCCACCCCGCCATCAGCTGCTGGAGGCTGGCTTCTGCTCCTCCACCCCGCCACCAGCTGCTGGAGGCTGGCTGCTGCTCCTGCACCCCACCATCAGATGCTGGAGGCTTCTGTTCCTCCACCCCGCCATCAGCAGCTGGAGGCTGGCTGCTGGAGGCTGGCTGCTGCTCCTCCACCCCGCCATCACCAGCTGGAGGCTGGCTGCAGCTCCTGCACCCCGCCATCAGCTGCTGGAGGCTGCCTGGAGCTCCTGCACCCCGCCATCAGCTGCTGGAGGCTTCTGTTCCTCCACCCCGCCATCAGCAGCTGGAGGCTGGCTGCTGGAGGCTGGCTGCTGCTCCTCCACCCCGCCATCACCAGCTGGAGGCTGGCTGCAGATCCTGCACCCCGCCATCAGCTGCTGGAGGCTGCCTGCAGCTCCTGCACCCCGCCATCAGCTGCTGGAGGCTGCCTGGAGCTCCTGCACCCCGCCATCAGCTGCTGGAGGCTTCTGTTCCTCCACCCCGCCATCAGCAGCTGGAGGCTGGCTGCTGGAGGCTGGCTGCTGCTCCTCCACCCCGCCATCACCAGCTGGAGGCTGGCGGCAGCTCCTGCACCCCGCCATCAGCTGCTGGAGGCTGCCTGGAGCTCCTGCACCCCGCCATCAGCTGCTGGAGGCTTCTGTTCCTCCACCCCGCCATCAGCAGCTGGAGGCTGGCTGCTGGAGGCTGGCTGCTGCTCCTCCACCCCGCCATCACCAGCTGGAGGCTGGCTGCAGCTCCTGCACCCCGCCATCAGCTGCTGGAGGCTGCCTGGAGCTCCTGCACCCCGCCATCAGCTGCTGGAGGCTTCTGTTCCTCCACCCCGCCATCAGCAGCTGGAGGCTGGCTGCTGGAGGCTGGCTGCTGCTCCTCCACCCCGCCATCACAAGCTGGAGGCTGGCTGCAGCTCCTGCACCCCGCCATCAGCTGCTGGAGGCTGCCTGGAGCTCCTGCGCCCCACCATCAGCTGCTGGAGGCTGGCTGCTGCTCCTGCACCTCGCCATCAGCTGCTGGAGGCTGGCTGCTGCTCCTCCACCCCACCATGACCTGCTGGAGGCTGGCTGCAGCTCCTCCACCCCGCCATCAGCTGCTTGAGGCTGGCTTCTGCTCCTCCACCCCGCCATCAGCTGCTGGAGGCTGGCTGCAGCTCCTCCACCCCGCCATCAGCTGCTGGAGGCTGGCTGCAGCTCCTCCACCCCGCCACCAGCTGCTTGAGGCTGGCTGCTGCTCCTGCACCCCGCCATCAGCTGCTGGAGGCTTCTGTTCCTCCACCCCGCCATCAGCAGCTGGAGGCTGGCTGCTGGAGGCTGGCTGCTGCTCCTCCACCCCGCCATCACCATCTGGAGGCTGGCTGCAGCTCCTGCACCCCGCCATCAGCTGCTGGAGGCTGCCTGGAGCTCCTGCACCCCGCCATCAGCTGCTGGAGGCTTCTGTTCCTCCACCCCGCCATCAGCAGCTGGAGGCTGGCTGCTGGAGGCTGGCTGCTGCTCCTCCACCCCGCCATCACCAGCTGGAGGCTGGCTGCAGCTCCTGCACCCCGCCATCAGCTGCTGGAGGCTGCCTGCAGCTCCTGCACCCCGCCATCAGCTGCTGGAGGCTGGCTGCTGCTCCTGCACCCCGCCATCAGCTGCTGGAGGCTGGCTGCTGCTCCTCCACCCCACCATGACCTGCTGGAGGCTGGCTGCAGCTCCTCCACCCCGCCATCAGCTGCTGGAGTCTGCCTGCAGCTCCTGCACCCCGCCATCAGCTGCTGGAGGCTGCCTGCAGCTCCTGCACCCCGCCATCAGCTGCTGGAGGCTGGCTGCAGCTCCTCCACCCCGCCATCAGCTGCTGGAGGCTGGCTTATGCTCCTCCACCCCGCCACCAGCTGCTGGAGGCTGGCTGCTGCTCCTGCACCCCGCCATCAGCTGCTGGAGGCTTCTGTTCCTCCACCCCGCCATCAGCAGCTGGAGGCTGGCTGCTGGAGGCTGGTTGCTGCTCCTCCACCCCGCCATCACCAGCTGGAGACTGGCTGCAGCTCCTGCACCCCGCCATCAGCTGCTGGAGGCTGCCTGGAGCTCCTGCACCCCTCCATCAGCTGCTGGAGGCTTCTGTTCCTTCACCCCGCCATCAGCAGCTGGAGGCTGGCTGCTGGAGGCTGGCTGCTGCTCCTCCACCCCGCCATCACCAGCTGGAGGCTGGCTGAAGCTCCTGCACCCCGCCATCAGCTGCTGGAGGCTGCCAGCAGCTCCTGCACCCCGCCATCAGCTGCTGGAGGCAGGCTGCTGCTCCTCCACCCGACCATGACCTGCTGGAGGCTGGCTGCAGCTCCTCCACCCCGCCATCAGCTGCTGGAGGTTGCCTGCAGCTCCTGCACCCCGCCATCAGCTGCTGGAGGCTGCCTGCAGCTCCTGCACCCCGCCATCAGCTGCTGGAGGCTGGCTGCAGCTCCTGCAACCCGATATCAGCTGCTGGAGGCTGCCTGGAGTTTCTGCACCCCGCCATCAGCTGCTGGAGGCTGGCTGCTGCTCCTGCACCCCGCCATCAGCTGCTGGAGGCTGGCTGCTGCTCCTCCACCCCACCATGACCTGCTGGAGGCTGGCTGCAGCTCCTCCACCCCGCCATCACCAGCTGGAGGCTGGCTGCAGCTCCTGCAAACCGCCATCAGCTGCTGGAGGCTGGCTGCTGCTCCTGCACCCCGCCATCAGCTGCTGGAGGCTGGCTGCTGCTCCTCCACCCCACCATGACCTGCTGGAGGCTGGCTGCAGCTCCTCCACCCCACCATCAGCTTCTGGAGGCTGCCTGCAGCTCCTGCACCCCGCCATCACCAGCTGGAGGCTGGCTGCAGCTCCTGCACCCCGCCATCAGCTGCTGGAAGCTGCCTGCAGCTCCTGCACCCCGCCATCAGCTGCTGGAGGCTGGCTGCTGCTCCTGCACCCCGCCATCAGCTGCTGGAGGCTGGCTGCTGCTCCTCCACCCCACCATGACCTGCTGGAGGCTGGCTGCAGCTCCTCCACCCCGCCATCAGC
Source organism: Nothobranchius furzeri (assembly GCF_043380555.1). NCBI lineage: Eukaryota > Metazoa > Chordata > Actinopteri > Cyprinodontiformes > Nothobranchiidae > Nothobranchius > Nothobranchius furzeri. The sequence continues at coordinate 279,330 of NW_027223040.1, forward strand.
TGCTTTAGGCTGCCTGCAGCTCCTGCACCCCACCATCAGCTGCTGGAGGCTGCCTGCAGCTCCTGCAGCCCGCCATCAGCTGCTGGAGGCTGGCTGCAGCTCCTCCACCCCGCCATCAGCTGCTGGAGGCTGGCTTCTGCTCCTCCACCCCGCCACCAGCTGCTGGAGGCTGGCTGCTGCTCCTGCACCCCGCCATCAGCTGCTGGAGGCTTCTGTTCCTCCACCCCGCCATCAGCAGCTGGAGGCTGGCTGATGGAGGCTGGCTGCTGCTCCTCCACCCCGCCATCACCAGCTGGAGGCTGGCTGCAGCTCCTGCACCCCGCCATCAGCTGCTGGAGGCTGCCTGGATCTCCTGCACCCCGCCATCAGCTGCTGGAGGCTTCTGTTCCTCCACCCCGCCATCAGCAGCTGAAGGCTGGCTGCTGGAGGCTGGCTGCTGCTCCTCCACCCCGCCATCACCAGCTGGAGGCTGGCTGCAGCTCCTGCACCCCGCCATTAGCTGCTGGAGGCTGCCTGCAGCTCCTGCACCCCGCCATCAGCTGCTGGAGGCTGCCTGGAGCTCCTGCACCCCGCCATCAGCTGCTGGAGGCTTCTGTTCCTCCACCCCGCCATCAGCAGCAGGAGGCTGGCTGCTGGAGGCTGGCTGCTGCTCCTCCACCCCGCCATCACCAGCGGGAGGCTGACTGCAGCTCCTGCACCCCGCCATCAGCTGCTGGAGGCTGGCTGCAGCTCCTCCACCCCTCCATCAGCTGCTGGAGGCTGGCTTCTGCTCCTCCACCCCGCCACCAGCTGCTGGAGGCTGGCTGCTGCTCCTGCACCCCGCCATCAGCTGCTGGAGGCTGGCTTATGCTCCTCCACCCCGCCATCAGCTGCTGGAGGCTGCCTGGAGCTCCTGCACCCCTCCATCAGCTGCTGGAGGCTTCTGTTCCTCCACCCCGCCATCAGCAGCTGGAGGCTGGCTGCTGGAGGCTGGCTGCTGCTCCTCCACCCCGCCCTCACCAGCTGGAGGCTGGCTGAAGCTCCTGCACCCCGCCATCAGCTGCTGGAGGCTGCCAGCAGCTCCTGCACCCCGCCATCAGCTGCTGGAGGCAGGCTGCTGCTCCTCCACCCGACCATGACCTGCTGGAGGCTGGCTGCAGCTCCTCCACCCCGCCATCAGCTGCTGGAGGTTGCCTGCAGCTCCTGCACCCCGCCATCAGCTGCTGGAGGCTGCCTGCAGCTCCTGCACCCCGCCATCAGCTGCTGGAGGCTGGCTGCAGCTCCTGCAACCCGATATCAGCTGCTGGAGGCTGCCTGGAGTTTCTGCACCCCGCCATCAGCTGCTGGAGGCTGGCTGCTGCTCCTGCACCCCGCCATCAGCTGCTGGAGGCTGGCTGCTGCTCCTCCACCCCACCATGACCTGCTGGAGGCTGGCTGCAGCTCCTCCACCCCGCCATCACCAGCTGGAGGCTGGCTGCAGCTCCTGCAAACCGCCATCAGCTGCTGGAGGCTGGCTGCTGCTCCTGCACCCCGCCATCAGCTGCTGGAGGCTGGCTGCTGCTCCTCCACCCCACCATGACCTGCTGGAGGCTGGCTGCAGCTCCTCCACCCCACCATCAGCTTCTGGAGGCTGCCTGCAGCTCCTGCACCCCGCCATCACCAGCTGGAGGCTGGCTGCAGCTCCTGCACCCCGCCATCAGCTGCTGGAAGCTGCCTGCAGCTCCTGCACCCCGCCATCAGCTGCTGGAGGCTGGCTGCTGCTCCTGCACCCCGCCATCAGCTGCTGGAGGCTGGCTGCTGCTCCTCCACCCCACCATGACCTGCTGGAGGCTGGCTGCAGCTCCTCCACCCCGCCATCAGCTGCTTTAGGCTGCCTGCAGCTCCTGCACCCCACCATCAGCTGCTGGAGGCTGCCTGCAGCTCCTGCAGCCCGCCATCAGCTGCTGGAGGCTGGCTGCAGCTCCTCCACCCCGCCATCAGCTGCTGGAGGCTGGCTTCTGCTCCTCCACCCCGCCACCAGCTGCTGGAGGCTGGCTGCTGCTCCTGCACCCCGCCATCAGCTGCTGGAGGCTTCTGTTCCTCCACCCCGCCATCAGCAGCTGGAGGCTGGCTGATGGAGGCTGGCTGCTGCTCCTCCACCCCGCCATCACCAGCTGGAGGCTGGCTGCAGCTCCTGCACCCCGCCATCAGCTGCTGGAGGCTGCCTGGATCTCCTGCACCCCGCCATCAGCTGCTGGAGGCTTCTGTTCCTCCACCCCGCCATCAGCAGCTGAAGGCTGGCTGCTGGAGGCTGGCTGCTGCTCCTCCACCCCGCCATCACCAGCTGGAGGCTGGCTGCAGCTCCTGCACCCCGCCATTAGCTGCTGGAGGCTGCCTGCAGCTCCTGCACCCCGCCATCAGCTGCTGGAGGCTGCCTGGAGCTCCTGCACCCCGCCATCAGCTGCTGGAGGCTTCTGTTCCTCCACCCCGCCATCAGCAGCAGGAGGCTGGCTGCTGGAGGCTGGCTGCTGCTCCTCCACCCCGCCATCACCAGCGGGAGGCTGACTGCAGCTCCTGCACCCCGCCATCAGCTGCTGGAGGCTGGCTGCAGCTCCTCCACCCCTCCATCAGCTGCTGGAGGCTGGCTTCTGCTCCTCCACCCCGCCACCAGCTGCTGGAGGCTGGCTGCTGCTCCTGCACCCCGCCATCAGCTGCTGGAGGCTTCTGTTCCTCCACCCCGCCATCAGCAGCTGGAGGCTGGCTGCTGCTCCTCCACCCCGCCATCACCAGCTGGAGGCTGGCGGCAGCTCCTGCACCCCGCCATCAGCTGCTGGAGGCTGCCTGGAGCTCCTGCACCCCGCCATCAGCTGCTGGAGGCTTCTGTTCCTCCACCCCGCCATCAGCAGCTGGAGGCTGGCTGCTGGAGGCTGGCTGCAGCTCCTGCACCCCGCCATCAGCTGCTGGAGGCTGCCTGGAGCTCCTGTGCCCCACCATCAGCTGCTGGAGGCTGGCTGCTGCTCCTGCACCCCGCCATCAGCTGCTGGAGGCTGGCTGCTGCTCCTCCACCCCACCATGACCTGCTGGAGGCTGGCTGCAGCTCCTCCACCCCGCCATCAGCTGCTGGAGGCTGCCTGCAGCTCCTGCACCCCGCCATCAGCTGCTGGAGGCTGCCTGCAGCTCCTGCACCCCGCCATCAGCTGCTGGAGGCTGGCTGCAGCTCCTCCACCCCGCCATCAGCTGCTGGAGGCTGGCTTCTGCTCCTCCATCCCGCCACCAGCTGCTTGAGGCTGGCTGCTGCTCCTGCACCCCGCCATCAGCTGCTGGAGGCTTATGTTCCTCCACCCCGGCATCAGCAGCTGGAGGCTGGCTGCTGGAGGCTGGCTGCTGCTCCTCCACCCCGCCATCACCAGCTGGAGGCTGGCTGCAGCTCCTGCACCCCGCCATCAGCTGCTGGAGGCTGCCTGCAGCTCCTGCACCCCGCCATCAGCTGCTGGAGGCTGGCTGCTGCTCCTGCACCCCGCCATCAGCTGCTGGAGGCTGGCTGCTGCTCCTCCACCCCACCATGACCTGCTGGAGGCTGGCTGCAGCTCATCCACCCCACCATCAGCTTCTGGAGGCTGCCTGCAGCTCCTGCACCCCGCCATCACCAGCTGGAGGCTGGCTGCAGCTCCTGCACCCCGCCATCAGCTGCTGGAGGCTGCCTGCAGCTCCTGCACCCCGCCATCAGCTGCTGGAGGCTGGCTGCTGCTCCTCCACCCCACCATGACCTGCTGGAGGCTGGCTGCAGCTCCTCCACCCCGCCATCAGCTGCTTTAGGCTGCCTGCAGCTCCTGCACCCCACCATCAGCTGCTGGAGGCTGCCTGCAGCTCCTGCAGCCCGCCATCAGCTGCTGGAGGCTGGCTGCAGCTCCTCCACCCCGCCATCAGCTGCTGGAGGCTGGCTGAAGCTCCTGCACCCCGCCATCAGCTGCTGGAGGCTGCCAGCAGCTCCTGCACCCCGCAATCAGCTGCTGGAGGCTGGCTGCTGCTCCTGCACCCCGCCATCAGCTGCTGGAGGCTGGCTGCTGCTCCTCCACCCCACCATGACCTGCTGGAGGCTGGCTGCAGCACCTCCACCCCGCCATCAGCTGCTTTAGGCTGCCTGCAGCTCCTGCACCCCACCATCAGCTGCTGGAGGCTGCCTGCAGCTCCTGCACCCCGCCATCAGCTGCTGGAGGCTGGCTGCAGCTCCTCCACCCCGCCATCAGCTGCTGGAGGCTGGCTTCTGCTCCTCCACCCCGCCACCAGCTGCTGGAGGCTTCTGTTCCTCCACCCCGCCATCAGCAGCTGGAGGCTGGCTGATGGAGGCTGGCTGCTGCTCCTCCACCCCGCCATCACCAGCTGGAGGCTGGCTGCAGCTCCTGCACCCCGCCATCAGCTGCTGGAGGCTGCCTGGATCTCCTGCACCCCGCCATCAAATGCTGGAGGCTTCTGTTCCTCCACCCCACCATCAGCAGCTGGAGGCTGGCTGCTGGAGGCTGGCTGCTGCTCCTCCACCCCGCCATCACAAGCTGGAGGCTGGCTGCAGCTCCTGCACCCCGCCATCAGCTGCTGGAGGCTGCCTGGAGCTCCTGCGCCCCACCATCAGCTGCTGGAGGCTGGCTGCTGCTCCTGCACCCCGCCATCAGCTGCTGGAGGCTGGCTGCTGCTCCTCCACCCCACCATGACCTGCTGGAGGCTGGCTGCAGCTCCTCCACCCCGCCATCAGCTGCTGGAGGCTGCCTGCAGCTCCTGCACCCCACCATCAGCTGCTGGAGGCTGCCTGCAGCTCCTTCACCCCGCCATCAGCTGCTGGAGGCTGGCTGCAGCTCCTCCACCCGCCATCAGCTGCTGGAGGCTGCCTGCAGCTCCTGCACCCCGCCATCAGCTGCTGGAGGCTGGCTGCAGCTCCTCCACCCCGCCATCAGCTGCTGGAGGCTGTCTTCTGCTCCTCCACCCCGCCACCAGCTGCTTGAGGCTGGCTGCTGCTCCTGCACCCCGCCATCAGCTGCTGGAGGCTGGCTTCTGCTCCTCCACCCCGCCACCAGCTGCTGGAGGCTGGCTGCTGCTCCTGCACCCCGCCATCAGCTGCTGGAGGCTTCTGTTCCTCCACCCCGCCATCAGCAGCTGGAGGCTGGCTGATGGAGGCTGGCTGCTGCTCCTCCACCCCGCCATCACCAGCTGGAGGCTGGCTGCAGCTCCTGCACCCCGCCATCAGCTGCTGGAGGCTGCCTGGATCTCCTGCACCCCGCCATCAGCTGCTGGAGGCTTCTGTTCCTCCACCCCGCCATCAGCAGCTGGAGGCTGGCTGCTGGAGGCTGGCTGCTGCTCCTCCACCCCGCCATCACCAGCTGGAGGCTGGCTGCAGCTCCTGCACCCCGCCATCAGCTGCTGGAGGCTGCCTGCAGCTCCTGCACCCCGCCATCAGCTGCTGGAGGCTGCCTGGAGCTCCTGCACCCCGCCATCAGCTGCTGGAGGCTTCTGTTCCTCCACCCCGCCATCAGCAGCTGGAGGCTGGCTGCTGGAGGCTGGCTGCTGCTCCTCCACCCCGCCATAACCAGCTGGAGGCTGGCTGCAGCTCCTGCACCCCGCCATCAGCTGCTGGAGGCTGCCTGGAGCTCCTGCACCCCGCCATCAGCTTCTGTTCCTCCACCCCGCCATCAGCAGCTGGAGGCTGGCTGCTGGAGGCTGGCTGCTGCTCCTCCACCCCGCCATCACAAGCTTGAGGCTGGCTGCAGCTCCTGCACCCCGCCATCAGCTGCTGGAGGCTGCCTGGAGCTCCTGCGCCCCACCATCAGCTGCTGGAGGCTGGCTGCTGCTCCTGCACCCCGCCATCAGCTGCTGGAGGCTGGCTGCTGCTCCTCCACCCCACCATGACCTGCTGGAGGCTGGCTGCAGCTCCTCCACCCCGCCATCAGCTGCTGGAGGCTGCCTGCAGCTCCTGCACCCCGCCATCAGCTGATGGAGGCTGCCTGCAGCTCCTGCACTCCGCCATCAGCTGCTGGTGGCTGGCTGCAGCTCCTCCACCCCGCCATCAGCTGCTGGAGGCTGGCTTCTGCTCCTCCACCCCGCCACCAGCTGCTTGAGGCTGGCTGCTGCTCCTGCACCCCACCATGACCTGCTGGAGGCTGGCTGCAGCTCCTCCACCCCGCCATCAGCTGCTGGAGGCTGCCTGCAGCTCCTGCACCCCGCCATCAGCTGCTGGAGGCTGCCTGCAGCTCCTGCACCCCGCCATCAGCTGCTGGAGGCTGGCTGCAGCTCCTCCACCCCGCCATCAGCTGCTGGAGGCTGGCTTCTGCTCCTCCACCCCGCCACCAGCTGCTGGAGGCTGGGCTCTGCTCCTGCACCCCGCCATCAGCTGCTGGAGGCTTCTGTTCCTCCACCCCGCCATCAGCAGCTGGAGGCTGGCTGCTGGAGGCTGGCTGCTGCTCCTCCACCCCGCCATCACCAGCTGGAGGCTGGCTGCAGCTCCTGCACCCCGCAATCAGCTGCTGGAGGCTGCCTGGAGCTCCTGCACCCCGCCATCAGCTGCTGGAGGCTTCTGTTCCTCCACCCCGCCATCAGCAGCTGGAGGCTGGCTGCTGGAGGCTGGCTGCTGCTCCTCCACCCCGCCATCACCAGCTGGAGGCTGGCTGCAGCTCCTGCACCCCGCCATCAGCTGCTGGAGGCTGCCTGCAGCTCCTGCACCCCGCCATCAGCTGCTGGAGGCTGGCTGCTGCTCCTGCACCCCGCCATCAGCTGCTGGAGGCTGGCTGCTGCTCCTCCACCCCACCATGACCTGCTGGAGGATGGCTGCAGCTCCTCCACCCCGCCATCAGCTGCTGGAGGCTGCCTGCAGCTGCTGGAGGCTGCCTGCAGCTCCTGCACCCCGCCATCAGCTGCTGGAGGCCGCCTGCAGCTCCTCCACCCCGCCATCAGCTGCTGGAGGCTGGCTTCTGCTCCTCCACCCCGCCACCAGCTGCTGGAGGCTGGCTGCTGCTCCTGCACCCCACCATCAGATGCTGGAGGCTTCTGTTCCTCCACCCCGCCATCAGCAGCTGGAGGCTGGCTGCTGGAGGCTGGCTGCTGCTCCTCCACCCCGCCATCACCAGCTGGAGGCTGGCTGCAGCTCCTGCACCCCGCCATCAGCTGCTGGAGGCTGCCTGGAGCTCCTGCACCCCGCCATCAGCTGCTGGAGGCTTCTGTTCCTCCACCCCGCCATCAGCAGCTGGAGGCTGGCTGCTGGAGGCTGGCTGCTGCTCCTCCACCCCGCCATCACCAGCTGGAGGCTGGCTGCAGATCCTGCACCCCGCCATCAGCTGCTGGAGGCTGCCTGCAGCTCCTGCACCCCGCCATCAGCTGCTGGAGGCTGCCTGGAGCTCCTGCACCCCGCCATCAGCTGCTGGAGGCTTCTGTTCCTCCACCCCGCCATCAGCAGCTGGAGGCTGGCTGCTGGAGGCTGGCTGCTGCTCCTCCACCCCGCCATCACCAGCTGGAGGCTGGCGGCAGCTCCTGCACCCCGCCATCAGCTGCTGGAGGCTGCCTGGAGCTCCTGCACCCCGCCATCAGCTGCTGGAGGCTTCTGTTCCTCCACCCCGCCATCAGCAGCTGGAGGCTGGCTGCTGGAGGCTGGCTGCTGCTCCTCCACCCCGCCATCACCAGCTGGAGGCTGGCTGCAGCTCCTGCACCCCGCCATCAGCTGCTGGAGGCTGCCTGGAGCTCCTGCACCCCGCCATCAGCTGCTGGAGGCTTCTGTTCCTCCACCCCGCCATCAGCAGCTGGAGGCTGGCTGCTGGAGGCTGGCTGCTGCTCCTCCACCCCGCCATCACAAGCTGGAGGCTGGCTGCAGCTCCTGCACCCCGCCATCAGCTGCTGGAGGCTGCCTGGAGCTCCTGCGCCCCACCATCAGCTGCTGGAGGCTGGCTGCTGCTCCTGCACCTCGCCATCAGCTGCTGGAGGCTGGCTGCTGCTCCTCCACCCCACCATGACCTGCTGGAGGCTGGCTGCAGCTCCTCCACCCCGCCATCAGCTGCTTGAGGCTGGCTTCTGCTCCTCCACCCCGCCATCAGCTGCTGGAGGCTGGCTGCAGCTCCTCCACCCCGCCATCAGCTGCTGGAGGCTGGCTGCAGCTCCTCCACCCCGCCACCAGCTGCTTGAGTGTGTGTGACCAAGATGGCGCCCATGACCGGCTGCGTGTCTGCTCAGCTCCCAACCTTTTTTGTTTTTCTATTGTATTCTTGTATTTTTTCCATATGCAGTGCCGATTCTCTGCTGGTGTATGATCGGGACTTCCTGCTCTCGATCCGCTCTAGAATGGATGTTTTTCAGAACTCTAATGCGGGACACCTTTTTCCACCGCCGCTGGAGACTGACGCGAACCCAGCTGCAGAGCCTGTGTTGCTCCACGCTTTCCCACCGCCGCTGGAGACTGACGTTAGCCCAGCTTCCGGGCTTGTGCTGCCCGTCGGTTTGCCGCTGCCCCGGAGACCGTGGAAAAAGAAGCGGGGGAAACGAGGCGGCTTCTTTGTTCAGCTCCGAAGGATCCGGCGTGGCGAAGCCATATCGGAGCGCTGCTCCGTGACTGTGATGTCCCGGATCCATCGGCATCTCAATCGAGTCGAGCTGATCTCGCTGCTACCGGGAGGACATGGAGCTGAATGTTACATGGATGTGTCTGAGGTGTGGATGACCGGCCAGTTGGGAGCTCACGGAGCTGAGAGCTGCGCGAGTGCGTGGGATGTGGGGATGATTCTCCAGCTGGGAGCTCACGGAGCCAAGCGCTGTATGCGTGCTTCGGAACCGAGGATGATCCGGCGGCCGACCGCTGCTGACCAGCTTGCGGCACACAATCGGGGGAGATGTGGAGATCGCCTAATCACATCAGATTACTGCGTATGGGGAAAGGAGCGGTGCTTTCGGAGTTCCCCTGATGCTCGAGGTGGGTGCTTGGTGCCTGTTGTTTCTTTGGGTTCCACCGGGTTGCCCTCCCGCTCTCGTTTTCGCCGCTCTCGTTTTGGACGGCACAATCAGCGGGGAATAAATCTGGCCAACCTACAGTATATTGCAAGATTTGATGGAGCCGGACTTTCTCTTCCATCGGGAAAGCAGTCGACTCGCTTTGCACTGATCAATGCCAGATCGGTTGGAAATAAAACTTTTATTCTGAAGGAATTCTTCCTGAACAATAGCTTGTCTGTTCTATGCGCCACTGAATCATGGTTAACCCCTGGAGATTCAGCTGCTATTGTTGAAATGTTACCTCCTGGATGCTCCTTCATTAACATTCCAAGAGCACAGCGCCGGGGCGGAGGTCTATTGACTATATTCAAATCAGATCTTGTCTGCACACCGATTACCCATCAATCAACTCCATTGTCTTTTGAATTAAGTTTGTTTGAATTGGGACGTTCCCCTCCATTGTTATGTGCACTCATTTACCGTCCACCACCCTATAACAAGGATTTTCTTAATGAATTTGCAAACTTCCTGGCAGACGTCTCCTGCAGATATGGAAAAATACTCTTGCTGGGTGATTTTAATATTCATGTCTGCTGTCCTGACAAACCTTTGGTAAAGGATTTCTTAGATCTTATTGACTCATTTAGCATGTCCCAACGTGTTAATGGACCCACTCATGGTCATACACACACACTAGACCTGATTTTTTGTCATGGGCTGCAAATTAGTGATCTTGGCATTCTACCTGCAACTTTTTCTGATCACTCACCAGTTGTGTTTAATATGAACTTAGACTCTGCCTCTCGTGTTGAGTGTTTCCGTCCCAGCTTCTCTCGAACAATCAGACCCAATACTGCTGCACATTTTGCTGCTATTCTTGCTTTGAATTCAGCTCCATTTCAATCTACTGATGAATTTACTGTTGTTGAGGGATTACTTCATGCGCTTGATTCATCCTGTCTGGCTGCTTTGGATATTGTCGCTCCATTAAAATCAAGGCGAAATACATCCCGACCTGACCCATGGCTGAACGAGCAAACTCGTTCCATGAGACAACATGCCAGAAGACTGGAACGTAAATGGATAAAAGACAGGCTTACTGTATCCTTTGAATCCATGAGAGAGGCGTGGTCTCAGTACCAAAGAGCAGTCAGAGGCGCAAGAAATCGATTTTTTGCAAGCATTGTAACGGCTAATTCTAATAATCAAGGTGTGTTATATAAAACTATGAATGCAGTGCTTTCACCAGTTACAAAACTATTTTCCTCTGCGTCTGCTGACTTGTGTAACCAAATCCTGCAGTTTTTCTTAAATAAGATTAGTGTAATCAGAGCTCAGATTCACCAAACCAACCATGTTCCTGATTCAGTCATTCCCCCTCATGTGCAACTTCAAAGCTTTCAGCCCATCTCTCTGCCCTATCTAGAAAAAACTGTTGCTGCCATGAAACCGTCTGGCTCCCCAGAAGATGTTATCCCACCACGTCTCCTGAAAGAGGTTTTTCCTTTCATTAGCCATAATGTGCTAGACATCTTAAATAGTAGCTTGACATTGGCTGAAGTTCCTTCTGCCTTTAAACATGCCGTTCTTCAGCCAATCTTGAAAAAACCTGGTCTCGACCCCACTGATTACTCTAATCTCCGACCAATTTCCAAATTACCGTTTTTATCTAAGGTCCTTGAGAAAATAGTGTATGAACAGATGCTGACACATCTAAATGACAATCAGGTAATGGACATTTTTCAGTCTGGTTTCAGAAAACAGCACAGCACTGAAACTGCTCATGTTCGGGTGTTTAATGACATTTTTCTCGCTTTAGATTCAGGTTTCCATGTGGTTCTGCTACTTTTGGATCTATCAGCAGCATTTGACACGATCGATCATAACATCTTGATCACCAGACTTCAGACTTGGGCTGGCATTTCTGGTTCAGCCCTAGATTGGTTCAGGTCATACTTTTATAACAGGTCCGCTAGAGTCATGTTGGATGGCTGTTCATCCGAGTCACAACCACTCCGTTGGGGTGTCCCACAAGGTTCAATACTCGGCCCGTTACTATTTAACCTCTATATACTGCCCTTAGGAGCCATTTTCAGAAGGCACGCTGTCTCATACCATCTTTACGCTGATGACTGTCAGATCTACTTTTCATTCAAGCCAACTCAATCAATGCAAGTTCTGTCTGATTGTATCGATAATGTTAAGCTTTGGCTTGCTGATAACTTCCTCCATCTGAATGACTCCAAAACAGAAGTAATCGTTTTTAATCCTCACAGCATCCCGGCTACTCTTCAACCTGACCTCAACTATCTCTCACCTAATGTCTCCACTGTAATTTCCAACCTTGGAGTTAAAATAGACCAGGCTCTGAAGATGGATGCTCAGGTCAATAACACAGTTAAATCATGTTTTTACCACCTCAGGCGTATCTCTAAACTTAAGCACATCCTGAGTGTCCGTCTTCTCAAATCAGTAGTCCACACTTTCATCACTTCACGGCTGGATTACTCCAACTCCTGCTTATACGGCATCAGTAAAGCAGCTCAATCTAGACTTCAGCTAGTCCAGAATTCAGCAGCTAGGTTCCTGACTGGAGTTGACAGAAGACAGCACATTACACCAATTCTAAAATCTCTCCACTGGTTGCCCGTTCATCTCAGGATCAATTTCAAAATCATGCTGCTCACTTATAAATCCCTGAACAGTCAAGCTCCTCCATATCTGTGTCAACTCGTCCATTACTACAATCCGCCTCGTGCTCTCAGGTCTGAGGATAAGCTCCTCCTAGCTCTTCCAAACGCACGTCTGAAAAGCCGTGGAGAAAGGGCTTTCTTTGTCTGTGCTCCCAAGCTGTGGAATGCATTACCACTACTAGTGAGGCAAGCACCAACAATTAGCATTTTTAAATCTCGCATGAAAACTCACTACTTCAACCTTGCATATAATACATAATCATGGACCACTTTCGACATCTGCATTCTTTCTACAATAGAATGCACAATAATTAACATCTGTATTACTGTGGTTCTTTCATATGTTTTTATCTGTTGTTTCACATTCCTTTGCGTTTTTAGTGTTTTACGACTGTTAGTTCGAGTATTTTCTTGTTTTCATTTTTTCTTATAAACTATGCTTTAAATGTCATTCTGAACGTGTTAATTTAACTGTAATCTTTTAATGTACAGCGCCTTGTCTGGTTGTAATGCCATGTTGAATGCGCTTTATAAATAAAATGGTATGGTATGGTATGGTATGGTTGAGGCTGGCTGCTGCTCCTGCACCCCGCCATCAGCTGCTGGAGGCTTCTGTTCCTCCACCCCGCCATCAGCAGCTGGAGGCTGGCTGCTGGAGGCTGGCTGCTGCTCCTCCACCCCGCCATCACCATCTGGAGGCTGGCTGCAGCTCCTGCACCCCGCCATCAGCTGCTGGAGGCTGCCTGGAGCTCCTGCACCCCGCCATCAGCTGCTGGAGGCTTCTGTTCCTCCACCCCGCCATCAGCAGCTGGAGGCTGGCTGCTGGAGGCTGGCTGCTGCTCCTCCACCCCGCCATCACCAGCTGGAGGCTGGCTGCAGCTCCTGCACCCCGCCATCAGCTGCTGGAGGCTGCCTGCAGCTCCTGCACCCCGCCATCAGCTGCTGGAGGCTGGCTGCTGCTCCTGCACCCCGCCATCAGCTGCTGGAGGCTGGCTGCTGCTCCTCCACCCCACCATGACCTGCTGGAGGCTGGCTGCAGCTCCTCCACCCCGCCATCAGCTGCTGGAGTCTGCCTGCAGCTCCTGCACCCCGCCATCAGCTGCTGGAGGCTGCCTGCAGCTCCTGCACCCCGCCATCAGCTGCTGGAGGCTGGCTGCAGCTCCTCCACCCCGCCATCAGCTGCTGGAGGCTGGCTTATGCTCCTCCACCCCGCCACCAGCTGCTGGAGGCTGGCTGCTGCTCCTGCACCCCGCCATCAGCTGCTGGAGGCTTCTGTTCCTCCACCCCGCCATCAGCAGCTGGAGGCTGGCTGCTGGAGGCTGGTTGCTGCTCCTCCACCCCGCCATCACCAGCTGGAGACTGGCTGCAGCTCCTGCACCCCGCCATCAGCTGCTGGAGGCTGCCTGGAGCTCCTGCACCCCTCCATCAGCTGCTGGAGGCTTCTGTTCCTTCACCCCGCCATCAGCAGCTGGAGGCTGGCTGCTGGAGGCTGGCTGCTGCTCCTCCACCCCGCCATCACCAGCTGGAGGCTGGCTGAAGCTCCTGCACCCCGCCATCAGCTGCTGGAGGCTGCCAGCAGCTCCTGCACCCCGCCATCAGCTGCTGGAGGCAGGCTGCTGCTCCTCCACCCGACCATGACCTGCTGGAGGCTGGCTGCAGCTCCTCCACCCCGCCATCAGCTGCTGGAGGTTGCCTGCAGCTCCTGCACCCCGCCATCAGCTGCTGGAGGCTGCCTGCAGCTCCTGCACCCCGCCATCAGCTGCTGGAGGCTGGCTGCAGCTCCTGCAACCCGATATCAGCTGCTGGAGGCTGCCTGGAGTTTCTGCACCCCGCCATCAGCTGCTGGAGGCTGGCTGCTGCTCCTGCACCCCGCCATCAGCTGCTGGAGGCTGGCTGCTGCTCCTCCACCCCACCATGACCTGCTGGAGGCTGGCTGCAGCTCCTCCACCCCGCCATCACCAGCTGGAGGCTGGCTGCAGCTCCTGCAAACCGCCATCAGCTGCTGGAGGCTGGCTGCTGCTCCTGCACCCCGCCATCAGCTGCTGGAGGCTGGCTGCTGCTCCTCCACCCCACCATGACCTGCTGGAGGCTGGCTGCAGCTCCTCCACCCCACCATCAGCTTCTGGAGGCTGCCTGCAGCTCCTGCACCCCGCCATCACCAGCTGGAGGCTGGCTGCAGCTCCTGCACCCCGCCATCAGCTGCTGGAAGCTGCCTGCAGCTCCTGCACCCCGCCATCAGCTGCTGGAGGCTGGCTGCTGCTCCTGCACCCCGCCATCAGCTGCTGGAGGCTGGCTGCTGCTCCTCCACCCCACCATGACCTGCTGGAGGCTGGCTGCAGCTCCTCCACCCCGCCATCAGCTGCTTTAGGCTGCCTGCAGCTCCTGCACCCCACCATCAGCTGCTGGAGGCTGCCTGCAGCTCCTGCAGCCCGCCATCAGCTGCTGGAGGCTGGCTGCAGCTCCTCCACCCCGCCATCAGCTGCTGGAGGCTGGCTTCTGCTCCTCCACCCCGCCACCAGCTGCTGGAGGCTGGCTGCTGCTCCTGCACCCCGCCATCAGCTGCTGGAGGCTTCTGTTCCTCCACCCCGCCATCAGCAGCTGGAGGCTGGCTGATGGAGGCTGGCTGCTGCTCCTCCACCCCGCCATCACCAGCTGGAGGCTGGCTGCAGCTCCTGCACCCCGCCATCAGCTGCTGGAGGCTGCCTGGATCTCCTGCACCCCGCCATCAGCTGCTGGAGGCTTCTGTTCCTCCACCCCGCCATCAGCAGCTGAAGGCTGGCTGCTGGAGGCTGGCTGCTGCTCCTCCACCCCGCCATCACCAGCTGGAGGCTGGCTGCAGCTCCTGCACCCCGCCATTAGCTGCTGGAGGCTGCCTGCAGCTCCTGCACCCCGCCATCAGCTGCTGGAGGCTGCCTGGAGCTCCTGCACCCCGCCATCAGCTGCTGGAGGCTTCTGTTCCTCCACCCCGCCATCAGCAGCAGGAGGCTGGCTGCTGGAGGCTGGCTGCTGCTCCTCCACCCCGCCATCACCAGCGGGAGGCTGACTGCAGCTCCTGCACCCCGCCATCAGCTGCTGGAGGCTGGCTGCAGCTCCTCCACCCCTCCATCAGCTGCTGGAGGCTGGCTTCTGCTCCTCCACCCCGCCACCAGCTGCTGGAGGCTGGCTGCTGCTCCTGCACCCCGCCATCAGCTGCTGGAGGCTGGCTTATGCTCCTCCACCCCGCCATCAGCTGCTGGAGGCTGCCTGGAGCTCCTGCACCCCTCCATCAGCTGCTGGAGGCTTCTGTTCCTCCACCCCGCCATCAGCAGCTGGAGGCTGGCTGCTGGAGGCTGGCTGCTGCTCCTCCACCCCGCCCTCACCAGCTGGAGGCTGGCTGAAGCTCCTGCACCCCGCCATCAGCTGCTGGAGGCTGCCAGCAGCTCCTGCACCCCGCCATCAGCTGCTGGAGGCAGGCTGCTGCTCCTCCACCCGACCATGACCTGCTGGAGGCTGGCTGCAGCTCCTCCACCCCGCCATCAGCTGCTGGAGGTTGCCTGCAGCTCCTGCACCCCGCCATCAGCTGCTGGAGGCTGCCTGCAGCTCCTGCACCCCGCCATCAGCTGCTGGAGGCTGGCTGCAGCTCCTGCAACCCGATATCAGCTGCTGGAGGCTGCCTGGAGTTTCTGCACCCCGCCATCAGCTGCTGGAGGCTGGCTGCTGCTCCTGCACCCCGCCATCAGCTGCTGGAGGCTGGCTGCTGCTCCTCCACCCCACCATGACCTGCTGGAGGCTGGCTGCAGCTCCTCCACCCCGCCATCACCAGCTGGAGGCTGGCTGCAGCTCCTGCAAACCGCCATCAGCTGCTGGAGGCTGGCTGCTGCTCCTGCACCCCGCCATCAGCTGCTGGAGGCTGGCTGCTGCTCCTCCACCCCACCATGACCTGCTGGAGGCTGGCTGCAGCTCCTCCACCCCACCATCAGCTTCTGGAGGCTGCCTGCAGCTCCTGCACCCCGCCATCACCAGCTGGAGGCTGGCTGCAGCTCCTGCACCCCGCCATCAGCTGCTGGAAGCTGCCTGCAGCTCCTGCACCCCGCCATCAGCTGCTGGAGGCTGGCTGCTGCTCCTGCACCCCGCCATCAGCTGCTGGAGGCTGGCTGCTGCTCCTCCACCCCACCATGACCTGCTGGAGGCTGGCTGCAGCTCCTCCACCCCGCCATCAGCTGCTTTAGGCTGCCTGCAGCTCCTGCACCCCACCATCAGCTGCTGGAGGCTGCCTGCAGCTCCTGCAGCCCGCCATCAGCTGCTGGAGGCTGGCTGCAGCTCCTCCACCCCGCCATCAGCTGCTGGAGGCTGGCTTCTGCTCCTCCACCCCGCCACCAGCTGCTGGAGGCTGGCTGCTGCTCCTGCACCCCGCCATCAGCTGCTGGAGGCTTCTGTTCCTCCACCCCGCCATCAGCAGCTGGAGGCTGGCTGATGGAGGCTGGCTGCTGCTCCTCCACCCCGCCATCACCAGCTGGAGGCTGGCTGCAGCTCCTGCACCCCGCCATCAGCTGCTGGAGGCTGCCTGGATCTCCTGCACCCCGCCATCAGCTGCTGGAGGCTTCTGTTCCTCCACCCCGCCATCAGCAGCTGAAGGCTGGCTGCTGGAGGCTGGCTGCTGCTCCTCCACCCCGCCATCACCAGCTGGAGGCTGGCTGCAGCTCCTGCACCCCGCCATTAGCTGCTGGAGGCTGCCTGCAGCTCCTGCACCCCGCCATCAGCTGCTGGAGGCTGCCTGGAGCTCCTGCACCCCGCCATCAGCTGCTGGAGGCTTCTGTTCCTCCACCCCGCCATCAGCAGCAGGAGGCTGGCTGCTGGAGGCTGGCTGCTGCTCCTCCACCCCGCCATCACCAGCGGGAGGCTGACTGCAGCTCCTGCACCCCGCCATCAGCTGCTGGAGGCTGGCTGCAGCTCCTCCACCCCTCCATCAGCTGCTGGAGGCTGGCTTCTGCTCCTCCACCCCGCCACCAGCTGCTGGAGGCTGGCTGCTGCTCCTGCACCCCGCCATCAGCTGCTGGAGGCTTCTGTTCCTCCACCCCGCCATCAGCAGCTGGAGGCTGGCTGCTGCTCCTCCACCCCGCCATCACCAGCTGGAGGCTGGCGGCAGCTCCTGCACCCCGCCATCAGCTGCTGGAGGCTGCCTGGAGCTCCTGCACCCCGCCATCAGCTGCTGGAGGCTTCTGTTCCTCCACCCCGCCATCAGCAGCTGGAGGCTGGCTGCTGGAGGCTGGCTGCAGCTCCTGCACCCCGCCATCAGCTGCTGGAGGCTGCCTGGAGCTCCTGTGCCCCACCATCAGCTGCTGGAGGCTGGCTGCTGCTCCTGCACCCCGCCATCAGCTGCTGGAGGCTGGCTGCTGCTCCTCCACCCCACCATGACCTGCTGGAGGCTGGCTGCAGCTCCTCCACCCCGCCATCAGCTGCTGGAGGCTGCCTGCAGCTCCTGCACCCCGCCATCAGCTGCTGGAGGCTGCCTGCAGCTCCTGCACCCCGCCATCAGCTGCTGGAGGCTGGCTGCAGCTCCTCCACCCCGCCATCAGCTGCTGGAGGCTGGCTTCTGCTCCTCCATCCCGCCACCAGCTGCTTGAGGCTGGCTGCTGCTCCTGCACCCCGCCATCAGCTGCTGGAGGCTTATGTTCCTCCACCCCGGCATCAGCAGCTGGAGGCTGGCTGCTGGAGGCTGGCTGCTGCTCCTCCACCCCGCCATCACCAGCTGGAGGCTGGCTGCAGCTCCTGCACCCCGCCATCAGCTGCTGGAGGCTGCCTGCAGCTCCTGCACCCCGCCATCAGCTGCTGGAGGCTGGCTGCTGCTCCTGCACCCCGCCATCAGCTGCTGGAGGCTGGCTGCTGCTCCTCCACCCCACCATGACCTGCTGGAGGCTGGCTGCAGCTCATCCACCCCACCATCAGCTTCTGGAGGCTGCCTGCAGCTCCTGCACCCCGCCATCACCAGCTGGAGGCTGGCTGCAGCTCCTGCACCCCGCCATCAGCTGCTGGAGGCTGCCTGCAGCTCCTGCACCCCGCCATCAGCTGCTGGAGGCTGGCTGCTGCTCCTCCACCCCACCATGACCTGCTGGAGGCTGGCTGCAGCTCCTCCACCCCGCCATCAGCTGCTTTAGGCTGCCTGCAGCTCCTGCACCCCACCATCAGCTGCTGGAGGCTGCCTGCAGCTCCTGCAGCCCGCCATCAGCTGCTGGAGGCTGGCTGCAGCTCCTCCACCCCGCCATCAGCTGCTGGAGGCTGGCTGAAGCTCCTGCACCCCGCCATCAGCTGCTGGAGGCTGCCAGCAGCTCCTGCACCCCGCAATCAGCTGCTGGAGGCTGGCTGCTGCTCCTGCACCCCGCCATCAGCTGCTGGAGGCTGGCTGCTGCTCCTCCACCCCACCATGACCTGCTGGAGGCTGGCTGCAGCACCTCCACCCCGCCATCAGCTGCTTTAGGCTGCCTGCAGCTCCTGCACCCCACCATCAGCTGCTGGAGGCTGCCTGCAGCTCCTGCACCCCGCCATCAGCTGCTGGAGGCTGGCTGCAGCTCCTCCACCCCGCCATCAGCTGCTGGAGGCTGGCTTCTGCTCCTCCACCCCGCCACCAGCTGCTGGAGGCTTCTGTTCCTCCACCCCGCCATCAGCAGCTGGAGGCTGGCTGATGGAGGCTGGCTGCTGCTCCTCCACCCCGCCATCACCAGCTGGAGGCTGGCTGCAGCTCCTGCACCCCGCCATCAGCTGCTGGAGGCTGCCTGGATCTCCTGCACCCCGCCATCAAATGCTGGAGGCTTCTGTTCCTCCACCCCACCATCAGCAGCTGGAGGCTGGCTGCTGGAGGCTGGCTGCTGCTCCTCCACCCCGCCATCACAAGCTGGAGGCTGGCTGCAGCTCCTGCACCCCGCCATCAGCTGCTGGAGGCTGCCTGGAGCTCCTGCGCCCCACCATCAGCTGCTGGAGGCTGGCTGCTGCTCCTGCACCCCGCCATCAGCTGCTGGAGGCTGGCTGC
This sequence comes from Nothobranchius furzeri, assembly GCF_043380555.1. Taxonomy (NCBI): domain Eukaryota; kingdom Metazoa; phylum Chordata; class Actinopteri; order Cyprinodontiformes; family Nothobranchiidae; genus Nothobranchius; species Nothobranchius furzeri. The sequence goes on from NW_027223040.1 coordinate 297,939, forward strand.
TGCTCCTCCACCCCACCATGACCTGCTGGAGGCTGGCTGCAGCTCCTCCACCCCGCCATCAGCTGCTGGAGGCTGCCTGCAGCTCCTGCACCCCACCATCAGCTGCTGGAGGCTGCCTGCAGCTCCTTCACCCCGCCATCAGCTGCTGGAGGCTGGCTGCAGCTCCTCCACCCGCCATCAGCTGCTGGAGGCTGCCTGCAGCTCCTGCACCCCGCCATCAGCTGCTGGAGGCTGGCTGCAGCTCCTCCACCCCGCCATCAGCTGCTGGAGGCTGTCTTCTGCTCCTCCACCCCGCCACCAGCTGCTTGAGGCTGGCTGCTGCTCCTGCACCCCGCCATCAGCTGCTGGAGGCTGGCTTCTGCTCCTCCACCCCGCCACCAGCTGCTGGAGGCTGGCTGCTGCTCCTGCACCCCGCCATCAGCTGCTGGAGGCTTCTGTTCCTCCACCCCGCCATCAGCAGCTGGAGGCTGGCTGATGGAGGCTGGCTGCTGCTCCTCCACCCCGCCATCACCAGCTGGAGGCTGGCTGCAGCTCCTGCACCCCGCCATCAGCTGCTGGAGGCTGCCTGGATCTCCTGCACCCCGCCATCAGCTGCTGGAGGCTTCTGTTCCTCCACCCCGCCATCAGCAGCTGGAGGCTGGCTGCTGGAGGCTGGCTGCTGCTCCTCCACCCCGCCATCACCAGCTGGAGGCTGGCTGCAGCTCCTGCACCCCGCCATCAGCTGCTGGAGGCTGCCTGCAGCTCCTGCACCCCGCCATCAGCTGCTGGAGGCTGCCTGGAGCTCCTGCACCCCGCCATCAGCTGCTGGAGGCTTCTGTTCCTCCACCCCGCCATCAGCAGCTGGAGGCTGGCTGCTGGAGGCTGGCTGCTGCTCCTCCACCCCGCCATAACCAGCTGGAGGCTGGCTGCAGCTCCTGCACCCCGCCATCAGCTGCTGGAGGCTGCCTGGAGCTCCTGCACCCCGCCATCAGCTTCTGTTCCTCCACCCCGCCATCAGCAGCTGGAGGCTGGCTGCTGGAGGCTGGCTGCTGCTCCTCCACCCCGCCATCACAAGCTGGAGGCTGGCTGCAGCTCCTGCACCCCGCCATCAGCTGCTGGAGGCTGCCTGGAGCTCCTGCGCCCCACCATCAGCTGCTGGAGGCTGGCTGCTGCTCCTGCACCCCGCCATCAGCTGCTGGAGGCTGGCTGCTGCTCCTCCACCCCACCATGACCTGCTGGAGGCTGGCTGCAGCTCCTCCACCCCGCCATCAGCTGCTGGAGGCTGCCTGCAGCTCCTGCACCCCGCCATCAGCTGATGGAGGCTGCCTGCAGCTCCTGCACTCCGCCATCAGCTGCTGGTGGCTGGCTGCAGCTCCTCCACCCCGCCATCAGCTGCTGGAGGCTGGCTTCTGCTCCTCCACCCCGCCACCAGCTGCTTGAGGCTGGCTGCTGCTCCTGCACCCCACCATGACCTGCTGGAGGCTGGCTGCAGCTCCTCCACCCCGCCATCAGCTGCTGGAGGCTGCCTGCAGCTCCTGCACCCCGCCATCAGCTGCTGGAGGCTGCCTGCAGCTCCTGCACCCCGCCATCAGCTGCTGGAGGCTGGCTGCAGCTCCTCCACCCCGCCATCAGCTGCTGGAGGCTGGCTTCTGCTCCTCCACCCCGCCACCAGCTGCTGGAGGCTGGGCTCTGCTCCTGCACCCCGCCATCAGCTGCTGGAGGCTTCTGTTCCTCCACCCCGCCATCAGCAGCTGGAGGCTGGCTGCTGGAGGCTGGCTGCTGCTCCTCCACCCCGCCATCACCAGCTGGAGGCTGGCTGCAGCTCCTGCACCCCGCAATCAGCTGCTGGAGGCTGCCTGGAGCTCCTGCACCCCGCCATCAGCTGCTGGAGGCTTCTGTTCCTCCACCCCGCCATCAGCAGCTGGAGGCTGGCTGCTGGAGGCTGGCTGCTGCTCCTCCACCCCGCCATCACCAGCTGGAGGCTGGCTGCAGCTCCTGCACCCCGCCATCAGCTGCTGGAGGCTGCCTGCAGCTCCTGCACCCCGCCATCAGCTGCTGGAGGCTGGCTGCTGCTCCTGCACCCCGCCATCAGCTGCTGGAGGCTGGCTGCTGCTCCTCCACCCCACCATGACCTGCTGGAGGCTGGCTGCAGCTCCTCCACCCCGCCATCAGCTGCTGGAGGCTGCCTGCAGCTGCTGGAGGCTGCCTGCAGCTCCTGCACCCCGCCATCAGCTGCTGGAGGCCGCCTGCAGCTCCTCCACCCCGCCATCAGCTGCTGGAGGCTGGCTTCTGCTCCTCCACCCCGCCACCAGCTGCTGGAGGCTGGCTGCTGCTCCTGCACCCCACCATCAGATGCTGGAGGCTTCTGTTCCTCCACCCCGCCATCAGCAGCTGGAGGCTGGCTGCTGGAGGCTGGCTGCTGCTCCTCCACCCCGCCATCACCAGCTGGAGGCTGGCTGCAGCTCCTGCACCCCGCCATCAGCTGCTGGAGGCTGCCTGGAGCTCCTGCACCCCGCCATCAGCTGCTGGAGGCTTCTGTTCCTCCACCCCGCCATCAGCAGCTGGAGGCTGGCTGCTGGAGGCTGGCTGCTGCTCCTCCACCCCGCCATCACCAGCTGGAGGCTGGCTGCAGATCCTGCACCCCGCCATCAGCTGCTGGAGGCTGCCTGCAGCTCCTGCACCCCGCCATCAGCTGCTGGAGGCTGCCTGGAGCTCCTGCACCCCGCCATCAGCTGCTGGAGGCTTCTGTTCCTCCACCCCGCCATCAGCAGCTGGAGGCTGGCTGCTGGAGGCTGGCTGCTGCTCCTCCACCCCGCCATCACCAGCTGGAGGCTGGCGGCAGCTCCTGCACCCCGCCATCAGCTGCTGGAGGCTGCCTGGAGCTCCTGCACCCCGCCATCAGCTGCTGGAGGCTTCTGTTCCTCCACCCCGCCATCAGCAGCTGGAGGCTGGCTGCTGGAGGCTGGCTGCTGCTCCTCCACCCCGCCATCACCAGCTGGAGGCTGGCTGCAGCTCCTGCACCCCGCCATCAGCTGCTGGAGGCTGCCTGGAGCTCCTGCACCCCGCCATCAGCTGCTGGAGGCTTCTGTTCCTCCACCCCGCCATCAGCAGCTGGAGGCTGGCTGCTGGAGGCTGGCTGCTGCTCCTCCACCCCGCCATCACAAGCTGGAGGCTGGCTGCAGCTCCTGCACCCCGCCATCAGCTGCTGGAGGCTGCCTGGAGCTCCTGCGCCCCACCATCAGCTGCTGGAGGCTGGCTGCTGCTCCTGCACCTCGCCATCAGCTGCTGGAGGCTGGCTGCTGCTCCTCCACCCCACCATGACCTGCTGGAGGCTGGCTGCAGCTCCTCCACCCCGCCATCAGCTGCTTGAGGCTGGCTTCTGCTCCTCCACCCCGCCACCAGCTGCTTGAGGCTGGCTGCTGCTCCTGCACCCCGCCATCAGCTGCTGGAGGCTTCTGTTCCTCCACCCCGCCATCAGCAGCTGGAGGCTGGCTGCTGGAGGCTGGCTGCTGCTCCTCCACCCCGCCATCACCATCTGGAGGCTGGCTGCAGCTCCTGCACCCCGCCATCAGCTGCTGGAGGCTGCCTGGAGCTCCTGCACCCCGCCATCAGCTGCTGGAGGCTTCTGTTCCTCCACCCCGCCATCAGCAGCTGGAGGCTGGCTGCTGGAGGCTGGCTGCTGCTCCTCCACCCCGCCATCACCAGCTGGAGGCTGGCTGCAGCTCCTGCACCCCGCCATCAGCTGCTGGAGGCTGCCTGCAGCTCCTGCACCCCGCCATCAGCTGCTGGAGGCTGGCTGCTGCTCCTGCACCCCGCCATCAGCTGCTGGAGGCTGGCTGCTGCTCCTCCACCCCACCATGACCTGCTGGAGGCTGGCTGCAGCTCCTCCACCCCGCCATCAGCTGCTGGAGTCTGCCTGCAGCTCCTGCACCCCGCCATCAGCTGCTGGAGGCTGCCTGCAGCTCCTGCACCCCGCCATCAGCTGCTGGAGGCTGGCTGCAGCTCCTCCACCCCGCCATCAGCTGCTGGAGGCTGGCTTATGCTCCTCCACCCCGCCACCAGCTGCTGGAGGCTGGCTGCTGCTCCTGCACCCCGCCATCAGCTGCTGGAGGCTTCTGTTCCTCCACCCCGCCATCAGCAGCTGGAGGCTGGCTGCTGGAGGCTGGTTGCTGCTCCTCCACCCCGCCATCACCAGCTGGAGACTGGCTGCAGCTCCTGCACCCCGCCATCAGCTGCTGGAGGCTGCCTGGAGCTCCTGCACCCCTCCATCAGCTGCTGGAGGCTTCTGTTCCTTCACCCCGCCATCAGCAGCTGGAGGCTGGCTGCTGGAGGCTGGCTGCTGCTCCTCCACCCCGCCATCACCAGCTGGAGGCTGGCTGAAGCTCCTGCACCCCGCCATCAGCTGCTGGAGGCTGCCAGCAGCTCCTGCACCCCGCCATCAGCTGCTGGAGGCAGGCTGCTGCTCCTCCACCCGACCATGACCTGCTGGAGGCTGGCTGCAGCTCCTCCACCCCGCCATCAGCTGCTGGAGGTTGCCTGCAGCTCCTGCACCCCGCCATCAGCTGCTGGAGGCTGCCTGCAGCTCCTGCACCCCGCCATCAGCTGCTGGAGGCTGGCTGCAGCTCCTGCAACCCGCCATCAGCTGCTGGAGGCTGCCTGGAGTTCCTGCTCCCCGCCATCAGCTGCTGGAGGCTGGCTGCTGCTCCTGCACCCCGCCATCAGCTGCTGGAGGCTGGCTGCTGCTCCTCCACCCCACCATGACCTGCTGGAGGCTGGCTGCAGCTCCTCCACCTCGCCATCAGCTGCTGGAGGCTGCCTGCAGCTCCTGCACCCCGCCATCAGCTGCTGGAGGCTGCCTGCAGCTCCTGCACCCCGCCATCAGCTGCTGGAGGCTGGCTGCAGCTCCTCCACCCCGCCATCAGCTGCTGGAGGCTGGCTTCTTCTCCTCCACCCCGCCACCAGCTGCTGGAGGCTGGCTGCTGCTCCTGCACCCCGCCATCAGCTGCTGGAGGCTGGCTGCTGGAGGCTGGCTGCTGCTCCTCCACCCCGCCATCACCAGCTGGAGGCTGCCTGCAGCTCCTGCAAACCGCCATCAGCTGCTGGAGGCTGCCTGCAGCTCCTGCACCCCGCCATCAGCTGCTGGAGGCTGGCTGCTGCTCCGCACCCCGCCATCAGCTGCTGGAGGCTGGCTGCTGCTCCTCCACCCCACCATGACCTGCTGGAGGCTGGCTGCAGCTCCTCCACCCCGCCATCAGCTTCTGGAGGCTGCCTGCAGCTCCTGCACCCCGCCATCACCAGCTGGAGGCTGGCTGCAGCTCCTGCACCCCGCCATCAGCTGCTGGAGGCTGCCTGCAGCTCCTGCACCCCGCCATCAGCTGCTGTAGGCTGGCTGCTGCTCCTGCACCCCGCCATCAGCTGCTGGAGGCTGGCTGCTGCTCCTCCACCCCACCATGACCTGCTGGAGGCGGGCTGCAGCTCCTCCACCCCGCCATCAGCTGCTTTAGGCTGCCTGCAGCTCCTGCACCCCACCATCAGCTGCTGGAGGCTGCCTGCAGCTCCTGCACCCCGCCATCAGCTGCTGGAGGCTGGCTGCAGCTCCTCCACCCCGCCATCAGCTGCTGGAGGCTGGCTTCTGCTCCTCCACCCCGCCACCAGCTGCTGGAGGCTGGCTGCTGCTCCTGCACCCCGCCATCAGCTGCTGGAGGCTTCTGTTCCTCCACCCCGCCATCAGCAGCTGGAGGCTGGCTGCTGGAGGCTGGCTGCTGCTCCTCCACCCCGCCATCACCATCTGGAGGCTGGCTGCAGCTCCTGCACCCCGCCATCAGCTGCTGGAGGCTGCCTGGAGCTCCTGCACCCCGCCATCAGCTGCTGGAGGCTTCTGTTCCTCCACCCCGCCATCAGCAGCTGGAGGCTGGCTGCTGGAGGCTGGCTGCTGCTCCTCCACCCCGCCATCACCAGCTGGAGGCTGGCTGCAGCTCCTGCACCCCGCCATCAGCTGCTGGAGGCTGCCTGGATCTCCTGCACCCCGCCATCAAATGCTGGAGGCTTCTGTTCCTCCACCCCGCCATCAGCAGCTGGAGGCTGGCTGATGGAGGCTGGCTGCTGCTCCTCCACCCCGCCATCACAAGCTGGACGCTGGCTGCAGCTCCTGCACCCCGCCATCAGCTGCTGGAGGCTGCCTGGAGCTCCTGCGCCCCACCATCAGCTGCTGGAGGCTGGCTGCTGCTCCTGCACCCCGCCATCAGCTGCTGGAGGCTGGCTGCTGCTCCTCCACCCCACCATGACCTGCTGGAGGCTGGCTGCAGCTCCTCCACCCCGCCATCAGCTGCTGGAGGCTGCCTGCAGCTCCTGCACCCCACCATCAGCTGCTGGAGGCTGCCTGCAGCTCCTGCACCCCGCCATCAGCTGCTGGAGGCTGGCTGCAGCTCCTCCATCCGCCATCAGCTGCTGGAGGCTGGCTTCTGCTCCTCCACCCCGCCACCAGCTGCTTGAGGCTGGCTGCTGCTCCTGCACCCCGCCATCAGCTGCTGGAGGCTTCTGTTCCTCCACCCCGCCATCAGCAGCTGGAGGCTGGCTGCTGGAGGCTGGCTGCTGCTCCTCCACCCCGCCATCAGCTGCTGGAGGCTGGCTGCAGCTCCTGCACCCCGCCATCAGCTGCTGGAGGCTGCCTGGAGCTCCTGCACCCCGCCATCAGCTGCTGGAGGCTTCTGTTCCTCCACCCCGCCATCAGCAGCTGGAGGCTGGCTGCTGGAGGCTGGCTGCTGCTCCTCCACCCCGCCATCACCAGCTGGAGGCTGGCTGCAGCTCCTGCACCCCGCCATCAGCTGCTGGAGGCTGCCTGCAGCTCCTGCACCCCGCCATCAGCTGCTGGAGGCTGGCTGCTGCTCCTGCACCCCGCCATCAGCTGCTGGAGGCTGGCTGCTGCTCCTCCACCCCACCATGACCTGCTGGAGGCTGGCTGCAGCTCCTCCACCCGCCATCAGCTGCTGGAGGCTGGCTTCTGCTCCTCCACCCCGCCACCAGCTGCTTGAGGCTGGCTGCTGCTCCTGCACCCCGCCATCAGCTGCTGGAGGCTTCTGTTCCTCCACCCCGCCATCAGCAGCTGGAGGCTGGCTGCTGGAGGCTGGCTGCTGCTCCTCCACCCCGCCATCAGCAGCTGGAGGCTGGCTGCAGCTCCTGCACCCCGCCATCAGCTGCTGGAGGCTGCCTGGAGCTCCTGCACCCCGCCATCAGCTGCTGGAGGCTTCTGTTCCTCCACCCCGCCATCAGCAGCTGGAGGCTGGCTGCTGGAGGCTGGCTGCTGCTCCTCCACCCCGCCATCACCAGCTGGAGGCTGGCTGCAGCTCCTGCACCCCGCCATCAGCTGCTGGAGGCTGCCTGCAGCTCCTGCACCCCGCCATCAGCTGCTGGAGGCTGGCTGCTGCTCCTGCACCCCGCCATCAGCTGCTGGAGGCTGGCTGCTGCTCCTCCACCCCACCATGACCTGCTGGAGGCTGGCTGCAGCTCCTCCACCCCGCCATCAGCTGCTGGAGGCTGCCTGCAGCTCCTGCACCCCGCCATCAGCTGCTGGAGGCTGCCTGCAGCTCCTGCACCCCGCCATCAGCTGCTGGAGGCTGCCTGCAGCTCCTGCACCCCGCCATCAGCTGCTGGAGGCTGGCTGCAGCTCCTCCACCCCGCCATCAGCTGCTGGAGGCTGGCTTATGCTCCTCCACCCCGCCACCAGCTGCTGGAGGCTGGCTGCTGCTCCTGCACCCCGCCATCAGCTGCTGGAGGCTTCTGTTCCTCCACCCCGCCATCAGCAGCTGGAGGCTGGCAGCTGGAGGCTGGTTGCTGCTCCTCCACCCCGCCATCACCAGCTGGAGACTGGCTGCAGCTCCTGCACCCCGCCATCAGCTGCTGGAGGCTGCCTGGAGCTCCTGCACCCCTCCATCAGCTGCTGGAGGCTTCTGTTCCTCCACCCCGCCATCAGCAGCTGGAGGCTGGCTGCTGGAGGCTGGCTGCTGCTCCTCCACCCCGCCATCACCAGCTGGAGGCTGGCTGAAGCTCCTGCACCCCGCCATCAGCTGCTGGAGGCTGCCAGCAGCTCCTGCACCCCGCCATCAGCTGCTGGAGGCAGGCTGCTGCTCCTCCACCCGACCATGACCTGCTGGAGGCTGGCTGCAGCTCCTCCACCCCGCCATCAGCTGCTGGAGGTTGCCTGCAGCTCCTGCACCCCGCCATCAGCTGCTGGAGGCTGCCTGCAGCTCCTGCACCCCGCCATCAGCTGCTGGAGGCTGGCTGCAGCTCCTGCAACCCGCCATCAGCTGCTGGAGGCTGCCTGGAGTTCCTGCACCCCGCCATCAGCTGCTGGAGGCTGGCTGCTGCTCCTGCACCCCGCCATCAGCTGCTGGAGGCTGGCTGCTGCTCCTCCACCCCACCATGACCTGCTGGAGGCTGGCTGCAGCTCCTCCACCCCGCCATCAGCTGCTGGAGGCTGGCTGCAGCTCCTGCACCCCGCCATCAGCTGCTGGAGGCTGCCTGCAGCTCCTGCACCCCGCCATCAGCTGCTGGAGGCTGGCTGCTGCTCCTGCACCCCGCCATCAGCTGCTGGAGGCTGGCTGCTGCTCCTCCACCCCACCATGACCTGCTGGAGGCTGGCTGCAGCTCCTCCACCCCGCCATCAGCTGCTTTAGGCTGCCTGCAGCTCCTGCACCCCACCATCAGCTGCTGGAGGCTGCCTGCAGCTCCTGCAGCCCGCCATCAGCTGCTGGAGGCTGGCTGCAGCTCCTCCACCCCGCCATCAGCTGCTGGAGGCTGGCTTCTGCTCCTCCACCCCGCCACCAGCTGCTGGAGGCTGGCTGCTGCTCCTGCACCCCGCCATCAGCTGCTGGAGGCTTCTGTTCCTCCACCCCGCCATCAGCAGCTGGAGGCTGGCTGATGGAGGCTGGCTGCTGCTCCTCCACCCCACCATCACCAGCTGGAGGCTGGCTGCAGCTCCTGCACCCCGCCATCAGCTGCTGGAGGCTGCCTGGATCTCCTGCACCCCGCCATCAGCTGCTGGAGGCTTCTGTTCCTCCACCCCGCCATCAGCAGCTGAAGGCTGGCTGCTGGAGGCTGGCTGCTGCTCCTCCACCCCGCCATCACCAGCTGGAGGCTGGCTGCAGCTCCTGCACCCCGCCATTAGCTGCTGGAGGCTGCCTGCAGCTCCTGCACCCCGCCATCAGCTGCTGGAGGCTGCCTGGAGCTCCTGCACCCCGCCATCAGCTGCTGGAGGCTTCTGTTCCTCCACCCCGCCATCAGCTGCTGGAGGCTGGCTGCAGCTCCTCCACCCCTCCATCAGCTGCTGGAGGCTGGCTTCTGCTCCTCCACCCCGCCACCAGCTGCTGGAGGCTGGCTGCTGCTCCTGCACCCCGCCATCAGCTGCTGGAGGCTTCTGTTCCTCCACCCCGCCATCAGCAGCTGGAGGCTGGCTGCTGCTCCTCCACCCCGCCATCACCAGCTGGAGGCTGGCGGCAGCTCCTGCACCCCGCCATCAGCTGCTGGAGGCTTCTGTTCCTCCACCCCGCCATCAGCAGCTGGAGGCTGGCTGCTGGAGGCTGGCTGCAGCTCCTGCACCCCGCCATCAGCTGCTGTAGGCTGCCTGGAGCTCCTGCACCCCGCCATCAGCTGCTGGAGGCTGGCTGCTGCTCCTCCACCCCACCATGACCTGCTGGAGGCTGGCTGCAGCTCCTCCACCCCGCCATCAGCTGCTGGAGGCTGCCTGCAGCTCCTGCACCCCGCCATCAGCTGCTGGAGGCTGCCTGCAGCTCCTGCACCCCGCCATCAGCTGCTGGAGGCTGGCTGCAGCTCCTCCACCCCGCCATCAGCTGCTGGAGGCTGGCTTCTGCTCCTCCACCCCGCCACCAGCTGCTTGAGGCTGGCTGCTGCTCCTGCACCCCGCCATCAGCTGCTGGAGGCTTATGTTCCTCCACCCCGGCATCAGCAGCTGGAGGCTGGCTGCTGGAGGCTGGCTGCTGCTCCTCCACCCTGCCATCACCAGCTGGAGGCTGGCTGCAGCTCCTGCACCCCGCCATCAGCTGCTGGAGGCTGCCTGCAGCTCCTGCACCCCGCCATCAGCTGCTGGAGGCTGGCTGCTGCTCCTGCACCCCGCCATCAGCTGCTGGAGGCTGGCTGCTGCTCCTCCACCCCACCATGACCTGCTGGAGGCTGGCTGCAGCTCCTCCACCCCACCATCAGCTTCTGGAGGCTGCCTGCAGCTCCTGCACCCCGCCATCACCAGCTGGAGGCTGGCTGCAGCTCCTGCACCCCGCCATCAGCTGCTGGAGGCTGCCTGCAGCTCCTGCACCCCGCCATCAGCTGCTGGAGGCTGGCTGCTGCTCCTCCACCCCACCATGACCTGCTGGAGGCTGGCTGCAGCTCCTCCACCCCGCCATCAGCTGCTTTAGGCTGCCTGCAGCTCCTGCACCCCACCATCAGCTGCTGGAGGCTGCCTGCAGCTCCTGCAGCCCGCCATCAGCTGCTGGAGGCTGGCTGCAGCTCCTCCACCCCGCCATCAGCTGCTGGAGGCTGGCTGAAGCTCCTGCACCCCCCCATCAGCTGCTGGAGGCTGCCAGCAGCTCCTGCACCCCGCAATCAGCTGCTGGAGGCTGGCTGCTGCTCCTGCACCCCGCCATCAGCTGCTGGAGGCTGGCTGCTGCTCCTCCACCCCACCATGACCTGCTGGAGGCTGGCTGCAGCACCTCCACCCCGCCATCAGCTGCTTTAGGCTGCCTGCAGCTCCTGCACCCCACCATCAGCTGCTGGAGGCTGCCTGCAGCTCCTGCACCCCGCCATCAGCTGCTGGAGGCTGGCTGCAGCTCCTCCACCCCGCCATCAGCTGCTGGAGGCTGGCTTCTGCTCCTCCACCCCGCCACCAGCTGCTGGAGGCTTCTGTTCCTCCACCCCGCCATCAGCAGCTGGAGGCTGGCTGATGGAGGCTGGCTGCTGCTCCTCCACCCCGCCATCACCAGCTGGAGGCTGGCTGCAGCTCCTGCACCCCGCCATCAGCTGCTGGAGGCTGCCTGGATCTCCTGCACCCCGCCATCAAATGCTGGAGGCTTCTGTTCCTCCACCCCGCCATCAGCAGCTGGAGGCTGGCTGCTGCTCCTCCACCCCGCCATCACAAGCTGGAGGCTGGCTGCAGCTCCTGCACCCCGCCATCAGCTGCTGGAGGCTGCCTGGAGCTCCTGCGTCCCACCATCAGCTGCTGGAGGCTGGCTGCTGCTCCTGCACCCCGCCATCAGCTGCTGGAGGCTGGCTGCTGCTCCTCCTCCCCACCATGACCTGCTGGAGGCTGGCTGCAGCTCCTCCACCCCGCCATCAGCTGCTGGAGGCTGCCTGCAGCTCCTGCACCCCACCATCAGCTGCTGGAGGCTGCCTGCAGCTCCTGCACCCCGCCATCAGTTGCTGGAGGCTGGCTGCAGCTCCTCCACCCGCCATCAGCTGCTGGAGGCTGCCTGCAGCTCCTGCACCCCGCCATCAGCTGCTGGAGGCTGGCTGCAGCTCCTCCACCCCGCCATCAGCTGCTGGAGGCTGGCTTCTGCTCCTCCACCCCGCCACCAGCTGCTTGAGGCTGGCTGCTGCTCCTGCACCCCGCCATCAGCTGCTGGAGGCTTCTGTTCCTCCACCCCGGCATCAGCAGCTGGAGGCTGGCTGATGGAGGCTGGCTGCTGCTCCTCCACCCCGCCATCACCAGCTGGAGGCTGGCTGCAGCTCCTGCACCCCTCCATCAGCTGCTGGAGGCTGCCTGGATCTCCTGCACCCCGCCATCAGCTGCTGGAGGCTTCTGTTCCTCCACCCCGCCATCAGCAGCTGGAGGCTGGCTGCTGCTCCTCCACCCCGCCATCACCAGCTGGAGGCTGGCTGCAGCTCCTGCACCCCGCCATCAGCTGCTGGAGGCTGCCTGCAGCTCCTGCACCCCGCCATCAGCTGCTGGAGGCTGCCTGGAGCTCCTGCACCCCGCCATCAGCTGCTGGAGGCTTCTGTTCCTCCACCCCGCCATCAGCAGCTGGAGGCTGGCTGCTGGAGGCTGGCTGCTGCTCCTCCACCCCGCCATAACCAGCTGGAGGCTGGCTGCAGCTCCTGCACCCCGCCATCAGCTGCTGGAGGCTGCCTGGAGCTCCTGCACCCCGCCATCAGCTTCTGTTCCTCCACCCCGCCATCAGCAGCTGGAGGCTGGCTGCTGGAGGCTGGCTGCTGCTCCTCCACCCCGCCATCACAAGCTGGAGGCTGGCTGCAGCTCCTGCACCCCGCCATAAGCTGCTGGAGGCTGCCTGGAGCTCCTGCGCCCCACCATCAGCTGCTGGAGGCTGGCTGCTGCTCCTGCACCCCGCCATCAGCTGCTGGAGGCTGGCTGCTGCTCCTCCACCCCACCATGACCTGCTGGAGGCTGGCTGCAGCTCCTCCACCCCGCCATCAGCTGCTGGAGGCTGCCTGCAGCTCCTGCACCCCGCCATCAGCTGATGGAGGCTGCCTGCAGCTCCTGCACTCCGCCATCAGCTGCTGGAGGCTGGCTGCAGCTCCTCCACCCCGCCATCAGCTGCTGGAGGCTGGCTTCTGCTCCTCCACCCCGCCACCAGCTGCTTGAGGCTGGCTGCTGCTCCTGCACCCCACCATGACCTGCTGGAGGCTGGCTGCAGCTCCTCCACCCCGCCATCAGCTGCTGGAGGCTGCCTGCAGCTCCTGCACCCCGCCATCAGCTGCTGGAGGCTGCCTGCAGCTCCTGCACCCCGCCATCAGCTGCTGGAGGCTGGCTGCAGCTCCTCCACCCCGCCATCAGCTGCTGGAGGCTGGCTTCTGCTCCTCCACCCCGCCACCAGCTGCTGGAGGCTGGCTGCTGCTCCTGCACCCCGCCATCAGCTGCTGGAGGCTTCTGTTCCTCCACCCCGCCATCAGCAGCTGGAGGCTGGCTGCTGGAGGCTGGCTGCTGCTCCTCCACCCCGCCATCACCAGCTGGAGGCTGGCTGCAGCTCCTGCACCCCGCAATCAGCTGCTTGAGGCTGCCTGGAGCTCCTGCACCCCGCCATCAGCTGCTGGAGGCTTCTGTTCCTCCACCCCGCCATCAGCAGCTGGAGGCTGGCTGCTGGAGGCTGGCTGCTGCTCCTCCACCCCGCCATCACCAGCTGGAGGCTGGCTGCAGCTCCTGCACCCCGCCATCAGCTGCTGGAGGCTGCCTGCAGCTCCTGCACCCCGCCATCAGCTGCTGGAGGCTGGCTGCTGCTCCTGCACCCCGCCATCAGCTGCTGGAGGCTGGCTGCTGCTCCTCCACCCCACCATGACCTGCTGGAGGCTGGCTGCAGCTCCTCCACCCCGCCATCAGCTGCTGGAGGCTGCCTGCAGCTGCTGGAGGCTGCCTGCAGCTCCTGCACCCCGCCATCAGCTGCTGGAGGCCGCCTGCAACTCCTCCACCCCGCCATCAGCTGCTGGAGGCTGGCTTCTGCTCCTCCACCCCGCCACCAGCTGCTGGAGGCTGGCTGCTGCTCCTGCACCCCACCATCAGATGCTGGAGGCTTCTGTTCCTCCACCCCGCCATCAGCAGCTGGAGGCTGGCTGCTGGAGGCTGGCTGCTGCTCCTCCACCCCGCCATCACCAGCTGGAGGCTGGCTGCAGCTCCTGCACCCCGCCATCAGCTGCTGGAGGCTGCCTGGAGCTCCTGCACCCCGCCATCAGCTGCTGGAGGCTTCTGTTCCTCCACCCCGCCATCAGCAGCTGGAGGCTGGCTGCTGGAGGCTGGCTGCTGCTCCTCCACCCCGCCATCACCAGCTGGAGGCTGGCTGCAGATCCTGCACCCCGCCATCAGCTGCTGGAGGCTGCCTGCAGCTCCTGCACCCCGCCATCAGCTGCTGGAGGCTGCCTGGAGCTCCTGCACCCCGCCATCAGCTGCTGGAGGCTTCTGTTCCTCCACCCCGCCATCAGCAGCTGGAGGCTGGCTGCTGGAGGCTGGCTGCTGCTCCTCCACCCCGCCATCACCAGCTGGAGGCTGGCTGCAGCTCCTGCACCCCGCCATTAGCTGCTGGAGGCTGCCTGCAGCTCCTGCACCCCGCCATCAGCTGCTGGAGGCTGCCTGGAGCTCCTGCACCCCGCCATCAGCTGCTGGAGGCTTCTGTTCCTCCACCCCGCCATCAGCTGCTGGAGGCTGGCTGCAGCTCCTCCACCCCTCCATCAGCTGCTGGAGGCTGGCTTCTGCTCCTCCACCCCGCCACCAGCTGCTGGAGGCTGGCTGCTGCTCCTGCACCCCGCCATCAGCTGCTGGAGGCTTCTGTTCCTCCACCCCGCCATCAGCAGCTGGAGGCTGGCTGCTGCTCCTCCACCCCGCCATCACCAGCTGGAGGCTGGCGGCAGCTCCTGCACCCCGCCATCAGCTGCTGGAGGCTTCTGTTCCTCCACCCCGCCATCAGCAGCTGGAGGCTGGCTGCTGGAGGCTGGCTGCAGCTCCTGCACCCCGCCATCAGCTGCTGTAGGCTGCCTGGAGCTCCTGCACCCCGCCATCAGCTGCTGGAGGCTGGCTGCTGCTCCTCCACCCCACCATGACCTGCTGGAGGCTGGCTGCAGCTCCTCCACCCCGCCATCAGCTGCTGGAGGCTGCCTGCAGCTCCTGCACCCCGCCATCAGCTGCTGGAGGCTGCCTGCAGCTCCTGCACCCCGCCATCAGCTGCTGGAGGCTGGCTGCAGCTCCTCCACCCCGCCATCAGCTGCTGGAGGCTGGCTTCTGCTCCTCCACCCCGCCACCAGCTGCTTGAGGCTGGCTGCTGCTCCTGCACCCCGCCATCAGCTGCTGGAGGCTTATGTTCCTCCACCCCGGCATCAGCAGCTGGAGGCTGGCTGCTGGAGGCTGGCTGCTGCTCCTCCACCCTGCCATCACCAGCTGGAGGCTGGCTGCAGCTCCTGCACCCCGCCATCAGCTGCTGGAGGCTGCCTGCAGCTCCTGCACCCCGCCATCAGCTGCTGGAGGCTGGCTGCTGCTCCTGCACCCCGCCATCAGCTGCTGGAGGCTGGCTGCTGCTCCTCCACCCCACCATGACCTGCTGGAGGCTGGCTGCAGCTCCTCCACCCCACCATCAGCTTCTGGAGGCTGCCTGCAGCTCCTGCACCCCGCCATCACCAGCTGGAGGCTGGCTGCAGCTCCTGCACCCCGCCATCAGCTGCTGGAGGCTGCCTGCAGCTCCTGCACCCCGCCATCAGCTGCTGGAGGCTGGCTGCTGCTCCTCCACCCCACCATGACCTGCTGGAGGCTGGCTGCAGCTCCTCCACCCCGCCATCAGCTGCTTTAGGCTGCCTGCAGCTCCTGCACCCCACCATCAGCTGCTGGAGGCTGCCTGCAGCTCCTGCAGCCCGCCATCAGCTGCTGGAGGCTGGCTGCAGCTCCTCCACCCCGCCATCAGCTGCTGGAGGCTGGCTGAAGCTCCTGCACCCCCCCATCAGCTGCTGGAGGCTGCCAGCAGCTCCTGCACCCCGCAATCAGCTGCTGGAGGCTGGCTGCTGCTCCTGCACCCCGCCATCAGCTGCTGGAGGCTGGCTGCTGCTCCTCCACCCCACCATGACCTGCTGGAGGCTGGCTGCAGCACCTCCACCCCGCCATCAGCTGCTTTAGGCTGCCTGCAGCTCCTGCACCCCACCATCAGCTGCTGGAGGCTGCCTGCAGCTCCTGCACCCCGCCATCAGCTGCTGGAGGCTGGCTGCAGCTCCTCCACCCCGCCATCAGCTGCTGGAGGCTGGCTTCTGCTCCTCCACCCCGCCACCAGCTGCTGGAGGCTTCTGTTCCTCCACCCCGCCATCAGCAGCTGGAGGCTGGCTGATGGAGGCTGGCTGCTGCTCCTCCACCCCGCCATCACCAGCTGGAGGCTGGCTGCAGCTCCTGCACCCCGCCATCAGCTGCTGGAGGCTGCCTGGATCTCCTGCACCCCGCCATCAAATGCTGGAGGCTTCTGTTCCTCCACCCCGCCATCAGCAGCTGGAGGCTGGCTGCTGCTCCTCCACCCCGCCATCACAAGCTGGAGGCTGGCTGCAGCTCCTGCACCCCGCCATCAGCTGCTGGAGGCTGCCTGGAGCTCCTGCGTCCCACCATCAGCTGCTGGAGGCTGGCTGCTGCTCCTGCACCCCGCCATCAGCTGCTGGAGGCTGGCTGCTGCTCCTCCTCCCCACCATGACCTGCTGGAGGCTGGCTGCAGCTCCTCCACCCCGCCATCAGCTGCTGGAGGCTGCCTGCAGCTCCTGCACCCCACCATCAGCTGCTGGAGGCTGCCTGCAGCTCCTGCACCCCGCCATCAGTTGCTGGAGGCTGGCTGCAGCTCCTCCACCCGCCATCAGCTGCTGGAGGCTGCCTGCAGCTCCTGCACCCCGCCATCAGCTGCTGGAGGCTGGCTGCAGCTCCTCCACCCCGCCATCAGCTGCTGGAGGCTGGCTTCTGCTCCTCCACCCCGCCACCAGCTGCTTGAGGCTGGCTGCTGCTCCTGCACCCCGCCATCAGCTGCTGGAGGCTTCTGTTCCTCCACCCCGGCATCAGCAGCTGGAGGCTGGCTGATGGAGGCTGGCTGCTGCTCCTCCACCCCGCCATCACCAGCTGGAGGCTGGCTGCAGCTCCTGCACCCCTCCATCAGCTGCTGGAGGCTGCCTGGATCTCCTGCACCCCGCCATCAGCTGCTGGAGGCTTCTGTTCCTCCACCCCGCCATCAGCAGCTGGAGGCTGGCTGCTGCTCCTCCACCCCGCCATCACCAGCTGGAGGCTGGCTGCAGCTCCTGCACCCCGCCATCAGCTGCTGGAGGCTGCCTGCAGCTCCTGCACCCCGCCATCAGCTGCTGGAGGCTGCCTGGAGCTCCTGCACCCCGCCATCAGCTGCTGGAGGCTTCTGTTCCTCCACCCCGCCATCAGCAGCTGGAGGCTGGCTGCTGGAGGCTGGCTGCTGCTCCTCCACCCCGCCATAACCAGCTGGAGGCTGGCTGCAGCTCCTGCACCCCGCCATCAGCTGCTGGAGGCTGCCTGGAGCTCCTGCACCCCGCCATCAGCTTCTGTTCCTCCACCCCGCCATCAGCAGCTGGAGGCTGGCTGCTGGAGGCTGGCTGCTGCTCCTCCACCCCGCCATCACAAGCTGGAGGCTGGCTGCAGCTCCTGCACCCCGCCATAAGCTGCTGGAGGCTGCCTGGAGCTCCTGCGCCCCACCATCAGCTGCTGGAGGCTGGCTGCTGCTCCTGCACCCCGCCATCAGCTGCTGGAGGCTGGCTGCTGCTCCTCCACCCCACCATGACCTGCTGGAGGCTGGCTGCAGCTCCTCCACCCCGCCATCAGCTGCTGGAGGCTGCCTGCAGCTCCTGCACCCCGCCATCAGCTGATGGAGGCTGCCTGCAGCTCCTGCACTCCGCCATCAGCTGCTGGAGGCTGGCTGCAGCTCCTCCACCCCGCCATCAGCTGCTGGAGGCTGGCTTCTGCTCCTCCACCCCGCCACCAGCTGCTTGAGGCTGGCTGCTGCTCCTGCACCCCACCATGACCTGCTGGAGGCTGGCTGCAGCTCCTCCACCCCGCCATCAGCTGCTGGAGGCTGCCTGCAGCTCCTGCACCCCGCCATCAGCTGCTGGAGGCTGCCTGCAGCTCCTGCACCCCGCCATCAGCTGCTGGAGGCTGGCTGCAGCTCCTCCACCCCGCCATCAGCTGCTGGAGGCTGGCTTCTGCTCCTCCACCCCGCCACCAGCTGCTGGAGGCTGGCTGCTGCTCCTGCACCCCGCCATCAGCTGCTGGAGGCTTCTGTTCCTCCACCCCGCCATCAGCAGCTGGAGGCTGGCTGCTGGAGGCTGGCTGCTGCTCCTCCACCCCGCCATCACCAGCTGGAGGCTGGCTGCAGCTCCTGCACCCCGCAATCAGCTGCTTGAGGCTGCCTGGAGCTCCTGCACCCCGCCATCAGCTGCTGGAGGCTTCTGTTCCTCCACCCCGCCATCAGCAGCTGGAGGCTGGCTGCTGGAGGCTGGCTGCTGCTCCTCCACCCCGCCATCACCAGCTGGAGGCTGGCTGCAGCTCCTGCACCCCGCCATCAGCTGCTGGAGGCTGCCTGCAGCTCCTGCACCCCGCCATCAGCTGCTGGAGGCTGGCTGCTGCTCCTGCACCCCGCCATCAGCTGCTGGAGGCTGGCTGCTGCTCCTCCACCCCACCATGACCTGCTGGAGGCTGGCTGCAGCTCCTCCACCCCGCCATCAGCTGCTGGAGGCTGCCTGCAGCTGCTGGAGGCTGCCTGCAGCTCCTGCACCCCGCCATCAGCTGCTGGAGGCCGCCTGCAACTCCTCCACCCCGCCATCAGCTGCTGGAGGCTGGCTTCTGCTCCTCCACCCCGCCACCAGCTGCTGGAGGCTGGCTGCTGCTCCTGCACCCCACCATCAGATGCTGGAGGCTTCTGTTCCTCCACCCCGCCATCAGCAGCTGGAGGCTGGCTGCTGGAGGCTGGCTGCTGCTCCTCCACCCCGCCATCACCAGCTGGAGGCTGGCTGCAGCTCCTGCACCCCGCCATCAGCTGCTGGAGGCTGCCTGGAGCTCCTGCACCCCGCCATCAGCTGCTGGAGGCTTCTGTTCCTCCACCCCGCCATCAGCAGCTGGAGGCTGGCTGCTGGAGGCTGGCTGCTGCTCCTCCACCCCGCCATCACCAGCTGGAGGCTGGCTGCAGATCCTGCACCCCGCCATCAGCTGCTGGAGGCTGCCTGCAGCTCCTGCACCCCGCCATCAGCTGCTGGAGGCTGCCTGGAGCTCCTGCACCCCGCCATCAGCTGCTGGAGGCTTCTGTTCCTCCACCCCGCCATCAGCAGCTGGAGGCTGGCTGCTGGAGGCTGGCTGCTGCTCCTCCACCCCGCCATCACCAGCTGGAGGCTGGCGGCAGCTCCTGCACCCCGCCATCAGCTGCTGGAGGCTGCCTGGAGCTCCTGCACCCCGCCATCAGCTGCTGGAGGCTTCTGTTCCTCCACCCCGCCATCAGCAGCTGGAGGCTGGCTGCTGGAGGCTGGCTGCTGCTCCTCCACCCCGCCATCACCAGCTGGAGGCTGGCTGCAGCTCCTGCACCCCGCCATCAGCTGCTGGAGGCTGCCTGGAGCTCCTGCACCCCGCCATCAGCTGCTGGAGGCTTCTGTTCCTCCACCCCGCCATCAGCAGCTGGAGGCTGGCTGCTGGAGGCTGGCTGCTGCTCCTCCACCCCGCCATCACAAGCTGGAGGCTGGCTGCAGCTCCTGCACCCCGCCATCAGCTGCTGGAGGCTGCCTGGAGCTCCTGCGCCCCACCATCAGCTGCTGGAGGCTGGCTGCTGCTCCTGCACCTCGCCATCAGCTGCTGGAGGCTGGCTGCTGCTCCTCCACCCCACCATGACCTGCTGGAGGCTGGCTGCAGCTCCTCCACCCCGCCATCAGCTGCTTGAGGCTGGCTTCTGCTCCTCCACCCCGCCACCAGCTGCTTGAGGCTGGCTGCAGCTCCTGCACCCCGCCATCAGCTGCTGGAGGCTGCCTGGAGCTCCTGCACCCCGCCATCAGCTGCTGGAGGCTTCTGTTCCTCCACCCCGCCATCAGCAGCTGGAGGCTGGCTGCTGGAGGCTGGCTGCTGCTCCTCCACCCCGCCATCACCAGCTGGAGGCTGGCTGCAGCTCCTGCACCCCGCCATCAGCTGCTGGAGGCTGCCTGCAGCTCCTGCACCCCGCCATCAGCTGCTGGAGGCTGGCTGCTGCTCCTGCACCCCGCCATCAGCTGCTGGAGGCTGGCTGCTGCTCCTCCACCCCACCATGACCTGCTGGAGGCTGGCTGCAGCTCCTCCACCCCGCCATCAGCTGCTGGAGGCTGGCTGCTGCTCCTCCACCCCACCATGACCTGCTGGAGGCTTGCTGCAGCTCCTCCACCCCGCCATCAGCTGCTGGAGGCTGGCTTATGCTCCTCCACCCCGCCACCAGCTGCTGGAGGCTGGCTGCTGCTCCTGCACCCCGCCATCAGCTGCTGGAGGCTTCTGTTCCTCCACCCCGCCATCAGCAGCTGGAGGCTGGCTGCTGGAGGCTGGTTGCTGCTCCTCCACCCCGCCATCACCAGCTGGAGACTGGCTGCAGCTCCTGCACCCCGCCATCAGCTGCTGGAGGCTGCCTGGAGCTCCTGCAACCCTCCATCAGCTGCTGGAGGCTTCTGTTCCTTCACCCCGCCATCAGCAGCTGGAGGCTGGCTGCTGGAGGCTGGCTGCTGCTCCTCCACCCCGCCATCACCAGCTGGAGGCTGGCTGAAGCTCCTGCACCCCGCCATCAGCTGCTGGAGGCTGCCAGCAGCTCCTGCACCCCGCCATCAGCTGCTGGAGGCAGGCTGCTGCTCCTCCACCCGACCATGACCTGCTGGAGGCTGGCTGCAGCTCCTCCACCCCGCCATCAGCTGCTGGAGGTTGCCTGCAGCTCCTGCACCCCGCCATCAGCTGCTGGAGGCTGCCTGCAGCTCCTGCACCCCGCCATCAGCTGCTGGAGGCTGGCTGCAGCTCCTGCAACCCGCCATCAGCTGCTGGAGGCTGCCTGGAGTTCCTGCTCCCCGCCATCAGCTGCTGGAGGCTGGCTGCTGCTCCTGCACCCCGCCATCAGCTGCTGGAGGCTGGCTGCTGCTCCTCCACCCCACCATGACCTGCTGGAGGCTGGCTGCAGCTCCTCCACCTCGCCATCAGCTGTTGGAGGCTGCCTGCAGCTCCTGCACCCCGCCATCAGCTGCTGGAGGCTGCCTGCAGCTCCTGCACCCCGCCATCAGCTGCTGGAGGCTGGCTGCAGCTCCTCCACCCCGCCATCAGCTGCTGGAGGCTGGCTTCTGCTCCTCCACCCCGCCACCAGCTGCTGGAGGCTGGCTGCTGCTCCTGCACCCCGCCATCAGCTGCTGGAGGCTGGCTGCTGGAGGCTGGCTGCTGCTCCTCCACCCCGCCATCACCAGCTGGAGGCTGCCTGCAGCTCCTGCAAACCGCCATCAGCTGCTGGAGGCTGCCTGCAGCTCCTGCACCCCGCCATCAGCTGCTGGAGGCTGGCTGCTGCTCCGCACCCCGCCATCAGCTGCTGGAGGCTGGCTGCTGCTCCTCCACCCCACCATGACCTGCTGGAGGCTGGCTGCAGCTCCTCCACCCCGCCATCAGCTTCTGGAGGCTGCCTGCAGCTCCTGCACCCCGCCATCACCAGCTGGAGGCTGGCTGCAGCTCCTGCACCCCGCCATCAGCTGCTGGAGGCTGCCTGCAGCTCCTGCACCCCGCCATCAGCTGCTGTAGGCTGGCTGCTGCTCCTGCACCCCGCCATCAGCTGCTGGAGGCTGGCTGCTGCTCCTCCACCCCACCATGACCTGCTGGAGGCGGGCTGCAGCTCCTCCACCCCGCCATCAGCTGCTTTAGGCTGCCTGCAGCTCCTGCACCCCACCATCAGCTGCTGGAGGCTGCCTGCAGCTCCTGCACCCCGCCATCAGCTGCTGGAGGCTGGCTGCAGCTCCTCCACCCCGCCATCAGCTGCTGGAGGCTGGCTTCTGCTCCTCCACCCCGCCACCAGCTGCTGGAGGCTGGCTGCTGCTCCTGCACCCCGCCATCAGCTGCTGGAGGCTTCTGTTCCTCCACCCCGCCATCAGCAGCTGGAGGCTGGCTGATGGAGGCTGGCTGCTGCTCCTCCACCCCGCCATCACCAGCTGGAGGCTGGCTGCAGCTCCTGCACCCCGCCATCAGCTGCTGGAGGCTGCCTGGATCTCCTGCACCCCGCCATCAGCTGCTGGAGGCTTCTGTTCCTCCACCCCGCCATCAGCAGCTGGAGGCTGGCTGCTGGAGGCTGGCTGCTGCTCCTCCACCCCGCCATCACCATCTGGAGGCTGGCTGCAGCTCCTGCACCCCGCCATCAGCTGCTGGAGGCTGCCTGGAGCTCCTGCACCCCGCCATCAGCTGCTGGAGGCTTCTGTTCCTCCACCCCGCCATCAGCAGCTGGAGGCTGGCTGCTGGAGGCTGGCTGCTGCTCCTCCACCCCGCCATCACCAGCTGGAGGCTGGCTGCAGCTCCTGCACCCCGCCATCAGCTGCTGGAGGCTGCCTGGATCTCCTGCACCCCGCCATCAAATGCTGGAGGCTTCTGTTCCTCCACCCCGCCATCAGCAGCTGGAGGCTGGCTGATGGAGGCTGGCTGCTGCTCCTCCACCCCGCCATCACAAGCTGGACGCTGGCTGCAGCTCCTGCACCCCGCCATCAGCTGCTGGAGGCTGCCTGGAGCTCCTGCGCCCCACCATCAGCTGCTGGAGGCTGGCTGCTGCTCCTGCACCCCGCCATCAGCTGCTGGAGGCTGGCTGCTGCTCCTCCACCCCACCATGACCTGCTGGAGGCTGGCTGCAGCTCCTCCACCCCGCCATCAGCTGCTGGAGGCTGCCTGCAGCTCCTGCACCCCACCATCAGCTGCTGGAGGCTGCCTGCAGCTCCTGCACCCCGCCATCAGCTGCTGGAGGCTGGCTGCAGCTCCTCCACCCGCCATCAGCTGCTGGAGGCTGGCTTCTGCTCCTCCACCCCGCCACCAGCTGCTTGAGGCTGGCTGCTGCTCCTGCACCCCGCCATCAGCTGCTGGAGGCTTCTGTTCCTCCACCCCGCCATCAGCAGCTGGAGGCTGGCTGCTGCTCCTCCACCCCGCCATCAGCTGCTGGAGGCTGGCTGCAGCTCCTGCACCCCGCCATCAGCTGCTGGAGGCTGCCTGGAGCTCCTGCACCCCGCCATCAGCTGCTGGAGGCTTCTGTTCCTCCACCCCGCCATCAGCAGCTGGAGGCTGGCTGCTGGAGGCTGGCTGCTGCTCCTCCACCCCGCCATCACCAGCTGGAGGCTGGCTGCAGCTCCTGCACCCCGCCATCAGCTGCTGGAGGCTGCCTGCAGCTCCTGCACCCCGCCATCAGCTGCTGGAGGCTGGCTGCTGCTCCTGCACCCCGCCATCAGCTGCTGGAGGCTGGCTGCTGCTCCTCCACCCCACCATGACCTGCTGGAGGCTGGCTGCAGCTCCTCCACCCGCCATCAGCTGCTGGAGGCTGGCTTCTGCTCCTCCACCCCGCCACCAGCTGCTTGAGGCTGGCTGCTGCTCCTGCACCCCGCCATCAGCTGCTGGAGGCTTCTGTTCCTCCACCCCGCCATCAGCAGCTGGAGGCTGGCTGCTGGAGGCTGGCTGCTGCTCCTCCACCCCGCCATCAGCAGCTGGAGGCTGGCTGCAGCTCCTGCACCCCGCCATCAGCTGCTGGAGGCTGCCTGGAGCTCCTGCACCCCGCCATCAGCTGCTGGAGGCTTCTGTTCCTCCACCCCGCCATCAGCAGCTGGAGGCTGGCTGCTGGAGGCTGGCTGCTGCTCCTCCACCCCGCCATCACCAGCTGGAGGCTGGCTGCAGCTCCTGCACCCCGCCATCAGCTGCTGGAGGCTGCCTGCAGCTCCTGCACCCCGCCATCAGCTGCTGGAGGCTGGCTGCTGCTCCTGCACCCCGCCATCAGCTGCTGGAGGCTGGCTGCTGCTCCTCCACCCCACCATGACCTGCTGGAGGCTGGCTGCAGCTCCTCCACCCCGCCATCAGCTGCTGGAGGCTGCCTGCAGCTCCTGCACCCCGCCATCAGCTGCTGGAGGCTGCCTGCAGCTCCTGCACCACGCCATCAGCTGCTGGAGGCTGCCTGCAGCTCCTGCACCCCGCCATCAGCTGCTGGAGGCTGGCTGCAGCTCCTCCACCCCGCCATCAGCTGCTGGAGGCTGGCTTATGCTCCTCCACCCCGCCACCAGCTGCTGGAGGCTGGCTGCTGCTCCTGCACCCCGCCATCAGCTGCTGGAGGCTTCTGTTCCTCCACCCCGCCATCAGCAGCTGGAGGCTGGCAGCTGGAGGCTGGTTGCTGCTCCTCCACCCCGCCATCACCAGCTGGAGACTGGCTGCAGCTCCTGCACCCCGCCATCAGCTGCTGGAGGCTGCCTGGAGCTCCTGCACCCCTCCATCAGCTGCTGGAGGCTTCTGTTCCTCCACCCCGCCATCAGCAGCTGGAGGCTGGCTGCTGGAGGCTGGCTGCTGCTCCTCCACCCCGCCATCACCAGCTGGAGGCTGGCTGAAGCTCCTGCACCCCGCCATCAGCTGCTGGAGGCTGCCAGCAGCTCCTGCACCCCGCCATCAGCTGCTGGAGGCAGGCTGCTGCTCCTCCACCCGACCATGACCTGCTGGAGGCTGGCTGCAGCTCCTCCACCCCGCCATCAGCTGCTGGAGGTTGCCTGCAGCTCCTGCACCCCGCCATCAGCTGCTGGAGGCTGCCTGCAGCTCCTGCACCCCGCCATCAGCTGCTGGAGGCTGGCTGCAGCTCCTGCAACCCGCCATCAGCTGCTGGAGGCTGCCTGGAGTTCCTGCACCCCGCCATCAGCTGCTGGAGGCTGGCTGCTGCTCCTGCACCCCGCCATCAGCTGCTGGAGGCTGGCTGCTGCTCCTCCACCCCACCATGACCTGCTGGAGGCTGGCTGCAGCTCCTCCACCCCGCCATCAGCTGCTGGAGGCTGGCTGCAGCTCCTGCACCCCGCCATCAGCTGCTGGAGGCTGCCTGCAGCTCCTGCACCCCGCCATTAGCTGCTGGAGGCTGGCTGCTGCTCCTGCACCCCGCCATCAGCTGCTGGAGGCTGGCTGCTGCTCCTCCACCCCACCATGACCTGCTGGAGGCTGGCTGCAGCTCCTCCACCCCGCCATCAGCTGCTTTAGGCTGCCTGCAGCTCCTGCACCCCACCATCAGCTGCTGGAGGCTGCCTGCAGCTCCTGCAGCCCGCCATCAGCTGCTGGAGGCTGGCTGCAGCTCCTCCACCCCGCCATCAGCTGCTGGAGGCTGGCTTCTGCTCCTCCACCCCGCCACCAGCTGCTGGAGGCTGGCTGCTGCTCCTGCACCCCGCCATCAGCTGCTGGAGGCTTCTGTTCCTCCACCCCGCCATCAGCAGCTGGAGGCTGGCTGATGGAGGCTGGCTGCTGCTCCTCCACCCCACCATCACCAGCTGGAGGCTGGCTGCAGCTCCTGCACCCCGCCATCAGCTGCTGGAGGCTGCCTGGATCTCCTGCACCCCGCCATCAGCTGCTGGAGGCTTCTGTTCCTCCACCCCGCCATCAGCAGCTGAAGGCTGGCTGCTGGAGGCTGGCTGCTGCTCCTCCACCCCGCCATCACCAGCTGGAGGCTGGCTGCAGCTCCTGCACCCCGCCATTAGCTGCTGGAGGCTGCCTGCAGCTCCTGCACCCCGCCATCAGCTGCTGGAGGCTGCCTGGAGCTCCTGCACCCCGCCATCAGCTGCTGGAGGCTTCTGTTCCTCCACCCCGCCATCAGCTGCTGGAGGCTGGCTGCAGCTCCTCCACCCCTCCATCAGCTGCTGGAGGCTGGCTTCTGCTCCTCCACCCCGCCACCAGCTGCTGGAGGCTGGCTGCTGCTCCTGCACCCCGCCATCAGCTGCTGGAGGCTTCTGTTCCTCCACCCCGCCATCAGCAGCTGGAGGCTGGCTGCTGCTCCTCCACCCCGCCATCACCAGCTGGAGGCTGGCGGCAGCTCCTGCACCCCGCCATCAGCTGCTGGAGGCTTCTGTTCCTCCACCCCGCCATCAGCAGCTGGAGGCTGGCTGCTGGAGGCTGGCTGCAGCTCCTGCCCCCCGCCATCAGCTGCTGTAGGCTGCCTGGAGCTCCTGCACCCCGCCATCAGCTGCTGGAGGCTGGCTGCTGCTCCTCCACCCCACCATGACCTGCTGGAGGCTGGCTGCAGCTCCTCCACCCCGCCATCAGCTGCTGGAGGCTGCCTGCAGCTCCTGCACCCCGCCATCAGCTGCTGGAGGCTGCCTGCAGCTCCTGCACCCCGCCATCAGCTGCTGGAGGCTGGCTGCAGCTCCTCCACCCCGCCATCAGCTGCTGGAGGCTGGCTTCTGCTCCTCCATCCCGCCATCAGCTGCTGGAGGCTTATGTTCCTCCACCCCGGCATCAGCAGCTGGAGGCTGGCTGCTGGAGGCTGGCTGCTGCTCCTCCACCCTGCCATCACCAGCTGGAGGCTGGCTGCAGCTCCTGCACCCCGCCATCAGCTGCTGGAGGCTGCCTGCAGCTCCTGCACCCCGCCATCAGCTGCTGGAGGCTGGCTGCTGCTCCTGCACCCCGCCATCAGCTGCTGGAGGCTGGCTGCTGCTCCTCCACCCCACCATGACCTGCTGGAGGCTGGCTGCAGCTCCTCCACCCCACCATCAGCTTCTGGAGGCTGCCTGCAGCTCCTGCACCCCGCCATCACCAGCTGGAGGCTGGCTGCAGCTCCTGCACCCCGCCATCAGCTGCTGGAGGCTGCCTGCAGCTCCTGCACCCCGCCATCAGCTGCTGGAGGCTGCCTGCAGCTCCTGCAGCCCGCCATCAGCTGCTGGAGGCTGGCTGCAGCTCCTCCACCCCGCCATCAGCTGCTGGAGGCTGGCTGAAGCTCCTGCACCCCGCCATCAGCTGCTGGAGGCTGCCAGCAGCTCCTGCACCCCGCAATCAGCTGCTGGAGGCTGGCTGCTGCTCCTGCACCCCGCCATCAGCTGCTGGAGGCTGGCTGCTGCTCCTCCACCCCACCATGACCTGCTGGAGGCTGGCTGCAGCACCTCCACCCCGCCATCAGCTGCTTTAGGCTGCCTGCAGCTCCTGCACCCCACCATCAGCTGCTGGAGGCTGCCTGCAGCTCCTGCACCCCGCCATCAGCTGCTGGAGGCTGGCTGCAGCTCCTCCACCCCGCCATCAGCTGCTGGAGGCTGGCTTCTGCTCCTCCACCCCGCCACCAGCTGCTGGAGGCTTCTGTTCCTCCACCCCGCCATCAGCAGCTGGAGGCTGGCTGATGGAGGCTGGCTGCTGCTCCTCCACCCCGCCATCACCAGCTGGAGGCTGGCTGCAGCTCCTGCACCCCGCCATCAGCTGCTGGAGGCTGCCTGGATCTCCTGCACCCCGCCATCAAATGCTGGAGGCTTCTGTTCCTCCACCCCGCCATCAGCAGCTGGAGGCTGGCTGCTGCTCCTCCACCCCGCCATCACAAGCTGGAGGCTGGCTGCAGCTCCTGCACCCCGCCATCAGCTGCTGGAGGCTGCCTGGAGCTCCTGCGTCCCACCATCAGCTGCTGGAGGCTGGCTGCTGCTCCTGCACCCCGCCATCAGCTGCTGGAGGCTGGCTGCTGCTCCTCCACCCCACCATGACCTGCTGGAGGCTGGCTGCAGCTCCTCCACCCCGCCATCAGCTGCTGGAGGCTGCCTGCAGCTCCTGCACCCCACCATCAGCTGCTGGAGGCTGCCTGCAGCTCCTGCACCCCGCCATCAGCTGCTGGAGGCTGGCTGCAGCTCCTCCACCCGCCATCAGCTGCTGGAGGCTGCCTGCAGCTCCTGCACCCCGCCATCAGCTGCTGGAGGCTGGCTGCAGCTCCTCCACCCCGCCATCAGCTGCTGGAGGCTGGCTTCTGCTCCTCCACCCCGCCACCAGCTGCTTGAGGCTGGCTGCTGCTCCTGCACCCCGCCATCAGCTGCTGGAGGCTTCTGTTCCTCCACCCCGGCATCAGCAGCTGGAGGCTGGCTGCTGGAGGCTGGCTGCTGCTCCTCCACCCCGCCATCACCAGCTGGAGGCTGGCTGCAGCTCCTGCACCCCGCCATCAGCTGCTGGAGGATGCCTGCAGCTCCTGCACCCCGCCATCAGCTGCTGGAGGCTGGCTGCTGCTCCTGCACCCCGCCATCAGCTGCGGCAGGCTGGCTGCTGCTCCTCCACCCCACCATGATCTGCTGGAGGCTGGCTGCAGCTCCTCCACCCCACCATCAGCTTCTGGAGGCTGCCTGCAGCTCCTGCACCCCGCCATCACCAGCTGGAGGCTGGCTGCAGCTCCTGCACCCCGCCATCAGCTGCTGGAGGCTGCCTGCAGCTCCTGCACCCCGCCATCAGCTGCTGGAGGCTGGCTGCTGCTCCTCCACCCCACCATGACCTGCTGGAGGCTGGCTGCAGCTCCTCCACCCCGCCATCAGCTGCTTTAGGCTGCCTGCAGCTCCTGCACCCCACCATCAGCTGCTGGAGGCTGCCTGCAGCTCCTGCAGCCCGCCATCAGCTGCTGGAGGCTGGCTGCAGCTCCTCCACCCCGCCATCAGCTGCTGGAGGCTGGCTGAAGCTCCTGCACCCCGCCATCAGCTGCTGGAGGCTGCCAGCAGCTCCTGCACTCCGCCATCAGCTGCTGGAGGCTGGCTGCTGCTCCTGCACCCCGCCATCAGCTGCTGGAGGCTGGCTGCTGCTCCTCCACCCCACCATGACCTGCTGGAGGCTGGCTGCAGCACCTCCGACCCGCCATCAGCTGCTTTAGGCTGCCTGCAGCTCCTGCACCCCACCATCAGCTGCTGGAGGCTGGCTGCAGCTCCTCCACCCCGCCATCAGCTGCTGGAGGCTGGCTTCTGCTCCTCCACCCCGCCACCAGCTGCTGGAGGCTTCTGTTCCTCCACCCCGCCATCAGCAGCTGGAGGCTGGCTGCTGGAGGCTGGCTGCTGCTCCTCCACCCCGCCATCACCATCTGGAGGCTGGCTGCAGCTCCTGCACCCCGCCATCAGCTGCTGGAGGCTGCCTGCAGCTCCTGCACCCCGCCATCAGCTGCTTTAGGCTGCCTGCAGCTCCTGCACCCCACCATCAGCTGCTGGAGGCTGCCTGCAGCTCCTGCACCCCGCCATCAGCTGCTGGAGGCTGGCTGCAGCTCCTCCACCCCGCCATCAGCTGCTGGAGGCTGGCTTCTGCTCCTCCACCCCGCCACCAGCTGCTGGAGGCTGGCTGCTGCTCCTGCAACCCGCCATCAGCTGCTGGAGGCTTCTGTTCCTCCACCCCGCCATCAGCAGCTGGAGGCTGGCTGATGGAGGCTGGCTGCTGCTCCTCCACCCCGCCATCACCAGCTGGAGGCTGGCTGCAGCTCCTGCACCCCGCCATCAGCTGCTGGAGGCTGCATGGATCTCCTGCACCCAGCCATCAGCTGCTGGAGGCTTCTGTTCCTCCACCCCGCCATCAGCAGCTGGAGGCTGGCTGCTGGAGGCTGGCTGCTGCTCCTCCACCCCGCCATCACCATCTGGAGGCTGGCTGCAGCTCCTGCACCCCGCCATCAGCTGCTGGAGGCTGCCTGGAGCTCCTGCACCCCGCCATCAGCTGCTGGAGGCTTCTGTTCCTCCACCCCGCCATCAGCAGCTGGAGGCTGGCTGCTGGAGGCTGGCTGCTGCTCCTCCACCCCGCCATCACCAGCTGGAGGCTGGCTGCAGCTCCTGCACCCCGCCATCAGCTGCTGGAGGCTGCCTGCAGCTCCTGCACCCCGCCATCAGCTGCTGGAGGCTGGCTGCTGCTCCTGCACCCCGCCATCAGCTGCTGGAGGCTGGCTGCTGCTCCTCCACCCCACCATGACCTGCTGGAGGCTGGCTGCAGCTCCTCCACCCCGCCATCAGCTGCTGGAGGCTGCCTGCAGCTCCTGCACCCCGCCATCAGCTGCTGGAGGCTGCCTGCAGCTCCTGCACCCCGCCATCAGCTGCTGGAGGCTGGCTGCAGCTCCTCCACCCCGCCATCAGCTGCTGGAGGCTGGCTTATGCTCCTCCACCCCGCCACCAGCTGCTGGAGGCTGGCTTATGCTCCTCCACCCCGCCATCAGCTGCTGGAGGCTTCTGTTCTTCCACCCCGCCATCAGCAGCTGGAGGCTGGCTGCTGGAGGCTGGTTGCTGCTCCTCCACCCCGCCATCACCAGCTGGAGACTGGCTGCAGCTCCTGCACCCCGCCATCAGCTGCTGGAGGCTGCCTGGAGCTCCTGCACCCCTCCATCAGCTGCTGGAGGCTTCTGTTCCTCCACCCCGCCATCAGCAGCTGGAGGCTGGCTGCTGGAGGCTGGCTGCTGCTCCTCCACCCCGCCCTCACCAGCTGGAGGCTGGCTGAAGCTCCTGCACCCCGCCATCAGCTGCTGGAGGCTGCCAGCAGCTCCTGCACCCCTCCCTCAGCTGCTGGAGGCAGGCTGCTGCTCCTCCACCCGACCATGACCTGCTGGAGGCTGGCTGCAGCTCCTCCACCCCGCCATCAGCTGCTGGAGGTTGCCTGCAGCTCCTGCACCCCGCCATCAGCTGCTGGAGGCTGCCTGCAGCTCCTGCACCCCGCCATCAGCTGCTGGAGGCTGGCTGCAGCTCCTGCAACCCGATATCAGCTGCTGGAGGCTGCCTGGAGTTCCTGCACCCCGCCATCAGCTGCTGGAGGCTGGCTGCTGCTCCTGCACCCCGCCATCAGCTGCTGGAGGCTGGCTGCTGCTCCTCCACCCCACCATGACCTGCTGGAGGCTGGCTGCAGCTCCTCCACCCCGCCATCACCAGCTGGAGGCTGGCTGCAGCTCCTGCAAACCGCCATCAGCTGCTGGAGGCTGCCTGCAGCTCCTGCACCCCGCCATCAGCTGCTGGAGGCTGGCTGCTGCTCCTGCACCCCGCCATCAGCTGCTGGAGGCTGGCTGCTGCTCCTCCACCCCACCATGACCTGCTGAGGCTGGCTGCAGCTCCTCCACCCCACCATCAGCTTCTGGAGGCTGCCTGCAGCTCCTGCACCCCGCCATCACCAGCTGGAGGCTGGCTGCAGCTCCTGCACCCCGCCATCAGCTGCTGGAAGCTGCCTGCAGCTCCTGCACCCCGCCATCAGCTGCTGGAGGCTGGCTGCTGCTCCTGCACCCCGCCATCAGCTGCTGGAGGCTGGCTGCTGCTCCTCCACCCCACCATGACCTGCTGGAGGCTGGCTGCAGCTCCTCCACCCCGCCATCAGCTGCTTTAGGCTGCCTGCAGCTCCTGCACCCCACCATCAGCTGCTGGAGGCTGCCTGCAGCTCCTGCAGCCCGCCATCAGCTGCTGGAGGCTGGCTGCAGCTCCTCCACCCCGCCATCAGCTGCTGGAGGCTGGCTTCTGCTCCTCCACCCCGCCACCAGCTGCTGGAGGCTGGCTGCTGCTCCTGCACCCCGCCATCAGCTGCTGGAGGCTTCTGTTCCTCCACCCCGCCATCAGCAGCTGGAGGCTGGCTGATGGAGGCTGGCTGCTGCTCCTCCACCCCGCCATCACCAGCTGGAGGCTGGCTGCAGCTCCTGCACCCCGCCATCAGCTGCTGGAGGCTGCCTGGATCTCCTGCACCCCGCCATCAGCTGCTGGAGGCTTCTGTTCCTCCACCCCGCCATCAGCAGCTGAAGGCTGGCTGCTGGAGGCTGGCTGCTGCTCCTCCACCCCGCCATCACCAGCTGGAGGCTGGCTGCAGCTCCTGCACCCCGCCATTAGCTGCTGGAGGCTGCCTGCAGCTCCTGCACCCCGCCATCAGCTGCTGGAGGCTGCCTGGAGCTCCTGCACCCCGCCATCAGCTGCTGGAGGCTTCTGTTCCTCCACCCCGCCATCAGCAGCAGGAGGCTGGCTGCTGGAGGCTGGCTGCTGCTCCTCCACCCCGCCATCACCAGCGGGAGGCTGACTGCAGCTCCTGCACCCCGCCATCAGCTGCTGGAGGCTGGCTGCAGCTCCTCCACCCCTCCATCAGCTGCTGGAGGCTGGCTTCTGCTCCTCCACCCCGCCACCAGCTGCTGGAGGCTGGCTGCTGCTCCTGCACCCCGCCATCAGCTGCTGGAGGCTTCTGTTCCTCCACCCCGCCATCAGCAGCTGGAGGCTGGCTGCTGCTCCTCCACCCCGCCATCACCAGCTGGAGGCTGGCGGCAGCTCCTGCACCCCGCCATCAGCTGCTGGAGGCTGCCTGGAGCTCCTGCACCCCGCCATCAGCTGCTGGAGGCTTCTGTTCCTCCACCCCGCCATCAGCAGCTGGAGGCTGGCTGCTGGAGGCTGGCTGCAGCTCCTGCACCCCGCCATCAGCTGCTGGAGGCTGCCTGGAGCTCCTGTGCCCCACCATCAGCTGCTGGAGGCTGGCTGCTGCTCCTGCACCCCGCCATCAGCTGCTGGAGGCTGGCTGCTCCTCCTCCACCCCACCATGACCTGCTGGAGGCTGGCTGCAGCTCCTCCACCCCGCCATCAGCTGCTGGAGGCTGCCTGCAGCTCCTGCACCCCGCCATCAGCTGCTGGAGGCTGCCTGCAGCTCCTGCACCCCGCCATCAGCTGCTGGAGGCTGGCTGCAGCTCCTCCACCCCGCCATCAGCTGCTGGAGGCTGGCTTCTGCTCCTCCATCCCGCCACCAGCTGCTTGAGGCTGGCTGCTGCTCCTGCACCCCGCCATCAGCTGCTGGAGGCTTATGTTCCTCCACCCCGGCATCAGCAGCTGGAGGCTGGCTGCTGGAGGCTGGCTGCTGCTCCTCCACCCCGCCATCACCAGCTGGAGGCTGGCTGCAGCTCCTGCACCCCGCCATCAGCTGCTGGAGGCTGCCTGCAGCTCCTGCACCCCGCCATCAGCTGCTGGAGGCTGGCTGCTGCTCCTGCACCCCGCCATCAGCTGCTGGAGGCTGGCTGCTGCTCCTCCACCCCACCATGACCTGCTGGAGGCTGGCTGCAGCTCCTCCACCCCACCATCAGCTTCTGGAGGCTGCCTGCAGCTCCTGCACCCCGCCATCACCAGCTGGAGGCTGGCTGCAGCTCCTGCACCCCGCCATCAGCTGCTGGAGGCTGCCTGCAGCTCCTGCACCCCGCCATCAGCTGCTGGAGGCTGGCTGCTGCTCCTCCACCCCACCATGACCTGCTGGAGGCTGGCTGCAGCTCCTCCACCCCGCCATCAGCTGCTTTAGGCTGCCTGCAGCTCCTGCACCCCACCATCAGCTGCTGGAGGCTGCCTGCAGCTCCTGCAGCCCGCCATCAGCTGCTGGAGGCTGGCTGCAGCTCCTCCACCCCGCCATCAGCTGCTGGAGGCTGGCTGAAGCTCCTGCACCCCGCCATCAGCTGCTGGAGGCTGCCAGCAGCTCCTGCACCCCGCAATCAGCTGCTGGAGGCTGGCTGCTGCTCCTGCACCCCGCCATCAGCTGCTGGAGGCTGGCTGCTGCTCCTCCACCCCACCATGACCTGCTGGAGGCTGGCTGCAGCACCTCCACCCCGCCATCAGCTGCTTTAGGCTGCCTGCAGCTCCTGCACCCCACCATCAGCTGCTGGAGGCTGCCTGCAGCTCCTGCACCCCGCCATCAGCTGCTGGAGGCTGGCTGCAGCTCCTCCACCCCGCCATCAGCTGCTGGAGGCTGGCTTCTGCTCCTCCACCCCGCCACCAGCTGCTGGAGGCTTCTGTTCCTCCACCCCGCCATCAGCAGCTGGAGGCTGGCTGATGGAGGCTGGCTGCTGCTCCTCCACCCCGCCATCACCAGCTGGAGGCTGGCTGCAGCTCCTGCACCCCGCCATCAGCTGCTGGAGGCTGCCTGGATCTCCTGCACCCCGCCATCAAATGCTGGAGGCTTCTGTTCCTCCACCCCGCCATCAGCAGCTGGAGGCTGGCTGCTGGAGGCTGGCTGCTGCTCCTCCACCCCGCCATCACAAGCTGGAGGCTGGCTGCAGCTCCTGCACCCCGCCATCAGCTGCTGGAGGCTGCCTGGAGCTCCTGCGCCCCACCATCAGCTGCTGGAGGCTGGCTGCTGCTCCTGCACCCCGCCATCAGCTGCTGGAGGCTGGCTGCTGCTCCTCCACCCCACCATGACCTGCTGGAGGCTGGCTGCAGCTCCTCCACCCCGCCATCAGCTGCTGGAGGCTGCCTGCAGCTCCTGCACCCCACCATCAGCTGCTGGAGGCTGCCTGCAGCTCCTTCACCCCGCCATCAGCTGCTGGAGGCTGGCTGCAGCTCCTCCACCCGCCATCAGCTGCTGGAGGCTGCCTGCAGCTCCTGCACCCCGCCATCAGCTGCTGGAGGCTGGCTGCAGCTCCTCCACCCCGCCATCAGCTGCTGGAGGCTGGCTTCTGCTCCTCCACCCCGCCACCAGCTGCTTGAGGCTGGCTGCTGCTCCTGCACCCCGCCATCAGCTGCTGGAGGCTGGCTTCTGCTCCTCCACCCCGCCACCAGCTGCTGGAGGCTGGCTGCTGCTCCTGCACCCCGCCATCAGCTGCTGGAGGCTTCTGTTCCTCCACCCCGCCATCAGCAGCTGGAGGCTGGCTGATGGAGGCTGGCTGCTGCTCCTCCACCCCGCCATCACCAGCTGGAGGCTGGCTGCAGCTCCTGCACCCCGCCATCAGCTGCTGGAGGCTGCCTGGATCTCCTGCACCCCGCCATCAGCTGCTGGAGGCGTCTGTTCCTCCACCCCGCCATCAGCAGCTGGAGGCTGGCTGCTGGAGGCTGGCTGCTGCTCCTCCACCCCGCCATCACCAGCTGGAGGCTGGCTGCAGCTCCTGCACCCCGCCATCAGCTGCTGGAGGCTGCCTGCAGCTCCTGCACCCCGCCATCAGCTGCTGGAGGCTGCCTGGAGCTCCTGCACCCCGCCATCAGCTGCTGGAGGCTTCTGTTCCTCCACCCCGCCATCAGCAGCTGGAGGCTGGCTGCTGGAGGCTGGCTGCTGCTCCTCCACCCCGCCATAACCAGCTGGAGGCTGGCTGCAGCTCCTGCACCCCGCCATCAGCTGCTGGAGGCTGCCTGGAGCTCCTGCACCCCGCCATCAGCTTCTGTTCCTCCACCCCGCCATCAGCAGCTGGAGGCTGGCTGCTGGAGGCTGGCTGCTGCTCCTCCACCCCGCCATCACAAGCTGGAGGCTGGCTGCAGCTCCTGCACCCCGCCATCAGCTGCTGGAGGCTGCCTGGAGCTCCTGCGCCCCACCATCAGCTGCTGGAGGCTGGCTGCTGCTCCTGCACCCCGCCATCAGCTGCTGGAGGCTGGCTGCTGCTCCTCCACCCCACCATGACCTGCTGGAGGCTGGCTGCAGCTCCTCCACCCCGCCATCAGCTGCTGGAGGCTGCCTGCAGCTCCTGCACCCCGCCATCAGCTGATGGAGGCTGCCTGCAGCTCCTGCACTCCGCCATCAGCTGCTGGAGGCTGGCTGCAGCTCCTCCACCCCGCCATCAGCTGCTGGAGGCTGGCTTCTGCTCCTCCACCCCGCCACCAGCTGCTTGAGGCTGGCTGCTGCTCCTGCACCCCACCATGACCTGCTGGAGGCTGGCTGCAGCTCCTCCACCCCGCCATCAGCTGCTGGAGGCTGCCTGCAGCTCCTGCACCCCGCCATCAGCTGCTGGAGGCTGGCTGCAGCTCCTCCACCCCGCCATCAGCTGCTGGAGGCTGGCTTCTGCTCCTCCACCCCGCCACCAGCTGCTGGAGGCTGGCTGCTGCTCCTGCACCCCGCCATCAGCTGCTGGAGGCTTCTGTTCCTCCACCCCGCCATCAGCTGCTGGAGGCTGGCTGCAGCTCCTCCACCCCGCCATCAGCTGCTGGAGGCTGGCTGATGGCTCCTGCACCCCGCCATCAGCTGCTGGAGGCTGGCTGCTGCTCCTCCACCCCACCATGACCTGCTGGAGGCTGGCTGCAGCTCCTCCACCCCGCCATCAGCTGCTGGAGGCTGCCTGCAGCTGCTGGAGGCTGCCTGCAGCTCCTGCACCCCGCCATCAGCTGCTGGAGGCCGCCTGCAGCTCCTCCACCCCGCCATCAGCTGCTGAAGGCTGGCTTCTGCTCCTCCACCCCGCCACCAGCTGCTGGAGGCTGGCTGCTGCTCCTGCACCCCACCATCAGCTGCTGGAGGCTTCTGTTCCTCCACCCCGCCATCAGCAGCTGGAGGCTGGCTGCTGGAGGCTGGCTGCTGCTCCTCCACCCCGCCATCACCAGCTGGAGGCTGGCTGCAGCTCCTGCACCCCACCATCAGCTGCTGGAGGCTGCCTGGAGCTCCTGCACCCCGCCATCAGCTGCTGGAGGCTTCTGTTCCTCCACCCCGCCATCAGCAGCTGGAGGCTGGCTGCTGGAGGCTGGCTGCTGCTCCTCCACCCCGCCATCACCAGCTGGAGGCTGGCTGCAGATCCTGCACCCCGCCATCAGCTGCTGGAGGCTGCCTGCAGCTCCTGCACCCCGCCATCAGCTGCTGGAGGCTGCCTGGAGCTCCTGCACCCCGCCATCAGCTGCTGGAGGCTTCTGTTCCTCCACCCTGCCATCAGCAGCTGGAGGCTGGCTGCTGGAGGCTGGCTGCTGCTCCTCCACCCCGCCATCACCAGCTGGAGGCTGGCGGCAGCTCCTGCACCCCGCCATCAGCTGCTGGAGGCTGCCTGGAGCTCCTGCACCCCGCCATCAGCTGCTGGAGGCTTCTGTTCTTCCACCCCGCCATCAGCAGCTGGAGGCTGGCTGCTGGAGGCTGGCTGCTGCTCCTCCACCCCGCCATCACCAGCTGGAGGCTGGCTGCAGCTCCTGCACCCCGCCATCAGCTGCTGGAGGCTGCCTGGAGCTCCTGCACCCCGCCATCAGCTGCTGGAGGCTTCTGTTCCTCCACCCCGCCATCAGCAGCTGGAGGCTGGCTGCTGGAGGCTGGCTGCTGCTCCTCCACCCCGCCATCACAAGCTGGAGGCTGGCTGCAGCTCCTGCACCCCGCCATCAGCTGCTGGAGGCTGCCTGGAGCTCCTGCGCCCCACCATCAGCTGCTGGAGGCTGGCTGCTGCTCCTGCACCTCGCCATCAGCTGCTGGAGGCTGGCTGCTGCTCCTCCACCCCACCATGACCTGCTGGAGGCTGGCTGCAGCTCCTCCACCCCGCCATCAGCTGCTGGAGGCTGCCTGCAGCTCCTGCACCCCGCCATCAGCTGCTGGAGGCTGGCTGCAGCTCCTCCACCCCGCCATCAGCTGCTTGAGGCTGGCTTCTGCTCCTCCACCCCGCCACCAGCTGCTTGAGGCTGGCTGCTGCTCCTGCACCCCGCCATCAGCTGCTGGAGGCTTCTGTTCCTCCACCCCGCCATCAGCAGCTGGAGGCTGGCTGCTGGAGGCTGGCTGCTGCTCCTCCACCCCGCCATCACCATCTGGAGGCTGGCTGCAGCTCCTGCACCCCGCCATCAGCTGCTGGAGGCTGCCTGGAGCTCCTGCACCCCGCCATCAGCTGCTGGAGGCTTCTGTTCCTCCACCCCGCCATCAGCAGCTGGAGGCTGGCTGCTGGAGGCTGGCTGCTGCTCCTCCACCCCGCCATCACCAGCTGGAGGCTGGCTGCAGCTCCTGCACCCCGCCATCAGCTGCTGGAGGCTGCCTGCAGCTCCTGCACCCCGCCATCAGCTGCTGGAGGCTGGCTGCTGCTCCTGCACCCCGCCATCAGCTGCTGGAGGCTGGCTGCTGCTCCTCCACCCCACCATGACCTGCTGGAGGCTGGCTGCAGCTCCTCCCCCCCGCCATCAGCTGCTGGAGGCTGCCTGCAGCTCCTGCACCCCGCCATCAGCTGCTGGAGGCTGCCTGCAGCTCCTGCACCCCGCCATCAGCTGCTGGAGGCTGGCTGCAGCTCCTCCACCCCGCCATCAGCTGCTGGAGGCTGGCTTATGCTCCTCCACCCCGCCACCAGCTGCTGGAGGCTGGCTGCTGCTCCTGCACCCCGCCATCAGCTGCTGGAGGCTTCTGTTCCTCCACCCCGCCATCAGCAGCTGGAGGCTGGTTGCTGCTCCTCCACCCCGCCATCACCAGCTGGAGACTGGCTGCAGCTCCTGCACCCCGCCATCAGCTGCTGGAGGCTGCCTGGAGCTCCTGCACCCCTCCATCAGCTGCTGGAGGCTTCTGTTCCTTCACCCCACCATCAGCAGCTGGAGGCTGGCTGCTGGAGGCTGGCTGCTGCTCCTCCACCCCGCCATCACCAGCTGGAGGCTGGCTGAAGCTCCTGCACCCCGCCATCAGCTGCTGGAGGCTGCCAGCAGCTCCTGCACCCCGCCATCAGCTGCTGGAGGCAGGCTGCTGCTCCTCCACCCGACCATGACCTGCTGGAGGCTGGCTGCAGCTCCTCCACCCCGCCATCAGCTTCTGGAGGTTGCCTGCAGCTCCTGCACCCCGCCATCAGCTGCTGGAGGCTGCCTGCAGCTCCTGCACCCCGCCATCAGCTGCTGGAGGCTGGCTGCAGCTCCTGCAACCCGCCATCAGCTGCTGGAGGCTGCCTGGAGTTCCTGCACCCCGCCATCAGCTGCTGGAGGCTGGCTGCTGCTCCTGCACCCCGCCATCAGCTGCTGGAGGCTGGCTGCTGCTCCTCCACCCCACCATGACCTGCTGGAGGCTGGCTGCAGCTCCTCCACCCCGCCATCAGCTGCTGGAGGCTGCCTGCAGCTCCTGCACCCCGCCATCAGCTGCTGGAGGCTGCCTGCAGCTCCTGCACCCCGCCATCAGCTGCTGGAGGCTGGCTGCAGCTCCTCCACCCCGCCATCAGCTGCTGGAGGCTGGCTTCTGCTCCTCCACCCCGCCACCAGCTGCTGGAGGCTGGCTGCTGCTCCTGCACCCCGCCATCAGCTGCTGGAGGCTGGCTGCTGGAGGCTGGCTGCTGCTCCTCCACCCCGCCATCACCAGCTGGAGGCTGCCTGCAGCTCCTGCAAACCGCCATCAGCTGCTGGAGGCTGCCTGCAGCTCCTGCATCCCGCCATCAGCTGCTGGAGGCTGGCTGCTGCTCCGCACCCCGCCATCAGCTGCTGGAGGCTGGCTGCTGCTCCTCCACCCCACCATGACCTGCTGGAGGCTGGCTGCAGCTCCTCCACCCCGCCATCAGCTTCTGGAGGCTGCCTGCAGCTCCTGCACCCCGCCATCACCAGCTGGAGGCTGGCTGCAGCTCCTGCACCCCGCCATCAGCTGCTGGAGGCTGCCTGCAGCTCCTGCACCCCGCCATCAGCTGCTGTAGGCTGGCTGCTGCTCCTGCACCCCGCCATCAGCTGCTGGAGGCTGGCTGCTGCTCCTCCACCCCGCCATCAGCTGCTGGAGGCGGGCTGCAGCTCCTGCACCCCGCCATCAGCTGCTGGAGGCTGGCTTCTGCTCCTCCACCCCGCCACCAGCTGCTGGAGGCTGGCTGCTGCTCCTGCACCCCGCCATCAGCTGCTGGAGGCTTCTGTTCCTCCACCCCGCCATCAGCAGCTGGAGGCTGGCTGATGGAGGCTGGCTGCTGCTCCTCCACCCCGCCATCACCAGCTGGAGGCTGGCTGCAGCTCCTGCACCCCGCCATCAGCTGCTGGAGGCTGCCTGGATCTCCTGCACCCCGCCATCAGCTGCTGGAGGCTTCTGTTCCTCCACCCCGCCATCAGCAGCTGGAGGCTGGCTGCTGGAGGCTGGCTGCTGCTCCTCCACCCCGCCATCACCATCTGGAGGCTGGCTGCAGCTCCTGCACCCCGCCATCAGCTGCTGGAGGCTGCCTGGAGCTCCTGCACCCCGCCATCAGCTGCTGGAGGCTTCTGTTCCTCCACCCCGCCATCAGCAGCTGGAGGCTGGCTGCTGGAGGCTGGCTGCTGCTCCTCCACCCCGCCATCACCAGCTGGAGGCTGGCTGCAGCTCCTGCACCCCGCCATCAGCTGCTGGAGGCTGCCTGCAGCTCCTGCACCCCGCCATCAGCTGCTGGAGGCTGGCTGCTGCTCCTGCACCCCGCCATCAGCTGCTGGAGGCTGGCTGCTGCTCCTCCACCCCACCATGACCTGCTGGAGGCTGGCTGCAGCTCCTCCACCCCGCCATCAGCTGCTGGAGGCTGCCTGCAGCTCCTGCACCCCGCCATCAGCTGCTGGAGGCTGCCTGCAGCTCCTGCACCCCGCCATCAGCTGCTGGAGGCTGGCTGCAGCTCCTCCACCCCGCCATCAGCTGCTGGAGGCTGGCTTATGCTCCTCCACCCCGCCACCAGCTGCTGGAGGCTGGCTGCTGCTCCTGCACCCCGCCATCAGCTGCTGGAGGCTTCTGTTCCTCCACCCCGCCATCAGCAGCTGGAGGCTGGCTGCTGGAGGCTGGTTGCTGCTCCTCCACCCCGCCATCACCAGCTGGAGACTGGCTGCAGCTCCTGCACCCCGCCATCAGCTGCTGGAGGCTGCCTGGAGCTCCTGCACCCCTCCATCAGCTGCTGGAGGCTTCTGTTCCTCCACCCCGCCATCAGCAGCTGGAGGCTGGCTGCTGGAGGCTGGCTGCTGCTCCTCCACCCCGCCATCACCAGCTGGAGGCTGGCTGAAGCTCCTGCACCCCGCCATCAGCTGCTGGAGGCTGCCAGCAGCTCCTGCACCCCGCCATCAGCTGCTGGAGGCAGGCTGCTGCTCCTCCACCCGACCATGACCTGCTGGAGGCTGGCTGCAGCTCCTCCACCCCGCCATCAGCTGCTGGAGGTTGCCTGCAGCTCCTGCACCCCGCCATCAGCTGCTGGAGGCTGCCTGCAGCTCCTGCACCCCGCCATCAGCTGCTGGAGGCTGGCTGCTGCTCCTGCACCCCGCCATCAGCTGCTGGAGGCTGGCTGCTGCTCCTCCACCCCACCATGACCTGCTGGAGGTTGGCTGCAGCTCCTCCACCCCGCCATCAGCTGCTTTAGGCTGCCTGCAGCTCCTGCACCCCACCATCAGCTGCTGGAGGCTGCCTGCAGCTCCTGCAGCCCGCCATCAGCTGCTGGAGGCTGGCTGCAGCTCCTCCACCCCGCCATCAGCTGCTGGAGGCTGGCTTCTGCTCCTCCACCCCGCCACCAGCTGCTGGAGGCTGGCTGCTGCTCCTGCACCCCGCCATCAGCTGCTGGAGGCTTCTGTTCCTCCACCCCGCCATCAGCAGCTGGAGGCTGGCTGATGGAGGCTGGCTGCTGCTCCTCCACCCCGCCATCACCAGCTGGAGGCTGGCTGCAGCTCCTGCACCCCGCCATCAGCTGCTGGAGGCTGCCTGGATCTCCTGCACCCCGCCATCAGCTGCTGGAGGCTTCTGTTCCTCCACCCCGCCA
Organism: Nothobranchius furzeri; assembly: GCF_043380555.1. Classification (NCBI taxonomy): domain Eukaryota; kingdom Metazoa; phylum Chordata; class Actinopteri; order Cyprinodontiformes; family Nothobranchiidae; genus Nothobranchius; species Nothobranchius furzeri. The sequence goes on from NW_027223040.1 coordinate 338,633, forward strand.
TCAGCAGCTGAAGGCTGGCTGCTGGAGGCTGGCTGCTGCTCCTCCACCCCGCCATCACCAGCTGGAGGCTGGCTGCAGCTCCTGCACCCCGCCATCAGCTGCTGGAGGCTGCCTGGAGCTCCTGCACCCCGCCATCAGCTGCTGGAGGCTGCCTGCAGCTCCTGCACCCCGCCATCAGCTGCTGGAGGCTGCCTGGAGCTCCTGCACCCCGCCATCAGCTGCTGGAGGCTTCTGTTCCTCCACCCCGCCATCAGCAGCAGGAGGCTGGCTGCTGGAGGCTGGCTGCTGCTCCTCCACCCCGCCATCACCAGCGGGAGGCTGACTGCAGCTCCTGCACCCCGCCATCAGCTGCTGGAGGCTGGCTGCAGCTCCTCCACCCCTCCATCAGCTGCTGGAGGCTGGCTTCTGCTCCTCCACCCCGCCACCAGCTGCTGGAGGCTGGCTGCTGCTCCTGCACCCCGCCATCAGCTGCTGGAGGCTTCTGTTCCTCCACCCCGCCATCAGCAGCTGGAGGCTGGCTGCTGCTCCTCCACCCCGCCATCACCAGCTGGAGGCTGGCGGCAGCTCCTGCACCCCGCCATCAGCTGCTGGAGGCTTCTGTTCCTCCACCCCGCGATCAGCAGCTGGAGGCTGGCTGCTGGAGGCTGGCTGCAGCTCCTGCACCCCGCCATCAGCTGCTGTAGGCTGCCTGGAGCTCCTGTGCTCCACCATCAGCTGCTGGAGGCTGGCTGCTGCTCCTGCACCCCGCCATCAGCTGCTGGAGGCTGGCTGCTGCTCCTCCACCCCACCATGACCTGCTGGAGGCTGGCTGCAGCTCCTCCACCCCGCCATCAGCTGCTGGAGGCTGCCTGCAGCTCCTGCACCCCGCCATCAGCTGCTGGAGGCTGCCTGCAGCTCCTGCACCCCGCCATCAGCTGCTGGAGGCTGGCTGCAGCTCCTCCACCCCGCCATCAGCTGCTGGAGGCTGGCTTCTGCTCCTCCACCCCGCCACCAGCTGCTTGAGGCTGGCTGCTGCTCCTGCACCCCGCCATCAGCTGCTGGAGGCTTATGTTCCTCCACCCCGGCATCAGCAGCTGGAGGCTGGCTGCTGGAGGCTGGCTGCTGCTCCTCCACCCCGCCATCACCAGCTGGAGGCTGGCTGCAGCTCCTGCACCCCGCCATCAGCTGCTGGAGGCTGCCTGCAGCTCCTGCACCCCACCATCAGCTGCTGGAGGCTGGCTGCTGCTCCTGCACCCCGCCATCAGCTGCTGGCGGCTGGCTGCTGCTCCTCCACCCCACCATGACCTGCTGGAGGCTGGCTGCAGCTCCTCCACCCCACCATCAGCTTCTGGAGGCTGCCTGCAGCTCCTGCACCCCGCCATCACCAGCTGGAGGCTGGCTGCAGCTCCTGCACCCCGCCATCAGCTGCTGGAGGCTGCCTGCAGCTCCTGCACCCCGCCATCAGCTGCTGGAGGCTGGCTGCTGCTCCTCCACCCCACCATGACCTGCTGGAGGCTGGCTGCAGCTCCTCCACCCCGCCATCAGCTGCTTTAGGCTGCCTGCAGCTCCTGCACCCCACCATCAGCTGCTGGAGGCTGCCTGCAGCTCCTGCAGCCCGCCATCAGCTGCTGGAGGCTGGCTGCAGCTCCTCCACCCCGCCATCAGCTGCTGGAGGCTGGCTGAAGCTCCTGCACCCCGCCATCAGCTGCTGGAGGCTGCCAGCAGCTCCTGCACCCCGCAATCAGCTGCTGGAGGCTGGCTGCTGCTCCTGCACCCCGCCATCAGCTGCTGGAGGCTGGCTGCTGCTCCTCCACCCCACCATGACCTGCTGGAGGCTGGCTGCAGCACCTCCACCCCGCCATCAGCTGCTTTAGGCTGCCTGCAGCTCCTGCACCCCACCATCAGCTGCTGGAGGCTGCCTGCAGCTCCTGCACCCCGCCATCAGCTGCTGGAGGCTGGCTGCAGCTCCTCCACCCCGCCATCAGCTGCTGGAGGCTGGCTTCTGCTCCTCCACCCCGCCACCAGCTGCTGGAGGCTTCTGTTCCTCCACCCCGCCATCAGCAGCTGGAGGCTGGCTGATGGAGGCTGGCTGCTGCTCCTCCACCCCGCCATCACCAGCTGGAGGCTGGCTGCAGCTCCTGCACCCCGCCATCAGCTGCTGGAGGCTGCCTGGATCTCCTGCACCCCGCCATCAAATGCTGGAGGCTTCTGTTCCTCCACCCCGCCATCAGCAGCTGGAGGCTGGCTGCTGGAGGCTGGCTGCTGCTCCTCCACCCCGCCATCACAAGCTGGAGGCTGGCTGCAGCTCCTGCACCCCGCCATCAGCTGCTGGAGGCTGCCTGGAGCTCCTGCGTCCCACCATCAGCTGCTGGAGGTTGGCTGCTGCTCCTGCACCCCGCCATCAGCTGCTGGAGGCTGGCTGCTGCTCCTCCAACCCACCATGACCTGCTGGAGGCTGGCTGCAGCTCCTCCACCCCGCCATCAGCTGCTGGAGGCTGCCTGCAGCTCCTGCACCCCACCATCAGCTGCTGGAGGCTGCCTGCAGCTCCTGCACCCCGCCATCAGCTGCTGGAGGCTGGCTGCAGCTCCTCCACCCGCCATCAGCTGCTGGAGGCTGCCTGCAGCTCCTGCACCCCGCCATCAGCTGCTGGAGGCTGGCTGCAGCTCCTCCACCCCGCCATCAGCTGCTGGAGGCTGGCTTCTGCTCCTCCACCCCGCCACCAGCTGCTTGAGGCTGGCTGCTGCTCCTGCACCCCGCCATCAGCTGCTGGAGGCTTCTGTTCCTCCACCCCGGCATGAGCAGCTGGAGGCTGGCTGCTGGAGGCTGGCTGCTGCTCCTCCACCCCGCCATCACCAGCTGGAGGCTGGCTGCAGCTCCTGCACCCCGCCATCAGCTGCTGGAGGATGCCTGCAGCTCCTGCACCCCGCCATCAGCTGCTGGAGGCTGGCTGCTGCTCCTGCACCCCGCCATCAGCTGCTGGAGGCTGGCTGCTGCTCCTCCACCCCACCATGACCTGCTGGAGGCTGGCTGCAGCTCCTCCACCCCACCATCAGCTTCTGGAGGCTGCCTGCAGCTCCTGCACCCCGCCATCACCAGCTGGAGGCTGGCTGCAGCTCCTGCACCCCGCCATCAGCTGCTGGAGGCTGCCTGCAGCTCCTGCACCCCGCCATCAGCTGCTGGAGGCTGGCTGCTGCTCCTCCACCCCACCATGACCTGCTGGAGGCTGGCTGCAGCTCCTCCACCCCGCCATCAGCTGCTTTAGGCTGCCTGCAGCTCCTGCACCCCACCATCAGCTGCTGGAGGCTGCCTGCAGCTCCTGCAGCCCGCCATCAGCTTCTGGAGGCTGGCTGCAGCTCCTCCACCCCGCCATCAGCTGCTGGAGGCTGGCTGAAGCTCCTGCACCCCGCCATCAGCTGCTGGAGGCTGCCAGCAGCTCCTGCACCCCGCCATCAGCTGCTGGAGGCTGGCTGCTGCTCCTGCACCCCGCCATCAGCTGCTGGAGGCTGGCTGCTGCTCCTCCACCCCACCATGACCTGCTGGAGGCTGGCTGCAGCACCTCCGACCCGCCATCAGCTGCTTTAGGCTGCCTGCAGCTCCTGCACCCCACCATCAGCTGCTGGAGGCTGGCTGCAGCTCCTCCACCCCGCCATCAGCTGCTGGAGGCTGGCTTCTGCTCCTCCACCCCGCCACCAGCTGCTGGAGGCTTCTGTTCCTCCACCCCGCCATCAGCAGCTGGAGGCTGGCTGATGGAGGCTGGCTGCTGCTCCTCCACCCCGCCATCACCAGCTGGAGGCTGGCTGCAGCTCCTGCACCCCGCCATCAGCTGCTGGAGGCTGCCTGGATCTCCTGCACCCCGCCATCAAATGCTGGAGGCTTCTGTTCCTCCACCCCGCCATCAGCAGCTGGAGGCTGGCTGATGGAGGCTGGCTGCTGCTCCTCCACCCCGCCATCACAAGCTGGACGCTGGCTGCAGCTCCTGCACCCCGCCATCAGCTGCTGGAGGCTGCCTGGAGCTCCTGCGCCCCACCATCAGCTGCTGGAGGCTGGCTGCTGCTCCTGCACCCCGCCATCAGCTGCTGGAGGCTGGCTGCTGCTCCTCCACCCCACCATGACCTGCTGGAGGCTGGCTGCAGCTCCTCCACCCCGCCATCAGCTGCTGGAGGCTGCCTGCAGCTCCTGCACCCCACCATCAGCTGCTGGAGGCTGCCTGCAGCTCCTGCACCCCGCCATCAGCTGCTGGAGGCTGGCTGCAGCTCCTCCACCCGCCATCAGCTGCTGGAGGCTGGCTTCTGCTCCTCCACCCCGCCACCAGCTGCTTGAGGCTGGCTGCTGCTCCTGCACCCCGCCATCAGCTGCTGGAGGCTTCTGTTCCTCCACCCCGCCATCAGCAGCTGGAGGCTGGCTGCTGGAGGCTGGCTGCTGCTCCTCCACCCCGCCATCAGCTGCTGGAGGCTGGCTGCAGCTCCTGCACCCCGCCATCAGCTGCTGGAGGCTGCCTGGAGCTCCTGCACCCCGCCATCAGCTGCTGGAGGCTTCTGTTCCTCCACCCCGCCATCAGCAGCTGGAGGCTGGCTGCTGGAGGCTGGCTGCTGCTCCTCCACCCCGCCATCACCAGCTGGAGGCTGGCTGCAGCTCCTGCACCCCGCCATCAGCTGCTGGAGGCTGCCTGCAGCTCCTGCACCCCGCCATCAGCTGCTGGAGGCTGGCTGCTGCTCCTGCACCCCGCCATCAGCTGCTGGAGGCTGGCTGCTGCTCCTCCACCCCACCATGACCTGCTGGAGGCTGGCTGCAGCTCCTCCACCCGCCATCAGCTGCTGGAGGCTGGCTTCTGCTCCTCCACCCCGCCACCAGCTGCTTGAGGCTGGCTGCTGCTCCTGCACCCCGCCATCAGCTGCTGGAGGCTTCTGTTCCTCCACCCCGCCATCAGCAGCTGGAGGCTGGCTGCTGGAGGCTGGCTGCTGCTCCTCCACCCCGCCATCAGCAGCTGGAGGCTGGCTGCAGCTCCTGCACCCCGCCATCAGCTGCTGGAGGCTGCCTGGAGCTCCTGCACCCCGCCATCAGCTGCTGGAGGCTTCTGTTCCTCCACCCCGCCATCAGCAGCTGGAGGCTGGCTGCTGGAGGCTGGCTGCTGCTCCTCCACCCCGCCATCACCAGCTGGAGGCTGGCTGCAGCTCCTGCACCCCGCCATCAGCTGCTGGAGGCTGCCTGCAGCTCCTGCACCCCGCCATCAGCTGCTGGAGGCTGGCTGCTGCTCCTGCACCCCGCCATCAGCTGCTGGAGGCTGGCTGCTGCTCCTCCACCCCACCATGACCTGCTGGAGGCTGGCTGCAGCTCCTCCACCCCGCCATCAGCTGCTGGAGGCTGCCTGCAGCTCCTGCACCCCGCCATCAGCTGCTGGAGGCTGCCTGCAGCTCCTGCACCCCGCCATCAGCTGCTGGAGGCTGGCTGCAGCTCCTCCACCCCGCCATCAGCTGCTGGAGGCTGGCTTATGCTCCTCCACCCCGCCACCAGCTGCTGGAGGCTGGCTGCTGCTCCTGCACCCCGCCATCAGCTGCTGGAGGCTTCTGTTCCTCCACCCCACCATCAGCAGCTGCAGGCTGGCTGCTGGAGGCTGGTTGCTGCTCCTCCACCCCGCCATCACCAGCTGGAGACTGGCTGCAGCTCCTGCACCCCGCCATCAGCTGCTGGAGGCTGCCTGGAGCTCCTGCACCCCGCCATCAGCTGCTGGAGGCTTCTGTTCCTCCACCCCGCCATCAGCAGCTGGAGGCTGGCTGCTGGAGGCTGGCTGCTGCTCCTCCACCCCGCCATCACCAGCTGGAGGCTGGCTGAAGCTCCTCCACCCCGCCATCAGCTGCTGGAGGCTGCCTGCAGCTCCTGCACCCCGCCATCAGCTGCTGGAGGCTGCCTGCAGCTCCTGCTCCCCGCCATCAGCTGCTGGAGGCTGGCTGCAGCTCCTGCACCCCGCCATCAGCTGCTGGAGGCTGCCTGGAGATCCTGCACCCCGCCATCAGCTGCTGGAGGCTGGCTGCTCTCCTGCACCCCGCCATCAGCTGCTGGAGGCTGGCTGCTGCTCCTCCACCCCACCATGACCTGCTGGAGGCTGGCTGCAGCTCATCCACCCCGCCATCAGCTGCTGGAGGCTGCCTGCAGCTCCTGCACCCAGCCATCAGCTGCTGGAGGCTGCCTGCAGCTCCTGCACTTCGCCATCAGCTGCTGGAGGCTGGCTGAAGCTCCTCCACCCCGCCATCAGCTGCTGGAGGCTGGCTTCTGCTCCTCCACCCCGCCACCAGCTGCTGGAGGCTGGCTGCTGCTCCTGCACCCCGCCATCAGCTGCTGGAGGCTGGCTGCTGGAGGCTGGCTGCTGCTCCTCCACCCCGCCATCACCAGCTGGAGGCTGGCTGCAGCTCCTGCACCCCGCCATCAGCTGCTGGAGGCTGGCTGCAGCTCCTCCACCCCTCCATCAGCTGCTGGAGGCTGGCTTCTGCTCCTCCACCCCGCCACCAGCTGCTGGAGGCTGGCTGCTGCTCCTGCACCCCGCCATCAGCTGCTGGAGGCTTCTGTTCCTCCACCCCGCCATCAGCAGCTGGAGGCTGGCTGCTGCTCCTCCACCCCGCCATCACCAGCTGGAGGCTGGCGGCAGCTCCTGCACCCCGCCATCAGCTGCTGGAGGCTTCTGTTCCTCCACCCCGCCATCAGCAGCTGGAGGCTGGCTGCTGGAGGCTGGCTGCAGCTCCTGCACCCCGCCATCAGCTGCTGTAGGCTGCCTGGAGCTCCTGTGCCCCACCATCAGCTGCTGGAGGCTGGCTGCTGCTCCTGCACCCCGCCATCAGCTGCTGGAGGCTGGCTGCTGCTCCTCCACCCCACCATGACCTGCTGGAGGCTGGCTGCAGCTCCTCCACCCCGCCATCAGCTGCTGGAGGCTGCCTGCAGCTCCTGCACCCCGCCATCAGCTGCTGGAGGCTGCCTGCAGCTCCTGCACCCCGCCATCAGCTGCTGGAGGCTGGCTGCAGCTCCTCCACCCCGCCATCAGCTGCTGGAGGCTGGCTTCTGCTCCTCCACCCCGCCACCAGCTGCTTGAGGCTGGCTGCTGCTCCTGCACCCCGCCATCAGCTGCTGGAGGCTTATGTTCCTCCACCCCGGCATCAGCAGCTGGAGGCTGGCTGCTGGAGGCTGGCTGCTGCTCCTCCACCCCGCCATCACCAGCTGGAGGCTGGCTGCAGCTCCTGCACCCCGCCATCAGCTGCTGGAGGCTGCCTGCAGCTCCTGCACCCCACCATCAGCTGCTGGAGGCTGGCTGCTGCTCCTGCACCCCGCCATCAGCTGCTGGCGGCTGGCTGCTGCTCCTCCACCCCACCATGACCTGCTGGAGGCTGGCTGCAGCTCCTCCACCCCACCATCAGCTTCTGGAGGCTGCCTGCAGCTCCTGCACCCCGCCATCACCAGCTGGAGGCTGGCTGCAGCTCCTGCACCCCGCCATCAGCTGCTGGAGGCTGCCTGCAGCTCCTGCACCCCGCCATCAGCTGCTGGAGGCTGGCTGCTGCTCCTCCACCCCACCATGACCTGCTGGAGGCTGGCTGCAGCTCCTCCACCCCGCCATCAGCTGCTTTAGGCTGCCTGCAGCTCCTGCACCCCACCATCAGCTGCTGGAGGCTGCCTGCAGCTCCTGCAGCCCGCCATCAGCTGCTGGAGGCTGGCTGCAGCTCCTCCACCCCGCCATCAGCTGCTGGAGGCTGGCTGAAGCTCCTGCACCCCGCCATCAGCTGCTGGAGGCTGCCAGCAGCTCCTGCACCCCGCAATCAGCTGCTGGAGGCTGGCTGCTGCTCCTGCACCCCGCCATCAGCTGCTGGAGGCTGGCTGCTGCTCCTCCACCCCACCATGACCTGCTGGAGGCTGGCTGCAGCACCTCCACCCCGCCATCAGCTGCTTTAGGCTGCCTGCAGCTCCTGCACCCCACCATCAGCTGCTGGAGGCTGCCTGCAGCTCCTGCACCCCGCCATCAGCTGCTGGAGGCTGGCTGCAGCTCCTCCACCCCGCCATCAGCTGCTGGAGGCTGGCTTCTGCTCCTCCACCCCGCCACCAGCTGCTGGAGGCTTCTGTTCCTCCACCCCGCCATCAGCAGCTGGAGGCTGGCTGATGGAGGCTGGCTGCTGCTCCTCCACCCCGCCATCACCAGCTGGAGGCTGGCTGCAGCTCCTGCACCCCGCCATCAGCTGCTGGAGGCTGCCTGGATCTCCTGCACCCCGCCATCAAATGCTGGAGGCTTCTGTTCCTCCACCCCGCCATCAGCAGCTGGAGGCTGGCTGCTGGAGGCTGGCTGCTTCTCCTCCACCCCGCCATCACAAGCTGGAGGCTGGCTGCAGCTCCTGCACCCCGCCATCAGCTGCTGGAGGCTGCCTGGAGCTCCTGCGTCCCACCATCAGCTGCTGGAGGCTGGCTGCTGCTCCTGCACCCCGCCATCAGCTGCTGGAGGCTGGCTGCTGCTCCTCCACCCCACCATGACCTGCTGGAGGCTGGCTGCAGCTCCTCCACCCCGCCATCAGCTGCTGGAGGCTGCCTGCAGCTCCTGCACCCCACCATCAGCTGCTGGAGGCTGCCTGCAGCTCCTGCACCCCGCCATCAGCTGCTGGAGGCTGGCTGCAGCTCCTCCACCCGCCATCAGCTGCTGGAGGCTGCCTGCAGCTCCTGCACCCCGCCATCAGCTGCTGGAGGCTGGCTGCAGCTCCTCCACCCCGCCATCAGCTGCTGGAGGCTGGCTTCTGCTCCTCCACCCCGCCACCAGCTGCTTGAGGCTGGCTGCTGCTCCTGCACCCCGCCATCAGCTGCTGGAGGCTTCTGTTCCTCCACCCCGGCATGAGGTGCTGGAGGCTGGCTGCTGGAGGCTGGCTGCTGCTCCTCCACCCCGCCATCACCAGCTGGAGGCTGGCTGCAGCTCCTGCACCCCGCCATCAGCTGCTGGAGGATGCCTGCAGCTCCTGCACCCCGCCATCAGCTGCTGGAGGCTGGCTGCTGCTCCTGCACCCCGCCATCAGCTGCTGGAGGCTGGCTGCTGCTCCTCCACCCCACCATGACCTGCTGGAGGCTGGCTGCAGCTCCTCCACCCCACCATCAGCTTCTGGAGGCTGCCTGCAGCTCCTGCACCCCGCCATCACCAGCTGGAGGCTGGCTGCAGCTCCTGCACCCCGCCATCAGCTGCTGGAGGCTGCCTGCAGCTCCTGCACCCCGCCATCAGCTGCTGGAGGCTGCCTGCAGCTCCTGCACCCCACCATCAGCTGCTGGAGGCTGCCTGCAGCTCCTGCAGCCCGCCATCAGCTGCTGGAGGCTGGCTGCAGCTCCTCCACCCCGCCATCAGCTGCTGGAGGCTGGCTGAAGCTCCTGCACCCCGCCATCAGCTGCTGGAGGCTGCCAGCAGCTCCTGCACCCCGCCATCAGCTGCTGGAGGCTGGCTGCTGCTCCTGCACCCCGCCATCAGCTGCTGGAGGCTGGCTGCTGCTCCTCCACCCCACCATGACCTGCTGGAGGCTGGCTGCAGCACCTCCGACCCGCCATCAGCTGCTTTAGGCTGCCTGCAGCTCCTGCACCCCACCATCAGCTGCTGGAGGCTGGCTGCAGCTCCTCCACCCCGCCATCAGCTGCTGGAGGCTGGCTTCTGCTCCTCCACCCCGCCACCAGCTGCTGGAGGCTTCTGTTCCTCCACCCCACCATCAGCAGCTGGAGGCTGGCTGATGGAGGCTGGCTGCTGCTCCTCCACCCCGCCATCACCAGCTGGAGGCTGGCTGCAGCTCCTGCACCCCGCCATCAGCTGCTGGAGGCTGCCTGGATCTCCTGCACCCCGCCATCAAATGCTGGAGGCTTCTGTTCCTCCACCCCGCCATCAGCAGCTGGAGGCTGGCTGCTGCTCCTCCACCCCGCCATCACAAGCTGGACGCTGGCTGCAGCTCCTGCACCCCGCCATCAGCTGCTGGAGGCTGCCTGGAGCTCCTGCGCCCCACCATCAGCTGCTGGAGGCTGGCTGCTGCTCCTGCACCCCGCCATCAGCTGCTGGAGGCTGGCTGCTGCTCCTCCACCCCACCATGACCTGCTGGAGGCTGGCTGCAGCTCCTCCACCCCGCCATCAGCTGCTGGAGGCTGCCTGCAGCTCCTGAACCCCACCATCAGCTGCTGGAGGCTGCCTGCAGCTCCTGCACCCCGCCATCAGCTGCTGGAGGCTGGCTGCAGCTCATCCACCCGCCATCAGCTGCTGGAGGCTGGCTTCTGCTCCTCCACCCCGCCACCAGCTGCTTGAGGCTGGCTGCTGCTCCTGCACCCCGCCATCAGCTGCTGGAGGCTTCTGTTCCTCCACCCCGCCATCAGCAGCTGGAGGCTGCCTGCTGGAGGCTGGCTGCTGCTCCTCCACCCCGCCATCAGCTGCTGGAGGCTGGCTGCAGCTCCTGCACCCCGCCATCAGCTGCTGGAGGCTGCCTGGAGCTCCTGCACCCCGCCATCAGCTGCTGGAGGCTTCTGTTCCTCCACCCCGCCATCAGCAGCTGGAGGCTGGCTGCTGGAGGCTGGCTGCTGCTCCTCCACCCCGCCATCACCAGCTGGAGGCTGGCTGCAGCTCCTGCACCCCGCCATCAGCTGCTGGAGGCTGCCTGCAGCTCCTGCACCCCGCCATCAGCTGCTGGAGGCTGGCTGCTGCTCCTGCACCCCGCCATCAGCTGCTGGAGGCTGGCTGCTGCTCCTCCACCCCACCATGACCTGCTGGAGGCTGGCTGCAGCTCCTCCACCCGCCATCAGCTGCTGGAGGCTGGCTTCTGCTCCTCCACCCCGCCACCAGCTGCTTGAGGCTGGCTGCTGCTCCTGCACCCCGCCATCAGCTGCTGGAGGCTTCTGTTCCTCCACCCCGCCATCAGCAGCTGGAGGCTGGCTGCTGGAGGCTGGCTGCTGCTCCTCCACCCCGCCATCAGCAGCTGGAGGCTGGCTGCAGCTCCTGCACCCCGCCATCAGCTGCTGGAGGCTGCCTGGAGCTCCTGCACCCCGCCATCAGCTGCTGGAGGCTTCTGTTCCTCCACCCCGCCATCAGCAGCTGGAGGCTGGCTGCTGGAGGCTGGCTGCTGCTCCTCCACCCCGCCATCACCAGCTGGAGGCTGGCTGCAGCTCCTGCACCCCGCCATCAGCTGCTGGAGGCTGCCTGCAGCTCCTGCACCCCGCCATCAGCTGCTGGAGGCTGGCTGCTGCTCCTGCACCCCGCCATCAGCTGCTGGAGGCTGGCTGCTGCTCCTCCACCCCACCATGACCTGCTGGAGGCTGGCTGCAGCTCCTCCACCCCGCCATCAGCTGCTGGAGGCTGCCTGCAGCTCCTGCACCCCGCCATCAGCTGCTGGAGGCTGCCTGCAGCTCCTGCACCCCGCCATCAGCTGCTGGAGGCTGGCTGCAGCTCCTACACCCCGCCATCAGCTGCTGGAGGCTGGCTTATGCTCCTCCACCCCGCCACCAGCTGCTGGAGGCTGGCTGCTGCTCCTGCACCCCGCCATCAGCTGCTGGAGGCTTCTGTTCCTCCACCCCACCATCAGCAGCTGCAGGCTGGCTGCTGGAGGCTGGTTGCTGCTCCTCCACCCCGCCATCACCAGCTGGAGACTGGCTGCAGCTCCTGCACCCCGCCATCAGCTGCTGGAGGCTGCCTGGAGCTCCTGCACCCCGCCATCAGCTGCTGGAGGCTTCTGTTCCTCCACCCCGCCATCAGCAGCTGGAGGCTGGCTGCTGGAGGCTGGCTGCTGCTCCTCCACCCCGCCATCACCAGCTGGAGGCTGGCTGAAGCTCCTCCACCCCGCCATCAGCTGCTGGAGGCTGCCTGCAGCTCCTGCACCCCGCCATCAGCTGCTGGAGGCTGCCTGCAGCTCCTGCTCCCCGCCATCAGCTGCTGGAGGCTGGCTGCAGCTCCTGCACCCCGCCATCAGCTGCTGGAGGCTGCCTGGAGATCCTGCACCCCGCCATCAGCTGCTGGAGGCTGGCTGCTCTCCTGCACCCCGCCATCAGCTGCTGGAGGCTGGCTGCTGCTCCTCCACCCCACCATGACCTGCTGGAGGCTGGCTGCAGCTCATCCACCCCGCCATCAGCTGCTGGAGGCTGCCTGCAGCTCCTGCACCCAGCCATCAGCTGCTGGAGGCTGCCTGCAGCTCCTGCACTTCGCCATCAGCTGCTGGAGGCTGGCTGAAGCTCCTCCACCCCGCCATCAGCTGCTGGAGGCTGGCTTCTGCTCCTCCACCCCGCCACCAGCTGCTGGAGGCTGGCTGCTGCTCCTGCACCCCGCCATCAGCTGCTGGAGGCTGGCTGCTGGAGGCTGGCTGCTGCTCCTCCACCCCGCCATCACCAGCTGGAGGCTGGCTGCAGCTCCTGCAAACCGCCATCAGCTGCTGGAGGCTGCCTGCAGCTCCTGCACCCCGCCATCAGCTGCTGGAGGCTGGCTGCTGCTCCTGCACCCCGCCATCAGCTGCTGGAGGCTGGCTGCTGCTCCTCCACCCCACCATGACCTGCTGGAGGCTGGCTGCAGCTCCTCCACCCCGCCATCAGCTTCTGGAGGCTGCCTGCAGCTCCTGCACCCCGCCATCACCAGCTGGAGGCTGGCTGCAGCTCCTGCACCCCGCCATCAGCTGCTGGAGGCTGCCTGCAGCTCCTGCACCCCGCCATCAGCTGCTGGAGGCTGGCTGCTGCTCCTGCACCCCGCCATCAGCTGCTGGAGGCTGGCTGCTGCTCCTCCACCCCACCATGACCTGCTGGAGGCTGGCTGCAGCTCCTCCACCCCGCCATCAGCTGCTTTAGGCTGCCTGCAGCTCCCGCACCCCACCATCAGCTGCTGGAGATTGCCTGCAGCTCCTGCACCCCGCCATCAGCTGCTGGAGGCTGGCTGCAGCTCCTCCACCCCGCCATCAGCTGCTGGAGGCTGGCTTCTGCTCCTCCACCCCGCCACCAGCTGCTGGAGGCTGGCTGCTGCTCCTGCACCCCGCCATCAGCTGCTGGAGGCTTATGTTCCTCCACCCCGCCATCAGCAGCTGGAGGCTGGCTGATGGAGGCTGGCTGCTGCTCCTCCACCCCGCCATCACCAGCTGGAGGCTGGCTGCAGCTCCTGCACCCCGCCATCAGCTGCTGGAGGCTGCCTGGATCTCCTGCGCCCCGCCATCAGCTGCTGGAGGCTTCTGTTCCTCCAGCCCGCCATCAGCAGCTGGAGGCTGGCTGCTGGAGGCTGGCTGCTGCTCCTCCACCCCGCCATCACCAGCTGGAGGCTGGCTGCAGCTCCTGCACCCCGCCATCAGCTGCTGGAGGCTGCCTGCAGCTCCTGCACCCCGCCATCAGCTGCTGGAGGCTGGCTGCAGCTCCTGCACTCCGCCATCAGCTGCTGGAGGCTGCCTGGAGTTCCTGCACCCCGCCATCAGCTGCTGGAGGCTGGCTGCTGCTCCTCCACCCCACCATGACCTGCTGGAGGCTGGCTGCAGCTCCTCCACCCCGCCATCAGCTGCTGGAGGCTGCCTGCAGCTCCTGCACCCCGCCATCAGCTGCTGGAGGCTGGCTGCAGCTCCTGCACCCCGCCATCAGCTGCTGGAGGCTGCCTGGAGTTCCTGCACCCCGCCATCAGCTGCTGGAGGCTGGCTGCAGCTCCTCCACCCCGCCATCAGCTGCTGGAGGCTGGCTTCTGCTCCTCCACCCCGCCACCAGCTGCTGGAGGCTGGCTGCTGCTCCTGCACCCCGCCATCAGCTGCTGGAGGCTGGCTGCTGGAGGCTGGCTGCTGCTCCTCCACCCCGCCATCACCAGCTGGAGGCTGGCTGCAGCTCCTGCAAACCGCCATCAGCTGCTGGAGGCTGCCTGCAGCTCCTGCACCCCGCCATCAGCTGCTGGAGGCTGGCTGCTGCTCCTGCACCCCGCCATCAGCTGCTGGAGGCTGGCTGCTGCTCCTCCACCCCACCATGACCTGCTGGAGGCTGGCTGCAGCTCCTCCACCCCGCCATCAGCTGCTGGAGGCTGGCTGAAGCTCCTGCACCCCGCCATCAGCTGCTGGAGGCTGCCAGCAGCTCCTGCACCCCGCCATCAGCTGCTGGAGGCTGGCTGCTGCTCCTGCACCCCGCCATCAGCTGCTGGAGGCTGGCTGCTGCTCCTCCACCCCACCATGACCTGCTGGAGGCTGGCTGCAGCACCTCCGACCCGCCATCAGCTGCTTTAGGCTGCCTGCAGCTCCTGCACCCCACCATCAGCTGCTGGAGGCTGGCTGCAGCTCCTCCACCCCGCCATCAGCTGCTGGAGGCTGGCTTCTGCTCCTCCACCCCGCCACCAGCTGCTGGAGGCTTCTGTTCCTCCACCCCGCCATCAGCAGCTGGAGGCTGGCTGATGGAGGCTGGCTGCTGCTCCTCCACCCCGCCATCACCAGCTGGAGGCTGGCTGCAGCTCCTGCACCCCGCCATCAGCTGCTGGAGGCTGCCTGGATCTCCTGCACCCCGCCATCAAATGCTGGAGGCTTCTGTTCCTCCACCCCGCCATCAGCAGCTGGAGGCTGGCTGCTGCTCCTCCACCCCGCCATCACAAGCTGGACGCTGGCTGCAGCTCCTGCACCCCGCCATCAGCTGCTGGAGGCTGCCTGGAGCTCCTGCGCCCCACCATCAGCTGCTGGAGGCTGGCTGCTGCTCCTGCACCCCGCCATCAGCTGCTGGAGGCTGGCTGCTGCTCCTCCACCCCACCATGACCTGCTGGAGGCTGGCTGCAGCTCCTCCACCCCGCCATCAGCTGCTGGAGGCTGCCTGCAGCTCCTGAACCCCACCATCAGCTGCTGGAGGCTGCCTGCAGCTCCTGCACCCCGCCATCAGCTGCTGGAGGCTGGCTGCAGCTCATCCACCCGCCATCAGCTGCTGGAGGCTGGCTTCTGCTCCTCCACCCCGCCACCAGCTGCTTGAGGCTGGCTGCTGCTCCTGCACCCCGCCATCAGCTGCTGGAGGCTTCTGTTCCTCCACCCCGCCATCAGCAGCTGGAGGCTGCCTGCTGGAGGCTGGCTGCTGCTCCTCCACCCCGCCATCACCAGCTGGAGGCTGGCTGCAGCTCCTGCACCCCGCCATCAGCTGCTGGAGGCTGCCTGCAGCTCCTGCACCCCGCCATCAGCTGCTGGAGGCTGGCTGCTGCTCCTGCACCCCGCCATCAGCTGCTGGAGGCTGGCTGCTGCTCCTCCACCCCACCATGACCTGCTGGAGGCTGGCTGCAGCTCCTCCACCCGCCATCAGCTGCTGGAGGCTGGCTTCTGCTCCTCCACCCCGCCACCAGCTGCTTGAGGCTGGCTGCTGCTCCTGCACCCCGCCATCAGCTGCTGGAGGCTTCTGTTCCTCCACCCCGCCATCAGCAGCTGGAGGCTGGCTGCTGGAGGCTGGCTGCTGCTCCTCCACCCCGCCATCAGCAGCTGGAGGCTGGCTGCAGCTCCTGCACCCCGCCATCAGCTGCTGGAGGCTGCCTGGAGCTCCTGCACCCCGCCATCAGCTGCTGGAGGCTTCTGTTCCTCCACCCCGCCATCAGCAGCTGGAGGCTGGCTGCTGGAGGCTGGCTGCTGCTCCTCCACCCCGCCATCACCAGCTGGAGGCTGGCTGCAGCTCCTGCACCCCGCCATCAGCTGCTGGAGGCTGCCTGCAGCTCCTGCACCCCGCCATCAGCTGCTGGAGGCTGGCTGCTGCTCCTGCACCCCGCCATCAGCTGCTGGAGGCTGGCTGCTGCTCCTCCACCCCACCATGACCTGCTGGAGGCTGGCTGCAGCTCCTCCACCCCGCCATCAGCTGCTGGAGGCTGCCTGCAGCTCCTGCACCCCGCCATCAGCTGCTGGAGGCTGCCTGCAGCTCCTGCACCCCGCCATCAGCTGCTGGAGGCTGGCTGCAGCTCCTACACCCCGCCATCAGCTGCTGGAGGCTGGCTTATGCTCCTCCACCCCGCCACCAGCTGCTGGAGGCTGGCTGCTGCTCCTGCACCCCGCCATCAGCTGCTGGAGGCTTCTGTTCCTCCACCCCACCATCAGCAGCTGCAGGCTGGCTGCTGGAGGCTGGTTGCTGCTCCTCCACCCCGCCATCACCAGCTGGAGACTGGCTGCAGCTCCTGCACCCCGCCATCAGCTGCTGGAGGCTGCCTGGAGCTCCTGCACCCCGCCATCAGCTGCTGGAGGCTTCTGTTCCTCCACCCCGCCATCAGCAGCTGGAGGCTGGCTGCTGGAGGCTGGCTGCTGCTCCTCCACCCCGCCATCACCAGCTGGAGGCTGGCTGAAGCTCCTCCACCCCGCCATCAGCTGCTGGAGGCTGCCTGCAGCTCCTGCACCCCGCCATCAGCTGCTGGAGGCTGCCTGCAGCTCCTGCTCCCCGCCATCAGCTGCTGGAGGCTGGCTGCAGCTCCTGCACCCCGCCATCAGCTGCTGGAGGCTGCCTGGAGATCCTGCACCCCGCCATCAGCTGCTGGAGGCTGGCTGCTCTCCTGCACCCCGCCATCAGCTGCTGGAGGCTGGCTGCTGCTCCTCCACCCCACCATGACCTGCTGGAGGCTGGCTGCAGCTCATCCACCCCGCCATCAGCTGCTGGAGGCTGCCTGCAGCTCCTGCACCCAGCCATCAGCTGCTGGAGGCTGCCTGCAGCTCCTGCACTTCGCCATCAGCTGCTGGAGGCTGGCTGAAGCTCCTCCACCCCGCCATCAGCTGCTGGAGGCTGGCTTCTGCTCCTCCACCCCGCCACCAGCTGCTGGAGGCTGGCTGCTGCTCCTGCACCCCGCCATCAGCTGCTGGAGGCTGGCTGCTGGAGGCTGGCTGCTGCTCCTCCACCCCGCCATCACCAGCTGGAGGCTGGCTGCAGCTCCTGCAAACCGCCATCAGCTGCTGGAGGCTGCCTGCAGCTCCTGCACCCCGCCATCAGCTGCTGGAGGCTGGCTGCTGCTCCTGCACCCCGCCATCAGCTGCTGGAGGCTGGCTGCTGCTCCTCCACCCCACCATGACCTGCTGGAGGCTGGCTGCAGCTCCTCCACCCCGCCATCAGCTTCTGGAGGCTGCCTGCAGCTCCTGCACCCCGCCATCACCAGCTGGAGGCTGGCTGCAGCTCCTGCACCCCGCCATCAGCTGCTGGAGGCTGCCTGCAGCTCCTGCACCCCGCCATCAGCTGCTGGAGGCTGGCTGCTGCTCCTGCACCCCGCCATCAGCTGCTGGAGGCTGGCTGCTGCTCCTCCACCCCACCATGACCTGCTGGAGGCTGGCTGCAGCTCCTCCACCCCGCCATCAGCTGCTTTAGGCTGCCTGCAGCTCCCGCACCCCACCATCAGCTGCTGGAGATTGCCTGCAGCTCCTGCACCCCGCCATCAGCTGCTGGAGGCTGGCTGCAGCTCCTCCACCCCGCCATCAGCTGCTGGAGGCTGGCTTCTGCTCCTCCACCCCGCCACCAGCTGCTGGAGGCTGGCTGCTGCTCCTGCACCCCGCCATCAGCTGCTGGAGGCTTATGTTCCTCCACCCCGCCATCAGCAGCTGGAGGCTGGCTGATGGAGGCTGGCTGCTGCTCCTCCACCCCGCCATCACCAGCTGGAGGCTGGCTGCAGCTCCTGCACCCCGCCATCAGCTGCTGGAGGCTGCCTGGATCTCCTGCGCCCCGCCATCAGCTGCTGGAGGCTTCTGTTCCTCCAGCCCGCCATCAGCAGCTGGAGGCTGGCTGCTGGAGGCTGGCTGCTGCTCCTCCACCCCGCCATCACCAGCTGGAGGCTGGCTGCAGCTCCTGCACCCCGCCATCAGCTGCTGGAGGCTGCCTGCAGCTCCTGCACCCCGCCATCAGCTGCTGGAGGCTGGCTGCAGCTCCTGCACTCCGCCATCAGCTGCTGGAGGCTGCCTGGAGTTCCTGCACCCCGCCATCAGCTGCTGGAGGCTGGCTGCTGCTCCTCCACCCCACCATGACCTGCTGGAGGCTGGCTGCAGCTCCTCCACCCCGCCATCAGCTGCTGGAGGCTGCCTGCAGCTCCTGCACCCCGCCATCAGCTGCTGGAGGCTGGCTGCAGCTCCTGCACCCCGCCATCAGCTGCTGGAGGCTGCCTGGAGTTCCTGCACCCCGCCATCAGCTGCTGGAGGCTGGCTGCAGCTCCTCCACCCCGCCATCAGCTGCTGGAGGCTGGCTTCTGCTCCTCCACCCCGCCACCAGCTGCTGGAGGCTGGCTGCTGCTCCTGCACCCCGCCATCAGCTGCTGGAGGCTGGCTGCTGGAGGCTGGCTGCTGCTCCTCCACCCCGCCATCACCAGCTGGAGGCTGGCTGCAGCTCCTGCAAACCGCCATCAGCTGCTGGAGGCTGCCTGCAGCTCCTGCACCCCGCCATCAGCTGCTGGAGGCTGGCTGCTGCTCCTGCACCCCGCCATCAGCTGCTGGAGGCTGGCTGCTGCTCCTCCACCCCACCATGACCTGCTGGAGGCTGGCTGCAGCTCCTCCACCCCACCATCAGCTTCTGGAGGCTGCCTGCAGCTCCTGCACCCCGCCATCACCAGCTGGAGGCTGGCTGCAGCTCCTGCACCCCGCCATCAGCTGCTGGAGGCTGCCTGCAGCTCCTGCACCCCGCCATCAGCTGCTGGAGGCTGGCTGCTGCTCCTGCACCCCGCCATCAGCTGCTGGAGGCTGGCTGCTGCTCCTCCACCCCACCATGACCTGCTGGAGGCTGGCTGCAGCTCCTCCACCCCGCCATCAGCTGCTTTAGGCTGCCTGCAGCTCCTGCACCCCACCATCAGCTGCTGGAGGCTGCCTGCAGCTCCTGCACCCCGCCATCAGCTGCTGGAGGCTGGCTGCAGCTCCTCCACCCCGCCATCAGCTGCTGGAGGCTGGCTTCTGCTCCTCCACCCCGCCACCAGCTGCTGGAGGCTGGCTGCTGCTCCTGCACCCCGCCATCAGCTGCTGGAGGCTTCTGTTCCTCCACCCCGCCATCAGCAGCTGGAGGCTGGCTGATGGAGGCTGGCTGCTGCTCCTCCACCCCGCCATCACCAGCTGGAGGCTGGCTGCAGCTCCTGCACCCCGCCATCAGCTGCTGGAGGCTGCCTGGATCTCCTGCACCCCGCCATCAGCTGCTGGAGGCTTCTGTTCCTCCACCCCGCCATCAGCAGCTGGAGGCTGGCTGCTGGAGGCTGGCTGCTGCTCCTCCACCCCGCCATCACCAGCTGGAGGCTGGCTGCAGCTCCTGCACCCCGCCATCAGCTGCTGGAGGCTGCCTGCAGCTCCTGCACCCCGCCATCAGCTGCTGGAGGCTGCCTGGAGCTCCTGCACCCCGCCATCAGCTGCTGGAGGCTTCTGTTCCTCCACCCCGCCATCAGCAGCTGGAGGCTGGCTGCTGGAGGCTGGCTGCTGCTCCTCCACCCCGCCATCACCAGCTGGAGGCTGGCTGCAGCTCCTGCACCCCGCCATCAGCTGCTGGAGGCTGCCTGGAGCTCCTGCACCCCGCCATCAGCTTCTGGAGGCTTCTGTTCCTCCACCCCGCCATCAGCAGCTGGAGGCTGGCTGCTGGAGGCTGGCTGCTGCTCCTCCACCCCGCCATCACAAGCTGGAGGCTGGCTGCAGCTCCTGCACCCCGCCATCAGCTGCTGGAGGCTGCCTGGAGCTCCTGCGCCCCACCATCAGCTGCTGGAGGCTGGCTGCTGCTCCTGCACCCCGCCATCAGCTGCTGGAGGCTGGCTGCTGCTCCTCCACCCCACCATGACCTGCTGGAGGCTGGCTGCAGCTCCTCCACCCCGCCATCAGCTGCTGGAGGCTGCCTGCAGCTCCTGCACCCCGCCATCAGCTGATGGAGGCTGCCTGCAGCTCCTGCACTCCGCCATCAGCTGCTGGAGGCTGGCTGCAGCTCCTCCACCCCGCCATCAGCTGCTGGAGGCTGGCTTCTGCTCCTCCACCCCGCCACCAGCTGCTTGAGGCTGGCTGCTGCTCCTGCACCCCACCATGACCTGCTGGAGGCTGGCTGCAGCTCCTCCACCCCGCCATCAGCTGCTGGAGGCTGCCTGCAGCTCCTGCACCCCGCCATCAGCTGCTGGAGGCTGCCTGCAGCTCCTGCACCCCGCCATCAGCTGCTGGAGGCTGGCTGCAGCTCCTCCACCCCGCCATCAGCTGCTGGAGGCTGGCTTCTGCTCCTCCACCCCGCCACCAGCTGCTGGAGGCTGGCTGCTGCTCCTGCACCCCGCCATCAGCTGCTGGAGGCTTCTGTTCCTCCACCCCGCCATCAGCAGCTGGAGGCTGGCTGCTGGAGGCTGGCTGCTGCTCCTCCACCCCGCCATCACCAGCTGGAGGCTGGCTGCAGCTCCTGCACCCCGCAATCAGCTGCTGGAGGCTGCCTGGAGCTCCTGCACCCCGCCATCAGCTGCTGGAGGCTTCTGTTCCTCCACCCCGCCATCAGCAGCTGGAGGCTGGCTGCTGGAGGCTGGCTGCTGCTCCTCCACCCCGCCATCACCAGCTGGAGGCTGGCTGCAGCTCCTGCACCCCGCCATCAGCTGCTGGAGGCTGCCTGCAGCTCCTGCACCCCGCCATCAGCTGCTGGAGGCTGGCTGCTGCTCCTGCACCCCGCCATCAGCTGCTGGAGGCTGGCTGCTGCTCCTCCACCCCACCATGACCTGCTGGAGGCTGGCTGCAGCTCCTCCACCCCGCCATCAGCTGCTGGAGGCTGCCTGCAGCTGCTGGAGGCTGCCTGCAGCTCCTGCACCGCGCCATCAGCTGCAGGAGGCTGGCTGCAGCTCCTCCACCCCGCCATCAGCTGCTGGAGGCTGGCTTCTGCTCCTCCACCCCGCCACCAGCTGCTGGAGGCTGGCTGCTGCTCCTGCACCCCACCATCAGCTGCTGGAGGCTTCTGTTCCTCCACCCCGCCATCAGCAGCTGGAGGCTGGCTGCTGGAGGCTGGCTGCTGCTCCTCCACCCCGCCATCACCAGCTGGAGGCTGGCTGCAGCTCCTGCACCCCGCCATCAGCTGCTGGAGGCTGCCTGGAGCTCCTGCACCCCGCCATCAGCTGCTGGAGGCTTCTGTTCCTCCACCCCGCCATCAGCAGCTGGAGGCTGGCTGCTGGAGGCTGGCTGCTGCTCCTCCACCCCGCCATCACCAGCTGGAGGCTGGCTGCAGCTCCTGCACCCCGCCATCAGCTGCTGGAGGCTGCCTGCAGCTCCTGCACCCCGCCATCAGCTGCTGGAGGCTGCCTGGAGCTCCTGCATCCCGCCATCAGCTGCTGGAGGCTTCTGTTCCTCCACCCCGCCATCAGCAGCTGGAGGCTGGCTGCTGGAGGCTGGCTGCTGCTCCTCCACCCCGCCATCACCAGCTGGAGGCTGGCGGCAGCTCCTGCACCCCGCCATCAGCTGCTGGAGGCTGCCTGGAGCTCCTGCACCCCGCCATCAGCTGCTGGAGGCTTCTGTTCCTCCACCCCGCCATCAGCAGCTGGAGGCTGGCTGCTGGAGGCTGGCTGCTGCTCCTCCACCCCGCCATCACCAGCTGGAGGCTGGCTGCAGCTCCTGCACCCCGCCATCAGCTGCTGGAGGCTGCCTGGAGCTCCTGCACCCCGCCATCAGCTGCTGGAGGCTTCTGTTCCTCCACCCCGCCATCAGCAGCTGGAGGCTGGCTGCTGGAGGCTGGCTGCTGCTCCTCCACCCCGCCATCACAAGCTGGAGGCTGGCTGCAGCTCCTGCACCCCGCCATCAGCTGCTGGAGGCTGCCTGGAGCTCCTGCGCCCCACCATCAGCTGCTGGAGGCTGGCTGCTGCTCCTGCACCCCGCCATCAGCTGCTGGAGGCTGGCTGCTGCTCCTCCACCCCACCATGACCTGCTGGAGGCTGGCTGCAGCTCCTCCACCCCGCCATCAGCTGCTGGAGGCAACCTGCAGCTCCTGCACCCCGCCATCAGCTGCTGGAGGCTGCCTGCAGCTCCTGCACCCCGCCATCAGCTGCTGGAGGCTGGCTGCAGCTCCTCCACCCCGCCATCAGCTGCTGGAGGCTGGCTTCTGCTCCTCCACCCCGCCACCAGCTGCTTGAAGCTGGCTGCTGCTCCTGCACCCCGCCATCAGCTGCTGGAGGCTTCTGTTCCTCCACCCCGCCATCAGCAGCTGGAGGCTGGCTGCTGGAGGCTGGCTGCTGCTCCTCCACCCCGCAATCACCATCTGGAGGCTGGCTGCAGCTCCTGCACCCCGCCATCAGCTGCTGGAGGCTGCCTGGAGCTCCTGCACCCCGCCATCAGCTGCTGGAGGCTTCTGTTCCTCCACCCCGCCATCAGCAGCTGGAGGCTGGCTGCTGGAGGCTGGCTGCTGCTCCTCCACCCCGCCATCACCAGCTGGAGGCTGGCTGCAGCTCCTGCACCCCGCCATCAGCTGCTGGAGGCTGCCTGCAGCTCCTGCACCCCGCCATCAGCTGCTGGAGGCTGGCTGCTGCTCCTGCACCCCGCCATCAGCTGCTGGAGGCTGGCTGCTGCTCCTCCACCCCACCATGACCTGCTGGAGGCTGGCTGCAGCTCCTCCACCCCGCCATCAGCTGCTGGAGGCTGCCTGCAGCTCCTGCACCCCGCCATCAGCTGCTGGAGGCTGCCTGCAGCTCCTGCACCCCGCCATCAGCTGCTGGAGGCTGGCTGCAGCTCCTCCACCCCGCCATCAGCTGCTGGAGGCTTGCTTATGCTCCTCCACCCGGCCACCAGCTGCTGGAGGCTGGCTGCTGCTCCTGCACCCCGCCATCAGCTGCTGGAGGCTTCTGTTCCTCCACCCCGCCATCAGCAGCTGGAGGCTGGCTGCTGGAGGCTGGTTGCTGCTCCTCCACCCCGCCATCACCAGCTGGAGACTGGCTGCAGCTCCTGCACCCCGCCATCAGCTGCTGGAGGCTGCCTGGAGCTCCTGCACCCCTCCATCAGCTGCTGGAGGCTTCTGTTCCTCCACCCCGCCATCAGCAGCTGGAGGCTGGCTGCTGGAGGCTGGCTGCTGCTCCTCCACCCCGCCATCACCAGCTGGAGGCTGGCTGCAGCTCCTGCACCCCGCCATCAGCTGCTGGAGGCTGCCTGCAGCTCCTGCACCCCGCCATCAGCACCTGGAGGCTGGCTGCTGCTCCTGCACCCCGCCATCAGCTGCTGGAGGCTGGCTGCTGCTCCTCCACCCCACAATGACCTGCTGGAGGCTGGCTGCAGCTCCTCCACCCCGCCATCAGCTGCTGGAGGCTGCCTGCAGCTCCTGCACCCCGCCATCAGCTGCTGGAGGCTGCCTGCAGCTCCTGCACCCCGCCATCAGCTGCTGGAGGCTGGCTGCAGCTCCTCCACCCCGCCATCAGCTGCTGGAGGCTGGCTTATGCTCCTCCACCCCGCCACCAGCTGCTGGAGGCTGGCTGCTGCTCCTGCACCCCGCCATCAGCTGCTGGAGGCTTCTGTTCCTCCACCCCGCCATCAGCAGCTGGAGGCTGGCTGCTGGAGGCTGGTTGCTGCTCCTCCACCCCGCCATCACCAGCTGGAGACTGGCTGCAGCTCCTGCACCCCGCCATCAGCTGCTGGAGGCTGCCTGGAGCTCCTGCACCCCTCCATCAGCTGCTGGAGGCTTCTGTTCCTCCACCCCGCCATCAGCAGCTGGAGGCTGGCTGCTGGAGGCTGGCTGCTGCTCCTCCACCCCGCCATCACCAGCTGGAGGCTGGCTGAAGCTCCTGCACCCCGCCATCAGCTGCTGGAGGCTGCCAGCAGCTCCTGCACCCCGCCATCAGCTGCTGGAGGCAGGCTGCTGCTCCTCCACCCGACCATGACCTGCTGGAGGCTGGCTGCAGCTCCTCCACCCCGCCATCAGCTGCTGGAGGTTGCCTGCAGCTCCTGCACCCCGCCATCAGCTGCTGGAGGCTGCCTGCAGCTCCTGCACCCCGCCATCAGCTGCTGGAGGCTGGCTGCAGCTCCTGCAACCCGCCATCAGCTGCTGGAGGCTGCCTGGAGGTCCTGCACCCCGCCATCAGCTGCTGGAGGCTGGCTGCTGCTCCTGCACCCCGCCATCAGCTGCTTGAGGCTGGCTGCTGCTCCTCCACCCCACCATGACCTGCTGGAGGCTGGCTGCAGCTCCTCCACCCCGCCATCAGCTGCTGGAGGCTGGCTGCAGCTCCTGCACCCCGCCATCAGCTGCTGGAGGCTGCCTGCAGCTCCTGCACCCCGCCGTCAGCTGCTGGAGGCTGGCTGCTGCTCCTGCACCCCGCCATCAGCTGCTGGAGGCTGGCTGCTGCTCCTCCACCCCACCATGACCTGCTGGAGGCTGGCTGCAGCTCCTCCACCCCGCCATCAGCTGCTTTAGGCTGCCTGCAGCTCCTGCACCCCACCATCAGCTGCTGGAGGCTGCCTGCAGCTCCTGCAGCCTGCCATCAGCTGCTGGAGGCTGGCTGCAGCTCCTCCACCCCGCCATCAGCTGCTGGAGGCTGGCTTCTGCTCCTCCACCCCGCCACCAGCTGCTGGAGGCTGGCTGCTGCTCCTGCACCCCGCCATCAGCTGCTGGAGGCTTCTGTTCCTCCACCCCGCCATCAGCAGCTGGAGGCTGGCTGATGGAGGCTGGCTGCTGCTCCTCCACCCCGCCATCACCAGCTGGAGGCTGGCTGCAGCTCCTGCACCCCGCCATCAGCTGCTGGAGGCTGCCTGGATCTCCTGCACCCCGCCATCAGCTGCTGGAGGCTTCTGTTCCTCCACCCCGCCATCAGCAGCTGAAGGCTGGCTGCTGGAGGCTGGCTGCTGCTCCTCCACCCCGCCATCACCAGCTGGAGGCTGGCTGCAGCTCCTGCACCCCGCCATTAGCTGCTGGAGGCTGCCTGCAGCTCCTGCACCCCGCCATCAGCTGCTGGAGGCTGCCTGGAGCTCCTGCACCCCGCCATCAGCTGCTGGAGGCTTCTGTTCCTCCACCCCGCCATCAGCAGCAGGAGGCTGGCTGCTGGAGGCTGGCTGCTGCTCCTCCACCCCGCCATCACCAGCGGGAGGCTGACTGCAGCTCCTGCACCCCGCCATCAGCTGCTGGAGGCTGGCTGCAGCTCCTCCACCCCTCCATTAGCTGCTGGAGGCTGGCTTCTGCTCCTCCACCCCGCCACCAGCTGCTGGAGGCTGGCTGCTGCTCCTGCACCCCGCCATCAGCTGCTGGAGGCTTCTGTTCCTCCACCCCGCCATCAGCAGCTGGAGGCTGGCGGCAGCTCCTGCACCCCGCCATCAGCTGCTGGAGGCTGCCTGGAGCTCCTGCACCCCGCCATCAGCTGCTGGAGGCTTCTGTTCCTCCACCCCGCCATCAGCAGCTGGAGGCTGGCTGCTGGAGGCTGGCTGCAGCTCCTGCACCCCGCCATCAGCTGCTGTAGGCTGCCTGGAGCTCCTGTGCCCCACCATCAGCTGCTGGAGGCTGGCTGCTGCTCCTGCACCCCGCCATCAGCTGCTGGAGGCTGGCTGCTGCTCCTCCACCCCACCATGACCTGCTGGAGGCTGGCTGCAGCTCCTCCACCCCGCCATCAGCTGCTGGAGGCTGCCTGCAGCTCCTGCACCCCGCCATCAGCTGCTGGAGGCTGCCTGCAGCTCCTGCACCCCGCCATCAGCTGCTGGAGGCTGGCTGCAGCTCCTCCACCCCGCCATCAGCTGCTGGAGGCTGGCTTCTGCTCCTCCACCCCGCCACCAGCTGCTTGAGGCTGGCTGCTGCTCCTGCACCCCGCCATCAGCTGCTGGAGGCTTATGTTCCTCCACCCCGGCATCAGCAGCTGGAGGCTGGCTGCTGGAGGCTGGCTGCTGCTCCTCCACCCCGCCATCACCAGCTGGAGGCTGGCTGCAGCTCCTGCACCCCGCCATCAGCTGCTGGAGGCTGCCTGCAGCTCCTGCACCCCGCCATCAGCTGCTGGAGGCTGGCTGCTGCTCCTGCACCCCGCCATCAGCTGCTGGAGGCTGGCTGCTGCTCCTCCACCCCACCATGACCTGCTGGAGGCTGGCTGCAGCTCCTCCACCCCACCATCAGCTTCTGGAGGCTGCCTGCAGCTCCTGCACCCCGCCATCACCAGCTGGAGGCTGGCTGCAGCTCCTGCACCCCGCCATCAGCTGCTGGAGGCTGCCTGCAGCTCCTGCACCCCGCCATCAGCTGCTGGAGGCTGGCTGCTGCTCCTCCACCCCACCATGACCTGCTGGAGGCTGGCTGCAGCTCCTCCACCCCGCCATCAGCTGCTTTAGGCTGCCTGCAGCTCCTGCACCCCACCATCAGCTGCTGGAGGCTGCCTGCAGCTCCTGCAGCCCGCCATCAGCTGCTGGAGGCTGACTGCAGCTCCTCAACCCCGCCATCAGCTGCTGGAGGCTGGCTGAAGCTCCTGCACCCCGCCATCAGCTGCTGGAGGCTGCCAGCAGCTCCTGCACCCCGCAATCAGCTGCTGGAGGCTGGCTGCTGCTCCTGCACCCCGCCATCAGCTGCTGGAGGCTGGCTGCTGCTCCTCCACCCCACCATGACCTGCTGGAGGCTGGCTGCAGCACCTCCACCCCGCCATCAGCTGCTTTAGGCTGCCTGCAGCTCCTGCACCCCACCATCAGCTGCTGGAGGCTGCCTGCAGCTCCTGCACCCCGCCATCAGCTGCTGGAGGCTGGCTGCAGCTCCTCCACCCCGCCATCAGCTGCTGGAGGCTGGCTTCTGCTCCTCCACCCCGCCACCAGCTGCTGGAGGCTTCTGTTCCTCCACCCCGCCATCAGCAGCTGGAGGCTGGCTGATGGAGGCTGGCTGCTGCTCCTCCACCCCGCCATCACCAGCTGGAGGCTGGCTGCAGCTCCTGCACCCCGCCATCAGCTGCTGGAGGCTGCCTGGATCTCCTGCACCCCGCCATCAAATGCTGGAGGCTTCTGTTCCTCCACCCCGCCATCAGCAGCTGGAGGCTGGCTGCTGGAGGCTGGCTGCTGCTCCTCCACCCCGCCATCACAAGCTGGAGGCTGGCTGCAGCTCCTGCACCCCGCCATCAGCTGCTGGAGGCTGCCTGGAGCTCCTGCGCCCCACCATCAGCTGCTGGAGGCCGACTGCTGCTCCTGCATCCCGCCATCAGTTGCTGGAGGCTTTGCTCTTCCACCCCACCATGACCTGCTGGAGGCTGGCTGCAGCTCCTCCACCCCGCCATCAGCTGCTGGAGGCTGCCTGCAGCTCCTGCACCCCACCAAGAGCTGCTGGAGGCTGCCTGCAGCTCCTGCACCCCGCCATCAGCTGCTGGAGGCTGGCTGCAGCTCCTCCACCCGCCATCAGCTGCTGGAGGCTGCCTGCAGCTCCTGCACCCCGCCATCAGCTGCTGGAGGCTGGCTGCAGCTCCTCCACCCCGCCATCAGCTGCTGGAGGCTGGCTTCTGCTCCTCTACCCCGCCACCAGCTGCTTGAGGCTGGCTGCTGCTCCTGCACCCCGCCATCAGCTGCTGGAGGCTTCTGTTCCTCCACCCCGGCATCAGCAGCTGGAGGCTGGCTGCTGGAGGCTGGCTGCTGCTCCTCCACCCTGCCATCACCAGCTGGAGGCTGGCTGCAGCTCCTGCACCCCGCCATCAGCTGCTGGAGGCTGCCTGCAGCTCCTGCACCCCGCCATCAGCTGCTGGAGGCTGGCTGCTGCTCCTGCACCCCGCCATCAGCTGCTGGAGGCTGGCTGCTGCTCCTCCACCCCACCATGACCTGCTGGAGGCTGGCTGCAGCTCCTCCACCCCACCATCAGCTTCTGGAGGCTGCCTGCAGCTCCTGCACCCCGCCATCACCAGCTGGAGGCTGGCTGCAGCTCCTGCACCCCGCCATCAGCTGCTGGACGCTGCCTGCAGCTCCTGCACCCCGCCATCAGCTGCTGGAGGCTGGCTGCTGCTCCTCCACCCAACCATGACCTGCTGGAGGCTGGCTGCAGCTCCTCCACCCCGCCATCAGCTGCTTTAGGCTGCCTGCAGCTCCTGCACCCCACCATCAGCTGCTGGAGGCTGCCTGCAGCTCCTGCAGCCCGCCATCAGCTGCTGGAGGCTGGCTGCAGCTCCTCCACCCCGCCATCAGCTGCTGGAGGCTGGCTGAAGCTCCTGCACCCCGCCATCAGCTGCTGGAGGCTGCCAGCAGCTCCTGCACCCCGCCATCAGCTGCTGGAGGCTGGCTGCTGCTCCTGCACCCCGCCATCAGCTGCTGGAGGCTGGCTGCTGCTCCTCCACCCCACCATGACCTGCTGGAGGCTGGCTGCAGCACCTCCGACCCGCCATCAGCTGCTTTAGGCTGCCTGCAGCTCCTGCACCCCACCATCAGCTGCTGGAGGCTGCCTGCAGCTCCTGCACCCCGCCATCAGCTGCTGGAGGCTGGCTGCAGCTCCTCCACCCCGCCATCAGCTGCTGGAGGCTGGCTTCTGCTCCTCCACCCCGCCACCAGCTGCTGGAGGCTTCTGTTCCTCCACCCCGCCATCAGCAGCTGGAGGCTGGCTGATGGAGGCTGGCTGCTGCTCCTCCACCCCGCCATCACCAGCTGGAGGCTGGCTGCAGCTCCTGCACCCCGCCATCAGCTGCTGGAGGCTGCCTGGATCTCCTGCACCCCGCCATCAAATGCTGGAGGCTTCTGTTCCTCCACCCCGCCATCAGCAGCTGGAGGCTGGCTGCTGGTTGCTGGCTGCTGCTCCTCCACCCCGACATCACAAGCTGGACGCTGGCTGCAGCTCCTGCACCCCGCCATCAGCTGCTGGAGGCTGCCTGGAGCTCCTGCGCCCCACCATCAGCTGCTGGAGGCTGGCTGCTGCTCCTGCACCCCGCCATCAGCTGCTGGAGGCTGGCTGCTGCTCCTCCACCCCACCATGACCTGCTGGAGGCTGGCTGCAGCTCCTCCACCCTGCCATCAGCTGCTGGAGGCTGCCTGCAGCTCCTGCACCCCACCATCAGCTGCTGGAGGCTGCCTGCAGCTCCTGCAGCCCGCCATCAGCTGCTGGAGGCTGGCTGCAGCTCCTCCACCCGCCATCAGCTGCTGGAGGCTGGCTTCTGCTCCTCCACCCCGCCACCAGCTGCTTGAGGCTGGCTGCTGCTCCTGCACCCCGCCATCAGCTGCTGGAGGCTTCTGTTCCTCCACCCCGCCATCAGCAGCTGGAGGCTGGCTGCTGGAGGCTGGCTGCTGCTCCTCCACCCCGCCATCAGCAGCTGGAGGCTGGCTGCAGCTCCTGCACCCCGCCATCAGCTGCTGGAGGCTGCCTGGAGCTCCTGCACCCCGCCATCAGCTGCTGGAGGCTTCTGTTCCTCCACCCCGCCATCAGCAGCTGGAGGCTGGCTGCTGGAGGCTGGCTGCTGCTCCTCCACCCCGCCATCACCAGCTGGAGGCTGGCTGCAGCTCCTGCACCCCGCCATCAGCTGCTGGAGGCTGCCTGCAGCTCCTGCACCCCGCCATCAGCTGCTGGAGGCTGGCTGCTGCTCCTGCACCCCGCCATCAGCTGCTGGAGGCTGGCTGCTGCTCCTCCACCCCACCATGACCTGCTGGAGGCTGGCTGCAGCTCCTCCACCCGCCATTAGCTGCTGGAGGCTGGCTTCTGCTCCTCCACCCCGCCACCAGCTGCTTGAGGCTGGCTGCTGCTCCTGCACCCCGCCATCAGCTGCTGGAGGCTTCTGTTCCTCCACCCCGCCATCAGCAGCTGGAGGCTGGCTGCTGGAGGCTGGCTGCTGCTCCTCCACCCCGCCATCAGCAGCTGGAGGCTGGCTGCAGCTCCTGCACCCCGCCATCAGCTGCTGGAGGCTGCCTGGAGCTCCTGCACCCCGCCATCAGCTGCTGGAGGCTTCTGTTCCTCCACCCCGCCATCAGCAGCTGGAGGCTGGCTGCTGGAGGCTGGCTGCTGCTCCTCCACCCCGCCATCACCAGCTGGAGGCTGGCTGCAGCTCCTGCACCCCGCCATCAGCTGCTGGAGGCTGCCTGCAGCTCCTGCACCCCGCCATCAGCTGCTGGAGGCTGGCTGCTGCTCCTGCACCCCGCCATCAGCTGCTGGAGGCTGGCTGCTGCTCCTCCACCCCACCATGACCTGCTGGAGGCTGGCTGCAGCTCCTCCACCCCGCCATCAGCTGCTGGAGGCTGCCTGCAGCTCCTGCACCCCGCCATCAGCTGCTGGAGGCTGCCTGCAGCTCCTGCACCCCGCCATCAGCTGCTGGAGGCTGGCTGCAGCTCCTCCACCCCGCCATCAGCTGCTGGAGGCTGGCTTATGCTCCTCCACCCCGCCACCAGCTGCTGGAGGCTGGCTGCTGCTCCTGCACCCCGCCATCAGCTGCTGGAGGCTTCTGTTCCTCCACCCCACCATCAGCAGCTGCAGGCTGGCTGCTGGAGGCTGGTTCCTGCTCCTCCACCCCGCCATCACCAGCTGGAGACTGGCTGCAGCTCCTGCACCCCGCCATCAGCTGCTGGAGGCTGCCTGGAGCTCCTGCACCCCGCCATCAGCTGCTGGAGGCTTCTGTTCCTCCACCCCGCCATCAGCAGCTGGAGGCTGGCTGCTGGAGGCTGGCTGCTGCTCCTCCACCCCGCCATCACCAGCTGGAGGCTGGCTGAAGCTCCTCCACCCCGCCATCAGCTGCTGGAGGCTGCCTGCAGCTCCTGCACCCCGCCATCAGCTGCTGGAGGCGGCCTGCAGCTCCTGCTCCCCGCCATCAGCTGCTGGAGGCTGGCTGCAGCTCCTGCACCCCGCCATCAGCTGCTGGAGGCTGCCTGGAGATCCTGCACCCCGCCATCAGCTGCTGGAGGCTGGCTGCTCTCCTGCACCCCGCCATCAGCTGCTGGAGGCTGGCTGCTGCTCCTCCACCCCACCATGACCTGCTGGAGGCTGGCTGCAGCTCATCCACCCCGCCATCAGCTGCTTGAGGCTGCCTGCAGCTCCTGCACCCAGCCATCAGCTGCTGGAGGCTGCCTGCAGCTCCTGCACCCCGCCATCAGCTGCTGGAGGCTGGCTGAAGCTCCTCCACCCCGCCATCAGCTGCTGGAGGCTGGCTTCTGCTCCTCCACCCCGCCACCAGCTGCTGGAGGCTGGCTGCTGCTCCTGCACCCCGCCATCAGCTGCTGGAGGCTGGCTGCTGGAGGCTGGCTGCTGCTCCTCCACCCCGCCATCACCAGCTGGAGGCTGGCTGCAGCTCCTGCAAACCGCCATCAGCTGCTGGAGGCTGCCTGCAGCTCCTGCACCCCGCCATCAGCTGCTGGAGGCTGGCTGCTGCTCCTCCACCCCACCATGACCTGCTGGAGGCTGGCTGCAGCTCCTCCACCCCGCCATCAGCTTCTGGAGGCTGCCTGCAGCTCCTGCACCCCGCCATCACCAGCTGGAGGCTGGCTGCAGCTCCTGCACCCCGCCATCAGCTGCTGGAGGCTGCCTGCAGCTCCTGCACCCCGCCATCAGCTGCTGGAGGCTGGCTGCTGCTCCTGCACCCCGCCATCAGCTGCTGGAGGCTGGCTGCTGCTCCTCCACCCCACCATGACCTGCTGGAGGCTGGCTGCAGCTCCTCCACCCCGCCATCAGCTGCTTTAGGCTGCCTGCAGCTCCCGCACCCCACCATCAGCTGCTGGAGATTGCCTGCAGCTCCTGCACCCCGCCATCAGCTGCTGGAGGCTGGCTGCAGCTCCTCCACCCCGCCATCAGCTGCTGGAGGCTGGCTTCTGCTCCTCCACCCCGCCACCAGCTGCTGGAGGCTGGCTGCTGCTCCTGCACCCCGCCATCAGCTGCTGGAGGCTTATGTTCCTCCACCCCGCCATCAGCAGCTGGAGGCTGGCTGATGGAGGCTGGCTGCTGCTCCTCCACCCCGCCATCACCAGCTGGAGGCTGGCTGCAGCTCCTGCACCCCGCCATCAGCTGCTGGAGGCTGCCTGGATCTCCTGCACCCTGCCATCAGCTGCTGGAGGCTTCTGTTCCTCCAGCCCGCCATCAGCAGCTGGAGGCTGGCTGCTGGAGCCTGGCTGCTGCTCCTCCACCCCGCCATCACCAGCTGGAGGCTGGCTGCAGCTCCTGCACCCCACCATCAGCTGCTGGAGGCTGCCTGCAGCTCCTGCACCCCGCCATCAGCTGCTGGAGGCTGGCTGCAGCTCCTGCACTCCGCCATCAGCTGCTGGAGGCTGCCTGGAGTTCCTGCACCCCGCCATCAGCTGCTGGAGGCTGGCTGCTGCTCCTCCACCCCACCATGACCTGCTGGAGGCTGGCTGCAGCTCCTCCACCCCGCCATCAGCTGCTGGAGGCTGCCTGCAGCTCCTGCACCCCGCCATCAGCTGCTGGAGGCTGGCTGCAGCTCCTGCACCCCGCCATCAGCTGCTGGAGGCTGCCTGGAGTTCCTGCACCCCGCCATCAGCTGCTGGAGGCTGGCTGCAGCTCCTCCACCCCGCCATCAGCTGCTGGAGGCTGGCTGCTGCTCCTGCACCCCGCCATCAGCTGCTGGAGGCTGGCTGCTGGAGGCTGGCTGCTGCTCCTCCACCCCGCCATCACCAGCTGGAGGCTGGCTGCAGCTCCTGCAAACCGCCATCAGCTGCTGGAGGCTGCCTGCAGCTCCTGCACCCCGCCATCAGCTGCTGGAGGCTGGCTGCTGCTCCTGCACCCCGCCATCAGCTGCTGGAGGCTGGCTGCTGCTCCTCCACCCCACCATGACCTGCTGGAGGCTGGCTGCAGCTCCTCCACCCCACCATCAGCTTCTGGAGGCTGCCTGCAGCTCCTGCACCCCGCCATCACCAGCTGGAGGCTGGCTGCAGCTCCTGCACCCCGCCATCAGCTGCTGGAGGCTGCCTGCAGCTCCTGCACCCCGCCATCAGCTGCTGGAGGCTGGCTGCTGCTCCTGCACCCCGCCATCAGCTGCTGGAGGCTGGCTGCTGCTCCTCCACCCCACCATGACCTGCTGGAGGCTGGCTGCAGCTCCTCCACCCCGCCATCAGCTGCTTTAGGCTGCCTGCAGCTCCTGCACCCCACCATCAGCTGCTGGAGGCTGCCTGCAGCTCCTGCACCCCGCCATCAGCTGCTGGAGGCTGGCTGCAGCTCCTCCACCCCGCCATCAGCTGCTGGAGGCTGGCTTCTGCTCCTCCACCCCGCCACCAGCTGCTGGAGGTTGGCTGCTGCTCCTGCACCCCGCCATCAGCTGCTGGAGGCTTCTGTTCCTCCACCCCGCCATCAGCAGCTGGAGGCTGGCTGATGGAGGCTGGCTGCTGCTCCTCCACCCCGCCATCACCAGCTGGAGGCTGGCTGCAGCTCCTGCACCCCGCCATCAGCTGCTGGAGGCTGCCTGCAGCTCCTGCACCCCGCCATCAGCTGCTGGAGGCTGCCTGGAGCTCCTGCACCCCGCCATCAGCTGCTGGAGGCTTCTGTTCCTCCACCCCGCCATCAGCAGCTGGAGGCTGGCTGCTGGAGGCTGGCTGCTGCTCCTCCACCCCGCCATCACCAGCTGGAGGCTGGCTGCAGCTCCTGCACCCCGCCATCAGCTTCTGGAGGCTGCCTGGAGCTCCTGCACCCCGCCATCAGCTTCTGGAGGCTTCTGTTCCTCCACCCCGCCATCAGCAGCTGGAGGCTGGCTGCTGGAGGCTGGCTGCTGCTCCTCCACCCCGCCATCACAAGCTGGAGGCTGGCTGCAGCTCCTGCACCCCGCCATCAGCTGCTGGAGGCTGCCTGGAGCTCCTGCGCCCCACCATCAGCTGCTGGAGGCTGGCTGCTGCTCCTGCACCCCGCCATCAGCTGCTGGAGGCTGGCTGCTGCTCCTCCACCCCACCATGACCTGCTGGAGGCTGGCTGCAGCTCCTCCACCCCGCCATCAGCTGCTGGAGGCTGCCTGCAGCTCCTGCACCCCGCCATCAGCTGATGGAGGCTGCCTGCAGCTCCTGCACTCCGCCATCAGCTGCTGGAGGCTGGCTGCAGCTCCTCCACCCCGCCATCAGCTGCTGGAGGCTGGCTTCTGCTCCTCCACCCCGCCACCAGCTGCTTGAGGCTGGCTGCTGCTCCTGCACCCCACCATGACCTGCTGGAGGCTGGCTGCAGCTCCTCCACCCCGCCATCAGCTGCTGGAGGC
Source organism: Nothobranchius furzeri (assembly GCF_043380555.1). Lineage (NCBI taxonomy): Eukaryota > Metazoa > Chordata > Actinopteri > Cyprinodontiformes > Nothobranchiidae > Nothobranchius > Nothobranchius furzeri. The sequence goes on from NW_027223040.1 coordinate 372,520, forward strand.
TGCCTGCAGCTCCTGCACCCCGCCATCAGCTGCTGGAGGCTGCCTGCAGCTCCTGCACCCCGCCATCAGCTGCTGGAGGCTGGCTGCAGCTCCTCCACCCCGCCATCAGCTGCTGGAGGCTGGCTTCTGCTCCTCCACCCCGCCACCAGCTGCTGGAGGCTGGCTGCTGCTCCTGCACCCCGCCATCAGCTGCTGGAGGCTTCTGTTCCTCCACCCCGCCATCAGCAGCTGGAGGCTGGCTGCTGGAGGCTGGCTGCTGCTCCTCCACCCCGCCATCACCAGCTGGAGGCTGGCTGCAGCTCCTGCACCCCGCAATCAGCTGCTGGAGGCTGCCTGGAGCTCCTGCACCCCGCCATCAGCTGCTGGAGGCTTCTGTTCCTCCACCCCGCCATCAGCAGCTGGAGGCTGGCTGCTGGAGGCTGGCTGCTGCTCCTCCACCCCGCCATCACCAGCTGGAGGCTGGCTGCAGCTCCTGCACCCCGCCATCAGCTGCTGGAGGCTGCCTGCAGCTCCTGCACCCCGCCATCAGCTGCTGGAGGCTGGCTGCTGCTCCTGCACCCCGCCATCAGCTGCTGGAGGCTGGCTGCTGCTCCTCCACCCCGCCATCACCAGCTGGAGGCTGGCTGCAGCTCCTGCACCCCGCCATCAGCTTCTGGAGGCTGCCTGCAGCTCCTGCACCCCGCCATCAGCTGCTGGAGGCTGCCTGGAGCTCCTGCACCCCGCCATCAGCTGCTGGAGGCTTCTGTTCCTCCACCCCGCCATCAGCAGCTGGAGGCTGGCTGCTGGAGGCTGGCTGCTGCTCCTCCACCCCGCCATCACCAGCTGGAGGCTGGCGGCAGCTCCTGCACCCCGCCATCAGCTGCTGGAGGCTGCCTGGAGCTCCTGCACCCCGCCATCAGCTGCTGGAGGCTTCTGTTCCTCCACCCCGCCATCAGCAGCTGGAGGCTGGCTGCTGGAGGCTGGCTGCTGCTCCTCCACCCCGCCATCACCAGCTGGAGGCTGGCTGCAGCTCCTGCACCCCGCCATCAGCTGCTGGAGGCTGCCTGGAGCTCCTGCACCCCGCCATCAGCTGCTGGAGGCTTCTGTTCCTCCACCCCGCCATCAGCAGCTGGAGGCTGGCTGCTGGAGGCTGGCTGCTGGAGGCTGGCTGCTGCTCCTCCACCCCGCCATCACAAGCTGGAGGCTGGCTGCAGCTCCTGCACCCCGCCATCAGCTGCTGGAGGCTGCCTGGAGCTCCTGCGCCCCACCATCAGCTGCTGGAGGCTGGCTGCTGCTCCTGCACCCCGCCATCAGCTGCTGGAGGCTGGCTGCTGCTTCTCCACCCCACCATGACCTGCTGGAGGCTGGCTGCAGCTCCTCCACCCCGCCATCAGCTGCTGGAGGCAACCTGCAGCTCCTGCACCCCGCCATCAGCTGCTGGAGGCTGCCTGCAGCTCCTGCACCCCGCCATCAGCTGCTCTAGGCTGGCTGCAGCTCCTCCAACCCGCCATCAGCTGCTGGAGGCTGGCTTCTGCTCCTCCACCCCGCCATCAGCTGCTGGAGGCTTCTGTTCCTCCACCCCGCCATCAGCAGCTGGAGGCTGGCTGCTGGAGGCTGGCTGCTGCTCCTCCACCCCGCAATCACCATCTGGAGGCTGGCTGCAGCTCCTGCACCCCGCCATCAGCTGCTGGAGGCTGCCTGGAGCTCCTGCACCCCGCCATCAGCTGCTGGAGGCTTCTGTTCCTCCACCCCGCCATCAGCAGCTGGAGGCTGGCTGCTGGAGGCTGGCTGCTGCTCCTCCACCCCGCCATCACCAGCTGGAGGCTGGCTGCAGCTCCTGCACCCCGCCATCAGCTGCTGGAGGCTGCCTGCAGCTCCTGCACCCCGCCATCAGCTGCTGGAGGCTGGCTGCTGCTCCTGCACCCCGCCATCAGCTGCTGGAGGCTGGCTGCTGCTCCTCCACCCCACCATGACCTGCTGGAGGCTGGCTGCAGCTCCTCCACCCCGCCATCAGCTGCTGGAGGCTGCCTGCAGCTCCTGCACCCCACCCTCAGCTGCCTGCAGCTCCTGCACCCCGCCATCAGCTGCTGGAGGCTGGCTGCAGCTCCTCCACCCCGCCATCAGCTGCTGGAGGCTGGCTTATGCTCCTCCACCCCGCCACCAGCTGCTGGAGGCTGGCTGCTGCTCCTGCACCCCGCCATCAGCTGCTGGAGGCTTCTGTTCCTCCACCCCGCCATCAGCAGCTGGAGGCTGGCTGCTGGAGGCTGGTTGCTGCTCCTCCACCCCGCCATCACCAGCTGGAGACTGGCTGCAGCTCCTGCACCCCGCCATCAGCTGCTGGAGGCTGCCTGGAGCTCCTGCACCCCTCCATCAGCTGCTGGAGGCTTCTGTTCCTCCACCCCGCCATCAGCAGCTGGAGGCTGGCTGCTGGAGGCTGGCTGCTGCTCCTCCACCCCGCCATCACCAGCTGGAGGCTGGCTGAAGCTCCTGCACCCCGCCATCAGCTGCTGGAAGCTGCCAGCAGCTCCTGCACCCCGCCATCAGCTGCTGGAGGCAGGCTGCTGCTCCTCCACCCGACCATGACCTGCTGGAGGCTGGCTGCAGCTCCTCCACCCGACCATGACCTGCTGGAGGCTGGCTGCAGCTCCTCCACCCCGCCATCAGCTGCTGGAGGCTGCCTGGAGTTCCTGCACCCCGCCATCAGCTGCTGGAGGCTGGCTGCTGCTCCTGCACCCCGCCATCAGCTGCTGGAGGCTGGCTGCTGCTCCTCCACCCCACCATGACCTGCTGGAGGCTGGCTGCAGCTCCTCCACCCCGCCATCAGCTGCTGGAGGCTGCCTGCAGCTCCTGCACCCCGCCATCAGCTGCTGGAGGCTGCCTGCAGCTCCTGCACCCCGCCATCAGCTGCTGGAGGCTGGCTGCAGCTCCTCCACCCCGCCATCAGCTGCTGGAGGCTGGCTTCTGCTCCTCCACCCCGCCACCAGCTGCTGGAGGCTGGCTGCTGCTCCTGCACCCCGCCATCAGCTGCTGGAGGCTGGCTGCTGCTCCTCCACCCCGCCATCACCAGCTGGAGGCTGGCTGCAGCTCCTGCAAACCGCCATCAGCTGCTGGAGGCTGCCTGCAGCTCCTGCACCCCGCCATCAGCTGCTGGAGGCTGGCTGCTGCTCCTGCACCCCGCCATCAGCTGCTGGAGGCTGGCTGCTGCTCCTCCACCCCACCATGACCTGCTGGAGGCTGGCTGCAGCTCCTCCACCCCGCCATCAGCTTCTGGAGGCTGCCTGCAGCTCCTGCACCCCGCCATCACCAGCTGGAGGCTGGCTGCAGCTCCTGCACCCCGCCATCAGCTGCTGGAGGCTGCCTGCAGCTCCTGCACCCCGCCATCAGCTGCTGGAGGCTGGCTGCTGCTCCTGCACCCCGCCATCAGCTGCTGGAGGCTGGCTGCTGCTCCTCCACCCCACCATGACCTGCTGGAGGCGGGCTGCAGCTCCTCCACCCCGCCATCAGCTGCTTTAGGCTGCCTGCAGCTCCTGCACCCCGCCATCAGCTGCTGGAGGCTGCCTGCAGCTCCTGCACCCCGCCATCAGCTGCTGGAGGCTGGCTGCAGCTCCTCCACCCCGCCATCAGCTGCTGGAGGCTGGCTTCTGCTCCTCCACCCCGCCACCAGCTGCTGGAGGCTGGCTGCTGCTCCTGCACCCCGCCATCAGCTGCTGGAGGCTTCTGTTCCTCCACCCCGCAATCAGCAGCTGGAGGCTGGCTGATGGAGGCTGGCTGCTGCTCCTCCACCCCGCCATCACCAGCTGGAGGCTGGCTGCAGCTCCTGCACCCCGCCATCAGCTGCTGGAGGCTGCCTGGATCTCCTGCACCCCGCCATCAGCTGATGGAGGCTTCTGTTCCACCACCCCGCCATCAGCAGCTGGAGGCTGGCTGCTGGAGGCTGGCTGCTGCTCCTCCACCCCGCCATCACCATCTGGAGGCTGGCTGCAGCTCCTGCACCCCGCCATCAGCTGCTGGAGGCTGCCTGGAGCTCCTGCACCCCGCCATCAGCTGCTGGAGGCTTCTGTTCCTCCACCCCGCCATCAGCAGCTGGAGGCTGGCTGCTGCTCCTCCACCCCGCCATCACCAGCTGGAGGCTGGCTGCAGCTCCTGCACCCCGCCATCAGCTGCTGGAGGCTGCCTGCAGCTCCTGCACCCCGCCATCAGCTGCTGGAGGCTGGCTGCTGCTCCTGCACCCCGCCATCAGCTGCTGGAGGCTGGCTGCTGCTCCTCCACCCCACCATGACCTGCTGGAGGCTGGCTGCAGCTCCTCCACCCCGCCATCAGCTGCTGGAGGCTGCCTGCAGCTCCTGCACCCCGCCATCAGCTGCTGGAGGCTGCCTGCAGCTTCTGCACCCCGCCATCAGCTGCTGGAGGCTGGCTGCAGCTCCTCCACCCCGCCATCAGCTGCTGGAGGCTGGCTTATGCTCCTCCACCCCGCCACCAGCTGCTGGAGGCTGGCTGCTGCTCCTGCACCCCGCCATCAGCTGCTGGAGGCTTCTGTTCCTCCACCCCGCCATCAGCAGCTGGAGGCTGGCTGCTGGAGGCTGGTTGCTGCTCCTCCACCCCGCCATCACCAGCTGGAGACTGGCTGCAGCTCCTGCACCCCGCCATCAGCTGCTGGAGGCTGCCTGGAGCTCCTGCACCCCTCCATCAGCTGCTGGAGGCTTCTGTTCCTCCACCCCGCCATCAGCAGCTGGAGGCTGGCTGCTGGAGGCTGGCTGCTGCTCCTCCACCCCGCCATCACCAGCTGGAGGCTGGCTGAAGCTCCTGCACCCCGCCATCAGCTGCTGGAGGCTGCCAGCAGCTCCTGCACCCCGCCATCAGCTGCTGGAGGCAGGCTGCAGCTCCTCCACCCCGCCATCAGCTGCTGGAGGTTGCCTGCAGCTCCTGCACCCCGCCATCAGCTGCTGGAGGCTGCCTGCAGCTCCTGCACCCCGCCATCAGCTGCTGGAGGCTGGCTGCAGCTCCTGCAACCCGCCATCAGCTGCTGGAGGCTGCCTGGAGTTCCTGCACCCCGCCATCAGCTGCTGGAGGCTGGCTGCTGCTCCTGCACCCCGCCATCAGCTGCTGGAGGCTGGCTGCTGCTCCTCCACCCCACCATGACCTGCTGGAGGCTGGCTGCAGCTCCTCCACCCCGCCATCAGCTGCTGGAGGCTGCCTGCAGCTCCTGCACCCCGCCATCAGCTGCTGGAGGCTGCCTGCAGCTCCTGCACCCCGCCATCAGCTGCTGGAGGCTGGCTGCAGCTCCTCCACCCCGCCATCAGCTGCTGGAGGCTGGCTTCTGCTCCTCCACCCCGCCACCAGCTGCTGGAGGCTGGCTGCTGCTCCTGCACCCCGCCATCAGCTGCTGGAGGCTGGCTGCTGGAGGCTGGCTGCTGCTCCTCCACCCCGCCATCACCAGCTGGAGGCTGGCTGCAGCTCATGCAAACCGCCATCAGCTGCTGGAGGCTGCCTGCAGCTCCTGCACCCCGCCATCAGCTGCTGGAGGCTGGCTGCTGCTCCTGCACCCCGCCATCAGCTGCTGGAGGCTGGCTGCTGCTCCTCCACCCCACCATGACCTGCTGGAGGCTGGCTGCAGCTCCTCCACCCCGCCATAAGCCGCTTTAGGCTGCCTGCAGCTCCTGCACCCCACCATCAGCTGCTGGAGGCTGCCTGCAGCTCCTGCACCCCGCCATCAGCTGCTGGAGGCTGGCTGCAGCTCCTCCACCCCGCCATCAGCTGCTGGAGGCTGGCTTCTGCTCCTCCACCCCGCCACCAGCTGCTGGAGGCTGGCTGCTGCTCCTGCACCCCGCCATCAGCTGCTGGAGGCTTCTGTTCCTCCACCCCGCCATCAGCAGCTGGAGGCTGGCTGATGGAGGCTGGCTGCTGCTCCTCCACCCCGCCATCACCAGCTGGAGGCTGGCTGCAGCTCCTGCACCCCGCCATCAGCTGCTGGAGGCTGCCTGGATCTCCTGCACCCCGCCATCAGCTGCTGGAGGCTTCTGTTCCTCCACCCCGCCATCAGCAGCTGGAGGCTGGCTGCTGGAGGCTGGCTGCTGCTCCTCCACCCCGCCATCACCAGCTGGAGGCTGGCTGCAGCTCCTGCACCCCGCCATCAGCTGCTGGAGGCTGCCTGCAGCTCCTGCACCCCGCCATCAGCTGCTGGAGGCTGGCTGCAGCTCCTGCACCCCGCCATCAGCTGCTGGAGGCTGCCTGGAGTTCCTGCACCCCGCCATCAGCTGCTGGAGGCTGGCTGCTGCTCCTGCACCCCGCCATCAGCTGCTGGAGGCTGGCTGCTGCTCCTCCACCCCACCATGACCTGCTGGAGGCTGGCTGCAGCTCCTCCACCCCGCCATCAGCTGCTGGAGGCTGCCTGCAGCTCCTGCACCCCGCCATCAGCTGCTGGAGGCTGGCTGCAGCTCCTGCACCCCGCCATCAGCTGCTGGAGGCTGCCTGGAGTTCCTGCACCCCGCCATCAGCTGCTGGAGGCTGGCTGCAGCTCCTCCACCCCGCCATCAGCTGCTGGAGGCTGGCTTCTGCTCCTCCACCCCGCCACCAGCTGCTGGAGGCTGGCTGCTGCTCCTGCACCCCGCCATCAGCTGCTGGAGGCTGGCTGCAGCTCCTGCAAACCGCCATCAGCTGCTGGAGGCTGCCTGCAGCTCCTGCACCCCGCCATCAGCTGCTGGAGGCTGGCTGCTGCTCCTGCACCCCGCCATCAGCTGCTGGAGGCTGGCTGCTGCTCCTCCACCCCACCATGACCTGCTGGAGGCTGGCTGCACCTCCTCCACCCCGCCATCAGCTGCTTTAGGCTGCCTGCAGCTCCTGCACCCCACCATCAGCTGCTGGAGGCTGCCTGCAGCTCCTGCAGCCCGCCATCAGCTGCTGGAGGCTGGCTGCAGCTCCTCCACCCCGCCATCAGCTGCTGGAGGCTGGCTTCTGCTCCTCCACCCCGCCACCAGCTGCTGGAGGCTGGCTGCTGCTCCTGCACCCCGCCATCAGCTGCTGGAGGCTTCTGTTCCTCCACCCCGCCATCAGCAGCTGGAGGCTGGCTGATGGAGGCTGGCTGCTGCTCCTCCACCTCGCCATCACCAGCTGGAGGCTGGCTGCAGCTCCTGCACCCCGCCATCAGCTGCTGGAGGCTGCCTGGATCTCCTGCACCCCGCCATCAGCTGCTGGAGGCTTCTGTTCCTCCACCCCGCCATCAGCAGCTGGAGGCTGGCTGCTGGAGGCTGGCTGCTGCTCCTGCACCCCGCCATCAGCTGCTGGAGGCTGGCTGCAGCTCCTGCACCCCGCCATCAGCTGCTGGAGGCTGCCTGCAGCTCCTGCACCCCGCCATCAGCTGCTGGAGGCTGCCTGGAGCTCCTGCACCCCGCCATCAGCTGCTGGAGGCTTCTGTTCCTCCACCCCGCCATCAGCAGCAGGAGGCTGGCTGCTGCTCCTCCACCCCGCCATCACCAGCGGGAGGCTGACTGCAGCTCCTGCACCCCGCCATCAGCTGCTGGAGGCTGGCTGCAGCTCCTCCACCCCTCCATCAGCTGCTGGAGGCTGGCTTCTGCTCCTCCACCCCGCCACCAGCTGCTGGAGGCTGGCTGCTGCTCCTGCACCCCGCCATCAGCTGCTGGAGGCTTCTGTTCCTCCACCCCGCCATCAGCAGCTGGAGGCTGGCTGCTGGAGGCTGGCTGCTGCTCCTCCACCCCGCCATCACCAGCTGGAGGCTGGCGGCAGCTCCTGCACCCCGCCATCAGCTGCTGGAGGCTGCCTGGAGCTCCTGCACCCCGCCATCAGCTGCTGGAGGCTTCTGTTCCTCCACCCCGCCATCAGCAGCTGGAGGCTGGCTGCTGGAGGCTGGCTGCAGCTCCTGCACCCCGCCATCAGCTGCTGGAGGCTGCCTGGAGCTCCTGTGCCCCACCATCAGCTGCTGGAGGCTGGCTGCTGCTCCTGCACCCCGCCATCAGCTGCTGGAGGCTGGCTGCTGCTCCTCCACCCCACCATGACCTGCTGGAGGCTGGCTGCAGCTCCTCCACCCCGCCATCAGCTGCTGGAGGCTGCCTGCAGCTCCTGCACCCCGCCATCAGCTGCTGGAGGCTGGCTGCAGCTCCTCCACCCCGCCATCAGCTGCTGGAGGCTGGCTTCTGCTCCTCCACCCCGCCACCAGCTGCTTGAGGCTGGCTGCTGCTCCTGCACCCAACCATCAGCTGCTGGAGGCTTCTGTTCCTCCACCCCGGCATCAGCAGCTGGAGGCTGGCTGCTGCTCCTCCACCCCGCCATCACCAGCTGGAGGCTGGCTGCAGCTCCTGCACCCCGCCATCAGCTGCTGGAGGCTGCCTGGAGCTCCTGCACCCCGCCATCAGCTGCTGGAGGCTTCTGTTCCTCCACCCCGCCATCAGCAGCTGGAGGCTGGCTGCTGGAGGCTGGCTGCTGCTCCTCCACCCCGCCATCACCAGCTGGAGGCTGGCTGCAGCTCCTGCACCCCGCCATCAGCTGCTGGAGGCTGCCTGCAGCTCCTGCACCCCGCCATCAGCTGCTGGAGGCTGGCTGCTGCTCCTGCACCCCGCCATCAGCTGCTGGAGGCTGGCTGCTGCTCCTCAACCCCACCATGACCTGCTGGAGGCTGGCTGCAGCTCCTGCACCCCGCCATCAGCTGCTGGAGGCTGCCTGCAGCTCCTGCACCCCGCCATCAGCTGCTGGAGGCTGCCTGCAGCTCCTGCACCCCGCCATCAGCTGCTGGAGGCTGGCTGCAGCTCCTCCACCCCGCAATCAGCTGCTGGAGGCTGGCTTATGCTCCTCCACCCCGTCACCAACTTCTGGAGGCTGGCTGCTGCTCCTGCACCCCGCCATCAGCTGCTGGAGGCTTCTGTTCCTCCACCCCGCCATCAGCAGCTGGAGGCTGGCTGCTGGAGGCTGGTTGCTGCTCCTCCACCCCGCCATCACCAGCTGGAGACTGGCTGCAGCTCCTGCACCCCGCCATCAGCTGCTGGAGGCTGCCTGGAGCTCCTGCACCCCGCCATCAGCTGCTGGAGGCTTCTGTTCCTCCACCCCGCCATCAGCAGCTGGAGGCTAGCTGCTGGAGGCTGGCTGCTGCTCCTCCACCCCGCCATCACCAGCTGGAGGCTGGCTGAAGCTCCTGCACCCCGCCATCAGCTGCTGGAGGCTGCCAGCAGTTCCTGCACCCCGCCATCAGCTGCTGGAGGCTGGCTGCTGCTCCTGCACCCCGCCATCAGCTGCTGGAGGCAGGCTGCTGCTCCTCCACCCCACCATGACCTGCTGGAGGCTGCCTGCAGCTCCTCCACCCCGCCATCAGCTGCTGGAGGCTGCCTGCAGCTCCTGCACCCCGCCATCAGCTGCTGGAGGCAGGCTGCAGCTCCTCCACCCCGCCATCAGCTGCTGGAGGCTGCCTGCAGCTCCTGCACCCCGCCATCAGCTGCTGGAGGCTGCCTGCAGCTCCTGCACCCCGCCATCAGCTGCTGGAGGCTGGCTGCAGCTCCTCCACCCCGCCATCAGCTGCTGGAGGCTTCTGTTCCTCCACCCCGCCATCAGCAGCTGGAGGCTGGCTGCTGGAGGCTGGCTGCTGCTCCTCCACCCCGCCATCACCAGCTGGAGGCTGGCTGCAGCTCCTGCACCCCGCCATCAGCTGCTGGAGGCTGACTGCAGCTCCTGCACCCCGCCATCAGCTGCTGGAGGCTTCTGTTCATCCACCCCGCCATCAGCAGCTGGAGGCTGGCTGCTGGAGGCTGGCTGCTGCTCCTCCACCCCGCCATCACCAGCTGGAGGCTGGCTGCAGCTCCTGCAAACCGCCATCAGCTGCTGGAGGCTGCCTGCAGCTCCTGCACCCCGCCATCAGCTGCTGGAGGCTGGCTGCTGCTCCTGCACCCCGCCATCAGCTGCTGGAGGCTGGCTGCTGCTCCTCCACCCCACCATGACCTGCTGGAGGCTGGCTGCAGCTCCTCCACCCCGCCATCAGCTTCTGGAGGCTGCCTGCAGCTCCTGCACCCCGCCATCACCAGCTGGAGGCTGGCTGCAGCTCCTGAACCCCGCCATCAGCTGCTGGAGGCTGCCTGCAGCTCCTGCACCCCGCCATCAGCTGCTGGAGGCTGGCTGCTGCTCCTGCACCCCGCCATCAGCTGCTGGAGGCTGGCTGCTGCTCCTCCACCCCACCATGACCTGCTGGAGGCTGGCTGCAGCACCTCCACCCCGCCATCAGCTGCTGGAGGCTACCTGGAGCTCCTGCACCCCGCCATCAGCTGCTGGAGGCTTCTGTTCCTCCACCCCGCCATCAGCAGCAGGAGGCTGGCTGCTGCTCCTCCACCCCGCCATCACCAGCGGGAGGCTGACTGCAGCTCCTGCACCCCGCCATCAGCTGCTGGAGGCTGGCTGCAGCTCCTCCACCCCTCCATCAGCTGCTGGAGGCTGGCTTCTGCTCCTCCACCCCGCCACCAGCTGCTGGAGGCTGGCTGCTGCTCCTGCACCCCGCCATCAGCTGCTGGAGGCTTCTGTTCCTCCACCCCGCCATCAGCAGCTGGAGGCTGGCTGCTGGAGGCTGGCTGCTGCTCCTCCACCCCGCCATCACCAGCTGGAGGCTGGCGGCAGCTCCTGCACCCCGCCATCAGCTGCTGGAGGCTGCCTGGAGCTCCTGCACCCCGCCATCAGCTGCTGGAGGCTTCTGTTCCTCCACCCCGCCATCAGCAGCTGGAGGCTGGCTGCTGGAGGCTGGCTGCAGCTCCTGCACCCCGCCATCAGCTGCTGGAGGCTGCCTGGAGCTCCTGTGCCCCACCATCAGCTGCTGGAGGCTGGCTGCTGCTCCTGCACCCCGCCATCAGCTGCTGGAGGCTGGCTGCTGCTCCTCCACCCCACCATGACCTGCTGGAGGCTGGCTGCAGCTCCTCCACCCCGCCATCAGCTGCTGGAGGCTGCCTGCAGCTCCTGCACCCCGCCATCAGCTGCTGGAGGCTGCCTGCAGCTCCTGCACCCCGCCATCAGCTGCTGGAGGCTGGCTGCAGCTCCTCCACCCCGCCATCAGCTGCTGGAGGCTGGCTTCTGCTCCTCCACCCCGCCACCAGCTGCTTGAGGCTGGCTGCTGCTCCTGCACCCAACCATCAGCTGCTGGAGGCTTCTGTTCCTCCACCCCGGCATCAGCAGCTGGAGGCTGGCTGCTGCTCCTCCACCCCGCCATCACCAGCTGGAGGCTGGCTGCAGCTCCTGCACCCCGCCATCAGCTGCTGGAGGCTGCCTGGAGCTCCTGCACCCCGCCATCAGCTGCTGGAGGCTTCTGTTCCTCCACCCCGCCATCAGCAGCTGGAGGCTGGCTGCTGGAGGCTGGCTGCTGCTCCTCCACCCCGCCATCACCAGCTGGAGGCTGGCTGCAGCTCCTGCACCCCGCCATCAGCTGCTGGAGGCTGCCTGCAGCTCCTGCACCCCGCCATCAGCTGCTGGAGGCTGGCTGCTGCTCCTGCACCCCGCCATCAGCTGCTGGAGGCTGGCTGCTGCTCCTCAACCCCACCATGACCTGCTGGAGGCTGGCTGCAGCTCCTGCACCCCGCCATCAGCTGCTGGAGGCTGCCTGCAGCTCCTGCACCCCGCCATCAGCTGCTGGAGGCTGCCTGCAGCTCCTGCACCCCGCCATCAGCTGCTGGAGGCTGGCTGCAGCTCCTCCACCCCGCCATCAGCTGCTGGAGGCTGGCTTATGCTCCTCCACCCCGTCACCAACTTCTGGAGGCTGGCTGCTGCTCCTGCACCCCGCCATCAGCTGCTGGAGGCTTCTGTTCCTCCACCCCGCCATCAGCAGCTGGAGGCTGGCTGCTGGAGGCTGGTTGCTGCTCCTCCACCCCGCCATCACCAGCTGGAGACTGGCTGCAGCTCCTGCACCCCGCCATCAGCTGCTGGAGGCTGCCTGGAGCTCCTGCACCCCGCCATCAGCTGCTGGAGGCTTCTGTTCCTCCACCCCGCCATCAGCAGCTGGAGGCTGGCTGCTGGAGGCTGGCTGCTGCTCCTCCACCCCGCCATCACCAGCTGGAGGCTGGCTGAAGCTCCTGCACCCCGCCATCAGCTGCTGGAGGCTGCCAGCAGTTCCTGCACCCCGCCATCAGCTGCTGGAGGCTGGCTGCTGCTCCTGCACCCCGCCATCAGCTGCTGGAGGCAGGCTGCTGCTCCTCCACCCCACCATGACCTGCTGGAGGCTGCCTGCAGCTCCTCCACCCCGCCATCAGCTGCTGGAGGCTGCCTGCAGCTCCTGCACCCCGCCATCAGCTGCTGGAGGCAGGCTGCAGCTCCTCCACCCCGCCATCAGCTGCTGGAGGCTGCCTGCAGCTCCTGCACCCCGCCATCAGCTGCTGGAGGCTGCCTGCAGCTCCTGCACCCCGCCATCAGCTGCTGGAGGCTGGCTGCAGCTCCTCCACCCCGCCATCAGCTGCTGGAGGCTTCTGTTCCTCCACCCCGCCATCAGCAGCTGGAGGCTGGCTGCTGGAGGCTGGCTGCTGCTCCTCCACCCCGCCATCACCAGCTGGAGGCTGGCTGCAGCTCCTGCACCCCGCCATCAGCTGCTGGAGGCTGACTGCAGCTCCTGCACCCCGCCATCAGCTGCTGGAGGCTTCTGTTCATCCACCCCGCCATCAGCAGCTGGAGGCTGGCTGCTGGAGGCTGGCTGCTGCTCCTCCACCCCGCCATCACCAGCTGGAGGCTGGCTGCAGCTCCTGCAAACCGCCATCAGCTGCTGGAGGCTGCCTGCAGCTCCTGCACCCCGCCATCAGCTGCTGGAGGCTGGCTGCTGCTCCTGCACCCCGCCATCAGCTGCTGGAGGCTGGCTGCTGCTCCTCCACCCCACCATGACCTGCTGGAGGCTGGCTGCAGCTCCTCCACCCCGCCATCAGCTTCTGGAGGCTGCCTGCAGCTCCTGCACCCCGCCATCACCAGCTGGAGGCTGGCTGCAGCTCCTGAACCCCGCCATCAGCTGCTGGAGGCTGCCTGCAGCTCCTGCACCCCGCCATCAGCTGCTGGAGGCTGGCTGCTGCTCCTGCACCCCGCCATCAGCTGCTGGAGGCTGGCTGCTGCTCCTCCACCCCACCATGACCTGCTGGAGGCTGGCTGCAGCACCTCCACCCCGCCATCAGCTGCTTTAGGCTGCCTGCAGCTCCTGCACCCCACCATCAGCTGCTGGAGGCTGCCTGCAGCTCCTGCACCCCGCCATCAGCTGCTGGAGGCTGGCTGCAGCTCCTCCACCCCGCCATCAGCTGCTGGAGGCTGGCTTCTGCTCCTCCACCCCGCCACCAGCTGCTGGAGGCTTCTGTTCCTCCACCCCGCCATCAGCAGCTGTAGGCTGGCTGATGGAGGCTGGCTGCTGCTCCTCCACCCCGCCATCACCAGCTGGAGGCTGGCTGCAGCTCCTGCACCCCGCCATCAGCTGCTGGAGGCTGCCTGGATCTCCTGCACCCCGCCATCAAATGCTGGAGGCTTCTGTTCCTCCACCCCGCCATCAGCAGCTGGAGGCTGGCTGCTGGAGGCTGGCTGCTGCTCCTCCACCCCGCCATCACAAGCTGGAGGCTGGCTGCAGCTCCTGCACCCCGCCATCAGCTGCTGGAGGCTGCCTGGAGCTCCTGCACCCCGCCATCAGCTGCTGGAGGCTGGCTGCTGCTCCTCCACCCCACCATGACCTGCTGTAGGCTGGCTGCAGCTCCTACACCCCGCCATCAGCTGCTGGAGGCAGCCTGCAGCTCCTTCACCCCGCCATCAGCTGCTGGAGGCTGCCTGCAGCTCCTGCACCCCGCCATCAGCTGCTGGAGGCTGGCTGCAGCTCCTCCACCCCGCCATCAGCTGCTGGAGGCTGGCTTCTGCTCCTCCACCCCGCCACCAGCTGCTTGAGGCTGGCTGCTGCTCCTGCACCCCGCCATCAGCTGCTGGAGGCTTCTGTTCCTCCACCCCGCCATCAGCAGCTGGAGGCTGGCTGCTGGAGGCTGGCTGCTGCTCCTCCACCCCGCCATCACCAGCTGGAGGCTGGCTGCAGCTCCTGCACCCCGCCATCAGCTGCTGGAGGCTGCCTGGAGCTCCTGCACCCCGCCATCAGCTGCTGGAGGCTTCTGTTCCTCCACCCCGCCATCAGCAGCTGGAGGCTGGCTGCAGCTCCTGCACCCCGCCATCAGCTGCTGGAGGCTGACTGCAGCTCCTGCACCCCGCCATCAGCTGCTGGAGGCTTCTGTTCATCCACCCCGCCATCACCAGCTGGAGGCTGGCTGCAGCTCCTGCAAACCGCCATCAGCTGCTGGAGGCTGCCTGCAGCTCCTGCACCCCGCCATCAGCTGCTGGAGGCTGCCTGCTGCTCCTGCACCCAGCCATCAGCTGCTGGAGGCTGGCTGCTGCTCCTCCACCCCACCATGACCTGCTGGAGGCTGGCTGCAGCTCCTCCACCCCGCCATCAGCTTCTGGAGGCTGCCTGCAGCTCCTGCACCCCGCCATCACCAGCTGGAGGCTGGCTGCAGCTCCTGCACCCCGCCATCAGCTGCTGGAGGCTGCCTGCAGCTCCTGCACCCCGCCATCAGCTGCTGGAGGCTGGCTGCTGCTCCTGCACCCCGCCATCAGCTGCTGGAGGCTGGCTGCTGCTCCTCCACCCCACCATGACCTGCTGGAGGCTGGCTGCAGCACCTCCACCCCGCCATCAGCTGCTTTAGGCTGCCTGCAGCTCCTGCACCCCACCATCAGCTGCTGGAGGCTGCCTGCAGCTCCTGCACCCCGCCATCAGCTGCTGGAGGCTGGCTGCAGCTCCTCCACCCCGCCATCAGCTGCTGGAGGCTGGCTTCTGCTCCTCCACCCCGCCACCAGCTGCTGGAGGCTTCTGTTCCTCCACCCCGCCATCAGCAGCTGGAGGCTGGCTGATGGAGGCTGGCTGCTGCTCCTCCACCCCGCCATCACCAGCTGGAGGCTGGCTGCAGCTCCTGCACCCCGCCATCACCAGCTGGAGGCTGGCTGCAGCTCCTGCACCCCGCCATCAGCTGCTGGAGGCTGGCTGCAGCTCCTCCACCCGACCATGACCTGCTGGAGGCTGGCTGCAGCTCCTCCACCCCGCCATCAGCTGCTGGAGGCTGCCTGGAGTTCCTGCACCCCGCCATCAGCTGCTGGAGGCTGGCTGCTGCTCCTGCACCCCGCCATCAGCTGCTGGAGGCTGGCTGCTGCTCCTCCACCCCACCATGACCTGCTGGAGGCTGGCTGCAGCTCCTCCACCCCGCCATCAGCTGCTGGAGGCTGCCTGCAGCTCCTGCACCCCGCCATCAGCTGCTGGAGGCTGCCTGCAGCTCCTGCACCCCGCCATCAGCTGCTGGAGGCTGGCTGCAGCTCCTCCACCCCGCCATCAGCTGCTGGAGGCTGGCTTCTGCTCCTCCACCCCGCCACCAGCTGCTGGAGGCTGGCTGCTGCTCCTGCACCCCGCCATCAGCTGCTGGAGGCTGGCTGCTGCTCCTCCACCCCGCCATCACCAGCTGGAGGCTGGCTGCAGCTCCTGCAAACCGCCATCAGCTGCTGGAGGCTGCCTGCAGCTCCTGCACCCCGCCATCAGCTGCTGGAGGCTGGCTGCTGCTCCTGCACCCCGCCATCAGCTGCTGGAGGCTGGCTGCTGCTCCTCCACCCCACCATGACCTGCTGGAGGCTGGCTGCAGCTCCTCCACCCCGCCATCAGCTTCTGGAGGCTGCCTGCAGCTCCTGCACCCCGCCATCACCAGCTGGAGGCTGGCTGCAGCTCCTGCACCCCGCCATCAGCTGCTGGAGGCTGCCTGCAGCTCCTGCACCCCGCCATCAGCTGCTGGAGGCTGGCTGCTGCTCCTGCACCCCGCCATCAGCTGCTGGAGGCTGGCTGCTGCTCCTCCACCCCACCATGACCTGCTGGAGGCGGGCTGCAGCTCCTCCACCCCGCCATCAGCTGCTTTAGGCTGCCTGCAGCTCCTGCACCCCGCCATCAGCTGCTGGAGGCTGCCTGCAGCTCCTGCACCCCGCCATCAGCTGCTGGAGGCTGGCTGCAGCTCCTCCACCCCGCCATCAGCTGCTGGAGGCTGGCTTCTGCTCCTCCACCCCGCCACCAGCTGCTGGAGGCTGGCTGCTGCTCCTGCACCCCGCCATCAGCTGCTGGAGGCTTCTGTTCCTCCACCCCGCAATCAGCAGCTGGAGGCTGGCTGATGGAGGCTGGCTGCTGCTCCTCCACCCCGCCATCACCAGCTGGAGGCTGGCTGCAGCTCCTGCACCCCGCCATCAGCTGCTGGAGGCTGCCTGGATCTCCTGCACCCCGCCATCAGCTGATGGAGGCTTCTGTTCCACCACCCCGCCATCAGCAGCTGGAGGCTGGCTGCTGGAGGCTGGCTGCTGCTCCTCCACCCCGCCATCACCATCTGGAGGCTGGCTGCAGCTCCTGCACCCCGCCATCAGCTGCTGGAGGCTGCCTGGAGCTCCTGCACCCCGCCATCAGCTGCTGGAGGCTTCTGTTCCTCCACCCCGCCATCAGCAGCTGGAGGCTGGCTGCTGCTCCTCCACCCCGCCATCACCAGCTGGAGGCTGGCTGCAGCTCCTGCACCCCGCCATCAGCTGCTGGAGGCTGCCTGCAGCTCCTGCACCCCGCCATCAGCTGCTGGAGGCTGGCTGCTGCTCCTGCACCCCGCCATCAGCTGCTGGAGGCTGGCTGCTGCTCCTCCACCCCACCATGACCTGCTGGAGGCTGGCTGCAGCTCCTCCACCCCGCCATCAGCTGCTGGAGGCTGCCTGCAGCTCCTGCACCCCGCCATCAGCTGCTGGAGGCTGCCTGCAGCTTCTGCACCCCGCCATCAGCTGCTGGAGGCTGGCTGCAGCTCCTCCACCCCGCCATCAGCTGCTGGAGGCTGGCTTATGCTCCTCCACCCCGCCACCAGCTGCTGGAGGCTGGCTGCTGCTCCTGCACCCCGCCATCAGCTGCTGGAGGCTTCTGTTCCTCCACCCCGCCATCAGCAGCTGGAGGCTGGCTGCTGGAGGCTGGTTGCTGCTCCTCCACCCCGCCATCACCAGCTGGAGACTGGCTGCAGCTCCTGCACCCCGCCATCAGCTGCTGGAGGCTGCCTGGAGCTCCTGCACCCCTCCATCAGCTGCTGGAGGCTTCTGTTCCTCCACCCCGCCATCAGCAGCTGGAGGCTGGCTGCTGGAGGCTGGCTGCTGCTCCTCCACCCCGCCATCACCAGCTGGAGGCTGGCTGAAGCTCCTGCACCCCGCCATCAGCTGCTGGAGGCTGCCAGCAGCTCCTGCACCCCGCCATCAGCTGCTGGAGGCAGGCTGCAGCTCCTCCACCCCGCCATCAGCTGCTGGAGGTTGCCTGCAGCTCCTGCACCCCGCCATCAGCTGCTGGAGGCTGCCTGCAGCTCCTGCACCCCGCCATCAGCTGCTGGAGGCTGGCTGCAGCTCCTGCAACCCGCCATCAGCTGCTGGAGGCTGCCTGGAGTTCCTGCACCCCGCCATCAGCTGCTGGAGGCTGGCTGCTGCTCCTGCACCCCGCCATCAGCTGCTGGAGGCTGGCTGCTGCTCCTCCACCCCACCATGACCTGCTGGAGGCTGGCTGCAGCTCCTCCACCCCGCCATCAGCTGCTGGAGGCTGCCTGCAGCTCCTGCACCCCGCCATCAGCTGCTGGAGGCTGCCTGCAGCTCCTGCACCCCGCCATCAGCTGCTGGAGGCTGGCTGCAGCTCCTCCACCCCGCCATCAGCTGCTGGAGGCTGGCTTCTGCTCCTCCACCCCGCCACCAGCTGCTGGAGGCTGGCTGCTGCTCCTGCACCCCGCCATCAGCTGCTGGAGGCTGGCTGCTGGAGGCTGGCTGCTGCTCCTCCACCCCGCCATCACCAGCTGGAGGCTGGCTGCAGCTCATGCAAACCGCCATCAGCTGCTGGAGGCTGCCTGCAGCTCCTGCACCCCGCCATCAGCTGCTGGAGGCTGGCTGCTGCTCCTGCACCCCGCCATCAGCTGCTGGAGGCTGGCTGCTGCTCCTCCACCCCACCATGACCTGCTGGAGGCTGGCTGCAGCTCCTCCACCCCGCCATAAGCCGCTTTAGGCTGCCTGCAGCTCCTGCACCCCACCATCAGCTGCTGGAGGCTGCCTGCAGCTCCTGCACCCCGCCATCAGCTGCTGGAGGCTGGCTGCAGCTCCTCCACCCCGCCATCAGCTGCTGGAGGCTGGCTTCTGCTCCTCCACCCCGCCACCAGCTGCTGGAGGCTGGCTGCTGCTCCTGCACCCCGCCATCAGCTGCTGGAGGCTTCTGTTCCTCCACCCCGCCATCAGCAGCTGGAGGCTGGCTGATGGAGGCTGGCTGCTGCTCCTCCACCCCGCCATCACCAGCTGGAGGCTGGCTGCAGCTCCTGCACCCCGCCATCAGCTGCTGGAGGCTGCCTGGATCTCCTGCACCCCGCCATCAGCTGCTGGAGGCTTCTGTTCCTCCACCCCGCCATCAGCAGCTGGAGGCTGGCTGCTGGAGGCTGGCTGCTGCTCCTCCACCCCGCCATCACCAGCTGGAGGCTGGCTGCAGCTCCTGCACCCCGCCATCAGCTGCTGGAGGCTGCCTGCAGCTCCTGCACCCCGCCATCAGCTGCTGGAGGCTGGCTGCAGCTCCTGCACCCCGCCATCAGCTGCTGGAGGCTGCCTGGAGTTCCTGCACCCCGCCATCAGCTGCTGGAGGCTGGCTGCTGCTCCTGCACCCCGCCATCAGCTGCTGGAGGCTGGCTGCTGCTCCTCCACCCCACCATGACCTGCTGGAGGCTGGCTGCAGCTCCTCCACCCCGCCATCAGCTGCTGGAGGCTGCCTGCAGCTCCTGCACCCCGCCATCAGCTGCTGGAGGCTGGCTGCAGCTCCTGCACCCCGCCATCAGCTGCTGGAGGCTGCCTGGAGTTCCTGCACCCCGCCATCAGCTGCTGGAGGCTGGCTGCAGCTCCTCCACCCCGCCATCAGCTGCTGGAGGCTGGCTTCTGCTCCTCCACCCCGCCACCAGCTGCTGGAGGCTGCCTGCAGCTCCTGCACCCCGCCATCAGCTGCTGGAGGCTGGCTGCTGCTCCTGCACCCCGCCATCAGCTGCTGGAGGCTGGCTGCTGCTCCTCCACCCCACCATGACCTGCTGGAGGCTGGCTGCAGCTCCTCCACCCCGCCATCAGCTGCTTTAGGCTGCCTGCAGCTCCTGCACCCCACCATCAGCTGCTGGAGGCTGCCTGCAGCTCCTGCAGCCCGCCATCAGCTGCTGGAGGCTGGCTGCAGCTCCTCCACCCCGCCATCAGCTGCTGGAGGCTGGCTTCTGCTCCTCCACCCCGCCACCAGCTGCTGGAGGCTGGCTGCTGCTCCTGCACCCCGCCATCAGCTGCTGGAGGCTTCTGTTCCTCCACCCCGCCATCAGCAGCTGGAGGCTGGCTGATGGAGGCTGGCTGCTGCTCCTCCACCTCGCCATCACCAGCTGGAGGCTGGCTGCAGCTCCTGCACCCCGCCATCAGCTGCTGGAGGCTGCCTGGATCTCCTGCACCCCGCCATCAGCTGCTGGAGGCTTCTGTTCCTCCACCCCGCCATCAGCAGCTGGAGGCTGGCTGCTGGAGGCTGGCTGCTGCTCCTGCACCCCGCCATCAGCTGCTGGAGGCTGGCTGCAGCTCCTGCACCCCGCCATCAGCTGCTGGAGGCTGCCTGCAGCTCCTGCACCCCGCCATCAGCTGCTGGAGGCTGCCTGGAGCTCCTGCACCCCGCCATCAGCTGCTGGAGGCTTCTGTTCCTCCACCCCGCCATCAGCAGCAGGAGGCTGGCTGCTGCTCCTCCACCCCGCCATCACCAGCGGGAGGCTGACTGCAGCTCCTGCACCCCGCCATCAGCTGCTGGAGGCTGGCTGCAGCTCCTCCACCCCTCCATCAGCTGCTGGAGGCTGGCTTCTGCTCCTCCACCCCGCCACCAGCTGCTGGAGGCTGGCTGCTGCTCCTGCACCCCGCCATCAGCTGCTGGAGGCTTCTGTTCCTCCACCCCGCCATCAGCAGCTGGAGGCTGGCTGCTGGAGGCTGGCTGCTGCTCCTCCACCCCGCCATCACCAGCTGGAGGCTGGCGGCAGCTCCTGCACCCCGCCATCAGCTGCTGGAGGCTGCCTGGAGCTCCTGCACCCCGCCATCAGCTGCTGGAGGCTTCTGTTCCTCCACCCCGCCATCAGCAGCTGGAGGCTGGCTGCTGGAGGCTGGCTGCAGCTCCTGCACCCCGCCATCAGCTGCTGGAGGCTGCCTGGAGCTCCTGTGCCCCACCATCAGCTGCTGGAGGCTGGCTGCTGCTCCTGCACCCCGCCATCAGCTGCTGGAGGCTGGCTGCTGCTCCTCCACCCCACCATGACCTGCTGGAGGCTGGCTGCAGCTCCTCCACCCCGCCATCAGCTGCTGGAGGCTGCCTGCAGCTCCTGCACCCCGCCATCAGCTGCTGGAGGCTGCCTGCAGCTCCTGCACCCCGCCATCAGCTGCTGGAGGCTGGCTGCAGCTCCTCCACCCCGCCATCAGCTGCTGGAGGCTGGCTTCTGCTCCTCCACCCCGCCACCAGCTGCTTGAGGCTGGCTGCTGCTCCTGCACCCCGCCATCAGCTGCTGGAGGCTTCTGTTCCTCCACCCCGGCATCAGCAGCTGGAGGCTGGCTGCTGCTCCTCCACCCCGCCATCACCAGCTGGAGGCTGGCTGCAGCTCCTGCACCCCGCCATCAGCTGCTGGAGGCTGCCTGGAGCTCCTGCACCCCGCCATCAGCTGCTGGAGGCTTCTGTTCCTCCACCCCGCCATCAGCAGCTGGAGGCTGGCTGCTGGAGGCTGGCTGCTGCTCCTCCACCCCGCCATCACCAGCTGGAGGCTGGCTGCAGCTCCTGCACCCCGCCATCAGCTGCTGGAGGCTGCCTGCAGCTCCTGCACCCCGCCATCAGCTGCTGGAGGCTGGCTGCTGCTCCTGCACCCCGCCATCAGCTGCTGGAGGCTGGCTGCTGCTCCTCAACCCCACCATGACCTGCTGGAGGCTGGCTGCAGCTCCTGCACCCCGCCATCAGCTGCTGGAGGCTGCCTGCAGCTCCTGCACCCCGCCATCAGCTGCTGGAGGCTGCCTGCAGCTCCTGCACCCCGCCATCAGCTGCTGGAGGCTGGCTGCAGCTCCTCCACCCCGCCATCAGCTGCTGGAGGCTGGCTTATGCTCCTCCACCCCGTCACCAACTTCTGGAGGCTGGCTGCTGCTCCTGCACCCCGCCATCAGCTGCTGGAGGCTTCTGTTCCTCCACCCCGCCATCAGCAGCTGGAGGCTGGCTGCTGGAGGCTGGTTGCTGCTCCTCCACCCCGCCATCACCAGCTGGAGACTGGCTGCAGCTCCTGCACCCCGCCATCAGCTGCTGGAGGCTGCCTGGAGCTCCTGCACCCCGCCATCAGCTGCTGGAGGCTTCTGTTCCTCCACCCCGCCATCAGCAGCTGGAGGCTGGCTGCTGGAGGCTGGCTGCTGCTCCTCCACCCCGCCATCACCAGCTGGAGGCTGGCTGAAGCTCCTGCACCCCGCCATCAGCTGCTGGAGGCTGCCAGCAGTTCCTGCACCCCGCCATCAGCTGCTGGAGGCTGGCTGCTGCTCCTGCACCCCGCCATCAGCTGCTGGAGGCAGGCTGCTGCTCCTCCACCCCACCATGACCTGCTGGAGGCTGCCTGCAGCTCCTCCACCCCGCCATCAGCTGCTGGAGGCTGCCTGCAGCTCCTGCACCCCGCCATCAGCTGCTGGAGGCAGGCTGCAGCTCCTCCACCCCGCCATCAGCTGCTGGAGGCTGCCTGCAGCTCCTGCACCCCGCCATCAGCTGCTGGAGGCTGCCTGCAGCTCCTGCACCCCGCCATCAGCTGCTGGAGGCTGGCTGCAGCTCCTCCACCCCGCCATCAGCTGCTGGAGGCTTCTGTTCCTCCACCCCGCCATCAGCAGCTGGAGGCTGGCTGCTGGAGGCTGGCTGCTGCTCCTCCACCCCGCCATCACCAGCTGGAGGCTGGCTGCAGCTCCTGCACCCCGCCATCAGCTGCTGGAGGCTGACTGCAGCTCCTGCACCCCGCCATCAGCTGCTGGAGGCTTCTGTTCATCCACCCCGCCATCAGCAGCTGGAGGCTGGCTGCTGGAGGCTGGCTGCTGCTCCTCCACCCCGCCATCACCAGCTGGAGGCTGGCTGCAGCTCCTGCAAACCGCCATCAGCTGCTGGAGGCTGCCTGCAGCTCCTGCACCCCGCCATCAGCTGCTGGAGGCTGGCTGCTGCTCCTGCACCCCGCCATCAGCTGCTGGAGGCTGGCTGCTGCTCCTCCACCCCACCATGACCTGCTGGAGGCTGGCTGCAGCTCCTCCACCCCGCCATCAGCTTCTGGAGGCTGCCTGCAGCTCCTGCACCCCGCCATCACCAGCTGGAGGCTGGCTGCAGCTCCTGAACCCCGCCATCAGCTGCTGGAGGCTGCCTGCAGCTCCTGCACCCCGCCATCAGCTGCTGGAGGCTGGCTGCTGCTCCTGCACCCCGCCATCAGCTGCTGGAGGCTGGCTGCTGCTCCTCCACCCCACCATGACCTGCTGGAGGCTGGCTGCAGCACCTCCACCCCGCCATCAGCTGCTTTAGGCTGCCTGCAGCTCCTGCACCCCACCATCAGCTGCTGGAGGCTGCCTGCAGCTCCTGCACCCCGCCATCAGCTGCTGGAGGCTGGCTGCAGCTCCTCCACCCCGCCATCAGCTGCTGGAGGCTGGCTTCTGCTCCTCCACCCCGCCACCAGCTGCTGGAGGCTTCTGTTCCTCCACCCCGCCATCAGCAGCTGGAGGCTGGCTGATGGAGGCTGGCTGCTGCTCCTCCACCCCGCCATCACCAGCTGGAGGCTGGCTGCAGCTCCTGCACCCCGCCATCAGCTGCTGGAGGCTGCCTGGATCTCCTGCACTCCGCCATCAAATGCTGGAGGCTTCTGTTCCTCCACCCCGCCATCAGCAGCTGGAGGCTGGCTGCTGGAGGCTGGCTGCTGCTCCTCCACCCCGCCATCACAAGCTGGAGGCTGGCTGCAGCTCCTGCACCCCGCCATCAGCTGCTGGAGGCTGCCTGGAGCTCCTGCACCCCGCCATCAGCTGCTGGAGGCTGGCTGCTGCTCCTCCACCCCACCATGACCTGCTGTAGGCTGGCTGCAGCTCCTACACCCCGCCATCAGCTGCTGGAGGCAGCCTGCAGCTCCTTCACCCCGCCATCAGCTGCTGGAGGCTGCCTGCAGCTCCTGCACCCCGCCATCAGCTGCTGGAGGCTGGCTGCAGCTCCTCCACCCCGCCATCAGCTGCTGGAGGCTGGCTTCTGCTCCTCCACCCCGCCACCAGCTGCTTGAGGCTGGCTGCTGCTCCTGCACCCCGCCATCAGCTGCTGGAGGCTTCTGTTCCTCCACCCCGCCATCAGCAGCTGGAGGCTGGCTGCTGGAGGCTGGCTGCTGCTCCTCCACCCCGCCATCACCAGCTGGAGGCTGGCTGCAGCTCCTGCACCCCGCCATCAGCTGCTGGAGGCTGCCTGGAGCTCCTGCACCCCGCCATCAGCTGCTGGAGGCTTCTGTTCCTCCACCCCGCCATCAGCAGCTGGAGGCTGGCTGCAGCTCCTGCACCCCGCCATCAGCTGCTGGAGGCTGACTGCAGCTCCTGCACCCCGCCATCAGCTGCTGGAGGCTTCTGTTCATCCACCCCGCCATCACCAGCTGGAGGCTGGCTGCAGCTCCTGCAAACCGCCATCAGCTGCTGGAGGCTGCCTGCAGCTCCTGCACCCCGCCATCAGCTGCTGGAGGCTGGCTGCTGCTCCTGCACCCAGCCATCAGCTGCTGGAGGCTGGCTGCTGCTCCTCCACCCCACCATGACCTGCTGGAGGCTGGCTGCAGCTCCTCCACCCCGCCCTCAGCTTCTGGAGGCTGCCTGCAGCTCCTGCACCCCGCCATCACCAGCTGGAGGCTGGCTGCAGCTCCTGCACCCCGCCATCAGCTGCTGGAGGCTGCCTGCAGCTCCTGCACCCCGCCATCAGCTGCTGGAGGCTGGCTGCTGCTCCTGCACCCCGCCATCAGCTGCTGGAGGCTGGCTGCTGCTCCTCCACCCCACCATGACCTGCTGGAGGCTGGCTGCAGCACCTCCACCCCGCCATCAGCTGCTTTAGGCTGCCTGCAGCTCCTGCACCCCACCATCAGCTGCTGGAGGCTGCCTGCAGCTCCTGCACCCCACCATCAGCTGCTGGAGGCTGGCTGCAGCTCCTCCACCCCGCCATCAGCTGCTGGAGGCTGGCTTCTGCTCCTCCACCCCGCCACCAGCTGCTGGAGGCTTCTGTTCCTCCACCCCGCCATCAGCAGCTGGAGGCTGGCTGATGGAGGCTGGCTGCTGCTCCTCCACCCCGCCATCACCAGCTGGAGGCTGGCTGCAGCTCCTGCACCCCGCCATCAGCTGCTGGAGGCTGCCTGGATCTCCTGCACCCCGCCATCAAATGCTGGAGGCTTCTGTTCCTCCACCCCGCCATCAGCAGCTGGAGGCTGGCTGCTGGAGGCTGGCTGCTGCTCCTCCACCCCGCCATCACAAGCTGGAGGCTGGCTGCAGCTCCTGCACCCCGCCATCAGCTGCTGGAGGCTGCCTGGAGCTCCTGCACCCCGCCATCAGCTGCTGGAGGCTGGCTGCTGCTCCTCCACCCCATCATGAACTGCTGGAGGCTGGCTGCAGCTCCTACACCCCGCCATCAGCTGCTGGAGGCAGCCTGCAGCTCCTTCACCCCGCCATCACCTGCTGGAGGCTGCCTGCAGCTCCTGCACCCCGCCATCAGCTGCTGGAGGCTGGCTGCAGCTCCTCCACCCCGCCATCAGCTGCTGGAGGCTGGCTTCTGCTCCTCCACCCCGCCATCACCAGCTGGAGGCTGGCTGCAGCTCCTGCACCCCGCCATCAGCTGCTGGAGGCTGCCTGCAGCTCCTGCACCCCGCCATCAGCTGCTGGAGGCTGGCTGCTGCTCCTGCACCCCGCCATCAGCTGCTGGAGGCTGGCTGCTGCTCCTCCACCCCACCATGACCTGCTGGAGGCTGGCTGCAGCTCCTCCACCCCGCCATCAGCTGCTGGAGGCTGCCTGCAGCTCCTGCACCCCGCCATCAGCTGCTGGAGGCTGCCTGCAGCTCCTGCACCCCGCCATCAGCTGCTGGAGGCTGGCTGCAGCTCCTCCACCCCGCCATCAGCTGCTGGAGGCTGGCTTATGCTCCTCCACCCCGCCACCAGCTGCTGGAGGCTGGCTGCTGCTCCTGCACCCCGCCATCAGCTGCTGGAGGCTTCTGTTCCTCCACCCCGCCATCAGCAGCTGGAGGCTGGCTGCTGGAGGCTGGCTTATGCTCCTCCACCCCGCCACCAGCTGCTGGAGGCTGGCTGCTGCTCCTGCACCCCGCCATCAGCTGCTGGAGGCTTCTGTTCCTCCACCCCGCCATCACCAGCTAGAGGCTGGCTGCAGCTCCTGCACCCCGCCATCAGCTGCTGGAGGCTCTCTGCAGCTCCTGCACCCCGCCATCAGCTGCTGGAGGCTGGCTGCTGCTCCTGCACCCCGCCATCAGCTGCTGGAGGCTGGCTGCTGCTCCTCCCCCCCACCATGACCTGCTGGAGGCTGGCTGCAGCTCCTCCACCCCGCCATCAGCTGCTTTAGGCTGCCTGCAGCTCCTGCACCCCACCATCAGCTGCTGGAGGCTGCCTGCAGCTCCTGCAGCCCGCCATCAGCTGCTGGAGGCTGGCTGCAGCTCCTCCACCCCGCCATCAGCTGCTGGAGGCTGCCTGCAGCTCCTGCACCCCGCCATCAGCTGCTGGAGGCTGGCTGCTGCTCCTGCACCCCGCCATCAGCTGCTGGAGGCTGGCTGCTGCTCCTCCACCCCACCATGACCTGCTGGAGGCTGGCTGCAGCACCTCCACCCCGCCATCAGCTGCTTTAGGCTGCCTGCAGCTCCTGCACCCCACCATCAGCTGCTGGAGGCTGCCTGCAGCTCCTGCACCCCGCCATCAGCTGCTGGAGGCTGGCTGCAGCTCCTCCAACCCGCCATCAGCTGCTGGAGGCTGGCTTCTGCTCCTCCACCCCGCCACCAGCTGCTGGAGGCTTCTGTTCCTCCACCCCGCCATCAGCAGCTGGAGGCTGGCTGATGGAGGCTGGCTGCTGCTCCTCCACCCCGCCATCACCAGCTGGAGGCTGGCTGCAGCTCCTGCACCCCGCCATCAGCTGCTGGAGGCTGCCTGGATCTCCTGCACCCCGCCATCAAATGCTGGAGGCTTCTGTTCCTCCACCCCGCCATCAGCAGCTGGAGGCTGGCTGCTGGAGGCTGGCTGCTGCTCCTCCACCCCGCCATCACAAGCTGGAGGCTGGCTGCAGCTCCTGCACCCCGCCATCAGCTGCTGGAGGCTGCCTGGAGCTCCTGCGCCCCACCATCAGCTGCTGGAGGCTGGCTGCTGCTCCTGCACCCCGCCATCAGCTGCTGGAGGCTGGCTGCTGCTCCTCCACCCCACCATGACCTGCTGGAGGCTGGCTGCAGCTCCTCCACCCCGCCATCAGCTGCTGGAGGCTGCCTGCAGCTCCTGCACCCCGCCATCAGCTGCTGGAGGCTGGCTGCAGCTCCTCCACCCGCCATCAGCTGCTGGAGGCTGGCTTCTGCTCCTCCACCCCGCCACCAGCTGCTTGAGGCTGGCTGCTGCTCCTGCACCCCGCCATCAGCTGCTGGAGGCTTCTGTTCCTCCACCCCGCCATCAGCAGCTGGAGGCTGGCTGCTGGAGGCTGGCTGCTGCTCCTCCACCCCGCCATCAGCAGCTGGAGGCTGGCTGCAGCTCCTGCACCCCGCCATCAGCTGCTGGAGGCTGCCTGGAGCTCCTGCACCCCGCCATCAGCTGCTGGAGGCTTCTGTTCCTCCACCCCGCCATCAGCAGCTGGAGGCTGGCTGCTGGAGGCTGGCTGCTGCTCCTCCACCCCGCCATCACCAGCTGGAGGCTGGCTGCAGCTCCTGCACCCCGCCATCAGCTGCTGGAGGCTGGCTGCTGCTCCTGCACCCCGCCATCAGCTGCTGGAGGCTGGCTGCTGCTCCTCCACCCCACCATGACCTGCTGGAGGCTGGCTGCAGCTCCTCCACCCCGCCATCAGCTGCTGGAGGCTGCCTGCAGCTCCTGCACCCCGCCATCAGCTGCTGGAGGCTGCCTGCAGCTCCTGCACCCCGCCATCAGCTGCTGGAGGCTGGCTGCAGCTCCTCCACTCCGCCATCAGCTGCTGGAGGCTGGCTTATGCTCCTCCACCCCGCCACCAGCTGCTGGAGGCTGGCTGCTGCTCCTGCACCCCGCCATCAGCTGCTGGAGGCTTCTGTTCCTCCACCCCGCCATCAGCAGCTGCAGGCTGGCTGCTGGAGGCTGGTTGCTGCTCCTCCACCCCGCCATCACCAGCTGGAGACTGGCTGCAGCTCCTGCACCCCGCCATCAGCTGCTGGAGGCTGCCTGGAGCTCCTGCACCCCGCCATCAGCTGCTGGAGGCTTCTGTTCCTCCACCCCGCCATCAGCAGCTGGAGGCTGGCTGCTGGAGGCTGGCTGCTGCTCCTCCACCCCGCCATCACCAGCTGGAGGCTGGCTGAAGCTCCTCCACCCCGCCATCAGCTGCTGGAGGCTGCCTGCAGCTCCTGCACCCCGCCATCAGCTGCTGGAGGCTGCCTGCAGCTCCTGCACCCCGCCATGAGCTGCTGGAGGCTGGCTGCAGCTCCTGCACCCCGCCATCAGCTGCTGGAGGCTGCCTGGAGATCCTGCACCCCGCCATCAGCTGCTGGAGGCTGGCTGCTGCTCCTGCACCCCGCCATCAGCTGCTGGAGGCTGGCTGCTGCTCCTCCACCCCACCATGACCTGCTGGAGGCTGGCTGCAGCTCCTCCACCCCGCCATCAGCTGCTGGAGGCTGCCTGCAGCTCCTGCACCCCGCCATCAGCTGCTGGAGGCTGCCTGCAGCTCCTGCACCCCGCCATCAGCTGCTGGAGGCTGGCTGCAGCTCCTCCACCCCGCCATCAGCTGCTGGAGGCTGCGTTCTGCTCCTCCACCCCGCCACCAGCTGCTGGAGGCTGGCTGCTGCTGCTGCACCCCGCCATCAGCTGCTGGAGGCTGGCTGCTGGAGGCTGGCTGCTGCTCCTCCACCCCGCCATCACCAGCTGGAGGCTGGCTGCAGCTCCTGCAAACCGCCATCAGCTGCTGGAGGCTGCCTGCAGCTCCTGCACCCTGCCATCAGCTGCTGGAGGCTGGCTGCTGCTCCTGCACCCCGCCATCAGCTGCTGGAGGCTGGCTGCTGCTCCTCCACCCCACCATGACCTGCTGGAGGCTGGCTGCAGCTCCTCCACCCCGCCATCAGCTTCTGGAGGCTGCCTGCAGCTCCTGCACCCCGCCATCACCAGCTGGAGGCTGGCTGCAGCTCCTGCACCCCGCCATCAGCTGCTGGAGGCTGCCTGCAGCTCCTGCACCCCGCCATCAGCTGCTGGAGGCTGGCTGCTGCTCCTGCACCCCGCCATCAGCTGCTGGAGGCTGGCTGCTGCTCCTCCACCCCACCATGACCTGCTGGAGGCTGGCTGCTGCTCCTCCACCCCACCATGACCTGCTGGAGGCTGGCTGCAGCTCCCGCACCCCACCATCAGCTGCTGGAGATTGCCTGCAGCTCCTGCACCCCGCCATCAGCTGCTGGAGGCTGGCTGCAGCTCCTCCACCCCGCCATCAGCTGCTGGAGGCTGGCTTCTGCTCCTCCACCCCGCCACCAGCTGCTGGAGGCTGGCTGCTGCTCCTGCACCCCGCCATCAGCTGCTGGAGGCTTCTGTTCCTCCACCCCGCCATCAGCAGCTGGAGGCTGGCTGATGGAGGCTGGCTGCTGCTCCTCCACCCCGCCATCACCAGCTGGAGGCTGGCTGCAGCTCCTGCACCCCGCCATCAGCTGCTGGAGGCTGCCTGGATCTCCTGCACCCCGCCATCAGCTGCTGGAGGCTTCTGTTCCTCCAGCCCGCCATCAGCAGCTGGAGGCTGGCTGCTGGAGGCTGGCTGCTGCTCCTCCACCCCGCCATCACCAGCTGGAGGCTGGCTGCAGCTCCTGCACCCCGCCATCAGCTGCTGGAGGCTGGCTGCAGCTCCTGCACCCCGCCATCAGCTGCTGGAGGCTGCCTGGAGTTCCTGCACCCCGCCATCAGCTGCTGGAGGCTGGCTGCTGCTCCTGCACCCCGCCATCAGCTGCTGGAGGCTGGCTGCTGCTCCTCCACCCCACCATGACCTGCTGGAGGCTGGCTGCAGCTCCTCCACCCCGCCATCAGCTGCTGGAGGCTGCCTGCAGCTCCTGCACCCCGCCATCAGCTGCTGGAGGCTGGCTGCAGCTCCTGCACCCCGCCATCAGCTGCTGGAGGCTGCCTGGAGTTCCTGCACCCCGCCATCAGCTGCTGGAGGCTGGCTGCAGCTCCTCCACCCCGCCATCAGCTGCTGGAGGCTGGCTTCTGCTCCTCCACCCCGCCACCAGCTGCTGGAGGCTGGCTGCTGCTCCTGCACCCCGCCATCAGCTGCTGGAGGCTGGCTGCTGGAGGCTGGCTGCTGCTCCTCCACCCCGCCATCACCAGCTGGAGGCTGGCTGCAGCTCCTGCAAACCGCCATCAGCTGCTGGAGGCTGCCTGCAGCTCCTGCACCCCGCCATCAGCTGCTGGAGGCTGGCTGCTGCTCCTGCACCCCGCCATCAGCTGCTGGAGGCTGGCTGCTGCTCCTCCACCCCACCATGACCTGCTGGAGGCTGGCTGCAGCTCCTCCACCCCACCACCAGCTTCTGGAGGCTGCCTGCAGCTCCTGCACCCCGCCATCACCAGCTGGAGGCTGGCTGCAGCTCCTGCACCCCGCCATCAGCTGCTGGAGGCTGCCTGCAGCTCCTGCACCCCGCCATCAGCTGCTGGAGGCTGGCTGCTGCTCCTCCACCCCACCATGACCTGCTGGAGGCTGGCTGCAGCTCCTCCACCCCGCCATCAGCTGCTTTAGGCTGCCTGCAGCTCCTGCACCCCACCATCAGCTGCTGGAGGCTGCCTGCAGCTCCTGCACCCCGCCATCAGCTGCTGGAGGCTGGCTGCAGCTCCTCCACCCCGCCATCAGCTGCTGGAGGCTGGCTTCTGCTCCTCCACCCCGCCACCAGCTGCTGGAGGCTGGCTGCTGCTCCTGCACCCCGCCATCAGCTGCTGGAGGCTTATGTTCCTCCACCCCGCCATCAGCAGCTGGAGGCTGGCTGATGGAGGCTGGCTGCTGCTCCTCCACCCCGCCATCACCAGCTGGAGGCTGGCTGCAGCTCCTGCACCCCGCCATCAGCTGCTGGAGGCTGCCTGCAGCTCCTGCACCCCGCCATCAGCTGCTGGAGGCTGCCTGGAGCTCCTGCACCCCGCCATCAGCTGCTGGAGGCTTCTGTTCCTCCACCCCGCCATCAGCAGCAGGAGGCTGGCTGCTGGAGGCTGGCTGCTGCTCCTCCACCCCGCCATCACCAGCTGGAGGCTGGCGGCAGCTCCTGCACCCCGCCATCAGCTGCTGGAGGCTGCCTGGAGCTCCTGCACCCCGCCATCAGCTGCTGGAGGCTTCTGTTCCTCCACCCCGCCATCAGCAGCTGGAGGCTGGCTGCTGGAGGCTGGCTGCTGCTCCTCCACCCCGCCATCACAAGCTGGAGGCTGGCTGCAGCTCCTGCACCCCGCCATCAGCTGCTGGAGGCTGCCTGGAGCTCCTGCGCCCCACCATCAGCGTCTGGAGGCTGGCTGCTGCTCCTGCACCCCGCCATCAGCTGCTGGAGGCTGGCTGCTGCTCCTCCACCCCACCATGACCTGCTGGAGGCTGGCTGCAGCTCCTCCACCCCGCCATCAGCTGCTGGAGGCTGCCTGCAGCTCCTGCACCCCGCCATCAGCTGCTGGAGGCCACCTGCAGCTCCTGCACTCCGCCATCATCTGCTGGAGGCTGGCTGCAGCTCCTCCACCCCGCCATCAGCTGCTGGAGGCTGGCTTCTGCTCCTGCACCCCGCCATCAGCTGCTGGAGGCTTCTGTTCCTCCACCCCGCCATCAGCAGCTGGAGGCTGGCTGATGGAGGCTGGCTGCTGCTCCTCCACCCCGCCATCACCAGCTGGAGGCTGGCTGAAGCTCCTGCACCCCGCCATCAGCTGCTGGAGGCTGCCTGGATCTCCTGCACCCCGCCATCAGCTGCTGGAGGCTTCTGTTCCTCCAGCCCGCCATCAGCAGCTGGAGGCTGGCTGCTGGAGGCTGGCTGCTGCTCCTCCACCCCGCCATCACCAGCTGGAGGCTGGCTGCAGCTCCTGCACCCCGCCATCAGCTGCTGGAGGCTGCCTGCAGCTCCTGCACCCCGCCATCAGCTGCTGGAGGCTGGCTGCAGCTCCTGCACCCCGCCATCAGCTGCTGGAGGCTGCATGGAGTTCCTGCACCCCGCCATCAGCTGCTGGAGGCTGGCTGCTGCTCCTGCACCCCGCCATCAGCTGCTGGAGGCTGGCTGCTGCTCCTCCACCCCACCATGACCTGCTGGAGGCTGGCTGCAGCTCCTGCACCCCGCCATCAGCTGCTGGAGGCTGCCTGCAGCTCCTGCACCCCGCCATCAGCTGCTGGAGGCTGGCTGCAGCTCCTGCACCCCGCCATCAGCTGCTGGAGGCTGCCTGGAGTTCCTGCACCCCGCCATCAGCTGCTGGAGGCTGGCTGCAGCTCCTCCACCCCGCCATCAGCTGCTGGAGGCTGGCTTCTGCTCCTCCACCCCGCCACCAGCTGCTGGAGGCTGGCTGCTGCTCCTGCACCCCGCCATCAGCTGCTGGAGGCTGGCTGCTGGAGGCTGGCTGCTGCTCCTCCACCCCGCCATCACCAGCTGGAGGCTGGCTGCAGCTCCTGCAAACCGCCATCAGCTGCTGGAGGCTGCCTGCAGCTCCTGCACCCCGCCATCAGCTGCTGGAGGCTGGCTGCTGCTCCTGCACCCCGCCATCAGCTGCTGGAGGCTGGCTGCTGCTCCTCCACCCCACCATGACCTGATGGAGGCTGGCTGCAGCTCCTCCACCCCACCATCAGCTTCTGGAGGCTGCCTGCAGCTCCTGCACCCCGCCATCACCAGCTGGAGGCTGGCTGCAGCTCCTGCACCCCGCCATCAGCTGCTGGAGGCTGCCTGCAGCTCCTGCACCCCGCCATCAGCTGCTGGAAGCTGGCTGCTGCTCCTGCACCCCGCCTTCAGCTGCTGGAGGCTGGCTGCTGCTCCTCCACCCCACCATGACCTGCTGGAGGCTGGCTGCAGCTCCTCCACCCCGCCATCAGCTGCTTTAGGCTGCCTGCAGCTCCTGCACCCCGCCATCAGCTGCTGGAGGCTGGCTGCAGCTCCTCCACCCCGCCATCAGCTGCTGGAGGCTGGCTTCTGCTCCTCCACCCCGCCACCAGCTGCTGGAGGCTGGCTGCTGCTCCTGCACCCCGCCATCAGCTGCTGGAGGCTTCTGTTCCTCCACCCCGCCATCAGCAGCTGGAGGCTGGCTGATGGAGGCTGGCTGCTGCTCCTCCACCCCGCCATCACCAGCTGGAGGCTGGCTGCAGCTCCTGCACCCCGCCATCAGCTGCTGGAGGCTGCCTGGATCTCCTGCACCCCGCCATCAGCTGCTGGAGGCTTCTGTTCCTCCACCCCGCCATCAGCAGCTGGAGGCTGGCTGCTGGAGGCTGGCTGCTGCTCCTCCACCCCGCCATCACCAGCTGGAGGCTGGCTGCAGCTCCTGCACCCCGCCATCAGCTGCTGGAGGCTGCCTGGAGCTCCTGCACCCCGCCATCAGCTGCTGGAGGCTTCTGTTCCTCCACCCCGCCATCAGCAGCAGGAGGCTGGCTGCTGGAGGCTGGCTGCTGCTCCTCCACCCCGCCATCACCAGCTGGAGGCTGGCGGCAGCTCCTGCACCCCGCCATCAGCTGCTGGAGGCTGCCTGGAGCTCCTGCACCCCGCCATCAGCTGCTGGAGGCTTCTGTTCCTCCACCCCGCCATCAGCAGCTGGAGGCTGGCTGCTGGAGGCTGGCTGCTGCTCCTCCACCCCGCCATCACCAGCTGGAGGCTGGCTGCAGCTCCTGCACCCCGCCATCAGCTGCTGGAGGCTGCCTGGAGCTCCTGCACCCCGCCATCAGCTGCTGGAGGCTTCTGTTCCTCCACCCCGCCATCAGCAGCTGGAGGCTGGCTGCTGGAGGCTGGCTGCTGCTCCTCCACCCCGCCATCACAAGCTGGAGGCTGGCTGCAGCTCCTGCACCCCGCCATCAGCTGCTGGAGGCTGCCTGGAGCTCCTGCGCCCCACCATCAGCTGCTGGAGGCTGGCTGCTGCTCCTGCACCCCGCCATCAGCTGCTGGAGGCTGGCTGCTGCTCCTCCACCCCACCATGACCTGCTGGAGGCTGGCTGCAGCTCCTCCACCCCGCCATCAGCTGCTGGAGGCTGCCTGCAGCTCCTGCACCCCGCCATCAGCTGCTGGAGGCTGCCTGCAGCTCCTGCACTCCGCCATCAGCTGCTGGAGGCTTGCTGCAGCTCCTCCACCCCGCCATCAGCTGCTGGAGGCTGGCTTCTGCTACTCCACCCCGCCACCAGCTGCTTGAGGCTGGCTGCTGCTCCTGCACCCCACCATGACCTGCTGGAGGCTGGCTGCAGCTCCTCCACCCCGCCATCAGCTGCTGGAGGCTGCCTGCAGCTCCTGCACCCCGCCATCAGCTGCTGGAGGCTGCCTGCAGCTCCTGCATCCCGCCATCAGCTGCTGGAGGCTGGCTGCAGCTCCTCCACCCCGCCATCAGCTGCTGGAGGCTGGCTTCTGCTCCTCCACCCCGCCACCAGCTGCTGGAGGCTGGCTGCTGCTCCTGCACCCCGCCATCAGCTGCTGGAGGCTTCTGTTCCTCCACCCCGCCATCAGCAGCTGGAGGCTGGCTGCTGGAGGCTGGCTGCAGCTCCTGCACCCCGCCATCAGCTGCTGGAGGCTGCCTGCAGCTCCTGCACCCCGCCATCAGCTGCTGGAGGCTGGCTGCTGCTCCTGCACCCAGCCATCAGCTGCTGGAGGCTGGCTGCTGCTCCTCCACCCCACCATGACCTGCTGGAGGCTGGCTGCAGCTCCTCC
Source organism: Nothobranchius furzeri (assembly GCF_043380555.1). Taxonomy (NCBI): domain Eukaryota; kingdom Metazoa; phylum Chordata; class Actinopteri; order Cyprinodontiformes; family Nothobranchiidae; genus Nothobranchius; species Nothobranchius furzeri. The sequence goes on from NW_027223040.1 coordinate 406,587, forward strand.
ACCCCGCCATCAGCTGCTGGAGGCTGCCTGCAGCTCCTGCACCCCGCCATCAGCTGCTGGAGGCTGCCTGCAGCTCCTGCACCCCGCCATCAGCTGCTGGAGGCTGGCTGCAGCTCCTCCACCCCGCCATCAGCTGCTGGAGGCTGGCTTATGCTCCTCCACCCCGCCACCAGCTGCTGGAGGCTGGCTGCTGCTCCTGCACCCCGCCATCAGCTGCTGGAGGCTTCTGTTCCTCCACCCCGCCATCAGCAGCTGGAGGCTGGCTGCTGGAGGCTGGTTGCTGCTCCTCCACCCCGCCATCACCAGCTGGAGACTGGCTGCAGCTCCTGCACCCCGCCATCAGCTGCTGGAGGCTGCCTGGAGCTCCTGCACCCCGCCATCAGCTGCTGGAGGCTTCTGTTCCTCCACCCCGCCATCAGCAGCTGGAGGCTGGCTGCTGGAGGCTGGCTGCTGCTCCTCCACCCCGCCATCACCAGCTGGAGGCTGGCTGAAGCTCCTGCACCCCGCCATCAGCTGCTGGAGGCTGCCAGCAGCTCCTGCACCCCGCCATCAGCTGCTGGAGGCTTCTGTTCCTCCACCCCTCCATCAGCAGCTGGAGGCTGGCTGCTGCTCCTGCACCCCGCCATCAGCTGCTGGAGGCTTCTGTTCCTCCACCCCGCCATCAGCAGCTGGAGGCTGGCTGCTGGAGGCTGGCTGCAGCTCCTGCACCCCGCCATCAGCTGCTGGAGGCTGCCTGCAGCTCCTGCACCCCGCCATCAGCTGCTGGAGGCTGGCTGCAGCTCCTCCACCCCGCCATCAGCTGCTGGAGGCTGGCTTCTGCTCCTCCACCCCGCCACCAGCTGCTGGAGGCTGGCTGCTGCTCCTGCACCCCGCCATCAGCTGCTGGAGGCTTCTGTTCCTCCACCCCGCCATCAGCAGCTGGAGGCTGGCTGCTGGAGGCTGGCTGCAGCTCCTGCACCCCGCCATCAGCTGCTGGAGGCTGCCTGCAGCTCCTGCACCCCGCCATCAGCTGCTGGAGGCTGGCTGCTGCTCCTGCACCCAGCCATCAGCTGCTGGAGGCTGGCTGCTGCTCCTCCACCCCACCATGACCTGCTGGAGGCTGGCTGCAGCTCCTCCACCCCGCCATCAGCTGCTGGAGGCTGCCTGCAGCTCCTGCACCCCGCCATCAGCTGCTGGAGGCTGCCTGCAGCTCCTGCACCCCGCCATCAGCTGCTGGAGGCTGGCTGCAGCTCCTCCACCCCGCCATCAGCTGCTGGAGGCTGGCTTATGCTCCTCCACCCCGCCACCAGCTGCTGGAGGCTGGCTGCTGCTCCTGCACCCCGCCATCAGCTGCTGGAGGCTTCTGTTCCTCCACCCCGCCATCAGCAGCTGGAGGCTGGCTGCTGGAGGCTGGTTGCTGCTCCTCCACCCCGCCATCACCAGCTGGAGACTGGCTGCAGCTCCTGCACCCCGCCATCAGCTGCTGGAGGCTGCCTGGAGCTCCTGCACCCCGCCATCAGCTGCTGGAGGCTTCTGTTCCTCCACCCCGCCATCAGCAGCTGGAGGCTGGCTGCTGGAGGCTGGCTGCTGCTCCTCCACCCCGCCATCACCAGCTGGAGGCTGGCTGAAGCTCCTGCACCCCGCCATCAGCTGCTGGAGGCTGCCAGCAGCTCCTGCACCCCGCCATCAGCTGCTGGAGGCTTCTGTTCCTCCACCCCTCCATCAGCAGCTGGAGGCTGGCTGCTGCTCCTCCACCCCGCCATCAGCTGCTGGAGGCTGCCTGCAGCTCCTGCACCCTGCCATCAGCTGCTGGAGGCTGGCTGCTGCTCCCGCACCCCGCCATCAGCTGCTGGAGGCTGGCTGCTGCTCCTCCACCCCACCATGACCTGCTGGAGGCTGGCTGCAGCTCCTCCACCCCGCCATCAGCTGCTGGAGGCTGCCTGCAGCTCCTGCACCCCGCCATCAGCTGCTGGAGGCTGCCTGCAGCTCCTGCACCCCGGCATCAGCTGCAGGAGGCTGGCTGCAGCTCCTCCACCCCGCCATCAGCTGCTGGAGGCTGGCTTCTGCTCCTCCACCCCGCCACCAGCTGCTGGAGGCTGGCTGCTGCTCCTGCACCCCACCATCAGCTGCTGGAGTCTTCTGTTCCTCCACCCCGCCATCAGCAGCTGGAGGCTGGCTGCTGGAGGCTGGCTGCTGCTCCTCCACCCCGCCATCACCAGCTGGAGGCTGGCTGAAGCTCCTGCACCCCGCCATCAGCTGCTGGAGGCTGCCAGCAGCTCCTGCACCCCGCCATCAGCTGCTGGAGGCAGGCTGCTGCTCCTCCACCCGACCATGACCTGCTGGAGGCTGGCTGCAGCTCCTCCACCCCGCCATCAGCTGCTGGAGGTTGCCTGCAGCTCCTGCACCCCGCCATCAGCTGCTGGAGGCTGCCTGCAACTCCTGCACCCCGCCATCAGCTGCTGGAGGCTGCCTGCAGCTCCTGCACCCCGCCATCAGCTGCTGGAGGCTGGCTGCAGCTCCTCCACCCCGCCATCAGCTGCTGGAGGCTGCCTGCAGCTCCTGCACCCCGCCATCAGCTGCTGGAGGCTGCCTGCAGCTCCTGCACCCCGCCATCAGCTGCTGGAGGCTGGCTGCAGCTCCTCCACCCCGCCATCAGCTGCTGGAGGCTGGCTTCTGCTCCTCCACCCCGCCACCAGCTGCTGGAGGCTGGCTGCTGCTCCTGCACCCCGCCATCAGCTGCTGGAGGCTTCTGTTCCTCCACCCCGCCATCAGCAGCTGGAGGCTGGCTGCTGGAGGCTGGCTGCAGCTCCTGCACCCCGCCATCAGCTGCTGGAGGCTGCCTGCAGCTCCTGCACCCCGCCATCAGCTGCTGGAGGCTGGCTGCTGCTCCTGCACCCAGCCATCAGCTGCTGGAGGCTGGCTGCTGCTCCTCCACCCCACCATGACCTGCTGGAGGCTGGCTGCAGCTCCTCCACCCCGCCATCAGCTGCTGGAGGCTACCTGCAGCTCCTGCACCCCGCCATCAGCTGCTGGAGGCTGCCTGCAGCTCCTGCACCCCGCCATCAGCTGCTGGAGGCTGGCTGCAGCTCCTCCACCCCGCCATCAGCTGCTGGAGGCTGGCTTATGCTCCTCCACCCCGCCACCAGCTGCTGGAGGCTGGCTGCTGCTCCTGCACCCCGCCATCAGCTGCTGGAGGCTTCTGTTCCTCCACCCCGCCATCAGCAGCTGGAGGCTGGCTGCTGGAGGCTGGTTGCTGCTCCTCCACCCCGCCATCACCAGCTGGAGACTGGCTGCAGCTCCTGCACCCCGCCATCAGCTGCTGGAGGCTGCCTGGAGCTCCTGCACCCCGCCATCAGCTGCTGGAGGCTTCTGTTCCTCCACCCCGCCATCAGCAGCTGGAGGCTGGCTGCTGGAGGCTGGCTGCTGCTCCTCCACCCCGCCATCACCAGCTGGAGGCTGGCTGAAGCTCCTGCACCCCGCCATCAGCTGCTGGAGGCTGCCAGCAGCTCCTGCACCCCGCCATCAGCTGCTGGAGGCTTCTGTTCCTCCACCCCGCCATCAGCAGCTGGAGGCTGGCTGCTGCTCCTCCACCCCGCCATCAGCTGCTGGAGGCTGCCTGCAGCTCCTGCACCCTGCCATCAGCTGCTGGAGGCTGGCTGCTGCTCCCGCACCCCGCCATCAGCTGCTGGAGGCTGGCTGCTGCTCCTCCACCCCACCATGACCTGCTGGAGGCTGGCTGCAGCTCCTCCACCCCGCCATCAGCTGCTGGAGGCTGCCTGCAGCTGCTGGAGGCTGCCTGCAGCTCCTGCACCCCGCCATCAGCTGCTGGAGGCTGCCTGCAGCTCCTGCACCCCGGCATCAGCTGCAGGAGGCTGGCTGCAGCTCCTCCACCCCGCCATCAGCTGCTGGAGGCTGGCTTCTGCTCCTCCACCCCGCCACCAGCTGCTGGAGGCTGGCTGCTGCTCCTGCACCCCACCATCAGCTGCTGGAGTCTTCTGTTCCTCCACCCCGCCATCAGCAGCTGGAGGCTGGCTGCTGGAGGCTGGCTGCTGCTCCTCCACCCCGCCATCACCAGCTGGAGGCTGGCTGAAGCTCCTGCACCCCGCCATCAGCTGCTGGAGGCTGCCAGCAGCTCCTGCACCCCGCCATCAGCTGCTGGAGGCAGGCTGCTGCTCCTCCACCCGACCATGACCTGCTGGAGGCTGGCTGCAGCTCCTCCACCCCGCCATCAGCTGCTGGAGGTTGCCTGCAGCTCCTGCACCCCGCCATCAGCTGCTGGAGGCTGCCTGCAGCTCCTGCACCCCGCCATCAGCTGCTGGAGGCTGGCTGCAGCTCCTGCAACCCGCCATCAGCTGCTGGAGGCTGCCTGGAGTTCCTGCACCCCGCCATCAGCTGCTGGAGGCTGGCTGCTGCTCCTGCACCCCGCCATCAGCTGCTGGAGGCTGGCTGCTGCTCCTCCACCCCACCATGACCTGCTGGAGGCTGGCTGCAGCTCCTCCACCCCGCCATCAGCTGCTGGAGGCTGCCTGCAGCTCCTGCACCCCGCCATCAGCTGCTGGAGGCTGCCTGGAGCTCCTGCACCCCGCCATCACCAGCTGGAGGCTGGCTGCAACTCCTGCACCCCGCCATCAGCTGCTGGAGGCTGCCTGGAGCTCCTGCACCCCGCCATCAGCTGCTGGAGGCTGGCTGCTGTTCCTGCCACCCGCCATCAGCTGCTGGAGGCTGGCTGCTGCTCCTCCACCCCACCATGACCTGCTGGAGGCTGGCTGCAGCTCCTCCACCCCGCCATCAGCTGCTGGAGGCTGCCTGCAGCTCCTGCACCCCGCCATCAGCTGCTGGAGGCTGCCTGCAGCTCCTGCAGCCCGCCATCAGCTGCTGGAGGCTGGCTGCAGCTCCTCAACCCCGCCATCAGCTGCTGGAGGCTGGCTGAAGCTCCTGCACCCCGCCATCAGCTGCTGGAGGCTGCCAGCAGCTCCTGCACCCCGCAATCAGCTGCTGGAGGCTGGCTGCTGCTCCTGCACCCCGCCATCAGCTGCTGGAGGCTGGCTGCTGCTCCTCCACCCCACCATGACCTGCTGGAGGCTGGCTGCAGCACCTCCACCCCGCCATCAGCTGCTTTAGGCTGCCTGCAGCTCCTGCACCCCACCATCAGCTGCTGGAGGCTGCCTGCAGCTCCTGCACCCCGCCATCAGCTGCTGGAGGCTGGCTGCAGCTCCTCCACCCCGCCATCAGCTGCTGGAGGCTGGCTTCTGCTCCTCCACCCCGCCACCAGCTGCTGGAGGCTTCTGTTCCTCCACCCCGCCATCAGCAGCTGGAGGCTGGCTGATGGAGGCTGGCTGCTGCTCCTCCACCCCGCCATCACCAGCTGGAGGCTGGCTGCAGCTCCTGCACCCCGCCATCAGCTGCTGGAGGCTGCCTGGATCTCCTGCACCCCGCCATCAAATGCTGGAGGCTTCTGTTCCTCCACCCCGCCATCAGCAGCTGGAGGCTGGCTGCTGGAGGCTGGCTGCTGCTCCTCCACCCCGCCATCACAAGCTGGAGGCTGGCTGCAGCTCCTGCACCCCGCCATCAGCTGCTGGAGGCTGCCTGGAGCTCCTGCGCCCCACCATCAGCTGCTGGAGGCCGACTGCTGCTCCTGCATCCCGCCATCAGCTGCTGGAGGCTTTGCTCTTCCACCCCACCATGACCTGCTGGAGGCTGGCTGCAGCTCCTCCACCCCGCCATCAGCTGCTGGAGGCTGCCTGCAGCTCCTGCACCCCACCAAGAGCTGCTGGAGGCTGCCTGCAGCTCCTGCACCCCGCCATCAGCTGCTGGAGGCTGGCTGCAGCTCCTCCACCCGCCATCAGCTGCTGGAGGCTGCCTGCAGCTCCTGCACCCCGCCATCAGCTGCTGGAGGCTGGCTGCAGCTCCTCCACCCCGCCATCAGCTGCTGGAGGCTGGCTTCTGCTCCTCTACCCCGCCACCAGCTGCTTGAGGCTGGCTGCTGCTCCTGCACCCCGCCATCAGCTGCTGGAGGCTTCTGTTCCTCCACCCCGGCATCAGCAGCTGGAGGCTGGCTGCTGGAGGCTGGCTGCTGCTCCTCCACCCCGCCATCACCAGCTGGAGGCTGGCTGCAGCTCCTGCACCCCGCCATCAGCTGCTGGAGGCTGCCTGCAGCTCCTGCACCCCGCCATCAGCTGCTGGAGGCTGGCTGCTGCTCCTGCACCCCGCCATCAGCTGCTGGAGGCTGGCTGCTGCTCCTCCACCCCACCATGACCTGCTGGAGGCTGGCTGCAGCTCCTCCACCCCGCCATCAGCTGCTTTAGGCTGCCTGCAGCTCCTGCACCCCACCATCAGCTGCTGGAGGCTGCCTGCAGCTCCTGCAGCCCGCCATCAGCTGCTGGAGGCTGGCTGCAGCTCCTCCACCCCGCCATCAGCTGCTGGAGGCTGGCTGAAGCTCCTGCACCCCGCCATCAGCTGCTGGAGGCTGCCAGCAGCTCCTGCACCCCGCCATCAGCTGCTGGAGGCTGGCTGCTGCTCCTGCACCCCGCCATCAGCTGCTGGAGGCTGGCTGCTGCTCCTCCACCCCACCATGACCTGCTGGAGGCTGGCTGCAGCACCTCCGACCCGCCATCAGCTGCTTTAGGCTGCCTGCAGCTCCTGCACCCCACCATCAGCTGCTGGAGGCTGCCTGCAGCTCCTGCACCCCGCCATCAGCTGCTGGAGGCTGGCTGCAGCTCCTCCACCCCGCCATCAGCTGCTGGAGGCTGGCTTCTGCTCCTCCACCCCGCCACCAGCTGCTGGAGGCTTCTGTTCCTCCACCCCGCCATCAGCAGCTGGAGGCTGGCTGATGGAGGCTGGCTGCTGCTCCTCCAACCCGCCATCACCAGCTGGAGGCTGGCTGCAGCTCCTGCACCCCGCCATCAGCTGCTGGAGGCTGCCTGGATCTCCTGCACCCCGCCATCAAATGCTGGAGGCTTCTGTTCCTCCACCCCGCCATCAGCAGCTGGAGGCTGGCTGCTGGTTGCTGGCTGCTGCTCCTCCACCCCGACATCACAAGCTGGACGCTGGCTGCAGCTCCTGCACCCCGCCATCAGCTGCTGGAGGCTGCCTGGAGCTCCTGCGCCCCACCATCAGCTGCTGGAGGCTGGCTGCTGCTCCTGCACCCCGCCATCAGCTGCTGGAGGCTGGCTGCTGCTCCTCCACCCCACCATGACCTGCTGGAGGCTGGCTGCAGCTCCTCCACCCTGCCATCAGCTGCTGGAGGCTGCCTGCAGCTCCTGCACCCCACCATCAGCTGCTGGAGGCTGCCTGCAGCTCCTGCACCCCGCCATCAGCTGCTGGAGGCTGGCTGCAGCTCCTCCACCCGCCATCAGCTGCTGGAGGCTGGCTTCTGCTCCTGCACCCCGCCATCAGCTGCTGGAGGCTTCTGTTCCTCCACCCCGCCACCAGCTGCTTGAGGCTGGCTGCTGCTCCTGCACCCCGCCATCAGCTGCTGGAGGCTTCTGTTCCTCCACCCCGCCATCAGCAGCTGGAGGCTGGCTGCTGGAGGCTGGCTGCTGCTCCTCCACCCCGCCATCAGCAGCTGGAGGCTGGCTGCAGCTCCTGCACCCCGCCATCAGCTGCTGGAGGCTGCCTGGAGCTCCTGCACCCCGCCATCAGCTGCTGGAGGCTTCTGTTCCTCCACCCCGCCATCAGCAGCTGGAGGCTGGCTGCTGGAGGCTGGCTGCTGCTCCTCCACCCCGCCATCACCAGCTGGAGGCTGGCTGCAGCTCCTGCACCCCGCCATCAGCTGCTGGAGGCTGCCTGCAGCTCCTGCACCCCGCCATCAGCTGCTGGAGGCTGGCTGCTGCTCCTGCACCCCGCCATCAGCTGCTGGAGGCTGGCTGCTGCTCCTCCACCCCACCATGACCTGCTGGAGGCTGGCTGCAGCTCCTCCACCCGCCATTAGCTGCTGGAGGCTGGCTTCTGCTCCTCCACCCCGCCACCAGCTGCTTGAGGCTGGCTGCTGCTCCTGCACCCCGCCATCAGCTGCTGGAGGCTTCTGTTCCTCCACCCCGCCATCAGCAGCTGGAGGCTGGCTGCTGGAGGCTGGCTGCTGCTCCTCCACCCCGCCATCAGCAGCTGGAGGCTGGCTGCAGCTCCTGCACCCCGCCATCAGCTGCTGGAGGCTGCCTGGAGCTCCTGCACCCCGCCATCAGCTGCTGGAGGCTTCTGTTCCTCCACCCCGCCATCAGCAGCTGGAGGCTGGCTGCTGGAGGCTGGCTGCTGCTCCTCCACCCCGCCATCACCAGCTGGAGGCTGGCTGCAGCTCCTGCACCCCGCCATCAGCTGCTGGAGGCTGCCTGCAGCTCCTGCACCCCGCCATCAGCTGCTGGAGGCTGGCTGCTGCTCCTGCACCCCGCCATCAGCTGCTGGAGGCTGGCTGCTGCTCCTCCACCCCACCATGACCTGCTGGAGGCTGGCTGCAGCTCCTCCACCCCACCATCAGCTGCTGGAGGCTGCCTGCAGCTCCTGCACCCCGCCATCAGCTGCTGGAGGCTGCCTGCAGCTCCTGCACCCCGCCATCAGCTGCTGGAGGCTGGCTGCAGCTCCTCCACCCCGCCATCAGCTGCTGGAGGCTGGCTTATGCTCCTCCACCCCGCCACCAGCTGCTGGAGGCTGGCTGCTGCTCCTGCACCCCGCCATCAGCTGCTGGAGGCTTCTGTTCCTCCACCCCACCATCAGCAGCTGCAGGCTGGCTGCTGGAGGCTGGTTCCTGCTCCTCCACCCCGCCATCACCAGCTGGAGACTGGCTGCAGCTCCTGCACCCCGCCATCAGCTGCTGGAGGCTGCCTGGAGCTCCTGCACCCCGCCATCAGCTGCTGGAGGCTTCTGTTCCTCCACCCCGCCATCAGCAGCTGGAGGCTGGCTGCTGGAGGCTGGCTGCTGCTCCTCCACCCCGCCATCACCAGCTGGAGGCTGGCTGAAGCTCCTCCACCCCGCCATCAGCTGCTGGAGGCTGCCTGCAGCTCCTGCACCCCGCCATCAGCTGCTGGAGGCTGCCTGCAGCTCCTGCTCCCCGCCATCAGCTGCTGGAGGCTGGCTGCAGCTCCTGCACCCCGCCATCAGCTGCTGGAGGCTGCCTGGAGATCCTGCACCCCGCCATCAGCTGCTGGAGGCTGGCTGCTCTCCTGCACCCCGCCATCAGCTGCTGGAGGCTGGCTGCTGCTCCTCCACCCCACCATGACCTGCTGGAGGCTGGCTGCAGCTCATCCACCCCGCCATCAGCTGCTTGAGGCTGCCTGCAGCTCCTGCACCCAGCCATCAGCTGCTGGAGGCTGCCTGCAGCTCCTGCACCCCGCCATCAGCTGCTGGAGGCTGGCTGAAGCTCCTCCACCCCGCCATCAGCTGCTGGAGGCTGGCTTCTGCTCCTCCACCCCGCCACCAGCTGCTGGAGGCTGGCTGCTGCTCCTGCACCCCGCCATCAGCTGCTGGAGGCTGGCTGCTGGAGGCTGGCTGCTGCTCCTCCACCCCGCCATCACCAGCTGGAGGCTGGCTGCAGCTCCTGCAAACCGCCATCAGCTGCTGGAGGCTGCCTGCAGCTCCTGCACCCCGCCATCAGCTGCTGGAGGCTGGCTGCTGCTCCTCCACCCCACCATGACCTGCTGGAGGCTGGCTGCAGCTCCTCCACCCCGCCATCAGCTTCTGGAGGCTGCCTGCAGCTCCTGCACCCCGCCATCACCAGCTGGAGGCTGGCTGCAGCTCCTGCACCCCGCCATCAGCTGCTGGAGGCTGCCTGCAGCTCCTGCACCCCGCCATCAGCTGCTGGAGGCTGGCTGCTGCTCCTGCACCCCGCCATCAGCTGCTGGAGGCTGGCTGCTGCTCCTCCACCCCACCATGACCTGCTGGAGGCTGGCTGCAGCTCCTCCACCCCGCCATCAGCTGCTTTAGGCTGCCTGCAGCTCCCGCACCCCACCATCAGCTGCTGGAGATTGCCTGCAGCTCCTGCACCCCGCCATCAGCTGCTGGAGGCTGGCTGCAGCTCCTCCACCCCGCCATCAGCTGCTGGAGGCTGGCTTCTGCTCCTCCACCCCGCCACCAGCTGCTGGAGGCTGGCTGCTGCTCCTGCACCCCGCCATCAGCTGCTGGAGGCTTATGTTCCTCCACCCCGCCATCAGCAGCTGGAGGCTGGCTGATGGAGGCTGGCTGCTGCTCCTCCACCCCGCCATCACCAGCTGGAGGCTGGCTGCAGCTCCTGCACCCCGCCATCAGCTGCTGGAGGCTGCCTGGATCTCCTGCACCCTGCCATCAGCTGCTGGAGGCTTCTGTTCCTCCAGCCCGCCATCAGCAGCTGGAGGCTGGCTGCTGGAGCCTGGCTGCTGCTCCTCCACCCCGCCATCACCAGCTGGAGGCTGGCTGCAGCTCCTGCACCCCACCATCAGCTGCTGGAGGCTGCCTGCAGCTCCTGCACCCCGCCATCAGCTGCTGGAGGCTGGCTGCAGCTCCTGCACTCCGCCATCAGCTGCTGGAGGCTGCCTGGAGTTCCTGCACCCCGCCATCAGCTGCTGGAGGCTGGCTGCTGCTCCTCCACCCCACCATGACCTGCTGGAGGCTGGCTGCAGCTCCTCCACCCCGCCATCAGCTGCTGGAGGCTGCCTGCAGCTCCTGCACCCCGCCATCAGCTGCTGGAGGCTGGCTGCAGCTCCTGCACCCCGCCATCAGCTGCTGGAGGCTGCCTGGAGTTCCTGCACCCCGCCATCAGCTGCTGGAGGCTGGCTGCAGCTCCTCCACCCCGCCATCAGCTGCTGGAGGCTGGCTGCTGCTCCTGCACCCCGCCATCAGCTGCTGGAGGCTGGCTGCTGGAGGCTGGCTGCTGCTCCTCCACCCCGCCATCACCAGCTGGAGGCTGGCTGCAGCTCCTGCAAACCGCCATCAGCTGCTGGAGGCTGCCTGCAGCTCCTGCACCCCGCCATCAGCTGCTGGAGGCTGGCTGCTGCTCCTGCACCCCGCCATCAGCTGCTGGAGGCTGGCTGCTGCTCCTCCACCCCACCATGACCTGCTGGAGGCTGGCTGCAGCTCCTCCACCCCACCATCAGCTTCTGGAGGCTGCCTGCAGCTCCTGCACCCCGCCATCACCAGCTGGAGGCTGGCTGCAGCTCCTGCACCCCGCCATCAGCTGCTGGAGGCTGCCTGCAGCTCCTGCACCCCGCCATCAGCTGCTGGAGGCTGGCTGCTGCTCCTGCACCCCGCCATCAGCTGCTGGAGGCTGGCTGCTGCTCCTCCACCCCACCATGACCTGCTGGAGGCTGGCTGCAGCTCCTCCACCCCGCCATCAGCTGCTTTAGGCTGCCTGCAGCTCCTGCACCCCACCATCAGCTGCTGGAGGCTGCCTGCAGCTCCTGCACCCCGCCATCAGCTGCTGGAGGCTGGCTGCAGCTCCTCCACCCCGCCATCAGCTGCTGGAGGCTGGCTTCTGCTCCTCCACCCCGCCACCAGCTGCTGGAGGTTGGCTGCTGCTCCTGCACCCCGCCATCAGCTGCTGGAGGCTTCTGTTCCTCCACCCCGCCATCAGCAGCTGGAGGCTGGCTGATGGAGGCTGGCTGCTGCTCCTCCACCCCGCCATCACCAGCTGGAGGCTGGCTGCAGCTCCTGCACCCCGCCATCAGCTGCTGGAGGCTGCCTGCAGCTCCTGCACCCCGCCATCAGCTGCTGGAGGCTGCCTGGAGCTCCTGCACCCCGCCATCAGCTGCTGGAGGCTTCTGTTCCTCCACCCCGCCATCAGCAGCTGGAGGCTGGCTGCTGGAGGCTGGCTGCTGCTCCTCCACCCCGCCATCACCAGCTGGAGGCTGGCTGCAGCTCCTGCACCCCGCCATCAGCTTCTGGAGGCTGCCTGGAGCTCCTGCACCCCGCCATCAGCTTCTGGAGGCTTCTGTTCCTCCACCCCGCCATCAGCAGCTGGAGGCTGGCTGCTGGAGGCTGGCTGCTGCTCCTCCACCCCGCCATCACAAGCTGGAGGCTGGCTGCAGCTCCTGCACCCCGCCATCAGCTGCTGGAGGCTGCCTGGAGCTCCTGCGCCCCACCATCAGCTGCTGGAGGCTGGCTGCTGCTCCTGCACCCCGCCATCAGCTGCTGGAGGCTGGCTGCTGCTCCTCCACCCCACCATGACCTGCTGGAGGCTGGCTGCAGCTCCTCCACCCCGCCATCAGCTGCTGGAGGCTGCCTGCAGCTCCTGCACCCCGCCATCAGCTGATGGAGGCTGCCTGCAGCTCCTGCACTCCGCCATCAGCTGCTGGAGGCTGGCTGCAGCTCCTCCACCCCGCCATCAGCTGCTGGAGGCTGGCTTCTGCTCCTCCACCCCGCCACCAGCTGCTTGAGGCTGGCTGCTGCTCCTGCACCCCACCATGACCTGCTGGAGGCTGGCTGCAGCTCCTCCACCCCGCCATCAGCTGCTGGAGGCTGCCTGCAGCTCCTGCACCCCGCCATCAGCTGCTGGAGGCTGCCTGCAGCTCCTGCACCCCGCCATCAGCTGCTGGAGGCTGGCTGCAGCTCCTCCACCCCGCCATCAGCTGCTGGAGGCTGGCTTCTGCTCCTCCAACCCGCCACCAGCTGCTGGAGGCTGGCTGCTGCTCCTGCACCCCGCCATCAGCTGCTGGAGGCTTCTGTTCCTCCACCCCGCCATCAGCAGCTGGAGGCTGGCTGCTGGAGGCTGGCTGCTGCTCCTCCACCCCGCCATCACCAGCTGGAGGCTGGCTGCAGCTCCTGCACCCCGCAATCAGCTGCTGGAGGCTGCCTGGAGCTCCTGCACCCCGCCATCAGCTGCTGGAGGCTTCTGTTCCTCCACCCCGCCATCAGCAGCTGGAGGCTGGCTGCTGGAGGCTGGCTGCTGCTCCTCCACCCCGCCATCACCAGCTGGAGGCTGGCTGCAGCTCCTGCACCCCGCCATCAGCTGCTGGAGGCTGCCTGCAGCTCCTGCACCCCGCCATCAGCTGCTGGAGGCTGGCTGCTGCTCCTGCACCCCGCCATCAGCTGCTGGAGGCTGGCTGCTGCTCCTCCACCCCGCCATCACCAGCTGGAGGCTGGCTGCAGCTCCTGCACCCCGCCATCAGCTTCTGGAGGCTGCCTGCAGCTCCTGCACCCCGCCATCAGCTGCTGGAGGCTGCCTGGAGCTCCTGCACCCCGCCATCAGCTGCTGGAGGCTTCTGTTCCTCCACCCCGCCATCAGCAGCTGGAGGCTGGCTGCTGGAGGCTGGCTGCTGCTCCTCCACCCCGCCATCACCAGCTGGAGGCTGGCGGCAGCTCCTGCACCCCGCCATCAGCTGCTGGAGGCTGCCTGGAGCTCCTGCACCCCGCCATCAGCTGCTGGAGGCTTCTGTTCCTCCACCCCGCCATCAGCAGCTGGAGGCTGGCTGCTGGAGGCTGGCTGCTGCTCCTCCACCCCGCCATCACCAGCTGGAGGCTGGCTGCAGCTCCTGCACCCCGCCATCAGCTGCTGGAGGCTGCCTGGAGCTCCTGCACCCCGCCATCAGCTGCTGGAGGCTTCTGTTCCTCCACCCCGCCATCAGCAGCTGGAGGCTGGCTGCTGGAGGCTGGCTGCTGGAGGCTGGCTGCTGCTCCTCCACCCCGCCATCACAAGCTGGAGGCTGGCTGCAGCTCCTGCACCCCGCCATCAGCTGCTGGAGGCTGCCTGGAGCTCCTGCGCCCCACCATCAGCTGCTGGAGGCTGGCTGCTGCTCCTGCACCCCGCCATCAGCTGCTGGAGGCTGGCTGCTGCTCCTCCACCCCACCATGACCTGCTGGAGGCTGGCTGCAGCTCCTCCACCCCGCCATCAGCTGCTGGAGGCAACCTGCAGCTCCTGCACCCCGCCATCAGCTGCTGGAGGCTGCCTGCAGCTCCTGCACCCCGCCATCAGCTGCTCTAGGCTGGCTGCAGCTCCTCCACCCCGCCATCAGCTGCTGGAGGCTGGCTTCTGCTCCTCCACCCCGCCATCAGCTGCTGGAGGCTTCTGTTCCTCCACCCCGCCATCAGCAGCTGGAGGCTGGCTGCTGGAGGCTGGCTGCTGCTCCTCCACCCCGCAATCACCATCTGGAGGCTGGCTGCAGCTCCTGCACCCCGCCATCAGCTGCTGGAGGCTGCCTGGAGCTCCTGCACCCCGCCATCAGCTGCTGGAGGCTTCTGTTCCTCCACCCCGCCATCAGCAGCTGGAGGCTGGCTGCTGGAGGCTGGCTGCTGCTCCTCCACCCCGCCATCACCAGCTGGAGGCTGGCTGCAGCTCCTGCACCCCGCCATCAGCTGCTGGAGGCTGCCTGCAGCTCCTGCACCCCGCCATCAGCTGCTGGAGGCTGGCTGCTGCTCCTGCACCCCGCCATCAGCTGCTGGAGGCTGGCTGCTGCTCCTCCACCCCACCATGACCTGCTGGAGGCTGGCTGCAGCTCCTCCACCCCGCCATCAGCTGCTGGAGGCTGCCTGCAGCTCCTGCACCCCACCCTCAGCTGCCTGCAGCTCCTGCACCCCGCCATCAGCTGCTGGAGGCTGGCTGCAGCTCCTCCACCCCGCCATCAGCTGCTGGAGGCTGGCTTATGCTCCTCCACCCCGCCACCAGCTGCTGGAGGCTGGCTGCTGCTCCTGCACCCCGCCATCAGCTGCTGGAGGCTTCTGTTCCTCCACCCCGCCATCAGCAGCTGGAGGCTGGCTGCTGGAGGCTGGTTGCTGCTCCTCCACCCCGCCATCACCAGCTGGAGACTGGCTGCAGCTCCTGCACCCCGCCATCAGCTGCTGGAGGCTGCCTGGAGCTCCTGCACCCCTCCATCAGCTGCTGGAGGCTTCTGTTCCTCCACCCCGCCATCAGCAGCTGGAGGCTGGCTGCTGGAGGCTGGCTGCTGCTCCTCCACCCCGCCATCACCAGCTGGAGGCTGGCTGAAGCTCCTGCACCCCGCCATCAGCTGCTGGAAGCTGCCAGCAGCTCCTGCACCCCGCCATCAGCTGCTGGAGGCAGGCTGCTGCTCCTCCACCCGACCATGACCTGCTGGAGGCTGGCTGCAGCTCCTCCACCCGACCATGACCTGCTGGAGGCTGGCTGCAGCTCCTCCACCCCGCCATCAGCTGCTGGAGGCTGCCTGGAGTTCCTGCACCCCGCCATCAGCTGCTGGAGGCTGGCTGCTGCTCCTGCACCCCGCCATCAGCTGCTGGAGGCTGGCTGCTGCTCCTCCACCCCACCATGACCTGCTGGAGGCTGGCTGCAGCTCCTCCACCCCGCCATCAGCTGCTGGAGGCTGCCTGCAGCTCCTGCACCCCGCCATCAGCTGCTGGAGGCTGCCTGCAGCTCCTGCACCCCGCCATCAGCTGCTGGAGGCTGGCTGCAGCTCCTCCACCCCGCCATCAGCTGCTGGAGGCTGGCTTCTGCTCCTCCACCCCGCCACCAGCTGCTGGAGGCTGGCTGCTGCTCCTGCACCCCGCCATCAGCTGCTGGAGGCTGGCTGCTGCTCCTCCACCCCGCCATCACCAGCTGGAGGCTGGCTGCAGCTCCTGCAAACCGCCATCAGCTGCTGGAGGCTGCCTGCAGCTCCTGCACCCCGCCATCAGCTGCTGGAGGCTGGCTGCTGCTCCTGCACCCCGCCATCAGCTGCTGGAGGCTGGCTGCTGCTCCTCCACCCCACCATGACCTGCTGGAGGCTGGCTGCAGCTCCTCCACCCCGCCATCAGCTTCTGGAGGCTGCCTGCAGCTCCTGCACCCCGCCATCACCAGCTGGAGGCTGGCTGCAGCTCCTGCACCCCGCCATCAGCTGCTGGAGGCTGCCTGCAGCTCCTGCACCCCGCCATCAGCTGCTGGAGGCTGGCTGCTGCTCCTGCACCCCGCCATCAGCTGCTGGAGGCTGGCTGCTGCTCCTCCACCCCACCATGACCTGCTGGAGGCGGGCTGCAGCTCCTCCACCCCGCCATCAGCTGCTTTAGGCTGCCTGCAGCTCCTGCACCCCGCCATCAGCTGCTGGAGGCTGCCTGCAGCTCCTGCACCCCGCCATCAGCTGCTGGAGGCTGGCTGCAGCTCCTCCACCCCGCCATCAGCTGCTGGAGGCTGGCTTCTGCTCCTCCACCCCGCCACCAGCTGCTGGAGGCTGGCTGCTGCTCCTGCACCCCGCCATCAGCTGCTGGAGGCTTCTGTTCCTCCACCCCGCAATCAGCAGCTGGAGGCTGGCTGATGGAGGCTGGCTGCTGCTCCTCCACCCCGCCATCACCAGCTGGAGGCTGGCTGCAGCTCCTGCACCCCGCCATCAGCTGCTGGAGGCTGCCTGGATCTCCTGCACCCCGCCATCAGCTGATGGAGGCTTCTGTTCCACCACCCCGCCATCAGCAGCTGGAGGCTGGCTGCTGGAGGCTGGCTGCTGCTCCTCCACCCCGCCATCACCATCTGGAGGCTGGCTGCAGCTCCTGCACCCCGCCATCAGCTGCTGGAGGCTGCCTGGAGCTCCTGCACCCCGCCATCAGCTGCTGGAGGCTTCTGTTCCTCCACCCCGCCATCAGCAGCTGGAGGCTGGCTGCTGCTCCTCCACCCCGCCATCACCAGCTGGAGGCTGGCTGCAGCTCCTGCACCCCGCCATCAGCTGCTGGAGGCTGCCTGCAGCTCCTGCACCCCGCCATCAGCTGCTGGAGGCTGGCTGCTGCTCCTGCACCCCGCCATCAGCTGCTGGAGGCTGGCTGCTGCTCCTCCACCCCACCATGACCTGCTGGAGGCTGGCTGCAGCTCCTCCACCCCGCCATCAGCTGCTGGAGGCTGCCTGCAGCTCCTGCACCCCGCCATCAGCTGCTGGAGGCTGCCTGCAGCTTCTGCACCCCGCCATCAGCTGCTGGAGGCTGGCTGCAGCTCCTCCACCCCGCCATCAGCTGCTGGAGGCTGGCTTATGCTCCTCCACCCCGCCACCAGCTGCTGGAGGCTGGCTGCTGCTCCTGCACCCCGCCATCAGCTGCTGGAGGCTTCTGTTCCTCCACCCCGCCATCAGCAGCTGGAGGCTGGCTGCTGGAGGCTGGTTGCTGCTCCTCCACCCCGCCATCACCAGCTGGAGACTGGCTGCAGCTCCTGCACCCCGCCATCAGCTGCTGGAGGCTGCCTGGAGCTCCTGCACCCCTCCATCAGCTGCTGGAGGCTTCTGTTCCTCCACCCCGCCATCAGCAGCTGGAGGCTGGCTGCTGGAGGCTGGCTGCTGCTCCTCCACCCCGCCATCACCAGCTGGAGGCTGGCTGAAGCTCCTGCACCCCGCCATCAGCTGCTGGAGGCTGCCAGCAGCTCCTGCACCCCGCCATCAGCTGCTGGAGGCAGGCTGCAGCTCCTCCACCCCGCCATCAGCTGCTGGAGGTTGCCTGCAGCTCCTGCACCCCGCCATCAGCTGCTGGAGGCTGCCTGCAGCTCCTGCACCCCGCCATCAGCTGCTGGAGGCTGGCTGCAGCTCCTGCAACCCGCCATCAGCTGCTGGAGGCTGCCTGGAGTTCCTGCACCCCGCCATCAGCTGCTGGAGGCTGGCTGCTGCTCCTGCACCCCGCCATCAGCTGCTGGAGGCTGGCTGCTGCTCCTCCACCCCACCATGACCTGCTGGAGGCTGGCTGCAGCTCCTCCACCCCGCCATCAGCTGCTGGAGGCTGCCTGCAGCTCCTGCACCCCGCCATCAGCTGCTGGAGGCTGCCTGCAGCTCCTGCACCCCGCCATCAGCTGCTGGAGGCTGGCTGCAGCTCCTCCACCCCGCCATCAGCTGCTGGAGGCTGGCTTCTGCTCCTCCACCCCGCCACCAGCTGCTGGAGGCTGGCTGCTGCTCCTGCACCCCGCCATCAGCTGCTGGAGGCTGGCTGCTGGAGGCTGGCTGCAGCTCCTCCACCCCGCCATAAGCCGCTTTAGGCTGCCTGCAGCTCCTGCACCCCACCATCAGCTGCTGGAGGCTGCCTGCAGCTCCTGCACCCCGCCATCAGCTGCTGGAGGCTGGCTGCAGCTCCTCCACCCCGCCATCAGCTGCTGGAGGCTGGCTTCTGCTCCTCCACCCCGCCACCAGCTGCTGGAGGCTGGCTGCTGCTCCTGCACCCCGCCATCAGCTGCTGGAGGCTTCTGTTCCTCCACCCCGCCATCAGCAGCTGGAGGCTGGCTGATGGAGGCTGGCTGCTGCTCCTCCACCCCGCCATCACCAGCTGGAGGCTGGCTGCAGCTCCTGCACCCCGCCATCAGCTGCTGGAGGCTGCCTGGATCTCCTGCACCCCGCCATCAGCTGCTGGAGGCTTCTGTTCCTCCACCCCGCCATCAGCAGCTGGAGGCTGGCTGCTGGAGGCTGGCTGCTGCTCCTCCACCCCGCCATCACCAGCTGGAGGCTGGCTGCAGCTCCTGCACCCCGCCATCAGCTGCTGGAGGCTGCCTGCAGCTCCTGCACCCCGCCATCAGCTGCTGGAGGCTGGCTGCAGCTCCTGCACCCCGCCATCAGCTGCTGGAGGCTGCCTGGAGTTCCTGCACCCCGCCATCAGCTGCTGGAGGCTGGCTGCTGCTCCTGCACCCCGCCATCAGCTGCTGGAGGCTGGCTGCTGCTCCTCCACCCCACCATGACCTGCTGGAGGCTGGCTGCAGCTCCTCCACCCCGCCATCAGCTGCTGGAGGCTGCCTGCAGCTCCTGCACCCCGCCATCAGCTGCTGGAGGCTGGCTGCAGCTCCTGCACCCCGCCATCAGCTGCTGGAGGCTGCCTGGAGTTCCTGCACCCCGCCATCAGCTGCTGGAGGCTGGCTGCAGCTCCTCCACCCCGCCATCAGCTGCTGGAGGCTGGCTTCTGCTCCTCCACCCCGCCACCAGCTGCTGGAGGCTGGCTGCTGCTCCTGCACCCCGCCATCAGCTGCTGGAGGCTGGCTGCAGCTCCTGCAAACCGCCATCAGCTGCTGGAGGCTGCCTGCAGCTCCTGCACCCCGCCATCAGCTGCTGGAGGCTGGCTGCTGCTCCTGCACCCCGCCATCAGCTGCTGGAGGCTGGCTGCTGCTCCTCCACCCCACCATGACCTGCTGGAGGCTGGCTGCAGCTCCTCCACCCCGCCATCAGCTGCTTTAGGCTGCCTGCAGCTCCTGCACCCCACCATCAGCTGCTGGAGGCTGCCTGCAGCTCCTGCAGCCCGCCATCAGCTGCTGGAGGCTGGCTGCAGCTCCTCCACCCCGCCATCAGCTGCTGGAGGCTGGCTTCTGCTCCTCCACCCCGCCACCAGCTGCTGGAGGCTGGCTGCTGCTCCTGCACCCCGCCATCAGCTGCTGGAGGCTTCTGTTCCTCCACCCCGCCATCAGCAGCTGGAGGCTGGCTGATGGAGGCTGGCTGCTGCTCCTCCACCTCGCCATCACCAGCTGGAGGCTGGCTGCAGCTCCTGCACCCCGCCATCAGCTGCTGGAGGCTGCCTGGATCTCCTGCACCCCGCCATCAGCTGCTGGAGGCTTCTGTTCCTCCACCCCGCCATCAGCAGCTGGAGGCTGGCTGCTGGAGGCTGGCTGCTGCTCCTGCACCCCGCCATCAGCTGCTGGAGGCTGGCTGCAGCTCCTGCACCCCGCCATCAGCTGCTGGAGGCTGCCTGCAGCTCCTGCACCCCGCCATCAGCTGCTGGAGGCTGCCTGGAGCTCCTGCACCCCGCCATCAGCTGCTGGAGGCTTCTGTTCCTCCACCCCGCCATCAGCAGCAGGAGGCTGGCTGCTGCTCCTCCACCCCGCCATCACCAGCGGGAGGCTGACTGCAGCTCCTGCACCCCGCCATCAGCTGCTGGAGGCTGGCTGCAGCTCCTCCACCCCTCCATCAGCTGCTGGAGGCTGGCTTCTGCTCCTCCACCCCGCCACCAGCTGCTGGAGGCTGGCTGCTGCTCCTGCACCCCGCCATCAGCTGCTGGAGGCTTCTGTTCCTCCACCCCGCCATCAGCAGCTGGAGGCTGGCTGCTGGAGGCTGGCTGCTGCTCCTCCACCCCGCCATCACCAGCTGGAGGCTGGCGGCAGCTCCTGCACCCCGCCATCAGCTGCTGGAGGCTGCCTGGAGCTCCTGCACCCCGCCATCAGCTGCTGGAGGCTTCTGTTCGTCCACCCCGCCATCAGCAGCTGGAGGCTGGCTGCTGGAGGCTGGCTGCAGCTCCTGCACCCCGCCATCAGCTGCTGGAGGCTGCCTGGAGCTCCTGTGCCCCACCATCAGCTGCTGGAGGCTGGCTGCTGCTCCTGCACCCCGCCATCAGCTGCTGGAGGCTGGCTGCTGCTCCTCCACCCCACCATGACCTGCTGGAGGCTGGCTGCAGCTCCTCCACCCCGCCATCAGCTGCTGGAGGCTGCCTGCAGCTCCTGCACCCCGCCATCAGCTGCTGGAGGCTGCCTGCAGCTCCTGCACCCCGCCATCAGCTGCTGGAGGCTGGCTGCAGCTCCTCCACCCCGCCATCAGCTGCTGGAGGCTGGCTTCTGCTCCTCCACCCCGCCATCAGCTGCTGGAGGCTTCTGTTCCTCCACCCCGGCATCAGCAGCTGGAGGCTGGCTGCTGCTCCTCCACCCCGCCATCACCAGCTGGAGGCTGGCTGCAGCTCCTGCACCCCGCCATCAGCTGCTGGAGGCTGCCTGGAGCTCCTGCACCCCGCCATCAGCTGCTGGAGGCTTCTGTTCCTCCACCCCGCCATCAGCAGCTGGAGGCTGGCTGCTGGAGGCTGGCTGCTGCTCCTCCACACCGCCATCACCAGCTGGAGGCTGGCTGCTGCTCCTGCACCCCGCCATCAGCTGCTGGAGGCAGGCTGCTGCTCCTCCACCCCACCATGACCTGCTGGAGGCTGCCTGCAGCTCCTCCACCCCGCCATCAGCTGCTGGAGGCTGCCTGCAGCTCCTGCACCCCGCCATCAGCTGCTGGAGGCAGGCTGCAGCTCCTCCACCCCGCCATCAGCTGCTGGAGGCTGCCTGCAGCTCCTGCACCCCGCCATCAGCTGCTGGAGGCTGCCTGCAGCTCCTGCACCCCGCCATCAGCTGCTGGAGGCTGGCTGCAGCTCCTCCACCCCGCCATCAGCTGCTGGAGGCTTCTGTTCCTCCACCCCGCCATCAGCAGCTGGAGGCTGGCTGCTGGAGGCTGGCTGCTGCTCCTCCACCCCGCCATCACCAGCTGGAGGCTGGCTGCAGCTCCTGCACCCCGCCATCGGCTGCTGGAGGCTGACTGCAGCTCCTGCACCCCGCCATCAGCTGCTGGAGGCTTCTGTTCATCCACCCCGCCATCAGCAGCTGGAGGCTGGCTGCTGGAGGCTGGCTGCTGCTCCTCCACCCCGCCATCACCAGCTGGAGGCTGGCTGCAGCTCCTGCAAACCGCCATCAGCTGCTGGAGGCTGCCTGCAGCTCCTGCACCCCGCCATCAGCTGCTGGAGGCTGGCTGCTGCTCCTGCACCCCGCCATCAGCTGCTGGAGGCTGGCTGCTGCTCCTCCACCCCACCATGACCTGCTGGAGGCTGGCTGCAGCTCCTCCACCCCGCCATCAGCTTCTGGAGGCTGCCTGCAGCTCCTGCACCCCGCCATCACCAGCTGGAGGCTGGCTGCAGCTCCTGAACCCCGCCATCAGCTGCTGGAGGCTGCCTGCAGCTCCTGCACCCCGCCATCAGCTGCTGGAGGCTGGCTGCTGCTCCTGCACCCCGCCATCAGCTGCTGGAGGCTGGCTGCTGCTCCTCCACCCCACCATGACCTGCTGGAGGCTGGCTGCAGCACCTCCACCCCGCCATCAGCTGCTTTAGGCTGCCTGCAGCTCCTGCACCCCACCATCAGCTGCTGGAGGCTGCCTGCAGCTCCTGCACCCCGCCATCAGCTGCTGGAGGCTGGCTGCAGCTCCTCCACCCCGCCATCAGCTGCTGGAGGCTGGCTTCTGCTCCTCCACCCCGCCACCAGCTGCTGGAGGCTTCTGTTCCTCCACCCCGCCATCAGCAGCTGGAGGCTGGCTGATGGAGGCTGGCTGCTGCTCCTCCACCCCGCCATCACCAGCTGGAGGCTGGCTGCAGCTCCTGCACCCCGCCATCAGCTGCTGGAGGCTGCCTGGATCTCCTGCACCCCGCCATCAAATGCTGGAGGCTTCTGTTCCTCCACCCCGCCATCAGCAGCTGGAGGCTGGCTGCTGGAGGCTGGCTGCTGCTCCTCCACCCCGCCATCACAAGCTGGAGGCTGGCTGCAGCTCCTGCACCCCGCCATCAGCTGCTGGAGGCTGCCTGGAGCTCCTGCACCCCGCCATCAGCTGCTGGAGGCTGGCTGCTGCTCCTCCACCCCACCATGACCTGCTGTAGGCTGGCTGCAGCTCCTACACCCCGCCATCAGCTGCTGGAGGCAGCCTGCAGCTCCTTCACCCCGCCATCAGCTGCTGGAGGCTGCCTGCAGCTCCTGCACCCCGCCATCAGCTGCTGGAGGCTGGCTGCTGCTCCTGCACCCCGCCATCAGCTGCTGGAGGCTTCTGTTCCTCCACCCCGCCATCAGCAGCTGGAGGCTGGCTGCTGGAGGCTGGCTGCAGCTCCTGCACCCCGCCATCAGCTGCTGGAGGCTGCCTGCAGCTCCTGCACCCCGCCATCAGCTGCTGGAGGCTGGCTGCTGCTCCTGCACCCAGCCATCAGCTGCTGGAGGCTGGCTGCTGCTCCTCCACCCCACCATGACCTGCTGGAGGCTGGCTGCAGCTCCTCCACCCCGCCATCAGCTGCTGGAGGCTGCCTGCAGCTCCTGCACCCCGCCATCAGCTGCTGGAGGCTGCCTGCAGCTCCTGCACCCCGCCATCAGCTGCTGGAGGCTGGCTGCAGCTCCTCCACCCCGCCATCAGCTGCTGGAGGCTGGCTTATGCTCCTCCACCCCGCCACCAGCTGCTGGAGGCTGGCTGCTGCTCCTGCACCCCGCCATCAGCTGCTGGAGGCTTCTGTTCCTCCACCCCGCCATCAGCAGCTGGAGGCTGGCTGCTGGAGGCTGGTTGCTGCTCCTCCACCCCGCCATCACCAGCTGGAGACTGGCTGCAGCTCCTGCACCCCGCCATCAGCTGCTGGAGGCTGCCTGGAGCTCCTGCACCCCGCCATCAGCTGCTGGAGGCTTCTGTTCCTCCACCCCGCCATCAGCAGCTGGAGGCTGGCTGCTGGAGGCTGGCTGCTGCTCCTCCACCCCGCCATCACCAGCTGGAGGCTGGCTGAAGCTCCTGCACCCCGCCATCAGCTGCTGGAGGCTGCCAGCAGCTCCTGCACCCCGCCATCAGCTGCTGGAGGCTTCTGTTCCTCCACCCCTCCATCAGCAGCTGGAGGCTGGCTGCTGCTCCTCCACCCCGCCATCAGCTGCTGGAGGCTGCCTGCAGCTCCTGCACCCTGCCATCAGCTGCTGGAGGCTGGCTGCTGCTCCCGCACCCCGCCATCAGCTGCTGGAGGCTGGCTGCTGCTCCTCCACCCCACCATGACCTGCTGGAGGCTGGCTGCAGCTCCTCCACCCCGCCATCAGCTGCTGGAGGCTGCCTGCAGCTCCTGCACCCCGCCATCAGCTGCTGGAGGCTGCCTGCAGCTCCTGCACCCCGGCATCAGCTGCAGGAGGCTGGCTGCAGCTCCTCCACCCCGCCATCAGCTGCTGGAGGCTGGCTTCTGCTCCTCCACCCCGCCACCAGCTGCTGGAGGCTGGCTGCTGCTCCTGCACCCCACCATCAGCTGCTGGAGTCTTCTGTTCCTCCACCCCGCCATCAGCAGCTGGAGGCTGGCTGCTGGAGGCTGGCTGCTGCTCCTCCACCCCGCCATCACCAGCTGGAGGCTGGCTGAAGCTCCTGCACCCCGCCATCAGCTGCTGGAGGCTGCCAGCAGCTCCTGCACCCCGCCATCAGCTGCTGGAGGCAGGCTGCTGCTCCTCCACCCGACCATGACCTGCTGGAGGCTGGCTGCAGCTCCTCCACCCCGCCATCAGCTGCTGGAGGTTGCCTGCAGCTCCTGCACCCCGCCATCAGCTGCTGGAGGCTGCCTGCAACTCCTGCACCCCGCCATCAGCTGCTGGAGGCTGCCTGCAGCTCCTGCACCCCGCCATCAGCTGCTGGAGGCTGGCTGCAGCTCCTCCACCCCGCCATCAGCTGCTGGAGGCTGCCTGCAGCTCCTGCACCCCGCCATCAGCTGCTGGAGGCTGCCTGCAGCTCCTGCACCCCGCCATCAGCTGCTGGAGGCTGGCTGCAGCTCCTCCACCCCGCCATCAGCTGCTGGAGGCTGGCTTCTGCTCCTCCACCCCGCCACCAGCTGCTGGAGGCTGGCTGCTGCTCCTGCACCCCGCCATCAGCTGCTGGAGGCTTCTGTTCCTCCACCCCGCCATCAGCAGCTGGAGGCTGGCTGCTGGAGGCTGGCTGCAGCTCCTGCACCCCGCCATCAGCTGCTGGAGGCTGCCTGCAGCTCCTGCACCCCGCCATCAGCTGCTGGAGGCTGGCTGCTGCTCCTGCACCCAGCCATCAGCTGCTGGAGGCTGGCTGCTGCTCCTCCACCCCACCATGACCTGCTGGAGGCTGGCTGCAGCTCCTCCACCCCGCCATCAGCTGCTGGAGGCTACCTGCAGCTCCTGCACCCCGCCATCAGCTGCTGGAGGCTGCCTGCAGCTCCTGCACCCCGCCATCAGCTGCTGGAGGCTGGCTGCAGCTCCTCCACCCCGCCATCAGCTGCTGGAGGCTGGCTTATGCTCCTCCACCCCGCCACCAGCTGCTGGAGGCTGGCTGCTGCTCCTGCACCCCGCCATCAGCTGCTGGAGGCTTCTGTTCCTCCACCCCGCCATCAGCAGCTGGAGGCTGGCTGCTGGAGGCTGGTTGCTGCTCCTCCACCCCGCCATCACCAGCTGGAGACTGGCTGCAGCTCCTGCACCCCGCCATCAGCTGCTGGAGGCTGCCTGGAGCTCCTGCACCCCGCCATCAGCTGCTGGAGGCTTCTGTTCCTCCACCCCGCCATCAGCAGCTGGAGGCTGGCTGCTGGAGGCTGGCTGCTGCTCCTCCACCCCGCCATCACCAGCTGGAGGCTGGCTGAAGCTCCTGCACCCCGCCATCAGCTGCTGGAGGCTGCCAGCAGCTCCTGCACCCCGCCATCAGCTGCTGGAGGCTTCTGTTCCTCCACCCCGCCATCAGCAGCTGGAGGCTGGCTGCTGCTCCTCCACCCCGCCATCAGCTGCTGGAGGCTGCCTGCAGCTCCTGCACCCTGCCATCAGCTGCTGGAGGCTGGCTGCTGCTCCCGCACCCCGCCATCAGCTGCTGGAGGCTGGCTGCTGCTCCTCCACCCCACCATGACCTGCTGGAGGCTGGCTGCAGCTCCTCCACCCCGCCATCAGCTGCTGGAGGCTGCCTGCAGCTGCTGGAGGCTGCCTGCAGCTCCTGCACCCCGCCATCAGCTGCTGGAGGCTGCCTGCAGCTCCTGCACCCCGGCATCAGCTGCAGGAGGCTGGCTGCAGCTCCTCCACCCCGCCATCAGCTGCTGGAGGCTGGCTTCTGCTCCTCCACCCCGCCACCAGCTGCTGGAGGCTGGCTGCTGCTCCTGCACCCCACCATCAGCTGCTGGAGTCTTCTGTTCCTCCACCCCGCCATCAGCAGCTGGAGGCTGGCTGCTGGAGGCTGGCTGCTGCTCCTCCACCCCGCCATCACCAGCTGGAGGCTGGCTGAAGCTCCTGCACCCCGCCATCAGCTGCTGGAGGCTGCCAGCAGCTCCTGCACCCCGCCATCAGCTGCTGGAGGCAGGCTGCTGCTCCTCCACCCGACCATGACCTGCTGGAGGCTGGCTGCAGCTCCTCCACCCCGCCATCAGCTGCTGGAGGTTGCCTGCAGCTCCTGCACCCCGCCATCAGCTGCTGGAGGCTGCCTGCAGCTCCTGCACCCCGCCATCAGCTGCTGGAGGCTGGCTGCAGCTCCTGCAACCCGCCATCAGCTGCTGGAGGCTGCCTGGAGTTCCTGCACCCCGCCATCAGCTGCTGGAGGCTGGCTGCTGCTCCTGCACCCCGCCATCAGCTGCTGGAGGCTGGCTGCTGCTCCTCCACCCCACCATGACCTGCTGGAGGCTGGCTGCAGCTCCTCCACCCCGCCATCAGCTGCTGGAGGCTGCCTGCAGCTCCTGCACCCCGCCATCAGCTGCTGGAGGCTGCCTGGAGCTCCTGCACCCCGCCATCACCAGCTGGAGGCTGGCTGCAACTCCTGCACCCCGCCATCAGCTGCTGGAGGCTGCCTGGAGCTCCTGCACCCCGCCATCAGCTGCTGGAGGCTGGCTGCTGTTCCTGCCACCCGCCATCAGCTGCTGGAGGCTGGCTGCTGCTCCTCCACCCCACCATGACCTGCTGGAGGCTGGCTGCAGCTCCTCCACCCCGCCATCAGCTGCTGGAGGCTGCCTGCAGCTCCTGCACCCCGCCATCAGCTGCTGGAGGCTGCCTGCAGCTCCTGCAGCCCGCCATCAGCTGCTGGAGGCTGGCTGCAGCTCCTCAACCCCGCCATCAGCTGCTGGAGGCTGGCTGAAGCTCCTGCACCCCGCCATCAGCTGCTGGAGGCTGCCAGCAGCTCCTGCACCCCGCAATCAGCTGCTGGAGGCTGGCTGCTGCTCCTGCACCCCGCCATCAGCTGCTGGAGGCTGGCTGCTGCTCCTCCACCCCACCATGACCTGCTGGAGGCTGGCTGCAGCACCTCCACCCCGCCATCAGCTGCTTTAGGCTGCCTGCAGCTCCTGCACCCCACCATCAGCTGCTGGAGGCTGCCTGCAGCTCCTGCACCCCGCCATCAGCTGCTGGAGGCTGGCTGCAGCTCCTCCACCCCGCCATCAGCTGCTGGAGGCTGGCTTCTGCTCCTCCACCCCGCCACCAGCTGCTGGAGGCTTCTGTTCCTCCACCCCGCCATCAGCAGCTGGAGGCTGGCTGATGGAGGCTGGCTGCTGCTCCTCCACCCCGCCATCACCAGCTGGAGGCTGGCTGCAGCTCCTGCACCCCGCCATCAGCTGCTGGAGGCTGCCTGGATCTCCTGCACCCCGCCATCAAATGCTGGAGGCTTCTGTTCCTCCACCCCGCCATCAGCAGCTGGAGGCTGGCTGCTGGAGGCTGGCTGCTGCTCCTCCACCCCGCCATCACAAGCTGGAGGCTGGCTGCAGCTCCTGCACCCCGCCATCAGCTGCTGGAGGCTGCCTGGAGCTCCTGCGCCCCACCATCAGCTGCTGGAGGCCGACTGCTGCTCCTGCATCCCGCCATCAGCTGCTGGAGGCTTTGCTCTTCCACCCCACCATGACCTGCTGGAGGCTGGCTGCAGCTCCTCCACCCCGCCATCAGCTGCTGGAGGCTGCCTGCAGCTCCTGCACCCCACCAAGAGCTGCTGGAGGCTGCCTGCAGCTCCTGCACCCCGCCATCAGCTGCTGGAGGCTGGCTGCAGCTCCTCCACCCGCCATCAGCTGCTGGAGGCTGCCTGCAGCTCCTGCACCCCGCCATCAGCTGCTGGAGGCTGGCTGCAGCTCCTCCACCCCGCCATCAGCTGCTGGAGGCTGGCTTCTGCTCCTCTACCCCGCCACCAGCTGCTTGAGGCTGGCTGCTGCTCCTGCACCCCGCCATCAGCTGCTGGAGGCTTCTGTTCCTCCACCCCGGCATCAGCAGCTGGAGGCTGGCTGCTGGAGGCTGGCTGCTGCTCCTCCACCCCGCCATCACCAGCTGGAGGCTGGCTGCAGCTCCTGCACCCCGCCATCAGCTGCTGGAGGCTGCCTGCAGCTCCTGCACCCCGCCATCAGCTGCTGGAGGCTGGCTGCTGCTCCTGCACCCCGCCATCAGCTGCTGGAGGCTGGCTGCTGCTCCTCCACCCCACCATGACCTGCTGGAGGCTGGCTGCAGCTCCTCCACCCCGCCATCAGCTGCTTTAGGCTGCCTGCAGCTCCTGCACCCCACCATCAGCTGCTGGAGGCTGCCTGCAGCTCCTGCAGCCCGCCATCAGCTGCTGGAGGCTGGCTGCAGCTCCTCCACCCCGCCATCAGCTGCTGGAGGCTGGCTGAAGCTCCTGCACCCCGCCATCAGCTGCTGGAGGCTGCCAGCAGCTCCTGCACCCCGCCATCAGCTGCTGGAGGCTGGCTGCTGCTCCTGCACCCCGCCATCAGCTGCTGGAGGCTGGCTGCTGCTCCTCCACCCCACCATGACCTGCTGGAGGCTGGCTGCAGCACCTCCGACCCGCCATCAGCTGCTTTAGGCTGCCTGCAGCTCCTGCACCCCACCATCAGCTGCTGGAGGCTGCCTGCAGCTCCTGCACCCCGCCATCAGCTGCTGGAGGCTGGCTGCAGCTCCTCCACCCCGCCATCAGCTGCTGGAGGCTGGCTTCTGCTCCTCCACCCCGCCACCAGCTGCTGGAGGCTTCTGTTCCTCCACCCCGCCATCAGCAGCTGGAGGCTGGCTGATGGAGGCTGGCTGCTGCTCCTCCAACCCGCCATCACCAGCTGGAGGCTGGCTGCAGCTCCTGCACCCCGCCATCAGCTGCTGGAGGCTGCCTGGATCTCCTGCACCCCGCCATCAAATGCTGGAGGCTTCTGTTCCTCCACCCCGCCATCAGCAGCTGGAGGCTGGCTGCTGGTTGCTGGCTGCTGCTCCTCCACCCCGACATCACAAGCTGGACGCTGGCTGCAGCTCCTGCACCCCGCCATCAGCTGCTGGAGGCTGCCTGGAGCTCCTGCGCCCCACCATCAGCTGCTGGAGGCTGGCTGCTGCTCCTGCACCCCGCCATCAGCTGCTGGAGGCTGGCTGCTGCTCCTCCACCCCACCATGACCTGCTGGAGGCTGGCTGCAGCTCCTCCACCCTGCCATCAGCTGCTGGAGGCTGCCTGCAGCTCCTGCACCCCACCATCAGCTGCTGGAGGCTGCCTGCAGCTCCTGCACCCCGCCATCAGCTGCTGGAGGCTGGCTGCAGCTCCTCCACCCGCCATCAGCTGCTGGAGGCTGGCTTCTGCTCCTGCACCCCGCCATCAGCTGCTGGAGGCTTCTGTTCCTCCACCCCGCCACCAGCTGCTTGAGGCTGGCTGCTGCTCCTGCACCCCGCCATCAGCTGCTGGAGGCTTCTGTTCCTCCACCCCGCCATCAGCAGCTGGAGGCTGGCTGCTGGAGGCTGGCTGCTGCTCCTCCACCCCGCCATCAGCAGCTGGAGGCTGGCTGCAGCTCCTGCACCCCGCCATCAGCTGCTGGAGGCTGCCTGGAGCTCCTGCACCCCGCCATCAGCTGCTGGAGGCTTCTGTTCCTCCACCCCGCCATCAGCAGCTGGAGGCTGGCTGCTGGAGGCTGGCTGCTGCTCCTCCACCCCGCCATCACCAGCTGGAGGCTGGCTGCAGCTCCTGCACCCCGCCATCAGCTGCTGGAGGCTGCCTGCAGCTCCTGCACCCCGCCATCAGCTGCTGGAGGCTGGCTGCTGCTCCTGCACCCCGCCATCAGCTGCTGGAGGCTGGCTGCTGCTCCTCCACCCCACCATGACCTGCTGGAGGCTGGCTGCAGCTCCTCCACCCGCCATTAGCTGCTGGAGGCTGGCTTCTGCTCCTCCACCCCGCCACCAGCTGCTTGAGGCTGGCTGCTGCTCCTGCACCCCGCCATCAGCTGCTGGAGGCTTCTGTTCCTCCACCCCGCCATCAGCAGCTGGAGGCTGGCTGCTGGAGGCTGGCTGCTGCTCCTCCACCCCGCCATCAGCAGCTGGAGGCTGGCTGCAGCTCCTGCACCCCGCCATCAGCTGCTGGAGGCTGCCTGGAGCTCCTGCACCCCGCCATCAGCTGCTGGAGGCTTCTGTTCCTCCACCCCGCCATCAGCAGCTGGAGGCTGGCTGCTGGAGGCTGGCTGCTGCTCCTCCACCCCGCCATCACCAGCTGGAGGCTGGCTGCAGCTCCTGCACCCCGCCATCAGCTGCTGGAGGCTGCCTGCAGCTCCTGCACCCCGCCATCAGCTGCTGGAGGCTGGCTGCTGCTCCTGCACCCCGCCATCAGCTGCTGGAGGCTGGCTGCTGCTCCTCCACCCCACCATGACCTGCTGGAGGCTGGCTGCAGCTCCTCCACCCCACCATCAGCTGCTGGAGGCTGCCTGCAGCTCCTGCACCCCGCCATCAGCTGCTGGAGGCTGCCTGCAGCTCCTGCACCCCGCCATCAGCTGCTGGAGGCTGGCTGCAGCTCCTCCACCCCGCCATCAGCTGCTGGAGGCTGGCTTATGCTCCTCCACCCCGCCACCAGCTGCTGGAGGCTGGCTGCTGCTCCTGCACCCCGCCATCAGCTGCTGGAGGCTTCTGTTCCTCCACCCCACCATCAGCAGCTGCAGGCTGGCTGCTGGAGGCTGGTTCCTGCTCCTCCACCCCGCCATCACCAGCTGGAGACTGGCTGCAGCTCCTGCACCCCGCCATCAGCTGCTGGAGGCTGCCTGGAGCTCCTGCACCCCGCCATCAGCTGCTGGAGGCTTCTGTTCCTCCACCCCGCCATCAGCAGCTGGAGGCTGGCTGCTGGAGGCTGGCTGCTGCTCCTCCACCCCGCCATCACCAGCTGGAGGCTGGCTGAAGCTCCTCCACCCCGCCATCAGCTGCTGGAGGCTGCCTGCAGCTCCTGCACCCCGCCATCAGCTGCTGGAGGCTGCCTGCAGCTCCTGCTCCCCGCCATCAGCTGCTGGAGGCTGGCTGCAGCTCCTGCACCCCGCCATCAGCTGCTGGAGGCTGCCTGGAGATCCTGCACCCCGCCATCAGCTGCTGGAGGCTGGCTGCTCTCCTGCACCCCGCCATCAGCTGCTGGAGGCTGGCTGCTGCTCCTCCACCCCACCATGACCTGCTGGAGGCTGGCTGCAGCTCATCCACCCCGCCATCAGCTGCTTGAGGCTGCCTGCAGCTCCTGCACCCAGCCATCAGCTGCTGGAGGCTGCCTGCAGCTCCTGCACCCCGCCATCAGCTGCTGGAGGCTGGCTGAAGCTCCTCCACCCCGCCATCAGCTGCTGGAGGCTGGCTTCTGCTCCTCCACCCCGCCACCAGCTGCTGGAGGCTGGCTGCTGCTCCTGCACCCCGCCATCAGCTGCTGGAGGCTGGCTGCTGGAGGCTGGCTGCTGCTCCTCCACCCCGCCATCACCAGCTGGAGGCTGGCTGCAGCTCCTGCAAACCGCCATCAGCTGCTGGAGGCTGCCTGCAGCTCCTGCACCCCGCCATCAGCTGCTGGAGGCTGGCTGCTGCTCCTCCACCCCACCATGACCTGCTGGAGGCTGGCTGCAGCTCCTCCACCCCGCCATCAGCTTCTGGAGGCTGCCTGCAGCTCCTGCACCCCGCCATCACCAGCTGGAGGCTGGCTGCAGCTCCTGCACCCCGCCATCAGCTGCTGGAGGCTGCCTGCAGCTCCTGCACCCCGCCATCAGCTGCTGGAGGCTGGCTGCTGCTCCTGCACCCCGCCATCAGCTGCTGGAGGCTGGCTGCTGCTCCTCCACCCCACCATGACCTGCTGGAGGCTGGCTGCAGCTCCTCCACCCCGCCATCAGCTGCTTTAGGCTGCCTGCAGCTCCCGCACCCCACCATCAGCTGCTGGAGATTGCCTGCAGCTCCTGCACCCCGCCATCAGCTGCTGGAGGCTGGCTGCAGCTCCTCCACCCCGCCATCAGCTGCTGGAGGCTGGCTTCTGCTCCTCCACCCCGCCACCAGCTGCTGGAGGCTGGCTGCTGCTCCTGCACCCCGCCATCAGCTGCTGGAGGCTTATGTTCCTCCACCCCGCCATCAGCAGCTGGAGGCTGGCTGATGGAGGCTGGCTGCTGCTCCTCCACCCCGCCATCACCAGCTGGAGGCTGGCTGCAGCTCCTGCACCCCGCCATCAGCTGCTGGAGGCTGCCTGGATCTCCTGCACCCTGCCATCAGCTGCTGGAGGCTTCTGTTCCTCCAGCCCGCCATCAGCAGCTGGAGGCTGGCTGCTGGAGCCTGGCTGCTGCTCCTCCACCCCGCCATCACCAGCTGGAGGCTGGCTGCAGCTCCTGCACCCCACCATCAGCTGCTGGAGGCTGCCTGCAGCTCCTGCACCCCGCCATCAGCTGCTGGAGGCTGGCTGCAGCTCCTGCACTCCGCCATCAGCTGCTGGAGGCTGCCTGGAGTTCCTGCACCCCGCCATCAGCTGCTGGAGGCTGGCTGCTGCTCCTCCACCCCACCATGACCTGCTGGAGGCTGGCTGCAGCTCCTCCACCCCGCCATCAGCTGCTGGAGGCTGCCTGCAGCTCCTGCACCCCGCCATCAGCTGCTGGAGGCTGGCTGCAGCTCCTGCACCCCGCCATCAGCTGCTGGAGGCTGCCTGGAGTTCCTGCACCCCGCCATCAGCTGCTGGAGGCTGGCTGCAGCTCCTCCACCCCGCCATCAGCTGCTGGAGGCTGGCTGCTGCTCCTGCACCCCGCCATCAGCTGCTGGAGGCTGGCTGCTGGAGGCTGGCTGCTGCTCCTCCACCCCGCCATCACCAGCTGGAGGCTGGCTGCAGCTCCTGCAAACCGCCATCAGCTGCTGGAGGCTGCCTGCAGCTCCTGCACCCCGCCATCAGCTGCTGGAGGCTGGCTGCTGCTCCTGCACCCCGCCATCAGCTGCTGGAGGCTGGCTGCTGCTCCTCCACCCCACCATGACCTGCTGGAGGCTGGCTGCAGCTCCTCCACCCCACCATCAGCTTCTGGAGGCTGCCTGCAGCTCCTGCACCCCGCCATCACCAGCTGGAGGCTGGCTGCAGCTCCTGCACCCCGCCATCAGCTGCTGGAGGCTGCCTGCAGCTCCTGCACCCCGCCATCAGCTGCTGGAGGCTGGCTGCTGCTCCTGCACCCCGCCATCAGCTGCTGGAGGCTGGCTGCTGCTCCTCCACCCCACCATGACCTGCTGGAGGCTGGCTGCAGCTCCTCCACCCCGCCATCAGCTGCTTTAGGCTGCCTGCAGCTCCTGCACCCCACCATCAGCTGCTGGAGGCTGCCTGCAGCTCCTGCACCCCGCCATCAGCTGCTGGAGGCTGGCTGCAGCTCCTCCACCCCGCCATCAGCTGCTGGAGGCTGGCTTCTGCTCCTCCACCCCGCCACCAGCTGCTGGAGGTTGGCTGCTGCTCCTGCACCCCGCCATCAGCTGCTGGAGGCTTCTGTTCCTCCACCCCGCCATCAGCAGCTGGAGGCTGGCTGATGGAGGCTGGCTGCTGCTCCTCCACCCCGCCATCACCAGCTGGAGGCTGGCTGCAGCTCCTGCACCCCGCCATCAGCTGCTGGAGGCTGCCTGCAGCTCCTGCACCCCGCCATCAGCTGCTGGAGGCTGCCTGGAGCTCCTGCACCCCGCCATCAGCTGCTGGAGGCTTCTGTTCCTCCACCCCGCCATCAGCAGCTGGAGGCTGGCTGCTGGAGGCTGGCTGCTGCTCCTCCACCCCGCCATCACCAGCTGGAGGCTGGCTGCAGCTCCTGCACCCCGCCATCAGCTTCTGGAGGCTGCCTGGAGCTCCTGCACCCCGCCATCAGCTTCTGGAGGCTTCTGTTCCTCCACCCCGCCATCAGCAGCTGGAGGCTGGCTGCTGGAGGCTGGCTGCTGCTCCTCCACCCCGCCATCACAAGCTGGAGGCTGGCTGCAGCTCCTGCACCCCGCCATCAGCTGCTGGAGGCTGCCTGGAGCTCCTGCGCCCCACCATCAGCTGCTGGAGGCTGGCTGCTGCTCCTGCACCCCGCCATCAGCTGCTGGAGGCTGGCTGCTGCTCCTCCACCCCACCATGACCTGCTGGAGGCTGGCTGCAGCTCCTCCACCCCGCCATCAGCTGCTGGAGGCTGCCTGCAGCTCCTGCACCCCGCCATCAGCTGATGGAGGCTGCCTGCAGCTCCTGCACTCCGCCATCAGCTGCTGGAGGCTGGCTGCAGCTCCTCCACCCCGCCATCAGCTGCTGGAGGCTGGCTTCTGCTCCTCCACCCCGCCACCAGCTGCTTGAGGCTGGCTGCTGCTCCTGCACCCCACCATGACCTGCTGGAGGCTGGCTGCAGCTCCTCCACCCCGCCATCAGCTGCTGGAGGCTGCCTGCAGCTCCTGCACCCCGCCATCAGCTGCTGGAGGCTGCCTGCAGCTCCTGCACCCCGCCATCAGCTGCTGGAGGCTGGCTGCAGCTCCTCCACCCCGCCATCAGCTGCTGGAGGCTGGCTTCTGCTCCTCCAACCCGCCACCAGCTGCTGGAGGCTGGCTGCTGCTCCTGCACCCCGCCATCAGCTGCTGGAGGCTTCTGTTCCTCCACCCCGCCATCAGCAGCTGGAGGCTGGCTGCTGGAGGCTGGCTGCTGCTCCTCCACCCCGCCATCACCAGCTGGAGGCTGGCTGCAGCTCCTGCACCCCGCAATCAGCTGCTGGAGGCTGCCTGGAGCTCCTGCACCCCGCCATCAGCTGCTGGAGGCTTCTGTTCCTCCACCCCGCCATCAGCAGCTGGAGGCTGGCTGCTGGAGGCTGGCTGCTGCTCCTCCACCCCGCCATCACCAGCTGGAGGCTGGCTGCAGCTCCTGCACCCCGCCATCAGCTGCTGGAGGCTGCCTGCAGCTCCTGCACCCCGCCATCAGCTGCTGGAGGCTGGCTGCTGCTCCTGCACCCCGCCATCAGCTGCTGGAGGCTGGCTGCTGCTCCTCCACCCCGCCATCACCAGCTGGAGGCTGGCTGCAGCTCCTGCACCCCGCCATCAGCTTCTGGAGGCTGCCTGCAGCTCCTGCACCCCGCCATCAGCTGCTGGAGGCTGCCTGGAGCTCCTGCACCCCGCCATCAGCTGCTGGAGGCTTCTGTTCCTCCACCCCGCCATCAGCAGCTGGAGGCTGGCTGCTGGAGGCTGGCTGCTGCTCCTCCACCCCGCCATCACCAGCTGGAGGCTGGCGGCAGCTCCTGCACCCCGCCATCAGCTGCTGGAGGCTGCCTGGAGCTCCTGCACCCCGCCATCAGCTGCTGGAGGCTTCTGTTCCTCCACCCCGCCATCAGCAGCTGGAGGCTGGCTGCTGGAGGCTGGCTGCTGCTCCTCCACCCCGCCATCACCAGCTGGAGGCTGGCTGCAGCTCCTGCACCCCGCCATCAGCTGCTGGAGGCTGCCTGGAGCTCCTGCACCCCGCCATCAGCTGCTGGAGGCTTCTGTTCCTCCACCCCGCCATCAGCAGCTGGAGGCTGGCTGCTGGAGGCTGGCTGCTGGAGGCTGGCTGCTGCTCCTCCACCCCGCCATCACAAGCTGGAGGCTGGCTGCAGCTCCTGCACCCCGCCATCAGCTGCTGGAGGCTGCCTGGAGCTCCTGCGCCCCACCATCAGCTGCTGGAGGCTGGCTGCTGCTCCTGCACCCCGCCATCAGCTGCTGGAGGCTGGCTGCTGCTCCTCCACCCCACCATGACCTGCTGGAGGCTGGCTGCAGCTCCTCCACCCCGCCATCAGCTGCTGGAGGCAACCTGCAGCTCCTGCACCCCGCCATCAGCTGCTGGAGGCTGCCTGCAGCTCCTGCACCCCGCCATCAGCTGCTCTAGGCTGGCTGCAGCTCCTCCACCCCGCCATCAGCTGCTGGAGGCTGGCTTCTGCTCCTCCACCCCGCCATCAGCTGCTGGAGGCTTCTGTTCCTCCACCCCGCCATCAGCAGCTGGAGGCTGGCTGCTGGAGGCTGGCTGCTGCTCCTCCACCCCGCAATCACCATCTGGAGGCTGGCTGCAGCTCCTGCACCCCGCCATCAGCTGCTGGAGGCTGCCTGGAGCTCCTGCACCCCGCCATCAGCTGCTGGAGGCTTCTGTTCCTCCACCCCGCCATCAGCAGCTGGAGGCTGGCTGCTGGAGGCTGGCTGCTGCTCCTCCACCCCGCCATCACCAGCTGGAGGCTGGCTGCAGCTCCTGCACCCCGCCATCAGCTGCTGGAGGCTGCCTGCAGCTCCTGCACCCCGCCATCAGCTGCTGGAGGCTGGCTGCTGCTCCTGCACCCCGCCATCAGCTGCTGGAGGCTGGCTGCTGCTCCTCCACCCCACCATGACCTGCTGGAGGCTGGCTGCAGCTCCTCCACCCCGCCATCAGCTGCTGGAGGCTGCCTGCAGCTCCTGCACCCCACCCTCAGCTGCCTGCAGCTCCTGCACCCCGCCATCAGCTGCTGGAGGCTGGCTGCAGCTCCTCCACCCCGCCATCAGCTGCTGGAGGCTGGCTTATGCTCCTCCACCCCGCCACCAGCTGCTGGAGGCTGGCTGCTGCTCCTGCACCCCGCCATCAGCTGCTGGAGGCTTCTGTTCCTCCACCCCGCCATCAGCAGCTGGAGGCTGGCTGCTGGAGGCTGGTTGCTGCTCCTCCACCCCGCCATCACCAGCTGGAGACTGGCTGCAGCTCCTGCACCCCGCCATCAGCTGCTGGAGGCTGCCTGGAGCTCCTGCACCCCTCCATCAGCTGCTGGAGGCTTCTGTTCCTCCACCCCGCCATCAGCAGCTGGAGGCTGGCTGCTGGAGGCTGGCTGCTGCTCCTCCACCCCGCCATCACCAGCTGGAGGCTGGCTGAAGCTCCTGCACCCCGCCATCAGCTGCTGGAAGCTGCCAGCAGCTCCTGCACCCCGCCATCAGCTGCTGGAGGCAGGCTGCTGCTCCTCCACCCGACCATGACCTGCTGGAGGCTGGCTGCAGCTCCTCCACCCGACCATGACCTGCTGGAGGCTGGCTGCAGCTCCTCCACCCCGCCATCAGCTGCTGGAGGCTGCCTGGAGTTCCTGCACCCCGCCATCAGCTGCTGGAGGCTGGCTGCTGCTCCTGCACCCCGCCATCAGCTGCTGGAGGCTGGCTGCTGCTCCTCCACCCCACCATGACCTGCTGGAGGCTGGCTGCAGCTCCTCCACCCCGCCATCAGCTGCTGGAGGCTGCCTGCAGCTCCTGCACCCCGCCATCAGCTGCTGGAGGCTGCCTGCAGCTCCTGCACCCCGCCATCAGCTGCTGGAGGCTGGCTGCAGCTCCTCCACCCCGCCATCAGCTGCTGGAGGCTGGCTTCTGCTCCTCCACCCCGCCACCAGCTGCTGGAGGCTGGCTGCTGCTCCTGCACCCCGCCATCAGCTGCTGGAGGCTGGCTGCTGCTCCTCCACCCCGCCATCACCAGCTGGAGGCTGGCTGCAGCTCCTGCAAACCGCCATCAGCTGCTGGAGGCTGCCTGCAGCTCCTGCACCCCGCCATCAGCTGCTGGAGGCTGGCTGCTGCTCCTGCACCCCGCCATCAGCTGCTGGAGGCTGGCTGCTGCTCCTCCACCCCACCATGACCTGCTGGAGGCTGGCTGCAGCTCCTCCACCCCGCCATCAGCTTCTGGAGGCTGCCTGCAGCTCCTGCACCCCGCCATCACCAGCTGGAGGCTGGCTGCAGCTCCTGCACCCCGCCATCAGCTGCTGGAGGCTGCCTGCAGCTCCTGCACCCCGCCATCAGCTGCTGGAGGCTGGCTGCTGCTCCTGCACCCCGCCATCAGCTGCTGGAGGCTGGCTGCTGCTCCTCCACCCCACCATGACCTGCTGGAGGCGGGCTGCAGCTCCTCCACCCCGCCATCAGCTGCTTTAGGCTGCCTGCAGCTCCTGCACCCCGCCATCAGCTGCTGGAGGCTGCCTGCAGCTCCTGCACCCCGCCATCAGCTGCTGGAGGCTGGCTGCAGCTCCTCCACCCCGCCATCAGCTGCTGGAGGCTGGCTTCTGCTCCTCCACCCCGCCACCAGCTGCTGGAGGCTGGCTGCTGCTCCTGCACCCCGCCATCAGCTGCTGGAGGCTTCTGTTCCTCCACCCCGCAATCAGCAGCTGGAGGCTGGCTGATGGAGGCTGGCTGCTGCTCCTCCACCCCGCCATCACCAGCTGGAGGCTGGCTGCAGCTCCTGCACCCCGCCATCAGCTGCTGGAGGCTGCCTGGATCTCCTGCACCCCGCCATCAGCTGATGGAGGCTTCTGTTCCACCACCCCGCCATCAGCAGCTGGAGGCTGGCTGCTGGAGGCTGGCTGCTGCTCCTCCACCCCGCCATCACCATCTGGAGGCTGGCTGCAGCTCCTGCACCCCGCCATCAGCTGCTGGAGGCTGCCTGGAGCTCCTGCACCCCGCCATCAGCTGCTGGAGGCTTCTGTTCCTCCACCCCGCCATCAGCAGCTGGAGGCTGGCTGCTGCTCCTCCACCCCGCCATCACCAGCTGGAGGCTGGCTGCAGCTCCTGCACCCCGCCATCAGCTGCTGGAGGCTGCCTGCAGCTCCTGCACCCCGCCATCAGCTGCTGGAGGCTGGCTGCTGCTCCTGCACCCCGCCATCAGCTGCTGGAGGCTGGCTGCTGCTCCTCCACCCCACCATGACCTGCTGGAGGCTGGCTGCAGCTCCTCCACCCCGCCATCAGCTGCTGGAGGCTGCCTGCAGCTCCTGCACCCCGCCATCAGCTGCTGGAGGCTGCCTGCAGCTTCTGCACCCCGCCATCAGCTGCTGGAGGCTGGCTGCAGCTCCTCCACCCCGCCATCAGCTGCTGGAGGCTGGCTTATGCTCCTCCACCCCGCCACCAGCTGCTGGAGGCTGGCTGCTGCTCCTGCACCCCGCCATCAGCTGCTGGAGGCTTCTGTTCCTCCACCCCGCCATCAGCAGCTGGAGGCTGGCTGCTGGAGGCTGGTTGCTGCTCCTCCACCCCGCCATCACCAGCTGGAGACTGGCTGCAGCTCCTGCACCCCGCCATCAGCTGCTGGAGGCTGCCTGGAGCTCCTGCACCCCTCCATCAGCTGCTGGAGGCTTCTGTTCCTCCACCCCGCCATCAGCAGCTGGAGGCTGGCTGCTGGAGGCTGGCTGCTGCTCCTCCACCCCGCCATCACCAGCTGGAGGCTGGCTGAAGCTCCTGCACCCCGCCATCAGCTGCTGGAGGCTGCCAGCAGCTCCTGCACCCCGCCATCAGCTGCTGGAGGCAGGCTGCAGCTCCTCCACCCCGCCATCAGCTGCTGGAGGTTGCCTGCAGCTCCTGCACCCCGCCATCAGCTGCTGGAGGCTGCCTGCAGCTCCTGCACCCCGCCATCAGCTGCTGGAGGCTGGCTGCAGCTCCTGCAACCCGCCATCAGCTGCTGGAGGCTGCCTGGAGTTCCTGCACCCCGCCATCAGCTGCTGGAGGCTGGCTGCTGCTCCTGCACCCCGCCATCAGCTGCTGGAGGCTGGCTGCTGCTCCTCCACCCCACCATGACCTGCTGGAGGCTGGCTGCAGCTCCTCCACCCCGCCATCAGCTGCTGGAGGCTGCCTGCAGCTCCTGCACCCCGCCATCAGCTGCTGGAGGCTGCCTGCAGCTCCTGCACCCCGCCATCAGCTGCTGGAGGCTGGCTGCAGCTCCTCCACCCCGCCATCAGCTGCTGGAGGCTGGCTTCTGCTCCTCCACCCCGCCACCAGCTGCTGGAGGCTGGCTGCTGCTCCTGCACCCCGCCATCAGCTGCTGGAGGCTGGCTGCTGGAGGCTGGCTGCAGCTCCTCCACCCCGCCATAAGCCGCTTTAGGCTGCCTGCAGCTCCTGCACCCCACCATCAGCTGCTGGAGGCTGCCTGCAGCTCCTGCACCCCGCCATCAGCTGCTGGAGGCTGGCTGCAGCTCCTCCACCCCGCCATCAGCTGCTGGAGGCTGGCTTCTGCTCCTCCACCCCGCCACCAGCTGCTGGAGGCTGGCTGCTGCTCCTGCACCCCGCCATCAGCTGCTGGAGGCTTCTGTTCCTCCACCCCGCCATCAGCAGCTGGAGGCTGGCTGATGGAGGCTGGCTGCTGCTCCTCCACCCCGCCATCACCAGCTGGAGGCTGGCTGCAGCTCCTGCACCCCGCCATCAGCTGCTGGAGGCTGCCTGGATCTCCTGCACCCCGCCATCAGCTGCTGGAGGCTTCTGTTCCTCCACCCCGCCATCAGCAGCTGGAGGCTGGCTGCTGGAGGCTGGCTGCTGCTCCTCCACCCCGCCATCACCAGCTGGAGGCTGGCTGCAGCTCCTGCACCCCGCCATCAGCTGCTGGAGGCTGCCTGCAGCTCCTGCACCCCGCCATCAGCTGCTGGAGGCTGGCTGCAGCTCCTGCACCCCGCCATCAGCTGCTGGAGGCTGCCTGGAGTTCCTGCACCCCGCCATCAGCTGCTGGAGGCTGGCTGCTGCTCCTGCACCCCGCCATCAGCTGCTGGAGGCTGGCTGCTGCTCCTCCACCCCACCATGACCTGCTGGAGGCTGGCTGCAGCTCCTCCACCCCGCCATCAGCTGCTGGAGGCTGCCTGCAGCTCCTGCACCCCGCCATCAGCTGCTGGAGGCTGGCTGCAGCTCCTGCACCCCGCCATCAGCTGCTGGAGGCTGCCTGGAGTTCCTGCACCCCGCCATCAGCTGCTGGAGGCTGGCTGCAGCTCCTCCACCCCGCCATCAGCTGCTGGAGGCTGGCTTCTGCTCCTCCACCCCGCCACCAGCTGCTGGAGGCTGGCTGCTGCTCCTGCACCCCGCCATCAGCTGCTGGAGGCTGGCTGCAGCTCCTGCAAACCGCCATCAGCTGCTGGAGGCTGCCTGCAGCTCCTGCACCCCGCCATCAGCTGCTGGAGGCTGGCTGCTGCTCCTGCACCCCGCCATCAGCTGCTGGAGGCTGGCTGCTGCTCCTCCACCCCACCATGACCTGCTGGAGGCTGGCTGCAGCTCCTCCACCCCGCCATCAGCTGCTTTAGGCTGCCTGCAGCTCCTGCACCCCACCATCAGCTGCTGGAGGCTGCCTGCAGCTCCTGCAGCCCGCCATCAGCTGCTGGAGGCTGGCTGCAGCTCCTCCACCCCGCCATCAGCTGCTGGAGGCTGGCTTCTGCTCCTCCACCCCGCCA
This sequence comes from Nothobranchius furzeri, assembly GCF_043380555.1. Lineage (NCBI taxonomy): Eukaryota > Metazoa > Chordata > Actinopteri > Cyprinodontiformes > Nothobranchiidae > Nothobranchius > Nothobranchius furzeri. The sequence goes on from NW_027223040.1 coordinate 447,206, forward strand.
CCAGCTGCTGGAGGCTGGCTGCTGCTCCTGCACCCCGCCATCAGCTGCTGGAGGCTTCTGTTCCTCCACCCCGCCATCAGCAGCTGGAGGCTGGCTGATGGAGGCTGGCTGCTGCTCCTCCACCTCGCCATCACCAGCTGGAGGCTGGCTGCAGCTCCTGCACCCCGCCATCAGCTGCTGGAGGCTGCCTGGATCTCCTGCACCCCGCCATCAGCTGCTGGAGGCTTCTGTTCCTCCACCCCGCCATCAGCAGCTGGAGGCTGGCTGCTGGAGGCTGGCTGCTGCTCCTGCACCCCGCCATCAGCTGCTGGAGGCTGGCTGCAGCTCCTGCACCCCGCCATCAGCTGCTGGAGGCTGCCTGCAGCTCCTGCACCCCGCCATCAGCTGCTGGAGGCTGCCTGGAGCTCCTGCACCCCGCCATCAGCTGCTGGAGGCTTCTGTTCCTCCACCCCGCCATCAGCAGCAGGAGGCTGGCTGCTGCTCCTCCACCCCGCCATCACCAGCGGGAGGCTGACTGCAGCTCCTGCACCCCGCCATCAGCTGCTGGAGGCTGGCTGCAGCTCCTCCACCCCTCCATCAGCTGCTGGAGGCTGGCTTCTGCTCCTCCACCCCGCCACCAGCTGCTGGAGGCTGGCTGCTGCTCCTGCACCCCGCCATCAGCTGCTGGAGGCTTCTGTTCCTCCACCCCGCCATCAGCAGCTGGAGGCTGGCTGCTGGAGGCTGGCTGCTGCTCCTCCACCCCGCCATCACCAGCTGGAGGCTGGCGGCAGCTCCTGCACCCCGCCATCAGCTGCTGGAGGCTGCCTGGAGCTCCTGCACCCCGCCATCAGCTGCTGGAGGCTTCTGTTCGTCCACCCCGCCATCAGCAGCTGGAGGCTGGCTGCTGGAGGCTGGCTGCAGCTCCTGCACCCCGCCATCAGCTGCTGGAGGCTGCCTGGAGCTCCTGTGCCCCACCATCAGCTGCTGGAGGCTGGCTGCTGCTCCTGCACCCCGCCATCAGCTGCTGGAGGCTGGCTGCTGCTCCTCCACCCCACCATGACCTGCTGGAGGCTGGCTGCAGCTCCTCCACCCCGCCATCAGCTGCTGGAGGCTGCCTGCAGCTCCTGCACCCCGCCATCAGCTGCTGGAGGCTGCCTGCAGCTCCTGCACCCCGCCATCAGCTGCTGGAGGCTGGCTGCAGCTCCTCCACCCCGCCATCAGCTGCTGGAGGCTGGCTTCTGCTCCTCCACCCCGCCATCAGCTGCTGGAGGCTTCTGTTCCTCCACCCCGGCATCAGCAGCTGGAGGCTGGCTGCTGCTCCTCCACCCCGCCATCACCAGCTGGAGGCTGGCTGCAGCTCCTGCACCCCGCCATCAGCTGCTGGAGGCTGCCTGGAGCTCCTGCACCCCGCCATCAGCTGCTGGAGGCTTCTGTTCCTCCACCCCGCCATCAGCAGCTGGAGGCTGGCTGCTGGAGGCTGGCTGCTGCTCCTCCACACCGCCATCACCAGCTGGAGGCTGGCTGCTGCTCCTGCACCCCGCCATCAGCTGCTGGAGGCAGGCTGCTGCTCCTCCACCCCACCATGACCTGCTGGAGGCTGCCTGCAGCTCCTCCACCCCGCCATCAGCTGCTGGAGGCTGCCTGCAGCTCCTGCACCCCGCCATCAGCTGCTGGAGGCAGGCTGCAGCTCCTCCACCCCGCCATCAGCTGCTGGAGGCTGCCTGCAGCTCCTGCACCCCGCCATCAGCTGCTGGAGGCTGCCTGCAGCTCCTGCACCCCGCCATCAGCTGCTGGAGGCTGGCTGCAGCTCCTCCACCCCGCCATCAGCTGCTGGAGGCTTCTGTTCCTCCACCCCGCCATCAGCAGCTGGAGGCTGGCTGCTGGAGGCTGGCTGCTGCTCCTCCACCCCGCCATCACCAGCTGGAGGCTGGCTGCAGCTCCTGCACCCCGCCATCGGCTGCTGGAGGCTGACTGCAGCTCCTGCACCCCGCCATCAGCTGCTGGAGGCTTCTGTTCATCCACCCCGCCATCAGCAGCTGGAGGCTGGCTGCTGGAGGCTGGCTGCTGCTCCTCCACCCCGCCATCACCAGCTGGAGGCTGGCTGCAGCTCCTGCAAACCGCCATCAGCTGCTGGAGGCTGCCTGCAGCTCCTGCACCCCGCCATCAGCTGCTGGAGGCTGGCTGCTGCTCCTGCACCCCGCCATCAGCTGCTGGAGGCTGGCTGCTGCTCCTCCACCCCACCATGACCTGCTGGAGGCTGGCTGCAGCTCCTCCACCCCGCCATCAGCTTCTGGAGGCTGCCTGCAGCTCCTGCACCCCGCCATCACCAGCTGGAGGCTGGCTGCAGCTCCTGAACCCCGCCATCAGCTGCTGGAGGCTGCCTGCAGCTCCTGCACCCCGCCATCAGCTGCTGGAGGCTGGCTGCTGCTCCTGCACCCCGCCATCAGCTGCTGGAGGCTGGCTGCTGCTCCTCCACCCCACCATGACCTGCTGGAGGCTGGCTGCAGCACCTCCACCCCGCCATCAGCTGCTTTAGGCTGCCTGCAGCTCCTGCACCCCACCATCAGCTGCTGGAGGCTGCCTGCAGCTCCTGCACCCCGCCATCAGCTGCTGGAGGCTGGCTGCAGCTCCTCCACCCCGCCATCAGCTGCTGGAGGCTGGCTTCTGCTCCTCCACCCCGCCACCAGCTGCTGGAGGCTTCTGTTCCTCCACCCCGCCATCAGCAGCTGGAGGCTGGCTGATGGAGGCTGGCTGCTGCTCCTCCACCCCGCCATCACCAGCTGGAGGCTGGCTGCAGCTCCTGCACCCCGCCATCAGCTGCTGGAGGCTGCCTGGATCTCCTGCACCCCGCCATCAAATGCTGGAGGCTTCTGTTCCTCCACCCCGCCATCAGCAGCTGGAGGCTGGCTGCTGGAGGCTGGCTGCTGCTCCTCCACCCCGCCATCACAAGCTGGAGGCTGGCTGCAGCTCCTGCACCCCGCCATCAGCTGCTGGAGGCTGCCTGGAGCTCCTGCACCCCGCCATCAGCTGCTGGAGGCTGGCTGCTGCTCCTCCACCCCACCATGACCTGCTGTAGGCTGGCTGCAGCTCCTACACCCCGCCATCAGCTGCTGGAGGCAGCCTGCAGCTCCTTCACCCCGCCATCAGCTGCTGGAGGCTGCCTGCAGCTCCTGCACCCCGCCATCAGCTGCTGGAGGCTGGCTGCAGCTCCTCCACCCCGCCATCAGCTGCTGGAGGCTGGCTTCTGCTCCTCCACCCCGCCACCAGCTGCTTGAGGCTGGCTGCTGCTCCTGCACCCCGCCATCAGCTGCTGGAGGCTTCTGTTCCTCCACCCCGCCATCAGCAGCTGGAGGCTGGCTGCTGGAGGCTGGCTGCTGCTCCTCCACCCCGCCATCACCAGCTGGAGGCTGGCTGCAGCTCCTGCACCCCGCCATCAGCTGCTGGAGGCTGCCTGGAGCTCCTGAACCCCGCCATCAGCTGCTGGAGGCTTCTGTTCCTCCACCCCGCCATCAGCAGCTGGAGGCTGGCTGCAGCTCCTGCACCCCGCCATCAGCTGCTGGAGGCTGACTGCAGCTCCTGCACCCCGCCATCAGCTGCTGGAGGCTTCTGTTCATCCACCCCGCCATCACCAGCTGGAGGCTGGCTGCAGCTCCTGCAAACCGCCATCAGCTGCTGGAGGCTGCCTGCAGCTCCTGCACCCCGCCATCAGCTGCTGGAGGCTGGCTGCTGCTCCTGCACCCAGCCATCAGCTGCTGGAGGCTGGCTGCTGCTCCTCCACCCCACCATGACCTGCTGGAGGCTGGCTGCAGCTCCTCCACCCCGCCATCAGCTTCTGGAGGCTGCCTGCAGCTCCTGCACCCCGCCATCACCAGCTGGAGGCTGGCTGCAGCTCCTGCACCCCGCCATCAGCTGCTGGAGGCTGCCTGCAGCTCCTGCACCCCGCCATCAGCTGCTGGAGGCTGGCTGCTGCTCCTGCACCCCGCCATCAGCTGCTGGAGGCTGGCTGCTGCTCCTCCACCCCACCATGACCTGCTGGAGGCTGGCTGCAGCACCTCCACCCCGCCATCAGCTGCTTTAGGCTGCCTGCAGCTCCTGCACCCCACCATCAGCTGCTGGAGGCTGCCTGCAGCTCCTGCACCCCGCCATCAGCTGCTGGAGGCTGGCTGCAGCTCCTCCACCCCGCCATCAGCTGCTGGAGGCTGGCTTCTGCTCCTCCACCCCGCCACCAGCTGCTGGAGGCTTCTGTTCCTCCACCCCGCCATCAGCAGCTGGAGGCTGGCTGATGGAGGCTGGCTGCTGCTCCTCCACCCCGCCATCACCAGCTGGAGGCTGGCTGCAGCTCCTGCACCCCGCCATCAGCTGCTGGAGGCTGCCTGGATCTCCTGCACCCCGCCATCAAATGCTGGAGGCTTCTGTTCCTCCACCCCGCCATCAGCAGCTGGAGGCTGGCTGCTGGAGGCTTGCTGCTGCTCCTCCACCCCGCCATCACAAGCTGGAGGCTGGCTGCAGCTCCTGCACCCCGCCATCAGCTGCTGGAGGCTGCCTGGAGCTCCTGCACCCCGCCATCAGCTGCTGGAGGCTGGCTGCTGCTCCTCCACCCCATCATGACCTGCTGGAGGCTGGCTGCAGCTCCTACACCCCGCCATCAGCTGCTGGAGGCAGCCTGCAGCTCCTTCACCCCGCCATCACCTGCTGGAGGCTGCCTGCAGCTCCTGCACCCCGCCATCAGCTGCTGGAGGCTGGCTGCAGCTCCTCCACCCCGCCATCAGCTGCTGGAGGCTGGCTTCTGCTCCTCCACCCCGCCATCACCAGCTGGAGGCTGGCTGCAGCTCCTGCACCCCGCCATCAGCTGCTGGAGGCTGGCTGCTGCTCCTGCACCCCGCCATCAGCTGCTGGAGGCTGGCTGCTGCTCCTCCACCCCACCATGACCTGCTGGAGGCTGGCTGCAGCTCCTCCACCCCACCATCAGCTGCTGGAGGCTGCCTGCAGCTCCTGCACCCCGCCATCAGCTGCTGGAGGCTGCCTGCAGCTCCTGCACCCCGCCATCAGCTGCTGGAGGCTGGCTGCAGCTCCTCCACCCCGCCATCAGCTGCTGGAGGCTGGCTTATGCTCCTCCACCCCGCCACCAGCTGCTGGAGGCTGGCTGCTGCTCCTGCACCCCGCCATCAGCTGCTGGAGGCTTCTGTTCCTCCACCCCGCCATCAGCAGCTGGAGGCTGGCTGCTGGAGGCTGGCTTATGCTCCTCCACCCCGCCACCAGCTGCTGGAGGCTGGCTGCTGCTCCTGCACCCCGCCATCAGCTGCTGGAGGCTTCTGTTCCTCCACCCCGCCATCACCAGCTAGAGGCTGGCTGCAGCTCCTGCACCCCGCCATCAGCTGCTGGAGGCTCTCTGCAGCTCCTGCACCCCGCCATCAGCTGCTGGAGGCTGGCTGCTGCTCCTGCACCCCGCCATCAGCTGCTGGAGGCTGGCTGCTGCTCCTCCCCCCCACCATGACCTGCTGGAGGCTGGCTGCAGCTCCTCCACCCCGCCATCAGCTGCTTTAGGCTGCCTGCAGCTCCTGCACCCCACCATCAGCTGCTGGAGGCTGCCTGCAGCTCCTGCAGCCCGCCATCAGCTGCTGGAGGCTGGCTGCAGCTCCTCCACCCCGCCATCAGCTGCTGGAGGCTGCCTGCAGCTCCTGCACCCCGCCATCAGCTGCTGGAGGCTGGCTGCTGCTCCTGCACCCCGCCATCAGCTGCTGGAGGCTGGCTGCTGCTCCTCCACCCCACCATGACCTGCTGGAGGCTGGCTGCAGCACCTCCACCCCGCCATCAGCTGCTTTAGGCTGCCTGCAGCTCCTGCACCCCACCATCAGCTGCTGGAGGCTGCCTGCAGCTCCTGCACCCCGCCATCAGCTGCTGGAGGCTGGCTGCAGCTCCTCCACCCCGCCATCAGCTGCTGGAGGCTGGCTTCTGCTCCTCCACCCCGCCACCAGCTGCTGGAGGCTTCTGTTCCTCCACCCCGCCATCAGCAGCTGGAGGCTGGCTGATGGAGGCTGGCTGCTGCTCCTCCACCCCGCCATCAAAAGCTGGAGGCTGGCTGCAGCTCCTGCACCCCGCCATCAGCTGCTGGAGGCTGCCTGGATCTCCTGCACCCCGCCATCAAATGCTGGAGGCTTCTGTTCCTCCACCCCGCCATCAGCAGCTGGAGGCTGGCTGCTGGAGGCTGGCTGCTGCTCCTCCACCCCGCCATCACAAGCTGGAGGCTGGCTGCAGCTCCTGCACCCCGCCATCAGCTGCTGGAGGCTGCCTGGAGCTCCTGCGCCCCACCATCAGCTGCTGGAGGCTGGCTGCTGCTCCTGCACCCCGCCATCAGCTGCTGGAGGCTGGCTGCTGCTCCTCCACCCCACCATGACCTGCTGGAGGCTGGCTGCAGCTCCTCCACCCCGCCATCAGCTGCTGGAGGCTGCCTGCAGCTCCTGCACCCCGCCATCAGCTGCTGGAGGCTGGCTGCAGCTCCTCCACCCGCCATCAGCTGCTGGAGGCTGGCTTCTGCTCCTCCACCCCGCCACCAGCTGCTTGAGGCTGGCTGCTGCTCCTGCACCCCGCCATCAGCTGCTGGAGGCTTCTGTTCCTCCACCCCGCCATCAGCAGCTGGAGGCTGGCTGCTGGAGGCTGGCTGCTGCTCCTCCACCCCGCCATCAGCAGCTGGAGGCTGGCTGCAGCTCCTGCACCCCGCCATCAGCTGCTGGAGGCTGCCTGGAGCTCCTGCACCCCGCCATCAGCTGCTGGAGGCTTCTGTTCCTCCACCCCGCCATCAGCAGCTGGAGGCTGGCTGCTGGAGGCTGGCTGCTGCTCCTCCACCCCGCCATCACCAGCTGGAGGCTGGCTGCAGCTCCTGCACCCCGCCATCAGCTGCTGGAGGCTGGCTGCTGCTCCTGCACCCCGCCATCAGCTGCTGGAGGCTGGCTGCTGCTCCTCCACCCCACCATGACCTGCTGGAGGCTGGCTGCAGCTCCTCCACCCCGCCATCAGCTGCTGGAGGCTGCCTGCAGCTCCTGCACCCCGCCATCAGCTGCTGGAGGCTGCCTGCAGCTCCTGCACCCCGCCATCAGCTGCTGGAGGCTGGCTGCAGCTCCTACACTCCGCCATCAGCTGCTGGAGGCTGGCTTATGCTCCTCCACCCCGCCACCAGCTGCTGGAGGCTGGCTGCTGCTCCTGCACCCCGCCATCAGCTGCTGGAGGCTTCTGTTCCTCCACCCCGCCATCAGCAGCTGCAGGCTGGCTGCTGGAGGCTGGTTGCTGCTCCTCCACCCCGCCATCACCAGCTGGAGACTGGCTGCAGCTCCTGCACCCCGCCATCAGCTGCTGGAGGCTGCCTGGAGCTCCTGCACCCCGCCATCAGCTGCTGGAGGCTTCTGTTCCTCCACCCCGCCATCAGCAGCTGGAGGCTGGCTGCTGGAGGCTGGCTGCTGCTCCTCCACCCCGCCATCACCAGCTGGAGGCTGGCTGAAGCTCCTCCACCCCGCCATCAGCTGCTGGAGGCTGCCTGCAGCTCCTGCACCCCGCCATCAGCTGCTGGAGGCTGCCTGCAGCTCCTGCACCCCGCCATGAGCTGCTGGAGGCTGGCTGCAGCTCCTGCACCCCGCCATCAGCTGCTGGAGGCTGCCTGGAGATCCTGCACCCCGCCATCAGCTGCTGGAGGCTGGCTGCTGCTCCTGCACCCCGCCATCAGCTGCTGGAGGCTGGCTGCTGCTCCTCCACCCCACCATGACCTGCTGGAGGCTGGCTGCAGCTCCTCCACCCCGCCATCAGCTGCTGGAGGCTGCCTGCAGCTCCTGCACCCCGCCATCAGCTGCTGGAGGCTGCCTGCAGCTCCTGCACCCCGCCATCAGCTGCTGGAGGCTGGCTGCAGCTCCTCCACCCCGCCATCAGCTGCTGGAGGCTGGCTTCTGCTCCTCCACCCCGCCACCAGCTGCTGGAGGCTGGCTGCTGCTGCTGCACCCCGCCATCATCTGCTGGAGGCTGGCTGCTGGAGGCTGGCTGCTGCTCCTCCACCCCGCCATCACCAGCTGGAGGCTGGCTGCAGCTCCTGCAAACCGCCATCAGCTGCTGGAGGCTGCCTGCAGCTCCTGCACCCTGCCATCAGCTGCTGGAGGCTGGCTGCTGCTCCTGCACCCCGCCATCAGCTGCTGGAGGCTGGCTGCTGCTCCTCCACCCCACCATGACCTGCTGGAGGCTGGCTGCAGCTCCTCCACCCCGCCATCAGCTTCTGGAGGCTGCCTGCAGCTCCTGCACCCCGCCATCACCAGCTGGAGGCTGGCTGCAGCTCCTGCACCCCGCCATCAGCTGCTGGAGGCTGCCTGCAGCTCCTGCACCCCGCCATCAGCTGCTGGAGGCTGGCTGCTGCTCCTGCACCCCGCCATCAGCTGCTGGAGGCTGGCTGCTGCTCCTCCACCCCACCATGACCTGCTGGAGGCTGGCTGCTGCTCCTCCACCCCACCATGACCTGCTGGAGGCTGGCTGCAGCTCCCGCACCCCACCATCAGCTGCTGGAGATTGCCTGCAGCTCCTGCACCCCGCCATCAGCTGCTGGAGGCTGGCTGCAGCTCCTCCACCCCGCCATCAGCTGCTGGAGGCTGGCTTCTGCTCCTCCACCCCGCCACCAGCTGCTGGAGGCTGGCTGCTGCTCCTGCACCCCGCCATCAGCTGCTGGAGGCTTCTGTTCCTCCACCCCGCCATCAGCAGCTGGAGGCTGGCTGATGGAGGCTGGCTGCTGCTCCTCCACCCCGCCATCACCAGCTGGAGGCTGGCTGCAGCTCCTGCACCCCGCCATCAGCTGCTGGAGGCTGCCTGGATCTCCTGCACCCCGCCATCAGCTGCTGGAGGCTTCTGTTCCTCCAGCCCGCCATCAGCAGCTGGAGGCTGGCTGCTGCTCCTCCACCCCGCCATCACCAGCTGGAGGCTGGCTGCAGCTCCTGCACCCCGCCATCAGCTGCTGGAGGCTGCCTGCAGCTCCTGCACCCCGCCATCAGCTGCTGGAGGCTGGCTGCAGCTCCTGCACCCCGCCATCAGCTGCTGGAGGCTGCCTGGAGTTCCTGCACCCCGCCATCAGCTGCTGGAGGCTGGCTGCTGCTCCTGCACCCCGCCATCAGCTGCTGGAGGCTGGCTGCTGCTCCTCCACCCCACCATGACCTGCTGGAGGCTGGCTGCAGCTCCTCCACCCCGCCATCAGCTGCTGGAGGCTGCCTGCAGCTCCTGCACCCCGCCATCAGCTGCTGGAGGCTGGCTGCAGCTCCTGCACCCCGCCATCAGCTGCTGGAGGCTGCCTGGAGTTCCTGCACCCCGCCATCAGCTGCTGGAGGCTGGCTGCAGCTCCTCCACCCCGCCATCAGCTGCTGGAGGCTGGCTTCTGCTCCTCCACCCCGCCACCAGCTGCTGGAGGCTGGCTGCTGCTCCTGCACCCCGCCATCAGCTGCTGGAGGCTGGCTGCTGGAGGCTGGCTGCTGCTCCTCCACCCCGCCATCACCAGCTGGAGGCTGGCTGCAGCTCCTGCAAACCGCCATCAGCTGCTGGAGGCTGCCTGCAGCTCCTGCACCCCGCCATCAGCTGCTGGAGGCTGGCTGCTGCTCCTGCACCCCGCCATCAGCTGCTGGAGGCTGGCTGCTGCTCCTCCACCCCACCATGACCTGCTGGAGGCTGGCTGCAGCTCCTCCACCCCACCACCAGCTTCTGGAGGCTGCCTGCAGCTCCTGCACCCCGCCATCACCAGCTGGAGGCTGGCTGCAGCTCCTGCACCCCGCCATCAGCTGCTGGAGGCTGCCTGCAGCTCCTGCACCCCGCCATCAGCTGCTGGAGGCTGGCTGCTGCTCCTCCACCCCACCATGACCTGCTGGAGGCTGGCTGCAGCTCCTCCACCCCGCCATCAGCTGCTTTAGGCTGCCTGCAGCTCCTGCACCCCACCATCAGCTGCTGGAGGCTGCCTGCAGCTCCTGCACCCCGCCATCAGCTGCTGGAGGCTGGCTGCAGCTCCTCCACCCCGCCATCAGCTGCTGGAGGCTGGCTTCTGCTCCTCCACCCCGCCACCAGCTGCTGGAGGCTGGCTGCTGCTCCTGCACCCCGCCATCAGCTGCTGGAGGCTTATGTTCCTCCACCCCGCCATCAGCAGCTGGAGGCTGGCTGATGGAGGCTGGCTGCTGCTCCTCCACCCCGCCATCACCAGCTGGAGGCTGGCTGCAGCTCCTGCACCCCGCCATCAGCTGCTGGAGGCTGCCTGCAGCTCCTGCACCCCGCCATCAGCTGCTGGAGGCTGCCTGGAGCTCCTGCACCCCGCCATCAGCTGCTGGAGGCTTCTGTTCCTCCACCCCGCCATCAGCAGCAGGAGGCTGGCTGCTGGAGGCTGGCTGCTGCTCCTCCACCCCGCCATCACCAGCTGGAGGCTGGCGGCAGCTCCTGCACCCCGCCATCAGCTGCTGGAGGCTGCCTGGAGCTCCTGCACCCCGCCATCAGCTGCTGGAGGCTTCTGTTCCTCCACCCCGCCATCAGCAGCTGGAGGCTGGCTGCTGGAGGCTGGCTGCTGCTCCTCCACCCCGCCATCACAAGCTGGAGGCTGGCTGCAGCTCCTGCACCCCGCCATCAGCTGCTGGAGGCTGCCTGGAGCTCCTGCGCCCCACCATCAGCGTCTGGAGGCTGGCTGCTGCTCCTGCACCCCGCCATCAGCTGCTGGAGGCTGGCTGCTGCTCCTCCACCCCACCATGACCTGCTGGAGGCTGGCTGCAGCTCCTCCACCCCGCCATCAGCTGCTGGAGGCTGCCTGCAGCTCCTGCACCCCGCCATCAGCTGCTGGAGGCCACCTGCAGCTCCTTCACTCCGCCATCATCTGCTGGAGGCTGGCTGCAGCTCCTCCACCCCGCCATCAGCTGCTGGAGGCTGGCTTCTGCTCCTGCACCCCGCCATCAGCTGCTGGAGGCTTCTGTTCCTCCACCCCGCCATCAGCAGCTGGAGGCTGGCTGATGGAGGCTGGCTGCTGCTCCTCCACCCCGCCATCACCAGCTGGAGGCTGGCTGAAGCTCCTGCACCCCGCCATCAGCTGCTGGAGGCTGCCTGGATCTCCTGCACCCCGCCATCAGCTGCTGGAGGCTTCTGTTCCTCCAGCCCGCCATCAGCAGCTGGAGGCTGGCTGCTGGAGGCTGGCTGCTGCTCCTCCACCCCGCCATCACCAGCTGGAGGCTGGCTGCAGCTCCTGCACCCCGCCATCAGCTGCTGGAGGCTGCCTGCAGCTCCTGCACCCCGCCATCAGCTGCTGGAGGCTGGCTGCAGCTCCTGCACCCCGCCATCAGCTGCTGGAGGCTGCCTGGAGTTCCTGCACCCCGCCATCAGCTGCTGGAGGCTGGCTGCTGCTCCTGCACCCCGCCATCAGCTGCTGGAGGCTGGCTGCTGCTCCTCCACCCCACCATGACCTGCTGGAGGCTGGCTGCAGCTCCTGCACCCCGCCATCAGCTGCTGGAGGCTGCCTGCAGCTCCTGCACCCCGCCATCAGCTGCTGGAGGCTGCCTGGAGTTCCTGCACCCCGCCATCAGCTGCTGGAGGCTGGCTGCAGCTCCTCCACCCCGCCATCAGCTGCTGGAGGCTGGCTTCTGCTCCTCCACCCCGCCACCAGCTGCTGGAGGCTGGCTGCTGCTCCTGCACCCCGCCATCAGCTGCTGGAGGCTGGCTGCTGGAGGCTGGCTGCTGCTCCTCCACCCCGCCATCACCAGCTGGAGGCTGGCTGCAGCTCCTGCAAACCGCCATCAGCTGCTGGAGGCTGCCTGCAGCTCCTGCACCCCGCCATCAGCTGCTGGAGGCTGGCTGCTGCTCCTGCACCCCGCCATCAGCTGCTGGAGGCTGGCTGCTGCTCCTCCACCCCACCATGACCTGATGGAGGCTGGCTGCAGCTCCTCCACCCCACCATCAGCTTCTGGAGGCTGCCTGCAGCTCCTGCACCCCGCCATCACCAGCTGGAGGCTGGCTGCAGCTCCTGCACCCCGCCATCAGCTGCTGGAGGCTGCCTGCAGCTCCTGCACCCCGCCATCAGCTGCTGGAAGCTGGCTGCTGCTCCTGCACCCCGCCTTCAGCTGCTGGAGGCTGGCTGCTGCTCCTCCACCCCACCATGACCTGCTGGAGGCTGGCTGCAGCTCCTCCACCCCGCCATCAGCTGCTTTAGGCTGCCTGCAGCTCCTGCACCCCGCCATCAGCTGCTGGAGGCTGGCTGCAGCTCCTCCACCCCGCCATCAGCTGCTGGAGGCTGGCTTCTGCTCCTCCACCCCGCCACCAGCTGCTGGAGGCTGGCTGCTGCTCCTGCACCCCGCCATCAGCTGCTGGAGGCTTCTGTTCCTCCACCCCGCCATCAGCAGCTGGAGGCTGGCTGATGGAGGCTGGCTGCTGCTCCTCCACCCCGCCATCACCAGCTGGAGGCTGGCTGCAGCTCCTGCACCCCGCCATCAGCTGCTGGAGGCTGCCTGGATCTCCTGCACCCCGCCATCAGCTGCTGGAGGCTTCTGTTCCTCCACCCCGCCATCAGCAGCTGGAGGCTGGCTGCTGGAGGCTGGCTGCTGCTCCTCCACCCCGCCATCACCAGCTGGAGGCTGGCTGCAGCTCCTGCACCCCGCCATCAGCTGCTGGAGGCTGCCTGGAGCTCCTGCACCCCGCCATCAGCTGCTGGAGGCTTCTGTTCCTCCACCCCGCCATCAGCAGCAGGAGGCTGGCTGCTGGAGGCTGGCTGCTGCTCCTCCACCCCGCCATCACCAGCTGGAGGCTGGCGGCAGCTCCTGCACCCCGCCATCAGCTGCTGGAGGCTGCCTGGAGCTCCTGCACCCCGCCATCAGCTGCTGGAGGCTTCTGTTCCTCCACCCCGCCATCAGCAGCTGGAGGCTGGCTGCTGGAGGCTGGCTGCTGCTCCTCCACCCCGCCATCACCAGCTGGAGGCTGGCTGCAGCTCCTGCACCCCGCCATCAGCTGCTGGAGGCTGCCTGGAGCTCCTGCACCCCGCCATCAGCTGCTGGAGGCTTCTGTTCCTCCACCCCGCCATCAGCAGCTGGAGGCTGGCTGCTGGAGGCTGGCTGCTGCTCCTCCACCCCGCCATCACAAGCTGGAGGCTGGCTGCAGCTCCTGCACCCCGCCATCAGCTGCTGGAGGCTGCCTGGAGCTCCTGCGCCCCACCATCAGCTGCTGGAGGCTGGCTGCTGCTCCTGCACCCCGCCATCAGCTGCTGGAGGCTGGCTGCTGCTCCTCCACCCCACCATGACCTGCTGGAGGCTGGCTGCAGCTCCTCCACCCCGCCATCAGCTGCTGGAGGCTGCCTGCAGCTCCTGCACCCCGCCATCAGCTGCTGGAGGCTGCCTGCAGCTCCTGCACTCCGCCATCAGCTGCTGGAGGCTTGCTGCAGCTCCTCCACCCCGCCATCAGCTGCTGGAGGCTGGCTTCTGCTACTCCACCCCGCCACCAGCTGCTTGAGGCTGGCTGCTGCTCCTGCACCCCACCATGACCTGCTGGAGGCTGGCTGCAGCTCCTCCACCCCGCCATCAGCTGCTGGAGGCTGCCTGCAGCTCCTGCACCCCGCCATCAGCTGCTGGAGGCTGCCTGCAGCTCCTGCACCCCGCCATCAGCTGCTGGAGGCTGGCTGCAGCTCCTCCACCCCGCCATCAGCTGCTGGAGGCTGGCTTCTGCTCCTCCACCCCGCCACCAGCTGCTGGAGGCTGGCTGCTGCTCCTGCACCCCGCCATCAGCTGCTGGAGGCTTCTGTTCCTCCACCCCGCCATCAGCAGCTGGAGGCTGGCTGCTGGAGGCTGGCTGCAGCTCCTGCACCCCGCCATCAGCTGCTGGAGGCTGCCTGCAGCTCCTGCACCCCGCCATCAGCTGCTGGAGGCTGGCTGCTGCTCCTGCACCCAGCCATCAGCTGCTGGAGGCTGGCTGCTGCTCCTCCACCCCACCATGACCTGCTGGAGGCTGGCTGCAGCTCCTCCACCCCGCCATCAGCTGCTGGAGGCTGCCTGCAGCTCCTGCACCCCGCCATCAGCTGCTGGAGGCTGCCTGCAGCTCCTGCACCCCGCCATCAGCTGCTGGAGGCTGGCTGCAGCTCCTCCACCCCGCCATCAGCTGCTGGAGGCTGGCTTATGCTCCTCCACCCCGCCACCAGCTGCTGGAGGCTGGCTGCTGCTCCTGCACCCCGCCATCAGCTGCTGGAGGCTTCTGTTCCTCCACCCCGCCATCAGCAGCTGGAGGCTGGCTGCTGGAGGCTGGTTGCTGCTCCTCCACCCCGCCATCACCAGCTGGAGACTGGCTGCAGCTCCTGCACCCCGCCATCAGCTGCTGGAGGCTGCCTGGAGCTCCTGCACCCCGCCATCAGCTGCTGGAGGCTTCTGTTCCTCCACCCCGCCATCAGCAGCTGGAGGCTGGCTGCTGGAGGCTGGCTGCTGCTCCTCCACCCCGCCATCACCAGCTGGAGGCTGGCTGAAGCTCCTGCACCCCGCCATCAGCTGCTGGAGGCTGCCAGCAGCTCCTGCACCCCGCCATCAGCTGCTGGAGGCTTCTGTTCCTCCACCCCTCCATCAGCAGCTGGAGGCTGGCTGCTGCTCCTCCACCCCGCCATCAGCTGCTGGAGGCTGCCTGCAGCTCCTGCACCCTGCCATCAGCTGCTGGAGGCTGGCTGCTGCTCCCGCACCCCGCCATCAGCTGCTGGAGGCTGGCTGCTGCTCCTCCACCCCACCATGACCTGCTGGAGGCTGGCTGCAGCTCCTCCACCCCGCCATCAGCTGCTGGAGGCTGCCTGCAGCTGCTGGAGGCTGCCTGCAGCTCCTGCACCCCGCCATCAGCTGCTGGAGGCTGCCTGCAGCTCCTGCACCCCGGCATTGCTGCAGGAGGCTGGCTGCAGCTCCTCCACCCCGCCATCAGCTGCTGGAGGCTGGCTTCTGCTCCTCCACCCCGCCACCAGCTGCTGGAGGCTGGCTGCTGCTCCTGCACCCCACCATCAGCTGCTGGAGTCTTCTGTTCCTCCACCCCGCCATCAGCAGCTGGAGGCTGGCTGCTGGAGGCTGGCTGCTGCTCCTCCACCCCGCCATCACCAGCTGGAGGCTGGCTGAAGCTCCTGCACCCCGCCATCAGCTGCTGGAGGCTGCCAGCAGCTCCTGCACCCCGCCATCAGCTGCTGGAGGCAGGCTGCTGCTCCTCCACCCGACCATGACCTGCTGGAGGCTGGCTGCAGCTCCTCCACCCCGCCATCAGCTGCTGGAGGTTGCCTGCAGCTCCTGCACCCCGCCATCAGCTGCTGGAGGCTGCCTGCAGCTCCTGCACCCCGCCATCAGCTGCTGGAGGCTGCCTGCAGCTCCTGCACCCCGCCATCAGCTGCTGGAGGCTGGCTGCAGCTCCTCCACCCCGCCATCAGCTGCTGGAGGCTGCCTGCAGCTCCTGCACCCCGCCATCAGCTGCTGGAGGCTGCCTGCAGCTCCTGCACCCCGCCATCAGCTGCTGGAGGCTGGCTGCAGCTCCTCCACCCCGCCATCAGCTGCTGGAGGCTGGCTTCTGCTCCTCCACCCCGCCACCAGCTGCTGGAGGCTGGCTGCTGCTCCTGCACCCCGCCATCAGCTGCTGGAGGCTTCTGTTCCTCCACCCCGCCATCAGCAGCTGGAGGCTGGCTGCTGGAGGCTGGCTGCAGCTCCTGCACCCCGCCATCAGCTGCTGGAGGCTGCCTGCAGCTCCTGCACCCCGCCATCAGCTGCTGGAGGCTGGCTGCTGCTCCTGCACCCAGCCATCAGCTGCTGGAGGCTGGCTGCTGCTCCTCCACCCCACCATGACCTGCTGGAGGCTGGCTGCAGCTCCTCCACCCCGCCATCAGCTGCTGGAGGCTGCCTGCAGCTCCTGCACCCCGCCATCAGCTGCTGGAGGCTGCCTGCAGCTCCTGCACCCCGCCATCAGCTGCTGGAGGCTGGCTGCAGCTCCTCCACCCCGCCATCAGCTGCTGGAGGCTGGCTTATGCTCCTCCACCCCGCCACCAGCTGCTGGAGGCTGGCTGCTGCTCCTGCACCCCGCCATCAGCTGCTGGAGGCTTCTGTTCCTCCACCCCGCCATCAGCAGCTGGAGGCTGGCTGCTGGAGGCTGGTTGCTGCTCCTCCACCCCGCCATCACCAGCTGGAGACTGGCTGCAGCTCCTGCACCCCGCCATCAGCTGCTGGAGGCTGCCTGGAGCTCCTGCACCCCGCCATCAGCTGCTGGAGGCTTCTGTTCCTCCACCCCGCCATCAGCAGCTGGAGGCTGGCTGCTGGAGGCTGGCTGCTGCTCCTCCACCCCGCCATCACCAGCTGGAGGCTGGCTGAAGCTCCTGCACCCCGCCATCAGCTGCTGGAGGCTGCCAGCAGCTCCTGCACCCCGCCATCAGCTGCTGGAGGCTTCTGTTCCTCCACCCCGCCATCAGCAGCTGGAGGCTGGCTGCTGCTCCTCCACCCCGCCATCAGCTGCTGGAGGCTGCCTGCAGCTCCTGCACCCTGCCATCAGCTGCTGGAGGCTGGCTGCTGCTCCCGCACCCCGCCATCAGCTGCTGGAGGCTGGCTGCTGCTCCTCCACCCCACCATGACCTGCTGGAGGCTGGCTGCAGCTCCTCCACCCCGCCATCAGCTGCTGGAGGCTGCCTGCAGCTGCTGGAGGCTGCCTGCAGCTCCTGCACCCCGCCATCAGCTGCTGGAGGCTGCCTGCAGCTCCTGCACCCCGGCATCAGCTGCAGGAGGCTGGCTGCAGCTCCTCCACCCCGCCATCAGCTGCTGGAGGCTGGCTTCTGCTCCTCCACCCCGCCACCAGCTGCTGGAGGCTGGCTGCTGCTCCTGCACCCCACCATCAGCTGCTGGAGTCTTCTGTTCCTCCACCCCGCCATCAGCAGCTGGAGGCTGGCTGCTGGAGGCTGGCTGCTGCTCCTCCACCCCGCCATCACCAGCTGGAGGCTGGCTGAAGCTCCTGCACCCCGCCATCAGCTGCTGGAGGCTGCCAGCAGCTCCTGCACCCCGCCATCAGCTGCTGGAGGCAGGCTGCTGCTCCTCCACCCGACCATGACCTGCTGGAGGCTGGCTGCAGCTCCTCCACCCCGCCATCAGCTGCTGGAGGTTGCCTGCAGCTCCTGCACCCCGCCATCAGCTGCTGGAGGCTGCCTGCAGCTCCTGCACCCCGCCATCAGCTGCTGGAGGCTGGCTGCAGCTCCTGCAACCCGCCATCAGCTGCTGGAGGCTGCCTGGAGTTCCTGCACCCCGCCATCAGCTGCTGGAGGCTGGCTGCTGCTCCTGCACCCCGCCATCAGCTGCTGGAGGCTGGCTGCTGCTCCTCCACCCCACCATGACCTGCTGGAGGCTGGCTGCAGCTCCTCCACCCCGCCATCAGCTGCTGGAGGCTGCCTGCAGCTCCTGCACCCCGCCATCAGCTGCTGGAGGCTGCCTGGAGCTCCTGCACCCCGCCATCACCAGCTGGAGGCTGGCTGCAACTCCTGCACCCCGCCATCAGCTGCTGGAGGCTGCCTGGAGCTCCTGCACCCCGCCATCAGCTGCTGGAGGCTGGCTGCTGTTCCTGCCACCCGCCATCAGCTGCTGGAGGCTGGCTGCTGCTCCTCCACCCCACCATGACCTGCTGGAGGCTGGCTGCAGCTCCTCCACCCCGCCATCAGCTGCTGGAGGCTGCCTGCAGCTCCTGCACCCCGCCATCAGCTGCTGGAGGCTGCCTGCAGCTCCTGCACCCCGCCATCAGCTGCTGGAGGCTGGCTGCAGCTCCTCCACCCCGCCATCAGCTGCTGGAGGCTGGCTTCTGCTCCTCCACCCCGCCACCAGCTGCTTGAGGCTGGCTGCTGCTCCTGCACCCCGCCATCAGCTGCTGGAGGCTGGCTGCAGCTCCTGCACCCCGCCATCAGCTGCTGGAGGCTGCCTGGAGCTCCTGCACCCCGCCATCAGCTGCTGGAGGCTTCTGTTCCTCCACCCCGCCATCAGCAGCTGGAGGCTGGCTGCTGGGGGCTGGCTGCTGCTCCTCCACCCCACCATGACCTGCTGGAGGCTGGCTGCAGCTCCTGCACCCCGCCATCAGCTGCTGGAGGCTGCCTGCAGCTCCTGCACCCTGCCATCAGCTGCTGGAGGCTGGCTGCAGCTCCTCCACCCCGCCATCAGCTGCTGGAGGCTTCTGTTCCTCCACCCCGCCATCAGCAGCTGGAGGCTGGCTGCTGGAGGCTGGCTGCTGCTCCTCCACCCCGCCATCACCAGCTGGAGGCTGGCTGCAGCTCCTGCACCCCGCCATCACCATCTGGAGGCTGGCTGCAGCTCCTGCACCCCGCCATCAGCTGCTGGAGGCTGCCTGGAGCTCCTGCACCCCGCCATCAGCTGCTGGAGGCTTCTGTTCCTCCACCACGCCATCAGCAGCTGGAGGCTGGCTGCTGGAGGCTGGCTGCTGCTCCTCCACCCCGCCATCACCAGCTGGAGGCTGGCTGCAGCTCCTGCACCCCTCCATCAGCTGCTGGAGGCTGCCTGCAGCTCCTGCACCCCGCCATCAGCTGCTGGAGGCTGGCTGCTGCTCCTCCACCCCACCAATACCTGCTGGCGGCTGGCTGCAGCTCCTCCACCCCGCCATCAGCTGCTGGAGGCTGCCTGCAGCTCCTGCACCCCGCCATCAGCTGCTGGAGGCTGGCTGCAGCTCCTCCACCCCGCCATCAGCTGATGGAGGCTGGCTTCTGCTCCTCCACCCCGCCACCAGCTGCTGGAGGCTGGCTGCTGCTCCTGCACCCCGCCCATCAGCTGCTGGAGGCTTCTGTTCCTCCACCCCGCCATCAGCAGCTGGAGGCTGGCTGCTGGAGGCTGGCTGCTGCTCCTCCACCCCGCCATCACCAGCTGGAGGCTGGCTGCAGCTCCTGCACCCCGCCATCAGCTGCTGGAGGCTGCCTGGAGCTCCTGCACCCCGCGATCAGCTGCTGGAGGCTTCTCTTCCTCCACCCCGCCATCAGCTGCTGGAGGCTGCCTGCAGCTCCTGCACCCCGCCATCAGCTGCTGGAGGCTGGCTGCAGCTCCTCCACCCCGCCATCAGCTGATGGAGGCTGGCTTCTGCTCCTCCACCCCGCCACCAGCTGCTGGAGGCTGGCTGCTGCTCCTGCACCCCGCCCATCAGCTGCTGGAGGCTTCTGTTCCTCCACCCCGCCATCAGCAGCTGGAGGCTGGCTGCTGGAGGCTGGCTGCTGCTCCTCCACCCCGCCATCACCAGCTGGAGGCTGGCTGCAGCTCCTGCACCCCGCCATCAGCTGCTGGAGGCTGCCTGGAGCTCCTGCACCCCGCGATCAGCTGCTGGAGGCTTCTCTTCCTCCACCCCGCCATCACCAGCTGGAGGCTGGCTGCAGCTCCTGCACCCCGCCATCAGCTGCTGGAAGCTGCCTGCAGCTCCTGCACCCCGCCATCAGCTGCTGGAGGCTGGCTGCTGCTCCTGCACCCCGCCATCAGCTGCTGGAGGCTGGCTGCAGCTCCTGCACCCCGCCATCAGCTGCTGGAGGCTGCCTGGAGCTCCTGCACCCCGCCATCAGCTGCTGGAGGCTTCTGTTCCTCCACCCCGCCATCAGCAGCTGGAGGCTGGCTGCTGGAGGCTGGCTGCTGCTCCTCCACCCCGCCATCACCAGCTGGAGGCTGGCTGCAACTCCTGCACCCCGCCATCAGCTGCTGGAGGCTGCCTGGAGCTCCTGCACCCCGCCATCAGCTGCTGGAGGCTGGCTGCTGCTCCTGCCACCCGCCATCAGCTGCTGGAGGCTGGCTGCTGCTCCTCCACCCCACCATGACCTGCTGGAGGCTGCCTGCAGCTCCTGCACCCCGCCATCAGCTGCTGGAGGCTGCCTGCAGCTCCTGCACCCCGCCATCAGCTGCTGGAGGCTGGCTGCAGCTCCTCCACCCCGCCATCAGCTGCTGGAGGCTGGCTTCTGCTCCTCCACCCCGCCACCAGCTGCTTGAGGCTGGCTGCTGCTCCTGCACCCCGCCATCAGCTGCTGGAGGCTGGCTGCAGCTCCTGCACCCCGCCATCAGCTGCTGGAGGCTGCCTGGAGCTCCTGCACCCCGCCATCAGCTGCTGGAGGCTTCTGTTCCTCCACCCCGCCATCAGCAGCTGGAGGCTGGCTGCTGGAGGCTGGCTGCTGCTCCTCCACCCCACCACGACCTGCTGGAGGCTGGCTGCAGCTCCTGCACCCCGCCATCAGCTGCTGGAGGCTGCCTGCAGCTCCTGCACCCTGCCATCAGCTGCTGTAGGCTGGCTGCAGCTCCTCCAACCCGCCATCAGCTGCTGGAGGCTTCTGTTCCTCCACCCCGCCATCAGCAGCTGGAGGCTGGCTGCTGGAGGCTGGCTGCTGCTCCTCCACCCCGCCATCACCAGCTGGAGGCTGGCTGCAGCTCCTGCACCCCGCCATCAGCTGCTGGAGGCTGCCTGCAGCTCCTGCACCCCGCCATCAGCTGCTGGAGGCTGGCTGCTGCTCCTCCACCCCACCGTTACCTGCTGGAGGCTGGCTGCAGCTCCTCCACCCTGCCATCAGCTGCTGGAGGCTGCCTGCAGCTCCTGCACCCCGCCATCAGCTGCTGGAGGCTGGCTTCTGCTCCTCCACCCCGCCACCAGCTGCTGGAGGCTGGCTGCTGCTCCTGCACCCCGCCCATCAGCTGCTGGAGGCTTCTGTTCCTCCACCCCGCCATCAGCAGCTGGAGGCTGGCTGCTGGAGGCTGGCTGCTGCTCCTCCACCCCGCCATCACCAGCTGGAGGCTGGCTGCAGCTCCTGCACCCCGCCATCAGCTGCTGGAGGCTGCCTGGAGCTCCTGCACCCCGCGATCAGCTGCTGGAGGCTTCTCTTCCTCCACCCCGCCATCACCAGCTGGAGGCTGGCTGCAGCTCCTGCACCCCGCCATCAGCTGCTGGAAGCTGCCTGCAGCTCCTGCACCCCGCCATCAGCTGCTGGAGGCTGGCTGCTGCTCCTGCACCCCGCCATCAGCTGCTGGAGGCTGGCTGCAGCTCCTGCACCCCGCCATCAGCTGCTGGAGGCTGCCTGGAGCTCCTGCACCCCGCCATCAGCTGCTGGAGGCTTCTGTTCCTCCACCCCGCCATCAGCAGCTGGAGGCTGGCTGCTGGAGGCTGGCTGCTGCTCCTCCACCCCGCCATCACCAGCTGGAGGCTGGCTGCAACTCCTGCACCCCGCCATCAGCTGCTGGAGGCTGCCTGGAGCTCCTGCACCCCGCCATCAGCTGCTGGAGGCTGGCTGCTGCTCCTGCCACCCGCCATCAGCTGCTGGAGGCTGGCTGCTGCTCCTCCACCCCACCATGACCTGCTGGAGGCTGCCTGCAGCTCCTGCACCCCGCCATCAGCTGCTGGAGGCTGCCTGCAGCTCCTGCACCCCGCCATCAGCTGCTGGAGGCTGGCTGCAGCTCCTCCACCCCGCCATCAGCTGCTGGAGGCTGGCTTCTGCTCCTCCACCCCGCCACCAGCTGCTTGAGGCTGGCTGCTGCTCCTGCACCCCGCCATCAGCTGCTGGAGGCTGGCTGCAGCTCCTGCACCCCGCCATCAGCTGCTGGAGGCTGCCTGGAGCTCCTGCACCCCGCCATCAGCTGCTGGAGGCTTCTGTTCCTCCACCCCGCCATCAGCAGCTGGAGGCTGGCTGCTGGAGGCTGGCTGCTGCTCCTCCACCCCACCATGACCTGCTGGAGGCTGGCTGCAGCTCCTGCACCCCGCCATCAGCTGCTGGAGGCTGCCTGCAGCTCCTGCACCCTGCCATCAGCTGCTGTAGGCTGGCTGCAGCTCCTCCAACCCGCCATCAGCTGCTGGAGGCTTCTGTTCCTCCACCCCGCCATCAGCAGCTGGAGGCTGGCTGCTGGAGGCTGGCTGCTGCTCCTCCACCCCGCCATCACCAGCTGGAGGCTGGCTGCAGCTCCTGCACCCCGCCATCAGCTGCTGGAGGCTGCCTGCAGCTCCTGCACCCCGCCATCAGCTGCTGGAGGCTGGCTGCTGCTCCTCCACCCCACCGTTACCTGCTGGAGGCTGGCTGCAGCTCCTCCACCCTGCCATCAGCTGCTGGAGGCTGCCTGCAGCTCCTGCACCCCGCCATCAGCTGCTGGAGGCTGGCTTCTGCTCCTCCACCCCGCCACCAGCTGCTGGAGGCTGGCTGCTGCTCCTGCACCCCGCCCATCAGCTGCTGGAGGCTTCTGTTCCTCCACCCCGCCATCAGCAGCTGGAGGCTGGCTGCTGGAGGCTGGCTGCTGCTCCTCCACCCCGCCATCACCAGCTGGAGGCTGGCTGCAGCTCCTGCACCCCGCCATCAGCTGCTGGAGGCTGCCTGGAGCTCCTGCACCCCGCGATCAGCTGCTGGAGGCTTCTCTTCCTCCACCCCGCCATCAGCAGCTGGAGGCTGGCTGCTGGAGGCTGGCTGCTGCTCCTCCACCCCGCCATCACCAGCTGGAGGCTGGCTGCAGCTCCTGCACCCCGCCATCAGCTGCTGGAAGCTGCCTGCAGCTCCTGCACCCCGCCATCAGCTGCTGGAGGCTGGCTGCTGCTCCTGCACCCCGCCATCAGCTGCTGGAGGCTGGCTGCAGCTCCTGCACCCCGCCATCAGCTGCTGGAGGCTGCCTGGAGCTCCTGCACCCCGCCATCAGCTGCTGGAGGCTTCTGTTCCTCCACCCCGCCATCAGCAGCTGGAGGCTGGCTGCTGGAGGCTGGCTGCTGCTCCTCCACCCCGCCATCACCAGCTGGAGGCTGGCTGCAACTCCTGCACCCCGCCATCAGCTGCTGGAGGCTGCCTGGAGCTCCTGCACCCCGCCATCAGCTGCTGGAGGCTGGCTGCTGCTCCTGCCACCCGCCATCAGCTGCTGGAGGCTGGCTGCTGCTCCTCCACCCCACCATGACCTGCTGGAGGCTGGCTGCAGCTCCTCCACCCCGCCATCAGCTGCTGGAGGCTGCCTGCAGCTCCTGCACCCCGCCATCAGCTGCTGGAGGCTGCCTGCAGCTCCTGCACCCCGCCATCAGCTGCTGGAGGCTGGCTGCAGCTCCTCCACCCCGCCATCAGCTGCTGGAGGCTGGCTTCTGCTCCTCCACCCCGCCACCAGCTGCTTGAGGCTGGCTGCTGCTCCTGCACCCCGCCATCAGCTGCTGGAGGCTGCCTGGAGCTCCTGCACCCCGCCATCAGCTGCTGGAGGCTTCTGTTCCTCCACCCCGCCATCAGCAGCTGGAGGCTGGCTGCTTCTCCTCCACCCCACCATGACCTGCTGGAGGCTGGCTGCAGCTCCTGCACCCCGCCATCAGCTGCTGGAGGCTGCCTGCAGCTCCTGCACCCTGCCATCAGCTGCTGGAGGCTGGCTGCAGCTCCTCCACCCCGCCATCAGCTGCTGGAGGCTTCTGTTCCTCCACCCCGCCATCAGCAGCTGGAGGCTGGCTGCTGGAGGCTGGCTGCTGCTCCTCCACCCCGCCATCACCAGCTGGAGGCTGGCTGCAGCTCTTGCACCCCGCCATCACCATCTGGAGGCTGGCTGCAGCTCCTGCACCCCGCCATCAGCTGCTGGAGGCTGGCTGCAGCTCCTGCACCCCGCCATCAGCTGCTGGAGGCTGCCTGGAGCTCCTGCATCCCGCCATCAGCTGCTGGAGGCTTCTGTTCCTCCACCCCGCCATCAGCAGCTGGAGGCTGGCTGCTGGAGGCTGGCTGCTGCTCCTCCACCCCGCCATCACCAGCTGGAGGCTGGCTGCAGCTCCTGCACCCCGCCATCAGCTGCTGGAGGCTGCCTGCAGCTCCTGCACCCCGCCATCAGCTGCTGGAGGCTGGCTGCTGCTCCTGCACAACGCCATCAGCTGCTGGAGGCTGGCTGCTGCTCCTCCACCACACCATGACCTGCTGGAGGCTGGCTGCAGCTCCTGCACCCCGCCATCAGCTGCTGGAGGCTGCCTGCAGCTCCTGCACCCCACCATCAGCTGCTGGAGGCTGCCTGCAGCTCCTGCACCCCGCCATCAGCTGCTGGAGGCTGGCTGCAGCTCCTCCACCCCGCCATCAGCTGCTGGAGGCTGGCTTCTGCTCCTCCACCCCGCCACCAGCTGCTGGAGGCTGGCTGCTGCTCCTGCACCCCACCATCAGCTTCTGGAGGCTTCTGTTCCTCCACCCCGCCATCAGCAGCTGGAGGCTGGCTGCTGGAGGCTGGTTGCTGCTCCTCCACCCCGCCATCACCAGCTGGAGGCTGGCTGCAGCTCCTGCACCCCGCCATCAGCTGCTGGAGGCTGGCTACTGCTCCTGCACCCCGCCATCAGCTGCTGGAGGCAGGCTGCTGCTCCTCCACCCCAACATGACCTGCTGGAGGCTGGCTGCAGCTCCTCCATCCCGCCATCAGCTGCTGGAGACTTCCTGCAGCTCCTGCACCCCGCCATCAGCTGCTGGAGGCTGGCTGCTGCTCCTGCACCCCGCCATCACCAGCTGGAGGCTGGCTGCAGCTCCTGCACCCCGCCATCAGCTGCTGGAGGCTGCCTGCAGCTCCTGCACCCCGCCATCAGCTGCTGGAGGCTGGCTGCTGCTCCTGCACCCTGCCATCAGCTGCTGGAGGCTGGCTGCTGCTCCTCCACCCCACCATGACCTGCTGGAGGCTGGCTGCAGCTCCTCCACCCCGCCATCAGCTGCTGGAGGCTGCCTGCAGCTCCTGCACCCCGCCATCAGCTGCTGGAGGCTGCCTGCAGCTCCTGCACCCCGCCATCAGCTGCTGGAGGCTGGCTGCAGCTCCTCCACCCCGCCATCAGCTGCTGGAGGCTGGCTTCTGCTCCTCCACCCCGCCACCAGCTGCTGGAGGCTGGCTGCTGCTCCTGCACCCCGCCCATCAGCTGCTGGAGGCTTCTGTTCCTCCACCCCGCCATCAGCAGCTGGAGGCTGGCTGCTGGAGGCTGGCTGCTGCTCCTCCACCCCGCCATCACCAGCTGGAGCCTGGCTGCAGCTCCTGCACCCCGCCATCAGCTGCTGGAGGCTGCCTGGAGCTCCTGCAGCCCGCCATCAGCTGCTGGAGGCTTCTGTTCCTCCACCCCGCCATCAGCAGCTGGAGGCTGGCTGCTGGAGGCTGGCTGCTGCTCCTCCACCCCGCCATCACCAGCTGGAGGCTGGCTGCAGCTCCTGCACCCCGCCATCAGCTGCTGGAGGCTGGCTGCTGCTCCTGCACCCCGCCATCAGCTGCTGGAGGCTGGCTGCTGCTCCTCCACCCCACCATGACCTGTTGAGGGTGGCTGAAGCTCCTCCACCCCGCCATCAGCTGCTGGAGGCTGCCTGCAGCTCCTGCACCCCGCCATCAGCTGCTGGAGGCTGCCTGCAGCTCCTGCACCCCGCCATCAGCTGCTGGAGGCTGGCTGCAGCTCCTCCACCCCGCCATCAGCTGATGGAGGCTGGCTTTTGCTCCTCCACCCCGCCACCAGCTGCTGGAGGCTGGCTTTTGCTCCTCCACCCCGCCATCAGCTGCTGGAGGCTTCTGTTCCTCCACCCCGCCATCAGCAGCTGGAGGCTGGCTGCTGGAGACTGGCTGCTGCTCCTCCACCCCGCCATCACCAGCTGGAGGCTGGCTGCAGCTCCTGCACCCCACCATCAGCTGCTGGAGGCTGCCTGGAGCTCCTGCACCCCGCCATCAGCTGCTGGAGGCTTCTGTTCCTCCACCCC
Source organism: Nothobranchius furzeri (assembly GCF_043380555.1). Lineage (NCBI taxonomy): Eukaryota > Metazoa > Chordata > Actinopteri > Cyprinodontiformes > Nothobranchiidae > Nothobranchius > Nothobranchius furzeri. The sequence continues at coordinate 472,824 of NW_027223040.1, forward strand.
GCCATCAGCAGCTGGAGGCTGGCTGCTGGAGGCTGGCTGCTGCTCCTGCACCCCGCCATCAGCTGCTGGAGGCTGCCTGCAGCTCCTGCACCCCGCCATCAGCTGCTGGAGGCTGGCTGCAGCTCCTCCACCCCGCCATCAGCTGCTGGAGGCTGGCTTCTGCTCCTCCACCCCGCCACCAGCTGCTGGAGGCTGGCTGCTGCTCCTGCACCCCGCCCATCAGCTGCTGGAGGCTTCTGTTCCTCCACCCCGCCATCAGCAGCTGGAGGCTGGCTGCTGGAGGCTGGCTGCTGCTCCTCCACCCCGCCATCACCAGCTGGAGGCTGGCTGCAGCTCCTGCACCCCGCCATCAGCTGCTGGAGGCTGGCTGCTGCTCCTGCACCCCGCTATCAGCTGCTGGAGGCTGGCTGCTGCTCCTCCACCCCACCATGACCTGTTGAGGGTGGCTGAAGCTCCTCCACCCCGCCATCAGCCTCTGGAGGCTGCCTGCAGCTCCTGCACCCCGCCATCAGCTGCTGGAGGCTGCCTGCAGCTCCTGCACCCCGCCATCAGCTGCTGGAGGCTGGCTGCAGCTCCTCCACCCCGCCATCAGCTGATGGAGGCTGGCTTTTGCTCCTCCACCCCGCCACCAGCTGCTGGAGGCTGGCTTTTGCTCCTCCACCCCGCCATCAGCTGCTGGAGGCTTCTGTTCCTCCACCCCGCCATCAGCAGCTGGAGGCTGGCTGCTGGAGACTGGCTGCTGCTCCTCCACCCCGCCATCACCAGCTGGAGGCTGGCTGCAGCTCCTGCACCCCACCATCAGCTGCTGGAGGCTGCCTGGAGCTCCTGCACCCCGCCATCAGCTGCTGGAGGCTTCTGTTCCTCCACCCCGCCATCAGCAGCTGGAGGCTGGCTGCTGGAGGCTGGCTGCTGCTCCTCCACCCCGCCATCAGCTGCTGGAGGCTGCCTGCAGCTCCTGCACCCCGCCATCAGCTGCTGGAGACTGGCTGCTGCTCCTGCACCCCGCCATCAGCTGCTGGAGGCTGGCTGCTGCTCCTCCACCCCACCATGACCTGCTGGAGGCTGGCTGCAGCTCCTCCACCCCGCCATCAGCTGCTGGAGGCTGCCTGCAGCTCCTGCACCCCGCCATCAGCTGCTGGAGGGTGGCTGCAGCTCCTCCACCCCGCCATCAGCTGCTGGAGGCTGGCTTCTGCTCCTCCACCCCGCCACCAGCTGCTGGAGGCTGGCTGCTGCTCCTGCAACCCGCCATCAGCTGCGGGAGGCTTCTGTTCCTCCACCCCGCCATCAGCAGCTGGAGGCTGGCTGCTGGAGGCTGGCTGCTGCCTCTCCACCCCGCCATCACCAGCTGGAGGCTGGCTGCAGCTCCTGCACCCCGCCATCAGCTGCTGGAGGCTGCCTGGAGCTCCTGCACCCCGCCATCAGCTGCTGGAGGCTTCTGTTCCTCAACCCCGCCATCAGCAGCTGGAGGCTGGCTGCTGGAGGCTGGCTGCTGCTCCTCCACTCCGCCATCACCAGCTCTAGGCTGGCTGCAGCTCCTGCACCCCGCCATCAGCTGCTGGAGGCTGGCTGCTGCTCCTCCAACCCACCATGACCTGCTGGAGGCTGGCTTCAGCTCCTCCACCCCGCCATCAGCTGCTGGAGGCTGCCTGCAGCTCCTGCACCCCGCCATCAGCTGCTGGAGGCTGCCTGCAGCTCCTGCACCCCGCCATCAGCTGCTGGAGGCTGGCTGCAGCTCCTCCACCCCGCCATCAGCTGCTGGAGGCTGGCTTCTGCTCCTCCACCCCGCCACCAGCTGCTGGAGGCTGGCTGCTGCTCCTGCACCCCGCCATCAGCTGCTGGAGGCTTCTGTTCCTCCACCCCGCCATCAGCAGCTGGAGGCTGGCTGCTGGAGGCTGGCTGCTGCTCCTCCACCCCGCCATCACCAGCTGGAGGCTGGCTGCAGCTCCTGCACCCCGCCATCAGCTGCTGGAGGCTGGCTGCTGCTCCTGCACCCCGCCATCAGCTGCTGGAGGCTGGCTGCTGCTCCTCCACCCCGCCATCACCAGCTGGAGGCTGGCTGCAGCTCCTGCACCCCGCCATCAGCTGCTGGAGGCTGGCTGCTGCTCCTGCACCCCGCCATCAGCTGCTGGAGGCTGGCTGCTGCTCCTCCACCCCACCATGACCTGCTGGAGGCTGGCTGCAGCTCCTCCACCCCGCCATCAGCTGCTGGAGGCTGCCTGCAGCTCCTGCACCCCGCCATCAGCTGCTGGAGGCTGCCTGCAGCTCCTGCACCCCGCCATCAGCTGCTGGAGGCTGGCTGCAGCTCCTCCACCCCGCCATCAGTTGCTGGAGGCTTCTGTTCCTCCACCCCGCCATCAGCAGCTGGAGGCTGGCTGCTGGAGGCTGGCTGCTGCTCCTCCACCCCGCCATCACCAGCTGGAGGCTGGCTGCAGCTCCTGCACTCCGCCATCAGCTGCTGGAGGCTGCCTGGAGCTCCTGCACCCCGCCATCAGCTGCTGGAGGCTTCTGTTCCTCCACCCCGCCATCAGCAGCTGGAGGCTGGCTGCTGGAGGCTGGCTGCTGTTCCTCCACCCCGCCATCACCAGCTGGAGGCTGGCTGCAGCTCCTGCACCCCGCCATCAGCTGCTGGAGGCTGCCTGGAGCTCCTGCACCCCGCCACCAGCTGCTGGAGGCTTCTGTTCCTCCACCCCGCCATCAGCAGCTGGAGGCTGGCTGCTGGAGGCTGGCTGCTGCTCCTCCACCCCGCCATCACCAGCTGGAGGCTGGCTGCATCTCCTGCACCCCGCCATCAGCTGCTGGAGGCTGCCTGCAGCTCCTGCACCCCGGCATCAGCTGCAGGAGGCTGGCTGCAGCTCCTCCACCCCGCCATCAGCTGCTGGAGGCTGGCTTCTGCTCCTCCACCCCGCCACCAGCTGCTGGAGGCTGGCTGCTGCTCCTGCACCCCACCATCAGCTGCTGGAGTCTTCTGTTCCTCCACCCCGCCATCAGCAGCTGGAGGCTGGCTGCTGGAGGCTGGCTGCTGCTCCTCCACCCCGCCATCACCAGCTGGAGGCTGGCTGAAGCTCCTGCACCCCGCCATCAGCTGCTGGAGGCTGCCAGCAGCTCCTGCACCCCGCCATCAGGTGCTGGAGGCAGGCTGCTGCTCCTCCACCCGACCATGACCTGCTGGAGGCTGGCTGCAGCTCCTCCACCCCGCCATCAGCTGCTGGAGGTTGCCTGCAGCTCCTGCACCCCGCCATCAGCTGCTGGAGGCTGCCTGCAGCTCCTGCACCCCGCCATCAGCTGCTGGAGGCTGGCTGCAGCTCCTGCAACCCGCCATCAGCTGCTGGAGGCTGCCTGGAGTTCCTGCACCCCGCCATCAGCTGCTGGAGGCTGGCTGCTGCTCCTGCACCCCGCCATCAGCTGCTGGAGGCTGGCTGCTGCTCCTCCACCCCACCATGACCTGCTGGAGGCTGGCTGCAGCTCCTCCACCCTGCCATCAGCTGCTGGAGGCTGCCTGCAGCTCCTGCACCCCGCCATCAGCTGCTGGAGGCTGCCTGGAGCTCCTGCACCCCGCCATCACCAGCTGGAGGCTGGCTGCAACTCCTGCACCCCGCCATCAGCTGCTGGAGGCTGCCTGGAGCTCCTGCACCCCGCCATCAGCTGCTGGAGGCTGGCTGCTGTTCCTGCCACCCGCCATCAGCTGCTGGAGGCTGGCTGCTGCTCCTCCACCCCACCATGACCTGCTGGAGGCTGGCTGCAGCTCCTCCACCCCGCCATCAGCTGCTGGAGGCTGCCTGCAGCTCCTGCACCCCGCCATCAGCTGCTGGAGGCTGCCTGCAGCTCCTGCACCCCGCCATCAGCTGCTGGAGGCTGGCTGCAGCTCCTCCACCCCGCCATCAGCTGCTGGAGGCTGGCTTCTGCTCCTCCACCCCGCCACCAGCTGCTTGAGGCTGGCTGCTGCTCCTGCACCCCGCCATCAGCTGCTGGAGGCTGGCTGCAGCTCCTGCACCCCGCCATCAGCTGCTGGAGGCTGCCTGGAGCTCCTGCACCCCGCCATCAGCTGCTGGAGGCTTCTGTTCCTCCACCCCGCCATCAGCAGCTGGAGGCTGGCTGCTGGGGGCTGGCTGCTGCTCCTCCACCCCACCATGACCTGCTGGAGGCTGGCTGCAGCTCCTGCACCCCGCCATCAGCTGCTGGAGGCTGCCTGCAGCTCCTGCACCCTGCCATCAGCTGCTGGAGGCTGGCTGCAGCTCCTCCACCCCGCCATCAGCTGATGGAGGCTGGCTTCTGCTCCTCCACCCCGCCACCAGCTGCTGGAGGCTGGCTGCTGCTCCTGCACCCCGCCCATCAGCTGCTGGAGGCTTCTGTTCCTCCACCCCGCCATCAGCAGCTGGAGGCTGGCTGCTGGAGGCTGGCTGCTGCTCCTCCACCCCGCCATCACCAGCTGGAGGCTGGCTGCAGCTCCTGCACCCCGCCATCAGCTGCTGGAGGCTGCCTGGAGCTCCTGCACCCCGCGATCAGCTGCTGGAGGCTTCTCTTCCTCCACCCCGCCATCAGCTGCTGGAGGCTGCCTGCAGCTCCTGCACCCCGCCATCAGCTGCTGGAGGCTGGCTGCAGCTCCTCCACCCCGCCATCAGCTGATGGAGGCTGGCTTCTGCTCCTCCACCCCGCCACCAGCTGCTGGAGGCTGGCTGCTGCTCCTGCACCCCGCCCATCAGCTGCTGGAGGCTTCTGTTCCTCCACCCCGCCATCAGCAGCTGGAGGCTGGCTGCTGGAGGCTGGCTGCTGCTCCTCCACCCCGCCATCACCAGCTGGAGGCTGGCTGCAGCTCCTGCACCCCGCCATCAGCTGCTGGAGGCTGCCTGGAGCTCCTGCACCCCGCGATCAGCTGCTGGAGGCTTCTCTTCCTCCACCCCGCCATCACCAGCTGGAGGCTGGCTGCAGCTCCTGCACCCCGCCATCAGCTGCTGGAAGCTGCCTGCAGCTCCTGCACCCCGCCATCAGCTGCTGGAGGCTGGCTGCTGCTCCTGCACCCCGCCATCAGCTGCTGGAGGCTGGCTGCAGCTCCTGCACCCCGCCATCAGCTGCTGGAGGCTGCCTGGAGCTCCTGCACCCCGCCATCAGCTGCTGGAGGCTTCTGTTCCTCCACCCCGCCATCAGCAGCTGGAGGCTGGCTGCTGGAGGCTGGCTGCTGCTCCTCCACCCCGCCATCACCAGCTGGAGGCTGGCTGCAACTCCTGCACCCCGCCATCAGCTGCTGGAGGCTGCCTGGAGCTCCTGCACCCCGCCATCAGCTGCTGGAGGCTGGCTGCTGCTCCTGCCACCCGCCATCAGCTGCTGGAGGCTGGCTGCTGCTCCTCCACCCCACCATGACCTGCTGGAGGCTGGCTGCAGCTCCTCCACCCCGCCATCAGCTGCTGGAGGCTGCCTGCAGCTCCTGCACCCCGCCATCAGCTGCTGGAGGCTGCCTGCAGCTCCTGCACCCCGCCATCAGCTGCTGGAGGCTGGCTGCAGCTCCTCCACCCCGCCATCAGCTGCTGGAGGCTGGCTTCTGCTCCTCCACCCCGCCACCAGCTGCTTGAGGCTGGCTGCTGCTCCTGCACCCCGCCATCAGCTGCTGGAGGCTGGCTGCAGCTCCTGCACCCCGCCATCAGCTGCTGGAGGCTGCCTGGAGCTCCTGCACCCCGCCATCAGCTGCTGGAGGCTTCTGTTCCTCCACCCCGCCATCAGCAGCTGGAGGCTGGCTGCTGGAGGCTGGCTGCTGCTCCTCCACCCCACCATGACCTGCTGGAGGCTGGCTGCAGCTCCTGCACCCCGCCATCAGCTGCTGGAGGCTGCCTGCAGCTCCTGCACCCTGCCATCAGCTGCTGTAGGCTGGCTGCAGCTCCTCCAACCCGCCATCAGCTGCTGGAGGCTTCTGTTCCTCCACCCCGCCATCAGCAGCTGGAGGCTGGCTGCTGGAGGCTGGCTGCTGCTCCTCCACCCCGCCATCACCAGCTGGAGGCTGGCTGCAGCTCCTGCACCCCGCCATCAGCTGCTGGAGGCTGCCTGCAGCTCCTGCACCCCGCCATCAGCTGCTGGAGGCTGGCTGCTGCTCCTCCACCCCACCGTTACCTGCTGGAGGCTGGCTGCAGCTCCTCCACCCTGCCATCAGCTGCTGGAGGCTGCCTGCAGCTCCTGCACCCCGCCATCAGCTGCTGGAGGCTGGCTTCTGCTCCTCCACCCCGCCACCAGCTGCTGGAGGCTGGCTGCTGCTCCTGCACCCCGCCCATCAGCTGCTGGAGGCTTCTGTTCCTCCACCCCGCCATCAGCAGCTGGAGGCTGGCTGCTGGAGGCTGGCTGCTGCTCCTCCACCCCGCCATCACCAGCTGGAGGCTGGCTGCAGCTCCTGCACCCCGCCATCAGCTGCTGGAGGCTGCCTGGAGCTCCTGCACCCCGCGATCAGCTGCTGGAGGCTTCTCTTCCTCCAACCCGCCATCAGCAGCTGGAGGCTGGCTGCTGGAGGCTGGCTGCTGCTCCTCCACCCCGCCATCACCAGCTGGAGGCTGGCTGCAGCTCCTGCACCCCGCCATCAGCTGCTGGAAGCTGCCTGCAGCTCCTGCACCCCGCCATCAGCTGCTGGAGGCTGGCTGCTGCTCCTGCACCCCGCCATCAGCTGCTGGAGGCTGGCTGCAGCTCCTGCACCCCGCCATCAGCTGCTGGAGGCTGCCTGGAGCTCCTGCACCCCGCCATCAGCTGCTGGAGGCTTCTGTTCCTCCACCCCGCCATCAGCAGCTGGAGGCTGGCTGCTGGAGGCTGGCTGCTGCTCCTCCACCCCGCCATCACCAGCTGGAGGCTGGCTGCAACTCCTGCACCCCGCCATCAGCTGCTGGAGGCTGCCTGGAGCTCCTGCACCCCGCCATCAGCTGCTGGAGGCTGGCTGCTGCTCCTGCCACCCGCCATCAGCTGCTGGAGGCTGGCTGCTGCTCCTCCACCCCACCATGACCTGCTGGAGGCTGGCTGCAGCTCCTCCACCCCGCCATCAGCTGCTGGAGGCTGCCTGCAGCTCCTGCACCCCGCCATCAGCTGCTGGAGGCTGCCTGCAGCTCCTGCACCCCGCCATCAGCTGCTGGAGGCTGGCTGCAGCTCCTCCACCCCGCCATCAGCTGCTGGAGGCTGGCTTCTGCTCCTCCACCCCGCCACCAGCTGCTTGAGGCTGGCTGCTGCTCCTGCACCCCGCCATCAGCTGCTGGAGGCTGCCTGGAGCTCCTGCACCCCGCCATCAGCTGCTGGAGGCTTCTGTTCCTCCACCCCGCCATCAGCAGCTGGAGGCTGGCTGCTGGAGGCTGGCTGCTTCTCCTCCACCCCACCATGACCTGCTGGAGGCTGGCTGCAGCTCCTGCACCCCGCCATCAGCTGCTGGAGGCTGCCTGCAGCTCCTGCACCCTGCCATCAGCTGCTGGAGGCTGGCTGCAGCTCCTCCACCCCGCCATCAGCTGCTGGAGGCTTCTGTTCCTCCACCCCGCCATCAGCAGCTGGAGGCTGGCTGCTGGAGGCTGGCTGCTGCTCCTCCACCCCGCCATCACCAGCTGGAGGCTGGCTGCAGCTCTTGCACCCCGCCATCACCATCTGGAGGCTGGCTGCAGCTCCTGCACCCCGCCATCAGCTGCTGGAGGCTGGCTGCAGCTCCTGCACCCCGCCATCAGCTGCTGGAGGCTGCCTGGAGCTCCTGCATCCCGCCATCAGCTGCTGGAGGCTTCTGTTCCTCCACCCCGCCATCAGCAGCTGGAGGCTGGCTGCTGGAGGCTGGCTGCTGCTCCTCCACCCCGCCATCACCAGCTGGAGGCTGGCTGCAGCTCCTGCACCCCGCCATCAGCTGCTGGAGGCTGCCTGCAGCTCCTGCACCCCGCCATCAGCTGCTGGAGGCTGGCTGCTGCTCCTGCACAACGCCATCAGCTGCTGGAGGCTGGCTGCTGCTCCTCCACCACACCATGACCTGCTGGAGGCTGGCTGCAGCTCCTGCACCCCGCCATCAGCTGCTGGAGGCTGCCTGCAGCTCCTGCACCCCACCATCAGCTGCTGGAGGCTGCCTGCAGCTCCTGCACCCCGCCATCAGCTGCTGGAGGCTGCCTGCAGCTCCTGCACCCCGCCATCAGCTGCTGGAGGCTGGCTGCTGCTCCTGCACCCTGCCATCAGCTGCTGGAGGCTGGCTGCTGCTCCTCCACCCCACCATGACCTGCTGGAGGCTGGCTGCAGCTCCTCCACCCCGCCATCAGCTGCTGGAGGCTGCCTGCAGCTCCTGCACCCCGCCATCAGCTGCTGGAGGCTGCCTGCAGCTCCTGCACCCCGCCATCAGCTGCTGGAGGCTGGCTGCAGCTCCTCCACCCCGCCATCAGCTGCTGGAGGCTGGCTTCTGCTCCTCCACCCCGCCACCAGCTGCTGGAGGCTGGCTGCTGCTCCTGCACCCCGCCCATCAGCTGCTGGAGGCTTCTGTTCCTCCACCCCGCCATCAGCAGCTGGAGGCTGGCTGCTGGAGGCTGGCTGCTGCTCCTCCACCCCGCCATCACCAGCTGGAGCCTGGCTGCAGCTCCTGCACCCCGCCATCAGCTGCTGGAGGCTGCCTGGAGCTCCTGCAGCCCGCCATCAGCTGCTGGAGGCTTCTGTTCCTCCACCCCGCCATCAGCAGCTGGAGGCTGGCTGCTGGAGGCTGGCTGCTGCTCCTCCACCCCGCCATCACCAGCTGGAGGCTGGCTGCAGCTCCTGCACCCCGCCATCAGCTGCTGGAGGCTGGCTGCTGCTCCTGCACCCCGCCATCAGCTGCTGGAGGCTGGCTGCTGCTCCTCCACCCCACCATGACCTGTTGAGGGTGGCTGAAGCTCCTCCACCCCGCCATCAGCTGCTGGAGGCTGCCTGCAGCTCCTGCACCCCGCCATCAGCTGCTGGAGGCTGCCTGCAGCTCCTGCACCCCGCCATCAGCTGCTGGAGGCTGGCTGCAGCTCCTCCACCCCGCCATCAGCTGATGGAGGCTGGCTTTTGCTCCTCCACCCCGCCACCAGCTGCTGGAGGCTGGCTTTTGCTCCTCCACCCCGCCATCAGCTGCTGGAGGCTTCTGTTCCTCCACCCCGCCATCAGCAGCTGGAGGCTGGCTGCTGGAGACTGGCTGCTGCTCCTCCACCCCGCCATCACCAGCTGGAGGCTGGCTGCAGCTCCTGCACCCCACCATCAGCTGCTGGAGGCTGCCTGGAGCTCCTGCACCCCGCCATCAGCTGCTGGAGGCTTCTGTTCCTCCACCCCGCCATCAGCAGCTGGAGGCTGGCTGCTGGAGGCTGGCTGCTGCTCCTGCACCCCGCCATCAGCTGCTGGAGGCTGCCTGCAGCTCCTGCACCCCGCCATCAGCTGCTGGAGGCTGGCTGCAGCTCCTCCACCCCGCCATCAGCTGCTGGAGGCTGGCTTCTGCTCCTCCACCCCGCCACCAGCTGCTGGAGGCTGGCTGCTGCTCCTGCACCCCGCCCATCAGCTGCTGGAGGCTTCTGTTCCTCCACCCCGCCATCAGCAGCTGGAGGCTGGCTGCTGGAGGCTGGCTGCTGCTCCTCCACCCCGCCATCACCAGCTGGAGCCTGGCTGCAGCTCCTGCACCCCGCCATCAGCTGCTGGAGGCTGCCTGGAGCTCCTGCAGCCCGCCATCAGCTGCTGGAGGCTTCTGTTCCTCCACCCCGCCATCAGCAGCTGGAGGCTGGCTGCTGGAGGCTGGCTGCTGCTCCTCCACCCCGCCATCACCAGCTGGAGGCTGGCTGCAGCTCCTGCACCCCGCCATCAGCTGCTGGAGGCTGGCTGCTGCTCCTGCACCCCGCTATCAGCTGCTGGAGGCTGGCTGCTGCTCCTCCACCCCACCATGACCTGTTGAGGGTGGCTGAAGCTCCTCCACCCCGCCATCAGCTGCTGGAGGCTGCCTGCAGCTCCTGCACCCCGCCATCAGCTGCTGGAGGCTGCCTGCAGCTCCTGCACCCCGCCATCAGCTGCTGGAGGCTGGCTGCAGCTCCTCCACCCCGCCATCAGCTGATGGAGGCTGGCTTTTGCTCCTCCACCCCGCCACCAGCTGCTGGAGGCTGGCTTTTGCTCCTCCACCCCGCCATCAGCTGCTGGAGGCTTCTGTTCCTCCACCCCGCCATCAGCAGCTGGAGGCTGGCTGCTGGAGACTGGCTGCTGCTCCTCCACCCCGCCATCACCAGCTGGAGGCTGGCTGCAGCTCCTGCACCCCACCATCAGCTGCTGGAGGCTGCCTGGAGCTCCTGCACCCCGCCATCAGCTGCTGGAGGCTTCTGTTCCTCCACCCCGCCATCAGCAGCTGGAGGCTGGCTGCTGGAGGCTGGCTGCTGCTCCTCCACCCCGCCATCAGCTGCTGGAGGCTGCCTGCAGCTCCTGCACCCCGCCATCAGCTGCTGGAGGCTGGCTGCTGCTCCTGCACCCCGCCATCAGCTGCTGGAGGCTGGCTGCTGCTCCTCCACCCCACCATGACCTGCTGGAGGCTGGCTGCAGCTCCTCCACCCCGCCATCAGCTGCTGGAGGCTGCCTGCAGCTCCTGCACCCCGCCATCAGCTGCTGGAGGGTGGCTGCAGCTCCTCCACCCCGCCATCAGCTGCTGGAGGCTGGCTTCTGCTCCTCCACCCCGCCACCAGCTGCTGGAGGCTGGCTGCTGCTCCTGCAACCCGCCATCAGCTGCGGGAGGCTTCTGTTCCTCCACCCCGCCATCAGCAGCTGGAGGCTGGCTGCTGGAGGCTGGCTGCTGCCTCTCCACCCCGCCATCACCAGCTGGAGGCTGGCTGCAGCTCCTGCACCCCGCCATCAGCTGCTGGAGGCTGCCTGGAGCTCCTGCACCCCGCCATCAGCTGCTGGAGGCTTCTGTTCCTCAACCCCGCCATCAGCAGCTGGAGGCTGGCTGCTGGAGGCTGGCTGCTGCTCCTCCACTCCGCCATCACCAGCTCTAGGCTGGCTGCAGCTCCTGCACCCCGCCATCAGCTGCTGGAGGCTGGCTGCTGCTCCTCCAACCCACCATGACCTGCTGGAGGCTGGCTTCAGCTCCTCCACCCCGCCATCAGCTGCTGGAGGCTGCCTGCAGCTCCTGCACCCCGCCATCAGCTGCTGGAGGCTGCCTGCAGCTCCTGCACCCCGCCATCAGCTGCTGGAGGCTGGCTGCAGCTCCTCCACCCCGCCATCAGCTGCTGGAGGCTGGCTTCTGCTCCTCCACCCCGCCACCAGCTGCTGGAGGCTGGCTGCTGCTCCTGCACCCCGCCATCAGCTGCTGGAGGCTTCTGTTCCTCCACCCCGCCATCAGCAGCTGGAGGCTGGCTGCTGGAGGCTGGCTGCTGCTCCTCCACCCCGCCATCACCAGCTGGAGGCTGGCTGCAGCTCCTGCACCCCGCCATCAGCTGCTGGAGGCTGGCTGCTGCTCCTGCACCCCGCCATCAGCTGCTGGAGGCTGGCTGCTGCTCCTCCACCCCGCCATCACCAGCTGGAGGCTGGCTGCAGCTCCTGCACCCCGCCATCAGCTGCTGGAGGCTGGCTGCTGCTCCTGCACCCCGCCATCAGCTGCTGGAGGCTGGCTGCTGCTCCTCCACCCCACCATGACCTGCTGGAGGCTGGCTGCAGCTCCTCCACCCCGCCATCAGCTGCTGGAGGCTGCCTGCAGCTCCTGCACCCCGCCATCAGCTGCTGGAGGCTGCCTGCAGCTCCTGCACCCCGCCATCAGCTGCTGGAGGCTGGCTGCTGCTCCTCCACCCCACCATGACCTGCTGGAGGCTGGCTGCTGTTCCTCCACCCCGCCATCACCAGCTGGAGGCTGGCTGCAGCTCCTGCACCCCGCCATCAGCTGCTGGAGGCTGCCTGGAGCTCCTGCACCCCGCCACCAGCTGCTGGAGGCTTCTGTTCCTCCACCCCGCCATCAGCAGCTGGAGGCTGGCTGCTGGAGGCTGGCTGCTGCTCCTCCACCCCGCCATCACCAGCTGGAGGCTGGCTGCATCTCCTGCACCCCGCCATCAGCTGCTGGAGGCTGCCTGCAGCTCCTGCACCCCGCCATCAGCTGCTGGAGGCTGGCTGCAGCTCCTCCACCCCGCCATCAGCTGCTGGAGGCTGGCTTCTGCTCCTCCACCCCGCCACCAGCTGCTGGAGGCTGGCTGCTGCTCCTGCACCCCGCCCATCAGCTGCTGGAGGCTTCTGTTCCTCCACCCCGCCATCAGCAGCTGGAGGCTGGCTGCTGGAGGCTGGCTGCTGCTCCTCCACCCCGCCATCACCAGCTGGAGGTTGGCTGCAGCTCCTGCACCCCGCCATCAGCTGCTGGAGGCTGCCTGGAGCTCCTGCACCCCGCGATCATCTGCTGGAGGCTTCTGTTCCTCCACCCCACCATCAGCTGCTGGAGGCTGGCTGCTGCTCCTGCACCCCGCCATCAGCTGCTGGAGGCTGGCTGCTGCTCCTCCACCCCACCATGACCTGCTGGAGGCTGGCTGCAGCTCCTCCACCCCGCCATCAGCTGCTGGAGGCTGCCTGCAGCTCCTGCACCGCGCCATCAGCTGCTGGAGGCTTCCTGCTGCTCCTGCACCCCGCCATCAGCTGCTGGAGGGTGGCTGCAGCTCCTCCACCCCGCCATCAGCTGCTGGAGGCTGGCTTCTGCTCCTCCACCCCGCCACCAGCTGCTTGAGGCTGGCTGCTGCTCCTGCACCCCGCCATCAGCTGCTGGAGGCTTCTGTTCCTCCACCCCGCCATCAGCAGCTGGAGGCTGGCTGCTGGAGGCTGGCTGCTGCCTCTCCACCCCGCCATCACCAGCTGGAGGCTGGCTGCAGCTCCTGCACCCCGCCATCAGCTGCTGGAGGCTGCCTGGAGCTCCTGCACCCCGCCATCAGCTGCTGGAGGCTTCTGTTCCTCAACCCCGCCATCAGCAGCTGGAGACTGGTTGCTGGAGGCTGGCTGCTGCTCCTCCACCCCGCCATCACCAGCTGGAGGCTGGCTGCAGCTCCTGCACCCCGCCATCAGCTGCTGGAGGCTGGCTGCTGCTCCTGCACCCCGCCATCAGCTGCTGGAGGCTGGCTGCTGCTCCTCCACCCCACCATGACCTGCTGGTGGCTGGCTGCAGCTCCTCCACCCCGCCATCAGCTGCTGGAGGCTGCCTGCAGCTCCTGCACCCCGCCATCAGCTGCTGGAGGCTGACTGTAGCTCCTGCACCCCGCCATCAGCTGCTGGAGGCTGGCTGCAGCTCCTCCACCCCGCCATCAGCTGCTGGAGGCTGGCTTCTGCTCCTCCACCCCGCCACCAGCTTCTGGAGGCTGGCTGCTGCTCCTGCACACCGCCATCAGCTGCTGGAGGCTTCTGTTCCTCCACCCCGCCATCAGCAGCTGGAGGCTGGCTGCTGGAGGCTGGCTGCTGCTCCTCCACCCCGCCATCACCAGCTGGAGGCTGGCTGCAGCTCCTGCACCCCGCCATCAGCTGCTGGAGGCTGGCTGCTGCTCCTGCACCCCGCCATCAGCTGCTGGAGGCTGGCTGCTGCTCCTCCACCCCACCATGACCTGCTGGAGGCTGGCTGCAGCTCCTCCACCCCGCCATCAGCTGATGGAGGCTGGCTGCAGCTCCTGCACCCCGCCATCAGCTGCTGGAGGCTGCCTGCAGCTCCTGCACCCCGCCATCAGCTGCTGGAGGCTGCCTGCAGCTCCTGCACCCCGCCATCAGCTGCTGGAGGGTGGCTGCAGCTCGTCCACCCCGCCATCAGCTGCTGGAGGCTGGCTTCTGCTCCTCCACCCCGCCACCAGCTGCTGGAGGCTGGCTGCTGCTCCTGCAACCCGCCATCAGCTGCTGGAGGCTTCTGTTCCTCCACCCCGCCATCAGCAGCTGGAGGCTGGCTGCTGGAGGCTGGCTGCTGCCTCTCCACCCCGCCATCACCAGCTGGAGGCTGGCTGCAGCTCCTGCACCCCGCCATCAGCTGCTGGAGGCTGCCTGGAGCTCCTGCACCCCGCCATCAGCTGCTGGAGGCTTCTGTTCCTCAACCCCGCCATCAGCAGCTGGAGGCTGGCTGCTGGAGGCTGGCTGCTGCTCCTCCTCCACCCCGCCATCACCAGCTGGAGGCTGACTGCAGCTCCTGCACCCCGCCATCAGCTGCTGGAGGTTGGCTGCTGCTCCTGCACCCCGCCATCAGCTGCTGGAGGCTGGCTGCTGCTCCTCCAACCCACCATGACCTGCTGGAGGCTGGCTGCAGCTCCTCCACCCCGCCATCAGCTGCTGGAGGCTGCCTGCAGCTCCTGCACCCCGCCATCAGCTGCTGGAGGCTGCCTGCAGCTCCTGCACCCCGCCATCAGCTGCTGGAGGCTGGCTGCAGCTCCTCCACCCCGCCATCAGCTGCTGGAGGCTGGCTTCTGCTCCTCCACCCCGCCACCAGCTGCTGGAGGCTGGCTGCTGCTCCTGCACCCCGCCATCAGCTGCTGGAGGCTTCTGTTCCTCCACCCCGCCATCAGCAGCTGGAGGCTGGCTGCTGGAGGCTGGCTGCTGCTCCTCCACCCCACCATCACCAGCTGGAGGCTGGCTGCAGCTCCTGCACCCCGCCATCAGCTGCTGGAGGCTGGCTGCTGCTCCTGCACCCCGCCATCAGCTGCTGGAGGCTGGCTGCTGCTCCTCCACCCCGCCATCACCAGCTGGAGGCTGGCTGCCGCTCCTGCACCCCGCCATCAGCTGCTGGAGGCTGCCTGGAGCTCCTGCACCCCGCCATCAGCTGCTGGAGGCTTCTGTTCCTCCACCCCGCCATCAGCAGCTGGAGGCTGGCTGCTGGAGGCTGGCTGCTGCTCCTCCACCCCGCCATCACCAGCTGGAGGCTGGCTGCAACTCCTGCACCCCGCCATCAGCTGCTGGAGGCTGCCTGGAGCTCCTGCACCCCGCCATCAGCTGCTGGAGGCTGGCTGCTGCTCCTGCCACCCGCCATCAGCTGCTGGAGGCTGGCTGCTGCTCCTCCACCCCACCATGACCTGCTGGAGGCTGGCTGCAGCTCCTCCACCCCGCCATCAGCTGCTGGAGGCTGCCTGCAGCTCCTGCACCCCGCCATCAGCTGCTGGAGGCTGCCTGCAGCTCCTGCACCCCGCCATCAGCTGCTGGAGGCTGGCTGCAGCTCCTCCACCCCGCCATCAGCTGCTGGAGGCTGGCTTCTGCTCCTCCACCCCGCCACCAGCTGCTTGAGGCTGGCTGCTGCTCCTGCACCCCGCCATCAGCTGCTGGAGGCTGCCTGGAGCTCCTGCACCCCGCCATCAGCTGCTGGAGGCTTCTGTTCCTCCACCCCGCCATCAGCAGCTGGAGGCTGGCTGCTGGAGGCTGGCTGCTTCTCCTCCACCCCACCATGACTTGCTGGAGGCTGGCTGCAGCTCCTGCACCCCGCCATCAGCTGCTGGAGGCTGCCTGCAGCTCCTGCACCCTGCCATCAGCTGCTGGAGGCTGGCTGCAGCTCCTCCACCCCGCCATCAGCTGCTGGAGGCTTCTGTTCCTCCACCCCGCCATCAGCAGCTGGAGGCTGGCTGCTGGAGGCTGGCTGCTGCTCCTCCACCCCGCCATCACCAGCTGGAGGCTGGCTGCAGCTCTTGCACCCCGCCATCACCATCTGGAGGCTGGCTGCAGCTCCTGCACCCCGCCATCAGCTGCTGGAGGCTGGCTGCAGCTCCTGCACCCCGCCATCAGCTGCTGGAGGCTTCTGTTCCTCCACCCCGCCATCAGCAGCTGGAGGCTGGCTGCTGGAGGCTGGCTGCTGCTCCTCCACCCCGCCATCACCAGCTGGAGGTTGGCTGCAGCTCCTGCACCCCGCCATCAGCTGCTGGAGGCTGCCTGGAGCTCCTGCACCCCGCGATCATCTGCTGGAGGCTTCTGTTCCTCCACCCCACCATCAGCTGCTGGAGGCTGGCTGCTGCTCCTGCACCCCGCCATCAGCTGCTGGAGGCTGGCTGCTGCTCCTCCACCCCACCATGACCTGCTGGAGGCTGGCTGCAGCTCCTCCACCCCGCCATCAGCTGCTGGAGGCTGCCTGCAGCTCCTGCACCCCGCCATCAGCTGCTGGAGGCTTCCTGCTGCTCCTGCACCCCGCCATCAGCTGCTGGAGGGTGGCTGCAGCTCCTCCACCCCGCCATCAGCTGCTGGAGGCTGGCTTCTGCTCCTCCACCCCGCCACCAGCTGCTTGAGGCTGGCTGCTGCTCCTGCACCCCGCCATCAGCTGCTGGAGGCTTCTGTTCCTCCACCCCGCCATCAGCAGCTGGAGGCTGGCTGCTGGAGGCTGGCTGCTGCCTCTCCACCCCGCCATCACCAGCTGGAGGCTGGCTGCAGCTCCTGCACCCCGCCATCAGCTGCTGGAGGCTGCCTGGAGCTCCTGCACCCCGCCATCAGCTGCTGGAGGCTTCTGTTCCTCAACCCCGCCATCAGCAGCTGGAGACTGGTTGCTGGAGGCTGGCTGCTGCTCCTCCACCCCGCCATCACCAGCTGGAGGCTGGCTGCAGCTCCTGCACCCCGCCATCAGCTGCTGGAGGCTGGCTGCTGCTCCTGCACCCCGCCATCAGCTGCTGGAGGCTGGCTGCTGCTCCTCCACCCCGCCATCACCAGCTGGAGGCTGGCTGCAGCTCCTGCACCCCGCCATCAGCTGCTGGAAGCTGCCTGCAGCTCCTGCACCCCGCCATCAGCTGCTGGAGGCTGGCTGCTGCTCCTGCACCCCGCCATCAGCTGCTGGAGGCTGGCTGCAGCTCCTGCACCCCGCCATCAGCTGCTGGAGGCTGCCTGGAGCTCCTGCACCCCGCCATCAGCTGCTGGAGGCTTCTGTTCCTCCACCCCGCCATCAGCAGCTGGAGGCTGGCTGCTGGAGGCTGGCTGCTGCTCCTCCACCCCGCCATCACCAGCTGGAGGCTGGCTGCAACTCCTGCACCCCGCCATCAGCTGCTGGAGGCTGCCTGGAGCTCCTGCACCCCGCCATCAGCTGCTGGAGGCTGGCTGCAGCTCCTCCACCCCGCCATCAGCTGCTGGAGGCTTCTGTTCCTCCACCCCGCCATCAGCAGCTGGAGGCTGGCTGCTGGAGGCTGGCTGCTGCTCCTCCACCCCGCCATCACCAGCTGGAGGCTGGCTGCAGCTCCTGCACTCCGCCATCAGCTGCTGGAGGCTGCCTGGAGCTCCTGCACCCCGCCATCAGCTGCTGGAGGCTTCTGTTCCTCCACCCCGCCATCAGCAGCTGGAGGCTGGCTGCTGGAGGCTGGCTGCTGCTCCTCCACTCCGCCATCACCAGCTGGAGGCTGGCTGCAGCTCCTGCACCCCACCATCAGCTGCTGGAGGCTGCCTGCAGCTCCTGCACCCCGCCATCAGCTGCTGGAGGCTGGCTGCTGCTCCTGCACCCCGCCATCAGCTGCTGGAGGCTGGCTGCTGCTCCTCCACCCCACCATGACCTGCTGGAGGCTGGCTGCAGCTCCTCCACCCCGCCATCAGCTGCTGGAAGCTGGCTGCAGCTCCTCCACCCCGCCACCAGCTGCTGGAAGCTGGCTGCTGCTCCTGCACCCCGCCATCAGCTGCTGGAGGCTTCTGTTCCTCCACCCCGCCATCAGCAGCTGGAGGCTGGCTGCTGGAGGCTGGCTGCTGCCTCTCCACCCCGCCATCACCAGCTGGAGGCTGGCTGCAGCTCCTGCACCCCGCCATCAGCTGCTGGAGGCTGCCTGGAGCTCCTGCACCCCGCCATCAGCTGCTGGAGGCTTCTGTTCCTCAACCCCGCCATCAGCAGCTGGAGGCTGGCTGCTGGAGGCTGGCTGCTGCTCCTCCACCCCGCCATCACCAGCTGGAGGCTGGCTGCAGCTCCTGCACCCCGCCATCAGCTGCTGGAGGCTCGCTGCTGCTCCTGCACCCCGCCATCAGCTGCTGGAGGCTGGCTGCTGCTCCTCCAACCCACCATGACCTGCTGGAGGCTGGCTGCAGCTCCTCCACCCCGCCATCAGCTGCTGGAGGCTGCCTGCAGCTCCTGCAACCCGCCATCAGCTGCTGGAGGCTGCCTGCAGCTCCTGCACCCCGCCATCAGCTGCTGGAGGCTGGCTGCAGCTCCTCCACCCCGCCATCAGCTGCTGGAGGCTGGCTTCTGCTCCTCCACCCCGCCACCAGCTGCTGGAGGCTGGCTGCAGCTCCTGCACCCCGCCATCAGCTGCTGGAGGCTGGCTGCTGCTCCTGCACCCCGCCATCAGCTGCTGGAGGCTGGCTGCTGCTCCTCCACCCCACCATGACCTGCTGGAGGCTGGCTGCAGCTCCTCCACCCCGCCATCAGCTGCTGGAGGCTGCCTGCAGCTCCTGCACCCCGCCATCAGCTGCTGGAGGCTGCCTGCAGCTCCTGCACCCCGCCATCAGCTGCTGGAGGCTGGCTGCAGCTCCTCCACCCCGCCATCAGCTGCTGGAGGCTTCTGTTCCTCCACCCCGCCATCAGCAGCTGGAGGCTGGCTGCTGGAGGCTGGCTGCTGCTCCTCCACCCCGCCATCACCAGCTGGAGGCTGGCTGCAGCTCCTGCACTCCGCCATCAGCTGCTGGAGGCTGCCTGGAGCTCCTGCACCCCGCCATCAGCTGCTGGGGGCTTCTGTTCCTCCACCCCGCCATCAGCAGCTGGAGGCTGGCTGCTGGAGGCTGGCTGCTGGAGGCTGGCTGCTGTTCCTCCACTCCGCCATCACCAGCTGGAGGCTGGCTGCAGCTCCTGCACCCCACCATCAGCTGCTGGAGGCTGCCTGCAGCTCCTGCACCCCGCCATCAGCTGCTGGAGGCTGGCTACTGCTCCTGCACCCCGCCATCAGCTGCTGGAGGCTGGCTGCTGCTCCTCCACCCCACCATGACCTGCTGGAGGCTGGCTGCAGCTCCTCCACCCCGCCGTCAGCTGCTGGAGGCTGCCTGCAGCTCCTGCACCCCGCCATCAGCTGCTGGAGGCTGCCTGCAGCTCCTGCACCCCGCCATCAGCTGCTGGAAGCTGGCTGCAGCTCCTCCACCCCGCAATCAGCTGCTGGAGGCTGGCTTCTGCTCCTCCACCCCGCCATCAGCTGCTGGAAGCTGGCTGCAGCTCCTCCACCACGCCACCAGCTGCTGGAGGCTGGCTGCTGCTCCTGCACCCCGCCATCAGCTGCTGGAGGCTTCTGTTCCTCCACCCCGCCATCAGCAGCTGGAGGCTGGCTGCTGGAGGCTGGCTGCTGTTCCTCCACCCCGCCATCACCAGCTGGAGGCTGGCTGCAGCTCCTGCACCCCGCCATCAGCTGCTGGAGGATGCCTGGAGCTCCTGCACCCCGCCATCAGCTGCTGGAGGCTTCTGTTCCTCCACCCCGCCATCAGCAGCTGGAGGCTGGCTGCTGGAGGCTGGCTGCTGCTCCTCCACCCCGCCATCACCAGCTGGAGGCTGGCTGCAGCTCCTGCACCCCGCCATCAGCTGCTGGAGGCTGGCTTCTGCTCCTCCACCCCGCCATCAGCTGCTGGAAGCTGGCTGCTGCTCCTGCACCCCGCCATCAGCTGCTGGAGGCTTCTGTTCCTCCACCCCGCCATCAGCAGCTGGAGGCTGGCTGCTGGAGGCTGGCTGCTGCCTCTCCACCCCGCCATCACCAGCTGGAGGCTGGCTGCAGTTCCTGCACCCCGCCATCAGCTGCTGGAGGCTGCCTGGAGCTCCTGCACCCCGCCATCAGCTGCTGGAGGCTTCTGTTCCTCAACCCCGCCATCAGCAGCTGGAGGCTGGCTGCTGGAGGCTGGCTGCTGCTCCTCCACCCCGCCATCACCAGCTGGAGGCTGGCTGCAGCTCCTGCACCCCGCCATCAGCTGCTGGAGGCTCGCTGCTGCTCCTGCACCCCGCCATCAGCTGCTGGAGGCTGGCTGCTGCTCCTCCAACCCACCATGACCTGCTGGAGGCTGGCTGCAGCTCCTCCACCCCGCCATCAGCTGCTGGAGGCTGCCTGCAGCTCCTGCACCCCGCCATCAGCTGCTGGAGGCTGCCTGCAGCTCCTGCACCCCGCCATCAGCTGCTGGAGGCTGGCTGCAGCTCCTCCACCCCGCCATCAGCTGCTGGAGGCTGGCTTCTGCTCCTCCACCCCGCCACCAGCTGCTGGAGGCTGGCTGCTGCTCCTGCACCCCGCCATCAGCTGCTGGAGGCTTCTGTTCCTCCACCCCGCCATCAGCAGCTGGAGGCTGGCTGCTGGAGGCTGGCTGCTGGAGGCTGGCTGCTGCTCCTCCACCCCGCCATCACCAGCTGGAGGCTGGCTGCAGCTCCTGCACCCCGCCATCAGCTGCTGGAGGCTGGCTGCTGCTCCTGCACCCCGCCATCAGCTGCTGGAGGCTGGCTGCTGCTCCTCCACCCCGCCATCACCAGCTGGAGGCTGGCTGCAGCTCCTGCACCCCGCCATCAGCTGCTGGAGGCTGGCTGCTGCTCCTGCACCCCGCCATCAGCTGCTGGAGGCTGGCTGCTGCTCCTCCACCCCACCATGACCTGCTGGAGGCTGGCTGCAGCTCCTCCACCCCGCCATCAGCTGCTGGAGGCTGCCTGCAGCTCCTGCACCCCGCCATCAGCTGCTGGAGGCTGCCTGCAGCTCCTGCACCCCGCCATCAGCTGCTGGAGGCTGGCTGCAGCTCCTCCACCCCGCCATCAGCTGCTGGAGGCTTCTGTTCCTCCACCCCGCCATCAGCAGCTGGAGGCTGGCTGCTGGAGGCTGGCTGCTGCTCCTCCACCCCGCCATCACCAGCTGGAGGCTGGCTGCAGCTCCTGCACTCCGCCATCAGCTGCTGGAGGCTGCCTGGAGCTCCTGCACCCCGCCATCAGCTGCTGGAGGCTTCTGTTCCTCCACCCCGCCATCAGCAGCTGGAGGCTGGCTGCTGGAGGCTGGCTGCTGCTCCTCCACTCCGCCATCACCAGCTTGAGGCTGGCTGCAGCTCCTGCACCCCACCATCAGCTGCTGGAGGCTGCCTGCAGCTCCTGCACCCCGCCATCAGCTGCTGGAGGCTGGCTGCTGCTCCTGCACCCCGCCATCAGCTGCTGGAGGCTGGCTGCTGCTCCTGCACCCCGCCATCAGCTGCTGGAGGCTGGCTGCAGCTCCTCCACCCCGCCATCAGCTGATGGAGGCTGCCTGCAGCTCCTGCACCCCGCCATCAGCTGCTGGAGGCTGCCTGCAGCTCCTGCACCCCGCCATCAGCTGCTGGAAGCTGGCTGCAGCTCCTCCACCCCGCCATCAGCTGCTGGAGGCTGGCTTCTGCTCCTCCACCCCGCCATCAGCTGCTGGAAGCTGGCTGCAGCTCCTCCACCACGCCACCAGCTGCTGGAGGCTGGCTGCTGCTCCTGCACCCCGCCATCAGCTGCTGGAGGCTTCTGTTCCTCCACCCCGCCATCAGCAGCTGGAGGCTGGCTGCTGGAGGCTGGCTGCTGTTCCTCCACCCCGCCATCACCAGCTGGAGGCTGGCTGCAGCTCCTGCACCCCGCCATCAGCTGCTGGAGGATGCCTGGAGCTCCTGCACCCCGCCATCAGCTGCTGGAGGCTTCTGTTCCTCCACCCCGCCATCAGCAGCTGGAGGCTGGCTGCTGGAGGCTGGCTGCTGCTCCTCCACCCCGCCATCACCAGCTGGAGGCTGGCTGCAGCTCCTGCACACCGCCATCAGCTGCTGGAGGCTGCCTGCAGCTCCTGCACCCCGCCATCAGCTGCTGGAGGCTGGCTGCTGCTCCTCCACCCCACCGTTACCTGCTGGAGGCTGGCTGCAGCTCCTCCACCCCGCCATCAGCTGCTGGAGGCTGCCTGCAGCTCCTGCACCCCGCCATCAGCTGCTGGAGGCTGGCTGCAGCTCCTCCACCCCGCCATCAGCTGCTGGAGGCTGGCTTCTGCTCCTCCACCCCGCCACCAGCTGCTGGAGGCTGCCTGGAGCTCCTGCACCCCGCCATCAGCTGCTGGAGGCTTCTGTTCCTCCACCCCGCCATCAGCAGCTGGAGGCTGGCTGCTGGAGGCTGGCTGCTGCTCCTCCACCCCACCATGACCTGCTGGAGGCTGGCTGCAGCTCCTGCACCCCTCCATCAGCTGCTGGAGGCTGCCTGCAGCTCCTGCACCCCGCCATCAGCTGCTGGAGGCTTCTGTTCCTCCACCCCGCCATCAGCAGCTGGAGGCTGGCTGCTGGAGGCTGGCTGCTGCTCCTCCACCCCACCATGACCTGCTGGAGGCTGGCTGCATCTCCTGCACCCCGCCATCAGCTGCTGGAGGCTGCCTGCAGCTCCTGCACCCTGCCATCAGCTGCTGGAGGCTTCTGTTCCTCCACCCCGCCATCAGCAGCTGGAGGCTGGCTGCTGGAGGCTGGCTGCTGCTCCTCCACCCCACCATGACCTGCTGGAGGCTGGCTGCAGCTCCTCCACCCCGCCATCAGCTGCTGGAGGCTGCCTGGAGCTCCTGCACCCCGCCATCAGCTGCTGGAGGCTTCTGTTCCTCCACCCCGCCATCAGCAGCTGGAGGCTGGCTGCTGGAGGCTGGCTGCTGCTCCTCCACCCCACCATGACCTGCTGGAGGCTGGCTGCAGCTCCTGCACCCCGCCATCAGCTGCTGGAGGCTGCCTGCAGCTCCTGCACCCTGCCATCAGCTGCTGTAGGCTGGCTGCAGCTCCTCCACCCCGCCATCAGCTGCTGGAGGCTTCTGTTCCTCCACCCCGCCATCAGCAGCTGGAGGCTGGCTGCTGGAGGCTGGCTGCTGCTCCTCCACCCCGCCATCACCAGCTGGAGGCTGGCTGCAGCTCCTGCACCCCGCCATCAGCTGCTGGAGGCTGGCTGCTGCTCCTCCACCCCGCCATCACCAGCTGGAGGCTGGCTGCAGCTCCTGCACCCCGCCATCAGCTGCTGGAGGCTGGCTGCTGCTCCTCCACCCCGCCATCACCAGCTGGAGGCTGGCTGCAGCTCCTGCACCCCACCGTTACCTGCTGGAGGCTGGCTGCAGCTCCTCCACCCTGCCATCAGCTGCTGGAGGCTGCCTGCAGCTCCTGCACCCCGCCATCAGCTGCTGGAGGCTGGCTTCTGCTCCTCCACCCCGCCACCAGCTGCTGGAGGCTGGCTGCTGCTCCTGCACCCCGCCCATCAGCTGCTGGAGGCTTCTGTTCCTCCACCCCGCCATCAGCAGCTGGAGGCTGGCTGCTGGAGGCTGGCTGCTGCTCCTCCACCCCGCCATCACCAGCTGGAGGCTGGCTGCAGCTCCTGCACCCCGCCATCAGCTGCTGGAGGCTGCCTGGAGCTCCTGCACCCCGCGATCAGCTGCTGGAGGCTTCTCTTCCTCCACCCCGCCATCAGCAGCTGGAGGCTGGCTGCTGGAGGCTGGCTGCTGCTCCTCCACCCCGCCATCACCAGCTGGAGGCTGGCTGCAGCTCCTGCACCCCGCCATCAGCTGCTGGAAGCTGCCTGCAGCTCCTGCACCCCGCCATCAGCTGCTGGAGGCTGGCTGCTGCTCCTGCACCCCGCCATCAGCTGCTGGAGGCTGGCTGCAGCTCCTGCACCCCGCCATCAGCTGCTGGAGGCTGCCTGGAGCTCCTGCACCCCGCCATCAGCTGCTGGAGGCTTCTGTTCCTCCACCCCGCCATCAGCAGCTGGAGGCTGGCTGCTGGAGGCTGGCTGCTGCTCCTCCACCCCGCCATCACCAGCTGGAGGCTGGCTGCAACTCCTGCACCCCGCCATCAGCTGCTGGAGGCTGCCTGGAGCTCCTGCACCCCGCCATCAGCTGCTGGAGGCTGGCTGCTGCTCCTGCCACCCGCCATCAGCTGCTGGAGGCTGGCTGCTGCTCCTCCACCCCACCATGACCTGCTGGAGGCTGGCTGCAGCTCCTCCACCCCGCCATCAGCTGCTGGAGGCTGCCTGCAGCTCCTGCACCCCGCCATCAGCTGCTGGAGGCTGCCTGCAGCTCCTGCACCCCGCCATCAGCTGCTGGAGGCTGGCTGCAGCTCCTCCACCCCGCCATCAGCTGCTGGAGGCTGGCTTCTGCTCCTCCACCCCGCCACCAGCTGCTTGAGGCTGGCTGCTGCTCCTGCACCCCGCCATCAGCTGCTGGAGGCTGGCTGCAGCTCCTGCACCCCGCCATCAGCTGCTGGAGGCTGCCTGGAGCTCCTGCACCCCGCCATCAGCTGCTGGAGGCTTCTGTTCCTCCACCCCGCCATCAGCAGCTGGAGGCTGGCTGCTGGAGGCTGGCTGCTTCTCCTCCACCCCACCATGACCTGCTGGAGGCTGGCTGCAGCTCCTGCACCCCGCCATCAGCTGCTGGAGGCTGCCTGCAGCTCCTGCACCCTGCCATCAGCTGCTGGAGGTTGGCTGCAGCTCCTCCACCCCGCCATCAGCTGCTGGAGGCTTCTGTTCCTCCACCCCGCCATCAGCAGCTGGAGGCTGGCTGCTGGAGGCTGGCTGCTGCTCCTCCACCCCGCCATCACCAGCTGGAGGCTGGCTGCAGCTCCTGCACCCCGCCATCACCATCTGGAGGCTGGCTGCAGCTCCTGCACCCCGCCATCAGCTGCTGGAGGCTGGCTGCAGCTCCTGCACCCCGCCATCAGCTGCTGGAGGCTGCCTGGAGCTCCTGCATCCCGCCATCAGCTGCTGGAGGCTTCTGTTCCTCCACCCCGCCATCAGCAGCTGGAGGCTGGCTGCTGGAGGCTGGCTGCTGCTCCTCCACCCCGCCATCACCAGCTGGAGGCTGGCTGCAGCTCCTGCACCCCGCCATCAGCTGCTGGAGGCTGCCTGCAGCTCCTGCACCCCGCCATCAGCTGCTGGAGGCTGGCTGCTGCTCCTGCACAACGCCATCAGCTGCTGGAGGCTGGCTGCTGCTCCTCCACCACACCATGACCTGCTGGAGGCTGGCTGCAGCTCCTGCACCCCGCCATCAGCTGCTGGAGGCTGGCTGCAGCTCCTGCACCCCGCCATCAGCTGCTGGAGGCTGCCTGCAGCTCCTGCACCCCGCCATCAGCTGCTGGAGGCTGGCTGCTGCTCCTGCACCCTGCCATCAGCTGCTGGAGGCTGGCTGCTGCTCCTCCACCCCACCATGACCTGCTGGAGGCTGGCTGCAGCTCCTCCACCCCGCCATCAGCTGCTGGAGGCTGCCTGCAGCTCCTGCACCCCGCCATCAGCTGCTGGAGGCTGCCTGCAGCTCCTGCACCCCGCCATCAGCTGCTGGAGGCTGGCTGCAGCTCCTCCACCCCGCCATCAGCTGCTGGAGGCTGGCTTCTGCTCCTCCACCCCGCCACCAGCTGCTGGAGGCTGGCTGCTGCTCCTGCACCCCGCCCATCAGCTGCTGGAGGCTTCTGTTCCTCCACCCCGCCATCAGCAGCTGGAGGCTGGCTGCTGGAGGCTGGCTGCTGCTCCTCCACCCCGCCATCACCAGCTGGAGCCTGGCTGCAGCTCCTGCACCCCGCCATCAGCTGCTGGAGGCTGCCTGGAGCTCCTGCAGCCCGCCATCAGCTGCTGGAGGCTTCTGTTCCTCCACCCCGCCATCAGCAGCTGGAGGCTGGCTGCTGGAGGCTGGCTGCTGCTCCTCCACCCCGCCATCACCAGCTGGAGGCTGGCTGCAGCTCCTGCACCCCGCCATCAGCTGCTGGAGGCTGGCTGCTGCTCCTGCACCCCGCCATCAGCTGCTGGAGGCTGGCTGCTGCTCCTCCACCCCACCATGACCTGTTGAGGGTGGCTGAAGCTCCTCCACCCCGCCATCAGCTGCTGGAGGCTGCCTGCAGCTCCTGCACCCCGCCATCAGCTGCTGGAGGCTGCCTGCAGCTCCTGCACCCCGCCATCAGCTGCTGGAGGCTGGCTGCAGCTCCTCCACCCCGCCATCAGCTGATGGAGGCTGGCTTTTGCTCCTCCACCCCGCCACCAGCTGCTGGAGGCTGGCTTTTGCTCCTCCACCCCGCCATCAGCTGCTGGAGGCTTCTGTTCCTCCACCCCTCCATCAGCAGCTGGAGGCTGGCTGCTGGAGACTGGCTGCTGCTCCTCCACCCCGCCATCACCAGCTGGAGGCTGGCTGCAGCTCCTGCACCCCACCATCAGCTGCTGGAGGCTGCCTGGAGCTCCTGCACCCCGCCATCAGCTGCTGGAGGCTTCTGTTCCTCCACCCCGCCATCAGCAGCTGGAGGCTGGCTGCTGGAGGCTGGCTGCTGCTCCTGCACCCCGCCATCAGCTGCTGGAGGCTGCCTGCAGCTCCTGCACCCCGCCATCAGCTGCTGGAGGCTGGCTGCAGCTCCTCCACCCCGCCATCAGCTGCTGGAGGCTGGCTTCTGCTCCTCCACCCCGCCACCAGCTGCTGGAGGCTGGCTGCTGCTCCTGCACCCCGCCCATCAGCTGCTGGAGGCTTCTGTTCCTCCACCCCGCCATCAGCAGCTGGAGGCTGGCTGCTGGAGGCTGGCTGCTGCTCCTCCACCCCGCCATCACCAGCTGGAGCCTGGCTGCAGCTCCTGCACCCCGCCATCAGCTGCTGGAGGCTGCCTGGAGCTCCTGCAGCCCGCCATCAGCTGCTGGAGGCTTCTGTTCCTCCACCCCGCCATCAGCAGCTGGAGGCTGGCTGCTGGAGGCTGGCTGCTGCTCCTCCACCCCGCCATCACCAGCTGGAGGCTGGCTGCAGCTCCTGCACCCCGCCATCAGCTGCTGGAGGCTGGCTGCTGCTCCTTCACCCCGCTATCAGCTGTTGGAGGCTGGCTGCTGCTCCTCCACCCCACCATGACCTGTTGAGGGTGGCTGAAGCTCCTCCACCCCGCCATCAGCTGCTGGAGGCTGCCTGCAGCTCCTGCACCCCGCCATCAGCTGCTGGAGGCTGCCTGCAGCTCCTGCACCCCGCCATCAGCTGCTGGAGGCTGGCTGCAGCTCCTCCACCCCGCCATCAGCTGATGGAGGCTGGCTTTTGCTCCTCCACCCCGCCATCAGCTGCTGGAGGCTGGCTTTTGCTCCTCCACCCCGCCATCAGCTGCTGGAGGCTTCTGTTCCTCCACCCCGCCATCAGCAGCTGGAGGCTGGCTGCTGGAGACTGGCTGCTGCTCCTCCACCCCGCCATCACCAGCTGGAGGCTGGCTGCAGCTCCTGCACCCCACCATCAGCTGCTGGAGGCTGCCTGGAGCTCCTGCACCCCGCCATCAGCTGCTGGAGGCTTCTGTTCCTCCACCCCGCCATCAGCAGCTGGAGGCTGGCTGCTGGAGGCTGGCTGCTGCTCCTCCACCCCGCCATCACCAGCTGGAGGCTGGCTGCAGCTCCTGCACCCCGCCATCAGCTGCTGGAGGCTGCCTGCAGCTCCTGCACCCCGCCATCAGCTGCTGGAGGCTGGCTGCTGCTCCTGCACCCCGCCATCAGCTGCTGGAGGCTGGCTGCTGCTCCTCCACCCCACCATGACCTGCTGGAGGCTGGCTGCAGCTCCTCCACCCCACCATCAGCTGCTGGAGGCTGCCTGCAGCTCCTGCACCCCGCCATCAGCTGCTGGAGGGTGGCTGCAGCTCCTCCACCCCGCCATCAGCTGCTGGAGGCTGGCTTCTGCTCCTCCACCCCGCCACCAGCTGCTGGAGGCTGGCTGCTGCTCCTGCAACCCGCCATCAGCTGCGGGAGGCTTCTGTTCCTCCACCCCGCCATCAGCAGCTGGAGGCTGGCTGCTGGAGGCTGGCTGCTGCCTCTCCACCCCGCCATCACCAGCTGGAGGCTGGCTGCAGCTCCTGCACCCTGCCATCAGCTGCTGTAGGCTGGCTGCAGCTCCTCCACCCCGCCATCAGCTGCTGGAGGCTTCTGTTCCTCCACCCCGCCATCAGCAGCTGGAGGCTGGCTGCTGGAGGCTGGCTGCTGCTCCTCCACCCCGCCATCACCAGCTGGAGGCTGGCTGCAGCTCCTGCACCCCGCCATCAGCTGCTGGAGGCTGCCTGCAGCTCCTGCACCCCGCCATCAGCTGCTGGAGGCTGGCTGCTGCTCCTCCACCCCACCGTTACCTGCTGGAGGCTGGCTGCAGCTCCTCCACCCTGCCATCAGCTGCTGGAGGCTGCCTGCAGCTCCTGCACCCCGCCATCAGCTGCTGGAGGCTGGCTTCTGCTCCTCCACCCCGCCACCAGCTGCTGGAGGCTGGCTGCTGCTCCTGCACCCCGCCCATCAGCTGCTGGAGGCTTCTGTTCCTCCACCCCGCCATCAGCAGCTGGAGGCTGGCTGCTGGAGGCTGGCTGCTGCTCCTCCACCCCGCCATCACCAGCTGGAGGCTGGCTGCAGCTCCTGCACCCCGCCATCAGCTGCTGGAGGCTGCCTGGAGCTCCTGCACCCCGCGATCAGCTGCTGGAGGCTTCTCTTCCTCCACCCCGCCATCAGCAGCTGGAGGCTGGCTGCTGGAGGCTGGCTGCTGCTCCTCCACCCCGCCATCACCAGCTGGAGGCTGGCTGCAGCTCCTGCACCCCGCCATCAGCTGCTGGAAGCTGCCTGCAGCTCCTGCACCCCGCCATCAGCTGCTGGAGGCTGGCTGCTGCTCCTGCACCCCGCCATCAGCTGCTGGAGGCTGGCTGCAGCTCCTGCACCCCGCCATCAGCTGCTGGAGGCTGCCTGGAGCTCCTGCACCCCGCCATCAGCTGCTGGAGGCTTCTGTTCCTCCACCCCGCCATCAGCAGCTGGAGGCTGGCTGCTGGAGGCTGGCTGCTGCTCCTCCACCCCGCCATCACCAGCTGGAGGCTGGCTGCAACTCCTGCACCCCGCCATCAGCTGCTGGAGGCTGCCTGGAGCTCCTGCACCCCGCCATCAGCTGCTGGAGGCTGGCTGCTGCTCCTGCCACCCGCCATCAGCTGCTGGAGGCTGGCTGCTGCTCCTCCACCCCACCATGACCTGCTGGAGGCTGGCTGCAGCTCCTCCACCCCGCCATCAGCTGCTGGAGGCTGCCTGCAGCTCCTGCACCCCGCCATCAGCTGCTGGAGGCTGCCTGCAGCTCCTGCACCCCGCCATCAGCTGCTGGAGGCTGGCTGCAGCTCCTCCACCCCGCCATCAGCTGCTGGAGGCTGGCTTCTGCTCCTCCACCCCGCCACCAGCTGCTTGAGGCTGGCTGCTGCTCCTGCACCCCGCCATCAGCTGCTGGAGGCTGGCTGCAGCTCCTGCACCCCGCCATCAGCTGCTGGAGGCTGGCTGCAGCTCCTGCACCCCGCCATCAGCTGCTGGAGGCAGCCTGGAGCTCCTGCACCCCGCCATCAGCTGCTGGAGGCTTCTGTTCCTCCACCCCGCCATCAGCAGCTGGAGGCTGGCTGCTGGAGGCTGGCTGCTTCTCCTCCACCCCACCATGACCTGCTGGAGGCTGGCTGCAGCTCCTGCACCCCGCCATCAGCTGCTGGAGGCTGCCTGCAGCTCCTGCACCCTGCCATCAGCTGCTGGAGGCTGGCTGCAGCTCCTCCACCCCGCCATCAGCTGCTGGAGGCTTCTGTTCCTCCACCCCGCCATCAGCAGCTGGATGCTGGCTGCTGGAGGCTGGCTGCTGCTCCTCCACCCCGCCATCACCAGCTGGAGGCTGGCTGCAGCTCCTGCACCCCGCCATCACCATCTGGAGGCTGGCTGCAGCTCCTGCACCCCGCCATCAGCTGCTGGAGGCTGGCTGCAGCTCCTGCACCCCGCCATCAGCTGCTGGAGGCTGCCTGGAGCTCCTGCATCCCGCCATCAGCTGCTGGAGGCTTCTGTTCCTCCACCCCGCCATCACCAGCTGGAGGCTGGCTGCAGCTCCTGCACCCCGCCATCACCATCTGGAGGCTGGCTGCAGCTCCTGCACCCCGCCATCAGCTGCTGGAGGCTGGCTGCAGCTCCTGCACCCCGCCATCAGCTGCTGGAGGCTGCCTGGAGCTCCTGCATCCCGCCATCAGCTGCTGGAGGCTTCTGTTCCTCCACCCTGCCATCACCAGCTGGAGGCTGGCTGCAGCTCCTGCACCCCGCCATCAGCTGCTGGAGGCTGCCTGCAGCTCCTGCACCCCGCCATCAGCTGCTGGAGGCTGGCTGCTGCTCCTCCACCACACCATGACCTGCTGGAGGCTGGCTGCAGCTCCTGCACCCCGCCATCAGCTGCTGGAGGCTGCCTGCAGCTCCTGCACCCCACCATCAGCTGCTGGAGGCTGCCTGCAGCTCCTGCACCCCGCCATCAGCTGCTGGAGGCTGGCTTCTGCTCCTCCACCCCGCCACCAGCTGCTGGAGGCTGGCTGCTGCTCCTGCACCCCACCATCAGCTTCTGGAGGCTTCTGTTCCTCCACCTCGCCATCAGCAGCTGGAGGCTGGCTGCTGGAGGCTGGTTGCTGCTCCTCCACCCCGCCATCACCAGCTGGAGGCTGGCTGCAGCTCCTGCACCCCGCCATCAGCTGCTGGAGGCTGGCTGCTGCTCCTGCACCCCGCCATCAGCTGCTGGAGGCAGGCTGCTGCTCCTCCACCCCAACATGACCTGCTGGAGGCTGGCTGCAGCTCCTCCATCCCGCCATCAGCTGCTGGAGACTTCCTGCAGCTCCTGCACCCCGCCATCAGCTGCTGGAGGCTGGCTGCTGCTCCTGCACCCCGCCATCACCAGCTGGAGGCTGGCTGCAGCTCCTGCTCCCCGCCATCAGCTGCTGGAGGCTGCCTGCAGCTCCTGCACCCCGCCATCAGCTGCTGGAGGCTGGCTGCTGCTCCTGCACCCTGCCATCAGCTGCTGGAGGCTGGCTGCTGCTCCTCCACCCCACCATGACCTGCTGGAGGCTGGCTGCAGCTCCTCCACCCCGCCATCAGCTGCTGGAGGCTGCCTGCAGCTCCTGCACCCCGCCATCAGCTGCTGGAGGCTGCCTGCAGCTCCTGCACCCCGCCATCAGCTGCTGGAGGCTGGCTGCATCTCCTCCACCCCGCCATCAGCTGCTGGAGGCTGGCTTCTGCTCCTCCACCCCGCCACCAGCTGCTGGAGGCTGGCTGCTGCTCCTGCACCCCGCCCATCAGCTGCTGGAGGCTTCTGTTCCTCCACCCCGCCATCAGCAGCTGGAGGCTGGCTGCTGGAGGCTGGCTGCTGCTCCTCCACCCCGCCATCACCAGCTGGAGCCTGGCTGCAGCTCCTGCACCCCGCCATCAGCTGCTGGAGGCTGCCTGGAGCTCCTGCAGCCCGCCATCAGCTGCTGGAGGCTTCTGTTCCTCCACCCCGCCATCAGCAGCTGGAGGCTGGCTGCTGCTCCTCCACCCCGCCATCACCAGCTGGAGGCTGGCTGCAGCTCCTGCACCCCGCCATCAGCTGCTGGAGGCTGGCTGCTGCTCCTGCACCCCGCCGTCAGCTGCTGGAGGCTGGCTGCTGCTCCTCCACCCCACCATGACCTGTTGAGGGTGGCTGAAGCTCCTCCACCCCGCCATCAGCTGCTGGAGGCTGCCTGCAGCTCCTGCACCCCGCCATCAGCTGCTGGAGGCTGGCTGCAGCTCCTCCACCCCGCCATCAGCTGATGGAGGCTGGCTTTTGCTCCTCCACCCCGCCACCAGCTGCTGGAGGCTGGCTTTTGCTCCTCCACCCCGCCATCAGCTGCTGGAGGCTTCTGTTCCTCCACCCCGCCATCAGCAGCTGGAGGCTGGCTGCTGGAGACTGGCTGCTGCTCCTCCACCCCGCCATCACCAGCTGGAGGCTGGCTGCAGCTCCTGCACCCCACCATCAGCTGCTGGAGATTGCCTGCAGCTCCTGCACCCCGCCATCAGCTGCTGGAGGCTGGCTGCAGCTCCTCCACCCCGCCATCAGCTGCTGGAGGCTGGCTTCTGCTCCTCCACCCCGCCACCAGCTGCTGGAGGCTGGCTGCTGCTCCTGCACCCCGCCATCAGCTGCTGGAGGCTGCCAGCAGCTCCTGCACCCCGCCATCAGCTGCTGGAGGCTGGCTGCTGCTCCTGCACCCCACCATCAGCTGCTGGAGGCTGGCTGCTGCTCCTCCACCCCACCATGACCTGCTGGAGGCTGGCTGCAGCACCTCCACCCCGCCATCAGCTGCTTTAGGCTGCCTGCAGCTCCTGCACCCCACCATCAGCTGCTGGAGGCTGCCTGCAGCTCCTGCACCCCGCCATCAGCTGCTGGAGGCTGGCTGCAGCTCCTCCACCCCGCCATCAGCTGCTGGAGGATGGCTTCTGCTCCTCCACCCCGCCACCAGCTGCTGGAGGCTTCTGTTCCTCCACCCCGCCATCAGCAGCTGGAGGCTGGCTGATGGAGGCTGGCTGCTGCTCCTCCACCCCGCCATCACCAGCTGGAGGCTGGCTGCAGCTCCTGCACCCCGCCATCAGCTGCTGGAGGCTGCCTGGATCTCCTGCACCCCGCCATCAAATGCTGGAGGCTTCTGTTCCTCCACCCCGCCATCAGCAGCTGGAGGCTGGCTGCTGGAGGCTGGCTGCTGCTCCTCCACCCCGCCATCACAAGCTGGAGGCTGGCTGCAGCTCCTGCACCCCGCCATCAGCTGCTGGAGGCTGCCTGGAGCTCCTGCGCCCCACCATCAGCTGCTGGAGGCTGGCTGCTGCTCCTGCACCCCGCCATCAGCTGCTGGAGGCTGGCTGCTGCTCCTCCACCCCACCATGACCTGCTGGAGGCTGGCTGCAGCTCCTCCACCCCGCCATCAGATGCTGGAGGCTGCCTGCAGCTCCTGCACCCCACCATCAGCTGCTGGAGGCTGGCTGCAGCTCCTCCACCCGCCATCAGCTGCTGGAGGCTGGCTTCTGCTCCTCCACCCCGCCACCAGCTGCTTGAGGCTGGCTGCTGCTCCTGCACCCCGCCATCAGCTGCTGGAGGCTTCTGTTCCTCCACCCCGCCATCAGCAGCTGGAGGCTGGCTGCTGGAGGCTGGCTGCTGCTCCTCCACCCCGCCATCAGCAGCTGGAGGCTGGCTGCAGCTCCTGCACCCCGCCATCAGCTGCTGGAGGCTGCCTGGAGCTCCTGCACCCCGCCATCAGCTGCTGGAGGCTTCTGTTCCTCCACCCCGCCATCAGCAGCTGGAGGCTGGCTGCTGGAGGCTGGCTGCTGCTCCTCCACCCCGCCATCACCAGCTGGAGGCTGGCTGCAGCTCCTGCACCCCGCCATCAGCTGCTGGAGGCTGCCTGCAGCTCCTGCACCCCGCCATCAGCTGCTGGAGGCTGGCTGCTGCTCCTGCACCCCGCCATCAGCTGCTGGAGGCTGGCTGCTGCTCCTCCACCCCACCATGACCTGCTGGAGGCTGGCTGCAGCTCCTCCACCCCGCCATCAGCTGCTGGAGGCTGCCTGCAGCTCCTGCACCCCGCCATCAGCTGCTGGAGGCTGCCTGCAGCTCCTGCACCCCGCCATCAGCTGCTGGAGGCTGGCTGCAGCTCCTCCACCCCGCCATCAGCTGCTGGAGGCTGGCTTTTGCTCCTCCACCCCGCCATCAGCTGCTGGAGGCTGGCTGCTGGAGGCTGGCTGCTGCTCCTCCACCCCGCCATCACCAGCTGGAGGCTGGCTGCAGCTCCTGCACCCCGCCATCAGCTGCTGGAGGCTGGCTGCTGCTCCTGCACCCCGCCATCAGCTGCTGGAGGCTGGCTGCTGCTCCTGCACCCCGCCATCAGCTGCTGGAGGCTGGCTGCTGCTCCTCCACCCCACCATGACCTGTTGAGGGTGGCTGAAGCTCCTCCACCCCGCCATCAGCTGCTGGAGGCTGCCTGCAGCTCCTGCACCCCGCCATCAGCTGCTGGAGGCTGCCTGCAGCTCCTGCACCCCGCCATCAGCTGCTGGAGGCTGCCTGCAGCTCCTGCACCCCGCCATCAGCTGCTGGAGGCTGCCTGCAGCTCCTGCACCCCGCCATCAGCTGCTGGAGGCTGGCTGCAGCTCCTCCACCCCGCCATCAGCTGATGGAGGCTGGCTTTTGCTCCTCCACCCCGCCACCAGCTGCTGGAGGCTGGCTTTTGCTCCTCCACCCCGCCATCAGCTGCTGGAGGCTTCTGTTCCTCCACCCCGCCATCAGCAGCTGGAGGCTGGCTGCTGGAGACTGGCTGCTGCTCCTCCACCCCGCCATCACCAGCTGGAGGCTGGCTGCAGCTCCTGCACCCCACCATCAGCTGCTGGAGGCTGCCTGGAGCTCCTGCACCCCGCCATCAGCTGCTGGAGGCTTCTGTTCCTCCACCCCGCCATCAGCAGCTGGAGGCTGGCTGCTGGAGGCTGGCTGCTGCTCCTGCACCCCGCCATCAGCTGCTGGAGGCTGCCTGCAGCTCCTGCACCCCGCCATCAGCTGCTGGAGGCTGGCTGCAGCTCCTCCACCCCGCCATCAGCTGCTGGAGGCTGGCTTCTGCTCCTCCACCCCGCCACCAGCTGCTGGAGGCTGGCTGCTGCTCCTGCACCCCGCCCATCAGCTGCTGGAGGCTTCTGTTCCTCCACCCCGCCATCAGCAGCTGGAGGCTGGCTGCTGGAGGCTGGCTGCAGCTCCTCCACCCCGCCATCAGCTGCTGGAGGCTGGCTTCTGCTCCTCCACCCCGCCACCAGCTGCTGGAGGCTGGCTGCTGCTCCTGCAACCCGCCATCAGCTGCGGGAGGCTTCTGTTCCTCCACCCTGCCATCAGCAGCTGGAGGCTGGCTGCTGGAGGCTGGCTGCTGCCTCTCCACCCCGCCATCACCAGCTGGAGGCTGGCTGCAGCTCCTGCACCCCGCCATCAGCTGCTGGAGGCTGCCTGGAGCTCCTGCACCCCGCCATCAGCTGCTGGAGGCTTCTGTTCCTCAACCCCGCCATCAGCAGCTGGAGGCTGGCTGCTGGAGGCTGGCTGCTGCTCCTCCACTCCGCCATCACCAGCTCTAGGCTGGCTGCAGCTCCTGCACCCCGCCATCAGCTGCTGGAGGCTGGCTGCTGCTCCTCCAACCCACCATGACCTGCTGGAGGCTGGCTTCAGCTCCTCCACCCCGACATCAGCTGCTGGAGGCTGCCTGCAGCTCCTGCACCCCGCCATCAGCTGCTGGAGGCTGCCTGCAGCTCCTGCACCCCGCCATCAGCTGCTGGAGGCTGGCTGCAGCTCCTCCACCCCGCCATCAGCTGCTGGAGGCTGGCTTCTGCTCCTCCACCCCGCCACCAGCTGCTGGAGGCTGGCTGCTGCTCCTGCACCCCGCCATCAGCTGCTGGAGGCTTCTGTTCCTCCACCCCGCCATCAGCAGCTGGAGGCTGGCTGCTGGAGGCTGGCTGCTGCTCCTCCACCCCGCCATCACCAGCTGGAGGCTGGCTGCAGCTCCTGCACCCCGCCATCAGCTGCTGGAGGCTGGCTGCTGCTCCTGCACCCCGCCATCAGCTGCTGGAGGCTGGCTGCTGCTCCTCCACCCCGCCATCACCAGCTGGAGGCTGGCTGCAGCTCCTGCACCCCGCCATCAGCTGCTGGAGGCTGGCTGCTGCTCCTGCACCCCGCCATCAGCTGCTGGAGGCTGGCTGCTGCTCCTCCACCCCACCATGACCTGCTGGAGGCTGGCTGCAGCTCCTCCACCCCGCCATCAGCTGCTGGAGGCTGCCTGCAGCTCCTGCACCCCGCCATCAGCTGCTGGAGGCTGCCTGCAGCTCCTGCACCCCGCCATCAGCTGCTGGAGGCTGGCTGCAGCTCCTCCACCCCGCCATCAGTTGCTGGAGGCTTCTGTTCCTCCACCCCGCCATCAGCAGCTGGAGGCTGGCTGCTGGAGGCTGGCTGCTGCTCCTCCACCCCGCCATCACCAGCTGGAGGCTGGCTGCAGCTCCTGCACTCCGCCATCAGCTGCTGGAGGCTGCCTGGAGCTCCTGCACCCCGCCATCAGCTGCTGGAGGCTTCTGTTCCTCCACCCCGCCATCAGCAGCTGGAGGCTGGCTGCTGGAGGCTGGCTGCTGTTCCTCCACCCCGCCATCACCAGCTGGAGGCTGGCTGCAGCTCCTGCACCCCGCCATCAGCTGCTGGAGGCTGCCTGGAGCTCCTGCACCCCGCCACCAGCTGCTGGAGGCTTCTGTTCCTCCACCCCGCCATCAGCAGCTGGAGGCTGGCTGCTGGAGGCTGGCTGCTGCTCCTCCACCCCGCCATCACCAGCTGGAGGCTGGCTGCATCTCCTGCACCCCGCCATCAGCTGCTGGAGGCTGCCTGCAGCTCCTGCACCCCGCCATCAGCTGCTGGAGGCTGGCTGCTGCTCCTCCAACCCACCGTTACCTGCTGGAGGCTGGCTGCAGCTCCTCCACCCCGCCATCAGCTGCTGGAGGCTGCCTGCAGCTCCTGCACCCCGCCATCAGCTGCTGGAGGCTGGCTGCAGCTCCTCCACCCCGCCATCAGCTGCTGGAGGCTGGCTTCTGCTCCTCCACCCCGCCACCAGCTGCTGGAGGCTGGCTGCTGCTCCTGCACCCCGCCCATCAGCTGCTGGAGGCTTCTGTTCCTCCACCCCGCCATCAGCAGCTGGAGGCTGGCTGCTGGAGGCTGGCTGCTGCTCCTCCACCCCGCCATCACCAGCTGGAGGTTGGCTGCAGCTCCTGCACCCCGCCATCAGCTGCTGGAGGCTGCCTGGAGCTCCTGCACCCCGCGATCATCTGCTGGAGGCTTCTGTTCCTCCACCCCACCATCAGCTGCTGGAGGCTGGCTGCTTCTCCTGCACCCCGCCATCAGCTGCTGGAGGCTGGCTGCTGCTCCTCCACCCCACCATGACCTGCTGGAGGCTGGCTGCAGCTCCTCCACCCCGCCATCAGCTGCTGGAGGCTGCCTGCAGCTCCTGCACCCCGCCATCAGCTGCTGGAGGCTTCCTGCTGCTCCTGCACCCCGCCATCAGCTGCTGGAAGGTGGCTGCTGCCTCTCCACCCCGCCATCACCAGCTGGAGGCTGGCTGCAGCTCCTGCACCCCGCCATCAGCTGCTGGAGGCTGCCTGGAGCTCCTGCACCCCGCCATCAGCTGCTGGAGGCTTCTGTTCCTCAACCCCGCCATCAGCAGCTGGAGACTGGTTGCTGGAGGCTGGCTGCTGCTCCTCCACCCCGCCATCACCAGCTGGAGGCTGGCTGCAGCTCCTGCACCCCGCCATCAGCTGCTGGAGGCTGGCTGCTGCTCCTGCACCCCGCCATCAGCTGCTGGAGGCTGGCTGCTGCTCCTCCACCCCACCATGACCTGCTGGTGGCTGGCTGCAGCTCCTCCACCCCGCCATCAGCTGCTGGAGGCTGCCTGCAGCTCCTGCACCCCGCCATCAGCTGCTGGAGGCTGCCTGTAGCTCCTGCACCCCGCCATCAGCTGCTGGAGGCTGGCTGCAGCTCCTCCACCCCGCCATCAGCTGCTGGAGGCTGGCTTCTGCTCCTCCACCCCGCCACCAGCTTCTGGAGGCTGGCTGCTGCTCCTGCACACCGCCATCAGCTGCTGGAGGCTTCTGTTCCTCCACCCCGCCATCAGCAGCTGGAGGCTGGCTGCTGGAGGCTGGCTGCTGCTCCTCCACCCCGCCATCACCAGCTGGAGGCTGGCTGCAGCTCCTGCACCCCGCCATCAGCTGCTGGAGGCTGGCTGCTGCTCCTGCACCCCGCCATCAGCTGCTGGAGGCTGGCTGCTGCTCCTCCACCCCACCATGACCTGCTGGAGGCTGGCTGCAGCTCCTCCACCCCGCCATCAGCTGATGGAGGCTGGCTGCAGCTCCTGCACCCCGCCATCAGCTGCTGGAGGCTGCCTGCAGCTCCTGCACCCCGCCATCAGCTGCTGGAGGCTGCCTGCAGCTCCTGCACCCCGCCATCAGCTGCTGGAGGCTGCCTGCAGCTCCTGCACCCCGCCATCAGCTGCTGGAGGGTGGCTGCAGCTCGTCCACCCCGCCATCAGCTGCTGGAGGCTGGCTTCTGCTCCTCCACCCCGCCACCAGCTGCTGGAGGCTGGCTGCTGCTCCTGCAACCCGCCATCAGCTGCTGGAGGCTTCTGTTCCTCCACCCCGCCATCAGCAGCTGGAGGCTGGCTGCTGGAGGCTGGCTGCTGCCTCTCCACCCCGCCATCACCAGCTGGAGGCTGGCTGCAGCTCCTGCACCCCGCCATCAGCTGCTGGAGGCTGCCTGGAGCTCCTGCACCCCGCCATCAGCTGCTGGAGGCTTCTGTTCCTCAACCCCGCCATCAGCAGCTGGAGGCTGGCTGCTGGAGGCTGGCTGCTGCTCCTCCTCCACCCCGCCATCACCAGCTGGAGGCTGACTGCAGCTCCTGCACCCCGCCATCAGCTGCTGGAGGTTGGCTGCTGCTCCTGCACCCCGCCATCAGCTGCTGGAGGCTGCCTGTAGCTCCTGCACCCCGCCATCAGCTGCTGGAGGCTGCCTGTAGCTCCTGCACCCCGCCATCAGCTGCTGGAGGCTGCCTGTAGCTCCTGCACCCCGCCATCAGCTGCTGGAGGCTGGCTGCAGCTCCTCCACCCCGCCATCAGCTGCTGGAGGCTGGCTTCTGCTCCTCCACCCCGCCACCAGCTTCTGGAGGCTGGCTGCTGCTCCTCCAACCCACCATGACCTGCTGGTGGCTGGCTGCAGCTCCTCCACCCCGCCATCAGCTGCTGGAGGCTGCCTGCAGCTCCTGCACCCCGCCATCAGCTGCTGGAGGCTGCCTGTAGCTCCTGCACCCCGCCATCAGCTGCTGGAGGCTGGCTGCAGCTCCTCCACCCCGCCATCAGCTGCTGGAGGCTGGCTTCTGCTCCTCCACCCCGCCACCAGCTTCTGGAGGCTGGCTGCTGCTCCTGCACACCGCCATCAGCTGCTGGAGGCTTCTGTTCCTCCACCCCGCCATCAGCAGCTGGAGGCTGGCTGCTGGAGGCTGGCTGCTGCTCCTCCACCCCGCCATCACCAGCTGGAGGCTGGCTGCAGCTCCTGCACCCCGCCATCAGCTGCTGGAGGCTGGCTGCTGCTCCTGCACCCCGCCATCAGCTGCTGGAGGCTGGCTGCTGCTCCTCCACCCCACCATGACCTGCTGGAGGCTGGCTGCAGCTCCTCCACCCCGCCATCAGCTGATGGAGGCTGGCTGCAGCTCCTGCACCCCGCCATCAGCTGCTGGAGGCTGCCTGCAGCTCCTGCACCCCGCCATCAGCTGCTGGAGGCTGCCTGCAGCTCCTGCACCCCGCCATCAGCTGCTGGAGGCTGCCTGCAGCTCCTGCACCCCGCCATCAGCTGCTGGAGGGTGGCTGCAGCTCGTCCACCCCGCCATCAGCTGCTGGAGGCTGGCTTCTGCTCCTCCACCCCGCCACCAGCTGCTGGAGGCTGGCTGCTGCTCCTGCAACCCGCCATCAGCTGCTGGAGGCTTCTGTTCCTCCACCCCGCCATCAGCAGCTGGAGGCTGGCTGCCGGAGGCTGGCTGCTGCCTCTCCACCCCGCCATCACCAGCTGGAGGCTGGCTGCAGCTCCTGCACCCCGCCATCAGCTGCTGGAGGCTGCCTGGAGCTCCTGCACCCCGCCATCAGCTGCTGGAGGCTTCTGTTCCTCAACCCCGCCATCAGCAGCTGGAGGCTGGCTGCTGGAGGCTGGCTGCTGCTCCTCCTCCACCCCGCCATCACCAGCTGGAGGCTGACTGCAGCTCCTGCACCCCGCCATCAGCTGCTGGAGGTTGGCTGCTGCTCCTGCACCCCGCCATCAGCTGCTGGAGGCTGGCTGCTGCTCCTCCAACCCACCATGACCTGCTGGAGGCTGGCTGCAGCTCCTCCACCCCGCCATCAGCTGCTGGAGGCTGCCTGCAGCTCCTGCACCCCGCCATCAGCTGCTGGAGGCTGCCTGCAGCTCCTGCACCCCGCCATCAGCTGCTGGAGGCTGGCTGCAGCTCCTCCACCCCGCCATCAGCTGCTGGAGGCTGGCTTCTGCTCCTCCACCCCGCCACCAGCTGCTGGAGGCTGGCTGCTGCTCCTGCACCCCGCCATCAGCTGCTGGAGGCTTCTGTTCCTCCACCCCGCCATCAGCAGCTGGAGGCTGGCTGCTGGAGGATGGCTGCTGCTCCTCCACCCCACCATCACCAGCTGGAGGCTGGCTGCAGCTCCTGCACCCCGCCATCAGCTGCTGGAGGCTGGCTGCTGCTCCTGCACCCCGCCATCAGCTGCTGGAGGCTGGCTGCTGCTCCTCCACCCCGCCATCACCAGCTGGAGGCTGGCTGCAGCTCCTGCACCCCGCCATCAGCTGCTGGAGGCTGGCTGCTGCTCCTGCACCCCGCCATCAGCTGCTGGAGGCTGGCTGCTGCTCCTCCACCCCACCATGACCTGCTGGAGGCTGGCTGCAGCTCCTCCACCCCGCCATCAGCTGCTGGAGGCTGCCTGCAGCTCCTGCACCCCGCCATCAGCTGCTGGAGGCTGCCTGCAGCTCCTGCACCCCGCCATCAGCTGCTGGAGGCTGGCTGCAGCTCCTCCACCCCGCCATCAGCTGCTGGAGGCTTCTGTTCCTCCACCCCGCCATCAGCAGCTGGAGGCTGGCTGCTGGAGGCTGGCTGCTGCTCCTCCACCCCGCCATCACCAGCTGGAGGCTGGCTGCAGCTCCTGCACTCCGCCATCAGCTGCTGGAGGCTGCCTGGAGCTCCTGCACCCCGCCATCAGCTGCTGGAGGCTTCTGTTCCTCCACCCCGCCATCAGCAGCTGGAGGCTGGCTGCTGGAGGCTGGCTGCTGCTCCTCCACTCCGCCATCACCAGCTGGAGGCTGGCTGCAGCTCCTGCACCCCACCATCAGCTGCTGGAGGCTGCCTGCAGCTCCTGCACCCCGCCATCAGCTGCTGGAGGCTGGCTGCTGCTCCTGCACCCCGCCATCAGCTGCTGGAGGCTGGCTGCTGCTCCTCCACCCCACCATGACCTGCTGGAGGCTGGC
Organism: Nothobranchius furzeri; assembly: GCF_043380555.1. Lineage (NCBI taxonomy): Eukaryota > Metazoa > Chordata > Actinopteri > Cyprinodontiformes > Nothobranchiidae > Nothobranchius > Nothobranchius furzeri. The sequence continues at coordinate 513,446 of NW_027223040.1, forward strand.
TGCAGCTCCTCCACCCCGCCATCAGCTGCTGGAAGCTGGCTGCAGCTCCTCCACCCCGCCACCAGCTGCTGGAAGCTGGCTGCTGCTCCTGCACCCCGCCATCAGCTGCTGGAGGCTTCTGTTCCTCCACCCCGCCATCAGCAGCTGGAGGCTGGCTGCTGGAGGCTGGCTGCTGCCTCTCCACCCCGCCATCACCAGCTGGAGGCTGGCTGCAGCTCCTGCACCCCGCCATCAGCTGCTGGAGGCTGCCTGGAGCTCCTGCACCCCGCCATCAGCTGCTGGAGGCTTCTGTTCCTCAACCCCGCCATCAGCAGCTGGAGGCTGGCTGCTGGAGGCTGGCTGCTGCTCCTCCACCCCGCCATCACCAGCTGGAGGCTGGCTGCAGCTCCTGCACCCCGCCATCAGCTGCTGGAGGCTCGCTGCTGCTCCTGCACCCCGCCATCAGCTGCTGGAGGCTGGCTGCTGCTCCTCCAACCCACCATGACCTGCTGGAGGCTGGCTGCAGCTCCTCCACCCCGCCATCAGCTGCTGGAGGCTGCCTGCAGCTCCTGCACCCCGCCATCAGCTGCTGGAGGCTGCCTGCAGCTCCTGCACCCCGCCATCAGCTGCTGGAGGCTGGCTGCAGCTCCTCCACCCCGCCATCAGCTGCTGGAGGCTGGCTTCTGCTCCTCCACCCCGCCACCAGCTGCTGGAGGCTGGCTGCAGCTCCTGCACCCCGCCATCAGCTGCTGGAGGCTGGCTGCTGCTCCTGCACCCCGCCACCAGCTGCTGGAGGCTGGCTGCTGCTCCTCCACCCCACCATGACCTGCTGGAGGCTGGCTGCAGCTCCTCCACCCCGCCATCAGCTGCTGGAGGCTGCCTGCAGCTCCTGCACCCCGCCATCAGCTGCTGGAGGCTGCCTGCAGCTCCTGCACCCCGCCATCAGCTGCTGGAGGCTGGCTGCAGCTCCTCCACCCCGCCATCAGCTGCTGGAGGCTTCTGTTCCTCCACCCCGCCATCAGCAGCTGGAGGCTGGCTGCTGGAGGCTGGCTGCTGCTCCTCCACCCCGCCATCACCAGCTGGAGGCTGGCTGCAGCTCCTGCACTCCGCCATCAGCTGCTGGAGGCTGCCTGGAGCTCCTGCACCCCGCCATCAGCTGCTGGAGGCTTCTGTTCCTCCACCCCGCCATCAGCAGCTGGAGGCTGGCTGCTGGAGGCTGGCTGCTGGAGGCTGGCTGCTGTTCCTCCACTCCGCCATCACCAGCTGGAGGCTGGCTGCAGCTCCTGCACCCCACCATCAGCTGCTGGAGGCTGCCTGCAGCTCCTGCACCCCGCCATCAGCTGCTGGAGGCTGGCTACTGCTCCTGCACCCCGCCATCAGCTGCTGGAGGCTGGCTGCTGCTCCTCCACCCCACCATGACCTGCTGGAGGCTGGCTGCAGCTCCTCCACCCCGCCATCAGCTGCTGGAGGCTGCCTGCAGCTCCTGCACCCCGCCATCAGCTGCTGGAAGCTGGCTGCAGCTCCTCCACCCCGCCATCAGCTGCTGGAGGCTGGCTTCTGCTCCTCCACCCCGCCATCAGCTGCTGGAAGCTGGCTGCAGCTCCTCCACCACGCCACCAGCTGCTGGAGGCTGGCTGCTGCTCCTGCACCCCGCCATCAGCTGCTGGAGGCTTCTGTTCCTCCACCCCGCCATCAGCAGCTGGAGGCTGGCTGCTGGAGGCTGGCTGCTGTTCCTCCACCCCGCCATCACCAGCTGGAGGCTGGCTGCAGCTCCTGCACCCCGCCATCAGCTGCTGGAGGATGCCTGGAGCTCCTGCACCCCGCCATCAGCTGCTGGAGGCTTCTGTTCCTCCACCCCGCCATCAGCAGCTGGAGGCTGGCTGCTGGAGGCTGGCTGCTGCTCCTCCACCCCGCCATCACCAGCTGGAGGCTGGCTGCAGCTCCTGCACCCCGCCATCAGCTGCTGGAGGCTGGCTTCTGCTCCTCCACCCCGCCATCAGCTGCTGGAAGCTGGCTGCAGCTCCTCCACCCCGCCACCAGCTGCTGGAAGCTGGCTGCTGCTCCTGCACCCCGCCATCAGCTGCTGGAGGCTTCTGTTCCTCCACCCCGCCATCAGCAGCTGGAGGCTGGCTGCTGGAGGCTGGCTGCTGCCTCTCCACCCCGCCATCACCAGCTGGAGGCTGGCTGCAGCTCCTGCACCCCGCCATCAGCTGCTGGAGGCTGCCTGGAGCTCCTGCACCCCGCCATCAGCTGCTGGAGGCTTCTGTTCCTCAACCCCGCCATCAGCAGCTGGAGGCTGGCTGCTGGAGGCTGGCTGCTGCTCCTCCACCCCGCCATCACCAGCTGGAGGCTGGCTGCAGCTCCTGCACCCCGCCATCAGCTGCTGGAGGCTCGCTGCTGCTCCTGCACCCCGCCATCAGCTGCTGGAGGCTGGCTGCTGCTCCTCCAACCCACCATGACCTGCTGGAGGCTGGCTGCAGCTCCTCCACCCCGCCATCAGCTGCTGGAGGCTGCCTGCAGCTCCTGCACCCCGCCATCAGCTGCTGGAGGCTGCCTGCAGCTCCTGCACCCCGCCATCAGCTGCTGGAGGCTGGCTGCAGCTCCTCCACCCCGCCATCAGCTGCTGGAGGCTGGCTTCTGCTCCTCCACCCCGCCACCAGCTGCTGGAGGCTGGCTGCTGCTCCTGCACCCCGCCATCAGCTGCTGGAGGCTTCTGTTCCTCCACCCCGCCATCAGCAGCTGGAGGCTGGCTGCTGGAGGCTGGCTGCTGCTCCTCCACCCCGCCATCACCAGCTGGAGGCTGGCTGCAGCTCCTGCACCCCGCCATCAGCTGCTGGAGGCTGGCTGCTGCTCCTGCACCCCGCCATCAGCTGCTGGAGGCTGGCTGCTGCTCCTCCACCCCGCCATCACCAGCTGGAGGCTGGCTGCAGCTCCTGCACCCCGCCATCAGCTGCTGGAGGCTGGCTGCTGCTCCTGCACCCCGCCATCAGCTGCTGGAGGCTGGCTGCTGCTCCTCCACCCCACCATGACCTGCTGGAGGCTGGCTGCAGCTCCTCCACCCCGCCATCAGCTGCTGGAGGCTGCCTGCAGCTCCTGCACCCCGCCATCAGCTGCTGGAGGCTGCCTGCAGCTCCTGCACCCCGCCATCAGCTGCTGGAGGCTGGCTGCAGCTCCTCCACCCCGCCATCAGCTGCTGGAGGCTTCTGTTCCTCCACCCCGCCATCAGCAGCTGGAGGCTGGCTGCTGGAGGCTGGCTGCTGCTCCTCCACCCCGCCATCACCAGCTGGAGGCTGGCTGCAGCTCCTGCACTCCGCCATCAGCTGCTGGAGGCTGCCTGGAGCTCCTGCACCCCGCCATCAGCTGCTGGAGGCTTCTGTTCCTCCACCCCGCCATCAGCAGCTGGAGGCTGGCTGCTGGAGGCTGGCTGCTGCTCCTCCACTCCGCCATCACCAGCTGGAGGCTGGCTGCAGCTCCTGCACCCCACCATCAGCTGCTGGAGGCTGCCTGCAGCTCCTGCACCCCGCCATCAGCTGCTGGAGGCTGGCTGCTGCTCCTGCACCCCGCCATCAGCTGCTGGAGGCTGGCTGCTGCTCCTCCACCCCACCATGACCTGCTGGAGGCTGGCTGCAGCTCCTCCACCCCGCCATCAGCTGATGGAGGCTGCCTGCAGCTCCTGCACCCCGCCATCAGCTGCTGGAGGCTGCCTGCAGCTCCTGCACCCCGCCATCAGCTGCTGGAAGCTGGCTGCAGCTCCTCCACCCCGCCATCAGCTGCTGGAGGCTGGCTTCTGCTCCTCCACCCCGCCATCAGCTGCTGGAAGCTGGCTGCAGCTCCTCCACCACGCCACCAGCTGCTGGAGGCTGGCTGCTGCTCCTGCACCCCGCCATCAGCTGCTGGAGGCTTCTGTTCCTCCACCCCGCCATCAGCAGCTGGAGGCTGGCTGCTGGAGGCTGGCTGCTGTTCCTCCACCCCGCCATCACCAGCTGGAGGCTGGCTGCAGCTCCTGCACCCCGCCATCAGCTGCTGGAGGATGCCTGGAGCTCCTGCACCCCGCCATCAGCTGCTGGAGGCTTCTGTTCCTCCACCCCGCCATCAGCAGCTGGAGGCTGGCTGCTGGAGGCTGGCTGCTGCTCCTCCACCCCGCCATCACCAGCTGGAGGCTGGCTGCAGCTCCTGCACACCGCCATCAGCTGCTGGAGGCTGCCTGCAGCTCCTGCACCCCGCCATCAGCTGCTGGAGGCTGGCTGCTGCTCCTCCACCCCACCGTTACCTGCTGGAGGCTGGCTGCAGCTCCTCCACCCCGCCATCAGCTGCTGGAGGCTGCCTGCAGCTCCTGCACCCCGCCATCAGCTGCTGGAGGCTGGCTGCAGCTCTTCCACCCCGCCATCACCAGCTGGAGGCTGGCTGCAGCTCCTGCACACCGCCATCAGCTGCTGGAGGCTGCCTGCAGCTCCTGCACCCCGCCATCAGCTGCTGGAGGCTGGCTGCTGCTCCTCCACCCCACCGTTACCTGCTGGAGGCTGGCTGCAGCTCCTCCACCCCGCCATCAGCTGCTGGAGGCTGCCTGCAGCTCCTGCACCCCGCCATCAGCTGCTGGAGGCTGGCTGCAGCTCTTCCACCCCGCCATCAGCTGCTGGAGGCTGGCTTCTGCTCCTCCACCCCGCCACCAGCTGCTGGAGGCTGCCTGGAGCTCCTGCACCCCGCCATCAGCTGCTGGAGGCTTCTGTTCCTCCACCCCGCCATCAGCAGCTGGAGGCTGGCTGCTGGAGGCTGGCTGCTGCTCCTCCACCCCACCATGACCTGCTGGAGGCTGGCTGCAGCTCCTGCACCCCGCCATCAGCTGCTGGAGGCTGCCTGCAGCTCCTGCACCCCGCCATCAGCTGCTGGAGGCTTCTGTTCCTCCACCCCGCCATCAGCAGCTGGAGGCTGGCTGCTGGAGGCTGGCTGCTGCTCCTCCACCCCACCATGACCTGCTGGAGGCTGGCTGCAGCTCCTGCACCCCGCCATCAGCTGCTGGAGGCTGCCTGCAGCTCCTGCACCCTGCCATCAGCTGCTGGAGGCTTCTGTTCCTCCACCCCGCCATCAGCAGCTGGAGGCTGGCTGCTGGAGGCTGGCTGCTGCTCCTCCACCCCACCATGACCTGCTGGAGGCTGGCTGCAGCTCCTCCACCCCGCCATCAGCTGCTGGAGGCTGCCTGGAGCTCCTGCACCCCGCCATCAGCTGCTGGAGGCTTCTGTTCCTCCACCCCGCCATCAGCAGCTGGAGGCTGGCTGCTGGAGGCTGGCTGCTGCTCCTCCACCCCACCATGACCTGCTGGAGGCTGGCTGCAGCTCCTGCACCCCGCCATCAGCTGCTGGAGGCTGCCTGCAGCTCCTGCACCCTGCCATCAGCTGCTGTAGGCTGGCTGCAGCTCCTCCACCCCGCCATCAGCTGCTGGAGGCTTCTGTTCCTCCACCCCGCCATCAGCAGCTGGAGGCTGGCTGCTGGAGGCTGGCTGCTGCTCCTCCACCCCGCCATCACCAGCTGGAGGCTGGCTGCAGCTCCTGCACCCCGCCATCAGCTGCTGGAGGCTGGCTGCTGCTCCTCCACCCCACCGTTACCTGCTGGAGGCTGGCTGCAGCTCCTCCACCCTGCCATCAGCTGCTGGAGGCTGCCTGCAGCTCCTGCACCCCGCCATCAGCTGCTGGAGGCTGGCTTCTGCTCCTCCACCCCGCCACCAGCTGCTGGAGGCTGGCTGCTGCTCCTGCACCCCGCCCATCAGCTGCTGGAGGCTTCTGTTCCTCCACCCCGCCATCAGCAGCTGGAGGCTGGCTGCTGGAGGCTGGCTGCTGCTCCTCCACCCCGCCATCACCAGGCTGGCTGCAGCTCCTGCACCCCGCCATCAGCTGCTGGAGGCTGCCTGGAGCTCCTGCACCCCGCGATCAGCTGCTGGAGGCTTCTCTTCCTCCACCCCGCCATCAGCAGCTGGAGGCTGGCTGCTGGAGGCTGGCTGCTGCTCCTCCACCCCGCCATCACCAGCTGGAGGCTGGCTGCAGCTCCTGCACCCCGCCATCAGCTGCTGGAAGCTGCCTGCAGCTCCTGCACCCCGCCATCAGCTGCTGGAGGCTGGCTGCTGCTCCTGCACCCCGCCATCAGCTGCTGGAGGCTGGCTGCAGCTCCTGCACCCCGCCATCAGCTGCTGGAGGCTGCCTGGAGCTCCTGCACCCCGCCATCAGCTGCTGGAGGCTTCTGTTCCTCCACCCCGCCATCAGCAGCTGGAGGCTGGCTGCTGGAGGCTGGCTGCTGCTCCTCCACCCCGCCATCACCAGCTGGAGGCTGGCTGCAACTCCTGCACCCCGCCATCAGCTGCTGGAGGCTGCCTGGAGCTCCTGCACCCCGCCATCAGCTGCTGGAGGCTGGCTGCTGCTCCTGCCACCCGCCATCAGCTGCTGGAGGCTGGCTGCTGCTCCTCCACCCCACCATGACCTGCTGGAGGCTGGCTGCAGCTCCTCCACCCCGCCATCAGCTGCTGGAGGCTGCCTGCAGCTCCTGCACCCCGCCATCAGCTGCTGGAGGCTGCCTGCAGCTCCTGCACCCCGCCATCAGCTGCTGGAGGCTGGCTGCAGCTCCTCCACCCCGCCATCAGCTGCTGGAGGCTGGCTTCTGCTCCTCCACCCCGCCACCAGCTGCTTGAGGCTGGCTGCTGCTCCTGCACCCCGCCATCAGCTGCTGGAGGCTGGCTGCAGCTCCTGCACCCCGCCATCAGCTGCTGGAGGCTGCCTGGAGCTCCTGCACCCCGCCATCAGCTGCTGGAGGCTTCTGTTCCTCCACCCCGCCATCAGCAGCTGGAGGCTGGCTGCTGGAGGCTGGCTGCTTCTCCTCCACCCCACCATGACCTGCTGGAGGCTGGCTGCAGCTCCTGCACCCCGCCATCAGCTGCTGGAGGCTGCCTGCAGCTCCTGCACCCCGCCATCAGCTGCTGGAGGCTGCCTGCAGCTCCTGCACCCCGCCATCAGCTGCTGGAGGCTGGCTGCAGCTCCTCCACCCCGCCATCAGCTGCTGGAGGCTGGCTTCTGCTCCTCCACCCCGCCACCAGCTGCTTGAGGCTGGCTGCTGCTCCTGCACCCCGCCATCAGCTGCTGGAGGCTGGCTGCAGCTCCTGCACCCCGCCATCAGCTGCTGGAGGCTGGCTGCTGCTCCTCCACCCCGCCATCACCAGCTGGAGGCTGGCTGCAGCTCCTGCACCCCGCCATCACCATCTGGAGGCTGGCTGCAGCTCCTGCACCCCGCCATCAGCTGCTGGAGGCTGGCTGCAGCTCCTGCACCCCGCCATCAGCTGCTGGAGGCTGCCTGGAGCTCCTGCATCCCGCCATCAGCTGCTGGAGGCTTCTGTTCCTCCACCCCGCCATCAGCAGCTGGAGGCTGGCTGCTGGAGGCTGGCTGCTGCTCCTCCACCCCGCCATCACCAGCTGGAGGCTGGCTGCAGCTCCTGCACCCCGCCATCAGCTGCTGGAGGCTGCCTGCAGCTCCTGCACCCCGCCATCAGCTGCTGGAGGCTGGCTGCTGCTCCTGCACAACGCCATCAGCTGCTGGAGGCTGGCTGCTGCTCCTCCACCACACCATGACCTGCTGGAGGCTGGCTGCAGCTCCTGCACCCCGCCATCAGCTGCTGGAGGCTGCCTGCAGCTCCTGCACCCCACCATCAGCTGCTGGAGGCTGCCTGCAGCTCCTGCACCCCGCCATCAGCTGCTGGAGGCTGGCTGCAGCTCCTCCACCCCGCCATCAGCTGCTGGAGGCTGGCTTCTGCTCCTCCACCCCGCCACCAGCTGCTGGAGGCTGGCTGCTGCTCCTGCACCCCACCATCAGCTTCTGGAGGCTTCTGTTCCTCCACCCCGCCATCAGCAGCTGGAGGCTGGCTGCTGGAGGCTGGTTGCTGCTCCTCCACCACGCCATCACCAGCTGGAGGCTGGCTGCAGCTCCTGCACCCCGCCATCAGCTGCTGGAGGCTGGCTGCTGCTCCTGCACCCCGCCATCAGCTGCTGGAGGCAGGCTGCTGCTCCTCCACCCCAACATGACCTGCTGGAGGCTGGCTGCAGCTCCTCCATCCCGCCATCAGCTGCTGGAGACTTCCTGCAGCTCCTGCACCCCGCCATCAGCTGCTGGAGGCTGGCTGCTGCTCCTGCACCCCGCCATCACCAGCTGGAGGCTGGCTGCAGCTCCTGCACCCCGCCATCAGCTGCTGGAGGCTGCCTGCAGCTCCTGCACCCCGCCATCAGCTGCTGGAGGCTGGCTGCTGCTCCTGCACCCTGCCATCAGCTGCTGGAGGCTGGCTGCTGCTCCTCCACCCCACCATGACCTGCTGGAGGCTGGCTGCAGCTCCTCCACCCCGCCATCAGCTGCTGGAGGCTGCCTGCAGCTCCTGCACCCCGCCATCAGTTGCTGGAGGCTGCCTGCAGCTCCTGCACCCCGCCATCAGCTGCTGGAGGCTGGCTGCAGCTCCTCCACCCCGCCATCAGCTGCTGGAGGCTGGCTTCTGCTCCTCCACCCCGCCACCAGCTGCTGGAGGCTGGCTGCTGCTCCTGCACCCCGCCCATCAGCTGCTGGAGACTTCTGTTCCTCCACCCCGCCATCACCAGCTGGAGCCTGGCTGCAGCTCCTGCACCCCGCCATCAGCTGCTGGAGGCTGCCTGGAGCTCCTGCAGCCCGCCATCAGCTGCTGGAGGCTTCTGTTCCTCCACCCCGCCATCAGCAGCTGGAGGCTGGCTGCTGGAGGCTGGCTGCTGCTCCTCCACCCCGCCATCACCAGCTGGAGGCTGGCTGCAGCTCCTGCACCCCGCCATCAGCTGCTGGAGGCTGGCTGCTGCTCCTGCACCCCGCCATCAGCTGCTGGAGGCTGGCTGCTGCTCCTCCACCCCACCATGACCTGTTGAGGGTGGCTGAAGCTCCTCCACCCCGCCATCAGCTGCTGGAGGCTGCCTGCAGCTCCTGCACCCCGCCATCAGCTGCTGGAGGCTGCCTGCAGCTCCTGCACCCCGCCATCAGCTGCTGGAGGCTGGCTGCAGCTCCTCCACCCCGCCATCAGCTGATGGAGGCTGGCTTTTGCTCCTCCACCCCGCCACCAGCTGCTGGAGGCTGGCTTTTGCTCCTCCACCCCGCCATCAGCTGCTGGAGGCTTCTGTTCCTCCACCCCGCCATCAGCAGCTGGAGGCTGGCTGCTGGAGACTGGCTGCTGCTCCTCCACCCCGCCATCACCAGCTGGAGGCTGGCTGCAGCTCCTGCACCCCACCATCAGCTGCTGGAGGCTGCCTGGAGCTCCTGCACCCCGCCATCAGCTGCTGGAGGCTTCTGTTCCTCCACCCCGCCATCAGCAGCTGGAGGCTGGCTGCTGGAGGCTGGCTGCTGCTCCTGCACCCCGCCATCAGCTGCTGGAGGCTGCCTGCAGCTCCTGCACCCCGCCATCAGCTGCTGGAGGCTGGCTGCAGCTCCTCCACCCCGCCATCAGCTGCTGGAGGCTGGCTTCTGCTCCTCCACCCCGCCACCAGCTGCTGGAGGCTGGCTGCTGCTCCTGCACCCCGCCCATCAGCTGCTGGAGGCTTCTGTTCCTCCACCCCGCCATCAGCAGCTGGAGGCTGGCTGCTGGAGGCTGGCTGCTGCTCCTCCACCCCGCCATCACCAGCTGGAGCCTGGCTGCAGCTCCTGCACCCCGCCATCAGCTGCTGGAGGCTGCCTGGAGCTCCTGCAGCCCGCCATCAGCTGCTGGAGGCTTCTGTTCCTCCACCCCGCCATCAGCAGCTGGAGGCTGGCTGCTGGAGGCTGGCTGCTGCTCCTCCACCCCGCCATCACCAGCTGGAGGCTGGCTGCAGCTCCTGCACCCCGCCATCAGCTGCTGGAGGCTGGCTGCTGCTCCTGCACCCCGCTATCAGCTGTTGGAGGCTGGCTGCTGCTCCTCCACCCCACCATGACCTGTTGAGGGTGGCTGAAGCTCCTCCACCCCGCCATCAGCTGCTGGAGGCTGCCTGCAGCTCCTGCACCCCGCCATCAGCTGCTGGAGGCTGCCTGCAGCTCCTGCACCCCGCCATCAGCTGCTGGAGGCTGGCTGCAGCTCCTCCACCCCGCCATCAGCTGATGGAGGCTGGCTTTTGCTCCTCCACCCCGCCACCAGCTGCTGGAGGCTGGCTTTTGCTCCTCCACCCCGCCATCAGCTGCTGGAGGCTTCTGTTCCTCCACCCCGCCATCAGCAGCTGGAGGCTGGCTGCTGGAGACTGGCTGCTGCTCCTCCACCCCGCCATCACCAGCTGGAGGCTGGCTGCAGCTCCTGCACCCCACCATCAGCTGCTGGAGGCTGCCTGGAGCTCCTGCACCCCGCCATCAGCTGCTGGAGGCTTCTGTTCCTCCACCCCGCCATCAGCAGCTGGAGGCTGGCTGCTGGAGGCTGGCTGCTGCTCCTCCACCCCGCCATCACCAGCTGGAGGCTGGCTGCAGCTCCTGCACCCCGCCATCAGCTGCTGGAGGCTGCCTGCAGCTCCTGCACCCCGCCATCAGCTGCTGGAGGCTGGCTGCTGCTCCTGCACCCCGCCATCAGCTGCTGGAGGCTGGCTGCTGCTCCTCCACCCCACCATGACCTGCTGGAGGCTGGCTGCAGCTCCTCCACCCCGCCATCAGCTGCTGGAGGCTGCCTGCAGCTCCTGCACCCCGCCATCAGCTGCTGGAGGGTGGCTGCAGCTCCTCCACCCCGCCATCAGCTGCTGGAGGCTGGCTTCTGCTCCTCCACCCCGCCACCAGCTGCTGGAGGCTGGCTGCTGCTCCTGCAACCCGCCATCAGCTGCGGGAGGCTTCTGTTCCTCCACCCCGCCATCAGCAGCTGGAGGCTGGCTGCTGGAGGCTGGCTGCTGCCTCTCCACCCCGCCATCACCAGCTGGAGGCTGGCTGCAGCTCCTGCACCCTGCCATCAGCTGCTGTAGGCTGGCTGCAGCTCCTCCACCCCGCCATCAGCTGCTGGAGGCTTCTGTTCCTCCACCCCGCCATCAGCAGCTGGAGGCTGGCTGCTGGAGGCTGGCTGCTGCTCCTCCACCCCGCCATCACCAGCTGGAGGCTGGCTGCAGCTCCTGCACCCCGCCATCAGCTGCTGGAGGCTGCCTGCAGCTCCTGCACCCCGCCATCAGCTGCTGGAGGCTGGCTGCTGCTCCTCCACCCCACCGTTACCTGCTGGAGGCTGGCTGCAGCTCCTCCACCCTGCCATCAGCTGCTGGAGGCTGCCTGCAGCTCCTGCACCCCGCCATCAGCTGCTGGAGGCTGGCTTCTGCTCCTCCACCCCGCCACCAGCTGCTGGAGGCTGGCTGCTGCTCCTGCACCCCGCCCATCAGCTGCTGGAGGCTTCTGTTCCTCCACCCCGCCATCAGCAGCTGGAGGCTGGCTGCTGGAGGCTGGCTGCTGCTCCTCCACCCCGCCATCACCAGCTGGAGGCTGGCTGCAGCTCCTGCACCCCGCCATCAGCTGCTGGAGGCTGCCTGGAGCTCCTGCACCCCGCGATCAGCTGCTGGAGGCTTCTCTTCCTCCACCCCGCCATCAGCAGCTGGAGGCTGGCTGCTGGAGGCTGGCTGCTGCTCCTCCACCCCGCCATCACCAGCTGGAGGCTGGCTGCAGCTCCTGCACCCCGCCATCAGCTGCTGGAAGCTGCCTGCAGCTCCTGCACCCCGCCATCAGCTGCTGGAGGCTGGCTGCTGCTCCTGCACCCCGCCATCAGCTGCTGGAGGCTGGCTGCAGCTCCTGCACCCCGCCATCAGCTGCTGGAGGCTGCCTGGAGCTCCTGCACCCCGCCATCAGCTGCTGGAGGCTTCTGTTCCTCCACCCCGCCATCAGCAGCTGGAGGCTGGCTGCTGGAGGCTGGCTGCTGCTCCTCCACCCCGCCATGACCAGCTGGAGGCTGGCTGCAACTCCTGCACCCCGCCATCAGCTGCTGGAGGCTGCCTGGAGCTCCTGCACCCCGCCATCAGCTGCTGGAGGCTGGCTGCTGCTCCTGCCACCCGCCATCAGCTGCTGGAGGCTGGCTGCTGCTCCTCCACCCCACCATGACCTGCTGGAGGCTGGCTGCAGCTCCTCCACCCCGCCATCAGCTGCTGGAGGCTGCCTGCAGCTCCTGCACCCCGCCATCAGCTGCTGGAGGCTGCCTGCAGCTCCTGCACCCCGCCATCAGCTGCTGGAGGCTGGCTGCAGCTCCTCCACCCCGCCATCAGCTGCTGGAGGCTGGCTTCTGCTCCTCCACCCCGCCACCAGCTGCTTGAGGCTGGCTGCTGCTCCTGCACCCCGCCATCAGCTGCTGGAGGCTGGCTGCAGCTCCTGCACCCCGCCATCAGCTGCTGGAGGCTGCCTGGAGCTCCTGCACCCCGCCATCAGCTGCTGGAGGCTTCTGTTCCTCCACCCCGCCATCAGCAGCTGGAGGCTGGCTGCTGGAGGCTGGCTGCTTCTCCTCCACCCCACCATGACCTGCTGGAGGCTGGCTGCAGCTCCTGCACCCCGCCATCAGCTGCTGGAGGCTGCCTGCAGCTCCTGCACCCTGCCATCAGCTGCTGGAGGCTGGCTGCAGCTCCTCCACCCCGCCATCAGCTGCTGGAGGCTTCTGTTCCTCCACCCCGCCATCAGCAGCTGGAGGCTGGCTGCTGGAGGCTGGCTGCTGCTCCTCCACCCCGCCATCACCAGCTGGAGGCTGGCTGCAGCTCCTGCACCCCGCCATCACCATCTGGAGGCTGGCTGCAGCTCCTGCACCCCGCCATCAGCTGCTGGAGGCTGGCTGCAGCTCCTGCACCCCGCCATCAGCTGCTGGAGGCTGCCTGGAGCTCCTGCATCCCGCCATCAGCTGCTGGAGGCTTCTGTTCCTCCACCCCGCCATCAGCAGCTGGAGGCTGGCTGCTGGAGGCTGGCTGCTGCTCCTCCACCCTGCCATCACCAGCTGGAGGCTGGCTGCAGCTCCTGCACCCCGCCATCAGCTGCTGGAGGCTGCCTGCAGCTCCTGCACCCCGCCATCAGCTGCTGGAGGCTGGCTGCTGCTCCTCCACCACACCATGACCTGCTGGAGGCTGGCTGCAGCTCCTGCACCCCGCCATCAGCTGCTGGAGGCTGCCTGCAGCTCCTGCACCCCACCATCAGCTGCTGGAGGCTGCCTGCAGCTCCTGCACCCCGCCATCAGCTGCTGGAGGCTGGCTTCTGCTCCTCCACCCCGCCACCAGCTGCTGGAGGCTGGCTGCTGCTCCTGCACCCCACCATCAGCTTCTGGAGGCTTCTGTTCCTCCACCTCGCCATCAGCAGCTGGAGGCTGGCTGCTGGAGGCTGGTTGCTGCTCCTCCACCCCGCCATCACCAGCTGGAGGCTGGCTGCAGCTCCTGCACCCCGCCATCAGCTGCTGGAGGCTGGCTGCTGCTCCTGCACCCCGCCATCAGCTGCTGGAGGCAGGCTGCTGCTCCTCCACCCCAACATGACCTGCTGGAGGCTGGCTGCAGCTCCTCCATCCCGCCATCAGCTGCTGGAGACTTCCTGCAGCTCCTGCACCCCGCCATCAGCTGCTGGAGGCTGGCTGCTGCTCCTGCACCCCGCCATCACCAGCTGGAGGCTGGCTGCAGCTCCTGCACCCCGCCATCAGCTGCTGGAGGCTGCCTGCAGCTCCTGCACCCCGCCATCAGCTGCTGGAGGCTGGCTGCTGCTCCTGCACCCTGCCATCAGCTGCTGGAGGCTGGCTGCTGCTCCTCCACCCCACCATGACCTGCTGGAGGCTGGCTGCAGCTCCTCCACCCCGCCATCAGCTGCTGGAGGCTGCCTGCAGCTCCTGCACCCCGCCATCAGCTGCTGGAGGCTGCCTGCAGCTCCTGCACCCCGCCATCAGCTGCTGGAGGCTGGCTGCATCTCCTCCACCCCGCCATCAGCTGCTGGAGGCTGGCTTCTGCTCCTCCACCCCGCCACCAGCTGCTGGAGGCTGGCTGCTGCTCCTGCACCCCGCCCATCAGCTGCTGGAGGCTTCTGTTCCTCCACCCCGCCATCAGCAGCTGGAGGCTGGCTGCTGGAGGCTGGCTGCTGCTCCTCCACCCCGCCATCACCAGCTGGAGCCTGGCTGCAGCTCCTGCACCCCGCCATCAGCTGCTGGAGGCTGCCTGGAGCTCCTGCAGCCCGCCATCAGCTGCTGGAGGCTTCTGTTCCTCCACCCCGCCATCAGCAGCTGGAGGCTGGCTGCTGCTCCTCCACCCCGCCATCACCAGCTGGAGGCTGGCTGCAGCTCCTGCACCCCGCCATCAGCTGCTGGAGGCTGGCTGCTGCTCCTGCACCCCGCCGTCAGCTGCTGGAGGCTGGCTGCTGCTCCTCCACCCCACCATGACCTGTTGAGGGTGGCTGAAGCTCCTCCACCCCGCCATCAGCTGCTGGAGGCTGCCTGCAGCTCCTGCACCCCGCCATCAGCTGCTGGAGGCTGGCTGCAGCTCCTCCACCCCGCCATCAGCTGATGGAGGCTGGCTTTTGCTCCTCCACCCCGCCACCAGCTGCTGGAGGCTGGCTTTTGCTCCTCCACCCCGCCATCAGCTGCTGGAGGCTTCTGTTCCTCCACCCCGCCATCAGCAGCTGGAGGCTGGCTGCTGGAGACTGGCTGCTGCTCCTCCACCCCGCCATCACCAGCTGGAGGCTGGCTGCAGCTCCTGCACCCCACCATCAGCTGCTGGAGATTGCCTGCAGCTCCTGCACCCCGCCATCAGCTGCTGGAGGCTGGCTGCAGCTCCTCCACCCCGCCATCAGCTGCTGGAGGCTGGCTTCTGCTCCTCCACCCCGCCACCAGCTGCTGGAGGCTGGCTGCTGCTCCTGCACCCCGCCATCAGCTGCTGGAGGCTGCCAGCAGCTCCTGCACCCCGCCATCAGCTGCTGGAGGCTGGCTGCTGCTCCTGCACCCGACCATCAGCTGCTGGAGGCTGGCTGCTGCTCCTCCACCCCACCATGACCTGCTGGAGGCTGGCTGCAGCACCTCCACCCCGCCATCAGCTGCTTTAGGCTGCCTGCAGCTCCTGCACCCCACCATCAGCTGCTGGAGGCTGCCTGCAGCTCCTGCACCCCGCCATCAGCTGCTGGAGGCTGGCTGCAGCTCCTCCACCCCGCCATCAGCTGCTGGAGGATGGCTTCTGCTCCTCCACCCCGCCACCAGCTGCTGGAGGCTTCTGTTCCTCCACCCCGCCATCAGCAGCTGGAGGCTGGCTGATGGAGGCTGGCTGCTGCTCCTCCACCCCGCCATCACCAGCTGGAGGCTGGCTGCAGCTCCTGCACCCCGCCATCAGCTGCTGGAGGCTGCCTGGATCTCCTGCACCCCGCCATCAAATGCTGGAGGCTTCTGTTCCTCCACCCCGCCATCAGCAGCTGGAGGCTGGCTGCTGGAGGCTGGCTGCTGCTCCTCCACCCCGCCATCACAAGCTGGAGGCTGGCTGCAGCTCCTGCACCCCGCCATCAGCTGCTGGAGGCTGCCTGGAGCTCCTGCGCCCCACCATCAGCTGCTGGAGGCTGGCTGCTGCTCCTGCACCCCGCCATCAGCTGCTGGAGGCTGGCTGCTGCTCCTCCACCCCACCATGACCTGCTGGAGGCTGGCTGCAGCTCCTCCACCCCGCCATCAGATGCTGGAGGCTGCCTGCAGCTCCTGCACCCCACCATCAGCTGCTGGAGGCTGGCTGCAGCTCCTCCACCCGCCATCAGCTGCTGGAGGCTGGCTTCTGCTCCTCCACCCCGCCACCAGCTGCTTGAGGCTGGCTGCTGCTCCTGCACCCCGCCATCAGCTGCTGGAGGCTTCTGTTCCTCCACCCCGCCATCAGCAGCTGGAGGCTGGCTGCTGGAGGCTGGCTGCTGCTCCTCCACCCCGCCATCAGCAGCTGGAGGCTGGCTGCAGCTCCTGCACCCCGCCATCAGCTGCTGGAGGCTGCCTGGAGCTCCTGCACCCCGCCATCAGCTGCTGGAGGCTTCTGTTCCTCCACCCCGCCATCAGCAGCTGGAGGCTGGCTGCTGGAGGCTGGCTGCTGCTCCTCCACCCCGCCATCACCAGCTGGAGGCTGGCTGCAGCTCCTGCACCCCGCCATCAGCTGCTGGAGGCTGCCTGCAGCTCCTGCACCCCGCCATCAGCTGCTGGAGGCTGGCTGCTGCTCCTGCACCCCGCCATCAGCTGCTGGAGGCTGGCTGCTGCTCCTCCACCCCACCATGACCTGCTGGAGGCTGGCTGCAGCTCCTCCACCCCGCCATCAGCTGCTGGAGGCTGCCTGCAGCTCCTGCACCCCGCCATCAGCTGCTGGAGGCTGCCTGCAGCTCCTGCACCCCGCCATCAGCTGCTGGAGGCTGGCTGCAGCTCCTCCACCCCGCCATCAGCTGCTGGAGGCTGGCTTTTGCTCCTCCACCCCGCCATCAGCTGCTGGAGGCTGGCTGCTGGAGGCTGGCTGCTGCTCCTCCACCCCGCCATCACCAGCTGGAGGCTGGCTGCAGCTCCTGCACCCCGCCATCAGCTGCTGGAGGCTGGCTGCTGCTCCTGCACCCCGCCATCAGCTGCTGGAGGCTGGCTGCTGCTCCTGCACCCCGCCATCAGCTGCTGGAGGCTGGCTGCTGCTCCTCCACCCCACCATGACCTGTTGAGGGTGGCTGAAGCTCCTCCACCCCGCCATCAGCTGCTGGAGGCTGCCTGCAGCTCCTGCACCCCGCCATCAGCTGCTGGAGGCTGCCTGCAGCTCCTGCACCCCGCCATCAGCTGCTGGAGGCTGCCTGCAGCTCCTGCACCCCGCCATCAGCTGCTGGAGGCTGGCTGCAGCTCCTCCACCCCGCCATCAGCTGATGGAGGCTGGCTTTTGCTCCTCCACCCCGCCACCAGCTGCTGGAGGCTGGCTTTTGCTCCTCCACCCCGCCATCAGCTGCTGGAGGCTTCTGTTCCTCCACCCCGCCATCAGCAGCTGGAGGCTGGCTGCTGGAGACTGGCTGCTGCTCCTCCACCCCGCCATCACCAGCTGGAGGCTGGCTGCAGCTCCTGCACCCCACCATCAGCTGCTGGAGGCTGCCTGGAGCTCCTGCACCCCGCCATCAGCTGCTGGAGGCTTCTGTTCCTCCACCCCGCCATCAGCAGCTGGAGGCTGGCTGCTGGAGGCTGGCTGCTGCTCCTGCACCCCGCCATCAGCTGCTGGAGGCTGCCTGCAGCTCCTGCACCCCGCCATCAGCTGCTGGAGGCTGGCTGCAGCTCCTCCACCCCGCCATCAGCTGCTGGAGGCTGGCTTCTGCTCCTCCACCCCGCCACCAGCTGCTGGAGGCTGGCTGCTGCTCCTGCACCCCGCCCATCAGCTGCTGGAGGCTTCTGTTCCTCCACCCCGCCATCAGCAGCTGGAGGCTGGCTGCTGGAGGCTGGCTGCTGCTCCTCCACCCCGCCATCACCAGCTGGAGCCTGGCTGCAGCTCCTGCACCCCGCCATCAGCTGCTGGAGGCTGCCTGGAGCTCCTGCAGCCCGCCATCAGCTGCTGGAGGCTTCTGTTCCTCCACCCCGCCATCAGCAGCTGGAGGCTGGCTGCTGGAGGCTGGCTGCTGCTCCTCCACCCCGCCATCACCAGCTGGAGGCTGGCTGCAGCTCCTGCACCCCGCCATCAGCTGCTGGAGGCTGGCTGCTGCTCCTGCACCCCGCTATCAGCTGCTGGAGGCTGGCTGCTGCTCCTCCACCCCACCATGACCTGTTGAGGGTGGCTGAAGCTCCTCCACCCCGCCATCAGCTGCTGGAGGCTGCCTGCAGCTCCTGCACCCCGCCATCAGCTGCTGGAGGCTGCCTGCAGCTCCTGCACCCCGCCATCAGCTGCTGGAGGCTGGCTGCAGCTCCTCCACCCCGCCATCAGCTGATGGAGGCTGGCTTTTGCTCCTCCACCCCGCCACCAGCTGCTGGAGGCTGGCTTTTGCTCCTCCACCCCGCCATCAGCTGCTGGAGGCTTCTGTTCCTCCACCCCGCCATCAGCAGCTGGAGGCTGGCTGCTGGAGACTGGCTGCTGCTCCTCCACCCCGCCATCACCAGCTGGAGGCTGGCTGCAGCTCCTGCACCCCACCATCAGCTGCTGGAGGCTGCCTGGAGCTCCTGCACCCCGCCATCAGCTGCTGGAGGCTTCTGTTCCTCCACCCCGCCATCAGCAGCTGGAGGCTCGCTGCTGGAGGCTGGCTGCTGCTCCTCCACCCCGCCATCACCAGCTGGAGGCTGGCTGCAGCTCCTGCACCCCGCCATCAGCTGCTGGAGGCTGCCTGCAGCTCCTGCACCCCGCCATCAGCTGCTGGAGGCTGGCTGCTGCTCCTGCACCCCGCCATCAGCTGCTGGAGGCTGGCTGCTGCTCCTCCACCCCACCATGACCTGCTGGAGGCTGGCTGCAGCTCCTCCACCCCGCCATCAGCTGCTGGAGGCTGCCTGCAGCTCCTGCACCCCGCCATCAGCTGCTGGAGGGTGGCTGCAGCTCCTCCACCCCGCCATCAGCTGCTGGAGGCTGGCTTCTGCTCCTCCACCCCGCCACCAGCTGCTGGAGGCTGGCTGCTGCTCCTGCAACCCGCCATCAGCTGCGGGAGGCTTCTGTTCCTCCACCCCGCCATCAGCAGCTGGAGGCTGGCTGCTGGAGGCTGGCTGCTGCCTCTCCACCCCGCCATCACCAGCTGGAGGCTGGCTGCAGCTCCTGCACCCCGCCATCAGCTGCTGGAGGCTGCCTGGAGCTCCTGCACCCCGCCATCAGCTGCTGGAGGCTTCTGTTCCTCAACCCCGCCATCAGCAGCTGGAGGCTGGCTGCTGCTCCTGCATCCCGCCATCAGCTGCTGGAGGCTGCCTGCAGCTCCTGCACCCCGCCATCAGCTGCTGGAGGCTGGCTGCTGCTCCTGCACCCCGCCATCAGCTGCTGGAGGCTGGCTGCTGCTCCTCCACCCCACCATGACCTGCTGGAGGCTGGCTGCAGCTCCTCCACCCCGCCATCAGCTGCTGGAGGCTGCCTGCAGCTCCTGCACCCCGCCATCAGCTGCTGGAGGGTGGCTGCAGCTCCTCCACCCCGCCATCAGCTGCTGGAGGCTGGCTTCTGCTCCTCCACCCCGCCACCAGCTGCTGGAGGCTGGCTGCTGCTCCTGCAACCCGCCATCAGCTGCGGGAGGCTTCTGTTCCTCCACCCCGCCATCAGCAGCTGGAGGCTGGCTGCTGGAGGCTGGCTGCTGCCTCTCCACCCCGCCATCACCAGCTGGAGGCTGGCTGCAGCTCCTGCACCCCGCCATCAGCTGCTGGAGGCTGCCTGGAGCTCCTGCACCCCGCCATCAGCTGCTGGAGGCTTCTGTTCCTCAACCCCGCCATCAGCAGCTGGAGGCTGGCTGCTGGAGGCTGGCTGCTGCTCCTCCACTCCGCCATCACCAGCTCTAGGCTGGCTGCAGCTCCTGCACCCCGCCATCAGCTGCTGGAGGCTGGCTGCTGCTCCTCCAACCCACCATGACCTGCTGGAGGCTGGCTTCAGCTCCTCCACCCCGCCATCAGCTGCTGGAGGCTGCCTGCAGCTCCTGCACCCCGCCATCAGCTGCTGGAGGCTGCCTGCAGCTCCTGCACCCCGCCATCAGCTGCTGGAGGCTGGCTGCAGCTCCTCCACCCCGCCATCAGCTGCTGGAGGCTGGCTTCTGCTCCTCCACCCCGCCACCAGCTGCTGGAGGCTGGCTGCTGCTCCTGCACCCCGCCATCAGCTGCTGGAGGCTGGCTGCTGCTCCTCCACCCCACCATGACCTGCTGGAGGCTGGCTGCAGCTCCTCCACCCCGCCATCAGCTGATGGAGGCTGGCTGCAGCTCCTGCACCCCGCCATCAGCTGCTGGAGGCTGCCTGCAGCTCCTGCACCCCGCCATCAGCTGCTGGAGGCTGCCTGCAGCTCCTGCACCCCGCCATCAGCTGCTGGAGGCTGCCTGCAGCTCCTGCACCCCGCCATCAGCTGCTGGAGGGTGGCTGCAGCTCGTCCACCCCGCCATCAGCTGCTGGAGGCTGGCTTCTGCTCCTCCACCCCGCCACCAGCTGCTGGAGGCTGGCTGCTGCTCCTGCAACCCGCCATCAGCTGCTGGAGGCTTCTGTTCCTCCACCCCGCCATCAGCAGCTGGAGGCTGGCTGCTGGAGGCTGGCTGCTGCCTCTCCACCCCGCCATCACCAGCTGGAGGCTGGCTGCAGCTCCTGCACCCCGCCATCAGCTGCTGGAGGCTGCCTGGAGCTCCTGCACCCCGCCATCAGCTGCTGGAGGCTTCTGTTCCTCAACCCCGCCATCAGCAGCTGGAGGCTGGCTGCTGGAGGCTGGCTGCTGCTCCTCCTCCACCCCGCCATCACCAGCTGGAGGCTGACTGCAGCTCCTGCACCCCGCCATCAGCTGCTGGAGGTTGGCTGCTGCTCCTGCACCCCGCCATCAGCTGCTGGAGGCTGGCTGCTGCTCCTCCAACCCACCATGACCTGCTGGTGGCTGGCTGCAGCTCCTCCACCCCGCCATCAGCTGCTGGAGGCTGCCTGCAGCTCCTGCACCCCGCCATCAGCTGCTGGAGGCTGGCTGCAGCTCCTCCACCCCGCCATCAGCTGCTGGAGGCTGGCTTCTGCTCCTCCACCCCGCCACCAGCTTCTGGAGGCTGGCTGCTGCTCCTGCACACCGCCATCAGCTGCTGGAGGCTTCTGTTCCTCCACCCCGCCATCAGCAGCTGGAGGCTGGCTGCTGGAGGCTGGCTGCTGCTCCTCCACCCCGCCATCACCAGCTGGAGGCTGGCTGCAGCTCCTGCACCCCGCCATCAGCTGCTGGAGGCTGGCTGCTGCTCCTGCACCCCGCCATCAGCTGCTGGAGGCTGGCTGCTGCTCCTCCACCCCACCATGACCTGCTGGAGGCTGGCTGCAGCTCCTCCACCCCGCCATCAGCTGATGGAGGCTGGCTGCAGCTCCTGCACCCCGCCATCAGCTGCTGGAGGCTGCCTGCAGCTCCTGCACCCCGCCATCAGCTGCTGGAGGCTGCCTGCAGCTCCTGCACCCCGCCATCAGCTGCTGGAGGCTGCCTGCAGCTCCTGCACCCCGCCATCAGCTGCTGGAGGGTGGCTGCAGCTCGTCCACCCCGCCATCAGCTGCTGGAGGCTGGCTTCTGCTCCTCCACCCCGCCACCAGCTGCTGGAGGCTGGCTGCTGCTCCTGCAACCCGCCATCAGCTGCTGGAGGCTTCTGTTCCTCCACCCCGCCATCAGCAGCTGGAGGCTGGCTGCTGGAGGCTGGCTGCTGCCTCTCCACCCCGCCATCACCAGCTGGAGGCTGGCTGCAGCTCCTGCACCCCGCCATCAGCTGCTGGAGGCTGCCTGGAGCTCCTGCACCCCGCCATCAGCTGCTGGAGGCTTCTGTTCCTCAACCCCGCCATCAGCAGCTGGAGGCTGGCTGCTGGAGGCTGGCTGCTGCTCCTCCTCCACCCCGCCATCACCAGCTGGAGGCTGACTGCAGCTCCTGCACCCCGCCATCAGCTGCTGGAGGTTGGCTGCTGCTCCTGCACCCCGCCATCAGCTGCTGGAGGCTGGCTGCTGCTCCTGCACCCCGCCATCAGCTGCTGGAGGCTTCTGTTCCTCCACCCCGCCATCAGCAGCTGGAGGCTGGCTGCTGGAGGATGGCTGCTGCTCCTCCACCCCACCATCACCAGCTGGAGGCTGGCTGCAGCTCCTGCACCCCGCCATCAGCTGCTGGAGGCTGGCTGCTGCTCCTGCACCCCGCCATCAGCTGCTGGAGGCTGGCTGCTGCTCCTCCACCCCGCCATCACCAGCTGGAGGCTGGCTGCAGCTCCTGCACCCCGCCATCAGCTGCTGGAGGCTGGCTGCTGCTCCTGCACCCCGCCATCAGCTGCTGGAGGCTGGCTGCTGCTCCTCCACCCCACCATGACCTGCTGGAGGCTGGCTGCAGCTCCTCCACCCCGCCATCAGCTGCTGGAGGCTGCCTGCAGCTCCTGCACCCCGCCATCAGCTGCTGGAGGCTGCCTGCAGCTCCTGCACCCCGCCATCAGATGCTGGAGGCTGGCTGCAGCTCCTCCACCCCGCCATCAGCTGCTGGAGGCTTCTGTTCCTCCACCCCGCCATCAGCAGCTGGAGGCTGGCTGCTGGAGGCTGGCTGCTGCTCCTCCACCCCGCCATCACCAGCTGGAGGCTGGCTGCAGCTCCTGCACTCCGCCATCAGCTGCTGGAGGCTGCCTGGAGCTCCTGCACCCCGCCATCAGCTGCTGGAGGCTTCTGTTCCTCCACCCCGCCATCAGCAGCTGGAGGCTGGCTGCTGGAGGCTGGCTGCTGCTCCTCCACTCCGCCATCACCAGCTGGAGGCTGGCTGCAGCTCCTGCACCCCACCATCAGCTGCTGGAGGCTGCCTGCAGCTCCTGCACCCCGCCATCAGCTGCTGGAGGCTGGCTGCTGCTCCTGCACCCCGCCATCAGCTGCTGGAGGCTGGCTGCTGCTCCTCCACCCCACCATGACCTGCTGGAGGCTGGCTGCAGCTCCTGCACCCCACCATCAGCTGCTGGAGGCTGCCTGCAGCTCCTGCACCCCACCATCAGCTGCTGGAGGCTGCCTGCAGCTCCTGCACCCCGCCATCAGCTGCTGGAGGCTGGCTGCAGCTCCTCCACCCCGCCATCAGCTGCTGGAAGCTGGCTGCAGCTCCTCCACCCCGCCACCAGCTGCTGGAAGCTGGCTGCTGCTCCTGCACCCCGCCATCAGCTGCTGGAGGCTTCTGTTCCTCCACCCCGCCATCAGCAGCTGGAGGCTGGCTGCTGGAGGCTGGCTGCTGCCTCTCCACCCCGCCATCACCAGCTGGAGGCTGGCTGCAGCTCCTGCACCCCGCCATCAGCTGCTGGAGGCTGCCTGGAGCTCCTGCACCCCGCCATCAGCTGCTGGAGGCTTCTGTTCCTCAACCCCGCCATCAGCAGCTGGAGGCTGGCTGCTGGAGGCTGGCTGCTGCTCCTCCACCCCGCCATCACCAGCTGGAGGCTGGCTGCAGCTCCTGCACCCCGCCATCAGCTGCTGGAGGCTCGCTGCTGCTCCTGCACCCCGCCATCAGCTGCTGGAGGCTGGCTGCTGCTCCTCCAACCCACCATGACCTGCTGGAGGCTGGCTGCAGCTCCTCCACCCCGCCATCAGCTGCTGGAGGCTGCCTGCAGCTCCTGCACCCCGCCATCAGCTGCTGGAGGCTGCCTGCAGCTCCTGCACCCCGCCATCAGCTGCTGGAGGCTGGCTGCAGCTCCTCCACCCCGCCATCAGCTGCTGGAGGCTGGCTTCTGCTCCTCCACCCCGCCACCAGCTGCTGGAGGCTGGCTGCAGCTCCTGCACCCCGCCATCAGCTGCTGGAGGCTGGCTGCTGCTCCTGCACCCCGCCATCAGCTGCTGGAGGCTGGCTGCTGCTCCTCCACCCCACCATGACCTGCTGGAGGCTGGCTGCAGCTCCTCCACCCCGCCATCAGCTGCTGGAGGCTGCCTGCAGCTCCTGCACCCCGCCATCAGCTGCTGGAGGCTGCCTGCAGCTCCTGCACCCCGCCATCAGCTGCTGGAGGCTGGCTGCAGCTCCTCCACCCCGCCATCAGCTGCTGGAGGCTTCTGTTCCTCCACCCCGCCATCAGCAGCTGGAGGCTGGCTGCTGGAGGCTGGCTGCTGCTCCTCCACCCCGCCATCACCAGCTGGAGGCTGGCTGCAGCTCCTGCACTCCGCCATCAGCTGCTGGAGGCTGCCTGGAGCTCCTGCACCCCGCCATCAGCTGCTGGAGGCTTCTGTTCCTCCACCCCGCCATCAGCAGCTGGAGGCTGGCTGCTGGAGGCTGGCTGCTGGAGGCTGGCTGCTGTTCCTCCACTCCGCCATCACCAGCTGGAGGCTGGCTGCAGCTCCTGCACCCCACCATCAGCTGCTGGAGGCTGCCTGCAGCTCCTGCACCCCGCCATCAGCTGCTGGAGGCTGGCTACTGCTCCTGCACCCCGCCATCAGCTGCTGGAGGCTGGCTGCTGCTCCTCCACCCCACCATGACCTGCTGGAGGCTGGCTGCAGCTCCTCCACCCCGCCGTCAGCTGCTGGAGGCTGCCTGCAGCTCCTGCACCCCGCCATCAGCTGCTGGAGGCTGCCTGCAGCTCCTGCACCCCGCCATCAGCTGCTGGAAGCTGGCTGCAGCTCCTCCACCCCGCCATCAGCTGCTGGAGGCTGGCTTCTGCTCCTCCACCCCGCCATCAGCTGCTGGAAGCTGGCTGCAGCTCCTCCACCACGCCACCAGCTGCTGGAGGCTGGCTGCTGCTCCTGCACCCCGCCATCAGCTGCTGGAGGCTTCTGTTCCTCCACCCCGCCATCAGCAGCTGGAGGCTGGCTGCTGGAGGCTGGCTGCTGTTCCTCCACCCCGCCATCACCAGCTGGAGGCTGGCTGCAGCTCCTGCACCCCGCCATCAGCTGCTGGAGGATGCCTGGAGCTCCTGCACCCCGCCATCAGCTGCTGGAGGCTTCTGTTCCTCCACCCCGCCATCAGCAGCTGGAGGCTGGCTGCTGGAGGCTGGCTGCTGCTCCTCCACCCCGCCATCACCAGCTGGAGGCTGGCTGCAGCTCCTGCACCCCGCCATCAGCTGCTGGAGGCTGGCTTCTGCTCCTCCACCCCGCCATCAGCTGCTGGAAGCTGGCTGCAGCTCCTCCACCCCGCCACCAGCTGCTGGAAGCTGGCTGCTGCTCCTGCACCCCGCCATCAGCTGCTGGAGGCTTCTGTTCCTCCACCCCGCCATCAGCAGCTGGAGGCTGGCTGCTGGAGGCTGGCTGCTGCCTCTCCACCCCGCCATCACCAGCTGGAGGCTGGCTGCAGCTCCTGCACCCCGCCATCAGCTGCTGGAGGCTGCCTGGAGCTCCTGCACCCCGCCATCAGCTGCTGGAGGCTTCTGTTCCTCAACCCCGCCATCAGCAGCTGGAGGCTGGCTGCTGGAGGCTGGCTGCTGCTCCTCCACCCCGCCATCACCAGCTGGAGGCTGGCTGCAGCTCCTGCACCCCGCCATCAGCTGCTGGAGGCTCGCTGCTGCTCCTGCACCCCGCCATCAGCTGCTGGAGGCTGGCTGCTGCTCCTCCAACCCACCATGACCTGCTGGAGGCTGGCTGCAGCTCCTCCACCCCGCCATCAGCTGCTGGAGGCTGCCTGCAGCTCCTGCACCCCGCCATCAGCTGCTGGAGGCTGCCTGCAGCTCCTGCACCCCGCCATCAGCTGCTGGAGGCTGGCTGCAGCTCCTCCACCCCGCCATCAGCTGCTGGAGGCTGGCTTCTGCTCCTCCACCCCGCCACCAGCTGCTGGAGGCTGGCTGCTGCTCCTGCACCCCGCCATCAGCTGCTGGAGGCTTCTGTTCCTCCACCCCGCCATCAGCAGCTGGAGGCTGGCTGCTGGAGGCTGGCTGCTGCTCCTCCACCCCGCCATCACCAGCTGGAGGCTGGCTGCAGCTCCTGCACCCCGCCATCAGCTGCTGGAGGCTGGCTGCTGCTCCTGCACCCCGCCATCAGCTGCTGGAGGCTGGCTGCTGCTCCTCCACCCCGCCATCACCAGCTGGAGGCTGGCTGCAGCTCCTGCACCCCGCCATCAGCTGCTGGAGGCTGGCTGCTGCTCCTGCACCCCGCCATCAGCTGCTGGAGGCTGGCTGCTGCTCCTCCACCCCACCATGACCTGCTGGAGGCTGGCTGCAGCTCCTCCACCCCGCCATCAGCTGCTGGAGGCTGCCTGCAGCTCCTGCACCCCGCCATCAGCTGCTGGAGGCTGCCTGCAGCTCCTGCACCCCGCCATCAGCTGCTGGAGGCTGGCTGCAGCTCCTCCACCCCGCCATCAGCTGCTGGAGGCTTCTGTTCCTCCACCCCGCCATCAGCAGCTGGAGGCTGGCTGCTGGAGGCTGGCTGCTGCTCCTCCACCCCGCCATCACCAGCTGGAGGCTGGCTGCAGCTCCTGCACTCCGCCATCAGCTGCTGGAGGCTGCCTGGAGCTCCTGCACCCCGCCATCAGCTGCTGGAGGCTTCTGTTCCTCCACCCCGCCATCAGCAGCTGGAGGCTGGCTGCTGGAGGCTGGCTGCTGCTCCTCCACTCCGCCATCACCAGCTGGAGGCTGGCTGCAGCTCCTGCACCCCACCATCAGCTGCTGGAGGCTGCCTGCAGCTCCTGCACCCCGCCATCAGCTGCTGGAGGCTGGCTGCTGCTCCTGCACCCCGCCATCAGCTGCTGGAGGCTGGCTGCTGCTCCTCCACCCCACCATGACCTGCTGGAGGCTGGCTGCAGCTCCTCCACCCCGCCATCAGCTGATGGAGGCTGCCTGCAGCTCCTGCACCCCGCCATCAGCTGCTGGAGGCTGCCTGCAGCTCCTGCACCCCGCCATCAGCTGCTGGAAGCTGGCTGCAGCTCCTCCACCCCGCCATCAGCTGCTGGAGGCTGGCTTCTGCTCCTCCACCCCGCCATCAGCTGCTGGAAGCTGGCTGCAGCTCCTCCACCACGCCACCAGCTGCTGGAGGCTGGCTGCTGCTCCTGCACCCCGCCATCAGCTGCTGGAGGCTTCTGTTCCTCCACCCCGCCATCAGCAGCTGGAGGCTGGCTGCTGGAGGCTGGCTGCTGTTCCTCCACCCCGCCATCACCAGCTGGAGGCTGGCTGCAGCTCCTGCACCCCGCCATCAGCTGCTGGAGGATGCCTGGAGCTCCTGCACCCCGCCATCAGCTGCTGGAGGCTTCTGTTCCTCCACCCCGCCATCAGCAGCTGGAGGCTGGCTGCTGGAGGCTGGCTGCTGCTCCTCCACCCCGCCATCACCAGCTGGAGGCTGGCTGCAGCTCCTGCACACCGCCATCAGCTGCTGGAGGCTGCCTGCAGCTCCTGCACCCCGCCATCAGCTGCTGGAGGCTGGCTGCTGCTCCTCCACCCCACCGTTACCTGCTGGAGGCTGGCTGCAGCTCCTCCACCCCGCCATCAGCTGCTGGAGGCTGCCTGCAGCTCCTGCACCCCGCCATCAGCTGCTGGAGGCTGGCTGCAGCTCTTCCACCCCGCCATCAGCTGCTGGAGGCTGGCTTCTGCTCCTCCACCCCGCCACCAGCTGCTGGAGGCTGCCTGGAGCTCCTGCACCCCGCCATCAGCTGCTGGAGGCTTCTGTTCCTCCACCCCGCCATCAGCAGCTGGAGGCTGGCTGCTGGAGGCTGGCTGCTGCTCCTCCACCCCACCATGACCTGCTGGAGGCTGGCTGCAGCTCCTGCACCCCGCCATCAGCTGCTGGAGGCTGCCTGCAGCTCCTGCACCCCGCCATCAGCTGCTGGAGGCTTCTGTTCCTCCACCCCGCCATCAGCAGCTGGAGGCTGGCTGCTGGAGGCTGGCTGCTGCTCCTCCACCCCACCATGACCTGCTGGAGGCTGGCTGCAGCTCCTGCACCCCGCCATCAGCTGCTGGAGGCTGCCTGCAGCTCCTGCACCCTGCCATCAGCTGCTGGAGGCTTCTGTTCCTCCACCCCGCCATCAGCAGCTGGAGGCTGGCTGCTGGAGGCTGGCTGCTGCTCCTCCACCCCACCATGACCTGCTGGAGGCTGGCTGCAGCTCCTCCAGCCCGCCATCAGCTGCTGGAGGCTGCCTGGAGCTCCTGCACCCCGCCATCAGCTGCTGGAGGCTTCTGTTCCTCCACCCCGCCATCAGCAGCTGGAGGCTGGCTGCTGGAGGCTGGCTGCTGCTCCTCCACCCCACCATGACCTGCTGGAGGCTGGCTGCAGCTCCTGCACCCCGCCATCAGCTGCTGGAGGCTGCCTGCAGCTCCTGCACCCTGCCATCAGCTGCTGTAGGCTGGCTGCAGCTCCTCCACCCCGCCATCAGCTGCTGGAGGCTTCTGTTCCTCCACCCCGCCATCAGCAGCTGGAGGCTGGCTGCTGGAGGCTGGCTGCTGCTCCTCCACCCCGCCATCACCAGCTGGAGGCTGGCTGCAGCTCCTGCACCCCGCCATCAGCTGCTGGAGGCTGGCTGCTGCTCCTCCACCCCACCGTTACCTGCTGGAGGCTGGCTGCAGCTCCTCCACCCTGCCATCAGCTGCTGGAGGCTGCCTGCAGCTCCTGCACCCCGCCATCAGCTGCTGGAGGCTGGCTTCTGCTCCTCCACCCCGCCACCAGCTGCTGGAGGCTGGCTGCTGCTCCTGCACCCCGCCCATCAGCTGCTGGAGGCTTCTGTTCCTCCACCCCGCCATCAGCAGCTGGAGGCTGGCTGCTGGAGGCTGGCTGCTGCTCCTCCACCCCGCCATCACCAGCTGGAGGCTGGCTGCAGCTCCTGCACCCCGCCATCAGCTGCTGGAGGCTGCCTGGAGCTCCTGCACCCCGCGATCAGCTGCTGGAGGCTTCTCTTCCTCCACCCCGCCATCAGCAGCTGGAGGCTGGCTGCTGGAGGCTGGCTGCTGCTCCTCCACCCCGCCATCACCAGCTGGAGGCTGGCTGCAGCTCCTGCACCCCGCCATCAGCTGCTGGAAGCTGCCTGCAGCTCCTGCACCCCGCCATCAGCTGCTGGAGGCTGGCTGCTGCTCCTGCACCCCGCCATCAGCTGCTGGAGGCTGGCTGCAGCTCCTGCACCCCGCCATCAGCTGCTGGAGGCTGCCTGGAGCTCCTGCACCCCGCCATCAGCTGCTGGAGGCTTCTGTTCCTCCACCCCGCCATCAGCAGCTGGAGGCTGGCTGCTGGAGGCTGGCTGCTGCTCCTCCACCCCGCCATCACCAGCTGGAGGCTGGCTGCAACTCCTGCACCCCGCCATCAGCTGCTGGAGGCTGCCTGGAGCTCCTGCACCCCGCCATCAGCTGCTGGAGGCTGGCTGCTGCTCCTGCCACCCGCCATCAGCTGCTGGAGGCTGGCTGCTGCTCCTCCACCCCACCATGACCTGCTGGAGGCTGGCTGCAGCTCCTCCACCCCGCCATCAGCTGCTGGAGGCTGCCTGCAGCTCCTGCACCCCGCCATCAGCTGCTGGAGGCTGCCTGCAGCTCCTGCACCCCGCCATCAGCTGCTGGAGGCTGGCTGCAGCTCCTCCACCCCGCCATCAGCTGCTGGAGGCTGGCTTCTGCTCCTCCACCCCGCCACCAGCTGCTTGAGGCTGGCTGCTGCTCCTGCACCCCGCCATCAGCTGCTGGAGGCTGGCTGCAGCTCCTGCACCCCGCCATCAGCTGCTGGAGGCTGCCTGGAGCTCCTGCACCCCGCCATCAGCTGCTGGAGGCTTCTGTTCCTCCACCCCGCCATCAGCAGCTGGAGGCTGGCTGCTGGAGGCTGGCTGCTTCTCCTCCACCCCACCATGACCTGCTGGAGGCTGGCTGCAGCTCCTGCACCCCGCCATCAGCTGCTGGAGGCTGCCTGCAGCTCCTGCACCCCGCCATCAGCTGCTGGAGGCTGCCTGCAGCTCCTGCACCCCGCCATCAGCTGCTGGAGGCTGGCTGCAGCTCCTCCACCCCGCCATCAGCTGCTGGAGGCTGGCTTCTGCTCCTCCACCCCGCCACCAGCTGCTTGAGGCTGGCTGCTGCTCCTGCACCCCGCCATCAGCTGCTGGAGGCTGGCTGCAGCTCCTGCACCCCGCCATCAGCTGCTGGAGGCTGGCTGCTGCTCCTCCACCCCGCCATCACCAGCTGGAGGCTGGCTGCAGCTCCTGCACCCCGCCATCACCATCTGGAGGCTGGCTGCAGCTCCTGCACCCCGCCATCAGCTGCTGGAGGCTGGCTGCAGCTCCTGCACCCCGCCATCAGCTGCTGGAGGCTGCCTGGAGCTCCTGCATCCCGCCATCAGCTGCTGGAGGCTTCTGTTCCTCCACCCCGCCATCAGCAGCTGGAGGCTGGCTGCTGGAGGCTGGCTGCTGCTCCTCCACCCCGCCATCACCAGCTGGAGGCTGGCTGCAGCTCCTGCACCCCGCCATCAGCTGCTGGAGGCTGCCTGCAGCTCCTGCACCCCGCCATCAGCTGCTGGAGGCTGGCTGCTGCTCCTGCACAACGCCATCAGCTGCTGGAGGCTGGCTGCTGCTCCTCCACCACACCATGACCTGCTGGAGGCTGGCTGCAGCTCCTGCACCCCGCCATCAGCTGCTGGAGGCTGCCTGCAGCTCCTGCACCCCACCATCAGCTGCTGGAGGCTGCCTGCAGCTCCTGCACCCCGCCATCAGCTGCTGGAGGCTGGCTGCAGCTCCTCCACCCCGCCATCAGCTGCTGGAGGCTGGCTTCTGCTCCTCCACCCCGCCACCAGCTGCTGGAGGCTGGCTGCTGCTCCTGCACCCCACCATCAGCTTCTGGAGGCTTCTGTTCCTCCACCCCGCCATCAGCAGCTGGAGGCTGGCTGCTGGAGGCTGGTTGCTGCTCCTCCACCACGCCATCACCAGCTGGAGGCTGGCTGCAGCTCCTGCACCCCGCCATCAGCTGCTGGAGGCTGGCTGCTGCTCCTGCACCCCGCCATCAGCTGCTGGAGGCAGGCTGCTGCTCCTCCACCCCAACATGACCTGCTGGAGGCTGGCTGCAGCTCCTCCATCCCGCCATCAGCTGCTGGAGACTTCCTGCAGCTCCTGCACCCCGCCATCAGCTGCTGGAGGCTGGCTGCTGCTCCTGCACCCCGCCATCACCAGCTGGAGGCTGGCTGCAGCTCCTGCACCCCGCCATCAGCTGCTGGAGGCTGCCTGCAGCTCCTGCACCCCGCCATCAGCTGCTGGAGGCTGGCTGCTGCTCCTGCACCCTGCCATCAGCTGCTGGAGGCTGGCTGCTGCTCCTCCACCCCACCATGACCTGCTGGAGGCTGGCTGCAGCTCCTCCACCCCGCCATCAGCTGCTGGAGGCTGCCTGCAGCTCCTGCACCCCGCCATCAGCTGCTGGAGGCTGCCTGCAGCTCCTGCACCCCGCCATCAGCTGCTGGAGGCTGGCTGCAGCTCCTCCACCCCGCCATCAGCTGCTGGAGGCTGGCTTCTGCTCCTCCACCCCGCCACCAGCTGCTGGAGGCTGGCTGCTGCTCCTGCACCCCGCCCATCAGCTGCTGGAGACTTCTGTTCCTCCACCCCGCCATCACCAGCTGGAGCCTGGCTGCAGCTCCTGCACCCCGCCATCAGCTGCTGGAGGCTGCCTGGAGCTCCTGCAGCCCGCCATCAGCTGCTGGAGGCTTCTGTTCCTCCACCCCGCCATCAGCAGCTGGAGGCTGGCTGCTGGAGGCTGGCTGCTGCTCCTCCACCCCGCCATCACCAGCTGGAGGCTGGCTGCAGCTCCTTCACCCCGCCATCAGCTGCTGGAGGCTGGCTGCTGCTCCTGCACCCCGCCATCAGCTGCTGGAGGCTGGCTGCTGCTCCTCCACCCCACCATGACCTGTTGAGGCTGGCTGAAGCTCCTCCACCCCGCCATCAGCTGCTGGAGGCTGCCTGCAGCTCCTGCACCCCGCCATCAGCTGCTGGAGGCTGCCTGCAGCTCCTGCACCCCGCCATCAGCTGCTGGAGGCTGGCTGCAGCTCCTCCACCCCGCCATCAGCTGATGGAGGCTGGCTTTTGCTCCTCCACCCCGCCACCAGCTGCTGGAGGCTGGCTTTTGCTCCTCCACCCCGCCATCAGCTGCTGGAGGCTTCTGTTCCACCACCCCGCCATCAGCAGCTGGAGGCTGGCTGCTGGAGACTGGCTGCTGCTCCTCCACCCCGCCATCACCAGCTGGAGGCTGGCTGCAGCTCCTGCACCCCACCATCAGCTGCTGGAGGCTGCCTGGAGCTCCTGCACCCCGCCATCAGCTGCTGGAGGCTTCTGTTCCTCCACCCCGCCATCAGCAGCTGGAGGCTGGCTGCTGGAGGCTGGCTGCTGCTCCTGCACCCCGCCATCAGCTGCTGGAGGCTGCCTGCAGCTCCTGCACCCCGCCATCAGCTGCTGGAGGCTGGCTGCATCTCCTCCACCCCGCCATCAGCTGCTGGAGGCTGGCTTCTGCTCCTCCACCCCGCCACCAGCTGCTGGAGGCTGGCTGCTGCTCCTGCACCCCGCCCATCAGCTGCTGGAGGCTTCTGTTCCTCCACCCCGCCATCAGCAGCTGGAGGCTGGCTGCTGGAGGCTGGCTGCTGCTCCTCCACCCCGCCATCACCAGCTGGAGCCTGGCTGCAGCTCCTGCACCCCGCCATCAGCTGCTGGAGGCTGCCTGGAGCTCCTGCAGCCCGCCATCAGCTGCTGGAGGCTTCTGTTCCTCCACCCCGCCATCAGCAGCTGGAGGCTGGCTGCTGGAGGCTGGCTGCTGCTCCTCCACCCCGCCATCACCAGCTGGAGGCTGGCTGCAGCTCCTGCACCCCGCCATCAGCTGCTGGAGGCTGGCTGCTGCTCCTGCACCCCGCTATCAGCTGCTGGAGGCTGGCTGCTGCTCCTCCACCCCACCATGACCTGTTGAGGGTGGCTGAAGCTCCTCCACCCCGCCATCAGCTGCTGGAGGCTGCCTGCAGCTCCTGCACCCCGCCATCAGCTGCTGGAGGCTGCCTGCAGCTCCTGCACCCCGCCATCAGCTGCTGGAGGCTGGCTGCCGCTCCTCCACCCCGCCATCAGCTGATGGAGGCTGGCTTTTGCTCCTCCACCCCGCCACCAGCTGCTGGAGGCTGGCTTTTGCTCCTCCACCCCGCCATCAGCTGCTGGAGGCTTCTGTTCCTCCACCCCGCCATCAGCAGCTGGAGGCTGGCTGCTGGAGACTGGCTGCTGCTCCTCCACCCCGCCATCACCAGCTGGAGGCTGGCTGCAGCTCCTGCACCCCACCATCAGCTGCTGGAGGCTGCCTGGAGCTCCTGCACCCCGCCATCAGCTGCTGGAGGCTTCTGTTCCTCCACCCCGCCATCAGCAGCTGGAGGCTGGCTGCTGGAGGCTGGCTGCTGCTCCTCCACCCCGCCATCACCAGCTGGAGGCTGGCTGCAGCTCCTGCGCCCCGCCATCAGCTGCTGGAGGCTGCCTGCAGCTCCTGCACCCCGCCATCAGCTGCTGGAGGCTGGCTGCTGCTCCTCCACCCCACCGTTACCTGCTGGAGGCTGGCTGCAGCTCCTCCACCCCGCCATCAGCTGCTGGAGGCTGCCTGCAGCTCCTGCACCCCGCCATCAGCTGCTGGAGGCTGGCTGCAGCTCTTCCACCCCGCCATCAGCTGCTGGAGGCTGGCTTCTGCTCCTCCACCCCGCCACCAGCTGCTGGAGGCTGCCTGGAGCTCCTGCACCCCGCCATCAGCTGCTGGAGGCTTCTGTTCCTCCACCCCGCCATCAGCAGCTGGAGGCTGGCTGCTGGAGGCTGGCTGCTGCTCCTCCACCCCACCATGACCTGCTGGAGGCTGGCTGCAGCTCCTGCACCCCGCCATCAGCTGCTGGAGGCTTCTGTTCCTCCACCCCGCCATCAGCAGCTGGAGGCTGGCTGATGGAGGCTGGCTGCTGCTCCTCCACCCCGCCATCACCAGCTGGAGGCTGGCTGCAGCTCCTGCACCCCGCCATCAGCTGCTGGAGGCTGCCTGGATCTCCTGCACCCCGCCATCAGCTGCTGGAGGCTTCTGTTCCTCCACCCCGCCATCAGCAGCTGGAGGCTGGCTGCTGGAGACTGGCTGCTGCTCCTCCACCCCGCCATCACCAGCTGGAGGCTGGCTGCAGCTCCTGCACCCCACCATCAGCTGCTGGAGGCTGCCTGGAGCTCCTGCACCCCGCCATCAGCTGCTGGAGGCTTCTGTTCCTCCACCCCGCCATCAGCAGCTGGAGGCTGGCTGCTGGAGGCTGGCTGCTGCTCCTCCACCCCGCCATCACCAGCTGGAGGCTGGCTGCAGCTCCTGCACCCCGCCATCAGCTGCTGGAGGCTGCCTGCAGCTCCTGCACCCCGCCATCAGCTGCTGGAGGCTGGCTGCTGCTCCTCCACCCCACCGTTACCTGCTGGAGGCTGGCTGCAGCTCCTCCACCCCGCCATCAGCTGCTGGAGGCTGCCTGCAGCTCCTGCACCCCGCCATCAGCTGCTGGAGGCTGGCTGCAGCTCTTCCACCCCGCCATCAGCTGCTGGAGGCTGGCTTCTGCTCCTCCACCCCGCCACCAGCTGCTGGAGGCTGCCTGGAGCTCCTGCACCCCGCCATCAGCTGCTGGAGGCTTCTGTTCCTCCACCCCGCCATCAGCAGCTGGAGGCTGGCTGCTGGAGGCTGGCTGCTGCTCCTCCACCCCACCATGACCTGCTGGAGGCTGGCTGCAGCTCCTGCACCCCGCCATCAGCTGCTGGAGGCTGCCTGCAGCTCCTGCACCCCGCCATCAGCTGCTGGAGGCTTCTGTTCCTCCACCCCGCCATCAGCAGCTGGAGGCTGGCTGCTGGAGGCTGGCTGCTGCTCCTCCACCCCACCATGACCTGCTGGAGGCTGGCTGCAGCTCCTGCACCCCGCCATCAGCTGCTGGAGGCTGCCTGCAGCTCCTGCACCCTGCCATCAGCTGCTGGAGGCTTCTGTTCCTCCACCCCGCCATCAGCAGCTGGAGGCTGGCTGCTGGAGGCTGGCTGCTGCTCCTCCACCCCACCATGACCTGCTGGAGGCTGGCTGCAGCTCCTCCACCCCGCCATCAGCTGCTGGAGGCTGCCTGGAGCTCCTGCACCCCGCCATCAGCTGCTGGAGGCTTCTGTTCCTCCACCCCGCCATCAGCAGCTGGAGGCTGGCTGCTGGAGGCTGGCTGCTGCTCCTCCACCCCACCATGACCTGCTGGAGGCTGGCTGCAGCTCCTGCACCCCGCCATCAGCTGCTGGAGGCTGCCTGCAGCTCCTGCACCCTGCCATCAGCTGCTGTAGGCTGGCTGCAGCTCCTCCACCCCGCCATCAGCTGCTGGAGGCTTCTGTTCCTCCACCCCGCCATCAGCAGCTGGAGGCTGGCTGCTGGAGGCTGGCTGCTGCTCCTCCACCCCGCCATCACCAGCTGGAGGCTGGCTGCAGCTCCTGCACCCCGCCATCAGCTGCTGGAGGCTGGCTGCTGCTCCTCCACCCCACCGTTACCTGCTGGAGGCTGGCTGCAGCTCCTCCACCCTGCCATCAGCTGCTGGAGGCTGCCTGCAGCTCCTGCACCCCGCCATCAGCTGCTGGAGGCTGGCTTCTGCTCCTCCACCCCGCCACCAGCTGCTGGAGGCTGGCTGCTGCTCCTGCACCCCGCCCATCAGCTGCTGGAGGCTTCTGTTCCTCCACCCCGCCATCAGCAGCTGGAGGCTGGCTGCTGGAGGCTGGCTGCTGCTCCTCCACCCCGCCATCACCAGGCTGGCTGCAGCTCCTGCACCCCGCCATCAGCTGCTGGAGGCTGCCTGGAGCTCCTGCACCCCGCGATCAGCTGCTGGAGGCTTCTCTTCCTCCACCCCGCCATCAGCAGCTGGAGGCTGGCTGCTGGAGGCTGGCTGCTGCTCCTCCACCCCGCCATCACCAGCTGGAGGCTGGCTGCAGCTCCTGCACCCCGCCATCAGCTGCTGGAAGCTGCCTGCAGCTCCTGCACCCCGCCATCAGCTGCTGGAGGCTGGCTGCTGCTCCTGCACCCCGCCATCAGCTGCTGGAGGCTGGCTGCAGCTCCTGCACCCCGCCATCAGCTGCTGGAGGCTGCCTGGAGCTCCTGCACCCCGCCATCAGCTGCTGGAGGCTTCTGTTCCTCCACCCCGCCATCAGCAGCTGGAGGCTGGCTGCTGGAGGCTGGCTGCTGCTCCTCCACCCCGCCATCACCAGCTGGAGGCTGGCTGCAACTCCTGCACCCCGCCATCAGCTGCTGGAGGCTGCCTGGAGCTCCTGCACCCCGCCATCAGCTGCTGGAGGCTGGCTGCTGCTCCTGCCACCCGCCATCAGCTGCTGGAGGCTGGCTGCTGCTCCTCCACCCCACCATGACCTGCTGGAGGCTGGCTGCAGCTCCTCCACCCCGCCATCAGCTGCTGGAGGCTGCCTGCAGCTCCTGCACCCCGCCATCAGCTGCTGGAGGCTGCCTGCAGCTCCTGCACCCCGCCATCAGCTGCTGGAGGCTGGCTGCAGCTCCTCCACCCCGCCATCAGCTGCTGGAGGCTGGCTTCTGCTCCTCCACCCCGCCACCAGCTGCTTGAGGCTGGCTGCTGCTCCTGCACCCCGCCATCAGCTGCTGGAGGCTGGCTGCAGCTCCTGCACCCCGCCATCAGCTGCTGGAGGCTGCCTGGAGCTCCTGCACCCCGCCATCAGCTGCTGGAGGCTTCTGTTCCTCCACCCCGCCATCAGCAGCTGGAGGCTGGCTGCTGGAGGCTGGCTGCTTCTCCTCCACCCCACCATGACCTGCTGGAGGCTGGCTGCAGCTCCTGCACCCCGCCATCAGCTGCTGGAGGCTGCCTGCAGCTCCTGCACCCCGCCATCAGCTGCTGGAGGCTGCCTGCAGCTCCTGCACCCCGCCATCAGCTGCTGGAGGCTGGCTGCAGCTCCTCCACCCCGCCATCAGCTGCTGGAGGCTGGCTTCTGCTCCTCCACCCCGCCACCAGCTGCTTGAGGCTGGCTGCTGCTCCTGCACCCCGCCATCAGCTGCTGGAGGCTGGCTGCAGCTCCTGCACCCCGCCATCAGCTGCTGGAGGCTGGCTGCTGCTCCTCCACCCCGCCATCACCAGCTGGAGGCTGGCTGCAGCTCCTGCACCCCGCCA
The DNA here is from genome assembly GCF_043380555.1 of Nothobranchius furzeri. Taxonomy (NCBI): domain Eukaryota; kingdom Metazoa; phylum Chordata; class Actinopteri; order Cyprinodontiformes; family Nothobranchiidae; genus Nothobranchius; species Nothobranchius furzeri. Next base: position 549,959 of record NW_027223040.1, read on the forward strand.
TCACCATCTGGAGGCTGGCTGCAGCTCCTGCACCCCGCCATCAGCTGCTGGAGGCTGGCTGCAGCTCCTGCACCCCGCCATCAGCTGCTGGAGGCTGCCTGGAGCTCCTGCATCCCGCCATCAGCTGCTGGAGGCTTCTGTTCCTCCACCCCGCCATCAGCAGCTGGAGGCTGGCTGCTGGAGGCTGGCTGCTGCTCCTCCACCCCGCCATCACCAGCTGGAGGCTGGCTGCAGCTCCTGCACCCCGCCATCAGCTGCTGGAGGCTGCCTGCAGCTCCTGCACCCCGCCATCAGCTGCTGGAGGCTGGCTGCTGCTCCTGCACAACGCCATCAGCTGCTGGAGGCTGGCTGCTGCTCCTCCACCACACCATGACCTGCTGGAGGCTGGCTGCAGCTCCTGCACCCCGCCATCAGCTGCTGGAGGCTGCCTGCAGCTCCTGCACCCCACCATCAGCTGCTGGAGGCTGCCTGCAGCTCCTGCACCCCGCCATCAGCTGCTGGAGGCTGGCTGCAGCTCCTCCACCCCGCCATCAGCTGCTGGAGGCTGGCTTCTGCTCCTCCACCCCGCCACCAGCTGCTGGAGGCTGGCTGCTGCTCCTGCACCCCACCATCAGCTTCTGGAGGCTTCTGTTCCTCCACCCCGCCATCAGCAGCTGGAGGCTGGCTGCTGGAGGCTGGTTGCTGCTCCTCCACCACGCCATCACCAGCTGGAGGCTGGCTGCAGCTCCTGCACCCCGCCATCAGCTGCTGGAGGCTGGCTGCTGCTCCTGCACCCCGCCATCAGCTGCTGGAGGCAGGCTGCTGCTCCTCCACCCCAACATGACCTGCTGGAGGCTGGCTGCAGCTCCTCCATCCCGCCATCAGCTGCTGGAGACTTCCTGCAGCTCCTGCACCCCGCCATCAGCTGCTGGAGGCTGGCTGCTGCTCCTGCACCCCGCCATCACCAGCTGGAGGCTGGCTGCAGCTCCTGCACCCCGCCATCAGCTGCTGGAGGCTGCCTGCAGCTCCTGCACCCCGCCATCAGCTGCTGGAGGCTGGCTGCTGCTCCTGCACCCTGCCATCAGCTGCTGGAGGCTGGCTGCTGCTCCTCCACCCCACCATGACCTGCTGGAGGCTGGCTGCAGCTCCTCCACCCCGCCATCAGCTGCTGGAGGCTGCCTGCAGCTCCTGCACCCCGCCATCAGTTGCTGGAGGCTGCCTGCAGCTCCTGCAACCGCCATCAGCTGCTGGAGGCTGGCTGCAGCTCCTCCACCCCGCCATCAGCTGCTGGAGGCTGGCTTCTGCTCCTCCACCCCGCCACCAGCTGCTGGAGGCTGGCTGCTGCTCCTGCACCCCGCCCATCAGCTGCTGGAGACTTCTGTTCCTCCACCCCGCCATCACCAGCTGGAGCCTGGCTGCAGCTCCTGCACCCCGCCATCAGCTGCTGGAGGCTGCCTGGAGCTCCTGCAGCCCGCCATCAGCTGCTGGAGGCTTCTGTTCCTCCACCCCGCCATCAGCAGCTGGAGGCTGGCTGCTGGAGGCTGGCTGCTGCTCCTCCACCCCGCCATCACCAGCTGGAGGCTGGCTGCAGCTCCTGCACCCCGCCATCAGCTGCTGGAGGCTGGCTGCTGCTCCTGCACCCCGCCATCAGCTGCTGGAGGCTGGCTGCTGCTCCTCCACCCCACCATGACCTGTTGAGGGTGGCTGAAGCTCCTCCACCCCGCCATCAGCTGCTGGAGGCTGCCTGCAGCTCCTGCACCCCGCCATCAGCTGCTGGAGGCTGCCTGCAGCTCCTGCACCCCGCCATCAGCTGCTGGAGGCTGGCTGCAGCTCCTCCACCCCGCCATCAGCTGATGGAGGCTGGCTTTTGCTCCTCCACCCCGCCACCAGCTGCTGGAGGCTGGCTTTTGCTCCTCCACCCCGCCATCAGCTGCTGGAGGCTTCTGTTCCTCCACCCCGCCATCAGCAGCTGGAGGCTGGCTGCTGGAGACTGGCTGCTGCTCCTCCACCCCGCCATCACCAGCTGGAGGCTGGCTGCAGCTCCTGCACCCCACCATCAGCTGCTGGAGGCTGCCTGGAGCTCCTGCACCCCGCCATCAGCTGCTGGAGGCTTCTGTTCCTCCACCCCGCCATCAGCAGCTGGAGGCTGGCTGCTGGAGGCTGGCTGCTGCTCCTGCACCCCGCCATCAGCTGCTGGAGGCTGCCTGCAGCTCCTGCACCCCGCCATCAGCTGCTGGAGGCTGGCTGCAGCTCCTCCACCCCGCCATCAGCTGCTGGAGGCTGGCTTCTGCTCCTCCACCCCGCCACCAGCTGCTGGAGGCTGGCTGCTGCTCCTGCACCCCGCCCATCAGCTGCTGGAGGCTTCTGTTCCTCCACCCCGCCATCAGCAGCTGGAGGCTGGCTGCTGGAGGCTGGCTGCTGCTCCTCCACCCCGCCATCACCAGCTGGAGCCTGGCTGCAGCTCCTGCACCCCGCCATCAGCTGCTGGAGGCTGCCTGGAGCTCCTGCAGCCCGCCATCAGCTGCTGGAGGCTTCTGTTCCTCCACCCCGCCATCAGCAGCTGGAGGCTGGCTGCTGGAGGCTGGCTGCTGCTCCTCCACCCCGCCATCACCAGCTGGAGGCTGGCTGCAGCTCCTGCACCCCGCCATCAGCTGCTGGAGGCTGGCTGCTGCTCCTGCACCCCGCTATCAGCTGTTGGAGGCTGGCTGCTGCTCCTCCACCCCACCATGACCTGTTGAGGGTGGCTGAAGCTCCTCCACCCCGCCATCAGCTGCTGGAGGCTGCCTGCAGCTCCTGCACCCCGCCATCAGCTGCTGGAGGCTGCCTGCAGCTCCTGCACCCCGCCATCAGCTGCTGGAGGCTGGCTGCAGCTCCTCCACCCCGCCATCAGCTGATGGAGGCTGGCTTTTGCTCCTCCACCCCGCCACCAGCTGCTGGAGGCTGGCTTTTGCTCCTCCACCCCGCCATCAGCTGCTGGAGGCTTCTGTTCCTCCACCCCGCCATCAGCAGCTGGAGGCTGGCTGCTGGAGACTGGCTGCTGCTCCTCCACCCCGCCATCACCAGCTGGAGGCTGGCTGCAGCTCCTGCACCCCACCATCAGCTGCTGGAGGCTGCCTGGAGCTCCTGCACCCCGCCATCAGCTGCTGGAGGCTTCTGTTCCTCCACCCCGCCATCAGCAGCTGGAGGCTGGCTGCTGGAGGCTGGCTGCTGCTCCTCCACCCCGCCATCACCAGCTGGAGGCTGGCTGCAGCTCCTGCACCCCGCCATCAGCTGCTGGAGGCTGCCTGCAGCTCCTGCACCCCGCCATCAGCTGCTGGAGGCTGGCTGCTGCTCCTGCACCCCGCCATCAGCTGCTGGAGGCTGGCTGCTGCTCCTCCACCCCACCATGACCTGCTGGAGGCTGGCTGCAGCTCCTCCACCCCGCCATCAGCTGCTGGAGGCTGCCTGCAGCTCCTGCACCCCGCCATCAGCTGCTGGAGGGTGGCTGCAGCTCCTCCACCCCGCCATCAGCTGCTGGAGGCTGGCTTCTGCTCCTCCACCCCGCCACCAGCTGCTGGAGGCTGGCTGCTGCTCCTGCAACCCGCCATCAGCTGCGGGAGGCTTCTGTTCCTCCACCCCGCCATCAGCAGCTGGAGGCTGGCTGCTGGAGGCTGGCTGCTGCCTCTCCACCCCGCCATCACCAGCTGGAGGCTGGCTGCAGCTCCTGCACCCTGCCATCAGCTGCTGTAGGCTGGCTGCAGCTCCTCCACCCCGCCATCAGCTGCTGGAGGCTTCTGTTCCTCCACCCCGCCATCAGCAGCTGGAGGCTGGCTGCTGGAGGCTGGCTGCTGCTCCTCCACCCCGCCATCACCAGCTGGAGGCTGGCTGCAGCTCCTGCACCCCGCCATCAGCTGCTGGAGGCTGCCTGCAGCTCCTGCACCCCGCCATCAGCTGCTGGAGGCTGGCTGCTGCTCCTCCACCCCACCGTTACCTGCTGGAGGCTGGCTGCAGCTCCTCCACCCTGCCATCAGCTGCTGGAGGCTGCCTGCAGCTCCTGCACCCCGCCATCAGCTGCTGGAGGCTGGCTTCTGCTCCTCCACCCCGCCACCAGCTGCTGGAGGCTGGCTGCTGCTCCTGCACCCCGCCCATCAGCTGCTGGAGGCTTCTGTTCCTCCACCCCGCCATCAGCAGCTGGAGGCTGGCTGCTGGAGGCTGGCTGCTGCTCCTCCACCCCGCCATCACCAGCTGGAGGCTGGCTGCAGCTCCTGCACCCCGCCATCAGCTGCTGGAGGCTGCCTGGAGCTCCTGCACCCCGCGATCAGCTGCTGGAGGCTTCTCTTCCTCCACCCCGCCATCAGCAGCTGGAGGCTGGCTGCTGGAGGCTGGCTGCTGCTCCTCCACCCCGCCATCACCAGCTGGAGGCTGGCTGCAGCTCCTGCACCCCGCCATCAGCTGCTGGAAGCTGCCTGCAGCTCCTGCACCCCGCCATCAGCTGCTGGAGGCTGGCTGCTGCTCCTGCACCCCGCCATCAGCTGCTGGAGGCTGGCTGCAGCTCCTGCACCCCGCCATCAGCTGCTGGAGGCTGCCTGGAGCTCCTGCACCCCGCCATCAGCTGCTGGAGGCTTCTGTTCCTCCACCCCGCCATCAGCAGCTGGAGGCTGGCTGCTGGAGGCTGGCTGCTGCTCCTCCACCCCGCCATCACCAGCTGGAGGCTGGCTGCAACTCCTGCACCCCGCCATCAGCTGCTGGAGGCTGCCTGGAGCTCCTGCACCCCGCCATCAGCTGCTGGAGGCTGGCTGCTGCTCCTGCCACCCGCCATCAGCTGCTGGAGGCTGGCTGCTGCTCCTCCACCCCACCATGACCTGCTGGAGGCTGGCTGCAGCTCCTCCACCCCGCCATCAGCTGCTGGAGGCTGCCTGCAGCTCCTGCACCCCGCCATCAGCTGCTGGAGGCTGCCTGCAGCTCCTGCACCCCGCCATCAGCTGCTGGAGGCTGGCTGCAGCTCCTCCACCCCGCCATCAGCTGCTGGAGGCTGGCTTCTGCTCCTCCACCCCGCCACCAGCTGCTTGAGGCTGGCTGCTGCTCCTGCACCCCGCCATCAGCTGCTGGAGGCTGGCTGCAGCTCCTGCACCCCGCCATCAGCTGCTGGAGGCTGCCTGGAGCTCCTGCACCCCGCCATCAGCTGCTGGAGGCTTCTGTTCCTCCACCCCGCCATCAGCAGCTGGAGGCTGGCTGCTGGAGGCTGGCTGCTTCTCCTCCACCCCACCATGACCTGCTGGAGGCTGGCTGCAGCTCCTGCACCCCGCCATCAGCTGCTGGAGGCTGCCTGCAGCTCCTGCACCCTGCCATCAGCTGCTGGAGGCTGGCTGCAGCTCCTCCACCCCGCCATCAGCTGCTGGAGGCTTCTGTTCCTCCACCCCGCCATCAGCAGCTGGAGGCTGGCTGCTGGAGGCTGGCTGCTGCTCCTCCACCCCGCCATCACCAGCTGGAGGCTGGCTGCAGCTCCTGCACCCCGCCATCACCATCTGGAGGCTGGCTGCAGCTCCTGCACCCCGCCATCAGCTGCTGGAGGCTGGCTGCAGCTCCTGCACCCCGCCATCAGCTGCTGGAGGCTGCCTGGAGCTCCTGCATCCCGCCATCAGCTGCTGGAGGCTTCTGTTCCTCCACCCCGCCATCAGCAGCTGGAGGCTGGCTGCTGGAGGCTGGCTGCTGCTCCTCCACCCTGCCATCACCAGCTGGAGGCTGGCTGCAGCTCCTGCACCCCGCCATCAGCTGCTGGAGGCTGCCTGCAGCTCCTGCACCCCGCCATCAGCTGCTGGAGGCTGGCTGCTGCTCCTCCACCACACCATGACCTGCTGGAGGCTGGCTGCAGCTCCTGCACCCCGCCATCAGCTGCTGGAGGCTGCCTGCAGCTCCTGCACCCCACCATCAGCTGCTGGAGGCTGCCTGCAGCTCCTGCACCCCGCCATCAGCTGCTGGAGGCTGGCTTCTGCTCCTCCACCCCGCCACCAGCTGCTGGAGGCTGGCTGCTGCTCCTGCACCCCACCATCAGCTTCTGGAGGCTTCTGTTCCTCCACCTCGCCATCAGCAGCTGGAGGCTGGCTGCTGGAGGCTGGTTGCTGCTCCTCCACCCCGCCATCACCAGCTGGAGGCTGGCTGCAGCTCCTGCACCCCGCCATCAGCTGCTGGAGGCTGGCTGCTGCTCCTGCACCCCGCCATCAGCTGCTGGAGGCAGGCTGCTGCTCCTCCACCCCAACATGACCTGCTGGAGGCTGGCTGCAGCTCCTCCATCCCGCCATCAGCTGCTGGAGACTTCCTGCAGCTCCTGCACCCCGCCATCAGCTGCTGGAGGCTGGCTGCTGCTCCTGCACCCCGCCATCACCAGCTGGAGGCTGGCTGCAGCTCCTGCACCCCGCCATCAGCTGCTGGAGGCTGCCTGCAGCTCCTGCACCCCGCCATCAGCTGCTGGAGGCTGGCTGCTGCTCCTGCACCCTGCCATCAGCTGCTGGAGGCTGGCTGCTGCTCCTCCACCCCACCATGACCTGCTGGAGGCTGGCTGCAGCTCCTCCACCCCGCCATCAGCTGATGGAGGCTGCCTGCAGCTCCTGCACCCCGCCATCAGCTGCTGGAGGCTGCCTGCAGCTCCTGCACCCCGCCATCAGCTGCTGGAGGCTGGCTGCATCTCCTCCACCCCGCCATCAGCTGCTGGAGGCTGGCTTCTGCTCCTCCACCCCGCCACCAGCTGCTGGAGGCTGGCTGCTGCTCCTGCACCCCGCCCATCAGCTGCTGGAGGCTTCTGTTCCTCCACCCCGCCATCAGCAGCTGGAGGCTGGCTGTTGGAGGCTGGCTGCTGCTCCTCCACCCCGCCATCACCAGCTGGAGCCTGGCTGCAGCTCCTGCACCCCGCCATCAGCTGCTGGAGGCTGCCTGGAGCTCCTGCAGCCCGCCATCAGCTGCTGGAGGCTTCTGTTCCTCCACCCCGCCATCAGCAGCTGGAGGCTGGCTGCTGCTCCTCCACCCCGCCATCACCAGCTGGAGGCTGGCTGCAGCTCCTGCACCCCGCCATCAGCTGCTGGAGGCTGGCTGCTGCTCCTGCACCCCGCCGTCAGCTGCTGGAGGCTGGCTGCTGCTCCTCCACCCCACCATGACCTGTTGAGGGTGGCTGAAGCTCCTCCACCCCGCCATCAGCTGCTGGAGGCTGCCTGCAGCTCCTGCACCCCGCCATCAGCTGCTGGAGGCTGGCTGCAGCTCCTCCACCCCGCCATCAGCTGATGGAGGCTGGCTTTTGCTCCTCCACCCCGCCACCAGCTGCTGGAGGCTGGCTTTTTCTCCTCCACCCCGCCATCAGCTGCTGGAGGCTTCTGTTCCTCCACCCCGCCATCAGCAGCTGGAGGCTGGCTGCTGGAGACTGGCTGCTGCTCCTCCACCCCGCCATCACCAGCTGGAGGCTGGCTGCAGCTCCTGCACCCCACCATCAGCTGCTGGAGATTGCCTGCAGCTCCTGCACCCCGCCATCAGCTGCTGGAGGCTGGCTGCAGCTCCTCCACCCCGCCATCAGCTGCTGGAGGCTGGCTTCTGCTCCTCCACCCCGCCACCAGCTGCTGGAGGCTGGCTGCTGCTCCTGCACCCCGCCATCAGCTGCTGGAGGCTGCCAGCAGCTCCTGCACCCCGCCATCAGCTGCTGGAGGCTGGCTGCTGCTCCTGCACCCGACCATCAGCTGCTGGAGGCTGGCTGCTGCTCCTCCACCCCACCATGACCTGCTGGAGGCTGGCTGCAGCACCTCCACCCCGCCATCAGCTGCTTTAGGCTGCCTGCAGCTCCTGCACCCCACCATCAGCTGCTGGAGGCTGCCTGCAGCTCCTGCACCCCGCCATCAGCTGCTGGAGGCTGGCTGCAGCTCCTCCACCCCGCCATCAGCTGCTGGAGGATGGCTTCTGCTCCTCCACCCCGCCACCAGCTGCTGGAGGCTTCTGTTCCTCCACCCCGCCATCAGCAGCTGGAGGCTGGCTGATGGAGGCTGGCTGCTGCTCCTCCACCCCGCCATCACCAGCTGGAGGCTGGCTGCAGCTCCTGCACCCCGCCATCAGCTGCTGGAGGCTGCCTGGATCTCCTGCACCCCGCCATCAAATGCTGGAGGCTTCTGTTCCTCCACCCCGCCATCAGCAGCTGGAGGCTGGCTGCTGGAGGCTGGCTGCTGCTCCTCCACCCCGCCATCACAAGCTGGAGGCTGGCTGCAGCTCCTGCACCCCGCCATCAGCTGCTGGAGGCTGCCTGGAGCTCCTGCGCCCCACCATCAGCTGCTGGAGGCTGGCTGCTGCTCCTGCACCCCGCCATCAGCTGCTGGAGGCTGGCTGCTGCTCCTCCACCCCACCATGACCTGCTGGAGGCTGGCTGCAGCTCCTCCACCCCGCCATCAGATGCTGGAGGCTGCCTGCAGCTCCTGCACCCCACCATCAGCTGCTGGAGGCTGGCTGCAGCTCCTCCACCCGCCATCAGCTGCTGGAGGCTGGCTTCTGCTCCTCCACCCCGCCACCAGCTGCTTGAGGCTGGCTGCTGCTCCTGCACCCCGCCATCAGCTGCTGGAGGCTTCTGTTCCTCCACCCCGCCATCAGCAGCTGGAGGCTGGCTGCTGGAGGCTGGCTGCTGCTCCTCCACCCCGCCATCAGCAGCTGGAGGCTGGCTGCAGCTCCTGCACCCCGCCATCAGCTGCTGGAGGCTGCCTGGAGCTCCTGCACCCCGCCATCAGCTGCTGGAGGCTTCTGTTCCTCCACCCCGCCATCAGCAGCTGGAGGCTGGCTGCTGGAGGCTGGCTGCTGCTCCTCCACCCCGCCATCACCAGCTGGAGGCTGGCTGCAGCTCCTGCACCCCGCCATCAGCTGCTGGAGGCTGCCTGCAGCTCCTGCACCCCGCCATCAGCTGCTGGAGGCTGGCTGCTGCTCCTGCACCCCGCCATCAGCTGCTGGAGGCTGGCTGCTGCTCCTCCACCCCACCATGACCTGCTGGAGGCTGGCTGCAGCTCCTCCACCCCGCCATCAGCTGCTGGAGGCTGCCTGCAGCTCCTGCACCCCGCCATCAGCTGCTGGAGGCTGCCTGCAGCTCCTGCACCCCGCCATCAGCTGCTGGACGCTGGCTGCAGCTCCTCCACCCCGCCATCAGCTGCTGGAGGCTGGCTTTTGCTCCTCCACCCCGCCATCAGCTGCTGGAGGCTGGCTGCTGGAGGCTGGCTGCTGCTCCTCCACCCCGCCATCACCAGCTGGAGGCTGGCTGCAGCTCCTGCACCCCGCCATCAGCTGCTGGAGGCTGGCTGCTGCTCCTGCACCCCGCCATCAGCTGCTGGAGGCTGGCTGCTGCTCCTGCACCCCGCCATCAGCTGCTGGCGGCTGGCTGCTGCTCCTCCACCCCACCATGACCTGTTGAGGGTGGCTGAAGCTCCTCCACCCCGCCATCAGCTGCTGGAGGCTGCCTGCAGCTCCTGCACCCCGCCATCAGCTGCTGGAGGCTGCCTGCAGCTCCTGCACCCCGCCATCAGCTGCTGGAGGCTGCCTGCAGCTCCTGCACCCCGCCATCAGCTGCTGGAGGCTGGCTGCAGCTCCTCCACCCCGCCATCAGCTGATGGAGGCTGGCTTTTGCTCCTCCACCCCGCCACCAGCTGCTGGAGGCTGGCTTTTGCTCCTCCACCCCGCCATCAGCTGCTGGAGGCTTCTGTTCCTCCACCCCGCCATCAGCAGCTGGAGGCTGGCTGCTGGAGACTGGCTGCTGCTCCTCCACCCCGCCATCACCAGCTGGAGGCTGGCTGCAGCTCCTGCACCCCACCATCAGCTGCTGGAGGCTGCCTGGAGCTCCTGCACCCCGCCATCAGCTGCTGGAGGCTTCTGTTCCTCCACCCCGCCATCAGCAGCTGGAGGCTGGCTGCTGGAGGCTGGCTGCTGCTCCTGCACCCCGCCATCAGCTGCTGGAGGCTGCCTGCAGCTCCTGCACCCCGCCATCAGCTGCTGGAGGCTGGCTGCAGCTCCTCCACCCCGCCATCAGCTGCTGGAGGCTGGCTTCTGCTCCTCCACCCCGCCACCAGCTGCTGGAGGCTGGCTGCTGCTCCTGCACCCCGCCCATCAGCTGCTGGAGGCTTCTGTTCCTCCACCCCGCCATCAGCAGCTGGAGGCTGGCTGCTGGAGGCTGGCTGCTGCTCCTCCACCCCGCCATCACCAGCTGGAGCCTGGCTGCAGCTCCTGCACCCCGCCATCAGCTGCTGGAGGCTGCCTGGAGCTCCTGCAGCCCGCCATCAGCTGCTGGAGGCTTCTGTTCCTCCACCCCGCCATCAGCAGCTGGAGGCTGGCTGCTGGAGGCTGGCTGCTGCTCCTCCACCCCGCCATCACCAGCTGGAGGCTGGCTGCAGCTCCTGCACCCCGCCATCAGCTGCTGGAGGCTGGCTGCTGCTCCTGCACCCCGCTATCAGCTGCTGGAGGCTGGCTGCTGCTCCTCCACCCCACCATGACCTGTTGAGGGTGGCTGAAGCTCCTCCACCCCGCCATCAGCTGCTGGAGGCTGCCTGCAGCTCCTGCACCCCGCCATCAGCTGCTGGAGGCTGCCTGCAGCTCCTGCACCCCGCCATCAGCTGCTGGAGGCTGGCTGCAGCTCCTCCACCCCGCCATCAGCTGATGGAGGCTGGCTTTTGCTCCTCCACCCCGCCACCAGCTGCTGGAGGCTGGCTTTTGCTCCTCCACCCCGCCATCAGCTGCTGGAGGCTTCTGTTCCTCCACCCCGCCATCAGCAGCTGGAGGCTGGCTGCTGGAGACTGGCTGCTGCTCCTCCACCCCGCCATCACCAGCTGGAGGCTGGCTGCAGCTCCTGCACCCCACCATCAGCTGCTGGAGGCTGCCTGGAGCTCCTGCACCCCGCCATCAGCTGCTGGAGGCTTCTGTTCCTCCACCCCGCCATCAGCAGCTGGAGGCTCGCTGCTGGAGGCTGGCTGCTGCTCCTCCACCCCGCCATCACCAGCTGGAGGCTGGCTGCAGCTCCTGCACCCCGCCATCAGCTGCTGGAGGCTGCCTGCAGCTCCTGCACCCCGCCATCAGCTGCTGGAGGCTGGCTGCTGCTCCTGCACCCCGCCATCAGCTGCTGGAGGCTGGCTGCTGCTCCTCCACCCCACCATGACCTGCTGGAGGCTGGCTGCAGCTCCTCCACCCCGCCATCAGCTGCTGGAGGCTGCCTGCAGCTCCTGCACCCCGCCATCAGCTGCTGGAGGGTGGCTGCAGCTCCTCCACCCCGCCATCAGCTGCTGGAGGCTGGCTTCTGCTCCTCCACCCCGCCACCAGCTGCTGGAGGCTGGCTGCTGCTCCTGCAACCCGCCATCAGCTGCGGGAGGCTTCTGTTCCTCCACCCCGCCATCAGCAGCTGGAGGCTGGCTGCTGGAGGCTGGCTGCTGCCTCTCCACCCCGCCATCACCAGCTGGAGGCTGGCTGCAGCTCCTGCACCCCGCCATCAGCTGCTGGAGGCTGCCTGGAGCTCCTGCACCCCGCCATCAGCTGCTGGAGGCTTCTGTTCCTCAACCCCGCCATCAGCAGCTGGAGGCTGGCTGCTGCTCCTGCACCCCGCCATCAGCTGCTGGAGGCTGCCTGCAGCTCCTGCACCCCGCCATCAGCTGCTGGAGGCTGGCTGCTGCTCCTGCACCCCGCCATCAGCTGCTGGAGGCTGGCTGCTGCTCCTCCACCCCACCATGACCTGCTGGAGGCTGGCTGCAGCTCCTCCACCCCGCCATCAGCTGCTGGAGGCTGCCTGCAGCTCCTGCACCCCGCCATCAGCTGCTGGAGGGTGGCTGCAGCTCCTCCACCCCGCCATCAGCTGCTGGAGGCTGGCTTCTGCTCCTCCACCCCGCCACCAGCTGCTGGAGGCTGGCTGCTGCTCCTGCAACCCGCCATCAGCTGCGGGAGGCTTCTGTTCCTCCACCCCGCCATCAGCAGCTGGAGGCTGGCTGCTGGAGGCTGGCTGCTGCCTCTCCACCCCGCCATCACCAGCTGGAGGCTGGCTGCAGCTCCTGCACCCCGCCATCAGCTGCTGGAGGCTGCCTGGAGCTCCTGCACCCCGCCATCAGCTGCTGGAGGCTTCTGTTCCTCAACCCCGCCATCAGCAGCTGGAGGCTGGCTGCTGGAGGCTGGCTGCTGCTCCTCCACTCCGCCATCACCAGCTCTAGGCTGGCTGCAGCTCCTGCACCCCGCCATCAGCTGCTGGAGGCTGGCTGCTGCTCCTCCAACCCACCATGACCTGCTGGAGGCTGGCTTCAGCTCCTCCACCCCGCCATCAGCTGCTGGAGGCTGCCTGCAGCTCCTGCACCCCGCCATCAGCTGCTGGAGGCTGCCTGCAGCTCCTGCACCCCGCCATCAGCTGCTGGAGGCTGGCTGCAGCTCCTCCACCCCGCCATCAGCTGCTGGAGGCTGGCTTCTGCTCCTCCACCCCGCCACCAGCTGCTGGAGGCTGGCTGCTGCTCCTGCACCCCGCCATCAGCTGCTGGAGGCTGGCTGCTGCTCCTCCACCCCACCATGACCTGCTGGAGGCTGGCTGCAGCTCCTCCACCCCGCCATCAGCTGATGGAGGCTGGCTGCAGCTCCTGCACCCCGCCATCAGCTGCTGGAGGCTGCCTGCAGCTCCTGCACCCCGCCATCAGCTGCTGGAGGCTGCCTGCAGCTCCTGCACCCCGCCATCAGCTGCTGGAGGCTGCCTGCAGCTCCTGCACCCCGCCATCAGCTGCTGGAGGGTGGCTGCAGCTCGTCCACCCCGCCATCAGCTGCTGGAGGCTGGCTTCTGCTCCTCCACCCCGCCACCAGCTGCTGGAGGCTGGCTGCTGCTCCTGCAACCCGCCATCAGCTGCTGGAGGCTTCTGTTCCTCCACCCCGCCATCAGCAGCTGGAGGCTGGCTGCTGGAGGCTGGCTGCTGCCTCTCCACCCCGCCATCACCAGCTGGAGGCTGGCTGCAGCTCCTGCACCCCGCCATCAGCTGCTGGAGGCTGCCTGGAGCTCCTGCACCCCGCCATCAGCTGCTGGAGGCTTCTGTTCCTCAACCCCGCCATCAGCAGCTGGAGGCTGGCTGCTGGAGGCTGGCTGCTGCTCCTCCTCCACCCCGCCATCACCAGCTGGAGGCTGACTGCAGCTCCTGCACCCCGCCATCAGCTGCTGGAGGTTGGCTGCTGCTCCTGCACCCCGCCATCAGCTGCTGGAGGCTGGCTGCTGCTCCTCCAACCCACCATGACCTGCTGGTGGCTGGCTGCAGCTCCTCCACCCCGCCATCAGCTGCTGGAGGCTGCCTGCAGCTCCTGCACCCCGCCATCAGCTGCTGGAGGCTGCCTGTAGCTCCTGCACCCCGCCATCAGCTGCTGGAGGCTGGCTGCAGCTCCTCCACCCCGCCATCAGCTGCTGGAGGCTGGCTTCTGCTCCTCCACCCCGCCACCAGCTTCTGGAGGCTGGCTGCTGCTCCTGCACACCGCCATCAGCTGCTGGAGGCTTCTGTTCCTCCACCCCGCCATCAGCAGCTGGAGGCTGGCTGCTGGAGGCTGGCTGCTGCTCCTCCACCCCGCCATCACCAGCTGGAGGCTGGCTGCAGCTCCTGCACCCCGCCATCAGCTGCTGGAGGCTGGCTGCTGCTCCTGCACCCCGCCATCAGCTGCTGGAGGCTGGCTGCTGCTCCTCCACCCCACCATGACCTGCTGGAGGCTGGCTGCAGCTCCTCCACCCCGCCATCAGCTGATGGAGGCTGGCTGCAGCTCCTGCACCCCGCCATCAGCTGCTGGAGGCTGCCTGCAGCTCCTGCACCCCGCCATCAGCTGCTGGAGGCTGCCTGCAGCTCCTGCACCCCGCCATCAGCTGCTGGAGGCTGCCTGCAGCTCCTGCACCCCGCCATCAGCTGCTGGAGGGTGGCTGCAGCTCGTCCACCCCGCCATCAGCTGCTGGAGGCTGGCTTCTGCTCCTCCACCCCGCCACCAGCTGCTGGAGGCTGGCTGCTGCTCCTGCAACCCGCCATCAGCTGCTGGAGGCTTCTGTTCCTCCACCCCGCCATCAGCAGCTGGAGGCTGGCTGCTGGAGGCTGGCTGCTGCCTCTCCACCCCGCCATCACCAGCTGGAGGCTGGCTGCAGCTCCTGCACCCCGCCATCAGCTGCTGGAGGCTGCCTGGAGCTCCTGCACCCCGCCATCAGCTGCTGGAGGCTTCTGTTCCTCAACCCCGCCATCAGCAGCTGGAGGCTGGCTGCTGGAGGCTGGCTGCTGCTCCTCCTCCACCCCGCCATCACCAGCTGGAGGCTGACTGCAGCTCCTGCACCCCGCCATCAGCTGCTGGAGGTTGGCTGCTGCTCCTGCACCCCGCCATCAGCTGCTGGAGGCTGGCTGCTGCTCCTCCAACCCACCATGACCTGCTGGAGGCTGGCTGCAGCTCCTCCACCCCGCCATCAGCTGCTGGAGGCTGCCTGCAGCTCCTGCACCCCGCCATCAGCTGCTGGAGGCTGCCTGCAGCTCCTGCACCCCGCCATCAGCTGCTGGAGGCTGGCTGCAGCTCCTCCACCCCGCCATCAGCTGCTGGAGGCTGGCTTCTGCTCCTCCACCCCGCCACCAGCTGCTGGAGGCTGGCTGCTGCTCCTGCACCCCGCCATCAGCTGCTGGAGGCTTCTGTTCCTCCACCCCGCCATCAGCAGCTGGAGGCTGGCTGCTGGAGGATGGCTGCTGCTCCTCCACCCCACCATCACCAGCTGGAGGCTGGCTGCAGCTCCTGCACCCCGCCATCAGCTGCTGGAGGCTGGCTGCTGCTCCTGCACCCCGCCATCAGCTGCTGGAGGCTGGCTGCTGCTCCTCCACCCCGCCATCACCAGCTGGAGGCTGGCTGCAGCTCCTGCACCCCGCCATCAGCTGCTGGAGGCTGGCTGCTGCTCCTGCACCCCGCCATCAGCTGCTGGAGGCTGGCTGCTGCTCCTCCACCCCACCATGACCTGCTGGAGGCTGGCTGCAGCTCCTCCACCCCGCCATCAGCTGCTGGAGGCTGCCTGCAGCTCCTGCACCCCGCCATCAGCTGCTGGAGGCTGCCTGCAGCTCCTGCACCCCGCCATCAGATGCTGGAGGCTGGCTGCAGCTCCTCCACCCCGCCATCAGCTGCTGGAGGCTTCTGTTCCTCCACCCCGCCATCAGCAGCTGGAGGCTGGCTGCTGGAGGCTGGCTGCTGCTCCTCCACCCCGCCATCACCAGCTGGAGGCTGGCTGCAGCTCCTGCACTCCGCCATCAGCTGCTGGAGGCTGCCTGGAGCTCCTGCACCCCGCCATCAGCTGCTGGAGGCTTCTGTTCCTCCACCCCGCCATCAGCAGCTGGAGGCTGGCTGCTGGAGGCTGGCTGCTGCTCCTCCACTCCGCCATCACCAGCTGGAGGCTGGCTGCAGCTCCTGCACCCCACCATCAGCTGCTGGAGGCTGCCTGCAGCTCCTGCACCCCGCCATCAGCTGCTGGAGGCTGGCTGCTGCTCCTGCACCCCGCCATCAGCTGCTGGAGGCTGGCTGCTGCTCCTCCACCCCACCATGACCTGCTGGAGGCTGGCTGCAGCTCCTGCACCCCACCATCAGCTGCTGGAGGCTGCCTGCAGCTCCTGCACCCCACCATCAGCTGCTGGAGGCTGCCTGCAGCTCCTGCACCCCGCCATCAGCTGCTGGAGGCTGGCTGCAGCTCCTCCACCCCGCCATCAGCTGCTGGAAGCTGGCTGCAGCTCCTCCACCCCGCCACCAGCTGCTGGAAGCTGGCTGCTGCTCCTGCACCCCGCCATCAGCTGCTGGAGGCTTCTGTTCCTCCACCCCGCCATCAGCAGCTGGAGGCTGGCTGCTGGAGGCTGGCTGCTGCCTCTCCACCCCGCCATCACCAGCTGGAGGCTGGCTGCAGCTCCTGCACCCCGCCATCAGCTGCTGGAGGCTGCCTGGAGCTCCTGCACCCCGCCATCAGCTGCTGGAGGCTTCTGTTCCTCAACCCCGCCATCAGCAGCTGGAGGCTGGCTGCTGGAGGCTGGCTGCTGCTCCTCCACCCCGCCATCACCAGCTGGAGGCTGGCTGCAGCTCCTGCACCCCGCCATCAGCTGCTGGAGGCTCGCTGCTGCTCCTGCACCCCGCCATCAGCTGCTGGAGGCTGGCTGCTGCTCCTCCAACCCACCATGACCTGCTGGAGGCTGGCTGCAGCTCCTCCACCCCGCCATCAGCTGCTGGAGGCTGCCTGCAGCTCCTGCACCCCGCCATCAGCTGCTGGAGGCTGCCTGCAGCTCCTGCACCCCGCCATCAGCTGCTGGAGGCTGGCTGCAGCTCCTCCACCCCGCCATCAGCTGCTGGAGGCTGGCTTCTGCTCCTCCACCCCGCCACCAGCTGCTGGAGGCTGGCTGCAGCTCCTGCACCCCGCCATCAGCTGCTGGAGGCTGGCTGCTGCTCCTGCACCCCGCCATCAGCTGCTGGAGGCTGGCTGCTGCTCCTCCACCCCACCATGACCTGCTGGAGGCTGGCTGCAGCTCCTCCACCCCGCCATCAGCTGCTGGAGGCTGCCTGCAGCTCCTGCACCCCGCCATCAGCTGCTGGAGGCTGCCTGCAGCTCCTGCACCCCGCCATCAGCTGCTGGAGGCTGGCTGCAGCTCCTCCACCCCGCCATCAGCTGCTGGAGGCTTCTGTTCCTCCACCCCGCCATCAGCAGCTGGAGGCTGGCTGCTGGAGGCTGGCTGCTGCTCCTCCACCCCGCCATCACCAGCTGGAGGCTGGCTGCAGCTCCTGCACTCCGCCATCAGCTGCTGGAGGCTGCCTGGAGCTCCTGCACCCCGCCATCAGCTGCTGGAGGCTTCTGTTCCTCCACCCCGCCATCAGCAGCTGGAGGCTGGCTGCTGGAGGCTGGCTGCTGGAGGCTGGCTGCTGTTCCTCCACTCCGCCATCACCAGCTGGAGGCTGGCTGCAGCTCCTGCACCCCACCATCAGCTGCTGGAGGCTGCCTGCAGCTCCTGCACCCCGCCATCAGCTGCTGGAGGCTGGCTACTGCTCCTGCACCCCGCCATCAGCTGCTGGAGGCTGGCTGCTGCTCCTCCACCCCACCATGACCTGCTGGAGGCTGGCTGCAGCTCCTCCACCCCGCCGTCAGCTGCTGGAGGCTGCCTGCAGCTCCTGCACCCCGCCATCAGCTGCTGGAGGCTGCCTGCAGCTCCTGCACCCCGCCATCAGCTGCTGGAAGCTGGCTGCAGCTCCTCCACCCCGCCATCAGCTGCTGGAGGCTGGCTTCTGCTCCTCCACCCCGCCATCAGCTGCTGGAAGCTGGCTGCAGCTCCTCCACCACGCCACCAGCTGCTGGAGGCTGGCTGCTGCTCCTGCACCCCGCCATCAGCTGCTGGAGGCTTCTGTTCCTCCACCCCGCCATCAGCAGCTGGAGGCTGGCTGCTGGAGGCTGGCTGCTGTTCCTCCACCCCGCCATCACCAGCTGGAGGCTGGCTGCAGCTCCTGCACCCCGCCATCAGCTGCTGGAGGATGCCTGGAGCTCCTGCACCCCGCCATCAGCTGCTGGAGGCTTCTGTTCCTCCACCCCGCCATCAGCAGCTGGAGGCTGGCTGCTGGAGGCTGGCTGCTGCTCCTCCACCCCGCCATCACCAGCTGGAGGCTGGCTGCAGCTCCTGCACCCCGCCATCAGCTGCTGGAGGCTGGCTTCTGCTCCTCCACCCCGCCATCAGCTGCTGGAAGCTGGCTGCAGCTCCTCCACCCCGCCACCAGCTGCTGGAAGCTGGCTGCTGCTCCTGCACCCCGCCATCAGCTGCTGGAGGCTTCTGTTCCTCCACCCCGCCATCAGCAGCTGGAGGCTGGCTGCTGGAGGCTGGCTGCTGCCTCTCCACCCCGCCATCACCAGCTGGAGGCTGGCTGCAGCTCCTGCACCCCGCCATCAGCTGCTGGAGGCTGCCTGGAGCTCCTGCACCCCGCCATCAGCTGCTGGAGGCTTCTGTTCCTCAACCCCGCCATCAGCAGCTGGAGGCTGGCTGCTGGAGGCTGGCTGCTGCTCCTCCACCCCGCCATCACCAGCTGGAGGCTGGCTGCAGCTCCTGCACCCCGCCATCAGCTGCTGGAGGCTCGCTGCTGCTCCTGCACCCCGCCATCAGCTGCTGGAGGCTGGCTGCTGCTCCTCCAACCCACCATGACCTGCTGGAGGCTGGCTGCAGCTCCTCCACCCCGCCATCAGCTGCTGGAGGCTGCCTGCAGCTCCTGCACCCCGCCATCAGCTGCTGGAGGCTGCCTGCAGCTCCTGCACCCCGCCATCAGCTGCTGGAGGCTGGCTGCAGCTCCTCCACCCCGCCATCAGCTGCTGGAGGCTGGCTTCTGCTCCTCCACCCCGCCACCAGCTGCTGGAGGCTGGCTGCTGCTCCTGCACCCCGCCATCAGCTGCTGGAGGCTTCTGTTCCTCCACCCCGCCATCAGCAGCTGGAGGCTGGCTGCTGGAGGCTGGCTGCTGCTCCTCCACCCCGCCATCACCAGCTGGAGGCTGGCTGCAGCTCCTGCACCCCGCCATCAGCTGCTGGAGGCTGGCTGCTGCTCCTGCACCCCGCCATCAGCTGCTGGAGGCTGGCTGCTGCTCCTCCACCCCGCCATCACCAGCTGGAGGCTGGCTGCAGCTCCTGCACCCCGCCATCAGCTGCTGGAGGCTGGCTGCTGCTCCTGCACCCCGCCATCAGCTGCTGGAGGCTGGCTGCTGCTCCTCCACCCCACCATGACCTGCTGGAGGCTGGCTGCAGCTCCTCCACCCCGCCATCAGCTGCTGGAGGCTGCCTGCAGCTCCTGCACCCCGCCATCAGCTGCTGGAGGCTGCCTGCAGCTCCTGCACCCCGCCATCAGCTGCTGGAGGCTGGCTGCAGCTCCTCCACCCCGCCATCAGCTGCTGGAGGCTTCTGTTCCTCCACCCCGCCATCAGCAGCTGGAGGCTGGCTGCTGGAGGCTGGCTGCTGCTCCTCCACCCCGCCATCACCAGCTGGAGGCTGGCTGCAGCTCCTGCACTCCGCCATCAGCTGCTGGAGGCTGCCTGGAGCTCCTGCACCCCGCCATCAGCTGCTGGAGGCTTCTGTTCCTCCACCCCGCCATCAGCAGCTGGAGGCTGGCTGCTGGAGGCTGGCTGCTGCTCCTCCACTCCGCCATCACCAGCTGGAGGCTGGCTGCAGCTCCTGCACCCCACCATCAGCTGCTGGAGGCTGCCTGCAGCTCCTGCACCCCGCCATCAGCTGCTGGAGGCTGGCTGCTGCTCCTGCACCCCGCCATCAGCTGCTGGAGGCTGGCTGCTGCTCCTCCACCCCACCATGACCTGCTGGAGGCTGGCTGCAGCTCCTCCACCCCGCCATCAGCTGATGGAGGCTGCCTGCAGCTCCTGCACCCCGCCATCAGCTGCTGGAGGCTGCCTGCAGCTCCTGCACCCCGCCATCAGCTGCTGGAAGCTGGCTGCAGCTCCTCCACCCCGCCATCAGCTGCTGGAGGCTGGCTTCTGCTCCTCCACCCCGCCATCAGCTGCTGGAAGCTGGCTGCAGCTCCTCCACCACGCCACCAGCTGCTGGAGGCTGGCTGCTGCTCCTGCACCCCGCCATCAGCTGCTGGAGGCTTCTGTTCCTCCACCCCGCCATCAGCAGCTGGAGGCTGGCTGCTGGAGGCTGGCTGCTGTTCCTCCACCCCGCCATCACCAGCTGGAGGCTGGCTGCAGCTCCTGCACCCCGCCATCAGCTGCTGGAGGATGCCTGGAGCTCCTGCACCCCGCCATCAGCTGCTGGAGGCTTCTGTTCCTCCACCCCGCCATCAGCAGCTGGAGGCTGGCTGCTGGAGGCTGGCTGCTGCTCCTCCACCCCGCCATCACCAGCTGGAGGCTGGCTGCAGCTCCTGCACACCGCCATCAGCTGCTGGAGGCTGCCTGCAGCTCCTGCACCCCGCCATCAGCTGCTGGAGGCTGGCTGCTGCTCCTCCACCCCACCGTTACCTGCTGGAGGCTGGCTGCAGCTCCTCCACCCCGCCATCAGCTGCTGGAGGCTGCCTGCAGCTCCTGCACCCCGCCATCAGCTGCTGGAGGCTGGCTGCAGCTCTTCCACCCCGCCATCAGCTGCTGGAGGCTGGCTTCTGCTCCTCCACCCCGCCACCAGCTGCTGGAGGCTGCCTGGAGCTCCTGCACCCCGCCATCAGCTGCTGGAGGCTTCTGTTCCTCCACCCCGCCATCAGCAGCTGGAGGCTGGCTGCTGGAGGCTGGCTGCTGCTCCTCCACCCCACCATGACCTGCTGGAGGCTGGCTGCAGCTCCTGCACCCCGCCATCAGCTGCTGGAGGCTGCCTGCAGCTCCTGCACCCCGCCATCAGCTGCTGGAGGCTTCTGTTCCTCCACCCCGCCATCAGCAGCTGGAGGCTGGCTGCTGCTCCTCCACCCCACCATGACCTGCTGGAGGCTGGCTGCAGCTCCTGCACCCCGCCATCAGCTGCTGGAGGCTGCCTGCAGCTCCTGCACCCTGCCATCAGCTGCTGGAGGCTTCTGTTCCTCCACCCCGCCATCAGCAGCTGGAGGCTGGCTGCTGGAGGCTGGCTGCTGCTCCTCCACCCCACCATGACCTGCTGGAGGCTGGCTGCAGCTCCTCCAGCCCGCCATCAGCTGCTGGAGGCTGCCTGGAGCTCCTGCACCCCGCCATCAGCTGCTGGAGGCTTCTGTTCCTCCACCCCGCCATCAGCAGCTGGAGGCTGGCTGCTGGAGGCTGGCTGCTGCTCCTCCACCCCACCATGACCTGCTGGAGGCTGGCTGCAGCTCCTGCACCCCGCCATCAGCTGCTGGAGGCTGCCTGCAGCTCCTGCACCCTGCCATCAGCTGCTGTAGGCTGGCTGCAGCTCCTCCACCCCGCCATCAGCTGCTGGAGGCTTCTGTTCCTCCACCCCGCCATCAGCAGCTGGAGGCTGGCTGCTGGAGGCTGGCTGCTGCTCCTCCACCCCGCCATCACCAGCTGGAGGCTGGCTGCAGCTCCTGCACCCCGCCATCAGCTGCTGGAGGCTGGCTGCTGCTCCTCCACCCCACCGTTACCTGCTGGAGGCTGGCTGCAGCTCCTCCACCCTGCCATCAGCTGCTGGAGGCTGCCTGCAGCTCCTGCACCCCGCCATCAGCTGCTGGAGGCTGGCTTCTGCTCCTCCACCCCGCCACCAGCTGCTGGAGGCTGGCTGCTGCTCCTGCACCCCGCCCATCAGCTGCTGGAGGCTTCTGTTCCTCCACCCCGCCATCAGCAGCTGGAGGCTGGCTGCTGGAGGCTGGCTGCTGCTCCTCCACCCCGCCATCACCAGCTGGAGGCTGGCTGCAGCTCCTGCACCCCGCCATCAGCTGCTGGAGGCTGCCTGGAGCTCCTGCACCCCGCGATCAGCTGCTGGAGGCTTCTCTTCCTCCACCCCGCCATCAGCAGCTGGAGGCTGGCTGCTGGAGGCTGGCTGCTGCTCCTCCACCCCACCATGACCTGCTGGAGGCTGGCTGCAGCTCCTCCACCCCGCCATCAGCTGCTGGAGGCTGCCTGCAGCTCCTGCACCCCGCCATCAGCTGCTGGAGGCTGCCTGCAGCTCCTGCACCCCGCCATCAGCTGCTGGAGGCTGGCTGCAGCTCCTCCACCCCGCCATCAGCTGCTGGAGGCTGGCTTCTGCTCCTCCACCCCGCCACCAGCTGCTTGAGGCTGGCTGCTGCTCCTGCACCCCGCCATCAGCTGCTGGAGGCTGGCTGCAGCTCCTGCACCCCGCCATCAGCTGCTGGAGGCTGCCTGGAGCTCCTGCACCCCGCCATCAGCTGCTGGAGGCTTCTGTTCCTCCACCCCGCCATCAGCAGCTGGAGGCTGGCTGCTGGAGGCTGGCTGCTTCTCCTCCACCCCACCATGACCTGCTGGAGGCTGGCTGCAGCTCCTGCACCCCGCCATCAGCTGCTGGAGGCTGCCTGCAGCTCCTGCACCCCGCCATCAGCTGCTGGAGGCTGCCTGCAGCTCCTGCACCCCGCCATCAGCTGCTGGAGGCTGGCTGCAGCTCCTCCACCCCGCCATCAGCTGCTGGAGGCTGGCTTCTGCTCCTCCACCCCGCCACCAGCTGCTTGAGGCTGGCTGCTGCTCCTGCACCCCGCCATCAGCTGCTGGAGGCTGGCTGCAGCTCCTGCACCCCGCCATCAGCTGCTGGAGGCTGGCTGCTGCTCCTCCACCCCGCCATCACCAGCTGGAGGCTGGCTGCAGCTCCTGCACCCCGCCATCACCATCTGGAGGCTGGCTGCAGCTCCTGCACCCCGCCATCAGCTGCTGGAGGCTGGCTGCAGCTCCTGCACCCCGCCATCAGCTGCTGGAGGCTGCCTGGAGCTCCTGCATCCCGCCATCAGCTGCTGGAGGCTTCTGTTCCTCCACCCCGCCATCAGCAGCTGGAGGCTGGCTGCTGGAGGCTGGCTGCTGCTCCTCCACCCCGCCATCACCAGCTGGAGGCTGGCTGCAGCTCCTGCACCCCGCCATCAGCTGCTGGAGGCTGCCTGCAGCTCCTGCACCCCGCCATCAGCTGCTGGAGGCTGGCTGCTGCTCCTGCACAACGCCATCAGCTGCTGGAGGCTGGCTGCTGCTCCTCCACCACACCATGACCTGCTGGAGGCTGGCTGCAGCTCCTGCACCCCGCCATCAGCTGCTGGAGGCTGCCTGCAGCTCCTGCACCCCACCATCAGCTGCTGGAGGCTGCCTGCAGCTCCTGCACCCCGCCATCAGCTGCTGGAGGCTGGCTGCAGCTCCTCCACCCCGCCATCAGCTGCTGGAGGCTGGCTTCTGCTCCTCCACCCCGCCACCAGCTGCTGGAGGCTGGCTGCTGCTCCTGCACCCCACCATCAGCTTCTGGAGGCTTCTGTTCCTCCACCCCGCCATCAGCAGCTGGAGGCTGGCTGCTGGAGGCTGGTTGCTGCTCCTCCACCACGCCATCACCAGCTGGAGGCTGGCTGCAGCTCCTGCACCCCGCCATCAGCTGCTGGAGGCTGGCTGCTGCTCCTGCACCCCGCCATCAGCTGCTGGAGGCAGGCTGCTGCTCCTCCACCCCAACATGACCTGCTGGAGGCTGGCTGCAGCTCCTCCATCCCGCCATCAGCTGCTGGAGACTTCCTGCAGCTCCTGCACCCCGCCATCAGCTGCTGGAGGCTGGCTGCTGCTCCTGCACCCCGCCATCACCAGCTGGAGGCTGGCTGCAGCTCCTGCACCCCGCCATCAGCTGCTGGAGGCTGCCTGCAGCTCCTGCACCCCGCCATCAGCTGCTGGAGGCTGGCTGCTGCTCCTGCACCCTGCCATCAGCTGCTGGAGGCTGGCTGCTGCTCCTCCACCCCACCATGACCTGCTGGAGGCTGGCTGCAGCTCCTCCACCCCGCCATCAGCTGCTGGAGGCTGCCTGCAGCTCCTGCACCCCGCCATCAGCTGCTGGAGGCTGCCTGCAGCTCCTGCACCCCGCCATCAGCTGCTGGAGGCTGGCTGCAGCTCCTCCACCCCGCCATCAGCTGCTGGAGGCTGGCTTCTGCTCCTCCACCCCGCCACCAGCTGCTGGAGGCTGGCTGCTGCTCCTGCACCCCGCCCATCAGCTGCTGGAGACTTCTGTTCCTCCACCCCGCCATCACCAGCTGGAGCCTGGCTGCAGCTCCTGCACCCCGCCATCAGCTGCTGGAGGCTGCCTGGAGCTCCTGCAGCCCGCCATCAGCTGCTGGAGGCTTCTGTTCCTCCACCCCGCCATCAGCAGCTGGAGGCTGGCTGCTGGAGGCTGGCTGCTGCTCCTCCACCCCGCCATCACCAGCTGGAGGCTGGCTGCAGCTCCTTCACCCCGCCATCAGCTGCTGGAGGCTGGCTGCTGCTCCTGCACCCCGCCATCAGCTGCTGGAGGCTGGCTGCTGCTCCTCCACCCCACCATGACCTGTTGAGGCTGGCTGAAGCTCCTCCACCCCGCCATCAGCTGCTGGAGGCTGCCTGCAGCTCCTGCACCCCGCCATCAGCTGCTGGAGGCTGCCTGCAGCTCCTGCACCCCGCCATCAGCTGCTGGAGGCTGGCTGCAGCTCCTCCACCCCGCCATCAGCTGATGGAGGCTGGCTTTTGCTCCTCCACCCCGCCACCAGCTGCTGGAGGCTGGCTTTTGCTCCTCCACCCCGCCATCAGCTGCTGGAGGCTTCTGTTCCACCACCCCGCCATCAGCAGCTGGAGGCTGGCTGCTGGAGACTGGCTGCTGCTCCTCCACCCCGCCATCACCAGCTGGAGGCTGGCTGCAGCTCCTGCACCCCACCATCAGCTGCTGGAGGCTGCCTGGAGCTCCTGCACCCCGCCATCAGCTGCTGGAGGCTTCTGTTCCTCCACGCCGCCATCAGCAGCTGGAGGCTGGCTGCTGGAGGCTGGCTGCTGCTCCTGCACCCCGCCATCAGCTGCTGGAGGCTGCCTGCAGCTCCTGCACCCCGCCATCAGCTGCTGGAGGCTGGCTGCATCTCCTCCACCCCGCCATCAGCTGCTGGAGGCTGGCTTCTGCTCCTCCACCCCGCCACCAGCTGCTGGAGGCTGGCTGCTGCTCCTGCACCCCGCCCATCAGCTGCTGGAGGCTTCTGTTCCTCCACCCCGCCATCAGCAGCTGGAGGCTGGCTGCTGGAGGCTGGCTGCTGCTCCTCCACCCCGCCATCACCAGCTGGAGCCTGGCTGCAGCTCCTGCACCCCGCCATCAGCTGCTGGAGGCTGCCTGGAGCTCCTGCAGCCCGCCATCAGCTGCTGGAGGCTTCTGTTCCTCCACCCCGCCATCAGCAGCTGGAGGCTGGCTGCTGGAGGCTGGCTGCTGCTCCTCCACCCCGCCATCACCAGCTGGAGGCTGGCTGCAGCTCCTGCACCCCGCCATCAGCTGCTGGAGGCTGGCTGCTGCTCCTGCACCCCGCTATCAGCTGCTGGAGGCTGGCTGCTGCTCCTCCACCCCACCATGACCTGTTGAGGGTGGCTGAAGCTCCTCCACCCCGCCATCAGCTGCTGGAGGCTGCCTGCAGCTCCTGCACCCCGCCATCAGCTGCTGGAGGCTGCCTGCAGCTCCTGCACCCCGCCATCAGCTGCTGGAGGCTGGCTGCCGCTCCTCCACCCCGCCATCAGCTGATGGAGGCTGGCTTTTGCTCCTCCACCCCGCCACCAGCTGCTGGAGGCTGGCTTTTGCTCCTCCACCCCGCCATCAGCTGCTGGAGGCTTCTGTTCCTCCACCCCGCCATCAGCAGCTGGAGGCTGGCTGCTGGAGACTGGCTGCTGCTCCTCCACCCCGCCATCACCAGCTGGAGGCTGGCTGCAGCTCCTGCACCCCACCATCAGCTGCTGGAGGCTGCCTGGAGCTCCTGCACCCCGCCATCAGCTGCTGGAGGCTTCTGTTCCTCCACCCCGCCATCAGCAGCTGGAGGCTGGCTGCTGGAGGCTGGCTGCTGCTCCTCCACCCCGCCATCACCAGCTGGAGGCTGGCTGCAGCTCCTGCACCCCGCCATCAGCTGCTGGAGGCTGCCTGCAGCTCCTGCACCCCGCCATCAGCTGCTGGAGGCTGGCTGCTGCTCCTGCACCCCGCCATCAGCTGCTGGAGGCTGGCTGCTGCTCCTCCACCCCACCATGACCTGCTGGAGGCTGGCTGCAGCTCCTCCACCCCGCCATCAGCTGCTGGAGGCTGCCTGCAGCTCCTGCACCCCGCCATCAGCTGCTGGAGGGTGGCTGCAGCTCCTCCACCCCGCCATCAGCTGCTGGAGGCTGGCTTCTGCTCCTCCACCCCGCCACCAGCTGCTGGAGGCTGGCTGCTGCTCCTGCAACCCGCCATCAGCTGCGGGAGGCTTCTGTTCCTCCACCCCGCCATCAGCAGCTGGAGGCTGGCTGCTGGAGGCTGGCTGCTGCCTCTCCACCCCGCCATCACCAGCTGGAGGCTGGCTGCAGCTCCTGCACCCTGCCATCAGCTGCTGTAGGCTGGCTGCAGCTCCTCCACCCCGCCATCAGCTGCTGGAGGCTTCTGTTCCTCCACCCCGCCATCAGCAGCTGGAGGCTGGCTGCTGGAGGCTGGCTGCTGCTCCTCCACCCCGCCATCACCAGCTGGAGGCTGGCTGCAGCTCCTGCACCCCGCCATCAGCTGCTGGAGGCTGCCTGGAGCTCCTGCACCCCGCCATCAGCTGCTGGAGGCTTCTCTTCCTCCACCCCGCCATCAGCAGCTGGAGGCTGGCTGCTGGAGGCTGGCTGCTGCTCCTCCACCCCGCCATCACCAGCTGGAGGCTGGCTGCAGCTCCTGCACCCCGCCATCAGCTGCTGGAAGCTGCCTGCAGCTCCTGCACCCCGCCATCAGCTGCTGGAGGCTGGCTGCTGCTCCTGCACCCCGCCATCAGCTGCTGGAGGCTGGCTGCAGCTCCTGCACCCCGCCATCAGCTGCTGGAGGCTGCCTGGAGCTCCTGCACCCCGCCATCAGCTGCTGGAGGCTTCTGTTCCTCCACCCCGCCATCAGCAGCTGGAGGCTGGCTGCTGGAGGCTGGCTGCTGCTCCTCCACCCCGCCATCACCAGCTGGAGGCTGGCTGCAACTCCTGCACCCCGCCATCAGCTGCTGGAGGCTGCCTGGAGCTCCTGCACCCCGCCATCAGCTGCTGGAGGCTGGCTGCTGCTCCTGCCACCCGCCATCAGCTGCTGGAGGCTGGCTGCTGCTCCTCCACCCCACCATGACCTGCTGGAGGCTGGCTGCAGCTCCTCCACCCCGCCATCAGCTGCTGGAGGCTGCCTGCAGCTCCTGCACCCCGCCATCAGCTGCTGGAGGCTGCCTGCAGCTCCTGCACCCCGCCATCAGCTGCTGGAGGCTGGCTGCAGCTCCTCCACCCCGCCATCAGCTGCTGGAGGCTGGCTTCTGCTCCTCCACCCCGCCACCAGCTGCTTGAGGCTGGCTGCTGCTCCTGCACCCCGCCATCAGCTGCTGGAGGCTGGCTGCAGCTCCTGCACCCCGCCATCAGCTGCTGGAGGCTGCCTGGAGCTCCTGCACCCCGCCATCAGCTGCTGGAGGCTTCTGTTCCTCCACCCCGCCATCAGCAGCTGGAGGCTGGCTGCTGGAGGCTGGCTGCTTCTCCTCCACCCCACCATGACCTGCTGGAGGCTGGCTGCAGCTCCTGCACCCCGCCATCAGCTGCTGGAGGCTGCCTGCAGCTCCTGCACCCTGCCATCAGCTGCTGGAGGCTGGCTGCAGCTCCTCCACCCCGCCATCAGCTGCTGGAGGCTTCTGTTCCTCCACCCCGCCATCAGCAGCTGGAGGCTGGCTGCTGGAGGCTGGCTGCTGCTCCTCCACCCCGCCATCACCAGCTGGAGGCTGGCTGCAGCTCCTGCACCCCGCCATCACCATCTGGAGGCTGGCTGCAGCTCCTGCACCCCGCCATCAGCTGCTGGAGGCTGGCTGCAGCTCCTGCACCCCGCCATCAGCTGCTGGAGGCTGCCTGGAGCTCCTGCATCCCGCCATCAGCTGCTGGAGGCTTCTGTTCCTCCACCCCGCCATCAGCAGCTGGAGGCTGGCTGCTGGAGGCTGGCTGCTGCTCCTCCACCCTGCCATCACCAGCTGGAGGCTGGCTGCAGCTCCTGCACCCCGCCATCAGCTGCTGGAGGCTGCCTGCAGCTCCTGCACCCCGCCATCAGCTGCTGGAGGCTGGCTGCTGCTCCTCCACCACACCATGACCTGCTGGAGGCTGGCTGCAGCTCCTGCACCCCACCATCAGCTGCTGGAGGCTGCCTGCAGCTCCTGCACCCCACCATCAGCTGCTGGAGGCTGCCTGCAGCTCCTGCACCCCGCCATCAGCTGCTGGAGGCTGGCTGCAGCTCCTCCACCCCGCCATCAGCTGCTGGAGGCTGGCTTCTGCTCCTCCACCCCGCCACCAGCTGCTGGAGGCTGGCTGCTGCTCCTGCACCCCACCATCAGCTTCTGGAGGCTTCTGTTCCTCCACCTCGCCATCAGCAGCTGGAGGCTGGCTGCTGGAGGCTGGTTGCTGCTCCTCCACCCCGCCATCACCAGCTGGAGGCTGGCTGCAGCTCCTGCACCCCGCCATCAGCTGCTGGAGGCTGGCTGCTGCTCCTGCACCCCGCCATCAGCTGCTGGAGGCAGGCTGCTGCTCCTCCACCCCAACATGACCTGCTGGAGGCTGGCTGCAGCTCCTCCATCCCGCCATCAGCTGCTGGAGACTTCCTGCAGCTCCTGCACCCCGCCATCAGCTGCTGGAGGCTGGCTGCTGCTCCTGCACCCCGCCATCACCAGCTGGAGGCTGGCTGCAGCTCCTGCACCCCGCCATCAGCTGCTGGAGGCTGCCTGCAGCTCCTGCACCCCGCCATCAGCTGCTGGAGGCTGGCTGCTGCTCCTGCACCCTGCCATCAGCTGCTGGAGGCTGGCTGCTGCTCCTCCACCCCACCATGACCTGCTGGAGGCTGGCTGCAGCTCCTCCACCCCGCCATCAGCTGCTGGAGGCTGCCTGCAGCTCCTGCACCCCGCCATCAGCTGCTGGAGGCTGCCTGCAGCTCCTGCACCCCGCCATCAGCTGCTGGAGGCTGGCTGCATCTCCTCCACCCCGCCATCAGCTGCTGGAGGCTGGCTTCTGCTCCTCCACCCCGCCACCAGCTGCTGGAGGCTGGCTGCTGCTCCTGCACCCCGCCCATCAGCTGCTGGAGGCTTCTGTTCCTCCACCCCGCCATCAGCAGCTGGAGGCTGGCTGCTGGAGGCTGGCTGCTGCTCCTCCACCCCGCCATCACCAGCTGGAGCCTGGCTGCAGCTCCTGCACCCCGCCATCAGCTGCTGGAGGCTGCCTGGAGCTCCTGCAGCCCGCCATCAGCTGCTGGAGGCTTCTGTTCCTCCACCCCGCCATCAGCAGCTGGAGGCTGGCTGCTGCTCCTCCACCCCGCCATCACCAGCTGGAGGCTGGCTGCAGCTCCTGCACCCCGCCATCAGCTGCTGGAGGCTGGCTGCTGCTCCTGCACCCCGCCGTCAGCTGCTGGAGGCTGGCTGCTGCTCCTCCACCCCACCATGACCTGTTGAGGGTGGCTGAAGCTCCTCCACCCCGCCATCAGCTGCTGGAGGCTGCCTGCAGCTCCTGCACCCCGCCATCAGCTGCTGGAGGCTGGCTGCAGCTCCTCCACCCCGCCATCAGCTGATGGAGGCTGGCTTTTGCTCCTCCACCCCGCCACCAGCTGCTGGAGGCTGGCTTTTGCTCCTCCACCCCGCCATCAGCTGCTGGAGGCTTCTGTTCCTCCACCCCGCCATCAGCAGCTGGAGGCTGGCTGCTGGAGACTGGCTGCTGCTCCTCCACCCCGCCATCACCAGCTGGAGGCTGGCTGCAGCTCCTGCACCCCACCATCAGCTGCTGGAGATTGCCTGCAGCTCCTGCACCCCGCCATCAGCTGCTGGAGGCTGGCTGCAGCTCCTCCACCCCGCCATCAGCTGCTGGAGGCTGGCTTCTGCTCCTCCACCCCGCCACCAGCTGCTGGAGGCTGGCTGCTGCTCCTGCACCCCGCCATCAGCTGCTGGAGGCTGCCAGCAGCTCCTGCACCCCGCCATCAGCTGCTGGAGGCTGGCTGCTGCTCCTGCACCCCGCCATCAGCTGCTGGAGGCTGGCTGCTGCTCCTCCACCCCACCATGACCTGCTGGAGGCTGGCTGCAGCACCTCCACCCCGCCATCAGCTGCTTTAGGCTGCCTGCAGCTCCTGCACCCCACCATCAGCTGCTGGAGGCTGCCTGCAGCTCCTGCACCCCGCCATCAGCTGCTGGAGGCTGGCTGCAGCTCCTCCACCCCGCCATCAGCTGCTGGAGGATGGCTTCTCTTCCTCCACCCCGCCACCAGCTGCTGGAGGCTTCTGTTCCTCCACCCCGCCATCAGCAGCTGGAGGCTGGCTGATGGAGGCTGGCTGCTGCTCCTCCACCCCGCCATCAGCTGCTGGAGGCTGGCTGCTGCTCCTCCACCCCACCATGACCTGCTGGAGGCTGGCTGCAGCTCCTGCACCCCGCCATCAGCTGCTGGAGGCTGCCTGCAGCTCCTGCACCCTGCCATCAGCTGCTGTAGGCTGGCTGCAGCTCCTCCACCCCGCCATCAGCTGCTGGAGGCTTCTGTTCCTCCACCCCGCCATCAGCTGCTGGAGGCTGGCTGCTGCTCCTCCACCCCACCGTTACCTGCTGGAGGCTGGCTGCAGCTCCTCCACCCCGCCATCAGCTGCTGGAGGCTGCCTGCAGCTCCTGCACCCCGCCATCAGCTGCTGGAGGCTGGCTGCAGCTCTTCCACCCCGCCATCAGCTGCTGGAGGCTGGCTTCTGCTCCTCCACCCCGCCACCAGCTGCTGGAGGCTGCCTGGAGCTCCTGCACCCCGCCATCAGCTGCTGGAGGCTTCTGTTCCTCCACCCCGCCATCAGCAGCTGGAGGCTGGCTGCTGGAGGCTGGCTGCTGCTCCTCCACCCCACCATGACCTGCTGGAGGCTGGCTGCAGCTCCTGCACCCCGCCATCAGCTGCTGGAGGCTGCCTGCAGCTCCTGCACCCCGCCATCAGCTGCTGGAGGCTTCTGTTCCTCCACCCCGCCATCAGCAGCTGGAGGCTGGCTGCTGGAGGCTGGCTGCTGCTCCTCCACCCCACCATGACCTGCTGGAGGCTGGCTGCAGCTCCTGCACCCCGCCATCAGCTGCTGGAGGCTGCCTGCAGCTCCTGCACCCTGCCATCAGCTGCTGGAGGCTTCTGTTCCTCCACCCCGCCATCAGCAGCTGGAGGCTGGCTGCTGGAGGCTGGCTGCTGCTCCTCCACCCCACCATGACCTGCTGGAGGCTGGCTGCAGCTCCTCCAGCCCGCCATCAGCTGCTGGAGGCTGCCTGGAGCTCCTGCACCCCGCCATCAGCTGCTGGAGGCTTCTGTTCCTCCACCCCGCCATCAGCAGCTGGAGGCTGGCTGCTGGAGGCTGGCTGCTGCTCCTCCACCCCACCATGACCTGCTGGAGGCTGGCTGCAGCTCCTGCACCCCGCCATCAGCTGCTGGAGGCTGCCTGCAGCTCCTGCACCCTGCCATCAGCTGCTGTAGGCTGGCTGCAGCTCCTCCACCCCGCCATCAGCTGCTGGAGGCTTCTGTTCCTCCACCCCGCCATCAGCAGCTGGAGGCTGGCTGCTGGAGGCTGGCTGCTGCTCCTCCACCCCGCCATCACCAGCTGGAGGCTGGCTGCAGCTCCTGCACCCCGCCATCAGCTGCTGGAGGCTGGCTGCTGCTCCTCCACCCCACCGTTACCTGCTGGAGGCTGGCTGCAGCTCCTCCACCCTGCCATCAGCTGCTGGAGGCTGCCTGCAGCTCCTGCACCCCGCCATCAGCTGCTGGAGGCTGGCTTCTGCTCCTCCACCCCGCCACCAGCTGCTGGAGGCTGGCTGCTGCTCCTGCACCCCGCCCATCAGCTGCTGGAGGCTTCTGTTCCTCCACCCCGCCATCAGCAGCTGGAGGCTGGCTGCTGGAGGCTGGCTGCTGCTCCTCCACCCCGCCATCACCAGCTGGAGGCTGGCTGCAGCTCCTGCACCCCGCCATCAGCTGCTGGAGGCTGCCTGGAGCTCCTGCACCCCGCGATCAGCTGCTGGAGGCTTCTCTTCCTCCACCCCGCCATCAGCAGCTGGAGGCTGGCTGCTGGAGGCTGGCTGCTGCTCCTCCACCCCGCCATCACCAGCTGGAGGCTGGCTGCAGCTCCTGCACCCCGCCATCAGCTGCTGGAAGCTGCCTGCAGCTCCTGCACCCCGCCATCAGCTGCTGGAGGCTGGCTGCTGCTCCTGCACCCCGCCATCAGCTGCTGGAGGCTGGCTGCAGCTCCTGCACCCCGCCATCAGCTGCTGGAGGCTGCCTGGAGCTCCTGCACCCCGCCATCAGCTGCTGGAGGCTTCTGTTCCTCCACCCCGCCATCAGCAGCTGGAGGCTGGCTGCTGGAGGCTGGCTGCTGCTCCTCCACCCCGCCATCACCAGCTGGAGGCTGGCTGCAACTCCTGCACCCCGCCATCAGCTGCTGGAGGCTGCCTGGAGCTCCTGCACCCCGCCATCAGCTGCTGGAGGCTGGCTGCTGCTCCTGCCACCCGCCATCAGCTGCTGGAGGCTGGCTGCTGCTCCTCCACCCCACCATGACCTGCTGGAGGCTGGCTGCAGCTCCTCCACCCCGCCATCAGCTGCTGGAGGCTGCCTGCAGCTCCTGCACCCCGCCATCAGCTGCTGGAGGCTGCCTGCAGCTCCTGCACCCCGCCATCAGCTGCTGGAGGCTGGCTGCAGCTCCTCCACCCCGCCATCAGCTGCTGGAGGCTGGCTTCTGCTCCTCCACCCCGCCACCAGCTGCTTGAGGCTGGCTGCTGCTCCTGCACCCCGCCATCAGCTGCTGGAGGCTGGCTGCAGCTCCTGCACCCCGCCATCAGCTGCTGGAGGCTGCCTGGAGCTCCTGCACCCCGCCATCAGCTGCTGGAGGCTTCTGTTCCTCCACCCCGCCATCAGCAGCTGGAGGCTGGCTGCTGGAGGCTGGCTGCTTCTCCTCCACCCCACCATGACCTGCTGGAGGCTGGCTGCAGCTCCTGCACCCCGCCATCAGCTGCTGGAGGCTGCCTGCAGCTCCTGCACCCCGCCATCAGCTGCTGGAGGCTGCCTGCAGCTCCTGCACCCCGCCATCAGCTGCTGGAGGCTGGCTGCAGCTCCTCCACCCCGCCATCAGCTGCTGGAGGCTGGCTTCTGCTCCTCCACCCCGCCACCAGCTGCTTGAGGCTGGCTGCTGCTCCTGCACCCCGCCATCAGCTGCTGGAGGCTGGCTGCAGCTCCTGCACCCCGCCATCAGCTGCTGGAGGCTGGCTGCTGCTCCTCCACCCCGCCATCACCAGCTGGAGGCTGGCTGCAGCTCCTGCACCCCGCCATCACCATCTGGAGGCTGGCTGCAGCTCCTGCACCCCGCCATCAGCTGCTGGAGGCTGGCTGCAGCTCCTGCACCCCGCCATCAGCTGCTGGAGGCTGCCTGGAGCTCCTGCATCCCGCCATCAGCTGCTGGAGGCTTCTGTTCCTCCACCCCGCCATCAGCAGCTGGAGGCTGGCTGCTGGAGGCTGGCTGCTGCTCCTCCACCCCGCCATCACCAGCTGGAGGCTGGCTGCAGCTCCTGCACCCCGCCATCAGCTGCTGGAGGCTGCCTGCAGCTCCTGCACCCCGCCATCAGCTGCTGGAGGCTGGCTGCTGCTCCTGCACAACGCCATCAGCTGCTGGAGGCTGGCTGCTGCTCCTCCACCACACCATGACCTGCTGGAGGCTGGCTGCAGCTCCTGCACCCCGCCATCAGCTGCTGGAGGCTGCCTGCAGCTCCTGCACCCCACCATCAGCTGCTGGAGGCTGCCTGCAGCTCCTGCACCCCGCCATCAGCTGCTGGAGGCTGGCTGCAGCTCCTCCACCCCGCCATCAGCTGCTGGAGGCTGGCTTCTGCTCCTCCACCCCGCCACCAGCTGCTGGAGGCTGGCTGCTGCTCCTGCACCCCACCATCAGCTTCTGGAGGCTTCTGTTCCTCCACCCCGCCATCAGCAGCTGGAGGCTGGCTGCTGGAGGCTGGTTGCTGCTCCTCCACCACGCCATCACCAGCTGGAGGCTGGCTGCAGCTCCTGCACCCCGCCATCAGCTGCTGGAGGCTGGCTGCTGCTCCTGCACCCCGCCATCAGCTGCTGGAGGCAGGCTGCTGCTCCTCCACCCCAACATGACCTGCTGGAGGCTGGCTGCAGCTCCTCCATCCCGCCATCAGCTGCTGGAGACTTCCTGCAGCTCCTGCACCCCGCCATCAGCTGCTGGAGGCTGGCTGCTGCTCCTGCACCCCGCCATCACCAGCTGGAGGCTGGCTGCAGCTCCTGCACCCCGCCATCAGCTGCTGGAGGCTGCCTGCAGCTCCTGCACCCCGCCATCAGCTGCTGGAGGCTGGCTGCTGCTCCTGCACCCTGCCATCAGCTGCTGGAGGCTGGCTGCTGCTCCTCCACCCCACCATGACCTGCTGGAGGCTGGCTGCAGCTCCTCCACCCCGCCATCAGCTGCTGGAGGCTGCCTGCAGCTCCTGCACCCCGCCATCAGCTGCTGGAGGCTGCCTGCAGCTCCTGCACCCCGCCATCAGCTGCTGGAGGCTGGCTGCAGCTCCTCCACCCCGCCATCAGCTGCTGGAGGCTGGCTTCTGCTCCTCCACCCCGCCACCAGCTGCTGGAGGCTGGCTGCTGCTCCTGCACCCCGCCCATCAGCTGCTGGAGACTTCTGTTCCTCCACCCCGCCATCACCAGCTGGAGCCTGGCTGCAGCTCCTGCACCCCGCCATCAGCTGCTGGAGGCTGCCTGGAGCTCCTGCAGCCCGCCATCAGCTGCTGGAGGCTTCTGTTCCTCCACCCCGCCATCAGCAGCTGGAGGCTGGCTGCTGGAGGCTGGCTGCTGCTCCTCCACCCCGCCATCACCAGCTGGAGGCTGGCTGCAGCTCCTTCACCCCGCCATCAGCTGCTGGAGGCTGGCTGCTGCTCCTGCACCCCGCCATCAGCTGCTGGAGGCTGGCTGCTGCTCCTCCACCCCACCATGACCTGTTGAGGCTGGCTGAAGCTCCTCCACCCCGCCATCAGCTGCTGGAGGCTGCCTGCAGCTCCTGCACCCCGCCATCAGCTGCTGGAGGCTGCCTGCAGCTCCTGCACCCCGCCATCAGCTGCTGGAGGCTGGCTGCAGCTCCTCCACCCCGCCATCAGCTGATGGAGGCTGGCTTTTGCTCCTCCACCCCGCCACCAGCTGCTGGAGGCTGGCTTTTGCTCCTCCACCCCGCCATCAGCTGCTGGAGGCTTCTGTTCCACCACCCCGCCATCAGCAGCTGGAGGCTGGCTGCTGGAGACTGGCTGCTGCTCCTCCACCCCGCCATCACCAGCTGGAGGCTGGCTGCAGCTCCTGCACCCCACCATCAGCTGCTGGAGGCTGCCTGGAGCTCCTGCACCCCGCCATCAGCTGCTGGAGGCTTCTGTTCCTCCACCCCGCCATCAGCAGCTGGAGGCTGGCTGCTGGAGGCTGGCTGCTGCTCCTGCACCCCGCCATCAGCTGCTGGAGGCTGCCTGCAGCTCCTGCACCCCGCCATCAGCTGCTGGAGGCTGGCTGCATCTCCTCCACCCCGCCATCAGCTGCTGGAGGCTGGCTTCTGCTCCTCCACCCCGCCACCAGCTGCTGGAGGCTGGCTGCTGCTCCTGCACCCCGCCCATCAGCTGCTGGAGGCTTCTGTTCCTCCACCCCGCCATCAGCAGCTGGAGGCTGGCTGCTGGAGGCTGGCTGCTGCTCCTCCACCCCGCCATCACCAGCTGGAGCCTGGCTGCAGCTCCTGCACCCCGCCATCAGCTGCTGGAGGCTGCCTGGAGCTCCTGCAGCCCGCCATCAGCTGCTGGAGGCTTCTGTTCCTCCACCCCGCCATCAGCAGCTGGAGGCTGGCTGCTGGAGGCTGGCTGCTGCTCCTGCACCCCGCCATCAGCTGCTGGAGGCTGCCTGCAGCTCCTGCACCCCGCCATCAGCTGCTGGAGGCTGGCTGCATCTCCTCCACCCCGCCATCAGCTGCTGGAGGCTGGCTTCTGCTCCTCCACCCCGCCACCAGCTGCTTGAGGCTGGCTGCTGCTCCTGCACCCCGCCATCAGCTGCTGGAGGCTGGCTGCAGCTCCTGCACCCCGCCATCAGCTGCTGGAGGCTGGCTGCTGCTCCTCCACCCCGCCATCACCAGCTGGAGGCTGGCTGCAGCTCCTGCACCCCGCCATCACCATCTGGAGGCTGGCTGCAGCTCCTGCACCCCGCCATCAGCTGCTGGAGGCTGGCTGCAGCTCCTGCACCCCGCCATCAGCTGCTGGAGGCTGCCTGGAGCTCCTGCATCCCGCCATCAGCTGCTGGAGGCTTCTGTTCCTCCACCCCGCCATCAGCAGCTGGAGGCTGGCTGCTGGAGGCTGGCTGCTGCTCCTCCACCCCGCCATCACCAGCTGGAGGCTGGCTGCAGCTCCTGCACCCCGCCATCAGCTGCTGGAGGCTGCCTGCAGCTCCTGCACCCCGCCATCAGCTGCTGGAGGCTGGCTGCTGCTCCTGCACAACGCCATCAGCTGCTGGAGGCTGGCTGCTGCTCCTCCACCACACCATGACCTGCTGGAGGCTGGCTGCAGCTCCTGCACCCCGCCATCAGCTGCTGGAGGCTGCCTGCAGCTCCTGCACCCCACCATCAGCTGCTGGAGGCTGCCTGCAGCTCCTGCACCCCGCCATCAGCTGCTGGAGGCTGGCTGCAGCTCCTCCACCCCGCCATCAGCTGCTGGAGGCTGGCTTCTGCTCCTCCACCCCGCCACCAGCTGCTGGAGGCTGGCTGCTGCTCCTGCACCCCACCATCAGCTTCTGGAGGCTTCTGTTCCTCCACCCCGCCATCAGCAGCTGGAGGCTGGCTGCTGGAGGCTGGTTGCTGCTCCTCCACCACGCCATCACCAGCTGGAGGCTGGCTGCAGCTCCTGCACCCCGCCATCAGCTGCTGGAGGCTGGCTGCTGCTCCTGCACCCCGCCATCAGCTGCTGGAGGCAGGCTGCTGCTCCTCCACCCCAACATGACCTGCTGGAGGCTGGCTGCAGCTCCTCCATCCCGCCATCAGCTGCTGGAGACTTCCTGCAGCTCCTGCACCCCGCCATCAGCTGCTGGAGGCTGGCTGCTGCTCCTGCACCCCGCCATCACCAGCTGGAGGCTGGCTGCAGCTCCTGCACCCCGCCATCAGCTGCTGGAGGCTGCCTGCAGCTCCTGCACCCCGCCATCAGCTGCTGGAGGCTGGCTGCTGCTCCTGCACCCTGCCATCAGCTGCTGGAGGCTGGCTGCTGCTCCTCCACCCCACCATGACCTGCTGGAGGCTGGCTGCAGCTCCTCCACCCCGCCATCAGCTGCTGGAGGCTGCCTGCAGCTCCTGCACCCCGCCATCAGCTGCTGGAGGCTGCCTGCAGCTCCTGCACCCCGCCATCAGCTGCTGGAGGCTGGCTGCAGCTCCTCCACCCCGCCATCAGCTGCTGGAGGCTGGCTTCTGCTCCTCCACCCCGCCACCAGCTGCTGGAGGCTGGCTGCTGCTCCTGCACCCCGCCCATCAGCTGCTGGAGACTTCTGTTCCTCCACCCCGCCATCACCAGCTGGAGCCTGGCTGCAGCTCCTGCACCCCGCCATCAGCTGCTGGAGGCTGCCTGGAGCTCCTGCAGCCCGCCATCAGCTGCTGGAGGCTTCTGTTCCTCCACCCCGCCATCAGCAGCTGGAGGCTGGCTGCTGGAGGCTGGCTGCTGCTCCTCCACCCCGCCATCACCAGCTGGAGGCTGGCTGCAGCTCCTTCACCCCGCCATCAGCTGCTGGAGGCTGGCTGCTGCTCCTGCACCCCGCCATCAGCTGCTGGAGGCTGGCTGCTGCTCCTCCACCCCACCATGACCTGTTGAGGCTGGCTGAAGCTCCTCCACCCCGCCATCAGCTGCTGGAGGCTGCCTGCAGCTCCTGCACCCCGCCATCAGCTGCTGGAGGCTGCCTGCAGCTCCTGCACCCCGCCATCAGCTGCTGGAGGCTGGCTGCAGCTCCTCCACCCCGCCATCAGCTGATGGAGGCTGGCTTTTGCTCCTCCACCCCGCCACCAGCTGCTGGAGGCTGGCTTTTGCTCCTCCACCCCGCCATCAGCTGCTGGAGGCTTCTGTTCCACCACCCCGCCATCAGCAGCTGGAGGCTGGCTGCTGGAGACTGGCTGCTGCTCCTCCACCCCGCCATCACCAGCTGGAGGCTGGCTGCAGCTCCTGCACCCCACCATCAGCTGCTGGAGGCTGCCTGGAGCTCCTGCACCCCGCCATCAGCTGCTGGAGGCTTCTGTTCCTCCACCCCGCCATCAGCAGCTGGAGGCTGGCTGCTGGAGGCTGGCTGCTGCTCCTGCACCCCGCCATCAGCTGCTGGAGGCTGCCTGCAGCTCCTGCACCCCGCCATCAGCTGCTGGAGGCTGGCTGCATCTCCTCCACCCCGCCATCAGCTGCTGGAGGCTGGCTTCTGCTCCTCCACCCCGCCGCCAGCTGCTGGAGGCTGGCTGCTGCTCCTGCACCCCGCCCATCAGCTGCTGGAGGCTTCTGTTCCTCCACCCCGCCATCAGCAGCTGGAGGCTGGCTGCTGGAGGCTGGCTGCTGCTCCTCCACCCCGCCATCACCAGCTGGAGCCTGGCTGCAGCTCCTGCACCCCGCCATCAGCTGCTGGAGGCTGCCTGGAGCTCCTGCAGCCCGCCATCAGCTGCTGGAGGCTTCTGTTCCTCCACCCCGCCATCAGCAGCTGGAGGCTGGCTGCTGGAGGCTGGCTGCTGCTCCTCCACCCCGCCATCACCAGCTGGAGGCTGGCTGCAGCTCCTGCACCCCGCCATCAGCTGCTGGAGGCTGGCTGCTGCTCCTGCACCCCGCTATCAGCTGCTGGAGGCTGGCTGCTGCTCCTCCACCCCACCATGACCTGTTGAGGGTGGCTGAAGCTCCTCCACCCCGCCATCAGCTGCTGGAGGCTGCCTGCAGCTCCTGCACCCCGCCATCAGCTGCTGGAGGCTGCCTGCAGCTCCTGCACCCCGCCATCAGCTGCTGGAGGCTGGCTGCCGCTCCTCCACCCCGCCATCAGCTGATGGAGGCTGGCTTTTGCTCCTCCACCCCGCCACCAGCTGCTGGAGGCTGGCTTTTGCTCCTCCACCCCGCCATCAGCTGCTGGAGGCTTCTGTTCCTCCACCCCGCCATCAGCAGCTGGAGGCTGGCTGCTGGAGACTGGCTGCTGCTCCTCCACCCCGCCATCACCAGCTGGAGGCTGGCTGCAGCTCCTGCACCCCACCATCAGCTGCTGGAGGCTGCCTGGAGCTCCTGCACCCCGCCATCAGCTGCTGGAGGCTTCTGTTCCTCCACCCCGCCATCAGCAGCTGGAGGCTGGCTGCTGGAGGCTGGCTGCTGCTCCTCCACCCCGCCATCACCAGCTGGAGGCTGGCTGCAGCTCCTGCACCCCGCCATCAGCTGCTGGAGGCTGCCTGCAGCTCCTGCACCCCGCCATCAGCTGCTGGAGGCTGGCTGCTGCTCCTGCACCCCGCCATCAGCTGCTGGAGGCTGGCTGCTGCTCCTCCACCCCACCATGACCTGCTGGAGGCTGGCTGCAGCTCCTCCACCCCGCCATCAGCTGCTGGAGGCTGCCTGCAGCTCCTGCACCCCGCCATCAGCTGCTGGAGGGTGGCTGCAGCTCCTCCACCCCGCCATCAGCTGCTGGAGGCTGGCTTCTGCTCCTCCACCCCGCCACCAGCTGCTGGAGGCTGGCTGCTGCTCCTGCAACCCGCCATCAGCTGCGGGAGGCTTCTGTTCCTCCACCCCGCCATCAGCAGCTGGAGGCTGGCTGCTGGAGGCTGGCTGCTGCCTCTCCACCCCGCCATCACCAGCTGGAGGCTGGCTGCAGCTCCTGCACCCTGCCATCAGCTGCTGTAGGCTGGCTGCAGCTCCTCCACCCCGCCATCAGCTGCTGGAGGCTTCTGTTCCTCCACCCCGCCATCAGCAGCTGGAGGCTGGCTGCTGGAGGCTGGCTGCTGCTCCTCCACCCCGCCATCACCAGCTGGAGGCTGGCTGCAGCTCCTGCACCCCGCCATCAGCTGCTGGAGGCTGCCTGGAGCTCCTGCACCCCGCCATCAGCTGCTGGAGGCTTCTCTTCCTCCACCCCGCCATCAGCAGCTGGAGGCTGGCTGCTGGAGGCTGGCTGCTGCTCCTCCACCCCGCCATCACCAGCTGGAGGCTGGCTGCAGCTCCTGCACCCCGCCATCAGCTGCTGGAAGCTGCCTGCAGCTCCTGCACCCCGCCATCAGCTGCTGGAGGCTGGCTGCTGCTCCTGCACCCCGCCATCAGCTGCTGGAGGCTGGCTGCAGCTCCTGCACCCCGCCATCAGCTGCTGGAGGCTGCCTGGAGCTCCTGCACCCCGCCATCAGCTGCTGGAGGCTTCTGTTCCTCCACCCCGCCATCAGCAGCTGGAGGCTGGCTGCTGGAGGCTGGCTGCTGCTCCTCCACCCCGCCATCACCAGCTGGAGGCTGGCTGCAACTCCTGCACCCCGCCATCAGCTGCTGGAGGCTGCCTGGAGCTCCTGCACCCCGCCATCAGCTGCTGGAGGCTGGCTGCTGCTCCTGCCACCCGCCATCAGCTGCTGGAGGCTGGCTGCTGCTCCTCCACCCCACCATGACCTGCTGGAGGCTGGCTGCAGCTCCTCCACCCCGCCATCAGCTGCTGGAGGCTGCCTGCAGCTCCTGCACCCCGCCATCAGCTGCTGGAGGCTGCCTGCAGCTCCTGCACCCCGCCATCAGCTGCTGGAGGCTGGCTGCAGCTCCTCCACCCCGCCATCAGCTGCTGGAGGCTGGCTTCTGCTCCTCCACCCCGCCACCAGCTGCTTGAGGCTGGCTGCTGCTCCTGCACCCCGCCATCAGCTGCTGGAGGCTGGCTGCAGCTCCTGCACCCCGCCATCAGCTGCTGGAGGCTGCCTGGAGCTCCTGCACCCCGCCATCAGCTGCTGGAGGCTTCTGTTCCTCCACCCCGCCATCAGCAGCTGGAGGCTGGCTGCTGGAGGCTGGCTGCTTCTCCTCCACCCCACCATGACCTGCTGGAGGCTGGCTGCAGCTCCTGCACCCCGCCATCAGCTGCTGGAGGCTGCCTGCAGCTCCTGCACCCTGCCATCAGCTGCTGGAGGCTGGCTGCAGCTCCTCCACCCCGCCATCAGCTGCTGGAGGCTTCTGTTCCTCCACCCCGCCATCAGCAGCTGGAGGCTGGCTGCTGGAGGCTGGCTGCTGCTCCTCCACCCCGCCATCACCAGCTGGAGGCTGGCTGCAGCTCCTGCACCCCGCCATCACCATCTGGAGGCTGGCTGCAGCTCCTGCACCCCGCCATCAGCTGCTGGAGGCTGGCTGCAGCTCCTGCACCCCGCCATCAGCTGCTGGAGGCTGCCTGGAGCTCCTGCATCCCGCCATCAGCTGCTGGAGGCTTCTGTTCCTCCACCCCGCCATCAGCAGCTGGAGGCTGGCTGCTGGAGGCTGGCTGCTGCTCCTCCACCCTGCCATCACCAGCTGGAGGCTGGCTGCAGCTCCTGCACCCCGCCATCAGCTGCTGGAGGCTGCCTGCAGCTCCTGCACCCCGCCATCAGCTGCTGGAGGCTGGCTGCTGCTCCTCCACCACACCATGACCTGCTGGAGGCTGGCTGCAGCTCCTGCACCCCACCATCAGCTGCTGGAGGCTGCCTGCAGCTCCTGCACCCCACCATCAGCTGCTGGAGGCTGCCTGCAGCTCCTGCACCCCGCCATCAGCTGCTGGAGGCTGGCTGCAGCTCCTCCACCCCGCCATCAGCTGCTGGAGGCTGGCTTCTGCTCCTCCACCCCGCCACCAGCTGCTGGAGGCTGGCTGCTGCTCCTGCACCCCACCATCAGCTTCTGGAGGCTTCTGTTCCTCCACCTCGCCATCA
This sequence comes from Nothobranchius furzeri, assembly GCF_043380555.1. Lineage (NCBI taxonomy): Eukaryota > Metazoa > Chordata > Actinopteri > Cyprinodontiformes > Nothobranchiidae > Nothobranchius > Nothobranchius furzeri. Next base: position 591,367 of record NW_027223040.1, read on the forward strand.
GCAGCTGGAGGCTGGCTGCTGGAGGCTGGTTGCTGCTCCTCCACCCCGCCATCACCAGCTGGAGGCTGGCTGCAGCTCCTGCACCCCGCCATCAGCTGCTGGAGGCTGGCTGCTGCTCCTGCACCCCGCCATCAGCTGCTGGAGGCAGGCTGCTGCTCCTCCACCCCAACATGACCTGCTGGAGGCTGGCTGCAGCTCCTCCATCCCGCCATCAGCTGCTGGAGACTTCCTGCAGCTCCTGCACCCCGCCATCAGCTGCTGGAGGCTGGCTGCTGCTCCTGCACCCCGCCATCACCAGCTGGAGGCTGGCTGCAGCTCCTGCACCCCGCCATCAGCTGCTGGAGGCTGCCTGCAGCTCCTGCACCCCGCCATCAGCTGCTGGAGGCTGGCTGCTGCTCCTGCACCCTGCCATCAGCTGCTGGAGGCTGGCTGCTGCTCCTCCACCCCACCATGACCTGCTGGAGGCTGGCTGCAGCTCCTCCACCCCGCCATCAGCTGCTGGAGGCTGCCTGCAGCTCCTGCACCCCGCCATCAGCTGCTGGAGGCTGCCTGCAGCTCCTGCACCCCGCCATCAGCTGCTGGAGGCTGGCTGCATCTCCTCCACCCCGCCATCAGCTGCTGGAGGCTGGCTTCTGCTCCTCCACCCCGCCACCAGCTGCTGGAGGCTGGCTGCTGCTCCTGCACCCCGCCCATCAGCTGCTGGAGGCTTCTGTTCCTCCACCCCGCCATCAGCAGCTGGAGGCTGGCTGCTGGAGGCTGGCTGCTGCTCCTCCACCCCGCCATCACCAGCTGGAGCCTGGCTGCAGCTCCTGCACCCCGCCATCAGCTGCTGGAGGCTGCCTGGAGCTCCTGCAGCCCGCCATCAGCTGCTGGAGGCTTCTGTTCCTCCACCCCGCCATCAGCAGCTGGAGGCTGGCTGCTGCTCCTCCACCCCGCCATCACCAGCTGGAGGCTGGCTGCAGCTCCTGCACCCCGCCATCAGCTGCTGGAGGCTGGCTGCTGCTCCTGCACCCCGCCGTCAGCTGCTGGAGGCTGGCTGCTGCTCCTCCACCCCACCATGACCTGTTGAGGGTGGCTGAAGCTCCTCCACCCCGCCATCAGCTGCTGGAGGCTGCCTGCAGCTCCTGCACCCCGCCATCAGCTGCTGGAGGCTGGCTGCAGCTCCTCCACCCCGCCATCAGCTGATGGAGGCTGGCTTTTGCTCCTCCACCCCGCCACCAGCTGCTGGAGGCTGGCTTTTGCTCCTCCACCCCGCCATCAGCTGCTGGAGGCTTCTGTTCCTCCACCCCGCCATCAGCAGCTGGAGGCTGGCTGCTGGAGACTGGCTGCTGCTCCTCCACCCCGCCATCACCAGCTGGAGGCTGGCTGCAGCTCCTGCACCCCACCATCAGCTGCTGGAGATTGCCTGCAGCTCCTGCACCCCGCCATCAGCTGCTGGAGGCTGGCTGCAGCTCCTCCACCCCGCCATCAGCTGCTGGAGGCTGGCTTCTGCTCCTCCACCCCGCCACCAGCTGCTGGAGGCTGGCTGCTGCTCCTGCACCCCGCCATCAGCTGCTGGAGGCTGCCAGCAGCTCCTGCACCCCGCCATCAGCTGCTGGAGGCTGGCTGCTGCTCCTGCACCCCGCCATCAGCTGCTGGAGGCTGGCTGCTGCTCCTCCACCCCACCATGACCTGCTGGAGGCTGGCTGCAGCACCTCCACCCCGCCATCAGCTGCTTTAGGCTGCCTGCAGCTCCTGCACCCCACCATCAGCTGCTGGAGGCTGCCTGCAGCTCCTGCACCCCGCCATCAGCTGCTGGAGGCTGGCTGCAGCTCCTCCACCCCGCCATCAGCTGCTGGAGGATGGCTTCTCTTCCTCCACCCCGCCACCAGCTGCTGGAGGCTTCTGTTCCTCCACCCCGCCATCAGCAGCTGGAGGCTGGCTGATGGAGGCTGGCTGCTGCTCCTCCACCCCGCCATCACCAGCTGGAGGCTGGCTGCAGCTCCTGCACCCCGCCATCAGCTGCTGGAGGCTGCCTGGATCTCCTGCACCCCGCCATCAAATGCTGGAGGCTTCTGTTCCTCCACCCCGCCATCAGCAGCTGGAGGCTGGCTGCTGGAGGCTGGCTGCTGCTCCTCCACCCCGCCATCACAAGCTGGAGGCTGGCTGCAGCTCCTGCACCCCGCCATCAGCTGCTGGAGGCTGCCTGGAGCTCCTGCGCCCCACCATCAGCTGCTGGAGGCTGGCTGCTGCTCCTGCACCCCGCCATCAGCTGCTGGAGGCTGGCTGCTGCTCCTCCACCCCACCATGACCTGCTGGAGGCTGGCTGCAGCTCCTCCACCCCGCCATCAGATGCTGGAGGCTGCCTGCAGCTCCTGCACCCCACCATCAGCTGCTGGAGGCTGGCTGCAGCTCCTCCACCCGCCATCAGCTGCTGGAGGCTGGCTTCTGCTCCTCCACCCCGCCACCAGCTGCTTGAGGCTGGCTGCTGCTCCTGCACCCCGCCATCAGCTGCTGGAGGCTTCTGTTCCTCCACCCCGCCATCAGCAGCTGGAGGCTGGCTGCTGGAGGCTGGCTGCTGCTCCTCCACCCCGCCATCAGCAGCTGGAGGCTGGCTGCAGCTCCTGCACCCCGCCATCAGCTGCTGGAGGCTGCCTGGAGCTCCTGCACCCCGCCATCAGCTGCTGGAGGCTTCTGTTCCTCCACCCCGCCATCAGCAGCTGGAGGCTGGCTGCTGGAGGCTGGCTGCTGCTCCTCCACCCCGCCATCACCAGCTGGAGGCTGGCTGCAGCTCCTGCACCCCGCCATCAGCTGCTGGAGGCTGCCTGCAGCTCCTGCACCCCGCCATCAGCTGCTGGAGGCTGGCTGCTGCTCCTGCACCCCGCCATCAGCTGCTGGAGGCTGGCTGCTGCTCCTCCACCCCACCATGACCTGCTGGAGGCTGGCTGCAGCTCCTCCACCCCGCCATCAGCTGCTGGAGGCTGCCTGCAGCTCCTGCACCCCGCCATCAGCTGCTGGAGGCTGCCTGCAGCTCCTGCACCCCGCCATCAGCTGCTGGAGGCTGGCTGCAGCTCCTCCACCCCGCCATCAGCTGCTGGAGGCTGGCTTATGCTCCTCCACCCCGCCACCAGCTGCTGGAGGCTGGCTGCTGCTCCTGCACCCCGCCATCAGCTGCTGGAGGCTTCTGTTCCTCCACCCCGCCATCAGCAGCTGGAGGCTGGCTGCTGGAGGCTGGTTGTTGCTCCTCCACACCGCCATCACCAGCTGGAGACTGGCTGCAGCTCCTGCACCCCGCCATCAGCTGCTGGAGGCTGCCTGGAGCTCCTGCACCCCGCCATCAGCTGCTGGAGGCTTCTGTTCCTCCACCCCGCCATCAGCAGCTGGAGGCTGGCTGCTTGAGGCTGGCTGCTGCTCCTCCACCCCGCCATCACCAGCTGGAGGCTGGCTGAAGCTCCTGCACCCCGCCATCAGCTGCTGGAGGCTGCCAGCAGCTCCTGCACCCCGCCATCAGCTGCTGGAGGCTGGCTGCTGCTCCTGCACCCCGCCATCAGCTGCTGGAGGCAGGCTGCTGCTCCTCCACCCCACCATGACCTGCTGGAGGCTGGCTGCAGCTCCTCCACCCCGCCATCAGCTGCTGGAGGCTGCCTGCAGCTCCTGCACCCCGCCATCAGCTGCTGGAGGCTGCCTGCAGCTCCTGCACCCCGCCATCAGCTGCTGGAGGCTGGCTGCAGCTCCTTCACCCCGCCATCAGCTGCTGGAGGCTTCTGTTCCTCCACCCCGCCATCAGCAGCTGGAGGCTGGCTGCTGGAGGCTGGCTGCTGCTCCTCCAACCCGCCATCACCAGCTGGAGGCTGGCTGCAGCTCCTGCACCCCGCCATCAGCTGCTGGAGGCTGCCTGGAGTTCCTGCACCCCGCCATCAGCTGCTGGAGGCTGGCTGCTGCTCCTGCACCCCGCCATCAGCTGCTGGAGGCTGGCTGCTGCTCCTCCACCCCACCATGACCTGCTGGAGGCTGGCTGCAGCTCCTCCACCCCGCCATCAGCTGCTGGAGGCTGCCTGCAGCTCCTGCACCCCGCCATCAGCTGCTGGAGGCTGCCTGCAGCTCCTGCACCCCGCCATCAGCTGCTGGAGGCTGGCTGCAGCTCCTCCACCCCGCCATCAGCTGCTGGAGGCTGGCTTCTGCTCCTCCACCCCGCCACCAGCTGCTGGAGGCTGGCTGCTGCTCCTGCACCCCGCCATCAGCTGCTGGAGGATTCTGTTCCTCCACCCCGCCATCAGCAGCTGGAGGCTGGCTGCTGGAGGCTGGCTGCTGCTCCTCCACCCCGCCATCACCAGCTGGAGGCTGGTTGCTGCTCCTGCAAACCGCCATCAGCTGCTGGAGGCTGCCTGCAGCTCCTGCACCCCGCCATCAGCTGCTGGAGGCTGGCTGCTGCTCCTGCACCCCGCCATCAGCTGCTGGAGGCTGGCTGCTGCTCCTCCACCCCACCATGACCTGCTGGAGGCTGGCTGCAGCTCCTCCACCCCGCCATCAGCTTCTGGAGGCTGCCTGCAGCTCCTGCACCCCGCCATCACCAGCTGGAGGCTGGCTGCAGCTCCTGCACCCCGCCATCAGCTGCTGGAGGCTGCCTGCAGCTCCTGCACCCCGCCATCAGCTGCTGGAGGCTGGCTGCTGCTCCTGCACCCCGCCATCAGCTGCTGGAGGCTGGCTGCTGCTCCTCCACCCCACCATGACCTGCTGGAGGCTGGCTGCAGCACCTCCACCCCGCCATCAGCTGCTTTAGGCTGCCTGCAGCTCCTGCACCCCACCATCAGCTGCTGGAGGCTGCCTGCAGCTCCTGCACCCCGCCATCAGCTGCTGGAGGCTGGCTGCAGCTCCTCCACCCCGCCATCAGCTGCTGGAGGCTGGCTTCTGCTCCTCCACCCCGCCACCAGCTGCTGGAGGCTTCTGTTCCTCCACCGCGCCATCAGCAGCTGGAGGCTGGCTGATGGAGGCTGGCTGCTGCTCCTCCACCCCGCCATCACCAGCTGGAGGCTGTCTGCAGCTCCTGCACCCCGCCATCAGCTGCTGGAGGCTGCCTGGATCTCCTGCACCCCGCCATCAGCTGCTGGAGGCTTCTGTTCCTCCACCCCGCCATCAGCAGCTGGAGGCTGGCTGCTGGAGGCTGGCTGCTGCTCCTCCACCCCGCCATCACCAGCTGGAGGCTGGCTACAACTCCTGCACCCCGCCATCAGCTGCTGGAGGCTGCCTGCAGCTCCTGCACCCCGCCATCAGCTGCTGGAGGCTGGCTGCTGCTCCTCCACCCCGCCATGACCTGCTGGAGGCTGGCTGCTGCTCCTCCACCCCGCCATCACCAGCTGGAGGCTGGCTGCAGCTCCTGCAAACCACCATCAGCTGCTGGAGGCTGCCTGCAGCTCCTGCACCCCGCCATCAGCTGCTGGAGGCTGGCTGCTGCTCCTGCACCCCGCCATCAGCTGCTGGAGGCTGGCTGCTGCTCCTCCACCCCACCATGACCTGCTGGAGGCTGGCTGCAGCTCCTCCACCCCGCCATCAGCTTCTGGAGGCTGCCTGCAGCTCCTGCACCCCGCCATCACCAGCTGGAGGCTGGCTGCAGCTCCTGCAACCCGCCATCAGCTGCTGGAGGCTGCCTGCAGCTCCTGCACCCCGCCATCAGCTGCTGGAGGCTGGCTGCTGCTCCTGCACCCCGCCATCAGCTGCTGGAGGCTGGCTGCTGCTCCTCCACCCCACCATGACCTGCTGGAGGCTGGCTGCAGCTCCTCCACCCCGCCATCAGCTGCTTTAGGCTGCCTGCAGCTCCCACACCCCACCATCAGCTGCTGGAGATTGCCTGCAGCTCCTGCACCCCGCCATCAGCTGCTGGAGGCTGGCTGCAGCTCCTCCACCCCGCCATCAGCTGCTGGAGGCTGGCTTCTGCTCCTCCACCCCGCCACCAGCTGCTGGAGGCTGGCTGCTGCTCCTGCACCCCGCCATCAGCTGCTGGAGGCTTCTGTTCCTCCACCCCGCCATCAGCAGCTGGAGGCTGGCTGATGGAGGCTGGCTGCTGCTCCTCCACCCCGCCATCATCAGCTGGAGGCTGGCTGCAGCTCCTGCACCCCGCCATCAGCTGCTGGAGGCTTCTGTTCCTCCAGCCCGCCATCAGCAGCTGGAGGCTGGCTGCTGGAGGCTGGCTGCTGCTCCTCCACCCCGCCATCACCAGCTGGAGGCTGGCTGCAGCTCCTGCACCCCGCCATCAGCTGCTGGAGGCTGCCTGCAGCTCCTGCACCCCGCCATCAGCTGCTGGAGGCTGGCTGCAGCTCCTGCACCCCGCCATCAGCTGCTGGAGGCTGCCTGGAGTTCCTGCACCCCGCCATCAGCTGCTGGAGGCTGGCTGCTGCTCCTGCACCCCGCCATCAGCTGCTGGAGGCTGGCTGCTGCTCCTCCACCCCACCATGACCTGCTGGAGGCTGGCTGCAGCTCCTCCACCCCGCCATCAGCTGCTGGAGGCTGGCTGCAGCTCCTCCACCCCGCCATCAGCTGCTGGAGGCTGCCTGCAGCTCCTGCACCCCGCCATCAGCTGCTGGAGGCTGCCTGCAGCTCCTGCAACCCGCCATCAGCTGCTGGAGGCTGGCTGCAGCTCCTCCACCCCGCCATCAGCTGCTGGAGGCTGGCTTCTGCTCCTCCACCCCGCCACCAGCTGCTGGAGGCTGGCTGCTGCTCCTGCAGCCCGCCATCAGCTGCTGGAGGCTGGCTGCTGGAGGCTGGCTGCTGCTCCTCCACCCCGCCATCACCAGCTGGAGGCTGGCTGCAGCTCCTGCAAACCACCATCAGCTGCTGGAGGCTGCCTGCAGCTCCTGCACCCCGCCATCAGCTGCTGGAGGCTGGCTGCTGCTCCTGCACCCCGCCATCAGCTGCTAGAGGCTGGCTGCTGCTCCTCCACCCCACCATGACCTGCTGGAGGCTGGCTGCAGCTCCTCCACCCCGCCATCAGCTTCTGGAGGCTGCCTGCAGCTCCTGCACCCCGCCATCACCAGCTGGAGGCTGGCTGCAGCTCCTGCACCCCGCCATCAGCTGCTGGAGGCTGCCTGCAGCTCCTGCACCCCGCCATCAGCTGCTGGAGGCTGGCTGCTGCTCCTGCACCCCGCCATCAGCTGCTGGAGGCTGGCTGCTGCTCCTCCACCCCACCATGACCTGCTGGAGGCTGGCTGCAGCTCCTCCACCCCGCCATCAGCTGCTTTAGGCTGCCTGCAGCTCCCGCACCCCACCATCAGCTGCTGGAGATTGCCTGCAGCTCCTGCACCACGCCATCAGCTGCTGGAGGCTGGCTGCAGCTCCTCCACCCCGCCATCAGCTGCTGGAGGCTGGCTTCTGCTCCTCCACCCCGCCACCAGCTGCTGGAGGCTGGCTGCTGCTCCTGCACCCCGCCATCAGCTGCTGGAGGCTGCCAGCAGCTCCTGCACCCCGCCATCAGCTGCTGGAGGCTGGCTGCTGCTCCTGCACCCCGCCATCAGCTGCTGGAGGCTGGCTGCTGCTCCTCCACCCCACCATGACCTGCTGGAGGCTGGCTGCAGCACCTCCACCCCGCCATCAGCTGCTTTAGGCTGCCTGCAGCTCCTGCACCCCACCATCAGCTGCTGGAGGCTGCCTGCAGCTCCTGCACCCCGCCATCAGCTGCTGGAGGCTGGCTGCAGCTCCTCCACCCCGCCATCAGCTGCTGGAGGCTGGCTTCTGCTCCTCCACCCCGCCACCAGCTGCTGGAGGCTTCTGTTCCTCCACCCCGCCATCAGCAGCTGGAGGCTGGCTGATGGAGGCTGGCTGCTGCTCCTCCACCCCGCCATCACCAGCTGGAGGCTGGCTGCAGCTCCTGCACCCCGCCATCAGCTGCTGGAGGCTGCCTGGATCTCCTGCACCCCGCCATCAAATGCTGGAGGCTTCTGTTCCTCCACCCCGCCATCAGCAGCTGGAGGCTGGCTGCTGGAGGCTGGCTGCTGCTCCTCCACCCCGCCATCACAAGCTGGAGGCTGGCTGCAGCTCCTGCACCCCGCCATCAGCTGCTGGAGGCTGCCTGGAGCTCCTGCGCCCCACCATCAGCTGCTGGAGGCTGGCTGCTGCTCCTGCACCCCGCCATCAGCTGCTGGAGGCTGGCTGCTGCTCCTCCACCCCACCATGACCTGCTGGAGGCTGGCTGCAGCTCCTCCACCCCGCCATCAGCTGCTGGAGGCTGCCTGCAGCTCCTGCACCCCACCATCAGCTGCTGGAGGCTGGCTGCAGCTCCTCCACCCGCCATCAGCTGCTGGAGGCTGGCTTCTGCTCCTCCACCCCGCCACCAGCTGCTTGAGGCTGGCTGCTGCTCCTGCACCCCGCCATCAGCTGCTGGAGGCTTCTGTTACTCCACCCCGCCATCAGCAGCTGGAGGCTGGCTGCTGGAGGCTGGCTGCTGCTCCTCCACCCCGCCATCAGCAGCTGGAGGCTGGCTGCAGCTCCTGCACCCCGCCATCAGCTGCTGGAGGCTGCCTGGAGCTCCTGCACCCCGCCATCAGCTGCTGGAGGCTTCTGTTCCTCCACCCCGCCATCAGCAGCTGGAGGCTGGCTGCTGGAGGCTGGCTGCTGCTCCTCCACCCCGCCATCACCAGCTGGAGGCTGGCTGCAGCTCCTGCACCCCGCCATCAGCTGCTGGAGGCTGCCTGCAGCTCCTGCACCCCGCCATCAGCTGCTGGAGGCTGGCTGCTGCTCCTGCACCCCGCCATCAGCTGCTGGAGGCTGGCTGCTGCTCCTCCACCCCACCATGACCTGCTGGAGGCTGGCTGCAGCTCCTCCACCCCGCCATCAGCTGCTGGAGGCTGCCTGCAGCTCCTGCACCCAGCCATCAGCTGCTGGAGGCTGCCTGCAGCTCCTGCACCCCGCCATCAGCTGCTGGAGGCTGGCTGCAGCTCCTCCACCCCGCCATCAGCTGCTGGAGGCTGGCTTACGCTCCTCCACCCCGCCACCAGCTGCTGGAGGCTGGCTGCTGCTCCTGCACCCCGCCATCAGCTGCTGGAGGCTTCTGTTCCTCCACCCCGCCATCAGCAGCTGCAGGCTGGCTGCTGGAGGCTGGTTGCTGCTCCTCCACACCGCCATCACCAGCTGGAGACTGGCTGCAGCTCCTGCACCCCGCCATCAGCTGCTGGAGGCTGCCTGGAGCTCCTGCACCCCGCCATCAGCTGCTGGAGGCTTCTGTTCCTCCACCCCGCCATCAGCTGCTGGAGGCTGGCTGCTGCTCCTCCACCCCGCCATCACCAGCTGGAGGCTGGCTGAAGCTCCTCCACCCCGCCATCAGCTGCTGGAGGCTGCCTGCAGCTCGTGCACCCCGCCATCAGCTGCTGGAGGCTGCCTGCAGCTCCTGCACCCCGCCATCAGCTGCTGGAGGCTGGCTGCAGCTCCTGCACCCCGCCATCAGCTGCTGGAGGCTGCCTGGAGATCCTGCACCCCGCCATCAGCTGCTGGAGGCTGGCTGCTGCTCCTGCACCCCACCATCAGCTGCTGGAGGCTGGCTGCTGCTCCTCCACCCCACCATGACCTGCTGGAGGCTGGCTGCAGCTCCTCCACCCCGCCATCAGCTGCTGGAGGCTGCCTGCAGCTCCTGCACCCCGCCATCAGCTGCTGGAGGCTGCCTGCAGCTCCTGCACCCCGCCATCAGCTGCTGGAGGCTGGCTGCAGCTCCTCCACCCCGCCATCAGCTGCTGGAGGCTGGCTTCTGCTCCTCCACCCCGCCACCAGCTGCTGGAGGCTGGCTGCTGCTCCTGCACCCCGCCATCAGCTGCTGGAGGCTGGCTGCTGAAGGCTGGCTGCTGCTCCTCCACACCGCCATCACCAGCTGGAGGCTGGCTGCAGCTCCTGCAAACCACCATCAGCTGCTGGAGGCTGCCTGCAGCTCCTGCACCCCGCCATCAGCTGCTGGAGGCTGGCTGCTGCTCCTGCACCCCGCCATCAGCTGCTGGAGGCTGGCTGCTGCTCCTCCACCCCACCATGACCTGCTGGAGGCTGGCTGCAGCTCCTCCACCCCGCCATCAGCTTCTGGAGGCTGCCTGCAGCTCCTGCACCCCGCCATCACCAGCTGGAGGCTGGCTGCAGCTCCTGCACCCCGCCATCAGCTGCTGGAGGCTGGCTGCTGCTCCTGCACCCCGCCATCAGCTGCTGGAGGCTGGCTGCTGCTCCTCCACCCCACCATGACCTGCTGGAGGCTGGCTGCAGCTCCTCCACCCCGCCATCAGCTGCTTTAGGCTGCCTGCAGCTCCCACACCCCACCATCAGCTGCTGGAGATTGCCTGCAGCTCCTGCACCCCGCCATCAGCTCCTGGAGGCTGGCTGCAGCTCCTCCACCCCGCCATCAGCTGCTGGAGGCTGGCTTCTGCTCCTCCACCCCGCCACCAGCTGCTGGAGCTGGCTGCTGCTCCTGCACCCCGCCATCAGCTGCTGGAGGCTTCTGTTCCTCCACCCCGCCATCAGCAGCTGGATGCTGGCTGATGGAGGCTGGCTGCTGCTCCTCCACCCCGCCATCACCAGCTGGAGGCTGGCTGCAGCTCCTGCACCCCGCCATCAGCTGCTGGAGGCTGCCTGGATCTCCTGCACCCCGCCATCAGCTGCTGGAGGCTTCTGTTCCTCCAGCCCGCCATCAGCAGCTGGAGGCTGGCTGCTGGAGGCTGGCTGCTGCTCCTCCACCCCGCCATCACCAGCTGGAGGCTGGCTGCAGCTCCTGCACCCCACCATCAGCTGCTGGAGGCTGCCTGCAGCTCCTGCACCCCGCCATCAGCTGCTGGAGGCTGGCTGCAGCTCCTGCACCCCGCCATCAGCTGCTGGAGGCTGCCTGGAGTTCCTGCACCCCGCCATCAGCTGCTGGAGGCTGGCTGCTGCTCCTGCACCCCGCCATCAGCTGCTGGAGGCTGGCTGCTGCTCCTCCACCCCACCATGACCTGCTGGAGGCTGGCTGCAGCTCCTCCACCCCGCCATCAGCTGCTGGAGGCTGCCTGCAGCTCCTGCACCCCGCCATCAGCTGCTGGAGGCTGGCTGCAGCTCCTGCACCCCGCCATCAGCTGCTGGAGGCTGCCTGGAGTTCCTGCACCCCGCCATCAGCTGCTGGAGGCTGGCTGCAGCTCCTCCACCCCGCCATCAGCTGCTGGAGGCTGGCTTCTGCTCCTCCACCCCGCCACCAGCTGCTGGAGGCTGGCTGCTGCTCCTGCACCCCGCCATCAGCTGCTGGAGGCTGGCTGCTGGAGGCTGGCTGCTGCTCCTCCACCCCGCCATCACCAGCTGGAGGCTGGCTGCAGCTCCTGCAAACCGCCATCAGCTGCTGGAGGCTGCCTGCAGCTCCTGCACTCCGCCATCAGCTGCTGGAGGCTGGCTGCTGCTCCTGCACCCCGCCATCAGCTGCTGGAGGCTGACTGCTGCTCCTCCACCCCACCATGACCTGCTGGAGGCTGGCTGCAGCTCCTCCACCCCACCATCAGCTTCTGGAGGCTGCCTGCAGCTCCTGCACCCCGCCATCACCAGCTGGAGGCTGGCTGCAGCTCCTGCACCCCGCCATCAGCTGCTGGAGGCTGCCTGCAGCTCCTGCACCCCGCCATCAGCTGCTGGAGGCTGGCTGCTGCTCCTCCACCCCACCATGACCTGCTGGAGGCTGGCTGCAGCTCCTCCACCCCGCCATCAGCTGCTTTAGGCTGCCTGCAGCTCCTGCACCCCACCATCAGCTGCTGGAGGCTGGCTTCTGCTCCTCCACCCCGCCACCAGCTGCTGGAGGCTGGCTTCTGCTCCTCCACCCCGCCACCAGCTGCTGGAGGCTGGCTGCTGCTCCTGCACCCCGCCATCAGCTGCTGGAGGCTTCTGTTCCTCCACCCCGCCATCAGCAGCTGGAGGCTGGCTGATGGAGGCTGGCTGCTGCTCCTCCACCCCGCCATCACCAGCTGGAGGCTGGCTGCAGCTCCTGCACCCCGCCATCAGCTGCTGGAGGCTGCCTGGATCTCCTGCACCCCGCCATCAGCTGCTGGAGGCTTCTGTTCCTCCAGCCCGCCATCAGCAGCTGGAGGCTGGCTGCTGGAGGCTGGCTGCTGCTCCTCCACCCCGCCATCACCAGCTGGAGGCTGGCTGCAGCTCCTGCACCCCGCCATCAGCTGCTGGAGGCTGCCTGCAGCTCCTGCACCCCGCCATCAGCTGCTGGAGGCTGGCTGCAGCTCCTGCACCCCGCCATCAGCTGCTGGAGGCTGCCTGGAGTTCCTGCACCCCGCCATCAGCTGCTGGAGGCTGGCTGCTGCTCCTGCACCCCGCCATCAGCTGCTGGAGGCTGGCTGCTGCTCCTCCACCCCACCATGACCTGCTGGAGGCTGGCTGCAGCTCCTCCACCCCGCCATCAGCTGCTGGAGGCTGCCTGCAGCTCCTGCACCCCGCCATCAGCTGCTGGAGGCTGGCTGCAGCTCCTGCACCCCGCCATCAGCTGCTGGAGGCTGCCTGGAGTTCCTGCACCCCGCCATCAGCTGCTGGAGGCTGGCTGCAGCTCCTCCACCCCGCCATCAGCTGCTGGAGGCTGGCATCTGCTCCTCCACCCCGCCACCAGCTGCTGGAGGCTGGCTGCTGCTCCTGCACCCCGCCATCAGCTGCTGGAGGCTGCCTGGAGATCCTGCACCCCGCCATCAGCTGCTGGAGGCTGGCTGCTGCTCCTGCACCCCGCCATCAGCTGCTGGAGGCTGGCTGCTGCTCCTCCACCCCACCATGACCTGCTGGAGGCTGGCTGCAGCTCCTCCACCCCGCCATCAGCTGCTGGAGGCTGCCTGCAGCTCCTGCACCCCGCCATCAGCTGCTGGAGGCTGCCTGCAGCTCCTGCACCCCGCCATCAGCTGCTGGAGGCTGGCTGCAGCTCCTGCACCCCGCCATCAGCTGCTGGAGGCTGCCTGGAGTTCCTGCACCCCGCCATCAGCTGCTGGAGGCTGGCTGCAGCTCCTCCACCCCGCCATCAGCTGCTGGAGGCTGGCTTCTGCTCCTCCACCCCGCCACCAGCTGCTGGAGGCTGGCTGCTGCTCCTGCACCCCGCCATCAGCTGCTGGAGGCTGGCTGCTGGAGGCTGGCTGCTGCTCCTCCACCCCGCCATCACCAGCTGGAGGCTGGCTGCAGCTCCTGCAAACCGCCATCAGCTGCTGGAGGCTGCCTGCAGCTCCTGCACCCCGCCATCAGCTGCTGGAGGCTGGCTGCTGCTCCTGCACCCCGCCATCAGCTGCTGGAGGCTGACTGCTGCTCCTCCACCCCACCATGACCTGCTGGAGGCTGGCTGCAGCTCCTCCACCCCACCATCAGCTTCTGGAGGCTGCCTGCAGCTCCTGCACCCCGCCATCACCAGCTGGAGGCTGGCTGCAGCTCCTGCACCCCGCCATCAGCTGCTGGAGGCTGCCTGCAGCTCCTGCACCCCGCCATCAGCTGCTGGAGGCTGGCTGCTGCTCCTCCACCCCACCATGACCTGCTGGAGGCTGGCTGCAGCTCCTCCACCCCGCCATCAGCTGCTTTAGGCTGCCTGCAGCTCCTGCACCCCACCATCAGCTGCTGGAGGCTGGCTTCTGCTCCTCCACCCCGCCACCAGCTGCTGGAGGCTGGCTTCTGCTCCTCCACCCCGCCACCAGCTGCTGGAGGCTGGCTGCTGCTCCTGCACCCCGCCATCAGCTGCTGGAGGCTTCTGTTCCTCCACCCCGCCATCAGCAGCTGGAGGCTGGCTGATGGAGGCTGGCTGCTGCTCCTCCACCCCGCCATCACCAGCTGGAGGCTGGCTGCAGCTCCTGCACCCCGCCATCAGCTGCTGGAGGCTGCCTGGATCTCCTGCACCCCGCCATCAGCTGCTGGAGGCTTCTGTTCCTCCAGCCCGCCATCAGCAGCTGGAGGCTGGCTGCTGGAGGCTGGCTGCTGCTCCTCCACCCCGCCATCACCAGCTGGAGGCTGGCTGCAGCTCCTGCACCCCGCCATCAGCTGCTGGAGGCTGCCTGCAGCTCCTGCACCCCGCCATCAGCTGCTGGAGGCTGGCTGCAGCTCCTGCACCCCGCCATCAGCTGCTGGAGGCTGCCTGGAGTTCCTGCACCCCGCCATCAGCTGCTGGAGGCTGGCTGCTGCTCCTGCACCCCGCCATCAGCTGCTGGAGGCTGGCTGCTGCTCCTCCACCCCACCATGACCTGCTGGAGGCTGGCTGCAGCTCCTCCACCCCGCCATCAGCTGCTGGAGGCTGCCTGCAGCTCCTGCACCCCGCCATCAGCTGCTGGAGGCTGGCTGCAGCTCCTTCACCCCGCCATCAGCTGCTGGAGGCTGCCTGGAGTTCCTGCACCCCGCCATCAGCTGCTGGAGGCTGGCTGCAGCTCCTCCACCCCGCCATCAGCTGCTGGAGGCTGGCATCTGCTCCTCCACCCCGCCACCAGCTGCTGGAGGCTGGCTGCTGCTCCTGCACCCCGCCATCAGCTGCTGGAGGCTGCCTGGAGATCCTGCACCCCGCCATCAGCTGCTGGAGGCTGGCTGCTGCTCCTGCACCCCGCCATCAGCTGCTGGAGGCTGGCTGCTGCTCCTCCACCCCACCATGACCTGCTGGAGGCTGGCTGCAGCTCCTCCACCCCGCCATCAGCTGCTGGAGGCTGCCTGCAGCTCCTGCACCCCGCCATCAGCTGCTGGAGGCTGCCTGCAGCTCCTGCACCCCGCCATCAGCTGCTGGAGGCTGGCTGCAGCTCCTCCACCCCGCCATCAGCTGCTGGAGGCTGGCTTCTGCTCCTCCACCCCACCACCAGCTGCTGGAGGCTGGCTGCTGCTCCTGCACCCCGCCATCAGCTGCTGGAGGCTGGCTGCTGGAGGCTGGCTGCTGCTCCTCCACCCCGCCATCACCAGCTGGAGGCTGGCTGCAGCTCCTGCAAACCACCATCAGCTGCTGGAGGCTGCCTGCAGCTCCTGCACCCCGCCATCAGCTGCTGGAGGCTGGCTGCTGCTCCTGCACCCCGCCATCAGCTGCTGGAGGCTGGCTGCTGCTCCTCCACCCCACCATGACCTGCTGGAGGCTGGCTGCAGCTCCTCCACCCCGCCATCAGCTTCTGGAGGCTGCCTGCAGCTCCTGCACCCCGCCATCACCAGCTGGAGGCTGGCTGCAGCTCCTCCACCCCGCCATCAGCTGCTGGAGGCTGCCTGCAGCTCCTGCACCCCGCCATCAGCTGCTGGAGGCTGGCTGCTGCTCCTGCACCCCGCCATCAGCTGCTGGAGGCTGGCTGCTGCTCCTCCACCCCACCATGACCTGCTGGAGGCTGGCTGCAGCTCCTCCACCCCGCCATCAGCTGCTTTAGGCTGCCTGCAGCTCCCGCACCCCACCATCAGCTGCTGGAGATTGCCTGCAGCTCCTGCACCCCGCCATCAGCTGCTGGAGGCTGGCTGCAGCTCCTCCACCCCGCCATCAGCTGCTGGAGGCTGGCTTCTGCTCCTCCACCCCGCCACCAGCTGCTGGAGGCTGGCTGCTGCTCCTGCACCCCGCCATCAGCTGCTGGAGGCTGTCAGCAGCTCCTGCACCCCGCCATCAGCTGCTGGAGGCTGGCTGCTGCTCCTGCACCCCGCCATCAGCTGCTGGAGGCTGGCTGCTGCTCCTCCACCCCACCATGACCTGCTGGAGGCTGGCTGCAGCACCTCCACCCCGCCATCAGCTGCTTTAGGCTGCCTGCAGCTCCTGCACCCCACCATCAGCTGCTGGAGGCTGCCTGCAGCTCCTGCACCCCGCCATCAGCTGCTGGAGGCTGGCTGCAGCTCCTCCACCCCGCCATCAGCTGCTGGAGGCTGGCTTCTGCTCCTCCACCCCGCCACCAGCTGCTGGAGGCTTCTGTTCCTCCACCCCGCCATCAGCAGCTGGAGGCTGGCTGATGGAGGCTGGCTGCTGCTCCTCCACCCCGCCATCACCAGCTGGAGGCTGGCTGCAGCTCCTGCACCCCGCCATCAGCTGCTGGAGGCTGCCTGGATCTCCTGCACCCCGCCATCAAATGCTGGAGGCTTCTGTTCCTCCACCCCGCCATCAGCAGCTGGAGGCTGGCTGCTGGAGGCTGGCTGCTGCTCCTCCACCCCGCCATCACAAGCTGGAGGCTGGCTGCAGCTCCTGCACCCCGCCATCAGCTGCTGGAGGCTGCCTGGAGCTCCTGCGCCCCACCATCAGCTGCTGGAGGCTGGCTGCTGCTCCTGCACCCCGCCATCAGCTGCTGGAGGCTGGCTGCTGCTCCTCCACCCCACCATGACCTGCTGGAGGCTGGCTGCAGCTCCTCCACCCCGCCATCAGCTGCTGGAGGCTGCCTGCAGCTCCTGCACCCCACCATCAGCTGCTGGAGGCTGGCTGCAGCTCCTCCACCCGCCATCAGCTGCTGGAGGCTGGCTTCTGCTCCTCCACCCCGCCACCAGCTGCTTGAGGCTGGCTGCTGCTCCTGCACCCCGCCATCAGCTGCTGGAGGCTTCTGTTCCTCCACCCCGCCATCACCAGCTGGAGGCTGGCTGCTGGAGGCTGGCTGCTGCTCCTCCACCCCGCCATCAGCAGCTGGAGGCTGGCTGCAGCTCCTGCACCCCGCCATCAGGTGCTGGAGGCTGCCTGGAGCTCCTGCACCCCGCCATCAGCTGCTGGAGGCTTCTGTTCCTCCACCCCGCCATCAGCAGCTGGAGGCTGGCTGCTGGAGGCTGGCTGCTGCTCCTCCACCCCGCCATCACCAGCTGGAGGCTGGCTGCAGCTCCTGCACCCCGCCATCAGCTGCTGGAGGCTGCCTGCAGCTCCTGCACCCCGCCATCAGCTGCTGGAGGCTGGCTGCTGCTCCTGCACCCCGCCATCAGCTGCTGGAGGCTGGCTGCTGCTCCTCCGACCCACCATGACCTGCTGGAGGCTGGCTGCAGCTCCTCCACCCCGCCATCAGCTGCTGGAGGCTGCCTGCAGCTCCTGCACCCCGCCATCAGCTGCTGGAGGCTGCCTGCAGCTCCTGCACCCCGCCATCAGCTGCTGGAGGCTGGCTGCAGCTCCTCCACCCCGCCATCAGATGCTGGAGGCTGGCTTATGCTCCTCCACCCCGCCACCAGCTGCTGGAGGCTGGCTGCTGCTCCTGCACCCCGCCATCAGCTGCTGGAGGCTTCTGTTCCTCCACCCCGCCATCAGAAGCTGCAGGCTGGCTGCTGGAGGCTGGTTGCTGCTCCTCCACACCGCCATCACCAGCTGGAGACTGGCTGCAGCTCCTGGACCCCGCCATCAGCTGCTGGAGGCTGCCTGGAGCTCCTGCACCCCGCCATCAGCTGCTGGAGGCTTCTGTTCCTCCACCCCGCCATCAGCAGCTGGAGGCTGGCTGCTGGAGGCTGGCTTATGCTCCTCCACCCCGCCATCACCAGCTGGAGGCTGGCTGAAGCTCCTCCACCCCGCCATCAGCTGCTGGAGGCTGGCTGCAGCTCCTGCACCCCGCCATCAGCTGCTGGAGGCTGGCTGCTGCTCCTGCACCCCGCCATCAGCTGCTGGAGGCAGGCTGCTGCTCCTCCACCCCAACATGACCTGCTGGAGGCTGGCTGCAGCTCCTCCATCCCGCCATCAGCTGCTGGAGACTTCCTGCAGCTCCTGCACCCCGCCATCAGCTGCTGGAGGCTGGCTGCTGCTCCTGCACCCCGCCATCACCAGCTGGAGGCTGGCTGCAGCTCCTGCACCCCGCCATCAGCTGCTGGAGGCTGCCTGCAGCTCCTGCACCCCGCCATCAGCTGCTGGAGGCTGGCTGCTGCTCCTGCACCCTGCCATCAGCTGCTGGAGGCTGGCTGCTGCTCCTCCACCCCACCATGACCTGCTGGAGGCTGGCTGCAGCTCCTCCACCCCGCCATCAGCTGCTGGAGGCTGCCTGCAGCTCCTGCACCCCGCCATCAGCTGCTGGAGGCTGCCTGCAGCTCCTGCACCCCGCCATCAGCTGCTGGAGGCTGGCTGCAGCTCCTCCACCCCGCCATCAGCTGCTGGAGGCTGGCTTCTGCTCCTCCACCCCGCCACCAGCTGCTGGAGGCTGGCTGCTGCTCCTGCACCCCGCCCATCAGCTGCTGGAGACTTCTGTTCCTCCACCCCGCCATCACCAGCTGGAGCCTGGCTGCAGCTCCTGCACCCCGCCATCAGCTGCTGGAGGCTGCCTGGAGCTCCTGCAGCCCGCCATCAGCTGCTGGAGGCTTCTGTTCCTCCACCCCGCCATCAGCAGCTGGAGGCTGGCTGCTGGAGGCTGGCTGCTGCTCCTCCACCCCGCCATCACCAGCTGGAGGCTGGCTGCAGCTCCTTCACCCCGCCATCAGCTGCTGGAGGCTGGCTGCTGCTCCTGCACCCCGCCATCAGCTGCTGGAGGCTGGCTGCTGCTCCTCCACCCCACCATGACCTGTTGAGGCTGGCTGAAGCTCCTCCACCCCGCCATCAGCTGCTGGAGGCTGCCTGCAGCTCCTGCACCCCGCCATCAGCTGCTGGAGGCTGCCTGCAGCTCCTGCACCCCGCCATCAGCTGCTGGAGGCTGGCTGCAGCTCCTCCACCCCGCCATCAGCTGATGGAGGCTGGCTTTTGCTCCTCCACCCCGCCACCAGCTGCTGGAGGCTGGCTTTTGCTCCTCCACCCCGCCATCAGCTGCTGGAGGCTTCTGTTCCACCACCCCGCCATCAGCAGCTGGAGGCTGGCTGCTGGAGACTGGCTGCTGCTCCTCCACCCCGCCATCACCAGCTGGAGGCTGGCTGCAGCTCCTGCACCCCACCATCAGCTGCTGGAGGCTGCCTGGAGCTCCTGCACCCCGCCATCAGCTGCTGGAGGCTTCTGTTCCTCCACCCCGCCATCAGCAGCTGGAGGCTGGCTGCTGGAGGCTGGCTGCTGCTCCTGCACCCCGCCATCAGCTGCTGGAGGCTGCCTGCAGCTCCTGCACCCCGCCATCAGCTGCTGGAGGCTGGCTGCATCTCCTCCACCCCGCCATCAGCTGCTGGAGGCTGGCTTCTGCTCCTCCACCCCGCCACCAGCTGCTGGAGGCTGGCTGCTGCTCCTGCACCCCGCCCATCAGCTGCTGGAGGCTTCTGTTCCTCCACCCCGCCATCAGCAGCTGGAGGCTGGCTGCTGGAGGCTGGCTGCTGCTCCTCCACCCCGCCATCACCAGCTGGAGCCTGGCTGCAGCTCCTGCACCCCGCCATCAGCTGCTGGAGGCTGCCTGGAGCTCCTGCAGCCCGCCATCAGCTGCTGGAGGCTTCTGTTCCTCCACCCCGCCATCAGCAGCTGGAGGCTGGCTGCTGGAGGCTGGCTGCTGCTCCTCCACCCCGCCATCACCAGCTGGAGGCTGGCTGCAGCTCCTGCACCCCGCCATCAGCTGCTGGAGGCTGGCTGCTGCTCCTGCACCCCGCTATCAGCTGCTGGAGGCTGGCTGCTGCTCCTCCACCCCACCATGACCTGTTGAGGGTGGCTGAAGCTCCTCCACCCCGCCATCAGCTGCTGGAGGCTGCCTGCAGCTCCTGCACCCCGCCATCAGCTGCTGGAGGCTGCCTGCAGCTCCTGCACCCCGCCATCAGCTGCTGGAGGCTGGCTGCCGCTCCTCCACCCCGCCATCAGCTGATGGAGGCTGGCTTTTGCTCCTCCACCCCGCCACCAGCTGCTGGAGGCTGGCTTTTGCTCCTCCACCCCGCCATCAGCTGCTGGAGGCTTCTGTTCCTCCACCCCGCCATCAGCAGCTGGAGGCTGGCTGCTGGAGACTGGCTGCTGCTCCTCCACCCCGCCATCACCAGCTGGAGGCTGGCTGCAGCTCCTGCACCCCACCATCAGCTGCTGGAGGCTGCCTGGAGCTCCTGCACCCCGCCATCAGCTGCTGGAGGCTTCTGTTCCTCCACCCCGCCATCAGCAGCTGGAGGCTGGCTGCTGGAGGCTGGCTGCTGCTCCTCCACCCCGCCATCACCAGCTGGAGGCTGGCTGCAGCTCCTGCACCCCGCCATCAGCTGCTGGAGGCTGCCTGCAGCTCCTGCACCCCGCCATCAGCTGCTGGAGGCTGGCTGCTGCTCCTGCACCCCGCCATCAGCTGCTGGAGGCTGGCTGCTGCTCCTCCACCCCACCATGACCTGCTGGAGGCTGGCTGCAGCTCCTCCACCCCGCCATCAGCTGCTGGAGGCTGCCTGCAGCTCCTGCACCCCGCCATCAGCTGCTGGAGGGTGGCTGCAGCTCCTCCACCCCGCCATCAGCTGCTGGAGGCTGGCTTCTGCTCCTCCACCCCGCCACCAGCTGCTGGAGGCTGGCTGCTGCTCCTGCAACCCGCCATCAGCTGCGGGAGGCTTCTGTTCCTCCACCCCGCCATCAGCAGCTGGAGGCTGGCTGCTGGAGGCTGGCTGCTGCCTCTCCACCCCGCCATCACCAGCTGGAGGCTGGCTGCAGCTCCTGCACCCTGCCATCAGCTGCTGTAGGCTGGCTGCAGCTCCTCCACCCCGCCATCAGCTGCTGGAGGCTTCTGTTCCTCCACCCCGCCATCAGCAGCTGGAGGCTGGCTGCTGGAGGCTGGCTGCTGCTCCTCCACCCCGCCATCACCAGCTGGAGGCTGGCTGCAGCTCCTGCACCCCGCCATCAGCTGCTGGAGGCTGCCTGGAGCTCCTGCACCCCGCCATCAGCTGCTGGAGGCTTCTCTTCCTCCACCCCGCCATCAGCAGCTGGAGGCTGGCTGCTGGAGGCTGGCTGCTGCTCCTCCACCCCGCCATCACCAGCTGGAGGCTGGCTGCAGCTCCTGCACCCCGCCATCAGCTGCTGGAAGCTGCCTGCAGCTCCTGCACCCCGCCATCAGCTGCTGGAGGCTGGCTGCTGCTCCTGCACCCCGCCATCAGCTGCTGGAGGCTGGCTGCAGCTCCTGCACCCCGCCATCAGCTGCTGGAGGCTGCCTGGAGCTCCTGCACCCCGCCATCAGCTGCTGGAGGCTTCTGTTCCTCCACCCCGCCATCAGCAGCTGGAGGCTGGCTGCTGGAGGCTGGCTGCTGCTCCTCCACCCCGCCATCACCAGCTGGAGGCTGGCTGCAACTCCTGCACCCCGCCATCAGCTGCTGGAGGCTGCCTGGAGCTCCTGCACCCCGCCATCAGCTGCTGGAGGCTGGCTGCTGCTCCTGCCACCCGCCATCAGCTGCTGGAGGCTGGCTGCTGCTCCTCCACCCCACCATGACCTGCTGGAGGCTGGCTGCAGCTCCTCCACCCCGCCATCAGCTGCTGGAGGCTGCCTGCAGCTCCTGCACCCCGCCATCAGCTGCTGGAGGCTGCCTGCAGCTCCTGCACCCCGCCATCAGCTGCTGGAGGCTGGCTGCAGCTCCTCCACCCCGCCATCAGCTGCTGGAGGCTGGCTTCTGCTCCTCCACCCCGCCACCAGCTGCTTGAGGCTGGCTGCTGCTCCTGCACCCCGCCATCAGCTGCTGGAGGCTGGCTGCAGCTCCTGCACCCCGCCATCAGCTGCTGGAGGCTGCCTGGAGCTCCTGCACCCCGCCATCAGCTGCTGGAGGCTTCTGTTCCTCCACCCCGCCATCAGCAGCTGGAGGCTGGCTGCTGGAGGCTGGCTGCTTCTCCTCCACCCCACCATGACCTGCTGGAGGCTGGCTGCAGCTCCTGCACCCCGCCATCAGCTGCTGGAGGCTGCCTGCAGCTCCTGCACCCTGCCATCAGCTGCTGGAGGCTGGCTGCAGCTCCTCCACCCCGCCATCAGCTGCTGGAGGCTTCTGTTCCTCCACCCCGCCATCAGCAGCTGGAGGCTGGCTGCTGGAGGCTGGCTGCTGCTCCTCCACCCCGCCATCACCAGCTGGAGGCTGGCTGCAGCTCCTGCACCCCGCCATCACCATCTGGAGGCTGGCTGCAGCTCCTGCACCCCGCCATCAGCTGCTGGAGGCTGGCTGCAGCTCCTGCACCCCGCCATCAGCTGCTGGAGGCTGCCTGGAGCTCCTGCATCCCGCCATCAGCTGCTGGAGGCTTCTGTTCCTCCACCCCGCCATCAGCAGCTGGAGGCTGGCTGCTGGAGGCTGGCTGCTGCTCCTCCACCCTGCCATCACCAGCTGGAGGCTGGCTGCAGCTCCTGCACCCCGCCATCAGCTGCTGGAGGCTGCCTGCAGCTCCTGCACCCCGCCATCAGCTGCTGGAGGCTGGCTGCTGCTCCTCCACCACACCATGACCTGCTGGAGGCTGGCTGCAGCTCCTGCACCCCACCATCAGCTGCTGGAGGCTGCCTGCAGCTCCTGCACCCCACCATCAGCTGCTGGAGGCTGCCTGCAGCTCCTGCACCCCGCCATCAGCTGCTGGAGGCTGGCTGCAGCTCCTCCACCCCGCCATCAGCTGCTGGAGGCTGGCTTCTGCTCCTCCACCCCGCCACCAGCTGCTGGAGGCTGGCTGCTGCTCCTGCACCCCACCATCAGCTTCTGGAGGCTTCTGTTCCTCCACCTCGCCATCAGCAGCTGGAGGCTGGCTGCTGGAGGCTGGTTGCTGCTCCTCCACCCCGCCATCACCAGCTGGAGGCTGGCTGCAGCTCCTGCACCCCGCCATCAGCTGCTGGAGGCTGGCTGCTGCTCCTGCACCCCGCCATCAGCTGCTGGAGGCAGGCTGCTGCTCCTCCACCCCAACATGACCTGCTGGAGGCTGGCTGCAGCTCCTCCATCCCGCCATCAGCTGCTGGAGACTTCCTGCAGCTCCTGCACCCCGCCATCAGCTGCTGGAGGCTGGCTGCTGCTCCTGCACCCCGCCATCACCAGCTGGAGGCTGGCTGCAGCTCCTGCACCCCGCCATCAGCTGCTGGAGGCTGCCTGCAGCTCCTGCACCCCGCCATCAGCTGCTGGAGGCTGGCTGCTGCTCCTGCACCCTGCCATCAGCTGCTGGAGGCTGGCTGCTGCTCCTCCACCCCACCATGACCTGCTGGAGGCTGGCTGCAGCTCCTCCACCCCGCCATCAGCTGCTGGAGGCTGCCTGCAGCTCCTGCACCCCGCCATCAGCTGCTGGAGGCTGCCTGCAGCTCCTGCACCCCGCCATCAGCTGCTGGAGGCTGGCTGCATCTCCTCCACCCCGCCATCAGCTGCTGGAGGCTGGCTTCTGCTCCTCCACCCCGCCACCAGCTGCTGGAGGCTGGCTGCTGCTCCTGCACCCCGCCCATCAGCTGCTGGAGGCTTCTGTTCCTCCACCCCGCCATCAGCAGCTGGAGGCTGGCTGCTGGAGGCTGGCTGCTGCTCCTCCACCCCGCCATCACCAGCTGGAGCCTGGCTGCAGCTCCTGCACCCCGCCATCAGCTGCTGGAGGCTGCCTGGAGCTCCTGCAGCCCGCCATCAGCTGCTGGAGGCTTCTGTTCCTCCACCCCGCCATCAGCAGCTGGAGGCTGGCTGCTGCTCCTCCACCCCGCCATCACCAGCTGGAGGCTGGCTGCAGCTCCTGCACCCCGCCATCAGCTGCTGGAGGCTGGCTGCTGCTCCTGCACCCCGCCGTCAGCTGCTGGAGGCTGGCTGCTGCTCCTCCACCCCACCATGACCTGTTGAGGGTGGCTGAAGCTCCTCCACCCCGCCATCAGCTGCTGGAGGCTGCCTGCAGCTCCTGCACCCCGCCATCAGCTGCTGGAGGCTGGCTGCAGCTCCTCCACCCCGCCATCAGCTGATGGAGGCTGGCTTTTGCTCCTCCACCCCGCCACCAGCTGCTGGAGGCTGGCTTTTGCTCCTCCACCCCGCCATCAGCTGCTGGAGGCTTCTGTTCCTCCACCCCGCCATCAGCAGCTGGAGGCTGGCTGCTGGAGACTGGCTGCTGCTCCTCCACCCCGCCATCACCAGCTGGAGGCTGGCTGCAGCTCCTGCACCCCACCATCAGCTGCTGGAGATTGCCTGCAGCTCCTGCACCCCGCCATCAGCTGCTGGAGGCTGGCTGCAGCTCCTCCACCCCGCCATCAGCTGCTGGAGGCTGGCTTCTGCTCCTCCACCCCGCCACCAGCTGCTGGAGGCTGGCTGCTGCTCCTGCACCCCGCCATCAGCTGCTGGAGGCTGCCAGCAGCTCCTGCACCCCGCCATCAGCTGCTGGAGGCTGGCTGCTGCTCCTGCACCCCGCCATCAGCTGCTGGAGGCTGGCTGCTGCTCCTCCACCCCACCATGACCTGCTGGAGGCTGGCTGCAGCACCTCCACCCCGCCATCAGCTGCTTTAGGCTGCCTGCAGCTCCTGCACCCCACCATCAGCTGCTGGAGGCTGCCTGCAGCTCCTGCACCCCGCCATCAGCTGCTGGAGGCTGGCTGCAGCTCCTCCACCCCGCCATCAGCTGCTGGAGGATGGCTTCTCTTCCTCCACCCCGCCACCAGCTGCTGGAGGCTTCTGTTCCTCCACCCCGCCATCAGCAGCTGGAGGCTGGCTGATGGAGGCTGGCTGCTGCTCCTCCACCCCGCCATCACCAGCTGGAGGCTGGCTGCAGCTCCTGCACCCCGCCATCAGCTGCTGGAGGCTGCCTGGATCTCCTGCACCCCGCCATCAAATGCTGGAGGCTTCTGTTCCTCCACCCCGCCATCAGCAGCTGGAGGCTGGCTGCTGGAGGCTGGCTGCTGCTCCTCCACCCCGCCATCACAAGCTGGAGGCTGGCTGCAGCTCCTGCACCCCGCCATCAGCTGCTGGAGGCTGCCTGGAGCTCCTGCGCCCCACCATCAGCTGCTGGAGGCTGGCTGCTGCTCCTGCACCCCGCCATCAGCTGCTGGAGGCTGGCTGCTGCTCCTCCACCCCACCATGACCTGCTGGAGGCTGGCTGCAGCTCCTCCACCCCGCCATCAGATGCTGGAGGCTGCCTGCAGCTCCTGCACCCCACCATCAGCTGCTGGAGGCTGGCTGCAGCTCCTCCACCCGCCATCAGCTGCTGGAGGCTGGCTTCTGCTCCTCCACCCCGCCACCAGCTGCTTGAGGCTGGCTGCTGCTCCTGCACCCCGCCATCAGCTGCTGGAGGCTTCTGTTCCTCCACCCCGCCATCAGCAGCTGGAGGCTGGCTGCTGGAGGCTGGCTGCTGCTCCTCCACCCCGCCATCAGCAGCTGGAGGCTGGCTGCAGCTCCTGCACCCCGCCATCAGCTGCTGGAGGCTGCCTGGAGCTCCTGCACCCCGCCATCAGCTGCTGGAGGCTTCTGTTCCTCCACCCCGCCATCAGCAGCTGGAGGCTGGCTGCTGGAGGCTGGCTGCTGCTCCTCCACCCCGCCATCACCAGCTGGAGGCTGGCTGCAGCTCCTGCACCCCGCCATCAGCTGCTGGAGGCTGCCTGCAGCTCCTGCACCCCGCCATCAGCTGCTGGAGGCTGGCTGCTGCTCCTGCACCCCGCCATCAGCTGCTGGAGGCTGGCTGCTGCTCCTCCACCCCACCATGACCTGCTGGAGGCTGGCTGCAGCTCCTCCACCCCGCCATCAGCTGCTGGAGGCTGCCTGCAGCTCCTGCACCCCGCCATCAGCTGCTGGAGGCTGCCTGCAGCTCCTGCACCCCGCCATCAGCTGCTGGAGGCTGGCTGCAGCTCCTCCACCCCGCCATCAGCTGCTGGAGGCTGGCTTATGCTCCTCCACCCCGCCACCAGCTGCTGGAGGCTGGCTGCTGCTCCTGCACCCCGCCATCAGCTGCTGGAGGCTTCTGTTCCTCCACCCCGCCATCAGCAGCTGGAGGCTGGCTGCTGGAGGCTGGTTGTTGCTCCTCCACACCGCCATCACCAGCTGGAGACTGGCTGCAGCTCCTGCACCCCGCCATCAGCTGCTGGAGGCTGCCTGGAGCTCCTGCACCCCGCCATCAGCTGCTGGAGGCTTCTGTTCCTCCACCCCGCCATCAGCAGCTGGAGGCTGGCTGCTTGAGGCTGGCTGCTGCTCCTCCACCCCGCCATCACCAGCTGGAGGCTGGCTGAAGCTCCTGCACCCCGCCATCAGCTGCTGGAGGCCGCCAGCAGCTCCTGCACCCCGCCATCAGCTGCTGGAGGCTGGCTGCTGCTCCTGCACCCCGCCATCAGCTGCTGGAGGCAGGCTGCTGCTCCTCCACCCCACCATGACCTGCTGGAGGCTGGCTGCAGCTCCTCCACCCCGCCATCAGCTGCTGGAGGCTGCCTGCAGCTCCTGCACCCCGCCATCAGCTGCTGGAGGCTGCCTGCAGCTCCTGCACCCCGCCATCAGCTGCTGGAGGCTGGCTGCAGCTCCTCCACCCCGCCATCAGCTGCTGGAGGCTTCTGTTCCTCCACCCCGCCATCAGCAGCTGGAGGCTGGCTGCTGGAGGCTGGCTGCTGCTCCTCCAACCCGCCATCACCAGCTGGAGGCTGGCTGCAGCTCCTGCACCCCGCCATCAGCTGCTGGAGGCTGCCTGGAGTTCCTGCACCCCGCCATCAGCTGCTGGAGGCTGGCTGCTGCTCCTGCACCCCGCCATCAGCTGCTGGAGGCTGGCTGCTGCTCCTCCACCCCACCATGACCTGCTGGAGGCTGGCTGCAGCTCCTCCACCCCGCCATCAGCTGCTGGAGGCTGCCTGCAGCTCCTGCACCCCGCCATCAGCTGCTGGAGGCTGCCTGCAGCTCCTGCACCCCGCCATCAGCTGCTGGAGGCTGGCTGCAGCTCCTCCACCCCGCCATCAGCTGCTGGAGGCTGGCTTCTGCTCCTCCACCCCGCCACCAGCTGCTGGAGGCTGGCTGCTGCTCCTGCACCCCGCCATCAGCTGCTGGAGGATTCTGTTCCTCCACCCCGCCATCAGCAGCTGGAGGCTGGCTGCTGGAGGCTGGCTGCTGCTCCTCCACCCCGCCATCACCAGCTGGAGGCTGGTTGCTGCTCCTGCAAACCGCCATCAGCTGCTGGAGGCTGCCTGCAGCTCCTGCACCCCGCCATCAGCTGCTGGAGGCTGGCTGCTGCTCCTGCACCCCGCCATCAGCTGCTGGAGGCTGGCTGCTGCTCCTCCACCCCACCATGACCTGCTGGAGGCTGGCTGCAGCTCCTCCACCCCGCCATCAGCTTCTGGAGGCTGCCTGCAGCTCCTGCACCCCGCCATCACCAGCTGGAGGCTGGCTGCAGCTCCTGCACCCCGCCATCAGCTGCTGGAGGCTGCCTGCAGCTCCTGCACCCCGCCATCAGCTGCTGGAGGCTGGCTGCTGCTCCTGCACCCCGCCATCAGCTGCTGGAGGCTGGCTGCTGCTCCTCCACCCCACCATGACCTGCTGGAGGCTGGCTGCAGCACCTCCACCCCGCCATCAGCTGCTTTAGGCTGCCTGCAGCTCCTGCACCCCACCATCAGCTGCTGGAGGCTGCCTGCAGCTCCTGCACCCCGCCATCAGCTGCTGGAGGCTGGCTGCAGCTCCTCCACCCCGCCATCAGCTGCTGGAGGCTGGCTTCTGCTCCTCCACCCCGCCACCAGCTGCTGGAGGCTTCTGTTCCTCCACCGCGCCATCAGCAGCTGGAGGCTGCCTGGATCTCCTGCACCCCGCCATCAGCTGCTGGAGGCTTCTGTTCCTCCACCCCGCCATCAGCAGCTGGAGGCTGGCTGCTGGAGGCTGGCTGCTGCTCCTCCACCCCGCCATCACCAGCTGGAGGCTGGCTACAACTCCTGCACCCCGCCATCAGCTGCTGGAGGCTGCCTGCAGCTCCTGCACCCCGCCATCAGCTGCTGGAGGCTGGCTGCTGCTCCTCCACCCCGCCATGACCTGCTGGAGGCTGGCTGCTGCTCCTCCACCCCGCCATCACCAGCTGGAGGCTGGCTGCAGCTCCTGCAAACCACCATCAGCTGCTGGAGGCTGCCTGCAGCTCCTGCACCCCGCCATCAGCTGCTGGAGGCTGGCTGCTGCTCCTGCACCCCGCCATCAGCTGCTGGAGGCTGGCTGCTGCTCCTCCACCCCACCATGACCTGCTGGAGGCTGGCTGCAGCTCCTCCACCCCGCCATCAGCTTCTGGAGGCTGCCTGCAGCTCCTGCACCCCGCCATCACCAGCTGGAGGCTGGCTGCAGCTCCTGCAACCCGCCATCAGCTGCTGGAGGCTGCCTGCAGCTCCTGCACCCCGCCATCAGCTGCTGGAGGCTGGCTGCTGCTCCTGCACCCCGCCATCAGCTGCTGGAGGCTGGCTGCTGCTCCTCCACCCCACCATGACCTGCTGGAGGCTGGCTGCAGCTCCTCCACCCCGCCATCAGCTGCTTTAGGCTGCCTGCAGCTCCCACACCCCACCATCAGCTGCTGGAGATTGCCTGCAGCTCCTGCACCCCGCCATCAGCTGCTGGAGGCTGGCTGCAGCTCCTCCACCCCGCCATCAGCTGCTGGAGGCTGGCTTCTGCTCCTCCACCCCGCCACCAGCTGCTGGAGGCTGGCTGCTGCTCCTGCACCCCGCCATCAGCTGCTGGAGGCTTCTGTTCCTCCACCCCGCCATCAGCAGCTGGAGGCTGGCTGATGGAGGCTGGCTGCTGCTCCTCCACCCCGCCATCATCAGCTGGAGGCTGGCTGCAGCTCCTGCACCCCGCCATCAGCTGCTGGAGGCTTCTGTTCCTCCAGCCCGCCATCAGCAGCTGGAGGCTGGCTGCTGGAGGCTGGCTGCTGCTCCTCCACCCCGCCATCACCAGCTGGAGGCTGGCTGCAGCTCCTGCACCCCGCCATCAGCTGCTGGAGGCTGCCTGCAGCTCCTGCACCCCGCCATCAGCTGCTGGAGGCTGGCTGCAGCTCCTGCACCCCGCCATCAGCTGCTGGAGGCTGCCTGGAGTTCCTGCACCCCGCCATCAGCTGCTGGAGGCTGGCTGCTGCTCCTGCACCCCGCCATCAGCTGCTGGAGGCTGGCTGCTGCTCCTCCACCCCACCATGACCTGCTGGAGGCTGGCTGCAGCTCCTCCACCCCGCCATCAGCTGCTGGAGGCTGGCTGCAGCTCCTCCACCCCGCCATCAGCTGCTGGAGGCTGCCTGCAGCTCCTGCACCCCGCCATCAGCTGCTGGAGGCTGCCTGCAGCTCCTGCAACCCGCCATCAGCTGCTGGAGGCTGGCTGCAGCTCCTCCACCCCGCCATCAGCTGCTGGAGGCTGGCTTCTGCTCCTCCACCCCGCCACCAGCTGCTGGAGGCTGGCTGCTGCTCCTGCAGCCCGCCATCAGCTGCTGGAGGCTGGCTGCTGGAGGCTGGCTGCTGCTCCTCCACCCCGCCATCACCAGCTGGAGGCTGGCTGCAGCTCCTGCAAACCACCATCAGCTGCTGGAGGCTGCCTGCAGCTCCTGCACCCCGCCATCAGCTGCTGGAGGCTGGCTGCTGCTCCTGCACCCCGCCATCAGCTGCTGGAGGCTGGCTGCTGCTCCTCCACCCCACCATGACCTGCTGGAGGCTGGCTGCAGCTCCTCCACCCCGCCATCAGCTTCTGGAGGCTGCCTGCAGCTCCTGCACCCCGCCATCACCAGCTGGAGGCTGGCTGCAGCTCCTGCACCCCGCCATCAGCTGCTGGAGGCTGCCTGCAGCTCCTGCACCCCGCCATCAGCTGCTGGAGGCTGGCTGCTGCTCCTGCACCCCGCCATCAGCTGCTGGAGGCTGGCTGCTGCTCCTCCACCCCACCATGACCTGCTGGAGGCTGGCTGCAGCTCCTCCACCCCGCCATCAGCTGCTTTAGGCTGCCTGCAGCTCCCGCACCCCACCATCAGCTGCTGGAGATTGCCTGCAGCTCCTGCACCACGCCATCAGCTGCTGGAGGCTGGCTGCAGCTCCTCCACCCCGCCATCAGCTGCTGGAGGCTGGCTTCTGCTCCTCCACCCCGCCACCAGCTGCTGGAGGCTGGCTGCTGCTCCTGCACCCCGCCATCAGCTGCTGGAGGCTGCCAGCAGCTCCTGCACCCCGCCATCAGCTGCTGGAGGCTGGCTGCTGCTCCTGCACCCCGCCATCAGCTGCTGGAGGCTGGCTGCTGCTCCTCCACCCCACCATGACCTGCTGGAGGCTGGCTGCAGCACCTCCACCCCGCCATCAGCTGCTTTAGGCTGCCTGCAGCTCCTGCACCCCACCATCAGCTGCTGGAGGCTGCCTGCAGCTCCTGCACCCCGCCATCAGCTGCTGGAGGCTGGCTGCAGCTCCTCCACCCCGCCATCAGCTGCTGGAGGCTGGCTTCTGCTCCTCCACCCCGCCACCAGCTGCTGGAGGCTTCTGTTCCTCCACCCCGCCATCAGCAGCTGGAGGCTGGCTGATGGAGGCTGGCTGCTGCTCCTCCACCCCGCCATCACCAGCTGGAGGCTGGCTGCAGCTCCTGCACCCCGCCATCAGCTGCTGGAGGCTGCCTGGATCTCCTGCACCCCGCCATCAAATGCTGGAGGCTTCTGTTCCTCCACCCCGCCATCAGCAGCTGGAGGCTGGCTGCTGGAGGCTGGCTGCTGCTCCTCCACCCCGCCATCACAAGCTGGAGGCTGGCTGCAGCTCCTGCACCCCGCCATCAGCTGCTGGAGGCTGCCTGGAGCTCCTGCGCCCCACCATCAGCTGCTGGAGGCTGGCTGCTGCTCCTGCACCCCGCCATCAGCTGCTGGAGGCTGGCTGCTGCTCCTCCACCCCACCATGACCTGCTGGAGGCTGGCTGCAGCTCCTCCACCCCGCCATCAGCTGCTGGAGGCTGCCTGCAGCTCCTGCACCCCACCATCAGCTGCTGGAGGCTGGCTGCAGCTCCTCCACCCGCCATCAGCTGCTGGAGGCTGGCTTCTGCTCCTCCACCCCGCCACCAGCTGCTTGAGGCTGGCTGCTGCTCCTGCACCCCGCCATCAGCTGCTGGAGGCTTCTGTTACTCCACCCCGCCATCAGCAGCTGGAGGCTGGCTGCTGGAGGCTGGCTGCTGCTCCTCCACCCCGCCATCAGCAGCTGGAGGCTGGCTGCAGCTCCTGCACCCCGCCATCAGCTGCTGGAGGCTGCCTGGAGCTCCTGCACCCCGCCATCAGCTGCTGGAGGCTTCTGTTCCTCCACCCCGCCATCAGCAGCTGGAGGCTGGCTGCTGGAGGCTGGCTGCTGCTCCTCCACCCCGCCATCACCAGCTGGAGGCTGGCTGCAGCTCCTGCACCCCGCCATCAGCTGCTGGAGGCTGCCTGCAGCTCCTGCACCCCGCCATCAGCTGCTGGAGGCTGGCTGCTGCTCCTGCACCCCGCCATCAGCTGCTGGAGGCTGGCTGCTGCTCCTCCACCCCACCATGACCTGCTGGAGGCTGGCTGCAGCTCCTCCACCCCGCCATCAGCTGCTGGAGGCTGCCTGCAGCTCCTGCACCCAGCCATCAGCTGCTGGAGGCTGCCTGCAGCTCCTGCACCCCGCCATCAGCTGCTGGAGGCTGGCTGCAGCTCCTCCACCCCGCCATCAGCTGCTGGAGGCTGGCTTACGCTCCTCCACCCCGCCACCAGCTGCTGGAGGCTGGCTGCTGCTCCTGCACCCCGCCATCAGCTGCTGGAGGCTTCTGTTCCTCCACCCCGCCATCAGCAGCTGCAGGCTGGCTGCTGGAGGCTGGTTGCTGCTCCTCCACACCGCCATCACCAGCTGGAGACTGGCTGCAGCTCCTGCACCCCGCCATCAGCTGCTGGAGGCTGCCTGGAGCTCCTGCACCCCGCCATCAGCTGCTGGAGGCTTCTGTTCCTCCACCCCGCCATCAGCTGCTGGAGGCTGGCTGCTGCTCCTCCACCCCGCCATCACCAGCTGGAGGCTGGCTGAAGCTCCTCCACCCCGCCATCAGCTGCTGGAGGCTGCCTGCAGCTCGTGCACCCCGCCATCAGCTGCTGGAGGCTGCCTGCAGCTCCTGCACCCCGCCATCAGCTGCTGGAGGCTGGCTGCAGCTCCTGCACCCCGCCATCAGCTGCTGGAGGCTGCCTGGAGATCCTGCACCCCGCCATCAGCTGCTGGAGGCTGGCTGCTGCTCCTGCACCCCACCATCAGCTGCTGGAGGCTGGCTGCTGCTCCTCCACCCCACCATGACCTGCTGGAGGCTGGCTGCAGCTCCTCCACCCCGCCATCAGCTGCTGGAGGCTGCCTGCAGCTCCTGCACCCCGCCATCAGCTGCTGGAGGCTGCCTGCAGCTCCTGCACCCCGCCATCAGCTGCTGGAGGCTGGCTGCAGCTCCTCCACCCCGCCATCAGCTGCTGGAGGCTGGCTTCTGCTCCTCCACCCCGCCACCAGCTGCTGGAGGCTGGCTGCTGCTCCTGCACCCCGCCATCAGCTGCTGGAGGCTGGCTGCTGAAGGCTGGCTGCTGCTCCTCCACACCGCCATCACCAGCTGGAGGCTGGCTGCAGCTCCTGCAAACCACCATCAGCTGCTGGAGGCTGCCTGCAGCTCCTGCACCCCGCCATCAGCTGCTGGAGGCTGGCTGCTGCTCCTGCACCCCGCCATCAGCTGCTGGAGGCTGGCTGCTGCTCCTCCACCCCACCATGACCTGCTGGAGGCTGGCTGCAGCTCCTCCACCCCGCCATCAGCTTCTGGAGGCTGCCTGCAGCTCCTGCACCCCGCCATCACCAGCTGGAGGCTGGCTGCAGCTCCTGCACCCCGCCATCAGCTGCTGGAGGCTGGCTGCTGCTCCTGCACCCCGCCATCAGCTGCTGGAGGCTGGCTGCTGCTCCTCCACCCCACCATGACCTGCTGGAGGCTGGCTGCAGCTCCTCCACCCCGCCATCAGCTGCTTTAGGCTGCCTGCAGCTCCCACACCCCACCATCAGCTGCTGGAGATTGCCTGCAGCTCCTGCACCCCGCCATCAGCTCCTGGAGGCTGGCTGCAGCTCCTCCACCCCGCCATCAGCTGCTGGAGGCTGGCTTCTGCTCCTCCACCCCGCCACCAGCTGCTGGAGCTGGCTGCTGCTCCTGCACCCCGCCATCAGCTGCTGGAGGCTTCTGTTCCTCCACCCCGCCATCAGCAGCTGGATGCTGGCTGATGGAGGCTGGCTGCTGCTCCTCCACCCCGCCATCACCAGCTGGAGGCTGGCTGCAGCTCCTGCACCCCGCCATCAGCTGCTGGAGGCTGCCTGGATCTCCTGCACCCCGCCATCAGCTGCTGGAGGCTTCTGTTCCTCCAGCCCGCCATCAGCAGCTGGAGGCTGGCTGCTGGAGGCTGGCTGCTGCTCCTCCACCCCGCCATCACCAGCTGGAGGCTGGCTGCAGCTCCTGCACCCCACCATCAGCTGCTGGAGGCTGCCTGCAGCTCCTGCACCCCGCCATCAGCTGCTGGAGGCTGGCTGCAGCTCCTGCACCCCGCCATCAGCTGCTGGAGGCTGCCTGGAGTTCCTGCACCCCGCCATCAGCTGCTGGAGGCTGGCTGCTGCTCCTGCACCCCGCCATCAGCTGCTGGAGGCTGGCTGCTGCTCCTCCACCCCACCATGACCTGCTGGAGGCTGGCTGCAGCTCCTCCACCCCGCCATCAGCTGCTGGAGGCTGCCTGCAGCTCCTGCACCCCGCCATCAGCTGCTGGAGGCTGGCTGCAGCTCCTGCACCCCGCCATCAGCTGCTGGAGGCTGCCTGGAGTTCCTGCACCCCGCCATCAGCTGCTGGAGGCTGGCTGCAGCTCCTCCACCCCGCCATCAGCTGCTGGAGGCTGGCTTCTGCTCCTCCACCCCGCCACCAGCTGCTGGAGGCTGGCTGCTGCTCCTGCACCCCGCCATCAGCTGCTGGAGGCTGGCTGCTGGAGGCTGGCTGCTGCTCCTCCACCCCGCCATCACCAGCTGGAGGCTGGCTGCAGCTCCTGCAAACCGCCATCAGCTGCTGGAGGCTGCCTGCAGCTCCTGCACCCCGCCATCAGCTGCTGGAGGCTGGCTGCTGCTCCTGCACCCCGCCATCAGCTGCTGGAGGCTGACTGCTGCTCCTCCACCCCACCATGACCTGCTGGAGGCTGGCTGCAGCTCCTCCACCCCACCATCAGCTTCTGGAGGCTGCCTGCAGCTCCTGCACCCCGCCATCACCAGCTGGAGGCTGGCTGCAGCTCCTGCACCCCGCCATCAGCTGCTGGAGGCTGCCTGCAGCTCCTGCACCCCGCCATCAGCTGCTGGAGGCTGGCTGCTGCTCCTCCACCCCACCATGACCTGCTGGAGGCTGGCTGCAGCTCCTCCACCCCGCCATCAGCTGCTTTAGGCTGCCTGCAGCTCCTGCACCCCACCATCAGCTGCTGGAGGCTGGCTTCTGCTCCTCCACCCCGCCACCAGCTGCTGGAGGCTGGCTTCTGCTCCTCCACCCCGCCACCAGCTGCTGGAGGCTGGCTGCTGCTCCTGCACCCCGCCATCAGCTGCTGGAGGCTTCTGTTCCTCCACCCCGCCATCAGCAGCTGGAGGCTGGCTGATGGAGGCTGGCTGCTGCTCCTCCACCCCGCCATCACCAGCTGGAGGCTGGCTGCAGCTCCTGCACCCCGCCATCAGCTGCTGGAGGCTGCCTGGATCTCCTGCACCCCGCCATCAGCTGCTGGAGGCTTCTGTTCCTCCAGCCCGCCATCAGCAGCTGGAGGCTGGCTGCTGGAGGCTGGCTGCTGCTCCTCCACCCCGCCATCACCAGCTGGAGGCTGGCTGCAGCTCCTGCACCCCGCCATCAGCTGCTGGAGGCTGCCTGCAGCTCCTGCACCCCGCCATCAGCTGCTGGAGGCTGGCTGCAGCTCCTGCACCCCGCCATCAGCTGCTGGAGGCTGCCTGGAGTTCCTGCACCCCGCCATCAGCTGCTGGAGGCTGGCTGCTGCTCCTGCACCCCGCCATCAGCTGCTGGAGGCTGGCTGCTGCTCCTCCACCCCACCATGACCTGCTGGAGGCTGGCTGCAGCTCCTCCACCCCGCCATCAGCTGCTGGAGGCTGCCTGCAGCTCCTGCACCCCGCCATCAGCTGCTGGAGGCTGGCTGCAGCTCCTGCACCCCGCCATCAGCTGCTGGAGGCTGCCTGGAGTTCCTGCACCCCGCCATCAGCTGCTGGAGGCTGGCTGCAGCTCCTCCACCCCGCCATCAGCTGCTGGAGGCTGGCATCTGCTCCTCCACCCCGCCACCAGCTGCTGGAGGCTGGCTGCTGCTCCTGCACCCCGCCATCAGCTGCTGGAGGCTGCCTGGAGATCCTGCACCCCGCCATCAGCTGCTGGAGGCTGGCTGCTGCTCCTGCACCCCGCCATCAGCTGCTGGAGGCTGGCTGCTGCTCCTCCACCCCACCATGACCTGCTGGAGGCTGGCTGCAGCTCCTCCACCCCGCCATCAGCTGCTGGAGGCTGCCTGCAGCTCCTGCACCCCGCCATCAGCTGCTGGAGGCTGCCTGCAGCTCCTGCACCCCGCCATCAGCTGCTGGAGGCTGGCTGCAGCTCCTGCACCCCGCCATCAGCTGCTGGAGGCTGCCTGGAGTTCCTGCACCCCGCCATCAGCTGCTGGAGGCTGGCTGCAGCTCCTCCACCCCGCCATCAGCTGCTGGAGGCTGGCTTCTGCTCCTCCACCCCGCCACCAGCTGCTGGAGGCTGGCTGCTGCTCCTGCACCCCGCCATCAGCTGCTGGAGGCTGGCTGCTGGAGGCTGGCTGCTGCTCCTCCACCCCGCCATCACCAGCTGGAGGCTGGCTGCAGCTCCTGCAAACCGCCATCAGCTGCTGGAGGCTGCCTGCAGCTCCTGCACCCCGCCATCAGCTGCTGGAGGCTGGCTGCTGCTCCTGCACCCCGCCATCAGCTGCTGGAGGCTGACTGCTGCTCCTCCACCCCACCATGACCTGCTGGAGGCTGGCTGCAGCTCCTCCACCCCACCATCAGCTTCTGGAGGCTGCCTGCAGCTCCTGCACCCCGCCATCACCAGCTGGAGGCTGGCTGCAGCTCCTGCACCCCGCCATCAGCTGCTGGAGGCTGCCTGCAGCTCCTGCACCCCGCCATCAGCTGCTGGAGGCTGGCTGCTGCTCCTCCACCCCACCATGACCTGCTGGAGGCTGGCTGCAGCTCCTCCACCCCGCCATCAGCTGCTTTAGGCTGCCTGCAGCTCCTGCACCCCACCATCAGCTGCTGGAGGCTGGCTTCTGCTCCTCCACCCCGCCACCAGCTGCTGGAGGCTGGCTTCTGCTCCTCCACCCCGCCACCAGCTGCTGGAGGCTGGCTGCTGCTCCTGCACCCCGCCATCAGCTGCTGGAGGCTTCTGTTCCTCCACCCCGCCATCAGCAGCTGGAGGCTGGCTGATGGAGGCTGGCTGCTGCTCCTCCACCCCGCCATCACCAGCTGGAGGCTGGCTGCAGCTCCTGCACCCCGCCATCAGCTGCTGGAGGCTGCCTGGATCTCCTGCACCCCGCCATCAGCTGCTGGAGGCTTCTGTTCCTCCAGCCCGCCATCAGCAGCTGGAGGCTGGCTGCTGGAGGCTGGCTGCTGCTCCTCCACCCCGCCATCACCAGCTGGAGGCTGGCTGCAGCTCCTGCACCCCGCCATCAGCTGCTGGAGGCTGCCTGCAGCTCCTGCACCCCGCCATCAGCTGCTGGAGGCTGGCTGCAGCTCCTGCACCCCGCCATCAGCTGCTGGAGGCTGCCTGGAGTTCCTGCACCCCGCCATCAGCTGCTGGAGGCTGGCTGCTGCTCCTGCACCCCGCCATCAGCTGCTGGAGGCTGGCTGCTGCTCCTCCACCCCACCATGACCTGCTGGAGGCTGGCTGCAGCTCCTCCACCCCGCCATCAGCTGCTGGAGGCTGCCTGCAGCTCCTGCACCCCGCCATCAGCTGCTGGAGGCTGGCTGCAGCTCCTTCACCCCGCCATCAGCTGCTGGAGGCTGCCTGGAGTTCCTGCACCCCGCCATCAGCTGCTGGAGGCTGGCTGCAGCTCCTCCACCCCGCCATCAGCTGCTGGAGGCTGGCATCTGCTCCTCCACCCCGCCACCAGCTGCTGGAGGCTGGCTGCTGCTCCTGCACCCCGCCATCAGCTGCTGGAGGCTGCCTGGAGATCCTGCACCCCGCCATCAGCTGCTGGAGGCTGGCTGCTGCTCCTGCACCCCGCCATCAGCTGCTGGAGGCTGGCTGCTGCTCCTCCACCCCACCATGACCTGCTGGAGGCTGGCTGCAGCTCCTCCACCCCGCCATCAGCTGCTGGAGGCTGCCTGCAGCTCCTGCACCCCGCCATCAGCTGCTGGAGGCTGCCTGCAGCTCCTGCACCCCGCCATCAGCTGCTGGAGGCTGGCTGCAGCTCCTCCACCCCGCCATCAGCTGCTGGAGGCTGGCTTCTGCTCCTCCACCCCACCACCAGCTGCTGGAGGCTGGCTGCTGCTCCTGCACCCCGCCATCAGCTGCTGGAGGCTGGCTGCTGGAGGCTGGCTGCTGCTCCTCCACCCCGCCATCACCAGCTGGAGGCTGGCTGCAGCTCCTGCAAACCACCATCAGCTGCTGGAGGCTGCCTGCAGCTCCTGCACCCCGCCATCAGCTGCTGGAGGCTGGCTGCTGCTCCTGCACCCCGCCATCAGCTGCTGGAGGCTGGCTGCTGCTCCTCCACCCCACCATGACCTGCTGGAGGCTGGCTGCAGCTCCTCCACCCCGCCATCAGCTTCTGGAGGCTGCCTGCAGCTCCTGCACCCCGCCATCACCAGCTGGAGGCTGGCTGCAGCTCCTCCACCCCGCCATCAGCTGCTGGAGGCTGCCTGCAGCTCCTGCACCCCGCCATCAGCTGCTGGAGGCTGGCTGCTGCTCCTGCACCCCGCCATCAGCTGCTGGAGGCTGGCTGCTGCTCCTCCACCCCACCATGACCTGCTGGAGGCTGGCTGCAGCTCCTCCACCCCGCCATCAGCTGCTTTAGGCTGCCTGCAGCTCCCGCACCCCACCATCAGCTGCTGGAGATTGCCTGCAGCTCCTGCACCCCGCCATCAGCTGCTGGAGGCTGGCTGCAGCTCCTCCACCCCGCCATCAGCTGCTGGAGGCTGGCTTCTGCTCCTCCACCCCGCCACCAGCTGCTGGAGGCTGGCTGCTGCTCCTGCACCCCGCCATCAGCTGCTGGAGGCTGTCAGCAGCTCCTGCACCCCGCCATCAGCTGCTGGAGGCTGGCTGCTGCTCCTGCACCCCGCCATCAGCTGCTGGAGGCTGGCTGCTGCTCCTCCACCCCACCATGACCTGCTGGAGGCTGGCTGCAGCACCTCCACCCCGCCATCAGCTGCTTTAGGCTGCCTGCAGCTCCTGCACCCCACCATCAGCTGCTGGAGGCTGCCTGCAGCTCCTGCACCCCGCCATCAGCTGCTGGAGGCTGGCTGCAGCTCCTCCACCCCGCCATCAGCTGCTGGAGGCTGGCTTCTGCTCCTCCACCCCGCCACCAGCTGCTGGAGGCTTCTGTTCCTCCACCCCGCCATCAGCAGCTGGAGGCTGGCTGATGGAGGCTGGCTGCTGCTCCTCCACCCCGCCATCACCAGCTGGAGGCTGGCTGCAGCTCCTGCACCCCGCCATCAGCTGCTGGAGGCTGCCTGGATCTCCTGCACCCCGCCATCAAATGCTGGAGGCTTCTGTTCCTCCACCCCGCCATCAGCAGCTGGAGGCTGGCTGCTGGAGGCTGGCTGCTGCTCCTCCACCCCGCCATCACAAGCTGGAGGCTGGCTGCAGCTCCTGCACCCCGCCATCAGCTGCTGGAGGCTGCCTGGAGCTCCTGCGCCCCACCATCAGCTGCTGGAGGCTGGCTGCTGCTCCTGCACCCCGCCATCAGCTGCTGGAGGCTGGCTGCTGCTCCTCCACCCCACCATGACCTGCTGGAGGCTGGCTGCAGCTCCTCCACCCCGCCATCAGCTGCTGGAGGCTGCCTGCAGCTCCTGCACCCCACCATCAGCTGCTGGAGGCTGGCTGCAGCTCCTCCACCCGCCATCAGCTGCTGGAGGCTGGCTTCTGCTCCTCCACCCCGCCACCAGCTGCTTGAGGCTGGCTGCTGCTCCTGCACCCCGCCATCAGCTGCTGGAGGCTTCTGTTCCTCCACCCCGCCATCACCAGCTGGAGGCTGGCTGCTGGAGGCTGGCTGCTGCTCCTCCACCCCGCCATCAGCAGCTGGAGGCTGGCTGCAGCTCCTGCACCCCGCCATCAGCTGCTGGAGGCTGCCTGGAGCTCCTGCACCCCGCCATCAGCTGCTGGAGGCTTCTGTTCCTCCACCCCGCCATCAGCAGCTGGAGGCTGGCTGCTGGAGGCTGGCTGCTGCTCCTCCACCCCGCCATCACCAGCTGGAGGCTGGCTGCAGCTCCTGCACCCCGCCATCAGCTGCTGGAGGCTGCCTGCAGCTCCTGCACCCCGCCATCAGCTGCTGGAGGCTGGCTGCTGCTCCTGCACCCCGCCATCAGCTGCTGGAGGCTGGCTGCTGCTCCTCCGACCCACCATGACCTGCTGGAGGCTGGCTGCAGCTCCTCCACCCCGCCATCAGCTGCTGGAGGCTGCCTGCAGCTCCTGCACCCCGCCATCAGCTGCTGGAGGCTGCCTGCAGCTCCTGCACCCCGCCATCAGCTGCTGGAGGCTGGCTGCAGCTCCTCCACCCCGCCATCAGATGCTGGAGGCTGGCTTATGCTCCTCCACCCCGCCACCAGCTGCTGGAGGCTGGCTGCTGCTCCTGCACCCCGCCATCAGCTGCTGGAGGCTTCTGTTCCTCCACCCCGCCATCAGAAGCTGCAGGCTGGCTGCTGGAGGCTGGTTGCTGCTCCTCCACACCGCCATCACCAGCTGGAGACTGGCTGCAGCTCCTGGACCCCGCCATCAGCTGCTGGAGGCTGCCTGGAGCTCCTGCACCCCGCCATCAGCTGCTGGAGGCTTCTGTTCCTCCACCCCGCCATCAGCAGCTGGAGGCTGGCTGCTGGAGGCTGGCTTATGCTCCTCCACCCCGCCATCACCAGCTGGAGGCTGGCTGAAGCTCCTCCACCCCGCCATCAGCTGCTGGAGGCTGCCTGCAGCTCGTGCACCCCGCCATCAGCTGCTGGAGGCTGCCTGCAGCTCCTGCACCCCGCCATCAGCTGCTGGAGGCTGGCTGCAGCTCCTGCACCCCGCCATCAGCTGCTGGAGGCTGCCTGGAGATCCTGCACCCCGCCATCAGCTGCTGGAGGCTGGCTGCTGCTCCTGCACCCCACCATCAGCTGCTGGAGGCTGGCTGCTGCTCCTCCACCCCACCATGACCTGCTGGAGGCTGGCTGCAGCTCCTCCACCCCGCCATCAGCTGCTGGAGGCTGCCTGCAGCTCCTGCACCCCGCCATCAGCTGCTGGAGGCTGCCTGCAGCTCCTGCACCCCGCCATCAGCTGCTGGAGGCTGCCTGCAGCTCCTGCACCCCGCCATCAGCTGCTGGAGGCTGGCTGCAGCTCCTCCACCCCGCCATCAGCTGCTGGAGGCTGGCTTCTGCTCCTCCACCCCGCCACCAGCTGCTGGAGGCTGGCTGCTGCTCCTGCACCCCGCCATCAGCTGCTGGAGGCTGGCTGCTGGAGGCTGGCTGCTGCTCCTCCACCCCGCCATCACCAGCTGGAGGCTGGCTGCAGCTCCTGCAAACCACCATCAGCTGCTGGAGGCTGCCTGCAGCTCCTGCACCCCGCCATCAGCTGCTGGAGGCTGGCTGCTGCTCCTGCACCCCGCCATCAGCTGCTGGAGGCTGGCTGCTGCTCCTCCACCCCACCATGACCTGCTGGAGGCTGGCTGCAGCTCCTCCACCCCGCCATCAGCTTCTGGAGGCTGCCTGCAGCTCCTGCACCCCGCCATCACCAGCTGGAGGCTGGCTGCAGCTCCTGCACCCCGCCATCAGCTGCTGGAGGCTGCCTGCAGCTCCTGCACCCCGCCATCAGCTCCTGGAGGCAGGCTGCTGCTCCTGCACCCCGCCATCAGCTGCTGGAGGCTGGCTGCTGCTCCTCCACCCCACCATGACCTGCTGGAGGCTGGCTGCAGCTCCTCCACCCCGCCATCAGCTGCTTTAGGCTGCCTGCAGCTCCCACACCCCACCATCAGCTGCTGGAGATTGCCTGCAGCTCCTGCACCCCGCCATCAGCTGCTGGAGGCTGGCTGCAGCTCCTCCACCCCGCCATCAGCTGCTGGAGGCTGGCTTCTGCTCCTCCACCCCGCCACCAGCTGCTGGAGGCTGGCTGCTGCTCCTGCACCCCGCCATCAGCTGCTGGAGGCTTCTGTTCCTCCACCCCGCCATCAGCAGCTGGAGGCTGGCTGATGGAGGCTGGCTGCTGCTCCTCCACCCCGCCATCACCAGCTGGAGGCTGGCTGCAGCTCCTGCACCCCACCATCAGCTGCTGGAGGCTGCCTGCAGCTCCTGCACCCCGCCATCAGCTGCTGGAGGCTGGCTGCAGCTCCTGCACCCCGCCATCAGCTGCTGGAGGCTGCCTGGAGTTCCTGCACCCCGCCATCAGCTGCTGGAGGCTGGCTGCTGCTCCTGCACCCCGCCATCAGCTGCTGGAGGCTGGCTGCTGCTCCTCCACCCCACCATGACCTGCTGGAGGCTGGCTGCAGCTCCTCCACCCCGCCATCAGCTGCTGGAGGCTGCCTGCAGCTCCTGCACCCCGCCATCAGCTGCTGGAGGCTGGCTGCAGCTCCTGCACCCCGCCATCAGCTGCTGGAGGCTGCCTGGAGTTCCTGCACCCCGCCATCAGCTGCTGGAGGCTGGCTGCAGCTCCTCCACCCCGCCATCAGCTGCTGGAGGCTGGCTTCTGCTCCTCCACCCCGCCACCAGCTGCTGGAGGCTGGCTGCTGCTCCTGCACCCCGCCATCAGCTGCTGGAGGCTGGCTGCTGGAGGCTGGCTGCTGCTCCTCCACCCCGCCATCACCAGCTGGAGGCTGGCTGCAGCTCCTGCAAACCGCCATCAGCTGCTGGAGGCTGCCTGCAGCTCCTGCACCCCGCCATCAGCTGCTGGAGGCTGGCTGCTGCTCCTGCACCCCGCCATCAGCTGCTGGAGGCTGGCTGCTGCTCCTCCACCCCACCATGACCTGCTGGAGGCTGGCTGCAGCTCCTCCACCCCACCATCAGCTTCTGGAGGCTGCCTGCAGCTCCTGCACCCCGCCATCACCAGCTGGAGGCTGGCTGCAGCTCCTGCACCCCGCCATCAGCTGCTGGAGGCTGCCTGCAGCTCCTGCACCCCGCCATCAGCTGCTGGAGGCTGGCTGCTGCTCCTCCACCCCACCATGACCTGCTGGAGGCTGGCTGCAGCTCCTCCACCCCGCCATCAGCTGCTTTAGGCTGCCTGCAGCTCCTGCACCCCACCATCAGCTGCTGGAGGCTGGCTTCTGCTCCTCCACCCCGCCACCAGCTGCTGGAGGCTGGCTGCTGCTCCTGCACCCCGCCATCAGCTGCTGGAGGCTTCTGTTCCTCCACCCCGCCATCAGCAGCTGGAGGCTGGCTGATGGAGGCTGGCTGCTGCTCCTCCACCCTGCCATCACAAGCTGGAGGCTGGCTGCAGCTCCTGCACCCTGCTATCAGCTGCTGGAGGCTGCCTGGATCTCCTGCACCCCGCCATCAGCTGCTGGAGGCTTCTGTTCCTCCACCCCGCCATCAGCAGCTGGAGGCTGGCTGCTGCTCCTCCACCCCGCCATCACCAGCTGGAGGCTGGCTGCAGCTCCTGCACCCCGCCATCAGCTGCTGGAGGCTGCCTGCAGCTCCTGCACCCCGCCATCAGCTGCTGGAGGCTGCCTGGAGCTCCTGCACCCCGCCATCAGCTGCTGGAGGCTTCTGTTCCTCCACCCCGCCATCAGCAGCAGGAGGCAAGGCTGCTGGAGGCTGGCAACTGCTCCTCCACCCCGCCATCACCAGCTGGAGGCTGGCGGCAGCTCCTGCACCCCGCCATCAGCTGCTGGAGGCTGCCTGGAGCTCCTGCACCCCGCCATCAGCTGCTGGAGGCTTCTGTTTCTCCACCCCGCCATCAGCAGCTGGAGGCTGGCTGCTGGAGGCTGGCTGCTGCTCCTCCACCCCGCCATCACCAGCTGGAGGCTGGCTGCAGCTCCTGCAGCCAGCCATCAGCTGCTGGAGGCTGCCTGGAGCTCCTGCACCCCGCCATCAGCTGCTGGAGGCTTCTGTTCCTCCACCCCGCCATCAGCAGCTGGAGGCTGGCTGCTGGAGGCTGGCTGCTGCTCCTCCACCCCGCCATCACAAGCTGGAGGCTGGCTGCAGCTCCTGCACCCCGCCATCAGCTGCTGGAGGCTGCCTGGAGCTCCTGCGCCCCACCATCAGCTGCTGGAGGCTGGCTGCTGCTCCTGCACCCCGCCATCAGCTGCTGGAGGCTGGCTGCTGCTCCTCCACCCCACCATGACCTGCTGGAGGCTGGCTGCAGCTCCTCCACCCCGCCATCAGCTGCTGGAGGCTGCCTGCAGCTCCTGCACCCCGCCATCAGCTGCTGGAGGCTGCCTGCAGCTCCTGCACTCCGCCATCAGCTGCTGGAGGCTGGCTGCAGCTCCTCCACCCCGCCATCAGCTGCTGGAGGCTGGCTTCTGCTCCTGCACCCCGCCATCAGCTGCTGGAGGCTTCTGTTCCTCCACCCCGCCATCAGCAGCTGGAGGCTGGCTGATGGAGGCTGGCTGCTGCTCCTCCACCCCGCCATCACCAGCTGGAGGCTGGCTGCAGCTCCTGCACCCCGCCATCAGCTGCTGGAGGCTGCCTGGATCTCCTGCACCCCGCCATCAGCTGCTGGAGGCTTCTGTTCCTCCAGCCCGCCATCAGCAGCTGGAGGCTGGCTGCTGGAGGCTGGCTGCTGCTCCTCCACCCCGCCATCACCAGCTGGAGGCTGGCTGCAGCTCCTGCACCCCGCCATCAGCTGCTGGAGGCTGCCTGCAGCTCCTGCACCCCGCCATCAGCTGCTGGAGGCTGGCTGCAGCTCCTGCACCCCTCCATCAGCTGCTGGAGGCTGCCTGGAGTTCCTGCACCCCGCCATCAGCTGCTGGAGGCTGGCTGCTGCTCCTGCACCCTGCCATCAGCTGCTGGAGGCTGGCTGCTGCTCCTCCACCCCACCATGACCTGCTGGAGGCTGGCTGCAGCTCCTCCACCCCGCCATCAGCTGCTGGAGGCTGCCTGCAGCTCCTGCACCCCGCCATCAGCTGCTGGAGGCTGGCTGCAGCTCCTGCACCCCGCCATCAGCTGCTGGAGGCTGCCTGGAGTTCCTGCACCCCGCCATCAGCTGCTGGAGGCTGGCTGCAGCTCCTCCACCCCGCCATCAGCTGCTGGAGGCTGGCTTCTGCTCCTCCACCCCGCCACCAGCTGCTGGAGGCTGGCTGCTGCTCCTGCACCCCGCCATCAGCTGCTGGAGGCTGGCTGCTGGAGGCTGGCTGCTGCTCCTCCACCCCGCCATCACCAGCTGGAGGCTGGCTGCAGCTCCTGCAAACCGCCATCAGCTGCTGGAGGCTGCCTGCAGCTCCTGCACCCCGCCATCAGCTGCTGGAGGCTGGCTGC
This sequence comes from Nothobranchius furzeri, assembly GCF_043380555.1. Lineage (NCBI taxonomy): Eukaryota > Metazoa > Chordata > Actinopteri > Cyprinodontiformes > Nothobranchiidae > Nothobranchius > Nothobranchius furzeri. The sequence continues at coordinate 635,537 of NW_027223040.1, forward strand.
TGCTCCTCCACCCCACCATGACCTGCTGGAGGCTGGCTGCAGCTCCTCCACCCCACCATCAGCTTCTGGAGGCTGCCTGCAGCTCCTGCACCCCGCCATCACCAGCTGGAGGCTGGCTGCAGCTCCTGCACCCCGCCATCAGCTGCTGGAGGCTGCCTGCAGCTCCTGCACCCCGCCATCAGCTGCTGGAGGCTGGCTGCTGCTCCTGCACCCCGCCATCAGCTGCTGGAGGCTGGCTGCTGCTCCTCCACCCCACCATGACCTGCTGGAGGCTGGCTGCAGCTCCTCCACCCCGCCATCAGCTGCTTTAGGCTGCCTGCAGCTCCTGCACCCCACCATCAGCTGCTGGAGGCTGCCTGCAGCTCCTGCACCCCGCCATCAGCTGCTGGAGGCTGGCTGCAGCTCCTCCACCCCGCCATCAGCTGCTGGAGGCTGGCTTCTGCTCCTCCACCCCGCCACCAGCTGCTGGAGGCTGGCTGCTGCTCCTGCACCCCGCCATCAGCTGCTGGAGGCTTCTGTTCCTCCACCCCGCCATCAGCAGCTGGAGGCTGGCTGATGGAGGCTGGCTGCTGCTCCTCCACCCCGCCATCACCAGCTGGAGGCTGGCTGCAGCTCCTGCACCCCGCCATCAGCTGCTGGAGGCTGCCTGGATCTCCTGCACCCGGCCATCAGCTGCTGGAGGCTTCTGTTCCTCCACCCCGCCATCAGCAGCTGGAGGCTGGCTGCTGGAGGCTGGCTGCTGCTCCTCCACCCCGCCATCACCAGCTGGAGGCTGGCTGCAGCTCCTGCACCCCGCCATCAGCTGCTGGAGGCTGCCTGCAGCTCCTGCACCCCGCCATCAGCTGCTGGAGGCTGCCTGGAGCTCCTGCACCCCGCCATCAGCTGCTGGAGGCTTCTGTTCCTCCACCCCGCCATCAGCAGCAGGAGGCAAGGCTGCTGGAGGCTGGCAACTGCTCCTCCACCCCGCCATCACCAGCTGGAGGCTGGCGGCAGCTCCTGCACCCCGCCATCAGCTGCTGGAGGCTGCCTGGAGCTCCTGCACCCCGCCATCAGCTGCTGGAGGCTTCTGTTTCTCCACCCCGCCATCAGCAGCTGGAGGCTGGCTGCTGGAGGCTGGCTGCTGCTCCTCCACCCCGCCATCACCAGCTGGAGGCTGGCTGCAGCTCCTGCAGCCAGCCATCAGCTGCTGGAGGCTGCCTGGAGCTCCTGCACCCCGCCATCAGCTGCTGGAGGCTTCTGTTCCTCCACCCCGCCATCAGCAGCTGGAGGCTGGCTGCTGGAGGCTGGCTGCTGCTCCTCCACCCCGCCATCACAAGCTGGAGGCTGGCTGCAGCTCCTGCACCCCGCCATCAGCTGCTGGAGGCTGCCTGGAGCTCCTGCGCCCCACCATCAGCTGCTGGAGGCTGGCTGCTGCTCCTGCACCCCGCCATCAGCTGCTGGAGGCTGGCTGCTGCTCCTCCACCCCACCATGACCTGCTGGAGGCTGGCTGCAGCTCCTCCACCCCGCCATCAGCTGCTGGAGGCTGCCTGCAGCTCCTGCACCCCGCCATCAGCTGCTGGAGGCTGCCTGCAGCTCCTGCACTCCGCCATCAGCTGCTGGAGGCTGGCTGCAGCTCCTCCACCCCGCCATCAGCTGCTGGAGGCTGGCTTCTGCTCCTGCACCCCGCCATCAGCTGCTGGAGGCTTCTGTTCCTCCACCCCGCCATCAGCAGCTGGAGGCTGGCTGATGGAGGCTGGCTGCTGCTCCTCCACCCCGCCATCACCAGCTGGAGGCTGGCTGCAGCTCCTGCACCCCGCCATCAGCTGCTGGAGGCTGCCTGGATCTCCTGCACCCCGCCATCAGCTGCTGGAGGCTTCTGTTCCTCCAGCCCGCCATCAGCAGCTGGAGGCTGGCTGCTGGAGGCTGGCTGCTGCTCCTCCACCCCGCCATCACCAGCTGGAGGCTGGCTGCAGCTCCTGCACCCCGCCATCAGCTGCTGGAGGCTGCCTGCAGCTCCTGCACCCCGCCATCAGCTGCTGGAGGCTGGCTGCAGCTCCTGCACCCCTCCATCAGCTGCTGGAGGCTGCCTGGAGTTCCTGCACCCCGCCATCAGCTGCTGGAGGCTGGCTGCTGCTCCTGCACCCTGCCATCAGCTGCTGGAGGCTGGCTGCTGCTCCTCCACCCCACCATGACCTGCTGGAGGCTGGCTGCAGCTCCTCCACCCCGCCATCAGCTGCTGGAGGCTGCCTGCAGCTCCTGCACCCCGCCATCAGCTGCTGGAGGCTGGCTGCAGCTCCTGCACCCCGCCATCAGCTGCTGGAGGCTGCCTGGAGTTCCTGCACCCCGCCATCAGCTGCTGGAGGCTGGCTGCAGCTCCTCCACCCCGCCATCAGCTGCTGGAGGCTGGCTTCTGCTCCTCCACCCCGCCACCAGCTGCTGGAGGCTGGCTGCTGCTCCTGCACCCCGCCATCAGCTGCTGGAGGCTGGCTGCTGGAGGCTGGCTGCTGCTCCTCCACCCCGCCATCACCAGCTGGAGGCTGGCTGCAGCTCCTGCAAACCGCCATCAGCTGCTGGAGGCTGCCTGCAGCTCCTGCACCCCGCCATCAGCTGCTGGAGGCTGGCTGCTGCTCCTCCACCCCACCATGACCTGCTGGAGGCTGGCTGCAGCTCCTCCACCCCACCATCAGCTTCTGGAGGCTGCCTGCAGCTCCTGCACCCCGCCATCACCAGCTGGAGGCTGGCTGCAGCTCCTGCACCCCGCCATCAGCTGCTGGAGGCTGCCTGCAGCTCCTGCACCCCGCCATCAGCTGCTGGAGGCTGGCTGCTGCTCCTGCACCCCGCCATCAGCTGCTGGAGGCTGGCTGCTGCTCCTCCACCCCACCATGACCTGCTGGAGGCTGGCTGCAGCTCCTCCACCCCGCCATCAGCTGCTTTAGGCTGCCTGCAGCTCCTGCACCCCACCATCAGCTGCTGGAGGCTGCCTGCAGCTCCTGCACCCCGCCATCAGCTGCTGGAGGCTGGCTGCAGCTCCTCCACCCCGCCATCAGCTGCTGGAGGCTGGCTTCTGCTCCTCCACCCCGCCACCAGCTGCTGGAGGCTGGCTGCTGCTCCTGCACCCCGCCATCAGCTGCTGGAGGCTTCTGTTCCTCCACCCCGCCATCAGCAGCTGGAGGCTGGCTGATGGAGGCTGGCTGCTGCTCCTCCACCCCGCCATCACCAGCTGGAGGCTGGCTGCAGCTCCTGCACCCCGCCATCAGCTGCTGGAGGCTGCCTGGATCTCCTGCACCCGGCCATCAGCTGCTGGAGGCTTCTGTTCCTCCACCCCGCCATCAGCAGCTGGAGGCTGGCTGCTGGAGGCTGGCTGCTGCTCCTCCACCCCGCCATCACCAGCTGGAGGCTGGCTGCAGCTCCTGCACCCCGCCATCAGCTGCTGGAGGCTGCCTGCAGCTCCTGCACCCCGCCATCAGCTGCTGGAGGCTGCCTGGAGCTCCTGCACCCCGCCATCAGCTGCTGGAGGCTTCTGTTCCTCCACCCCGCCATCAGCAGCAGGAGGCTGGCTGCTGGCTGCTGCTCCTCCACCCCGCCATCACCAGCTGGAGGCTGGCGGCAGCTCCTGCACCCCGCCATCAGCTGCTGGAGGCTGCCTGGAGCTCCTGCACCCCGCCATCAGCTGCTGGAGGCTTCTGTTCCTCCACCCTGCCATAAGCAGCTGGAGGCTGGCTGCTGGAGGCTGGCTGCTGCTCCTCCACCCCGCCATCACCAGCTGGAGGCTGGCTGCAGCTCCTGCACCCCGCCATCAGCTGCTGGAGGCTGCCTGGAGCTCCTGCACCCCGCCATCAGCTGCTGGAGGCTTCTCTTCCTCCACCCCGCCATCAGCAGCTGGAGGCTGGCTGCTGGAGGCTGGCTGCTGCTCCTCCACCCCGCCATCACAAGATGGAGGCTGGCTGCAGCTCCTGCACCCCGCCATCAGCTGCTGGAGGCTGCCTGGAGCTCCTGCGCCCCACCATCAGCTGCTGGAGGCTGGCTGCTGCTCCTGCACCCCGCCATCAGCTGCTGGAGGCTGGCTGCTGCTCCTCCACCCCACCATGACCTGCTGGAGGCTGGCTGCAGCTCCTCCACCCCGCCATCAGCTGCTGGAGGCTGCCTGCAGCTCCTGCACCCCGCCATCAGCTGCTGGAGGCTGCCTGCAGCTCCTGCACTCCGCCATCAGCTGCTGGAGGCTGGCTGTAGCTCCTCCACCCCGCCATCAGCTGCTGGAGGCTGGCTTCTGCTCCTCCACCCCGCCACCAGCTGCTTGAGGCTGGCTGCTGCTCCTGCACCCCGCCATCAGCTGTTGGAGGCTGGCTGCAGCTCCTCCGACCCGCCATCAGCTGCTGGAGGCTGGCTTCTGCTCCTCCACCCCGCCACCAGCTGCTGGAGGCTGGCTGCTGCTCCTGCACCCCGCCATCAGCTGCTGGAGGCTTCTGTTCCTCCACCCCGCCATCAGCAGCTGGAGGCTGGCTGCTGGAGGCTGGCTGCTGCTCCTCCACCCCGCCATCACCAGCTGGAGGCTGGCTGCAGCTCCTGCACCCCGCCATCAGCTGCTGGAGGCTGCCTGCTGGAGGCTGGCTGCTGCTCCTCCACCCCGCCATCACCAGCTGGAGGCTGGCTGCAGCTCCTGCACCCCGCCATCAGCTGCTGGAGGCTGCCTGCAGCTCCTGCACCCCGCCATCAGCTGCTGGAGGCTGGCTGCTGCTCCTGCACCCCGCCATCAGCTGCTGGAGGCAGGCTGCTGCTCCTCCACCCCACCATGCCCTGCTGGAGGCTGGCTGCAGCTCCTCCACCCCGCCATCAGCTGCTGGAGGCTGCCTGCAGCTCCTGCACCCCGCCATCAGCTGCTGGAGGCTGCCTGCAGCTCCTGCACCCCGCCATCAGCTGCTGGAGGCTGGCTGCAGCTCCTCCACCCCGCCATCAGCTGCTGGAGGCTTCTGTTCCTCCACCCCGCCATCAGCAGCTGGAGGCTGGCTGCTGCTCCTCCAACCCGCCATCACCTGCTGGAGGCTGGCTGCAGCTCCTGCACCCCGCCATCAGCTGCTGGAGGCTGCCTGGAGTTCCTGCACCCCGCCATCAGCTGCTGGAGGCTGGCTGCTGCTCCTGCACCCCGCCATCAGCTGCTGGAGGCTGGCTGCTGCTCCTCCACCCCACCATGACCTGCTGGAGGCTGGCTGCAGCTCCTCCACCCCGCCATCAGCTGCTGGAGGCTGCCTGCAGCTCCTGCACCCCGCCATCAGCTGCTGGAGGCTGCCTGCAGCTCCTGCACCCCGCCATCAGCTGCTGGAGGCTGGCTGCAGCTCCTCCACCCCGCCATCAGCTGCTGGAGGCTGGCTTCTGCTCCTCCACCCCGCCACCAGCTGCTGGAGGCTGGCTGCTGCTCCTGCACCCCGCCATCAGCTGCTGGAGGATTCTGTTCCTCCACCCCGCCATCAGCAGCTGGAGGCTGGCTGCTGGAGGCTGGCTGCTGCTCCTCCACCCCGCCATCACCAGCTGGAGGCTGCCTGCAGCTCCTGCACCCCGCCATCAGCTGCTGGAGGCTGGCTGCTGCTCCTGCACCCCGCCATCAGCTGCTGGAGGCTGGCTGCTGCTCCTCCACCCCACCATGACCTGCTGGAGGCTGGCTGCAGCTCCTCCACCCCGCCATTAGCTTCTGGAGGCTGCCTGCAGCTCCTGCACCCCGCCATCACCAGCTGGAGGCTGGCTGCAGCTCCTGCACCCCGCCATCAGCTGCTGGAGGCTGCCTGCAGCTCCTGCACCCCGCCATCAGCTGCTGGAGGCTGGCTGCTGCTCCTGCACCCCGCCATCAGCTGCTGGAGGCTGGCTGCTGCTCCTCCACCCCACCATGACCTGCTGGAGGCTGGCTGCAGCACCTCCACCCCGCCATCAGCTGCTTTAGGCTGCCTGCAGCTCCTGCACCCCACCATCAGCTGCTGGAGGCTGCCTGCAGCTCCTGCACCCCGCCATCAGCTGCTGGAGGCTGGCTGCAGCTCCTCCACCCCGCCATCAGCTGCTGGAGGCTGGCTTCTGCTCCTCCACCCCGCCACCAGCTGCTGGAGGCTTCTGTTCCTCCACCCCGCCATCAGCAGCTGGAGGCTGGCTGATGGAGGCTGGCTGCTGCTCCTCCACCCCGCCATCACCAGCTGGAGGCTGTCTGCAGCTCCTGCACCCCGCCATCAGCTGCTGGAGGCTGCCTGGATCTCCTGCACCCCGCCATCAGCTGCTGGAGGCTTCTGTTCCTCCACCCCGCCATCAGCAGCTGGAGGCTGGCTGCTGGAGGCTGGCTGCTGCTCCTCCACCCCGCCATCACCAGCTGGAGGCTGGCTACAACTCCTGCACCCCGCCATCAGCTGCTGGAGGCTGCCTGCAGCTCCTGCACCCCGCCATCAGCTGCTGGAGGCTGCCTGGAGCTCCTGCACCCCGCCATCAGCTGCTGGAGGCTTCTGTTCCTCCACCCCGCCATCAGCAGCAGGAGGCTGGCTGCTGGAGGCTGGCTGCTGCTCCTCCACCCCGCCATCACCAGCTGGAGGCTGACTGCAGCTCCTCCACCCCGCCATCAGCTGCTGGAGGCTGGCATCTGCTCCTCCACCCCGCCACCAGCTGCTGGAGGCTGGCTGCTGCTCCTGCACCCCGCCATCAGCTGCTGGAGGCTGGCTGCAGCTCCTCCACCCCGCCATCAGCTGCTGGAGGCTGCCTGGAGATCCTGCACCCCGCCATCAGCTGCTGGAGGCTGGCTGCTGCTCCTGCACCCCGCCATCAGCTGCTGGAGGCTGGCTGCTGCTCCTCCACCCCACCATGACCTGCTGGAGGCTGGCTGCAGCTCCTCCACCCCGCCATCAGCTGCTGGAGGCTGCCTGCAGCTCCTGCACCCCGCCATCAGCTGCTGGAGGCTGCCTGGAGATCCTGCACCCCGCCATCAGTTGCTGGAGGCTGCCTGGAGTTCCTGCACCCCGCCATCAGCTGCTGGAGGCTGGCTGCAGCTCCTCCACCCCGCCATCAGCTGCTGGAGGCTGGCATCTGCTCCTCCACCCCGCCACCAGCTGCTGGAGGCTGGCTGCTGCTCCTCCACCCCGCCATCACCAGCTGGAGGCTGGCTGCAGCTCCTGCAAACCACCATCAGCTGCTGGAGGCTGCCTGCAGCTCCTGCACCCCGCCATCAGCTGCTGGAGGCTGGCTGCTGCTCCTGCACCCCGCCATCAGCTGCTGGAGGCTGGCTGCTGCTCCTCCACCCCACCATGACCTGCTGGAGGCTGGCTGCAGCTCCTCCACCCCGCCATCAGCTTCTGGAGGCTGCCTGCAGCTCCTGCACCCCGCCATCACCAGCTGGAGGCTGGCTGCAGCTCCTGCAACCCGCCATCAGCTGCTGGAGGCTGCCTGCAGCTCCTGCACCCCGCCATCAGCTGCTGGAGGCTGGCTGCTGCTCCTGCACCCCGCCATCAGCTGCTGGAGGCTGGCTGCTGCTCCTCCACCCCACCATGACCTGCTGGAGGCTGGCTGCAGCTCCTCCACCCCGCCATCAGCTGCTTTAGGCTGCCTGCAGCTCCCACACCCCACCATCAGCTGCTGGAGATTGCCTGCAGCTCCTGCACCCCGCCATCAGCTGCTGGAGGCTGGCTGCAGCTCCTCCACCCCGCCATCAGCTGCTGGAGGCTGGCTTCTGCTCCTCCACCCCGCCACCAGCTGCTGGAGGCTGGCTGCTGCTCCTGCACCCCGCCATCAGCTGCTGGAGGCTTCTGTTCCTCCACCCCGCCACCAGCTGCTGGAGGCTGGCTGCTGCTCCTGCACCCCGCCATCAGCTGCTGGAGGCTTCTGTTCCTCCACCCCGCCATCAGCAGCTGGAGGCTGGCTGATGGAGGCTGGCTGCTGCTCCTCCACCCCGCCATCACCAGCTGGAGGCTGGCTGCAGCTCCTGCACCCCGCCATCAGCTGCTGGAGACTTCTGTTCCTCCAGCCCGCCATCAGCAGCTGGAGGCTGGCTGCTGGAGGCTGGCTGCTGCTCCTCCACCCCGCCATCACCAGCTGGAGGCTGGCTGCAGCTCCTGCACCCCGCCATCAGCTGCTGGAGGCTGCCTGCAGCTCCTGCACCCCGCCATCAGCTGCTGGAGGCTGGCTGCAGCTCCTGCACCCTGCCATCAGCTGCTGGAGGCTGCCTGGAGTTCCTGCACCCCGCCATCAGCTGCTGGAGGCTGGCTGCTGCTCCTGCACCCCGCCATCAGCTGCTGGAGGCTGGCTGCTGCTCCTCCACCCCACCATGACCTGCTGGAGGCTGGCTGCAGCTCCTCCACCCCGCCATCAGCTGCTGGAGGCTGGCTGCAGCTCCTCCACCCCGCCATCAGCTGCTGGAGGCTGCCTGCAGCTCCTGCACCCCGCCATCAGCTGCTGGAGGCTGCCTGCAGCTCCTGCAACCCGCCATCAGCTGCTGGAGGCTGGCTGCAGCTCCTCCACCCCGCCATCAGCTGCTGGAGGCTGGCTTCTGCTCCTCCACCCCGCCACCAGCTGCTGGAGGCTGGCTGCTGCTCCTGCACCCCGCCATCAGCTGCTGGAGGCTGGCTGCTGGAGGCTGGCTGCTGCTCCTCCACCCCGCCATCACCAGCTGGAGGCTGGCTGCAGCTCCTGCAAACCACCATCAGCTGCTGGAGGCTGCCTGCAGCTCCTGCACCCCGCCATCAGCTGCTGGAGGCTGGCTGCTGCTCCTGCACCCCGCCATCAGCTGCTGGAGGCTGGCTGCTGCTCCTCCACCCCACCATGACCTGCTGGAGGCTGGCTGCAGCTCCTCCACCCCGCCATCAGCTTCTGGAGGCTGCCTGCAGCTCCTGCACCCCGCCATCACCAGCTGGAGGCTGGCTGCAGCTCCTGCACCCCGCCATCAGCTGCTGGAGGCTGCCTGCAGCTCCTGCACCCCGCCATCAGCTGCTGGAGGCTGGCTGCTGCTCCTGCACCCCGCCATCAGCTGCTGGAGGCTGGCTGCTGCTCCTCCACCCCACCATGACCTGCTGGAGGCTGGCTGCAGCTCCTCCACCCCGCCATCAGCTGCTTTAGGCTGCCTGCAGCTCCCGCACCCCACCATCAGCTGCTGGAGATTGCCTGCAGCTCCTGCACCCCGCCATCAGCTGCTGGAGGCTGGCTGCAGCTCCTCCACCCCGCCATCAGCTGCTGGAGGCTGGCTTCTGCTCCTCCACCCCGCCACCAGCTGCTGGAGGCTGGCTGCTGCTCCTGCACCCCGCCATCAGCTGCTGGAGGCTGCCAGCAGCTCCTGCACCCCGCCATCAGCTGCTGGAGGCTGGCTGCTGCTCCTGCACCCCGCCATCAGCTGCTGGAGGCTGGCTGCTGCTCCTCCACCCCACCATGACCTGCTGGAGGCTGGCTGCAGCACCTCCACCCCGCCATCAGCTGCTTTAGGCTGCCTGCAGCTCCTGCACCCCACCATCAGCTGCTGGAGGCTGCCTGCAGCTCCTGCACCCCGCCATCAGCTGCTGGAGGCTGGCTGCAGCTCCTCCACCCCGCCATCAGCTGCTGGAGGCTGGCTTCTGCTCCTCCACCCCGCCACCAGCTGCTGGAGGCTTCTGTTCCTCCACCCCGCCATCAGCAGCTGGAGGCTGGCTGATGGAGGCTGGCTGCTGCTCCTCCACCCCGCCATCACCAGCTGGAGGCTGGCTGCAGCTCCTGCACCCCGCCATCAGCTGCTGGAGGCTGCCTGGATCTCCTGCACCCCGCCATCAAATGCTGGAGGCTTCTGTTCATCCACCCCGCCATCAGCAGCTGGAGGCTGGCTGCTGGAGGCTGGCTGCTGCTCCTCCACCCCGCCATCACAAGCTGGAGGCTGGCTGCAGCTCCTGCACCCCGCCATCAGCTGCTGGAGGCTGCCTGGAGCTCCTGCGCCCCACCATCAGCTGCTGGAGGCTGGCTGCTGCTCCTGCACCCCGCCATCAGCTGCTGGAGGCTGGCTGCTGCTCCTCCACCCCACCATGACCTGCTGGAGGCTGGCTGCAGCTCCTCCACCCCGCCATCAGCTGCTGGAGGCTGCCTGCAGCTCCTCCACCCACCATCAGCTGCTGGAGGCTGGCTTCTGCTCCTCCACCCCGCCACCAGCTGCTTGAGGCTGGCTGCTGCTCCTGCACCCCGCCATCAGCTGCTGGAGGCTTCTGTTCCTCCACCCCGCCATCAGCAGCTGGAGGCTGGCTGCTGGAGGCTGGCTGCTGCTCCTCCACCCCGCCATCAGCAGCTGGAGGCTGGCTGCTGCTCCTCCACCCCGCCATCACCAGCTGGAGGCTGGCTGCAGCTCCTGCACCCCGCCATCAGCTGCTGGAGGCTGCCTGCAGCTCCTGCACCCCGCCATCAGCTGCTGGAGGCTGGCTGCTGCTCCTGCACCCCGCCATCAGCTGCTGGAGGCTGGCTGCTGCTCCTCCACCCCACCATGACCTGCTGGAGGCTGGCTGCAGCTCCTCCACCCCGCCATCAGCTGCTGGAGGCTGCCTGCAGCTCCTGCACCCCGCCATCAGCTGCTGGAGGCTGCCTGCAGCTCCTGCACCCCGCCATCAGCTGCTGGAGGCTGGCTGCAGCTCCTCCACCCCGCCATCAGCTGCTGGAGGCTGGCTTATGCTCCTCCACCCCGCCACCAGCTGCTGGAGGCTGGCTGCTGCTCCTGCACCCCGCCATCAGCTGCTGGAGGCTTCTGTTCCTCCACCCCGCCATCAGCAGCTGCAGGCTGGCTGCTGGAGGCTGGTTGCTGCTCCTCCACACCGCCATCACCAGCTGGAGACTGGCTGCAGCTCCTGCACCCCGCCATCAGCTGCTGGAGGCTGCCTGGAGCTCCTGCACCCCGCCATCAGCTGCTGGAGGCTTCTGTTCCTCCACCCCGCCATCAGCAGCTGGAGGCTGGCTGCTGGAGGCTGGCTGCTGCTCCTCCACCCCGCCATCACCAGCTGGAGGCTGGCTGAAGCTCCTCCACCCCGCCATCAGCTGCTGGAGGCTGCCTGCAGCTCGTGCACCCCGCCATCAGCTGCTGGAGGCTGCCTGCAGCTCCTGCACCCCGCCATCAGCTGCTGGAGGCTGGCTGCAGCTCCTGCACCCCGCCATCAGCTGCTGGAGGCTGCCTGGAGATCCTGCACCCCGCCATCAGCTGCTGGAGGCTGGCTGCTGCTCCTGCACCCCACCATCAGCTGCTGGAGGCTGGCTGCTGCTCCTCCACCCCACCATGACCTGCTGGAGGCTGGCTGCAGCTCCTCCACCCCGCCATCAGCTGCTGGAGGCTGCCTGCAGCTCCTGCACCCCGCCATCAGCTGCTGGAGGCTGCCTGCAGCTCCTGCACCCCGCCATCAGCTGCTGGAGGCTGGCTGCAGCTCCTCCACCCCGCCATCAGCTGCTGGAGGCTGGCTTCTGCTCCTCCACCCCGCCACCAGCTGCTGGAGGCTGGCTGCTGCTCCTGCACCCCGCCATCAGCTGCTGGAGGCTGGCTGCTGAAGGCTGGCTGCTGCTCCTCCACACCGCCATCACCAGCTGGAGGCTGGCTGCAGCTCCTGCAAACCACCATCAGCTGCTGGAGGCTGCCTGCAGCTCCTGCACCCCGCCATCAGCTGCTGGAGGCTGGCTGCTGCTCCTGCACCCCGCCATCAGCTGCTGGAGGCTGGCTGCTGCTCCTCCACCCCACCATGACCTGCTGGAGGCTGGCTGCAGCTCCTCCACCCCGCCATCAGCTTCTGGAGGCTGCCTGCAGCTCCTGCACCCCGCCATCACCAGCTGGAGGCTGGCTGCAGCTCCTGCACCCCGCCATCAGCTGCTGGAGGCTGCCTGCAGCTCCTGCACCCCGCCATCAGCTGCTGGAGGCTGGCTGCTGCTCCTGCACCCCGCCATCAGCTGCTGGAGGCTGGCTGCTGCTCCTCCACCCCACCATGACCTGCTGGAGGCTGGCTGCAGCTCCTCCACCCCGCCATCAGCTGCTTTAGGCTGCCTGCAGCTCCCACACCCCACCATCAGCTGCTGGAGATTGCCTGCAGCTCCTGCACCCCGCCATCAGCTCCTGGAGGCTGGCTGCAGCTCCTCCACCCCGCCATCAGCTGCTGGAGGCTGGCTTCTGCTCCTCCACCCCGCCACCAGCTGCTGGAGCTGGCTGCTGCTCCTGCACCCCGCCATCAGCTGCTGGAGGCTTCTGTTCCTCCACCCCGCCATCAGCAGCTGGAGGCTGGCTGATGGAGGCTGGCTGCTGCTCCTCCACCCCGCCATCACCAGCTGGAGGCTGGCTGCAGCTCCTGCACCCCGCCATCAGCTGCTGGAGGCTGCCTGGATCTCCTGCGCCCCGCCATCAGCTGCTGGAGGCTTCTGTTCCTCCAGCCCGCCATCAGCAGCTGGAGGCTGGCTGCTGGAGGCTGGCTGCTGCTCCTCCACCCCGCCATCACCAGCTGGAGGCTGGCTGCAGCTCCTGCACCCCACCATCAGCTGCTGGAGGCTGCCTGCAGCTCCTGCACCCCGCCATCAGCTGCTGGAGGCTGGCTGCAGCTCCTGCACCCCGCCATCAGCTGCTGGAGGCTGCCTGGAGTTCCTGCACCCCGCCATCAGCTGCTGGAGGCTGGCTGCTGCTCCTGCACCCCGCCATCAGCTGCTGGAGGCTGGCTGCTGCTCCTCCACCCCACCATGACCTGCTGGAGGCTGGCTGCAGCTCCTCCACCCCGCCATCAGCTGCTGGAGGCTGCCTGCAGCTCCTGCATCCCGCCATCAGCTGCTGGAGGCTGGCTGCAGCTCCTGCACCCCGCCATCAGCTGCTGGAGGCTGCCTGGAGTTCCTGCACCCCGCCATCAGCTGCTGGAGGCTGGCTGCAGCTCCTCCACCCCGCCATCAGCTGCTGGAGGCTGGCTTCTGCTCCTCCACCCCGCCACCAGCTGCTGGAGGCTGGCTGCTGCTCCTGCACCCCGCCATCAGCTGCTGGAGGCCGGCTGCTGGAGGCTGGCTGCTGCTCCTCCACCCCGCCATCACCAGCTGGAGGCTGGCTGCAGCTCCTGCAAACCGCCATCAGCTGCTGGAGGCTGCCTGCAGCTCCTGCACCCCGCCATCAGCTGCTGGAGGCTGGCTGCTGCTCCTGCACCCCGCCATCAGCTGCTGGAGGCTGGCTGCTGCTCCTCCACCCCACCATGACCTGCTGGAGGCTGGCTGCAGCTCCTCCACCCCGCCATCAGCTTCTGGAGGCTGCCTGCAGCTCCTGCACCCCGCCATCACCAGCTGGAGGCTGGCTGCAGCTCCTGCACCCCGCCATCAGCTGCTGGAGGCTGCCTGCAGCTCCTGCACCCCGCCATCAGCTGCTGGAGGCTGGCTGCTGCTCCTGCACCCCGCCATCAGCTGCTGGAGGCTGGCTGCTGCTCCTCCACCCCACCATGACCTGCTGGAGGCTGGCTGCAGCTCCTCCACCCCGCCATCAGCTGCTTTAGGCTGCCTGCAGCTCCCGCACCCCACCATCAGCTGCTGGAGATTGCCTGCAGCTCCTGCACCCCGCCATCAGCTGCTGGAGGCTGGCTGCAGCTCCTCCACCCCGCCATCAGCTGCTGGAGGCTGGCTTCTGCTCCTCCACCCCGCCACCAGCTGCTGGAGGCTGGCTGCTGCTCCTGCACCCCGCCATCAGCTGCTGGAGGCTGCCAGCAGCTCCTGCACCCCGCCATCAGCTGCTGGAGGCTGGCTGCTGCTCCTGCACCCCGCCATCAGCTGCTGGAGGCTGGCTGCTGCTCCTCCACCCCACCATGACCTGCTGGAGGCTGGCTGCAGCACCTCCACCCCGCCATCAGCTGCTTTAGGCTGCCTGCAGCTCCTGCACCCCACCATCAGCTGCTGGAGGCTGCCTGCAGCTCCTGCACCCCGCCATCAGCTGCTGGAGGCTGGCTGCAGCTCCTCCACCCCGCCATCAGCTGCTGGAGGCTGGCTTCTGCTCCTCCACCCCGCCACCAGCTGCTGGAGGCTTCTGTTCCTCCACCCCGCCATCAGCAGCTGGAGGCTGGCTGATGGAGGCTGGCTGCTGCTCCTCCACCCCGCCATCACCAGCTGGAGGCTGGCTGCAGCTCCTGCACCCCGCCATCAGCTGCTGGAGGCTGCCTGGATCTCCTGCACCCCGCCATCAAATGCTGGAGGCTTCTGTTCCTCCACCCCGCCATCAGCAGCTGGAGGCTGGCTGCTGGAGGCTGGCTGCTGCTCCTCCACCCCGCCATCACAAGCTGGAGGCTGGCTGCAGCTCCTGCACCCCGCCATCAGCTGCTGGAGGCTGCCTGGAGCTCCTGCGCCCCACCATCAGCTGCTGGAGGCTGGCTGCTGCTCCTGCACCCCGCCATCAGCTGCTGGAGGCTGGCTGCTGCTCCTCCACCCCACCATGACCTGCTGGAGGCTGGCTGCAGCTCCTCCACCCCGCCATCAGCTGCTGGAGGCTGCCTGCAGCTCCTCCACCCGCCATCAGCTGCTGGAGGCTGGCTTCTGCTCCTCCACCCCGCCACCAGCTGCTTGAGGCTGGCTGCTGCTCCTGCACCCCGCCATCAGCTGCTGGAGGCTTCTGTTCCTCCACCCCGCCATCAGCAGCTGGAGGCTGGCTGCTGGAGGCTGGCTGCTGCTCCTCCACCCCGCCATCAGCAGCTGGAGGCTGGCTGCTGCTCCTCCACCCCGCCATCACCAGCTGGAGGCTGGCTGCAGCTCCTGCACCCCGCCATCAGCTGCTGGAGGCTGCCTGCAGCTCCTGCACCCCGCCATCAGCTGCTGGAGGCTGGCTGCTGCTCCTGCACCCCGCCATCAGCTGCTGGAGGCTGGCTGCTGCTCCTCCACCCCACCATGACCTGCTGGAGGCTGGCTGCAGCTCCTCCACCCCGCCATCAGCTGCTGGAGGCTGCCTGCAGCTCCTGCACCCCGCCATCAGCTGCTGGAGGCTGCCTGCAGCTCCTGCACCCCGCCATCAGCTGCTGGAGGCTGGCTGCAGCTCCTCCACCCCGCCATCAGCTGCTGGAGGCTGGCTTATGCTCCTCCACCCCGCCACCAGCTGCTGGAGGCTGGCTGCTGCTCCTGCACCCCGCCATCAGCTGCTGGAGGCTTCTGTTCCTCCACCCCGCCATCAGCAGCTGCAGGCTGGCTGCTGGAGGCTGGTTGCTGCTCCTCCACACCGCCATCACCAGCTGGAGACTGGCTGCAGCTCCTGCACCCCGCCATCAGCTGCTGGAGGCTGCCTGGAGCTCCTGCACCCCGCCATCAGCTGCTGGAGGCTTCTGTTCCTCCACCCCGCCATCAGCAGCTGGAGGCTGGCTGCTGGAGGCTGGCTGCTGCTCCTCCACCCCGCCATCACCAGCTGGAGGCTGGCTGAAGCTCCTCCACCCCGCCATCAGCTGCTGGAGGCTGCCTGCAGCTCGTGCACCCCGCCATCAGCTGCTGGAGGCTGCCTGCAGCTCCTGCACCCCGCCATCAGCTGCTGGAGGCTGGCTGCAGCTCCTGCACCCCGCCATCAGCTGCTGGAGGCTGCCTGGAGATCCTGCACCCCGCCATCAGCTGCTGGAGGCTGGCTGCTGCTCCTGCACCCCACCATCAGCTGCTGGAGGCTGGCTGCTGCTCCTCCACCCCACCATGACCTGCTGGAGGCTGGCTGCAGCTCCTCCACCCCGCCATCAGCTGCTGGAGGCTGCCTGCAGCTCCTGCACCCCGCCATCAGCTGCTGGAGGCTGCCTGCAGCTCCTGCACCCCGCCATCAGCTGCTGGAGGCTGGCTGCAGCTCCTCCACCCCGCCATCAGCTGCTGGAGGCTGGCTTCTGCTCCTCCACCCCGCCACCAGCTGCTGGAGGCTGGCTGCTGCTCCTGCACCCCGCCATCAGCTGCTGGAGGCTGGCTGCTGAAGGCTGGCTGCTGCTCCTCCACACCGCCATCACCAGCTGGAGGCTGGCTGCAGCTCCTGCAAACCACCATCAGCTGCTGGAGGCTGCCTGCAGCTCCTGCACCCCGCCATCAGCTGCTGGAGGCTGGCTGCTGCTCCTGCACCCCGCCATCAGCTGCTGGAGGCTGGCTGCTGCTCCTCCACCCCACCATGACCTGCTGGAGGCTGGCTGCAGCTCCTCCACCCCGCCATCAGCTTCTGGAGGCTGCCTGCAGCTCCTGCACCCCGCCATCACCAGCTGGAGGCTGGCTGCAGCTCCTGCACCCCGCCATCAGCTGCTGGAGGCTGCCTGCAGCTCCTGCACCCCGCCATCAGCTGCTGGAGGCTGGCTGCTGCTCCTGCACCCCGCCATCAGCTGCTGGAGGCTGGCTGCTGCTCCTCCACCCCACCATGACCTGCTGGAGGCTGGCTGCAGCTCCTCCACCCCGCCATCAGCTGCTTTAGGCTGCCTGCAGCTCCCACACCCCACCATCAGCTGCTGGAGATTGCCTGCAGCTCCTGCACCCCGCCATCAGCTCCTGGAGGCTGGCTGCAGCTCCTCCACCCCGCCATCAGCTGCTGGAGGCTGGCTTCTGCTCCTCCACCCCGCCACCAGCTGCTGGAGCTGGCTGCTGCTCCTGCACCCCGCCATCAGCTGCTGGAGGCTTCTGTTCCTCCACCCCGCCATCAGCAGCTGGAGGCTGGCTGATGGAGGCTGGCTGCTGCTCCTCCACCCCGCCATCACCAGCTGGAGGCTGGCTGCAGCTCCTGCACCCCGCCATCAGCTGCTGGAGGCTGCCTGGATCTCCTGCGCCCCGCCATCAGCTGCTGGAGGCTTCTGTTCCTCCAGCCCGCCATCAGCAGCTGGAGGCTGGCTGCTGGAGGCTGGCTGCTGCTCCTCCACCCCGCCATCACCAGCTGGAGGCTGGCTGCAGCTCCTGCACCCCACCATCAGCTGCTGGAGGCTGCCTGCAGCTCCTGCACCCCGCCATCAGCTGCTGGAGGCTGGCTGCAGCTCCTGCACCCCGCCATCAGCTGCTGGAGGCTGCCTGGAGTTCCTGCACCCCGCCATCAGCTGCTGGAGGCTGGCTGCTGCTCCTGCACCCCGCCATCAGCTGCTGGAGGCTGGCTGCTGCTCCTCCACCCCACCATGACCTGCTGGAGGCTGGCTGCAGCTCCTCCACCCCGCCATCAGCTGCTGGAGGCTGCCTGCAGCTCCTGCACCCCGCCATCAGCTGCTGGAGGCTGGCTGCAGCTCCTGCACCCCGCCATCAGCTGCTGGAGGCTGCCTGGAGTTCCTGCACCCCGCCATCAGCTGCTGGAGGCTGGCTGCAGCTCCTCCACCCCGCCATCAGCTGCTGGAGGCTGGCTTCTGCTCCTCCAACCCGCCACCAGCTGCTGGAGGCTGGCTGCTGCTCCTGCACCCCGCCATCAGCTGCTGGAGGCCGGCTGCTGGAGGCTGGCTGCTGCTCCTCCACCCCGCCATCACCAGCTGGAGGCTGGCTGCAGCTCCTGCAAACCGCCATCAGCTGCTGGAGGCTGCCTGCAGCTCCTGCACCCCGCCATCAGCTGCTGGAGGCTGGCTGCTGCTCCTGCACCCCGCCATCAGCTGCTGGAGGCTGGCTGCTGCTCCTCCACCCCACCATGACCTGCTGGAGGCTGGCTGCAGCTCCTCCACCCCACCATCAGCTTCTGGAGGCTGCCTGCAGCTCCTGCACCCCGCCATCACCAGCTGGAGGCTGGCTGCAGCTCCTGCACCCCGCCATCAGCTGCTGGAGGCTGCCTGCAGCTCCTGCACCCCGCCATCAGCTGCTGGAGGCTGGCTGCTGCTCCTCCACCCCACCATGACCTGCTGGAGGCTGGCTGCAGCTCCTCCACCCCGCCATCAGCTGCTTTAGGCTGCCTGCAGCTCCTGCACCCCACCATCAGCTGCTGGAGGCTGGCTTCTGCTCCTCCACCCCGCCACCAGCTGCTCGAGGCTGGCTTCTGCTCCTCCACCCCGCCACCAGCTGCTGGAGGCTGGCTGCTGCTCCTGCACCCCGCCATCAGCTGCTGGAGGCTGGCTGCTGGAGGCTGGCTGCTGCTCCTCCACCCCGCCATCACCAGCTGGAGGCTGGCTGCAGCTCCTGCAAACCACCATCAGCTGCTGGAGGCTGCCTGCAGCTCCTGCACCCCGCCATCAGCTGCTGGAGGCTGGCTGCTGCTCCTGCACCCCGCCATCAGCTGCTGGAGGCTGGCTGCTGCTCCTCCACCCCACCATGACCTGCTGGAGGCTGGCTGCAGCTCCTCCACCCCGCCATCAGCTTCTGGAGGCTGCCTGCAGCTCCTGCACCCCGCCATCACCAGCTGGAGGCTGGCTGCAGCTCCTGCACCCCGCCATCAGCTGCTGGAGGCTGCGTGCAGCTCCTGCACCCCGCCATCAGCTGCTGGAGGCTGGCTGCTGCTCCTGCACCCCGCCATCAGCTGCTGGAGGCTGGCTGCTGCTCCTCCACCCCACCATGACCTGCTGGAGGCTGGCTGCAGCTCCTCCACCCCGCCATCAGCTGCTTTAGGCTGCCTGCAGCTCCCACACCCCACCATCAGCTGCTGGAGATTGCCTGCAGCTCCTGCACCCCGCCATCAGCTGCTGGAGGCTGGCTGCAGCTCCTCCACCCCGCCATCAGCTGCTGGAGGCTGGCTTCTGCTCCTCCACCCCGCCACCAGCTGCTGGAGGCTGGCTGCTGCTCCTGCACCCCGCCATCAGCTGCTGCAGGCTTCTGTTCCTCCACCCCGCCATCAGCAGCTGGAGGCTGGCTGATGGAGGCTGGCTGCTGCTCCTCCACCCCGCCATCACCAGCTGGAGGCTGGCTGCAGCTCCTGCACCCCGCCATCAGCTGCTGGAGGCTGCCTGGATCTCCTGCACCCCGCCATCAGCTGCTGGAGGCTTCTGTTCCTCCAGCCCGCCATCAGCAGCTGGAGGCTGGCTGCTGGAGGCTGGCTGCTGCTCCTCCACCCCGCCATCACCAGCTGGAGGCTGGCTGCAGCTCCTGCACCCCACCATCAGCTGCTGGAGGCTGCCTGCAGCTCCTGCACCCCGCCATCAGCTGCTGGAGGCTGGCTGCAGCTCCTGCACCCCGCCATCAGCTGCTGGAGGCTGCCTGGAGTTCCTGCACCCCGCCATCAGCTGCTGGAGGCTGGCTGCTGCTCCTGCACCCCGCCATCAGCTGCTGGAGGCTGGCTGCTGCTCCTCCACCCCACCATGACCTGCTGGAGGCTGGCTGCAGCTCCTCCACCCCGCCATCAGCTGCTGGAGGCTGCCTGCAGCTCCTGCACCCCGCCATCAGCTGCTGGAGGCTGGCTGCAGCTCCTGCACCCCGCCATCAGCTGCTGGAGGCTGCCTGGAGTTCCTGCACCCCGCCATCAGCTGCTGGAGGCTGGCTGCAGCTCCTCCACCCCGCCATCAGCTGCTGGAGGCTGGCTTCTGCTCCTCCACCCCGCCACCAGCTGCTGGAGGCTGGCTGCTGCTCCTGCACCCCGCCATCAGCTGCTGGAGGCTGGCTGCTGGAGGCTGGCTGCTGCTCCTCCACCCCGCCATCACCAGCTGGAGGCTGGCTGCTGCTCCTGCACCCCGCCATCAGCTGCTGGAGGCTGGCTGCTGCTCCTCCACCCCACCATGACCTGCTGGAGGCTGGCTGCAGCTCCTCCACCCCACCATCAGCTTCTGGAGGCTGCCTGCAGCTCCTGCACCCCGCCATCACCAGCTGGAGGCTGGCTGCAGCTCCTGCACCCCGCCATCAGCTGCTGGAGGCTGCCTGCAGCTCCTGCACCCCGCCATCAGCTGCTGGAGGCTGGCTGCTGCTCCTCCACCCCACCATGACCTGCTGGAGGCTGGCTGCAGCTCCTCCACCCCGCCATCAGCTGCTTTAGGCTGCCTGCAGCTCCTGCACCCCACCATCAGCTGCTGGAGGCTGGCTTCTGCTCCTCCACCCCGCCACCAGCTGCTGGAGGCTGGCTGCTGCTCCTGCACCCCGCCATCAGCTGCTGGAGGCTTCTGTTCCACCACCCCGCCATCAGCAGCTGGAGGCTGGCTGATGGAGGCTGGCTGCTGCTCCTCCACCCCGCCATCACAAGCTGGAGGCTGGCTGCAGCTCCTGCACCCCGCCATCAGCTGCTGGAGGCTGCCTGGATCTCCTGCACCCCGCCATCAGCTGCTGGAGGCTGGCTGCTGCTCCTGCACCCCGCCATCAGCTGCTGGAGGCTTCTGTTCCTCCACCCCGCCATCAGCAGCTGGAGGCTGGCTGATGGAGGCTGGCTGCTGCTCCTCCACCCCGCCATCACCAGCTGGAGGCTGGCTGCAGCTCCTGCACCCCGCCATCAGCTGCTGGAGGCTGCCTGGATCGCCTGCGCCCCGCCATCAGCTGCTGGAGGCTTCTGTTCCTCCAGCCCGCCATCAGCAGCTGGAGGCTGGCTGCTGGAGGCTGGCTGCTGCTCCTCCACCCCGCCATCACCAGCTGGAGGCTGGCTGCAGCTCCTGCACCCCACCATCAGCTGCTGGAGGCTGCCTGCAGCTCCTGCACCCCGCCATCAGCTGCTGGAGGCTGGCTGCAGCTCCTGCACCCCGCCATCAGCTGCTGGAGGCTGCCTGGAGTTCCTGCACCCCGCCATCAGCTGCTGGAGGCTGGCTGATGCTCCTGCACCCCGCCATCAGCTGCTGGAGGCTGGCTGCTGCTCCTCCACCCCACCATGACCTGCTGGAGGCTGGCTGCAGCTCCTCCACCCCGCCATCAGCTGCTGGAGGCTGCCTGCAGCTCCTGCACCCCGCCATCAGCTGCTGGAGGCTGGCTGCAGCTCCTGCACCCCGCCATCAGCTGCTGGAGGCTGCCTGGAGTTCCTGCACCCCGCCATCAGCTGCTGGAGGCTGGCTGCAGCTCCTCCACCCCGCCATCAGCTGCTGGAGGCTGGCTTCTGCTCCTCCACCCCGCCACCAGCTGCTGGAGGCTGGCTGCTGCTCCTGCACCCCGCCATCAGCTGCTGGAGGCCGGCTGCTGGAGGCTGGCTGCTGCTCCTCCACCCCGCCATCACCAGCTGGAGGCTGGCTGCAGCTCCTGCAAACCGCCATCAGCTGCTGGAGGCTGCCTGCAGCTCCTGCACCCCGCCATCAGCTGCTGGAGGCTGGCTGCTGCTCCTGCACCCCGCCATCAGCTGCTGGAGGCTGGCTGCTGCTCCTCCACCCCACCATGACCTGCTGGAGGCTGGCTGCAGCTCCTCCACCCCACCATCAGCTTCTGGAGGCTGCCTGCAGCTCCTGCACCCCGCCATCACCAGCTGGAGGCTGGCTGCAGCTCCTGCACCCCGCCATCAGCTGCTGGAGGCTGCCTGCAGCTCCTGCACCCCGCCATCAGCTGCTGGAGGCTGGCTGCTGCTCCTCCACCCCACCATGACCTGCTGGAGGCTGGCTGCAGCTCCTCCACCCCGCCATCAGCTGCTTTAGGCTGCCTGCAGCTCCTGCACCCCACCATCAGCTGCTGGAGATTGCCTGCAGCTCCTGCACCCCGCCACCAGCTGCTGGAGGCTGGCTTCTGCTCCTCCACCCCGCCACCAGCTGCTGGAGGCTGGCTGCTGCTCCTGCACCCCGCCATCAGCTGCTGGAGGCTGGCTGCTGGAGGCTGGCTGCTGCTCCTCCACCCCGCCATCACCAGCTGGAGGCTGGCTGCAGCTCCTGCAAACCACCATCAGCTGCTGGAGGCTGCCTGCAGCTCCTGCACCCCGCCATCAGCTGCTGGAGGCTGGCTGCTGCTCCTGCACCCCGCCATCAGCTGCTGGAGGCTGGCTGCTGCTCCTCCACCCCACCATGACCTGCTGGAGGCTGGCTGCAGCTCCTCCACCCCGCCATCAGCTTCTGGAGGCTGCCTGCAGCTCCTGCACCCCGCCATCACCAGCTGGAGGCTGGCTGCAGCTCCTGCACCCCGCCATCAGCTGCTGGAGGCTGCCTGCAGCTCCTGCACCCCGCCATCAGCTGCTGGAGGCTGGCTGCTGCTCCTGCACCCCGCCATCAGCTGCTGGAGGCTGGCTGCTGCTCCTCCACCCCACCATGACCTGCTGGAGGCTGGCTGCAGCTCCTCCACCCCGCCATCAGCTGCTTTAGGCTGCCTGCAGCTCCCACACCCCACCATCAGCTGCTGGAGATTGCCTGCAGCTCCTGCACCCCGCCATCAGCTGCTGGAGGCTGGCTGCAGCTCCTCCACCCCGCCATCAGCTGCTGGAGGCTGGCTTCTGCTCCTCCACCCCGCCACCAGCTGCTGGAGGCTGGCTGCTGCTCCTGCACCCCGCCATCAGCTGCTGGAGGCTTCTGTTCCTCCACCCCGCCATCAGCAGCTGGAGGCTGGCTGATGGAGGCTGGCTGCTGCTCCTCCACCCCGCCATCACCAGCTGGAGGCTGGCTGCAGCTCCTGCACCCCGCCATCAGCTGCTGGAGGCTGCCTGGATCTCCTGCACCCCGCCATCAGCTGCTGGAGGCTTCTGTTCCTCCAGCCCGCCATCAGCAGCTGGAGGCTGGCTGCTGGAGGCTGGCTGCTGCTCCTCCACCCCGCCATCACCAGCTGGAGGCTGGCTGCAGCTCCTGCACCCCACCATCAGCTGCTGGAGGCTGCCTGCAGCTCCTGCACCCCGCCATCAGCTGCTGGAGGCTGGCTGCAGCTCCTGCACCCCGCCATCAGCTGCTGGAGGCTGCCTGGAGTTCCTGCACCCCGCCATCAGCTGCTGGAGGCTGGCTGCTGCTCCTGCACCCCGCCATCAGCTGCTGGAGGCTGGCTGCTGCTCCTCCACCCCACCATGACCTGCTGGAGGCTGGCTGCAGCTCCTCCACCCCGCCATCAGCTGCTGGAGGCTGCCTGCAGCTCCTGCACCCCGCCATCAGCTGCTGGAGGCTGGCTGCAGCTCCTGCACCCCGCCATCAGCTGCTGGAGGCTGCCTGGAGTTCCTGCACCCCGCCATCAGCTGCTGGAGGCTGGCTGCAGCTCCTCCACCCCGCCATCAGCTGCTGGAGGCTGGCTTCTGCTCCTCCACCCCGCCACCAGCTGCTGGAGGCTGGCTGCTGCTCCTGCACCCCGCCATCAGCTGCTGGAGGCTGGCTGCTGGAGGCTGGCTGCTGCTCCTCCACCCCGCCATCACCAGCTGGAGGCTGGCTGCTGCTCCTGCACCCCGCCATCAGCTGCTGGAGGCTGGCTGCTGCTCCTCCACCCCACCATGACCTGCTGGAGGCTGGCTGCAGCTCCTCCACCCCACCATCAGCTTCTGGAGGCTGCCTGCAGCTCCTGCACCCCGCCATCACCAGCTGGAGGCTGGCTGCAGCTCCTGCACCCCGCCATCAGCTGCTGGAGGCTGCCTGCAGCTCCTGCACCCCGCCATCAGCTGCTGGAGGCTGGCTGCTGCTCCTCCACCCCACCATGACCTGCTGGAGGCTGGCTGCAGCTCCTCCACCCCGCCATCAGCTGCTTTAGGCTGCCTGCAGCTCCTGCACCCCACCATCAGCTGCTGGAGGCTGGCTTCTGCTCCTCCACCCCGCCACCAGCTGCTGGAGGCTGGCTGCTGCTCCTGCACCCCGCCATCAGCTGCTGGAGGCTTCTGTTCCACCACCCCGCCATCAGCAGCTGGAGGCTGGCTGATGGAGGCTGGCTGCTGCTCCTCCACCCCGCCATCACAAGCTGGAGGCTGGCTGCAGCTCCTGCACCCCGCCATCAGCTGCTGGAGGCTGCCTGTATCTCCTGCACCCCGCCATCAGCTGCTGGAGGCTTCTGTTCCTCCACCCCGCCATCAGCAGCTGGAGGCTGGCTGCTGGAGGCTGGCTGCTGCTCCTCCACCCCGCCATCACCAGCTGGAGGCTGGCTGCAGCTCCTGCACCCCGCCATCAGCTGCTGGAGGCTGCCTGCAGCTCCTGCACCCCGCCATCAGCTGCTGGAGGCTGCCTGGAGCTCCTGCACCCCGCCATCAGCTGCTGGAGGCTTCTGTTCCTCCACCCCGCCATCAGCAGCAGGAGGCAAGGCTGCTGGAGGCTGGCAACTGCTCCTCCACCCCGCCATCACCAGCTGGAGGCTGGCGGCAGCTCCTGCACCCCGCCATCAGCTGCTGGAGGCTGCCTGGAGCTCCTGCACCCCGCCATCAGCTGCTGGAGGCTTCTGTTTCTCCACCCCGCCATCAGCAGCTGGAGGCTGGCTGCTGGAGGCTGGCTGCTGCTCCTCCACCCCGCCATCACCAGCTGGAGGCTGCCTGCAGCTCCTGCACCCCGCCATCAGCTGCTGGAGGCTGGCTGCAGCTCCTGCACCCCGCCATCAGCTGCTGGAGGCTGCCTGGAGTTCCTGCACCCCGCCATCAGCTGCTGGAGGCTGGCTGCAGCTCCTCCACCCCGCCATCAGCTGCTGGAGGCTGGCTTCTGCTCCTCCACCCCGCCACCAGCTGCTGGAGGCTGGCTGCTGCTCCTGCACCCCGCCATCAGCTGCTGGAGGCTGGAGGCTGGCTGCTGCTCCTCCACCCCGCCATCACCAGCTGGAGGCTGGCTGCAGCTCCTGCAAACCGCCATCAGCTGCTGGAGGCTGCCTGCAGCTCCTGCACCCCGCCATCAGCTGCTGGAGGCTGGCTGCTGCTCCTCCACCCCACCATGACCTGCTGGAGGCTGGCTGCAGCTCCTCCACCCCACCATCAGCTTCTGGAGGCTGCCTGCAGCTCCTGCACCCCGCCATCACCAGCTGGAGGCTGGCTGCAGCTCCTGCACCCCGCCATCAGCTGCTGGAGGCTGCCTGCAGCTCCTGCACCCCGCCATCAGCTGCTGGAGGCTGGCTGCTGCTCCTGCACCCCGCCATCAGCTGCTGGAGGCTGGCTGCTGCTCCTCCACCCCACCATGACCTGCTGGAGGCTGGCTGCAGCTCCTCCACCCCGCCATCAGCTGCTTTAGGCTGCCTGCAGCTCCTGCACCCCACCATCAGCTGCTGGAGGCTGCCTGCAGCTCCTGCACCCCGCCATCAGCTGCTGGAGGCTGGCTGCAGCTCCTCCACCCCGCCATCAGCTGCTGGAGGCTGGCTTCTGCTCCTCCACCCCGCCACCAGCTGCTGGAGGCTGGCTGCTGCTCCTGCACCCCGCCATCAGCTGCTGGAGGCTTCTGTTCCTCCACCCCGCCATCAGCAGCTGGAGGCTGGCTGATGGAGGCTGGCTGCTGCTCCTCCACCCCGCCATCACCAGCTGGAGGCTGGCTGCAGCTCCTGCACCCCGCCATCAGCTGCTGGAGGCTGCCTGGATCTCCTGCACCCCGCCATCAGCTGCTGGAGGCTTCTGTTCCTCCACCCCGCCATCAGCAGCTGGAGGCTGGCTGCTGGAGGCTGGCTGCTGCTCCTCCACCCCGCCATCACCAGCTGGAGGCTGGCTGCAGCTCCTGCACCCCGCCATCAGCTGCTGGAGGCTGCCTGCAGCTCCTGCACCCCGCCATCAGCTGCTGGAGGCTGCCTGGAGCTCCTGCACCCCGCCATCAGCTGCTGGAGGCTTCTGTTCCTCCACCCCGCCATCAGCAGCAGGAGGCTGGCTGCTGGAGGCTGGCTGCTGCTCCTCCACCCCGCCATCACCAGCTGGAGGCTGGCGGCAGCTCCTGCACCCCGCCATCAGCTGCTGGAGGCTGCCTGGAGCTCCTGCACCCCGCCATCAGCTGCTGGAGGCTTCTGTTCCTCCACCCTGCCATCAGCAGCTGGAGGCTGGCTGCTGGAGGCTGGCTGCTGCTCCTCCACCCCACCATCACCAGCTGGAGGCTGGCTGCAGCTCCTGCACCCCGCCATCAGCTGCTGGAGGCTGCCTGGAGCTCCTGCACCCCGCCATCAGCTGCTGGAGGCTTCTGTTCCTCCACCCCGCCATCAGCAGCTGGAGGCTGGCTGCTGGAGGCTGGCTGCTGCTCCTCCACCCCGCCATCACAAGATGGAGGCTGGCTGCAGCTCCTGCACCCCGCCATCAGCTGCTGGAGGCTGCCTGGAGCTCCTGCGCCCCACCATCAGCTGCTGGAGGCTGGCTGCTGCTCCTGCACCCCGCCATCAGCTGCTGGAGGCTGGCTGCTGCTCCTCCACCCCACCATGACCTGCTGGAGGCTGGCTGCAGCTCCTCCACCCCGCCATCAGCTGCTGGAGGCTGCCTGCAGCTCCTGCACCCCGCCATCAGCTGCTGGAGGCTGCCTGCAGCTCCTGCACTCCGCCATCAGCTGCTGGAGGCTGGCTGTAGCTCCTCCACCCCGCCATCAGCTGCTGGAGGCTGGCTTCTGCTCCTCCACCTCGCCACCAGCTGCTTGAGGCTGGCTGCTGCTCCTGCACCCCACCATGACCTGCTGGAGGCTGGCTGCAGCTCCTCCACCCCGCCATCAGCTGCTGGAGGCTGCCTGCAGCTCCTGCACCCCGCCATCAGCTGCTGGAGGCTGCCTGCAGCTCCTGCACCCCGCCATCAGCTGTTGGAGGCTGGCTGCAGCTCCTCCGACCCGCCATCAGCTGCTGGAGGCTGGCTTCTGCTCCTCCACCCCGCCACCAGCTGCTGGAGGCTGGCTGCTGCTCCTGCACCCCGCCATCAGCTGCTGGAGGCTTCTGTTCCTCCACCCCGCCATCAGCAGCTGGAGGCTGGCTGCTGGAGGCTGGCTGCTGCTCCTCCACCCCGCCATCACCAGCTGGAGGCTGGCTGCAGCTCCTGCACCCCGCCATCAGCTGCTGGAGGCTGCCTGCTGGAGGCTGGCTGCTGCTCCTCCACCCCGCCATCACCAGCTGGAGGCTGGCTGCAGCTCCTGCACCCCGCCATCAGCTGCTGGAGGCTGCCTGCAGCTCCTGCACCCCGCCATCAGCTGCTGGAGGCTGGCTGCTGCTCCTGCACCCCGCCATCAGCTGCTGGAGGCAGGCTGCTGCTCCTCCACCCCACCATGACCTGCTGGAGGCTGGCTGCAGCTCCTCCACCCCGCCATCAGCTGCTGGAGGCTGCCTGCAGCTCCTGCACCCCGCCATCAGCTGCTGGAGGCTGCCTGCAGCTCCTGCACCCCGCCATCAGCTGCTGGAGGCTGGCTGCAGCTCCTCCACCCCGCCATCAGCTGCTGGAGGCTTCTGTTCCTCCACCCCGCCATCAGCAGCTGGAGGCTGGCTGCTGGAGGCTGGCTGCTGCTCCTCCAACCCGCCATCACCAGCTGGAGGCTGGCTGCAGCTCCTGCACCCCGCCATCAGCTGCTGGAGGCTGCCTGGAGTTCCTGCACCCCGCCATCAGCTGCTGGAGGCTGGCTGCTGCTCCTGCACCCCGCCATCAGCTGCTGGAGGCTGGCTGCTGCTCCTCCACCCCACCATGACCTGCTGGAGGCTGGCTGCAGCTCCTCCACCCCGCCATCAGCTGCTGGAGGCTGCCTGCAGCTCCTGCACCCCGCCATCAGCTGCTGGAGGCTGCCTGCAGCTCCTGCACCCCGCCATCAGCTGCTGGAGGCTGGCTGCAGCTCCTCCACCCCGCCATCAGCTGCTGGAGGCTGGCTTCTGCTCCTCCACCCCGCCACCAGCTGCTGGAGTCTGGCTGCTGCTCCTGCACCCCGCCATCAGCTGCTGGAGTATTCTGTTCCTCCACCCCGCCATCAGCAGCTGGAGGCTGGCTGCTGGAGGCTGGCTGCTGCTCCTCCACCCCGCCATCACCAGCTGGAGGCTGGTTGCTGCTCCTGCAAACCGCCATCAGCTGCTGGAGGCTGCCTGCAGCTCCTGCACCCCGCCATCAGCTGCTGGAGGCTGGCTGCTGCTCCTGCACCCCGCCATCAGCTGCTGGAGGCTGGCTGCTGCTCCTCCACCCCACCATGACCTGCTGGAGGCTGGCTGCAGCTCCTCCACCCCGCCATTAGCTTCTGGAGGCTGCCTGCAGCTCCTGCACCCCGCCATCACCAGCTGGAGGCTGGCTGCAGCTCCTGCACCCCGCCATCAGCTGCTGGAGGCTGCCTGCTGGAGGCTGGCTGCTGCTCCTCCACCCCGCCATCACCAGCTGGAGGCTGGCTGCAGCTCCTGCACCCCGCCATCAGCTGCTGGAGGCTGCCTGCAGCTCCTGCACCCCGCCATCAGCTGCTGGAGGCTGGCTGCTGCTCCTGCACCCCGCCATCAGCTGCTGGAGGCAGGCTGCTGCTCCTCCACCCCACCATGACCTGCTGGAGGCTGGCTGCAGCTCCTCCACCCCGCCATCAGCTGCTGGAGGCTGCCTGCAGCTCCTGCACCCCGCCATCAGCTGCTGGAGGCTGCCTGCAGCTCCTGCACCCCGCCATCAGCTGCTGGAGGCTGGCTGCAGCTCCTCCACCCCGCCATCAGCTGCTGGAGGCTTCTGTTCCTCCACCCCGCCATCAGCAGCTGGAGGCTGGCTGCTGGAGGCTGGCTGCTGCTCCTCCAACCCGCCATCACCAGCTGGAGGCTGGCTGCAGCTCATGCACCCCGCCATCAGCTGCTGGAGGCTGCCTGGAGTTCCTGCACCCCGCCATCAGCTGCTGGAGGCTGGCTGCTGCTCCTGCACCCCGCCATCAGCTGCTGGAGGCTGGCTGCTGCTCCTCCACCCCACCATGACCTGCTGGAGGCTGGCTGCAGCTCCTCCACCCCGCCATCAGCTGCTGGAGGCTGCCTGCAGCTCCTGCACCCCGCCATCAGCTGCTGGAGGCTGCCTGCAGCTCCTGCACCCCGCCATCAGCTGCTGGAGGCTGGCTGCAGCTCCTCCACCCCGCCATCAGCTGCTGGAGGCTGGCTTCTGCTCCTCCACCCCGCCACCAGCTGCTGGAGGCTGGCTGCTGCTCCTGCACCCCGCCATCAGCTGCTGGAGGATTCTGTTCCTCCACCCCGCCATCAGCAGCTGGAGGCTGGCTGCTGGAGGCTGGCTGCTGCTCCTCCACCCCGCCATCACCAGCTGGAGGCTGGTTGCTGCTCCTGCAAACCGCCATCAGCTGCTGGAGGCTGCCTGCAGCTCCTGCACCCCGCCATCAGCTGCTGGAGGCTGGCTGCTGCTCCTGCACCCCGCCATCAGCTGCTGGAGGCTGGCTGCTGCTCCTCCACCCCACCATGACCTGCTGGAGGCTGGCTGCAGCTCCTCCACCCCGCCATTAGCTTCTGGAGGCTGCCTGCAGCTCCTGCACCCCGCCATCACCAGCTGGAGGCTGGCTGCAGCTCCTGCACCCCGCCATCAGCTGCTGGAGGCTGCCTGCAGCTCCTGCACCCCGCCATCAGCTGCTGGAGGCTGGCTGCTGCTCCTGCACCCCGCCATCAGCTGCTGGAGGCTGGCTGCTGCTCCTCCACCCCACCATGACCTGCTGGAGGCTGGCTGCAGCACCTCCACCCCGCCATCAGCTGCTTTAGGCTGCCTGCAGCTCCTGCACCCCACCATCAGCTGCTGGAGGCTGCCTGCAGCTCCTGCACCCCGCCATCAGCTGCTGGAGGCTGGCTGCAGCTCCTCCACCCCGCCATCAGCTGCTGGAGGCTGGCTTCTGCTCCTCCACCCCGCCACCAGCTGCTGGAGGCTTCTGTTCCTCCACCCCGCCATCAGCAGCTGGAGGCTGGCTGATGGAGGCTGGCTGCTGCTCCTCCACCCCGCCATCACCAGCTGGAGGCTGTCTGCAGCTCCTGCACCCCGCCATCAGCTGCTGGAGGCTGCCTGGATCTCCTGCACCCCGCCATCAGCTGCTGGAGGCTTCTGTTCCTCCACCCCGCCATCAGCAGCTGGAAGCTGGCTGCTGGAGGCTGGCTGCTGCTCCTCCACCCCGCCATCACCAGCTGGAGGCTGGCTACAACTCCTGCACCCCGCCATCAGCTGCTGGAGGCTGCCTGCAGCTCCTGCACCCCGCCATCAGCTGCTGGAGGCTGCCTGGAGCTCCTGCACCCCGCCATCAGCTGCTGGAGGCTTCTGTTCCTCCACCCCGCCATCAGCAGCAGGAGGCTGGCTGCTGGAGGCTGGCTGCTGCTCCTCCA
This sequence comes from Nothobranchius furzeri, assembly GCF_043380555.1. Classification (NCBI taxonomy): domain Eukaryota; kingdom Metazoa; phylum Chordata; class Actinopteri; order Cyprinodontiformes; family Nothobranchiidae; genus Nothobranchius; species Nothobranchius furzeri. The sequence goes on from NW_027223040.1 coordinate 665,343, forward strand.
CCCCGCCATCACCAGCTGGAGGCTGACTGCAGCTCCTCCACCCCGCCATCAGCTGCTGGAGGCTGGCATCTGCTCCTCCACCCCGCCACCAGCTGCTGGAGGCTGGCTGCTGCTCCTGCACCCCGCCATCAGCTGCTGGAGGCTGGCTGCAGCTCCTCCACCCCGCCATCAGCTGCTGGAGGCTGGCATCTGCTCCTCCACCCCGCCACCAGCTGCTGGAGGCTGGCTGCTGCTCCTGCACCCCGCCATCAGCTGCTGGAGGCTGCCTGGAGATCCTGCACCCCGCCATCAGCTGCTGGAGGCTGGCTGCTGCTCCTGCACCCCGCCATCAGCTGCTGGAGGCTGGCTGCTGCTCCTCCACCCCACCATGACCTGCTGGAGGCTGGCTGCAGCTCCTCCACCCCGCCATCAGCTGCTGGAGGCTGCCTGCAGCTCCTCCACCCCGCCATCAGCTGCTGGAGGCTGCCTGGAGATCCTGCACCCCGCCATCAGCTGCTGGAGGCTGCCTGGAGTTCCTGCACCCCGCCATCAGCTGCTGGAGGCTGGCTGCAGCTCCTCCACCCCGCCATCAGCTGCTGGAGGCTGGCATCTGCTCCTCCACCCCGCCACCAGCTGCTGGAGGCTGGCTGCTGCTCCTCCACCCCGCCATCACCAGCTGGAGGCTGGCTGCAGCTCCTGCAAACCACCATCAGCTGCTGGAGGCTGCCTGCAGCTCCTGCACCCCGCCATCAGCTGCTGGAGGCTGGCTGCTGCTCCTGCACCCCGCCATCAGCTGCTGGAGGCTGGCTGCTGCTCCTCCACCCCACCATGACCTGCTGGAGGCTGGCTGCAGCTCCTCCACCCCGCCATCAGCTTCTGGAGGCTGCCTGCAGCTCCTGCACCCCGCCATCACCAGCTGGAGGCTGGCTGCAGCTCCTGCAACCCGCCATCAGCTGCTGGAGGCTGCCTGCAGCTCCTGCACCCCGCCATCAGCTGCTGGAGGCTGGCTGCTGCTCCTGCACCCCGCCATCAGCTGCTGGAGGCTGGCTGCTGCTCCTCCACCCCACCATGACCTGCTGGAGGCTGGCTGCAGCTCCTCCACCCCGCCATCAGCTGCTTTAGGCTGCCTGCAGCTCCCACACCCCACCATCAGCTGCTGGAGATTGCCTGCAGCTCCTGCACCCCGCCATCAGCTGCTGGAGGCTGGCTGCAGCTCCTCCACCCCGCCATCAGCTGCTGGAGGCTGGCTTCTGCTCCTCCACCCCGCCATCACCAGCTGGAGGCTGGCTGCAGCTCCTGCACCCCGCCATCAGCTGCTGGAGACTTCTGTTCCTCCAGCCCGCCATCAGCAGCTGGAGGCTGGCTGCTGGAGGCTGGCTGCTGCTCCTCCACCCCGCCATCACCAGCTGGAGGCTGGCTGCAGCTCCTGCACCCCGCCATCAGCTGCTGGAGGCTGCCTGCAGCTCCTGCACCCCGCCATCAGCTGCTGGAGGCTGGCTGCAGCTCCTGCACCCCGCCATCAGCTGCTGGAGGCTGCCTGGAGTTCCTGCACCCCGCCATCAGCTGCTGGAGGCTGGCTGCTGCTCCTGCACCCCGCCATCAGCTGCTGGAGGCTGGCTGCTGCTCCTCCACCCCACCATGACCTGCTGGAGGCTGGCTGCAGCTCCTCCACCCCGCCATCAGCTGCTGGAGGCTGGCTGCAGCTCCTCCACCCCGCCATCAGCTGCTGGAGGCTGCCTGCAGCTCCTGCACCCCGCCATCAGCTGCTGGAGGCTGCCTGCAGCTCCTGCAACCCGCCATCAGCTGCTGGAGGCTGGCTGCAGCTCCTCCACCCCGCCATCAGCTGCTGGAGGCTGGCTTCTGCTCCTCCACCCCGCCACCAGCTGCTGGAGGCTGGCTGCTGCTCCTGCACCCCGCCATCAGCTGCTGGAGGCTGGCTGCTGGAGGCTGGCTGCTGCTCCTCCACCCCGCCATCACCAGCTGGAGGCTGGCTGCAGCTCCTGCAAACCACCATCAGCTGCTGGAGGCTGCCTGCAGCTCCTGCACCCCGCCATCAGCTGCTGGAGGCTGGCTGCTGCTCCTGCACCCCGCCATCAGCTGCTGGAGGCTGGCTGCTGCTCCTCCACCCCACCATGACCTGCTGGAGGCTGGCTGCAGCTCCTCCACCCCGCCATCAGCTTCTGGAGGCTGCCTGCAGCTCCTGCACCCCGCCATCACCAGCTGGAGGCTGGCTGCAGCTCCTGCACCCCGCCATCAGCTGCTGGAGGCTGCCTGCAGCTCCTGCACCCCGCCATCAGCTGCTGGAGGCTGGCTGCTGCTCCTGCACCCCGCCATCAGCTGCTGGAGGCTGGCTGCTGCTCCTCCACCCCACCATGACCTGCTGGAGGCTGGCTGCAGCTCCTCCACCCCGCCATCAGCTGCTTTAGGCTGCCTGCAGCTCCCGCACCCCACCATCAGCTGCTGGAGATTGCCTGCAGCTCCTGCACCCCGCCATCAGCTGCTGGAGGCTGGCTGCAGCTCCTCCACCCCGCCATCAGCTGCTGGAGGCTGGCTTCTGCTCCTCCACCCCGCCACCAGCTGCTGGAGGCTGGCTGCTGCTCCTGCACCCCGCCATCAGCTGCTGGAGGCTGCCAGCAGCTCCTGCACCCCGCCATCAGCTGCTGGAGGCTGGCTGCTGCTCCTGCACCCCGCCATCAGCTGCTGGAGGCTGGCTGCTGCTCCTCCACCCCACCATGACCTGCTGGAGGCTGGCTGCAGCACCTCCACCCCGCCATCAGCTGCTTTAGGCTGCCTGCAGCTCCTGCACCCCACCATCAGCTGCTGGATGCTGCCTGCAGCTCCTGCACCCCGCCATCAGCTGCTGGAGGCTGGCTGCAGCTCCTCCACCCCGCCATCAGCTGCTGGAGGCTGGCTTCTGCTCCTCCACCCCGCCACCAGCTGCTGGAGGCTTCTGTTCCTCCACCCCGCCATCAACAGCTGGAGGCTGGCTGATGGAGGCTGGCTGCTGCTCCTCCACCCCGCCATCACCAGCTGGAGGCTGGCTGCAGCTCCTGCACCCCGCCATCAGCTGCTGGAGGCTGCCTGGATCTCCTGCACCCCGCCATCAAATGCTGGAGGCTTCTGTTCCTCCACCCCGCCATCAGCAGCTGGAGGCTGGCTGCTGGAGGCTGGCTGCTGCTCCTCCACCCCGCCATCACAAGCTGGAGGCTGGCTGCAGCTCCTGCACCCCGCCATCAGCTGCTGGAGGCTGCCTGGAGCTCCTGCGCCCCACCATCAGCTGCTGGAGGCTGGCTGCTGCTCCTGCACCCCGCCATCAGCTGCTGGAGGCTGGCTGCTGCTCCTCCACCCCACCATGACCTGCTGGAGGCTGGCTGCAGCTCCTCCACCCCGCCATCAGCTGCTGGAGGCTGCCTGCAGCTCCTCCACCCGCCATCAGCTGCTGGAGGCTGGCTGCTGCTCCTGCACCCCGCCATCAGCTGCTGGAGGCTTCTGTTCCTCCACCCCGCCATCAGCAGCTGGAGGCTGGCTGCTGGAGGCTGGCTGCTGCTCCTCCACCCCGCCATCAGCAGCTGGAGGCTGGCTGCTGCTCCTCCACCCCGCCATCACCAGCTGGAGGCTGGCTGCAGCTCCTGCACCCCGCCATCAGCTGCTGGAGGCTGCCTGCAGCTCCTGCACCCCGCCATCAGCTGCTGGAGGCTGGCTGCTGCTCCTGCACCCCGCCATCAGCTGCTGGAGGCTGGCTGCTGCTCCTCCACCCCACCATGACCTGCTGGAGGCTGGCTGCAGCTCCTCCACCCCGCCATCAGCTGCTGGAGGCTGCCTGCAGCTCCTGCACCCCGCCATCAGCTGCTGGAGGCTGCCTGCAGCTCCTGCACCCCGCCATCAGCTGCTGGAGGCTGGCTGCAGCTCCTCCACCCCGCCATCAGCTGCTGGAGGCTGGCTTATGCTCCTCCACCCCGCCACCAGCTGCTGGAGGCTGGCTGCTGCTCCTGCACCCCGCCATCAGCTGCTGGAGGCTTCTGTTCCTCCACCCCGCCATCAGCAGCTGCAGGCTGGCTGCTGGAGGCTGGTTGCTGCTCCTCCACACCGCCATCACCAGCTGGAGACTGGCTGCAGCTCCTGCACCCCGCCATCAGCTGCTGGAGGCTGCCTGGAGCTCCTGCACCCCGCCATCAGCTGCTGGAGGCTTCTGTTCCTCCACCCCGCCATCAGCAGCTGGAGGCTGGCTGCTGGAGGCTGGCTGCTGCTCCTCCACCCCGCCATCACCAGCTGGAGGCTGGCTGAAGCTCCTCCACCCCGCCATCAGCTGCTGGAGGCTGCCTGCAGCTCGTGCACCCCGCCATCAGCTGCTGGAGGCTGCCTGCAGCTCCTGCACCCCGCCATCAGCTGCTGGAGGCTGGCTGCAGCTCCTGCACCCCGCCATCAGCTGCTGGAGGCTGCCTGGAGATCCTGCACCCCGCCATCAGCTGCTGGAGGCTGGCTGCTGCTCCTGCACCCCACCATCAGCTGCTGGAGGCTGGCTGCTGCTCCTCCACCCCACCATGACCTGCTGGAGGCTGGCTGCAGCTCCTCCACCCCGCCATCAGCTGCTGGAGGCTGCCTGCAGCTCCTGCACCCCGCCATCAGCTGCTGGAGGCTGCCTGCAGCTCCTGCACCCCGCCATCAGCTGCTGGAGGCTGGCTGCAGCTCCTCCACCCCGCCATCAGCTGCTGGAGGCTGGCTTCTGCTCCTCCACCCCGCCACCAGCTGCTGGAGGCTGGCTGCTGCTCCTGCACCCCGCCATCAGCTGCTGGAGGCTGGCTGCTGAAGGCTGGCTGCTGCTCCTCCACACCGCCATCACCAGCTGGAGGCTGGCTGCAGCTCCTGCAAACCACCATCAGCTGCTGGAGGCTGCCTGCAGCTCCTGCACCCCGCCATCAGCTGCTGGAGGCTGGCTGCTGCTCCTGCACCCCGCCATCAGCTGCTGGAGGCTGGCTGCTGCTCCTCCACCCCACCATGACCTGCTGGAGGCTGGCTGCAGCTCCTCCACCCCGCCATCAGCTTCTGGAGGCTGCCTGCAGCTCCTGCACCCCGCCATCACCAGCTGGAGGCTGGCTGCAGCTCCTGCACCCCGCCATCAGCTGCTGGAGGCTGCCTGCAGCTCCTGCACCCCGCCATCAGCTGCTGGAGGCTGGCTGCTGCTCCTGCACCCCGCCATCAGCTGCTGGAGGCTGGCTGCTGCTCCTCCACCCCACCATGACCTGCTGGAGGCTGGCTGCAGCTCCTCCACCCCGCCATCAGCTGCTTTAGGCTGCCTGCAGCTCCCACACCCCACCATCAGCTGCTGGAGATTGCCTGCAGCTCCTGCACCCCGCCATCAGCTCCTGGAGGCTGGCTGCAGCTCCTCCACCCCGCCATCAGCTGCTGGAGGCTGGCTTCTGCTCCTCCACCCCGCCACCAGCTGCTGGAGCTGGCTGCTGCTCCTGCACCCCGCCATCAGCTGCTGGAGGCTTCTGTTCCTCCACCCCGCCATCAGCAGCTGGAGGCTGGCTGATGGAGGCTGGCTGCTGCTCCTCCACCCCGCCATCACCAGCTGGAGGCTGGCTGCAGCTCCTGCACCCCGCCATCAGCTGCTGGAGGCTGCCTGGATCTCCTGCACCCCGCCATCAGCTGCTGGAGGCTTCTGTTCCTCCAGCCCGCCATCAGCAGCTGGAGGCTGGCTGCTGGAGGCTGGCTGCTGCTCCTCCACCCCGCCATCACCAGCTGGAGGCTGGCTGCAGCTCCTGCACCCCACCATCAGCTGCTGGAGGCTGCCTGCAGCTCCTGCACCCCGCCATCAGCTGCTGGAGGCTGGCTGCAGCTCCTGCACCCCGCCATCAGCTGCTGGAGGCTGCCTGGAGTTCCTGCACCCCGCCATCAGCTGCTGGAGGCTGGCTGCTGCTCCTGCACCCCGCCATCAGCTGCTGGAGGCTGGCTGCTGCTCCTCCACCCCACCATGACCTGCTGGAGGCTGGCTGCAGCTCCTCCACCCCGCCATCAGCTGCTGGAGGCTGCCTGCAGCTCCTGCACCCCGCCATCAGCTGCTGGAGGCTGGCTGCAGCTCCTGCACCCCGCCATCAGCTGCTGGAGGCTGCCTGGAGTTCCTGCACCCCGCCATCAGCTGCTGGAGGCTGGCTGCAGCTCCTCCACCCCGCCATCAGCTGCTGGAGGCTGGCTTCTGCTCCTCCACCCCGCCACCAGCTGCTGGAGGCTGGCTGCTGCTCCTGCACCCCGCCATCAGCTGCTGGAGGCTGGCTGCTGCTCCTCCACCCCGCCATCACCAGCTGGAGGCTGGCTGCAGCTCCTGCAAACCGCCATCAGCTGCTGGAGGCTGCCTGCAGCTCCTGCACCCCGCCATCAGCTGCTGGAGGCTGGCTGCTGCTCCTGCACCCCGCCATCAGCTGCTGGAGGCTGGCTGCTGCTCCTCCACCCCACCATGACCTGCTGGAGGCTGGCTGCAGCTCCTCCACCCCACCATCAGCTTCTGGAGGCTGCCTGCAGCTCCTGCACCCCGCCATCACCAGCTGGAGGCTGGCTGCAGCTCCTGCACCCCGCCATCAGCTTCTGGAGGCTGCCTGCAGCTCCTGCACCCCGCCATCAGCTGCTGGAGGCTGGCTGCTGCTCCTCCACCCCACCATGACCTGCTGGAGGCTGGCTGCAGCTCCTCCACCCCGCCATCAGCTGCTGGAGGCTGGCTTCTGCTCCTCCACCCCGCCACCAGCTGCTGGAGGCTGGCTTCTGCTCCTCCACCCCGCCACCAGCTGCTGGAGGCTGGCTGCTGCTCCTGCACCCCGCCATCAGCTGCTGGAGGCTTCTGTTCCTCCACCCCGCCATCAGCAGCTGGAGGCTGGCTGATGGAGGCTGGCTGCTGCTCCTCCACCCCGCCATCACCAGCTGGAGGCTGGCTGCAGCTCCTGCACCCCGCCATCAGCTGCTGGAGGCTGCCTGGATCTCCTGCACCCCGCCATCAGCTGCTGGAGGCTTCTGTTCCTCCAGCCCGCCATCAGCAGCTGGAGGCTGGCTGCTGGAGGCTGGCTGCTGCTCCTCCACCCCGCCATCACCAGCTGGAGGCTGGCTGCAGCTCCTGCACCCCGCCATCAGCTGCTGGAGGCTGCCTGCAGCTCCTGCACCCCGCCATCAGCTGCTGGAGGCTGGCTGCAGCTCCTGCACCCCGCCATCAGCTGCTGGAGGCTGCCTGGAGTTCCTGCACCCCGCCATCAGCTGCTGGAGGCTGGCTGCTGCTCCTGCACCCCGCCATCAGCTGCTGGAGGCTGGCTGCTGCTCCTCCACCCCACCATGACCTGCTGGAGGCTGGCTGCAGCTCCTCCACCCCGCCATCAGCTGCTGGAGGCTGCCTGCAGCTCCTGCACCCCGCCATCAGCTGCTGGAGGCTGGCTGCAGCTCCTGCACCCCGCCATCAGCTGCTGGAGGCTGCCTGGAGTTCCTGCACCCCGCCATCAGCTGCTGGAGGCTGGCTGCAGCTCCTCCACCCCGCCATCAGCTGCTGGAGGCTGGCATCTGCTCCTCCACCCCGCCACCAGCTGCTGGAGGCTGGCTGCTGCTCCTGCACCCCGCCATCAGCTGCTGGAGGCTGCCTGGAGATCCTGCACCCCGCCATCAGCTGCTGGAGGCTGGCTGCTGCTCCTGCACCCCGCCATCAGCTGCTGGAGGCTGGCTGCTGCTCCTCCACCCCACCATGACCTGCTGGAGGCTGGCTGCAGCTCCTCCACCCCGCCATCAGCTGCTGGAGGCTGCCTGCAGCTCCTGCACCCCGCCATCAGCTGCTGGAGGCTGCCTGCAGCTCCTGCACCCCGCCATCAGCTGCTGGAGGCTGGCTGCAGCTCCTCCACCCCGCCATCAGCTGCTGGAGGCTGGCTTCTGCTCCTCCACCCCGCCACCAGCTGCTGGAGGCTGGCTGCTGCTCCTGCACCCCGCCATCAGCTGCTGGAGGCTGGCTGCTGGAGGCTGGCTGCTGCTCCTCCACCCCGCCATCACCAGCTGGAGGCTGGCTGCAGCTCCTGCAAACCACCATCAGCTGCTGGAGGCTGCCTGCAGCTCCTGCACCCCGCCATCAGCTGCTGGAGGCTGGCTGCTGCTCCTGCACCCCGCCATCAGCTGCTGGAGGCTGGCTGCTGCTCCTCCACCCCACCATGACCTGCTGGAGGCTGGCTGCAGCTCCTCCACGCCGCCATCAGCTTCTGGAGGCTGCCTGCAGCTCCTGCACCCCGCCATCACCAGCTGGAGGCTGGCTGCAGCTCCTGCACCCCGCCATCAGCTGCTGGAGGCTGCCTGCAGCTCCTGCACCCCGCCATCAGCTGCTGGAGGCTGGCTGCTGCTCCTGCACCCCGCCATCAGCTGCTGGAGGCTGGCTGCTGCTCCTCCACCCCACCATGACCTGCTGGAGGCTGGCTGCAGCTCCTCCACCCCGCCATCAGCTGCTTTAGGCTGCCTGCAGCTCCCGCACCCCACCATCAGCTGCTGGAGGCTGGCTGCAGCTCCTCCACCCCGCCATCAGCTGCTGGAGGCTGGCTTCTGCTCCTCCACCCCGCCACCAGCTGCTGGAGGCTGGCTGCAGCTCCTGCACCCCGCCATCAGCTGCTGGAGGCTGGCTGCAGCTCCTCCACCCCGCCATCAGCTGCTGGAGGCTGGCTTCTGCTCCTCCACCCCGCCACCAGCTGCTGGAGGCTGGCTGCTGCTCCTGCACCCCGCCATCAGCTGCTGGAGGCTGTCAGCAGCTCCTGCACCCCGCCATCAGCTGCTGGAGGCTGGCTGCTGCTCCTGCACCCCGCAATAAGCTGCTGGAGGCTGGCTGCTGCTCCTCCACCCCACCATGACCTGCTGGAGGCTGGCTGCAGCACCTCCACCCCGCCATCAGCTGCTTTAGGCTGCCTGCAGCTCCTGCACCCCACCATCAGCTGCTGGAGGCTGCCTGCAGCTCCTGCACCCCGCCATCAGCTGCTGGAGGCTGGCTGCAGCTCCTCCACCCCGCCATCAGCTGCTGGAGGCTGGCTTCTGCTCCTCCACCCCGCCACCAGCTGCTGGAGGCTTCTGTTCCTCCACCCTGCCATCAGCAGCTGGAGGCTGGCTGATGGAGGCTGGCTGCTGCTCCTCCACCCCGCCATCACCAGCTGGAGGCTGGCTGCAGCTCCTGCACCCCGCCATCAGCTGCTGGAGGCTGCCTGGATCTCCTGCACCCCGCCATCAAATGCTGGAGGCTTCTGTTCCTCCACCCCGCCATCAGCAGCTGGAGGCTGGCTGCTGGAGGCTGGCTGCTGCTCCTCCACCCCGCCATCACAAGCTGGAGGCTGGCTGCAGCTCCTGCACCCCGCCATCAGCTGCTGGAGGCTGCCTGGAGCTCCTGCGCCCCACCATCAGCTGCTGGAGGCTGGCTGCTGCTCCTGCACCCCGCCATCAGCTGCTGGAGGCTGGCTGCTGCTCCTCCACCCCACCATGACCTGCTGGAGGCTGGCTGCAGCTCCTCCACCCCGCCATCAGCTGCTGGAGGCTGCCTGCAGCTCCTGCACCCCACCATCAGCTGCTGGAGGCTGGCTGCAGCTCCTCCACCCGCCATCAGCTGCTGGAGGCTGGCTTCTGCTCCTCCACCCCGCCACCAGCTGCTTGAGGCTGGCTGCTGCTCCTGCACCCCGCCATCAGCTGCTGGAGGCTTCTGTTCCTCCACCCCGCCATCAGCTGCTGGAGGCTGGCTGCTGCTCCTGCACCCCGCCATCAGCTGCTGGAGGCTGGCTACTGCTCCTCCACCCCACCATGACCTGCTGGAGGCTGGCTGCAGCTCCTCCACCCCGCCATCAGCTGCTGGAGGCTGCCTGCAGCTCCTGCACCCCGCCATCAGCTGCTGGAGGCTGCCTGCAGCTCCTGCACCCCGCCATCAGCTGCTGGAGGCTGGCTGCAGCTCCTCCACCCCGCCATCAGCTGCTGGAGGCTGGCTTATGCTCCTCCACCCCGCCACCAGCTGCTGGAGGCTGGCTGCTGCTCCTGCACCCCGCCATCAGCTGCTGGAGGCTTCTGTTCCTCCACCCCGCCATCAGAAGCTGCAGGCTGGCTGCTGGAGGCTGGTTGCTGCTCCTCCACACCGCCATCACCAGCTGGAGACTGGCTGCAGCTCCTGCACCCCGCCATCAGCTGCTGGAGGCTGCCTGGAGCTCCTGCACCCCGCCATCAGCTGCTGGAGGCTTCTGTTCCTCCACCCCGCCATCAGCAGCTGGAGGCTGGCTGCTGGAGGCTGGCTTATGCTCCTCCACCCCGCCATCACCAGCTGGAGGCTGGCTGAAGCTCCTCCACCCCGCCATCAGCTGCTGGAGGCTGCCTGCAGCTCGTGCACCCCGCCATCAGCTGCTGGAGGCTGCCTGCAGCTCCTGCACCCCGCCATCAGCTGCTGGAGGCTGGCTGCAGCTCCTGCACCCCGCCATCAGCTGCTGGAGGCTGCCTGGAGATCCTGCACCCCGCCATCAGCTGCTGGAGGCTGGCTGCTGCTCCTGCACCCCACCATCAGCTGCTGGAGGCTGGCTGCTGCTCCTCCACCCCACCATGACCTGCTGGAGGCTGGCTGCAGCTCCTCCACCCCGCCATCAGCTGCTGGAGGCTGCCTGCAGCTCCTGCACCCCGCCATCAGCTGCTGGAGGCTGCCTGCAGCTCCTGCACCCCGCCATCAGCTGCTGGAGGCTGCCTGCAGCTCCTGCACCCCGCCATCAGCTGCTGGAGGCTGGCTGCAGCTCCTCCACCCCGCCATCAGCTGCTGGAGGCTGGCTTCTGCTCCTCCACCCCGCCACCAGCTGCTGGAGGCTGGCTGCTGCTCCTGCACCCCACCATCAGCTGCTGGAGGCTGGCTGCTGGAGGCTGGCTGCTGCTCCTCCACCCCGCCATCACCAGCTGGAGGCTGGCTGCAGCTCCTGCAAACCACCATCAGCTGCTGGAGGCTGCCTGCAGCTCCTGCACCCCGCCATCAGCTGCTGGAGGCTGGCTGCTGCTCCAGCACCCCGCCATCAGCTGCTGGAGGCTGGCTGCTGCTCCTCCACCCCACCATGACCTGCTGGAGGCTGGCTGCAGCTCCTCCACCCCGCCATCAGCTTCTGGAGGCTGCCTGCAGCTCCTGCACCCCGCCATCACCAGCTGGAGGCTGGCTGCAGCTCCTGCACCCCGCCATCAGCTGCTGGAGGCTGCCTGCAGCTCCTGCACCCCGCCATCAGCTGCTGGAGGCTGGCTGCTGCTCCTGCACCCCGCCATCAGCTGCTGGAGGCTGGCTGCTGCTCCTCCACCCCACCATGACCTGCTGGAGGCTGGCTGCAGCTCCTCCACCCCGCCATCAGCTGCTTTAGGCTGCCTGCAGCTCCCACACCCCACCATCAGCTGCTGGAGATTGCCTGCAGCTCCTGCACCCCGCCATCAGCTGCTGGAGGCTGGCTGCAGCTCCTCCACCCCGCCATCAGCTGCTGGAGGCTGGCTTCTGCTCCTCCACCCCGCCACCAGCTGCTGGAGGCTGGCTGCTGCTCCTGCACCCCGCCATCAGCTGCTGGAGGCTTCTGTTCCTCCACCCCGCCATCAGCAGCTGGAGGCTGGCTGATGGAGGCTGGCTGCTGCTCCTCCACCCCGCCATCACCAGCTGTAGGCTGGCTGCAGCTCCTGCACCCCGCCATCAGCTGCTGGAGGCTGCCTGGATCTCCTGCACCCCGCCATCAGCTGCTGGAGGCTTCTGTTCCTCCAGCCCGCCATCAGCAGCTGGAGGCTGGCTGCTGGAGGCTGGCTGCTGCTCCTCCACCCCGCCATCACCAGCTGGAGGCTGGCTGCAGCTCCTGCACCCCACCATCAGCTGCTGGAGGCTCCCTGCAGCTCCTGCACCCCGCCATCAGCTGCTGGAGGGTGGCTGCAGCTCCTGCACCCCGCCATCAGCTGCTGGAGGCTGCCTGGAGTTCCTGCACCCCGCCATCAGCTGCTGGAGGCTGGCTGCTGCTCCTGCACCCCGCCATCAGCTGCTGGAGGCTGGCTGCTGCTCCTCCACCCCACCATGACCTGCTGGAGGCTGGCTGCAGCTCCTCCACCCCGCCATCAGCTGCTGGAGGCTGCCAGCAGCTCCTGCACCCCGCCATCAGCTGCTGGAGGCTGGCTGCAGCTCCTGCACCCCGCCATCAGCTGCTGGAGGCTGCCTGGAGTTCCTGCACCCCGCCATCAGCTGCTGGAGGCTGGCTGCAGCTCCTCCACCCCGCCATCAGCTGCTGGAGGCTGGCTTCTGCTCCTCCACCCCGCCACCAGCTGCTGGAGGCTGGCTGCTGCTCCTGCACCCCGCCATCAGCTGCTGGAGGCTGGCTGCTGGAGGCTGGCTGCTGCTCCTCCACCCCGCCATCACCAGCTGGAGGCTGGCTGCAGCTCCTGCAAACCGCCATCAGCTGCTGGAGGCTGCCTGCAGCTCCTGCACCCCGCCATCAGCTGCTGGAGGCTGGCTGCTGCTCCTGCACCCCACCATCAGCTGCTGGAGGCTGGCTGCTGCTCCTCCACCCCACCATGACCTGCTGGAGGCTGGCTGCAGCTCCTCCACCCCACCATCAGCTTCTGGAGGCTGCCTGCAGCTCCTGCACCCCGCCATCACCAGCTGGAGGCTGGCTGCAGCTCCTGCACCCCGCCATCAGCTGCTGGAGGCTGCCTGCAGCTCCTGCACCCCGCCATCAGCTGCTGGAGGCTGGCTGCTGCTCCTCCACCCCACCATGACCTGCTGGAGGCTGGCTGCAGCTCCTCCACCCCGCCATCAGCTGCTTTAGGCTGCCTGCAGCTCCTGCACCCCACCATCAGCTGCTGGAGGCTGGCTTCTGCTCCTCCACCCCGCCACCAGCTGCTGGAGGCTGGCTGCTGCTCCTGCACCCCGCCATCAGCTGCTGGAGGCTTCTGTTCCTCCACCCCGCCATCAGCAGCTGGAGGCTGGCTGCAGCTCCTGCACCCCGCCATCAGCTGCTGGAGGCTGCCTGGATCTCCTGCACCCCGCCATCAGCTGCTGGAGGCTTCTGTTCCTCCACCCCGCCATCAGCAGCTGGAGGCTGGCTGCTGGAGGCTGGCTGCTGCTCCTCCACCCCGCCATCACCAGCTGGAGGCTGGCTGCAGCTCCTGCACCCCGCCATCAGCTGCTGGAGGCTGCCTGCAGCTCCTGCACCCCGCCATCAGCTGCTGGAGGCTGCCTGGAGCTCCTGCACCCCGCCATCAGCTGCTGGAGGCTTCTGTTCCTCCACCCCGCCATCAGCAGCAGGAGGCTGGCTGCTGGAGGCTGGCAACTGCTCCTCCACCCCGCCATCACCAGCTGGAGGCTGGCGGCAGCTCCTGCACCCCGCCATCAGCTGCTGGAGGCTGCCTGGAGCTCCTGCACCCCGCCATCAGCTGCTGGAGGCTTCTGTTTCTCCACCCCGCCATCAGCAGCTGGAGGCTGGCTGCTGGAGGCTGGCTGCTGCTCCTCCACCCCGCCATCACCAGCTGGAGGCTGGCTGCAGCTCCTGCAGCCAGCCATCAGCTGCTGGAGGCTGCCTGGAGCTCCTGCACCCCGCCATCAGCTGCTGGAGGCTTCTGTTCCTCCACCCCGCCATCAGCAGCTGGAGGCTGGCTGCTGGAGGCTGGCTGCTGCTCCTCCACCCCGCCATCACAAGTTGGAGGCTGGCTGCAGCTCCTGCACCCCGCCATCAGCTGCTGGAGGCTGCCTGGAGCTCCTGCGCCCCACCATCAGCTGCTGGAGGCTGGCTGCTGCTCCTGCACCCCGCCATCAGCTGCTGGAGGCTGGCTGCTGCTCCTCCACCCCACCATGACCTGCTGGAGGCTGGCTGCAGCTCCTCCACCCCGCCATCAGCTGCTGGAGGCTGCCTGCAGCTCCTGCACCCCGCCATCAGCTGCTGGAGGCTGCCTGCAGCTCCTGCACTCCGCCATCAGCTGCTGGAGGCTGGCTGCAGCTCCTCCACCCCGCCATCAGCTGCTGGAGGCTGGCTTCTGCTCCTGCACCCCGCCATCAGCTGCTGGAGGCTTCTGTTCCTCCACCCCGCCATCAGCAGCTGGAGGCTGGCTGATGGAGGCTGGCTGCTGCTCCTCCACCCCGCCATCACCAGCTGGAGGCTGGCTGCAGCTCCTGCACCCCGCCATCAGCTGCTGGAGGCTGCCTGGATCTCCTGCACCCCGCCATCAGCTGCTGGAGGCTTCTGTTCCTCCAGCCCGCCATCAGCAGCTGGAGGCTGGCTGCTGGAGGCTGGCTGCTGCTCCTCCACCCCGCCATCACCAGCTGGAGGCTGGCTGCAGCTCCTGCACCCCGCCATCAGCTGCTGGAGGCTGCCTGCAGCTCCTGCACCCCGCCATCAGCTGCTGGAGGCTGGCTGCAGCTCCTGCACCCCGCCATCAGCTGCTGGAGGCTGCCTGGAGTTCCTGCACCCCGCCATCAGCTGCTGGAGGCTGGCTGCTGCTCCTCCACCCCACCATGACCTGCTGGAGGCTGGCTGCAGCTCCTCCATCCCGCCATCAGCTGCTGGAGGCTGCCTGCAGCTCCTGCACCCCGCCATCAGCTGCTGGAGGCTGGCTGCAGCTCCTGCACCCCGCCATCAGCTGCTGGAGGCTGCCTGGAGTTCCTGCACCCCGCCATCAGCTGCTGGAGGCTGGCTGCAGCTCCTCCACCCCGCCATCAGCTGCTGGAGGCTGGCTTCTGCTCCTCCACCCCGCCACCAGCTGCTGGAGGCTGGCTGCTGCTCCTGCACCCCGCCATCAGCTGCTGGAGGCTGGCTGCTGGAGGCTGGCTGCTGCTCCTCCACCCCGCCATCACCAGCTGGAGGCTGGCTGCAGCTCCTGCAAACCGCCATCAGCTGCTGGAGGCTGCCTGCAGCTCCTGCACCCCGCCATCAGCTGCTGGAGGCTGGCTGCTGCTCCTCCACCCCACCATGACCTGCTGGAGGCTGGCTGCAGCTCCTCCACCCCACCATCAGCTTCTGGAGGCTGCCTGCAGCTCCTGCACCCCGCCATCACCAGCTGGAGGCTGGCTGCAGCTCCTGCACCCCGCCATCAGCTGCTGGAGGCTGCCTGCAGCTCCTGCACCCCGCCATCAGCTGCTGGAGGCTGGCTGCTGCTCCTGCACCCCGCCATCAGCTGCTGGAGGCTGGCTGCTGCTCCTCCACCCCACCATGACCTGCTGGAGGCTGGCTGCAGCTCCTCCACCCCGCCATCAGCTGCTTTAGGCTGCCTGCAGCTCCTGCACCCCACCATCAGCTGCTGGAGGCTGCCTGCAGCTCCTGCACCCCGCCATCAGCTGCTGGAGGCTGGCTGCAGCTCCTCCACCCCGCCATCAGCTGCTGGAGGCTGGCTTCTGCTCCTCCACCCCGCCACCAGCTGCTGGAGGCTGGCTGCTGCTCCTGCACCCCGCCATCAGCTGCTGGAGGCTTCTGTTCCTCCACCCCGCCATCAGCAGCTGGAGGCTGGCTGATGGAGGCTGGCTGCTGCTCCTCCACCCCGCCATCACCAGCTGGAGGCTGGCTGCAGCTCCTGCACCCCGCCATCAGCTGCTGGAGGCTGCCTGGATCTCCTGCACCCCGCCATCAGCTGCTGGAGGCTTCTGTTCCTCCACCCCGCCATCAGCAGCTGGAGGCTGGCTGCTGGAGGCTGGCTGCTGCTCCTCCACCCCGCCATCACCAGCTGGAGGCTGGCTGCAGCTCCTGCACCCCGCCATCAGCTGCTGGAGGCTTCTGTTCCTCCACCCCGCCATCACCAGCTGGAGGCTGGCTGCTGGAGGCTGGCTGCTGCTCCTCCACCCCGGCATCAGCAGCTGGAGGCTGGCTGCAGCTCCTGCACCCCGCCATCAGCTGCTGGAGGCTGCCTGGAGCTCCTGCACCCCGCCATCAGCTGCTGGAGGCTTCTGTTCCTCCACCCCGCCATCAGCAGCTGGAGGCTGGCTGCTGGAGGCTGGCTGCTGCTCCTCCACCCCGCCATCACCAGCTGGAGGCTGGCTGCAGCTCCTGCACCCCGCCATCAGCTGCTGGAGGCTGCCTGCAGCTCCTGCACCCCGCCATCAGCTGCTGGAGGCTGGCTGCTGCTCCTGCACCCCGCCATCAGCTGCTGGAGGCTGGCTGCTGCTCCTCCACCCCACCATGACCTGCTGGAGGCTGGCTGCAGCTCCTCCACCCCGCCATCAGCTGCTTTAGGCTGCCTGCAGCTCCTGCACCCCACCATCAGCTGCTGGAGGCTGCCTGCAGCTCCTGCACCCCGCCATCAGCTGCTGGAGGCTGGCTGCAGCTCCTCCACCCCGCCATCAGCTGCTGGAGGCTGGCTTCTGCTCCTCCACCCCGCCACCAGCTGCTGGAGGCTGGCTGCTGCTCCTGCACCCCGCCATCAGCTGCTGGAGGCTTCTGTTCCTCCACCCCGCCATCAGCAGCTGGAGGCTGGCTGATGGAGGCTGGCTGCTGCTCCTCCACCCCGCCATCACCAGCTGGAGGCTGGCTGCAGCTCCTGCACCCCGCCATCAGCTGCTGGAGGCTGCCTGGATCTCCTGCACCCCGCCATCAGCTGCTGGAGGCTTCTGTTCCTCCACCCCGCCATCAGCAGCTGGAGGCTGGCTGCTGGAGGCTGGCTGCTGCTCCTCCACCCCGCCATCACCAGCTGGAGGCTGGCTGCAGCTCCTGCACCCCGCCATCAGCTGCTGGAGGCTTCTGTTCCTCCACCCCGCCATCACCAGCTGGAGGCTGGCTGCTGGAGGCTGGCTGCTGCTCCTCCACCCCGGCATCAGCAGCTGGAGGCTGGCTGCAGCTCCTGCACCCCGCCATCAGCTGCTGGAGGCTGCCTGGAGCTCCTGCACCCCGCCATCAGCTGCTGGAGGCTTCTGTTCCTCCACCCCGCCATCAGCAGCTGGAGGCTGGCTGCTGGAGG
Organism: Nothobranchius furzeri; assembly: GCF_043380555.1. Lineage (NCBI taxonomy): Eukaryota > Metazoa > Chordata > Actinopteri > Cyprinodontiformes > Nothobranchiidae > Nothobranchius > Nothobranchius furzeri. The sequence continues at coordinate 682,218 of NW_027223040.1, forward strand.
CTGGCTGCTGCTCCTCCACCCCGCCATCACCAGCTGGAGGCTGGCTGCAGCTCCTGCACCCCGCCATCAGCTGCTGGAGGCTGCCTGCAGCTCCTGCACCCCGCCATCAGCTGCTGGAGGCTGGCTGCTGCTCCTGCACCCCGCCATCAGCTGCTGGAGGCTGGCTGCTGCTCCTCCACCCCACCATGACCTGCTGGAGGCTGGCTGCAGCTCCTCCACCCCGCCATCAGCTGCTGGAGGCTGCCTGCAGCTCCTGCACCCCGCCATCAGCTGCTGGAGGCTGCCTGCAGCTCCTGCACCCCGCCATCAGCTGCTGGAGGCTGGCTGCAGCTCCTCCACCCCGCCATCAGCTGCTGGAGGCTGGCTTATGCTCCTCCACCCCGCCACCAGCTGCTGGAGGCTGGCTGCTGCTCCTGCACCCCGCCATCAGCTGCTGGAGGCTTCTGTTCCTCCACCCCGCCATCAGAAGCTGCAGGCTGGCTGCTGGAGGCTGGTTGCTGCTCCTCCACACCGCCATCACCAGCTGGAGACTGGCTGCAGCTCCTGCACCCCGCCATCAGCTGCTGGAGGCTGCCTGGAGCTCCTGCACCCCGCCATCAGCTGCTGGAGGCTTCTGTTCCTCCACCCCGCCATCAGCAGCTGGAGGCTGGCTGCTGGAGGCTGGCTTATGCTCCTCCACCCCGCCATCACCAGCTGGAGGCTGGCTGAAGCTCCTCCACCCCGCCATCAGCTGCTGGAGGCTGCCTGCAGCTCGTGCACCCCGCCATCAGCTGCTGGAGGCTGCCTGCAGCTCCTGCACCCCGCCATCAGCTGCTGGAGGCTGGCTGCAGCTCCTGCACCCCGCCATCAGCTGCTGGAGGCTGCCTGGAGATCCTGCACCCCGCCATCAGCTGCTGGAGGCTGGCTGCTGCTCCTGCACCCCACCATCAGCTGCTGGAGGCTGGCTGCTGCTCCTCCACCCCACCATGACCTGCTGGAGGCTGGCTGCAGCTCCTCCACCCCGCCATCAGCTGCTGGAGGCTGCCTGCAGCTCCTGCACCCCGCCATCAGCTGCTGGAGGCTGCCTGCAGCTCCTGCACCCCGCCATCAGCTGCTGGAGGCTGCCTGCAGCTCCTGCACCCCGCCATCAGCTGCTGGAGGCTGGCTGCAGCTCCTCCACCCCGCCATCAGCTGCTGGAGGCTGGCTTCTGCTCCTCCACCCCGCCACCAGCTGCTGGAGGCTGGCTGCTGCTCCTGCACCCCGCCATCAGCTGCTGGAGGCTGGCTGCTGGAGGCTGGCTGCTGCTCCTCCACCCCGCCATCACCAGCTGGAGGCTGGCTGCTGCTCCTCCACCCCACCATGACCTGCTGGAGGCTGGCTGCTGCTCCTCCACCCCGCCATCAGCTGCTGGAGGCTGGCTGCTGCTCCTCCACCCCACCATGACCTGCTGGAGGCTGGCTGCAGCTCCTCCACCCCGCCATCAGCTTCTGGAGGCTGCCTGCAGCTCCTGCACCCCGCCATCACCAGCTGGAGGCTGGCTGCAGCTCCTGCACCCCGCCATCAGCTGCTGGAGGCTGCCTGCAGCTCCTGCACCCCGCCATCAGCTGCTGGAGGCTGGCTGCTGCTCCTGCACCCCGCCATCAGCTGCTGGAGGCTGGCTGCTGCTCCTCCACCCCACCATGACCTGCTGGAGGCTGGCTGCAGCTCCTCCACCCCGCCATCAGCTGCTTTAGGCTGCCTGCAGCTCCCACACCCCACCATCAGCTGCTGGAGATTGCCTGCAGCTCCTGCACCCCGCCATCAGCTGCTGGAGGCTGGCTGCAGCTCCTCCACCCCGCCATCAGCTGCTGGAGGCTGGCTTCTGCTCCTCCACCCCGCCACCAGCTGCTGGAGGCTGGCTGCTGCTCCTGCACCCCGCCATCAGCTGCTGGAGGCTTCTGTTCCTCCACCCCGCCATCAGCAGCTGGAGGCTGGCTGATGGAGGCTGGCTGCTGCTCCTCCACCCCGCCATCACCAGCTGGAGGCTGGCTGCAGCTCCTGCACCCCGCCATCAGCTGCTGGAGGCTGCCTGGATCTCCTGCACCCCGCCATCAGCTGCTGGAGGCTGGCTGCTGCTCCTGCACCCCGCCATCAGCTGCTGGAGGCTGGCTGCTGCTCCTCCACCCCACCATGACCTGCTGGAGGCTGGCTGCAGCACCTCCACCCCGCCATCAGCTGCTTTAGGCTGCCTGCAGCTCCTGCACCCCACCATCAGCTGCTGGATGCTGCCTGCAGCTCCTGCACCCCGCCATCAGCTGCTGGAGGCTGGCTGCAGCTCCTCCACCCCGCCATCAGCTGCTGGAGGCTGGCTTCTGCTCCTCCACCCCGCCACCAGCTGCTGGAGGCTTCTGTTCCTCCACCCCGCCATCACCAGCTGGAGGCTGGCTGCAGCTCCTGCACCCCGCCATCAGCTGCTGGAGGCTGCCTGGATCTCCTGCACCCCGCCATCAAATGCTGGAGGCTTCTGTTCCTCCACCCCGCCATCAGCAGCTGGAGGCTGGCTGCTGGAGGCTGGCTGCTGCTCCTCCACCCCGCCATCACAAGCTGGAGGCTGGCTGCAGCTCCTGCACCCCGCCATCAGCTGCTGGAGGCTGCCTGGAGCTCCTGCGCCCCACCATCAGCTGCTGGAGGCTGGCTGCTGCTCCTGCACCCCGCCATCAGCTGCTGGAGGCTGGCTGCTGCTCCTCCACCCCACCATGACCTGCTGGAGGCTGGCTGCAGCTCCTCCACCCCGCCATCAGCTGCTGGAGGCTGCCTGCAGCTCCTCCACCCGCCATCAGCTGCTGGAGGCTGGCTTCTGCTCCTCCACCCCGCCACCAGCTGCTTGAGGCTGGCTGCTGCTCCTGCACCCCGCCATCAGCTGCTGGAGGCTTCTGTTCCTCCACCCCGCCATCAGCAGCTGGAGGCTGGCTGCTGGAGGCTGGCTGCTGCTCCTCCACCCCGCCATCAGCAGCTGGAGGCTGGCTGCTGCTCCTCCACCCCGCCATCACCAGCTGGAGGCTGGCTGCAGCTCCTGCACCCCGCCATCAGCTGCTGGAGGCTGCCTGCAGCTCCTGCACCCCGCCATCAGCTGCTGGAGGCTGGCTGCTGCTCCTGCACCCCGCCATCAGCTGCTGGAGGCTGGCTGCTGCTCCTCCACCCCACCATGACCTGCTGGAGGCTGGCTGCAGCTCCTCCACCCCGCCATCAGCTGCTGGAGGCTGCCTGCAGCTCCTGCACCCCGCCATCAGCTGCTGGAGGCTGCCTGCAGCTCCTGCACCCCGCCATCAGCTGCTGGAGGCTGGCTGCAGCTCCTCCACCCCGCCATCAGCTGCTGGAGGCTGGCTTATGCTCCTCCACCCCGCCACCAGCTGCTGGAGGCTGGCTGCTGCTCCTGCACCCCGCCATCAGCTGCTGGAGGCTTCTGTTCCTCCACCCCGCCATCAGCAGCTGCAGGCTGGCTGCTGGAGGCTGGTTGCTGCTCCTCCACACCGCCATCACCAGCTGGAGACTGGCTGCAGCTCCTGCACCCCGCCATCAGCTGCTGGAGGCTGCCTGGAGCTCCTGCACCCCGCCATCAGCTGCTGGAGGCTTCTGTTCCTCCACCCCGCCATCAGCAGCTGGAGGCTGGCTGCTGGAGGCTGGCTGCTGCTCCTCCACCCCGCCATCACCAGCTGGAGGCTGGCTGAAGCTCCTCCACCCCGCCATCAGCTGCTGGAGGCTGCCTGCAGCTCGTGCACCCCGCCATCAGCTGCTGGAGGCTGCCTGCAGCTCCTGCACCCCGCCATCAGCTGCTGGAGGCTGGCTGCAGCTCCTGCACCCCGCCATCAGCTGCTGGAGGCTGCCTGGAGATCCTGCACCCCGCCATCAGCTGCTGGAGGCTGGCTGCTGCTCCTGCACCCCACCATCAGCTGCTGGAGGCTGGCTGCTGCTCCTCCACCCCACCATGACCTGCTGGAGGCTGGCTGCAGCTCCTCCACCCCGCCATCAGCTGCTGGAGGCTGCCTGCAGCTCCTGCACCCCGCCATCAGCTGCTGGAGGCTGCCTGCAGCTCCTGCACCCCGCCATCAGCTGCTGGAGGCTGGCTGCAGCTCCTCCACCCCGCCATCAGCTGCTGGAGGCTGGCTTCTGCTCCTCCACCCCGCCACCAGCTGCTGGAGGCTGGCTGCTGCTCCTGCACCCCGCCATCAGCTGCTGGAGGCTGGCTGCTGAAGGCTGGCTGCTGCTCCTCCACACCGCCATCACCAGCTGGAGGCTGGCTGCAGCTCCTGCAAACCACCATCAGCTGCTGGAGGCTGCCTGCAGCTCCTGCACCCCGCCATCAGCTGCTGGAGGCTGGCTGCTGCTCCTGCACCCCGCCATCAGCTGCTGGAGGCTGGCTGCTGCTCCTCCACCCCACCATGACCTGCTGGAGGCTGGCTGCAGCTCCTCCACCCCGCCATCAGCTTCTGGAGGCTGCCTGCAGCTCCTGCAACCCGCCATCACCAGCTGGAGGCTGGCTGCAGCTCCTGCACCCCGCCATCAGCTGCTGGAGGCTGCCTGCAGCTCCTGCACCCCGCCATCAGCTGCTGGAGGCTGGCTGCTGCTCCTGCACCCCGCCATCAGCTGCTGGAGGCTGGCTGCTGCTCCTCCACCCCACCATGACCTGCTGGAGGCTGGCTGCAGCTCCTCCACCCCGCCATCAGCTGCTTTAGGCTGCCTGCAGCTCCCACACCCCACCATCAGCTGCTGGAGATTGCCTGCAGCTCCTGCACCCCGCCATCAGCTCCTGGAGGCTGGCTGCAGCTCCTCCACCCCGCCATCAGCTGCTGGAGGCTGGCTTCTGCTCCTCCACCCCGCCACCAGCTGCTGGAGCTGGCTGCTGCTCCTGCACCCCGCCATCAGCTGCTGGAGGCTTCTGTTCCTCCACCCCGCCATCAGCAGCTGGAGGCTGGCTGATGGAGGCTGGCTGCTGCTCCTCCACCCCGCCATCACCAGCTGGAGGCTGGCTGCAGCTCCTGCACCCCGCCATCAGCTGCTGGAGGCTGCCTGGATCTCCTGCACCCCGCCATCAGCTGCTGGAGGCTTCTGTTCCTCCAGCCCGCCATCAGCAGCTGGAGGCTGGCTGCTGGAGGCTGGCTGCTGCTCCTCCACCCCGCCATCACCAGCTGGAGGCTGGCTGCAGCTCCTGCACCCCACCATCAGCTGCTGGAGGCTGCCTGCAGCTCCTGCACCCCGCCATCAGCTGCTGGAGGCTGGCTGCAGCTCCTGCACCCCGCCATCAGCTGCTGGAGGCTGCCTGGAGTTCCTGCACCCCGCCATCAGCTGCTGGAGGCTGGCTGCTGCTCCTGCACCCCGCCATCAGCTGCTGGAGGCTGGCTGCTGCTCCTCCACCCCACCATGACCTGCTGGAGGCTGGCTGCAGCTCCTCCACCCCGCCATCAGCTGCTGGAGGCTGCCTGCAGCTCCTGCACCCCGCCATCAGCTGCTGGAGGCTGGCTGCAGCTCCTGCACCCCGCCATCAGCTGCTGGAGGCTGCCTGGAGTTCCTGCACCCCGCCATCAGCTGCTGGAGGCTGGCTGCAGCTCCTCCACCCCGCCATCAGCTGCTGGAGGCTGGCTTCTGCTCCTCCACCCCGCCACCAGCTGCTGGAGGCTGGCTGCTGCTCCTGCACCCCGCCATCAGCTGCTGGAGGCTGGCTGCTGCTCCTCCACCCCGCCATCACCAGCTGGAGGCTGGCTGCAGCTCCTGCAAACCGCCATCAGCTGCTGGAGGCTGCCTGCAGCTCCTGCACGCCGCCATCAGCTGCTGGAGGCTGGCTGCTGCTCCTGCACCCCGCCATCAGCTGCTGGAGGCTGGCTGCTGCTCCTCCACCCCACCATGACCTGCTGGAGGCTGGCTGCAGCTCCTCCACCCCACCATCAGCTTCTGGAGGCTGCCTGCAGCTCCTGCACCCCGCCATCACCAGCTGGAGGCTGGCTGCAGCTCCTGCACCCCGCCATCAGCTTCTGGAGGCTGCCTGCAGCTCCTGCACCCCGCCATCAGCTGCTGGAGGCTGGCTGCTGCTCCTCCACCCCACCATGACCTGCTGGAGGCTGGCTGCAGCTCCTCCACCCCGCCATCAGCTGCTGGAGGCTGGCTTCTGCTCCTCCACCCCGCCACCAGCTGCTGGAGGCTGGCTTCTGCTCCTCCACCCCGCCACCAGCTGCTGGAGGCTGGCTGCTGCTCCTGCACCCCGCCATCAGCTGCTGGAGGCTTCTGTTCCTCCACCCCGCCATCAGCAGCTGGAGGCTGGCTGATGGAGGCTGGCTGCTGCTCCTCCACCCCGCCATCACCAGCTGGAGGCTGGCTGCAGCTCCTGCACCCCGCCATCAGCTGCTGGAGGCTGCCTGGATCTCCTGCACCCCGCCATCAGCTGCTGGAGGCTTCTGTTCCTCCAGCCCGCCATCAGCAGCTGGAGGCTGGCTGCTGGAGGCTGGCTGCTGCTCCTCCACCCCGCCATCACCAGCTGGAGGCTGGCTGCAGCTCCTGCACCCCGCCATCAGCTGCTGGAGGCTGCCTGCAGCTCCTGCACCCCGCCATCAGCTGCTGGAGGCTGGCTGCAGCTCCTGCACCCCGCCATCAGCTGCTGGAGGCTGCCTGGAGTTCCTGCACCCCGCCATCAGCTGCTGGAGGCTGGCTGCTGCTCCTGCACCCCGCCATCAGCTGCTGGAGGCTGGCTGCTGCTCCTCCACCCCACCATGACCTGCTGGAGGCTGGCTGCAGCTCCTCCACCCCGCCATCAGCTGCTGGAGGCTGCCTGCAGCTCCTGCACCCCGCCATCAGCTGCTGGAGGCTGGCTGCAGCTCCTGCACCCCGCCATCAGCTGCTGGAGGCTGCCTGGAGTTCCTGCACCCCGCCATCAGCTGCTGGAGGCTGGCTGCAGCTCCTCCACCCCGCCATCAGCTGCTGGAGGCTGGCATCTGCTCCTCCACCCCGCCACCAGCTGCTGGAGGCTGGCTGCTGCTCCTGCACCCCGCCATCAGCTGCTGGAGGCTGCCTGGAGATCCTGCACCCCGCCATCAGCTGCTGGAGGCTGGCTGCTGCTCCTGCACCCCGCCATCAGCTGCTGGAGGCTGGCTGCTGCTCCTCCACCCCACCATGACCTGCTGGAGGCTGGCTGCAGCTCCTCCACCCCGCCATCAGCTGCTGGAGGCTGCCTGCAGCTCCTGCACCCCGCCATCAGCTGCTGGAGGCAGCCTGCAGCTCCTGCACCCCGCCATCAGCTGCTGGAGGCTGGCTGCAGCTCCTCCACCCCGCCATCAGCTGCTGGAGGCTGGCTTCTGCTCCTCCACCCCGCCACCAGCTGCTGGAGGCTGGCTGCTGCTCCTGCACCCCGCCATCAGCTGCTGGAGGCTGGCTGCTGGAGGCTGGCTGCTGCTCCTCCACCCCGCCATCACCAGCTGGAGGCTGGCTGCAGCTCCTGCAAACCACCATCAGCTGCTGGAGGCTGCCTGCAGCTCCTGCACCCCGCCATCAGCTGCTGGAGGCTGGCTGCTGCTCCTGCACCCCGCCATCAGCTGCTGGAGGCTGGCTGCTGCTCCTCCACCCCACCATGACCTGCTGGAGGCTGGCTGCAGCTCCTCCACGCCGCCATCAGCTTCTGGAGGCTGCCTGCAGCTCCTGCACCCCGCCATCACCAGCTGGAGGCTGGCTGCAGCTCCTGCACCCCGCCATCAGCTGCTGGAGGCTGCCTGCAGCTCCTGCACCCCGCCATCAGCTGCTGGAGGCTGGCTGCTGCTCCTGCACCCCGCCATCAGCTGCTGGAGGCTGGCTGCTGCTCCTCCACCCCACCATGACCTGCTGGAGGCTGGCTGCAGCTCCTCCACCCCGCCATCAGCTGCTTTAGGCTGCCTGCAGCTCCCGCACCCCACCATCAGCTGCTGGAGATTGCCTGCAGCTCCTGCACCCCGCCATCAGCTGCTGGAGGCTGGCTGCAGCTCCTCCACCCCGCCATCAGCTGCTGGAGGCTGGCTTCTGCTCCTCCACCCCGCCACCAGCTGCTGGAGGCTGGCTGCTGCTCCTGCACCCCGCCATCAGCTGCTGGAGGCTGTCAGCAGCTCCTGCACCCCGCCATCAGCTGCTGGAGGCTGGCTGCTGCTCCTGCACCCCGCCATCAGCTTCTGGAGGCTGGCTGCTGCTCCTCCACCCCACCATGACCTGCTGGAGGCTGGCTGCAGCACCTCCACCCCGCCATCAGCTGCTTTAGGCTGCCTGCAGCTCCTGCACCCCACCATCAGCTGCTGGAGGCTGCCTGCAGCTCCTGCACCCCGCCATCAGCTGCTGGAGGCTGGCTGCAGCTCCTCCACCCCGCCATCAGCTGCTGGAGGCTGGCTTCTGCTCCTCCACCCCGCCACCAGCTGCTGGAGGCTTCTGTTCCTCCACCCCGCCATCAGCAGCTGGAGGCTGGCTGATGGAGGCTGGCTGCTGCTCCTCCACCCCGCCATCACCAGCTGGAGGCTGGCTGCAGCTCCTGCACCCCGCCATCAGCTGCTGGAGGCTGCCTGGATCTCCTGCACCCCGCCATCAAATGCTGGAGGCTTCTGTTCCTCCACCCCGCCATCAGCAGCTGGAGGCTGGCTGCTGGAGGCTGGCTGCTGCTCCTCCACCCCGCCATCACAAGCTGGAGGCTGGCTGCAGCTCCTGCACCCCGCCATCAGCTGCTGGAGGCTGCCTGGAGCTCCTGCGCCCCACCATCAGCTGCTGGAGGCTGGCTGCTGCTCCTGCACCCCGCCATCAGCTGCTGGAGGCTGGCTGCTGCTCCTCCACCCCACCATGACCTGCTGGAGGCTGGCTGCAGCTCCTCCACCCCGCCATCAGCTGCTGGAGGCTGCCTGCAGCTCCTGCACCCCACCATCAGCTGCTGGAGGCTGGCTGCAGCTCCTCCACCCGCCATCAGCTGCTGGAGGCTGGCTTCTGCTCCTCCACCCCGCCACCAGCTGCTTGAGGCTGGCTGCTGCTCCTGCACCCCGCCATCAGCTGCTGGAGGCTTCTGTTCCTCCACCCCGCCATCACCAGCTGGAGGCTGGCTGCTGGAGGCTGGCTGCTGCTCCTCCACCCCGCCATCAGCAGCTGGAGGCTGGCTGCAGCTCCTGCACCCCGCCATCAGCTGCTGGAGGCTGCCTGGAGCTCCTGCACCCCGCCATCAGCTGCTGGAGGCTTCTGTTCCTCCACCCCGCCATCAGCAGCTGGAGGCTGGCTGCTGGAGGCTGGCTGCTGCTCCTGCACCCCGCCATCACCAGCTGGAGGCTGGCTGCAGCTCCTGCACCCCGCCATCAGCTGCTGGAGGCTGCCTGCAGCTCCTGCACCCCGCCATCAGCTGCTGGAGGCTGGCTGCTGCTCCTGCACCCCGCCATCAGCTGCTGGAGGCTGGCTGCTGCTCCTCCACCCCACCATGACCTGCTGGAGGCTGGCTGCAGCTCCTCCACCCCGCCATCAGCTGCTGGAGGCTGCCTGCAGCTCCTGCACCCCGCCATCAGCTGCTGGAGGCTGCCTGCAGCTCCTGCACCCCGCCATCAGCTGCTGGAGGCTGGCTGCAGCTCCTCCACCCCGCCATCAGCTGCTGGAGGCTGGCTTATGCTCCTCCACCCCGCCACCAGCTGCTGGAGGCTGGCTGCTGCTCCTGCACCCCGCCATCAGCTGCTGGAGGCTTCTGTTCCTCCACCCCGCCATCAGAAGCTGCAGGCTGGCTGCTGGAGGCTGGTTGCTGCTCCTCCACACCGCCATCACCAGCTGGAGACTGGCTGCAGCTCCTGCACCCCGCCATCAGCTGCTGGAGGCTGCCTGGAGCTCCTGCACCCCGCCATCAGCTGCTGGAGGCTTCTGTTCCTCCACCCCGCCATCAGCAGCTGGAGGCTGGCTGCTGGAGGCTGGCTTATGCTCCTCCACCCCGCCATCACCAGCTGGAGGCTGGCTGAAGCTCCTCCACCCCGCCATCAGCTGCTGGAGGCTGCCTGCAGCTCGTGCACCCCGCCATCAGCTGCTGGAGGCTGCCTGCAGCTCCTGCACCCCGCCATCAGCTGCTGGAGGCTGGCTGCAGCTCCTGCACCCCGCCATCAGCTGCTGGAGGCTGCCTGGAGATCCTGCACCCCGCCATCAGCTGCTGGAGGCTGGCTGCTGCTCCTGCACCCCACCATCAGCTGCTGGAGGCTGGCTGCTGCTCCTCCACCCCACCATGACCTGCTGGAGGCTGGCTGCAGCTCCTCCACCCCGCCATCAGCTGCTGGAGGCTGCCTGCAGCTCCTGCACCCCGCCATCAGCTGCTGGAGGCTGCCTGCAGCTCCTGCACCCCGCCATCAGCTGCTGGAGGCTGCCTGCAGCTCCTGCACCCCGCCATCAGCTGCTGGAGGCTGGCTGCAGCTCCTCCACCCCGCCATCAGCTGCTGGAGGCTGGCTTCTGCTCCTCCACCCCGCCACCAGCTGCTGGAGGCTGGCTGCTGCTCCTGCACCCCGCCATCAGCTGCTGGAGGCTGGCTGCTGGAGGCTGGCTGCTGCTCCTCCACCCCGCCATCACCAGCTGGAGGCTGGCTGCAGCTCCTGCAAACCACCATCAGCTGCTGGAGGCTGCCTGCAGCTCCTGCACCCCGCCATCAGCTGCTGGAGGCTGGCTGCTGCTCCTGCACCCCGCCATCAGCTGCTGGAGGCTGGCTGCTGCTCCTCCACCCCACCATGACCTGCTGGAGGCTGGCTGCAGCTCCTCCACCCCGCCATCAGCTTCTGGAGGCTGCCTGCAGCTCCTGCACCCCGCCATCACCAGCTGGAGGCTGGCTGCAGCTCCTGCACCCCGCCATCAGCTGCTGGAGGCTGCCTGCAGCTCCTGCACCCCGCCATCAGCTGCTGGAGGCTGGCTGCTGCTCCTGCACCCCGCCATCAGCTGCTGGAGGCTGGCTGCTGCTCCTCCACCCCACCATGACCTGCTGGAGGCTGGCTGCAGCTCCTCCACCCCGCCATCAGCTGCTTTAGGCTGCCTGCAGCTCCCACACCCCACCATCAGCTGCTGGAGATTGCCTGCAGCTCCTGCACCCCGCCATCAGCTGCTGGAGGCTGGCTGCAGCTCCTCCACCCCGCCATCAGCTGCTGGAGGCTGGCTTCTGCTCCTCCACCCCGCCACCAGCTGCTGGAGGCTGGCTGCTGCTCCTGCACCCCGCCATCAGCTGCTGGAGGCTTCTGTTCCTCCACCCCGCCATCAGCAGCTGGAGGCTGGCTGATGGAGGCTGGCTGCTGCTCCTCCACCCCGCCATCACCAGCTGGAGGCTGGCTGCAGCTCCTGCACCCCGCCATCAGCTGCTGGAGGCTGCCTGGATCTCCTGCACCCCGCCATCAGCTGCTGGAGGCTTCTGTTCCTCCAGCCCGCCATCAGCAGCTGGAGGCTGGCTGCTGGAGGCTGGCTGCTGCTCCTCCACCCCGCCATCACCAGCTGGAGGCTGGCTGCAGCTCCTGCACCCCACCATCAGCTGCTGGAGGCTCCCTGCAGCTCCTGCACCCCGCCATCAGCTGCTGGAGGCTGGCTGCAGCTCCTGCACCCCGCCATCAGCTGCTGGAGGCTGCCTGGAGTTCCTGCACCCCGCCATCAGCTGCTGGAGGCTGGCTGCTGCTCCTGCACCCCGCCATCAGCTGCTGGAGGCTGGCTGCTGCTCCTCCACCCCACCATGACCTGCTGGAGGCTGGCTGCAGCTCCTCCACCCCGCCATCAGCTGCTGGAGGCTGCCAGCAGCTCCTGCACCCCGCCATCAGCTGCTGGAGGCTGGCTGCAGCTCCTGCACCCCGCCATAAGCTGCTGGAGGCTGCCTGGAGTTCCTGCACCCCGCCATCAGCTGCTGGAGGCTGGCTGCAGCTCCTCCACCCCGCCATCAGCTGCTGGAGGCTGGCTTCTGCTCCTCCACCCCGCCACCAGCTGCTGGAGGCTGGCTGCTGCTCCTGCACCCCGCCATCAGCTGCTGGAGGCTGGCTGCTGGAGGCTGGCTGCTGCTCCTCCACCCCGCCATCACCAGCTGGAGGCTGGCTGCAGCTCCTGCAAACCGCCATCAGCTGCTGGAGGCTGCCTGCAGCTCCTGCACCCCGCCATCAGCTGCTGGAGGCTGGCTGCTGCTCCTGCACCCCGCCATCAGCTGCTGGAGGCTGGCTGCTGCTCCTCCACCCCACCATGACCTGCTGGAGGCTGGCTGCAGCTCCTCCACCCCACCATCAGCTTCTGGAGGCTGCCTGCAGCTCCTGCACCCCGCCATCACCAGCTGGAGGCTGGCTGCAGCTCCTGCACCCCGCCATCAGCTGCTGGAGGCTGCCTGCAGCTCCTGCACCCCGCCATCAGCTGCTGGAGGCTGGCTGCTGCTCCTCCACCCCACCATGACCTGCTGGAGGCTGGCTGCAGCTCCTCCACCCCGCCATCAGCTGCTTTAGGCTGCCTGCAGCTCCTGCACCCCACCATCAGCTGCTGGAGGCTGGCTTCTGCTCCTCCACCCCGCCACCAGCTGCTGGAGGCTGGCTGCTGCTCCTGCACCCCGCCATCAGCTGCTGGAGGCTTCTGTTCCTCCACCCCGCCATCAGCAGCTGGAGGCTGGCTGCAGCTCCTGCACCCCGCCATCAGCTGCTGGAGGCTGCCTGGATCTCCTGCACCCCGCCATCAGCTGCTGGAGGCTTCTGTTCCTCCACCCCGCCATCAGCAGCTGGAGGCTGGCTGCTGGAGGCTGGCTGCTGCTCCTCCACCCCGCCATCACCAGCTGGAGGCTGGCTGCAGCTCCTGCACCCCGCCATCAGCTGCTGGAGGCTGCCTGCAGCTCCTGCACCCCGCCATCAGCTGCTGGAGGCTGCCTGGAGCTCCTGCACCCCGCCATCAGCTGCTGGAGGCTTCTGTTCCTCCACCCCGCCATCAGCAGCAGGAGGCTGGCTGCTGGAGGCTGGCAACTGCTCCTCCACCCCGCCATCACCAGCTGGAGGCTGGCGGCAGCTCCTGCACCCCGCCATCAGCTGCTGGAGGCTGCCTGGAGCTCCTGCACCCCGCCATCAGCTGCTGGAGGCTTCTGTTTCTCCACCCCGCCATCAGCAGCTGGAGGCTGGCTGCTGGAGGCTGGCTGCTGCTCCTCCACCCCGCCATCACCAGCTGGAGGCTGGCTGCAGCTCCTGCAGCCAGCCATCAGCTGCTGGAGGCTGCCTGGAGCTCCTGCACCCCGCCATCAGCTGCTGGAGGCTTCTGTTCCTCCACCCCGCCATCAGCAGCTGGAGGCTGGCTGCTGGAGGCTGGCTGCTGCTCCTCCACCCCGCCATCACAAGCTGGAGGCTGGCTGCAGCTCCTGCACCCCGCCATCAGCTGCTGGAGGCTGCCTGGAGCTCCTGCGCCCCACCATCAGCTGCTGGAGGCTGGCTGCTGCTCCTGCACCCCGCCATCAGCTGCTGGAGGCTGGCTGCTGCTCCTCCACCCCACCATGACCTGCTGGAGGCTGGCTGCAGCTCCTCCACCCCGCCATCAGCTGCTGGAGGCTGCCTGCAGCTCCTGCACCCCGCCATCAGCTGCTGGAGGCTGCCTGCAGCTCCTGCACTCCGCCATCAGCTGCTGGAGGCTGGCTGCAGCTCCTCCACCCCGCCATCAGCTGCTGGAGGCTGGCTTCTGCTCCTGCACCCCGCCATCAGCTGCTGGAGGCTTCTGTTCCTCCACCCCGCCATCAGCAGCTGGAGGCTGGCTGATGGAGGCTGGCTGCTGCTCCTCCACCCCGCCATCACCAGCTGGAGGCTGGCTGCAGCTCCTGCACCCCGCCATCAGCTGCTGGAGGCTGCCTGGATCTCCTGCACCCCGCCATCAGCTGCTGGAGGCTTCTGTTCCTCCAGCCCGCCATCAGCAGCTGGAGGCTGGCTGCTGGAGGCTGGCTGCTGCTCCTCCACCCCGCCATCACCAGCTGGAGGCTGGCTGCAGCTCCTGCACCCCGCCATCAGCTGCTGGAGGCTGCCTGCAGCTCCTGCACCCCGCCATCAGCTGCTGGAGGCTGGCTGCAGCTCCTGCACCCCGCCATCAGCTGCTGGAGGCTGCCTGGAGTTCCTGCACCCCGCCATCAGCTGCTGGAGGCTGGCTGCTGCTCCTCCACCCCACCATGACCTGCTGGAGGCTGGCTGCAGCTCCTCCATCCCGCCATCAGCTGCTGGAGGCTGCCTGCAGCTCCTGCACCCCGCCATCAGCTGCTGGAGGCTGGCTGCAGCTCCTGCACCCCGCCATCAGCTGCTGGAGGCTGCCTGGAGTTCCTGCACCCCGCCATCAGCTGCTGGAGGCTGGCTGCAGCTCCTCCACCCCGCCATCAGCTGCTGGAGGCTGGCTTCTGCTCCTCCACCCCGCCACCAGCTGCTGGAGGCTGGCTGCTGCTCCTGCACCCCGCCATCAGCTGCTGGAGGCTGGCTGCTGGAGGCTGGCTGCTGCTCCTCCACCCCGCCATCACCAGCTGGAGGCTGGCTGCAGCTCCTGCAAACCGCCATCAGCTGCTGGAGGCTGCCTGCAGCTCCTGCACCCCGCCATCAGCTGCTGGAGGCTGGCTGCTGCTCCTCCACCCCACCATGACCTGCTGGAGGCTGGCTGCAGCTCCTCCACCCCACCATCAGCTTCTGGAGGCTGCCTGCAGCTCCTGCACCCCGCCATCACCAGCTGGAGGCTGGCTGCAGCTCCTGCACCCCGCCATCAGCTGCTGGAGGCTGCCTGCAGCTCCTGCACCCCGCCATCAGCTGCTGGAGGCTGGCTGCTGCTCCTGCACCCCGCCATCAGCTGCTGGAGGCTGGCTGCTGCTCCTCCACCCCACCATGACCTGCTGGAGGCTGGCTGCAGCTCCTCCACCCCGCCATCAGCTGCTTTAGGCTGCCTGCAGCTCCTGCACCCCACCATCAGCTGCTGGAGGCTGCCTGCAGCTCCTGCACCCCGCCATCAGCTGCTGGAGGCTGGCTGCAGCTCCTCCACCCCGCCATCAGCTGCTGGAGGCTGGCTTCTGCTCCTCCACCCCGCCACCAGCTGCTGGAGGCTGGCTGCTGCTCCTGCACCCCGCCATCAGCTGCTGGAGGCTTCTGTTCCTCCACCCCGCCATCAGCAGCTGGAGGCTGGCTGATGGAGGCTGGCTGCTGCTCCTCCACCCCGCCATCACCAGCTGGAGGCTGGCTGCAGCTCCTGCACCCCGCCATCAGCTGCTGGAGGCTGCCTGGATCTCCTGCACCCCGCCATCAGCTGCTGGAGGCTTCTGTTCCTCCACCCCGCCATCAGCAGCTGGAGGCTGGCTGCTGGAGGCTGGCTGCTGCTCCTCCACCCCGCCATCACCAGCTGGAGGCTGGCTGCAGCTCCTGCACCCCGCCATCAGCTGCTGGAGGCTTCTGTTCCTCCACCCCGCCATCACCAGCTGGAGGCTGGCTGCTGGAGGCTGGCTGCTGCTCCTCCACCCCGCCATCAGCAGCTGGAGGCTGGCTGCAGCTCCTGCACCCCGCCATCAGCTGCTGGAGGCTGCCTGGAGCTCCTGCACCCCGCCATCAGCTGCTGGAGGCTTCTGTTCCTCCACCCCGCCATCAGCAGCTGGAGGCTGGCTGCTGGAGGCTGGCTGCTGCTCCTCCACCCCGCCATCACCAGCTGGAGGCTGGCTGCAGCTCCTGCACCCCGCCATCAGCTGCTGGAGGCTGCCTGCAGCTCCTGCACCCCGCCATCAGCTGCTGGAGGCTGGCTGCTGCTCCTGCACCCCGCCATCAGCTGCTGGAGGCTGGCTGCTGCTCCTCCACCCCACCATGACCTGCTGGAGGCTGGCTGCAGCTCCTCCACCCCGCCATCAGCTGCTGGAGGCTGCCTGCAGCTCCTGCACCCCGCCATCAGCTGCTGGAGGCTGCCTGCAGCTCCTGCACCCCGCCATCAGCTGCTGGAGGCTGGCTGCAGCTCCTCCACCCCGCCATCAGCTGCTGGAGGCTGGCTTATGCTCCTCCACCCCGCCACCAGCTGCTGGAGGCTGGCTTCTGCTCCTGCACCCCGCCATCAGCTGCTGGAGGCTTCTGTTCCTCCACCCCGCCATCAGAAGCTGCAGGCTGGCTGCTGGAGGCTGGTTGCTGCTCCTCCACACCGCCATCACCAGCTGGAGACTGGCTGCAGCTCCTGCACCCCGCCATCAGCTGCTGGAGGCTGCCTGGAGCTCCTGCACCCCGCCATCAGCTGCTGGAGGCTTCTGTTCCTCCACCCCGCCATCAGCAGCTGGAGGCTGGCTGCTGGAGGCTGGCTTATGCTCCTCCACCCCGCCATCACCAGCTGGAGGCTGGCTGAAGCTCCTCCACCCCGCCATCAGCTGCTGGAGGCTGCCTGCAGCTCGTGCACCCCGCCATCAGCTGCTGGAGGCTGCCTGCAGCTCCTGCACCCCGCCATCAGCTGCTGGAGGCTGGCTGCAGCTCCTGCACCCCGCCATCAGCTGCTGGAGGCTGCCTGGAGATCCTGCACCCCGCCATCAGCTGCTGGAGGCTGGCTGCTGCTCCTGCACCCCACCATCAGCTGCTGGAGGCTGGCTGCTGCTCCTCCACCCCACCATGACCTGCTGGAGGCTGGCTGCAGCTCCTCCACCCCGCCATCAGCTGCTGGAGGCTGCCTGCAGCTCCTGCACCCCGCCATCAGCTGCTGGAGGCTGCCTGCAGCTCCTGCACCCCGCCATCAGCTGCTGGAGGCTGCCTGCAGCTCCTGCACCCCGCCATCAGCTGCTGGAGGCTGGCTGCAGCTCCTCCACCCCGCCATCAGCTGCTGGAGGCTGGCTTCTGCTCCTCCACCCCGCCACCAGCTGCTGGAGGCTGGCTGCTGCTCCTGCACCCCGCCATCAGCTGCTGGAGGCTGGCTGCTGCTCCTCCACCCCGCCATCACCAGCTGGAGGCTGGCTGCAGCTCCTGCAAACCACCATCAGCTGCTGGAGGCTGCCTGCAGCTCCTGCACCCCGCCATCAGCTGCTGGAGGCTGGCTGCTGCTCCTGCACCCCGCCATCAGCTGCTGGAGGCTGGCTGCTGCTCCTCCACCCCACCATGACCTGCTGGAGGCTGGCTGCAGCTCCTCCACCCCGCCATCAGCTTCTGGAGGCTGCCTGCAGCTCCTGCACCCCGCCATCACCAGCTGGAGGCTGGCTGCAGCTCCTGCACCCCGCCATCAGCTGCTGGAGGCTGCCTGCAGCTCCTGCACCCCGCCATCAGCTGCTGGAGGCTGGCTGCTGCTCCTGCACCCCGCCATCAGCTGCTGGAGGCTGGCTGCTGCTCCTCCACCCCACCATGACCTGCTGGAGGCTGGCTGCAGCTCCTCCACCCCGCCATCAGCTGCTTTAGGCTGCCTGCAGCTCCCACACCCCACCATCAGCTGCTGCAGATTGCCTGCAGCTCCTGCACCCCGCCATCAGCTGCTGGAGGCTGGCTGCAGCTCCTCCACCCCGCCATCAGCTGCTGGAGGCTGGCTTCTGCTCCTCCACCCCGCCACCAGCTGCTGGAGGCTGGCTGCTGCTCCTGCACCCCGCCATCAGCTGCTGGAGGCTTCTGTTCCTCCACCCCGCCATCAGCAGCTGGAGGCTGGCTGATGGAGGCTGGCTGCTGCTCCTCCACCCCGCCATCACCAGCTGGAGGCTGGCTGCAGCTCCTGCACCCCGCCATCAGCTGCTGGAGGCTGCCTGGATCTCCTGCACCCCGCCATCAGCTGCTGGAGGCTTCTGTTCCTCCAGCCCGCCATCAGCAGCTGGAGGCTGGCTGCTGGAGAATGGCTGCTGCTCCTCCACCCCGCCATCACCAGCTGGAGGCTGGCTGCAGCTCCTGCACCCCACCATCAGCTGCTGGAGGCTCCCTGCAGCTCCTGCACCCCGCCATCAGCTGCTGGAGGCTGGCTGCAGCTCCTGCACCCCGCCATCAGCTGCTGGAGGCTGGCTGCAGCTCCTGCACCCCACCATCAGCTGCTGGAGGCTCCCTGCAGCTCCTGCACCCCGCCATCAGCTGCTGGAGGCTGGCTGCTGCTCCTGCACCCCGCCATCAGCTGCTGGAGGCTGGCTGCTGCTCCTCCACCCCACCATGACCTGCTGGAGGCTGGCTGCAGCTCCTCCACCCCGCCATCAGCTGCTGGAGGCTGCCAGCAGCTCCTGCACCCCGCCATCAGCTGCTGGAGGCTGGCTGCAGCTCCTGCACCCCGCCATCAGCTGCTGGAGGCTGCCTGGAGTTCCTGCACCCCGCCATCAGCTGCTGGAGGCTGGCTGCAGCTCCTCCACCCCGCCATCAGCTGCTGGAGGCTGGCTTCTGCTCCTCCACCCCGCCACCAGCTGCTGGAGGCTGGCTGCTGCTCCTGCACCCCGCCATCAGCTGCTGGAGGCTGGCTGCTGGAGGCTGGCTGCTGCTCCTCCACCCCGCCATCACCAGCTGGAGGCTGGCTGCAGCTCCTGCAAACCGCCATCAGCTGCTGGAGGCTGCCTGCAGCTCCTGCACCCCGCCATCAGCTGCTGGAGGCTGGCTGCTGCTCCTGCACCCCGCCATCAGCTGCTGGAGGCTGGCTGCTGCTCCTCCACCCCACCATGACCTGCTGGAGGCTGGCTGCAGCTCCTCCACCCCACCATCAGCTTCTGGAGGCTGCCTGCAGCTCCTGCACCCCGCCATCACCAGCTGGAGGCTGGCTGCAGCTCCTGCACCCCGCCATCAGCTGCTGGAGGCTGCCTGCAGCTCCTGCACCCCGCCATCAGCTGCTGGAGGCTGGCTGCTGCTCCTCCACCCCACCATGACCTGCTGGAGGCTGGCTGCAGCTCCTCCACCCCGCCATCAGCTGCTTTAGGCTGCCTGCAGCTCCTGCACCCCACCATCAGCTGCTGGAGGCTGGCTTCTGCTCCTCCACCCCGCCACCAGCTGCTGGAGGCTGGCTGCTGCTCCTGCACCCCGCCATCAGCTGCTGGAGGCTTCTGTTCCTCCACCCCGCCATCAGCAGCTGGAGGCTGGCTGCAGCTCCTGCACCCCGCCATCAGCTGCTGGAGGCTGCCTGGATCTCCTGCACCCCGCCATCAGCTGCTGGAGGCTTCTGTTCCTCCACCCCGCCATCAGCAGCTGGAGGCTGGCTGCTGGAGGCTGGCTGCTGCTCCTCCACCCCGCCATCACCAGCTGGAGGCTGGCTGCAGCTCCTGCACCCCGCCATCAGCTGCTGGAGGCTGCCTGCAGCTCCTGCACCCCGCCATCAGCTGCTGGAGGCTGCCTGGAGCTCCTGCACCCCGCCATCAGCTGCTGGAGGCTTCTGTTCCTCCACCCCGCCATCAGCAGCAGGAGGCTGGCTGCTGGAGGCTGGCAACTGCTCCTCCACCCCGCCATCACCAGCTGGAGGCTGGCGGCAGCTCCTGCACCCCGCCATCAGCTGCTGGAGGCTGCCTGGAGCTCCTGCACCCCGCCATCAGCTGCTGGAGGCTTCTGTTTCTCCACCCCGCCATCAGCAGCTGGAGGCTGGCTGCTGGAGGCTGGCTGCTGCTCCTCCACCCCGCCATCACCAGCTGGAGGCTGGCTGCAGCTCCTGCAGCCAGCCATCAGCTGCTGGAGGCTGCCTGGAGCTCCTGCACCCCGCCATCAGCTGCTGGAGGCTTCTGTTCCTCCACCCCGCCATCAGCAGCTGGAGGCTGGCTGCTGGAGGCTGGCTGCTGCTCCTCCACCCCGCCATCACAAGTTGGAGGCTGGCTGCAGCTCCTGCACCCCGCCATCAGCTGCTGGAGGCTGCCTGGAGCTCCTGCGCCCCACCATCAGCTGCTGGAGGCTGGCTGCTGCTCCTGCACCCCGCCATCAGCTGCTGGAGGCTGGCTGCTGCTCCTCCACCCCACCATGACCTGCTGGAGGCTGGCTGCAGCTCCTCCACCCCGCCATCAGCTGCTGGAGGCTGCCTGCAGCTCCTGCACCCCGCCATCAGCTGCTGGAGGCTGCCTGCAGCTCCTGCACTCCGCCATCAGCTGCTGGAGGCTGGCTGCAGCTCCTCCACCCCGCCATCAGCTGCTGGAGGCTGGCTTCTGCTCCTGCACCCCGCCATCAGCTGCTGGAGGCTTCTGTTCCTCCACCCCGCCATCAGCAGCTGGAGGCTGGCTGATGGAGGCTGGCTGCTGCTCCTCCACCCCGCCATCACCAGCTGGAGGCTGGCTGCAGCTCCTGCACCCCGCCATCAGCTGCTGGAGGCTGCCTGGATCTCCTGCACCCCGCCATCAGCTGCTGGAGGCTTCTGTTCCTCCAGCCCGCCATCAGCAGCTGGAGGCTGGCTGCTGGAGGCTGGCTGCTGCTCCTCCACCCCGCCATCACCAGCTGGAGGCTGGCTGCAGCTCCTGCACCCCGCCATCAGCTGCTGGAGGCTGCCTGCAGCTCCTGCACCCCGCCATCAGCTGCTGGAGGCTGGCTGCAGCTCCTGCACCCCGCCATCAGCTGCTGGAGGCTGCCTGGAGTTCCTGCACCCCGCCATCAGCTGCTGGAGGCTGGCTGCTGCTCCTCCACCCCACCATGACCTGCTGGAGGCTGGCTGCAGCTCCTCCATCCCGCCATCAGCTGCTGGAGGCTGCCTGCAGCTCCTGCACCCCGCCATCAGCTGCTGGAGGCTGGCTGCAGCTCCTGCACCCCGCCATCAGCTGCTGGAGGCTGCCTGGAGTTCCTGCACCCCGCCATCAGCTGCTGGAGGCTGGCTGCAGCTCCTCCACCCCGCCATCAGCTGCTGGAGGCTGGCTTCTGCTCCTCCACCCCGCCACCAGCTGCTGGAGGCTGGCTGCTGCTCCTGCACCCCGCCATCAGCTGCTGGAGGCTGGCTGCTGGAGGCTGGCTGCTGCTCCTCCACCCCGCCATCACCAGCTGGAGGCTGGCTCTAGCTCCTGCAAACCGCCATCAGCTGCTGGAGGCTGCCTGCAGCTCCTGCACCCCGCCATCAGCTGCTGGAGGCTGGCTGCTGCTCCTCCACCCCACCATGACCTGCTGGAGGCTGGCTGCAGCTCCTCCACCCCACCATCAGCTTCTGGAGGCTGCCTGCAGCTCCTGCACCCCGCCATCACCAGCTGGAGGCTGGCTGCAGCTCCTGCACCCCGCCATCAGCTGCTGGAGGCTGCCTGCAGCTCCTGCACCCCGCCATCAGCTGCTGGAGGCTGGCTGTTGCTCCTGCACCCCGCCATCAGCTGCTGGAGGCTGGCTGCTGCTCCTCCACCCCACCATGACCTGCTGGAGGCTGGCTGCAGCTCCTCCACCCCGCCATCAGCTGCTTTAGGCTGCCTGCAGCTCCTGCACCCCACCATCAGCTGCTGGAGGCTGCCTGCAGCTCCTGCACCCCGCCATCAGCTGCTGGAGGCTGGCTGCAGCTCCTCCACCCCGCCATCAGCTGCTGGAGGCTGGCTTCTGCTCCTCCACCCCGCCACCAGCTGCTGGAGGCTGGCTGCTGCTCCTGCACCCCGCCATCAGCTGCTGGAGGCTTCTGTTCCTCCACCCCGCCATCAGCAGCTGGAGGCTGGCTGATGGAGGCTGGCTGCTGCTCCTCCACCCCGCCATCACCAGCTGGAGGCTGGCTGCAGCTCCTGCACCCCGCCATCAGCTGCTGGAGGCTGCCTGGATCTCCTGCACCCCGCCATCAGCTGCTGGAGGCTTCTGTTCCTCCACCCCGCCATCAGCAGCTGGAGGCTGGCTGCTGGAGGCTGGCTGCTGCTCCTCCACCCCGCCATCACCAGCTGGAGGCTGGCTGCAGCTCCTGCACCCCGCCATCAGCTGCTGGAGGCTGCCTGCAGCTCCTGCACCCCGCCATCAGCTGCTGGAGGCTGCCTGGAGCTCCTGCACCCCGCCATCAGCTGCTGGAGGCTTCTGTTCCTCCACCCCGCCATCAGCAGCAGGAGGCTGGCTGCTGGAGGCTGGCTGCTGCTCCTCCACCCCGCCATCACCAGCTGGAGGCTGGCGGCAGCTCCTGCACCCCGCCATCAGCTGCTGGAGGCTGCCTGGAGCTCCTGCACCCCGCCATCAGCTGCTGGAGGCTTCTGTTCCTCCACCCTGCCATCAGCAGCTGGAGGCTGGCTGCTGGAGGCTGGCTGCTGCTCCTCCACCCCGCCATCACCAGCTGGAGGCTGGCTGCAGCTCCTGCACCCCGCCATCAGCTGCTGGAGGCTGCCTGGAGCTCCTGCACCCCGCCATCAGCTGCTGGAGGCTTCTGTTCCTCCACCCCGCCATCAGCAGCTGGAGGCTGGCTGCTGGAGGCTGGCTGCTGCTCCTCCACCCCGCCATCACAAGATGGAGGCTGGCTGCAGCTCCTGCACCCCGCCATCAGCTGCTGGAGGCTGCCTGGAGCTCCTGCGCCCCACCATCAGCTGCTGGAGGCTGGCTGCTGCTCCTGCACCCCGCCATCAGCTGCTGGAGGCTGGCTGCTGCTCCTCCACCCCACCATGACCTGCTGGAGGCTGGCTGCAGCTCCTCCACCCCGCCATCAGCTGCTGGAGGCTGCCTGCAGCTCCTGCACCCCGCCATCAGCTGCTGGAGGCTGCCTGCAGCTCCTGCACTCCGCCATCAGCTGCTGGAGGCTGGCTGCAGCTCCTCCACCCCGCCATCAGCTGCTGGAGGCTGGCTTCTGCTCCTCCACCCCGCCACCAGCTGCTTGAGGCTGGCTGCTGCTCCTGCACCCCACCATGACCTGCTGGAGGCTGGCTGCAGCTCCTCCACCCCGCCATCAGCTGCTGGAGGCTGCCTGCAGCTCCTGCACCCCGCCATCAGCTGCTGGAGGCTGCCTGCAGCTCCTGCACCCCGCCATCAGCTGTTGGAGGCTGGCTGCAGCTCCTCCGACCCGCCATCAGCTGCTGGAGGCTGGCTTCTGCTCCTCCACCCCGCCACCAGCTGCTGGAGGCTGGCTGCTGCTCCTGCACCCCGCCATCAGCTGCTGGAGGCTTCTGTTCCTCCACCCCGCCATCAGCAGCTGGAGGCTGGCTGCTGGAGGCTGGCTGCTGCTCCTCCACCCCGCCATCACCAGCTGGAGGCTGGCTGCAGCTCCTGCACCCCGCCATCAGCTGCTGGAGGCTGCCTGCAGCTCCTGCACCCCGCCATCAGCTGCTGGAGGCTGGCTGCTGCTCCTGCACCCCGCCATCAGCTGCTGGAGGCAGGCTGCTGCTCCTCCACCCCACCATGACCTGCTGGAGGCTGGCTGCAGCTCCTCCACCCCGCCATCAGCTGCTGGAGGCTGCCTGCAGCTCCTGCACCCCGCCATCAGCTGCTGGAGGCTGCCTGCAGCTCCTGCACCCCGCCATCAGCTGCTGGAGGCTGGCTGCAGCTCCTCCACCCCGCCATCAGCTGCTGGAGGCTTCTGTTCCTCCACCCCGCCATCAGCAGCTGGAGGCTGGCTGCTGGAGGCTGGCTGCTGCTCCTCCAACCCGCCATCACCAGCTGGAGGCTGGCTGCAGCTCCTGCACCCCGCCATCAGCTGCTGGAGGCTGCCTGGAGTTCCTGCACCCCGCCATCAGCTGCTGGAGGCTGGCTGCTGCTCCTGCACCCCGCCATCAGCTGCTGGAGGCTGGCTGCTGCTCCTCCACCCCACCATGACCTGCTGGAGGCTGGCTGCAGCTCCTCCACCCCGCCATCAGCTGCTGGAGGCTGCCTGCAGCTCCTGCACCCCGCCATCAGCTGCTGGAGGCTGCCTGCAGCTCCTGCACCCCGCCATCAGCTGCTGGAGGCTGGCTGCAGCTCCTCCACCCCGCCATCAGCTGCTGGAGGCTGGCTTCTGCTCCTCCACCCCGCCACCAGCTGCTGGAGGCTGGCTGCTGCTCCTGCACCCCGCCATCAGCTGCTGGAGGATTCTGTTCCTCCACCCCGCCATCAGCAGCTGGAGGCTGGCTGCTGGAGGCTGGCTGCTGCTCCTCCACCCCGCCATCACCAGCTGGAGGCTGGTTGCTGCTCCTGCAAACCGCCATCAGCTGCTGGAGGCTGCCTGCAGCTCCTGCACCCCGCCATCAGCTGCTGGAGGCTGGCTGCTGCTCCTGCACCCCGCCATCAGCTGCTGGAGGCTGGCTGCTGCTCCTCCACCCCACCATGACCTGCTGGAGGCTGGCTGCAGCTCCTCCACCCCGCCATTAGCTTCTGGAGGCTGCCTGCAGCTCCTGCACCCCGCCATCACCAGCTGGAGGCTGGCTGCAGCTCCTGCACCCCGCCATCAGCTGCTGGAGGCTGCCTGCAGCTCCTGCACCCCGCCATCAGCTGCTGGAGGCTGGCTGCTGCTCCTGCACCCCGCCATCAGCTGCTGGAGGCTGGCTGCTGCTCCTCCACCCCACCATGACCTGCTGGAGGCTGGCTGCAGCACCTCCACCCCGCCATCAGCTGCTTTAGGCTGCCTGCAGCTCCTGCACCCCACCATCAGCTGCTGGAGGCTGCCTGCAGCTCCTGCACCCCGCCATCAGCTGCTGGAGGCTGGCTGCAGCTCCTCCACCCCGCCATCAGCTGCTGGAGGCTGGCTTCTGCTCCTCCACCCCGCCACCAGCTGCTGGAGGCTTCTGTTCCTCCACCCCGCCATCAGCAGCTGGAAGCTGGCTGATGGAGGCTGGCTGCTGCTCCTCCACCCCGCCATCACCAGCTGGAGGCTGTCTGCAGCTCCTGCACCCCGCCATCAGCTGCTGGAGGCTGCCTGGATCTCCTGCTCCCCGCCATCAGCTGCTGGAGGCTTCTGTTCCTCCACCCCGCCATCAGCAGCTGGAGGCTGGCTGCTGGAGGCTGGCTGCTGCTCCTCCACCCCGCCATCACCAGCTGGAGGCTGGCTACAACTCCTGCACCCCGCCATCAGCTGCTGGAGGCTGCCTGCAGCTCCTGCACCCCGCCATCAGCTGCTGGAGGCTGCCTTGAGCTCCTGCACCCCGCCATCAGCTGCTGGAGGCTTCTGTTCCTCCACCCCGCCATCAGCAGCAGGAGGCTGGCTGCTGGAGGCTGGCTGCTGCTCCTCCACCCCGCCATCACCAGCTGGAGGCTGACTGCAGCTCCTCCACCCCGCCATCAGCTGCTGGAGGCTGGCATCTGCTCCTCCACCCCGCCACCAGCTGCTGGAGGCTGGCTGCTGCTCCTGCACCCCGCCATCAGCTGCTGGAGGCTGGCTGCAGCTCCTCCACCCCGCCATCAGCTGCTGGAGGCTGGCATCTGCTCCTCCACCCCGCCACCAGCTGCTGGAGGCTGGCTGCTGCTCCTGCACCCCGCCATCAGCTGCTGGAGGCTGCCTGGAGATCCTGCACCCCGCCATCAGCTGCTGGAGGCTGGCTGCTGCTCCTGCACCCCGCCATCAGCTGCTGGAGGCTGGCTGCTGCTCCTCCACCCCACCATGACCTGCTGGAGGCTGGCTGCAGCTCCTCCACCCCGCCATCAGCTGCTGGAGGCTGCCTGCAGCTCCTGCACCCCGCCATCAGCTGCTGGAGGCTGGCTGCAGCTCCTGCACCCCGCCATCAGCTGCTGGAGGCTGCCTGGAGTTCCTGCACCCCGCCATCAGCTGCTGGAGGCTGGCTGCAGCTCCTCCACCCCGCCATCAGCTGCTGGAGGCTGGCATCTGCTCCTCCACCCCGCCACCAGCTGCTGGAGGCTGGCTGCTGCTCCTGCACCCCGCCATCAGCTGCTGGAGGCTGCCTGGAGATCCTGCACCCCGCCATCAGCTGCTGGAGGCTGCCTGGAGTTCCTGCACCCCGCCATCAGCTGCTGGAGGCTGGCTGCAGCTCCTCCACCCCGCCATCAGCTGCTGGAGGCTGGCATCTGCTCCTCCACCCCGCCACCAGCTGCTGGAGGCTGGCTGCTGCTCCTCCACCCCGCCATCACCAGCTGGAGGCTGGCTGCAGCTCCTGCAAACCACCATCAGCTGCTGGAGGCTGCCTGCAGCTCCTGCACCCCGCCATCAGCTGCTGGAGGCTGGCTGCTCCTCCTGCACCCCGCCATCAGCTGCTGGAGGCTGGCTGCTGCTCCTCCACCCCACCATGACCTGCTGGAGGCTGGCTGCAGCTCCTCCACCCCGCC
The DNA here is from genome assembly GCF_043380555.1 of Nothobranchius furzeri. Lineage (NCBI taxonomy): Eukaryota > Metazoa > Chordata > Actinopteri > Cyprinodontiformes > Nothobranchiidae > Nothobranchius > Nothobranchius furzeri. Next base: position 708,160 of record NW_027223040.1, read on the forward strand.
ATCAGCTTCTGGAGGCTGCCTGCAGCTCCTGCACCCCGCCATCACCAGCTGGAGGCTGGCTGCAGCTCCTGCAACCCGCCATCAGCTGCTGGAGGCTGCCTGCAGCTCCTGCACCCCGCCATCAGCTGCTGGAGGCTGGCTGCTGCTCCTGCACCCCGCCATCAGCTGCTGGAGGCTGGCTGCTGCTCCTCCACCCCACCATGACCTGCTGGAGGCTGGCTGCAGCTCCTCCACCCCGCCATCAGCTGCTTTAGGCTGCCTGCAGCTCCCACACCCCACCATCAGCTGCTGGAGATTGCCTGCAGCTCCTGCACCCCGCCATCAGCTGCTGGAGGCTGGCTGCAGCTCCTCCACCCCGCCATCAGCTGCTGGAGGCTGGCTTCTGCTCCTCCACCCCGCCACCAGCTGCTGGAGGCTGGCTGCTGCTCCTGCACCCCGCCATCAGCTGCTGGAGGCTTCTGTTCCTCCACCCCGCCATCAGCAGCTGGAGGCTGGCTGATGGAGGCTGGCTGCTGCTCCTCCACCCCGCCATCACCAGCTGGAGGCTGGCTGCAGCTCCTGCACCCCGCCATCAGCTGCTGGAGGCTTCTGTTCCTCCAGCCCGCCATCAGCAGCTGGAGGCTGGCTGCTGGAGGCTGGCTGCTGCTCCTCCACCCCGCCATCACCAGCTGGAGGCTGGCTGCAGCTCCTGCACCCCGCCATCAGCTGCTGGAGGCTGCCTGCAGCTCCTGCATCCCGCCATCAGCTGCTGGAGGCTGCCTGGAGTTCCTGCACCCCGCCATCAGCTGCTGGAGGCTGGCTGCTGCTCCTGCACCCCGCCATCAGCTGCTGGAGGCTGGCTGCTGCTCCTCCACCCCACCATGACCTGCTGGAGGCTGGCTGCAGCTCCTCCACCCCGCCATCAGCTGCTGGAGGCTGGCTGCAGCTCCTCCACCCCGCCATCAGCTGCTGGAGGCTGCCTGCAGCTCCTGCAACCCGCCATCAGCTGCTGGAGGCTGGCTGCAGCTCCTCCACCCCGCCATCAGCTGCTGGAGGCTGGCTTCTGCTCCTCCACCCCGCCACCAGCTGCTGGAGGCTGGCTGCTGCTCCTGCACCCCGCCATCAGCTGCTGGAGGCTGGCTGCTGGAGGCTGGCTGCTGCTCCTCCACCCCGCCATCACCAGCTGGAGGCTGGCTGCAGCTCCTGCAAACCACCATCAGCTGCTGGAGGCTGCCTGCAGCTCCTGCACCCCGCCATCAGCTGCTGGAGGCTGGCTGCTGCTCCTGCACCCCGCCATCAGCTGCTGGAGGCTGGCTGCTGCTCCTCCACCCCACCATGACCTGCTGGAGGCTGGCTGCAGCTCCTCCACCCCGCCATCAGCTTCTGGAGGCTGCCTGCAGCTCCTGCACCCCGCCATCACCAGCTGGAGGCTGGCTGCTGCTCCTGCACCCCGCCATCAGCTGCTGGAGGCTGCCAGCAGCTCCTGCACCCCGCCATCAGCTGCTGGAGGCTGGCTGCTGCTCCTGCACCCCGCCATCAGCTGCTGGAGGCTGGCTGCTGCTCCTCCACCCCACCATGACCTGCTGGAGGCTGGCTGCAGCACCTCCACCCCGCCATCAGCTGCTTTAGGCTGCCTGCAGCTCCTGCACCCCACCATCAGCTGCTGGAGGCTGCCTGCAGCTCCTGCACCCCGCCATCAGCTGCTGGAGGCTGGCTGCAGCTCCTCCACCCCGCCATCAGCTGCTGGAGGCTGGCTTCTGCTCCTCCACCCCGCCACCAGCTGCTGGAGGCTTCTGTTCCTCCACCCCGCCATCAGCAGCTGGAGGCTGGCTGATGGAGGCTGGCTGCTGCTCCTCCACCCCGCCATCACCAGCTGGAGGCTGGCTGCAGCTCCTGCACCCCGCCATCAGCTGCTGGAGGCTGCCTGGATCTCCTGCACCCCGCCATCAAATGCTGGAGGCTTCTGTTCCTCCACCCCGCCATCAGCAGCTGGAGGCTGGCTGCTGGAGGCTGGCTGCTGCTCCTCCACCCCGCCATCACAAGCTGGAGGCTGGCTGCAGCTCCTGCACCCCGCCATCAGCTGCTGGAGGCTGCCTGGAGCTCCTGCGCCCCACCATCAGCTGCTGGAGGCTGGCTGCTGCTCCTGCACCCCGCCATCAGCTGCTGGAGGCTGGCTGCTGCTCCTCCACCCCACCATGACCTGCTGGAGGCTGGCTGCAGCTCCTCCACCCCGCCATCAGCTGCTGGAGGCTGCCTGCAGCTCCTCCACCCGCCATCAGCTGCTGGAGGCTGGCTTCTGCTCCTCCACCCCGCCACCAGCTGCTTGAGGCTGGCTGCTGCTCCTGCACCCCGCCATCAGCTGCTGGAGGCTTCTGTTCCTCCACCCCGCCATCAGCAGCTGGAGGCTGGCTGCTGGAGGCTGGCTGCTGCTCCTCCACCCCGCCATCAGCAGCTGGAGGCTGGCTGCAGCTCCTGCACCCCGCCATCAGCTGCTGGAGGCTGCCTGGAGCTCCTGCACCCCGCCATCAGCTGCTGGAGGCTTCTGTTCCTCCACCCCGCCATCAGCAGCTGGAGGCTGGCTGCTGGAGGCTGGCTGCTGCTCCTCCACCCCGCCATCACCAGCTGGAGGCTGGCTGCAGCTCCTGCACCCCGCCATCAGCTGCTGGAGGCTGCCTGCAGCTCCTGCACCCCGCCATCAGCTGCTGGAGGCTGGCTGCTGCTCCTGCACCCCGCCATCAGCTGCTGGAGGCTGGCTGCTGCTCCTCCACCCCACCATGACCTGCTGGAGGCTGGCTGCAGCTCCTCCACCCCGCCATCAGCTGCTGGAGGCTGCCTGCAGCTCCTGCACCCCGCCATCAGCTGCTGGAGGCTGCCTGCAGCTCCTGCACCCCGCCATCAGCTGCTGGAGGCTGGCTGCAGCTCCTCCACCCCGCCATCAGCTGCTGGAGGCTGGCTTATGCTCCTCCACCCCGCCACCAGCTGCTGGAGGCTGGCTGCTGCTCCTGCACCCCGCCATCAGCTGCTGGAGGCTTCTGTTCCTCCACCCCGCCATCAGCAGCTGCAGGCTGGCTGCTGGAGGCTGGTTGCTGCTCCTCCACACCGCCATCACCAGCTGGAGACTGGCTGCAGCTCCTGCACCCCGCCATCAGCTGCTGGAGGCTGCCTGGAGCTCCTGCACCCCGCCATCAGCTGCTGGAGGCTTCTGTTCCTCCACCCCGCCATCAGCAGCTGGAGGCTGGCTGCTGGAGGCTGGCTGCTGCTCCTCCACCCCGCCATCACCAGCTGGAGGCTGGCTGAAGCTCCTCCACCCCGCCATCAGCTGCTGGAGGCTGCCTGCAGCTCGTGCACCCCGCCATCAGCTGCTGGAGGCTGCCTGCAGCTCCTGCACCCCGCCATCAGCTGCTGGAGGCTGGCTGCAGCTCCTGCACCCCGCCATCAGCTGCTGGAGGCTGCCTGGAGATCCTGCACCCCGCCATCAGCTGCTGGAGGCTGGCTGCTGCTCCTGCACCCCACCATCAGCTGCTGGAGGCTGGCTGCTGCTCCTCCACCCCACCATGACCTGCTGGAGGCTGGCTGCAGCTCCTCCACCCCGCCATCAGCTGCTGGAGGCTGCCTGCAGCTCCTGCACCCCGCCATCAGCTGCTGGAGGCTGCCTGCAGCTCCTGCACCCCGCCATCAGCTGCTGGAGGCTGGCTGCAGCTCCTCCACCCCGCCATCAGCTGCTGGAGGCTGGCTTCTGCTCCTCCACCCCGCCACCAGCTGCTGGAGGCTGGCTGCTGCTCCTGCACCCCGCCATCAGCTGCTGGAGGCTGGCTGCTGAAGGCTGGCTGCTGCTCCTCCACACCGCCATCACCAGCTGGAGGCTGGCTGCAGCTCCTGCAAACCACCATCAGCTGCTGGAGGCTGCCTGCAGCTCCTGCACCCCGCCATCAGCTGCTGGAGGCTGGCTGCTGCTCCTGCACCCCGCCATCAGCTGCTGGAGGCTGGCTGCTGCTCCTCCACCCCACCATGACCTGCTGGAGGCTGGCTGCAGCTCCTCCACCCCGCCATCAGCTTCTGGAGGCTGCCTGCAGCTCCTGCACCCCGCCATCACCAGCTGGAGGCTGGCTGCAGCTCCTGCACCCCGCCATCAGCTGCTGGAGGCTGCCTGCAGCTCCTGCACCCCGCCATCAGCTGCTGGAGGCTGGCTGCTGCTCCTGCACCCCGCCATCAGCTGCTGGAGGCTGGCTGCTGCTCCTCCACCCCACCATGACCTGCTGGAGGCTGGCTGCAGCTCCTCCACCCCGCCATCAGCTGCTTTAGGCTGCCTGCAGCTCCCACACCCCACCATCAGCTGCTGGAGATTGCCTGCAGCTCCTGCACCCCGCCATCAGCTCCTGGAGGCTGGCTGCAGCTCCTCCACCCCGCCATCAGCTGCTGGAGGCTGGCTTCTGCTCCTCCACCCCGCCACCAGCTGCTGGAGCTGGCTGCTGCTCCTGCACCCCGCCATCAGCTGCTGGAGGCTTCTGTTCCTCCACCCCGCCATCAGCAGCTGGAGGCTGGCTGATGGAGGCTGGCTGCTGCTCCTCCACCCCGCCATCACCAGCTGGAGGCTGGCTGCAGCTCCTGCACCCCGCCATCAGCTGCTGGAGGCTGCCTGGATCTCCTGCACCCCGCCATCAGCTGCTGGAGGCTTCTGTTCCTCCAGCCCGCCATCAGCAGCTGGAGGCTGGCTGCTGGAGGCTGGCTGCTGCTCCTCCACCCCGCCATCACCAGCTGGAGGCTGGCTGCAGCTCCTGCACCCCACCATCAGCTGCTGGAGGCTGCCTGCAGCTCCTGCACCCCGCCATCAGCTGCTGGAGGCTGGCTGCAGCTCCTGCACCCCGCCATCAGCTGCTGGAGGCTGCCTGGAGTTCCTGCACCCCGCCATCAGCTGCTGGAGGCTGGCTGCTGCTCCTGCACCCCGCCATCAGCTGCTGGAGGCTGGCTGCTGCTCCTCCACCCCACCATGACCTGCTGGAGGCTGGCTGCAGCTCCTCCACCCCGCCATCAGCTGCTGGAGGCTGCCTGCAGCTCCTGCACCCCGCCATCAGCTGCTGGAGGCTGGCTGCAGCTCCTGCACCCCGCCATCAGCTGCTGGAGGCTGCCTGGAGTTCCTGCACCCCGCCATCAGCTGCTGGAGGCTGGCTGCAGCTCCTCCACCCCGCCATCAGCTGCTGGAGGCTGGCTTCTGCTCCTCCACCCCGCCACCAGCTGCTGGAGGCTGGCTGCTGCTCCTGCACCCCGCCATCAGCTGCTGGAGGCTGGCTGCTGGAGGCTGGCTGCTGCTCCTCCACCCCGCCATCACCAGCTGGAGGCTGGCTGCAGCTCCTGCAAACCGCCATCAGCTGCTGGAGGCTGCCTGCAGCTCCTGCACCCCGCCATCAGCTGCTGGAGGCTGGCTGCTGCTCCTGCACCCCGCCATCAGCTGCTGGAGGCTGGCTGCTGCTCCTCCACCCCACCATGACCTGCTGGAGGCTGGCTGCAGCTCCTCCACCCCACCATCAGCTTCTGGAGGCTGCCTGCAGCTCCTGCACCCCGCCATCACCAGCTGGAGGCTGGCTGCAGCTCCTGCACCCCGCCATCAGCTGCTGGAGGCTGCCTGCAGCTCCTGCACCCCGCCATCAGCTGCTGGAGGCTGGCTGCTGCTCCTCCACCCCACCATGACCTGCTGGAGGCTGGCTGCAGCTCCTCCACCCCGCCATCAGCTGCTTTAGGCTGCCTGCAGCTCCTGCACCCCACCATCAGCTGCTGGAGGCTGGCTTCTGCTCCTCCACCCCGCCACCAGCTGCTGGAGGCAGGCTTCTGCTCCTCCACCCCGCCACCAGCTGCTGGAGGCTGGCTGCTGCTCCTGCACCCCGCCATCAGCTGCTGGAGGCTTCTGTTCCTCCACCCCGCCATCAGCAGCTGGAGGCTGGCTGATGGAGGCTGGCTGCTGCTCCTCCACCCCGCCATCACCAGCTGGAGGCTGGCTGCAGCTCCTGCACCCCGCCATCAGCTGCTGGAGGCTGCCTGGATCTCCTGCACCCCGCCATCAGCTGCTGGAGGCTTCTGTTCCTCCAGCCCGCCATCAGCAGCTGGAGGCTGGCTGCTGCTCCTCCACCCCGCCATCACCAGCTGGAGGCTGGCTGCAGCTCCTGCACCCCGCCATCAGCTGCTGGAGGCTGCCTGCAGCTCCTGCACCCCGCCATCAGCTGCTGGAGGCTGGCTGCAGCTCCTGCACCCCGCCATCAGCTGCTGGAGGCTGCCTGGAGTTCCTGCACCCCGCCATCAGCTGCTGGAGGCTGGCTGCTGCTCCTGCACCCCGCCATCAGCTGCTGGAGGCTGGCTGCTGCTCCTCCACCCCACCATGACCTGCTGGAGGCTGGCTGCAGCTCCTCCACCCCGCCATCAGCTGCTGGAGGCTGCCTGCAGCTCCTGCACCCCGCCATCAGCTGCTGGAGGCTGGCTGCAGCTCCTGCACCCCGCCATCAGCTGCTGGAGGCTGCCTGGAGTTCCTGCACCCCGCCATCAGCTGCTGGAGGCTGGCTGCAGCTCCTCCACCCCGCCATCAGCTGCTGGAGGCTGGCATCTGCTCCTCCACCCCGCCACCAGCTGCTGGAGGCTGGCTGCTGCTCCTGCACCCCGCCATCAGCTGCTGGAGGCTGCCTGGAGATCCTGCACCCCGCCATCAGCTGCTGGAGGCTGGCTGCTGCTCCTGCACCCCGCCATCAGCTGCTGGAGGCTGGCTGCTGCTCCTCCACCCCACCATGACCTGCTGGAGGCTGGCTGCAGCTCCTCCACCCCGCCATCAGCTGCTGGAGGCTGCCTGCAGCTCCTGCACCCCGCCATCAGCTGCTGGAGGCTGCCTGCAGCTCCTGCACCCCGCCATCAGCTGCTGGAGGCTGGCTGCAGCTCCTCCACCCCGCCATCAGCTGCTGGAGGCTGGCTGCTGGAGGCTGGCTGCTGCTCCTCCACCCCGCCATCACCAGCTGGAGGCTGGCTGCAGCTCCTGCAAACCACCATCAGCTGCTGGAGGCTGCCTGCAGCTCCTGCACCCCGCCATCAGCTGCTGGAGGCTGGCTGCTGCTCCTGCACCCCGCCATCAGCTGCTGGAGGCTGGCTGCTGCTCCTCCACCCCACCATGACCTGCTGGAGGCTGGCTGCAGCTCCTCCACCCCGCCATCAGCTTCTGGAGGCTGCCTGCAGCTCCTGCACCCCGCCATCACCAGCTGGAGGCTGGCTGCAGCTCCTGCACCCCGCCATCAGCTGCTGGAGGCTGCCTGCAGCTCCTGCACCCCGCCATCAGCTGCTGGAGGCTGGCTGCTGCTCCTGCACCCCGCCATCAGCTGCTGGAGGCTGGCTGCTGCTCCTCCACCCCACCATGACCTGCTGGAGGCTGGCTGCAGCTCCTCCACCCCGCCATCAGCTGCTTTAGGCTGCCTGCAGCTCCTGCACCCCGCCATCAGCTGCTGGAGGCTGGCTGCAGCTCCTCCACCCCGCCATCAGCTGCTGGAGGCTGGCTTTACTCCTCCACCCCGCCACCAGCTGCTGGAGGCTGGCTGCTGCTCCTGCACCCCGCCATCAGCTGCTGGAGGCTGTCAGCAGCTCCTGCACCCCGCCATCAGCTGCTGGAGGCTGGCTGCTGCTCCTGCACCCCGCCATCAGCTGCTGGAGGCTGGCTGCTGCTCCTCCACCCCACCATGACCTGCTGGAGGCTGGCTGCAGCACCTCCACCCCGCCATCAGCTGCTTTAGGCTGCCTGCAGCTCCTGCACCCCACCATCAGCTGCTGGAGGCTGCCTGCAGCTCCTGCACCCCGCCATCAGCTGCTGGAGGCTGGCTGCAGCTCCTCCACCCCGCCATCAGCTGCTGGAGGCTGGCTTCTGCTCCTCCACCCCGCCACCAGCTGCTGGAGGCTTCTGTTCCTCCACCCCGCCATCAGCAGCTGGAGGCTGGCTGATGGAGGCTGGCTGCTGCTCCTCCACCCCGCCATCACCAGCTGGAGGCTGGCTGCAGCTCCTGCACCCCGCCATCAGCTGCTGGAGGCTGCCTGGATCTCCTGCACCCCGCCATCAAATGCTGGAGGCTTCTGTTCCTCCACCCCGCCATCAGCAGCTGGAGGCTGGCTGCTGGAGGCTGGCTGCTGCTCCTCCACCCCGCCATCACAAGCTGGAGGCTGGCTGCAGCTCCTGCACCCCGCCATCAGCTGCTGGAGGCTGGCTGCTTCTCCTCCACCCCACCATGACCTGCTGGAGGCTGGCTGCAGCTCCTCCACCCCGCCATCAGCTGCTGGTGGCTGCCTGCAGCTCCTGCACCCCACCATCAGCTGCTGGAGGCTGGCTGCAGCTCCTCCACCCGCCATCAGCTGCTGGAGGCTGGCTTCTGCTCCTCCACCCCGCCACCAGCTGCTTGAGGCTGGCTGCTGCTCCTGCACCCCGCCATCAGCTGCTGGAGGCTTCTGTTCCTCCACCCCGCCATCACCAGCTGGAGGCTGGCTGCTGGAGGCTGGCTGCTGCTCCTCCACCCCGCCATCAGCAGCTGGAGGCTGGCTGCAGCTCCTGCACCCCGCCATCAGCTGCTGGAGGCTGCCTGGAGCTCCTGCACCCCGCCATCAGCTGCTGGAGGCTTCTGTTCCTCCACCCCGCCATCAGCAGCTGGAGGCTGGCTGCTGGAGGCTGGCTGCTGCTCCTCCACCCCGCCATCACCAGCTGGAGGCTGGCTGCAGCTCCTGCACCCCGCCATCAGCTGCTGGAGGCTGCCTGCAGCTCCTGCACCCCGCCATCAGCTGCTGGAGGCTGGCTGCTGCTCCTGCACCCCGCCATCAGCTGCTGGAGGCTGGCTGCTGCTCCTCCACCCCACCATGACCTGCTGGAGGCTGGCTGCAGCTCCTCCACCCCGCCATCAGCTGCTGGAGGCTGCCTGCAGCTCCTGCACCCCGCCATCAGCTGCTGGAGGCTGCCTGCAGCTCCTGCACCCCGCCATCAGCTGCTGGAGGCTGGCTGCAGCTCCTCCACCCCGCCATCAGCTGCTGGAGGCTGGCTTATGCTCCTCCACCCCGCCACCAGCTGCTGGAGGCTGGCTGCTGCTCCTGCACCCCGCCATCAGCTGCTGGAGGCTTCTGTTCCTCCACCCCGCCATCAGAAGCTGCAGGCTGGCTGCTGGAGGCTGGTTGCTGCTCCTCCACACCGCCATCACCAGCTGGAGACTGGCTGCAGCTCCTGCACCCCGCCATCAGCTGCTGGAGGCTGCCTGGAGCTCCTGCACCCCGCCATCAGCTGCTGGAGGCTTCTGTTCCTCCACCCCGCCATCAGCAGCTGGAGGCTGGCTGCTGGAGGCTGGCTTATGCTCCTCCACCCCGCCATCACCAGCTGGAGGCTGGCTGAAGCTCCTCCACCCCGCCATCAGCTGCTGGAGGCTGCCTGCAGCTCGTGCACCCCGCCATCAGCTGCTGGAGGCTGCCTGCAGCTCCTGCACCCCGCCATCAGCTGCTGGAGGCTGGCTGCAGCTCCTGCACCCCGCCATCAGCTGCTGGAGGCTGCCTGGAGATCCTGCACCCCGCCATCAGCTGCTGGAGGCTGGCTGCTGCTCCTGCACCCCACCATCAGCTGCTGGAGGCTGGCTGCTGCTCCTCCACCCCACCATGACCTGCTGGAGGCTGGCTGCAGCTCCTCCACCCCGCCATCAGCTGCTGGAGGCTGCCTGCAGCTCCTGCACCCCGCCATCAGCTGCTGGAAGCTGCCTGCAGCTCCTGCACCCCGCCATCAGCTGCTGGAGGCTGCCTGCAGCTCCTGCACCCCGCCATCAGCTGCTGGAGGCTGGCTGCAGCTCCTCCACCCCGCCATCAGCTGCTGGAGGCTGGCTTCTGCTCCTCCACCCCGCCACCAGCTGCTGGAGGCTGGCTGCTGCTCCTGCACCCCGCCATCAGCTGCTGGAGGCTGGCTGCTGGAGGCTGGCTGCTGCTCCTCCACCCCGCCATCACCAGCTGGAGGCTGGCTGCAGCTCCTGCAAACCACCATCAGCTGCTGGAGGCTGCCTGCAGCTCCTGCACCCCGCCATCAGCTGCTGGAGGCTGGCTGCTGCTCCTGCACCCCGCCATCAGCTGCTGGAGGCTGGCTGCTGCTCCTCCACCCCACCATGACCTGCTGGAGGCTGGCTGCAGCTCCTCCACCCCGCCATCAGCTTCTGGAGGCTGCCTGCAGCTCCTGCACCCCGCCATCACCAGCTGGAGGCTGGCTGCAGCTCCTGCACCCCGCCATCAGCTGCTGGAGGCTGCCTGCAGCTCCTGCACCCCGCCATCAGCTGCTGGAGGCTGGCTGCTGCTCCTGCACCCCGCCATCAGCTGCTGGAGGCTGGCTGCTGCTCCTCCACCCCACCATGACCTGCTGGAGGCTGGCTGCAGCTCCTCCACCCCGCCATCAGCTGCTTTAGGCTGCCTGCAGCTCCCACACCCCACCATCAGCTGCTGGAGATTGCCTGCAGCTCCTGCACCCCGCCATCAGCTGCTGGAGGCTGGCTGCAGCTCCTCCACCCCGCCATCAGCTGCTGGAGGCTGGCTTCTGCTCCTCCACCCCGCCACCAGCTGCTGGAGGCTGGCTGCTGCTCCTGCACCCCGCCATCAGCTGCTGGAGGCTTCTGTTCCTCCACCCCGCCATCAGCAGCTGGAGGCTGGCTGATGGAGGCTGGCTGCTGCTCCTCCACCCCGCCATCACCAGCTGGAGGCTGGCTGCAGCTCCTGCACCCCGCCATCAGCTGCTGGAGGCTGCCTGGATCTCCTGCACCCCGCCATCAGCTGCTGGAGGCTTCTGTTCCTCCAGCCCGCCATCAGCAGCTGGAGGCTGGCTGCTGGAGGCTGGCTGCTGCTCCTCCACCCCGCCATCACCAGCTGGAGGCTGGCTGCAGCTCCTGCACCCCACCATCAGCTGCTGGAGGCTGCCTGCAGCTCCTGCACCCCGCCATCAGCTGCTGGAGGCTGGCTGCAGCTCCTGCACCCCGCCATCAGCTGCTGGAGGCTGCCTGGAGTTCCTGCACCCCGCCATCAGCTGCTGGAGGCTGGCTGCTGCTCCTGCACCCCGCCATCAGCTGCTGGAGGCTGGCTGCTGCTCCTCCACCCCACCATGACCTGCTGGAGGCTGGCTGCAGCTCCTCCACCCCGCCATCAGCTGCTGGAGGCTGCCTGCAGCTCCTGCACCCCGCCATCAGCTGCTGGAGGCTGGCTGCAGCTCCTGCACCCCGCCATCAGCTGCTGGAGGCTGCCTGGAGTTCCTGCACCCCGCCATCAGCTGCTGGAGGCTGGCTGCAGCTCCTCCACCCCGCCATCAGCTGCTGGAGGCTGGCTTCTGCTCCTCCACCCCGCCACCAGCTGCTGGAGGCTGGCTGCTTCTCCTGCACCCCGCCATCAGCTGCTGGAGGCTGGCTGCTGGAGGCTGGCTGCTGCTCCTCCACCCCGCCATCACCAGCTGGAGGCTGGCTGCAGCTCCTGCACCCCGCCATCAGCTGCTGGAGGCTGGCTGCTGCTCCTGCACCCCGCCATCAGCTGCTGGAGGCTGGCTGCTGCTCCTCCACCCCACCATGACCTGCTGGAGGCTGGCTGCAGCTCCTCCACCCCACCATCAGCTTCTGGAGGCTGCCTGCAGCTCCTGCACCCCGCCATCACCAGCTGGAGGCTGGCTGCAGCTCCTGCACCCCGCCATCAGCTGCTGGAGGCTGCCTGCAGCTCCTGCACCCCGCCATCAGCTGCTGGAGGCTGGCTGCTGCTCCTCCACCCCACCATGACCTGCTGGAGGCTGGCTGCAGCTCCTCCACCCCGCCATCAGCTGCTTTAGGCTGCCTGCAGCTCCTGCACCCCACCATCAGCTGCTGGAGGCTGGCTTCTGCTCCTCCACCCCGCCACCAGCTGCTGGAGGCTGGCTGCTGCTCCTGCACCCCGCCATCAGCTGCTGGAGGCTTCTGTTCCTCCACCCCGCCATCAGCAGCTGGAGGCTGGCTGATGGAGGCTGGCTGCTGCTCCTCCACCCCGCCATCACAAGCTGGAGGCTGGCTGCAGCTCCTGCACCCCGCCATCAGCTGCTGGAGGCTGCCTGGATCTCCTGCACCCCGCCATCAGCTGCTGGAGGCTTCTGTTCCTCCACCCCGCCATCAGCAGCTGGAGGCTGGCTGCTGGAGGCTGGCTGCTGCTCCTCCACCCCGCCATCACCAGCTGGAGGCTGGCTGCAGCTCCTGCACCCCGCCATCAGCTGCTGGAGGCTGCCTGCAGCTCCTGCACCCCGCCATCAGCTGCTGGAGGCTGCCTGGAGCTCCTGCACCCCGCCATCAGCTGCTGGAGGCTTCTGTTCCTCCACCCCGCCATCAGCAGCAGGAGGCTGGCTGCTGGAGGCTGGCAACTGCTCCTCCACCCCGCCATCACCAGCTGGAGGCTGGCGGCAGCTCCTGCACCCCGCCATCAGCAGCTGGAGGCTGCCTGGAGCTCCTGCACCCCGCCATCAGCTGCTGGAGGCTTCTGTTTCTCCACCCCGCCATCAGCAGCTGGAGGCTGGCTGCTGGAGGCTGGCTGCTGCTCCTCCACCCCGCCATCACCAGCTGGAGGCTGGCTGCAGCTCCTGCAGCCAGCCATCAGCTGCTGGAGGCTGCCTGGAGCTCCTGCACCCCGCCATCAGCTGCTGGAGGCTTCTGTTCCTCCACCCCGCCATCAGCAGCTGGAGGCTGGCTGCTGGAGGCTGGCTGCTGCTCCTCCACCCCGCCATCACAAGTTGGAGGCTGGCTGCAGCTCCTGCACCCCGCCATCAGCTGCTGGAGGCTGCCTGGAGCTCCTGCGCCCCACCATCAGCTGCTGGAGGCTGGCTGCTGCTCCTGCACCCCGCCATCAGCTGCTGGAGGCTGGCTGCTGCTCCTCCACCCCACCATGACCTGCTGGAGGCTGGCTGCAGCTCCTCCACCCCGCCATCAGCTGCTGGAGGCTGCCTGCAGCTCCTGCACCCCGCCATCAGCTGCTGGAGGCTGCCTGCAGCTCCTGCACTCCGCCATCAGCTGCTGGAGGCTGGCTGCAGCTCCTCCACCCCGCCATCAGCTGCTGGAGGCTGGCTTCTGCTCCTGCACCCCGCCATCAGCTGCTGGAGGCTTCTGTTCCTCCACCCCGCCATCAGCAGCTGGAGGCTGGCTGATGGAGGCTGGCTGCTGCTCCTCCACCCCGCCATCACCAGCTGGAGGCTGGCTGCAGCTCCTGCACCCCGCCATCAGCTGCTGGAGGCTGCCTGGATCTCCTGCACCCCGCCATCAGCTGCTGGAGGCTTCTGTTCCTCCAGCCCGCCATCAGCAGCTGGAGGCTGGCTGCTGGAGGCTGGCTGCTGCTCCTCCACCCCGCCATCACCAGCTGGAGGCTGGCTGCAGCTCCTGCACCCCGCCATCAGCTGCTGGAGGCTGCCTGCAGCTCCTGCACCCCGCCATCAGCTGCTGGAGGCTGGCTGCAGCTCCTGCACCCCGCCATCAGCTGCTGGAGGCTGCCTGGAGTTCCTGCACCCCGCCATCAGCTGCTGGAGGCTGGCTGCTGCTCCTGCACCCCGCCATCAGCTGCTGGAGGCTGGCTGCTGCTCCTCCACCCCACCATGACCTGCTGGAGGCTGGCTGCAGCTCCTCCACCCCGCCATCAGCTGCTGGAGGCTGCCTGCAGCTCCTGCACCCCGCCATCAGCTGCTGGAGGCTGGCTGCAGCTCCTGCACCCCGCCATCAGCTGCTGGAGGCTGCCTGGAGTTCCTGCACCCCGCCATCAGCTGCTGGAGGCTGGCTGCAGCTCCTCCACCCCGCCATCAGCTGCTGGAGGCTGGCTTCTGCTCCTCCACCCCGCCACCAGCTGCTGGAGGCTGGCTGCTGCTCCTGCACCCCGCCATCAGCTGCTGGAGGCTGGCTGCTGGAGGCTGGCTGCTGCTCCTCCACCCCGCCATCACCAGCTGGAGGCTGGCTGCAGCTCCTGCAAACCGCCATCAGCTGCTGGAGGCTGCCTGCAGCTCCTGCACCCCGCCATCAGCTGCTGGAGGCTGGCTGCTGCTCCTCCACCCCACCATGACCTGCTGGAGGCTGGCTGCAGCTCCTCCACCCCACCATCAGCTTCTGGAGGCTGCCTGCAGCTCCTGCACCCCGCCATCACCAGCTGGAGGCTGGCTGCAGCTCCTGCACCCCGCCATCAGCTGCTGGAGGCTGCCTGTAGCTCCTGCACCCCGCCATCAGCTGCTGGAGGCTGGCTGCTGCTCCTGCACCCCGCCATCAGCTGCTGGAGGCTGGCTGCTGCTCCTCCACCCCACCATGACCTGCTGGAGGCTGGCTGCAGCTCCTCCACCCCGCCATCAGCTGCTTTAGGCTGCCTGCAGCTCCTGCACCCCACCATCAGCTGCTGGAGGCTGCCTGCAGCTCCTGCACCCCGCCATCAGCTGCTGGAGGCTGGCTGCAGCTCCTCCACCCCGCCATCAGCTGCTGGAGGCTGGCTTCTGCTCCTCCACCCCGCCACCAGCTGCTGGAGGCTGGCTGCTGCTCCTGCACCCCGCCATCAGCTGCTGGAGGCTTCTGTTCCTCCACCCCGCCATCAGCAGCTGGAGGCTGGCTGATGGAGGCTGGCTGCTGCTCCTCCACCCCGCCATCACCAGCTGGAGGCTGGCTGCAGCTCCTGCACCCCGCCATCAGCTGCTGGAGGCTGCCTGGATCTCCTGCACCCCGCCATCAGCTGCTGGAGGCTTCTGTTCCTCCACCCCGCCATCAGCAGCTGGAGGCTGGCTGCTGGAGGCTGGCTGCTGCTCCTCCACCCCGCCATCACCAGCTGGAGGCTGGCTGCAGCTCCTGCACCCCGCCATCAGCTGCTGGAGGCTGCCTGCAGCTCCTGCACCCCGCCATCAGCTGCTGGAGGCTGCCTGGAGCTCCTGCACCCCGCCATCAGCTGCTGGAGGCTTCTGCTCCTCCACCCCGCCACCAGCTGCTGGAGGCTGGCTGCTGCTCCTGCACCCCGCCATCAGCTGCTGGAGGCTTCTGTTCCTCCACCCCGCCATCAGCAGCTGGAGGCTGGCTGCAGCTCCTGCACCCCGCCATCAGCTGCTGGAGGCTGCCTGGATCTCCTGCACCCCGCCATCAGCTGCTGGAGGCTTCTGTTCCTCCACCCCGCCATCAGCAGCTGGAGGCTGGCTGCTGGAGGCTGGCTGCTGCTCCTCCACCCCGCCATCACCAGCTGGAGGCTGGCTGCAGCTCCTGCACCCCGCCATCAGCTGCTGGAGGCTGCCTGCAGCTCCTGCACCCCGCCATCAGCTGCTGGAGGCTGCCTGGAGCTCCTGCACCCCGCCATCAGCTGCTGGAGGCTTCTGTTCCTCCACCCCGCCATCAGCAGCAGGAGGCTGGCTGCTGGAGGCTGGCAACTGCTCCTCCAACCCGCCATCACCAGCTGGAGGCTGGCGGCAGCTCCTGCACCCCGCCATCAGCTGCTGGAGGCTGCCTGGAGCTCCTGCACCCCGCCATCAGCTGCTGGAGGCTTCTGTTTCTCCACCCCGCCATCAGCAGCTGGAGGCTGGCTGCTGGAGGCTGGCTGCTGCTCCTCCACCCCGCCATCACCAGCTGGAGGCTGGCTGCAGCTCCTGCAGCCAGCCATCAGCTGCTGGAGGCTGCCTGGAGCTCCTGCACCCCGCCATCAGCTGCTGGAGGCTTCTGTTCCTCCACCCCGCCATCAGCAGCTGGAGGCTGGCTGCTGGAGGCTGGCTGCTGCTCCTCCACCCCGCCATCACAAGTTGGAGGCTGGCTGCAGCTCCTGCACCCCGCCATCAGCTGCTGGAGGCTGCCTGGAGCTCCTGCGCCCCACCATCAGCTGCTGGAGGCTGGCTGCTGCTCCTGCACCCCGCCATCAGCTGCTGGAGGCTGGCTGCTGCTCCTCCACCCCACCATGACCTGCTGGAGGCTGGCTGCAGCTCCTCCACCCCGCCATCAGCTGCTGGAGGCTGCCTGCAGCTCCTGCACCCCGCCATCAGCTGCTGGAGGCTGCCTGCAGCTCCTGCACTCCGCCATCAGCTGCTGGAGGCTGGCTGCAGCTCCTCCACCCCGCCATCAGCTGCTGGAGGCTGGCTTCTGCTCCTGCACCCCGCCATCAGCTGCTGGAGGCTTCTGTTCCTCCACCCCGCCATCAGCAGCTGGAGGCTGGCTGATGGAGGCTGGCTGCTGCTCCTCCACCCCGCCATCACCAGCTGGAGGCTGGCTGCAGCTCCTGCACCCCGCCATCAGCTGCTGGAGGCTGCCTGGATCTCCTGCACCCCGCCATCAGCTGCTGGAGGCTTCTGTTCCTCCAGCCCGCCATCAGCAGCTGGAGGCTGGCTGCTGGAGGCTGGCTGCTGCTCCTCCACCCCGCCATCACCAGCTGGAGGCTGGCTGCAGCTCCTGCACCCCGCCATCAGCTGCTGGAGGCTGCCTGCAGCTCCTGCACCCCGCCATCAGCTGCTGGAGGCTGGCTGCAGCTCCTGCACCCCGCCATCAGCTGCTGGAGGCTGCCTGGAGTTCCTGCACCCCGCCATCAGCTGCTGGAGGCTGGCTGCTGCTCCTCCACCCCACCATGACCTGCTGGAGGCTGGCTGCAGCTCCTCCATCCCGCCATCAGCTGCTGGAGGCTGCCTGCAGCTCCTGCACCCCGCCATCAGCTGCTGGAGGCTGGCTGCAGCTCCTGCACCCCGCCATCAGCTGCTGGAGGCTGCCTGGAGTTCCTGCACCCCGCCATCAGCTGCTGGAGGCTGGCTGCAGCTCCTCCACCCCGCCATCAGCTGCTGGAGGCTGGCTTCTGCTCCTCCACCCCGCCACCAGCTGCTGGAGGCTGGCTGCTGCTCCTGCACCCCGCCATCAGCTGCTGGAGGCTGGCTGCTGGAGGCTGGCTGCTGCTCCTCCACCCCGCCATCACCAGCTGGAGGCTGGCTGCAGCTCCTGCAAACCGCCATCAGCTGCTGGAGGCTGCCTGCAGCTCCTGCACCCCGCCATCAGCTGCTGGAGGCTGGCTGCTGCTCCTCCACCCCACCATGACCTGCTGGAGGCTGGCTGCAGCTCCTCCACCCCACCATCAGCTTCTGGAGGCTGCCTGCAGCTCCTGCACCCCGCCATCACCAGCTGGAGGCTGGCTGCAGCTCCTGCACCCCGCCATCAGCTGCTGGAGGCTGCCTGCAGCTCCTGCACCCCGCCATCAGCTGCTGGAGGCTGGCTGCTGCTCCTGCACCCCGCCATCAGCTGCTGGAGTCTGGCTGCTGCTCCTCCACCCCACCATGACCTGCTGGAGGCTGGCTGCAGCTCCTCCACCCCGCCATCAGCTGCTGGAGGCTGGCTTCTGCTCCTCCACCCCGCCACCAGCTGCTGGAGGCTGGCTGCTGCTCCTGCACCCCGCCATCAGCTGCTGGAGGCTTCTGTTCCTCCACCCCGCCATCAGCAGCTGGAGGCTGGCTGATGGAGGCTGGCTGCTGCTCCTCCACCCCGCCATCACCAGCTGGAGGCTGGCTGCAGCTCCTGCACCCCGCCATCAGCTGCTGGAGGCTGCCTGGATCTCCTGCACCCCGCCATCAGCTGCTGGAGGCTTCTGTTCCTCCACCCCGCCATCAGCAGCTGGAGGCTGGCTGCTGGAGGCTGGCTGCTGCTCCTCCACCCCGCCATCACCAGCTGGAGGCTGGCTGCAGCTCCTGCACCCCGCCATCAGCTGCTGGAGGCTTCTGTTCCTCCACCCCGCCATCACCAGCTGGAGGCTGGCTGCTGGAGGCTGGCTGCTGCTCCTCCACCCCGCCATCAGCAGCTGGAGGCTGGCTGCAGCTCCTGCACCCCGCCATCAGCTGCTGGAGGCTGCCTGGAGCTCCTGCACCCCGCCATCAGCTGCTGGAGGCTTCTGTTCCTCCACCCCGCCATCAGCAGCTGGAGGCTGGCTGCTGGAGGCTGGCTGCTGCTCCTCCACCCCGCCATCACCAGCTGGAGGCTGGCTGCAGCTCCTGCACCCCGCCATCAGCTGCTGGAGGCTGCCTGCAGCTCCTGCACCCCGCCATCAGCTGCTGGAGGCTGGCTGCTGCTCCTGCACCCCGCCATCAGCTGCTGGAGGCTGGCTGCTGCTCCTCCACCCCACCATGACCTGCTGGAGGCTGGCTGCAGCTCCTCCACCCCGCCATCAGCTGCTGGAGGCTGCCTGCAGCTCCTGCACCCCGCCATCAGCTGCTGGAGGCTGCCTGCAGCTCCTGCACCCCGCCATCAGCTGCTGGAGGCTGGCTGCAGCTCCTCCACCCCGCCATCAGCTGCTGGAGGCTGGCTTATGCTCCTCCACCCCGCCACCAGCTGCTGGAGGCTGGCTTCTGCTCCTGCACCCCGCCATCAGCTGCTGGAGGCTTCTGTTCCTCCACCCCGCCATCAGAAGCTGCAGGCTGGCTGCTGGAGGCTGGTTGCTGCTCCTCCACACCGCCATCACCAGCTGGAGACTGGCTGCAGCTCCTGCACCCCGCCATCAGCTGCTGGAGGCTGCCTGGAGCTCCTGCACCCCGCCATCAGCTGCTGGAGGCTTCTGTTCCTCCACCCCGCCATCAGCAGCTGGAGGCTGGCTGCTGGAGGCTGGCTTATGCTCCTCCACCCCGCCATCACCAGCTGGAGGCTGGCTGAAGCTCCTCCACCCCGCCATCAGCTGCTGGAGGCTGCCTGCAGCTCGTGCACCCCGCCATCAGCTGCTGGAGGCTGCCTGCAGCTCCTGCACCCCGCCATCAGCTGCTGGAGGCTGGCTGCAGCTCCTGCACCCCGCCATCAGCTGCTGGAGGCTGGCTGCAGCTCCTGCACCCCGCCATCAGCTGCTGGAGGCTGCCTGGAGATCCTGCACCCCGCCATCAGCTGCTGGAGGCTGGCTGCTGCTCCTGCACCCCACCATCAGCTGCTGGAGGCTGGCTGCTGCTCCTCCACCCCACCATGACCTGCTGGAGGCTGGCTGCAGCTCCTCCACCCCGCCATCAGCTGCTGGAGGCTGCCTGCAGCTCCTGCACCCCGCCATCAGCTGCTGGAGGCTGCCTGCAGCTCCTGCACCCCGCCATCAGCTGCTGGAGGCTGCCTGCAGCTCCTGCACCCCGCCATCAGCTGCTGGAGGCTGGCTGCAGCTCCTCCACCCCGCCATCAGCTGCTGGAGGCTGGCTTCTGCTCCTCCACCCCGCCACCAGCTGCTGGAGGCTGGCTGCTGCTCCTGCACCCCGCCATCAGCTGCTGGAGGCTGGCTGCTGCTCCTCCACCCCGCCATCACCAGCTGGAGGCTGGCTGCAGCTCCTGCAAACCACCATCAGCTGCTGGAGGCTGCCTGCAGCTCCTGCACCCCGCCATCAGCTGCTGGAGGCTGGCTGCTGCTCCTGCACCCCGCCATCAGCTGCTGGAGGCTGGCTGCTGCTCCTCCACCCCACCATGACCTGCTGGAGGCTGGCTGCAGCTCCTCCACCCCGCCATCAGCTTCTGGAGGCTGCCTGCAGCTCCTGCACCCCGCCATCACCAGCTGGAGGCTGGCTGCAGCTCCTGCACCCCGCCATCAGCTGCTGGAGGCTGCCTGCAGCTCCTGCACCCCGCCATCAGCTGCTGGAGGCTGGCTGCTGCTCCTGCACCCCGCCATCAGCTGCTGGAGGCTGGCTGCTGCTCCTCCACCCCACCATGACCTGCTGGAGGCTGGCTGCAGCTCCTCCACCCCGCCATCAGCTGCTTTAGGCTGCCTGCAGCTCCCACACCCCACCATCAGCTGCTGCAGATTGCCTGCAGCTCCTGCACCCCGCCATCAGCTGCTGGAGGCTGGCTGCAGCTCCTCCACCCCGCCATCAGCTGCTGGAGGCTGGCTTCTGCCCCTCCACCCCGCCACCAGCTGCTGGAGGCTGGCTGCTGCTCCTGCACCCCGCCATCAGCTGCTGGAGGCTTCTGTTCCTCCACCCCGCCATCAGCAGCTGGAGGCTGGCTGATGGAGGCTGGCTGCTGCTCCTCCACCCCGCCATCACCAGCTGGAGGCTGGCTGCAGCTCCTGCACCCCGCCATCAGCTGCTGGAGGCTGCCTGGATCTCCTGCACCCCGCCATCAGCTGCTGGAGGCTTCTGTTCCTCCAGCCCGCCATCAGCAGCTGGAGGCTGGCTGCTGGAGGCTGGCTGCTGCTCCTCCACCCCGCCATCACCAGCTGGAGGCTGGCTGCAGCTCCTGCACCCCACCATCAGCTGCTGGAGGCTCCCTGCAGCTCCTGCACCCCGCCATCAGCTGCTGGAGGCTGGCTGCAGCTCCTGCACCCCGCCATCAGCTGCTGGAGGCTGCCTGGAGTTCCTGCACCCCGCCATCAGCTGCTGGAGGCTGGCTGCTGCTCCTGCACCCCGCCATCAGCTGCTGGAGGCTGGCTGCTGCTCCTCCACCCCACCATGACCTGCTGGAGGCTGGCTGCAGCTCCTCCACCCCGCCATCAGCTGCTGGAGGCTGCCAGCAGCTCCTGCACCCCGCCATCAGCTGCTGGAGGCTGGCTGCAGCTCCTGCACCCCGCCATCAGCTGCTGGAGGCTGCCTGGAGTTCCTGCACCCCGCCATCAGCTGCTGGAGGCTGGCTGCAGCTCCTCCACCCCGCCATCAGCTGCTGGAGGCTGGCTTCTGCTCCTCCACCCCGCCACCAGCTGCTGGAGGCTGGCTGCTGCTCCTGCACCCCGCCATCAGCTGCTGGAGGCTGGCTGCTGGAGGCTGGCTGCTGCTCCTCCACCCCGCCATCACCAGCTGGAGGCTGGCTGCAGCTCCTGCAAACCGCCATCAGCTGCTGGAGGCTGCCTGCAGCTCCTGCACCCCGCCATCAGCTGCTGGAGGCTGGCTGCTGCTCCTGCACCCCGCCATCAGCTGCTGGAGGCTGGCTGCTGCTCCTCCACCCCACCATGACCTGCTGGAGGCTGGCTGCAGCTCCTCCACCCCACCATCAGCTTCTGGAGGCTGCCTGCAGCTCCTGCACCCCGCCATCACCAGCTGGAGGCTGGCTGCAGCTCCTGCACCCCGCCATCAGCTGCTGGAGGCTGCCTGCAGCTCCTGCACCCCGCCATCAGCTGCTGGAGGCTGGCTGCTGCTCCTCCACCCCACCATGACCTGCTGGAGGCTGGCTGCAGCTCCTCCACCCCGCCATCAGCTGCTTTAGGCTGCCTGCAGCTCCTGCACCCCACCATCAGCTGCTGGAGGCTGGCTTCTGCTCCTCCACCCCGCCACCAGCTGCTGGAGGCTGGCTGCTGCTCCTGCACCCCGCCATCAGCTGCTGGAGGCTTCTGTTCCTCCACCCCGCCATCAGCAGCTGGAGGCTGGCTGCAGCTCCTGCACCCCGCCATCAGCTGCTGGAGGCTGCCTGGATCTCCTGCACCCCGCCATCAGCTGCTGGAGGCTTCTGTTCCTCCACCCCGCCATCAGCAGCTGGAGGCTGGCTGCTGGAGGCTGGCTGCTGCTCCTCCACCCCGCCATCACCAGCTGGAGGCTGGCTGCAGCTCCTGCACCCCGCCATCAGCTGCTGGAGGCTGCCTGCAGCTCCTGCACCCCGCCATCAGCTGCTGGAGGCTGCCTGGAGCTCCTGCACCCCGCCATCAGCTGCTGGAGGCTTCTGTTCCTCCACCCCGCCATCAGCAGCAGGAGGCTGGCTGCTGGAGGCTGGCAACTGCTCCTCCACCCCGCCATCACCAGCTGGAGGCTGGCGGCAGCTCCTGCACCCCGCCATCAGCTGCTGGAGGCTGCCTGCAGCTCCTGCACCCCGCCATCAGCTGCTGGAGGCTTCTGTTTCTCCACCCCGCCATCAGCAGCTGGAGGCTGGCTGCTGGAGGCTGGCTGCTGCTCCTCCACCCCGCCATCACCAGCTGGAGGCTGGCTGCAGCTCCTGCAGCCAGCCATCAGCTGCTGGAGGCTGCCTGGAGCTCCTGCACCCCGCCATCAGCTGCTGGAGGCTTCTGTTCCTCCACCCCGCCATCAGCAGCTGGAGGCTGGCTGCTGGAGGCTGGCTGCTGCTCCTCCACCCCGCCATCACAAGTTGGAGGCTGGCTGCAGCTCCTGCACCCCGCCATCAGCTGCTGGAGGCTGCCTGGAGCTCCTGCGCCCCACCATCAGCTGCTGGAGGCTGGCTGCTGCTCCTGCACCCCGCCATCAGCTGCTGGAGGCTGGCTGCTGCTCCTCCACCCCACCATGACCTGCTGGAGGCTGGCTGCAGCTCCTCCACCCCGCCATCAGCTGCTGGAGGCTGCCTGCAGCTCCTGCACCCCGCCATCAGCTGCTGGAGGCTGCCTGCAGCTCCTGCACTCCGCCATCAGCTGCTGGAGGCTGGCTGCAGCTCCTCCACCCCGCCATCAGCTGCTGGAGGCTGGCTTCTGCTCCTGCACCCCGCCATCAGCTGCTGGAGGCTTCTGTTCCTCCACCCCGCCATCAGCAGCTGGAGGCTGGCTGATGGAGGCTGGCTGCTGCTCCTCCACCCCGCCATCACCAGCTGGAGGCTGGCTGCAGCTCCTGCACCCCGCCATCAGCTGCTGGAGGCTGCCTGGATCTCCTGCACCCCGCCATCAGCTGCTGGAGGCTTCTGTTCCTCCAGCCCGCCATCAGCAGCTGGAGGCTGGCTGCTGGAGGCTGGCTGCTGCTCCTCCACCCCGCCATCACCAGCTGGAGGCTGGCTGCAGCTCCTGCACCCCGCCATCAGCTGCTGGAGGCTGCCTGCAGCTCCTGCACCCCGCCATCAGCTGCTGGAGGCTGGCTGCAGCTCCTGCACCCCGCCATCAGCTGCTGGAGGCTGCCTGGAGTTCCTGCACCCCGCCATCAGCTGCTGGAGGCTGGCTGCTGCTCCTCCACCCCACCATGACCTGCTGGAGGCTGGCTGCAGCTCCTCCATCCCGCCATCAGCTGCTGGAGGCTGCCTGCAGCTCCTGCACCCCGCCATCAGCTGCTGGAGGCTGGCTGCAGCTCCTGCACCCCGCCATCAGCTGCTGGAGGCTGCCTGGAGTTCCTGCACCCCGCCATCAGCTGCTGGAGGCTGGCTGCAGCTCCTCCACCCCGCCATCAGCTGCTGGAGGCTGGCTTCTGCTCCTCCACCCCGCCACCAGCTGCTGGAGGCTGGCTGCTGCTCCTGCACCCCGCCATCAGCTGCTGGAGGCTGGCTGCTGGAGGCTGGCTGCTGCTCCTCCACCCCGCCATCACCAGCTGGAGGCTGGCTGCAGCTCCTGCAAACCGCCATCAGCTGCTGGAGGCTGCCTGCAGCTCCTGCACCCCGCCATCAGCTGCTGGAGGCTGGCTGCTGCTCCTCCACCCCACCATGACCTGCTGGAGGCTGGCTGCAGCTCCTCCACCCCACCATCAGCTTCTGGAGGCTGCCTGCAGCTCCTGCACCCCGCCATCACCAGCTGGAGGCTGGCTGCAGCTCCTGCACCCCGCCATCAGCTGCTGGAGGCTGCCTGCAGCTCCTGCACCCCGCCATCAGCTGCTGGAGGCTGGCTGTTGCTCCTGCACCCCGCCATCAGCTGCTGGAGGCTGGCTGCTGCTCCTCCACCCCACCATGACCTGCTGGAGGCTGGCTGCAGCTCCTCCACCCCGCCATCAGCTGCTTTAGGCTGCCTGCAGCTCCTGCACCCCACCATCAGCTGCTGGAGGCTGCCTGCAGCTCCTGCACCCCGCCATCAGCTGCTGGAGGCTGGCTGCAGCTCCTCCACCCCGCCATCAGCTGCTGGAGGCTGGCTTCTGCTCCTCCACCCCGCCACCAGCTGCTGGAGGCTGGCTGCTGCTCCTGCACCCCGCCATCAGCTGCTGGAGGCTTCTGTTCCTCCACCCCGCCATCAGCAGCTGGAGGCTGGCTGATGGAGGCTGGCTGCTGCTCCTCCACCCCGCCATCACCAGCTGGAGGCTGGCTGCAGCTCCTGCACCCCGCCATCAGCTGCTGGAGGCTGCCTGGATCTCCTGCACCCCGCCATCAGCTGCTGGAGGCTTCTGTTCCTCCACCCCGCCATCAGCAGCTGGAGGCTGGCTGCTGGAGGCTGGCTGCTGCTCCTCCACCCCGCCATCACCAGCTGGAGGCTGGCTGCAGCTCCTGCACCCCGCCATCAGCTGCTGGAGGCTGCCTGCAGCTCCTGCACCCCGCCATCAGCTGCTGGAGGCTGCCTGGAGCTCCTGCACCCCGCCATCAGCTGCTGGAGGCTTCTGTTCCTCCACCCCGCCATCAGCAGCAGGAGGCTGGCTGCTGGAGGCTGGCTGCTGCTCCTCCACCCCGCCATCACCAGCTGGAGGCTGGCGGCAGCTCCTGCACCCCGCCATCAGCTGCTGGAGGCTGCCTGGAGCTCCTGCACCCCGCCATCAGCTGCTGGAGGCTTCTGTTCCTCCACCCTGCCATCAGCAGCTGGAGGCTGGCTGCTGGAGGCTGGCTGCTGCTCCTCCACCCCGCCATCACCAGCTGGAGGCTGGCTGCAGCTCCTGCACCCCGCCATCAGCTGCTGGAGGCTGCCTGGAGCTCCTGCACCCCGCCATCAGCTGCTGGAGGCTTCTGTTCCTCCACCCCGCCATCAGCAGCTGGAGGCTGGCTGCTGGAGGCTGGCTGCTGCTCCTCCACCCCGCCATCACAAGATGGAGGCTGGCTGCAGCTCCTGCACCCCGCCATCAGCTGCTGGAGGCTGCCTGGAGCTCCTGCGCCCCACCATCAGCTGCTGGAGGCTGGCTGCTGCTCCTGCACCCCGCCATCAGCTGCTGGAGGCTGGCTGCTGCTCCTCCACCCCACCATGACCTGCTGGAGGCTGGCTGCAGCTCCTCCACCCCGCCATCAGCTGCTGGAGGCTGCCTGCAGCTCCTGCACCCCGCCATCAGCTGCTGGAGGCTGCCTGCAGCTCCTGCACTCCGCCATCAGCTGCTGGAGGCTGGCTGCAGCTCCTCCACCCCGCCATCAGCTGCTGGAGGCTGGCTTCTGCTCCTCCACCCCGCCACCAGCTGCTTGAGGCTGGCTGCTGCTCCTGCACCCCACCATGACCTGCTGGAGGCTGGCTGCAGCTCCTCCACCCCGCCATCAGCTGCTGGAGGCTGCCTGCAGCTCCTGCACCCCGCCATCAGCTGCTGGAGGCTGCCTGCAGCTCCTGCACCCCGCCATCAGCTGTTGGAGGCTGGCTGCAGCTCCTCCGACCCGCCATCAGCTGCTGGAGGCTGGCTTCTGCTCCTCCACCCCGCCACCAGCTGCTGGAGGCTGGCTGCTGCTCCTGCACCCCGCCATCAGCTGCTGGAGGCTTCTGTTCCTCCACCCCGCCATCAGCAGCTGGAGGCTGGCTGCTGGAGGCTGGCTGCTGCTCCTCCACCCCGCCATCACCAGCTGGAGGCTGGCTGCAGCTCCTGCACCCCGCCATCAGCTGCTGGAGGCTGCCTGCAGCTCCTGCACCCCGCCATCAGCTGCTGGAGGCTGGCTGCTGCTCCTGCACCCCGCCATCAGCTGCTGGAGGCAGGCTGCTGCTCCTCCACCCCACCATGACCTGCTGGAGGCTGGCTGCAGCTCCTCCACCCCGCCATCAGCTGCTGGAGGCTGCCTGCAGCTCCTGCACCCCGCCATCAGCTGCTGGAGGCTGCCTGCAGCTCCTGCACCCCGCCATCAGCTGCTGGAGGCTGGCTGCAGCTCCTCCACCCCGCCATCAGCTGCTGGAGGCTTCTGTTCCTCCACCCCGCCATCAGCAGCTGGAGGCTGGCTGCTGGAGGCTGGCTGCTGCTCCTCCAACCCGCCATCACCAGCTGGAGGCTGGCTGCAGCTCCTGCACCCCGCCATCAGCTGCTGGAGGCTGCCTGGAGTTCCTGCACCCCGCCATCAGCTGCTGGAGGCTGGCTGCTGCTCCTGCACCCCGCCATCAGCTGCTGGAGGCTGGCTGCTGCTCCTCCACCCCACCATGACCTGCTGGAGGCTGGCTGCAGCTCCTCCACCCCGCCATCAGCTGCTGGAGGCTGCCTGCAGCTCCTGCACCCCGCCATCAGCTGCTGGAGGCTGCCTGCAGCTCCTGCACCCCGCCATCAGCTGCTGGAGGCTGGCTGCAGCTCCTCCACCCCGCCATCAGCTGCTGGAGGCTGGCTTCTGCTCCTCCACCCCGCCACCAGCTGCTGGAGGCTGGCTGCTGCTCCTGCACCCCGCCATCAGCTGCTGGAGGATTCTGTTCCTCCACCCCGCCATCAGCAGCTGGAGGCTGGCTGCTGGAGGCTGGCTGCTGCTCCTCCACCCCGCCATCACCAGCTGGAGGCTGGTTGCTGCTCCTGCAAACCGCCATCAGCTGCTGGAGGCTGCCTGCAGCTCCTGCACCCCGCCATCAGCTGCTGGAGGCTGGCTGCTGCTCCTGCACCCCGCCATCAGCTGCTGGAGGCTGGCTGCTGCTCCTCCACCCCACCATGACCTGCTGGAGGCTGGCTGCAGCTCCTCCACCCCGCCATTAGCTTCTGGAGGCTGCCTGCAGCTCCTGCACCCCGCCATCACCAGCTGGAGGCTGGCTGCAGCTCCTGCACCCCGCCATCAGCTGCTGGAGGCTGCCTGCAGCTCCTGCACCCCGCCATCAGCTGCTGGAGGCTGGCTGCTGCTCCTGCACCCCGCCATCAGCTGCTGGAGGCTGGCTGCTGCTCCTCCACCCCACCATGACCTGCTGGAGGCTGGCTGCAGCACCTCCACCCCGCCATCAGCTGCTTTAGGCTGCCTGCAGCTCCTGCACCCCACCATCAGCTGCTGGAGGCTGCCTGCAGCTCCTGCACCCCGCCATCAGCTGCTGGAGGCTGGCTGCAGCTCCTCCACCCCGCCATCAGCTGCTGGAGGCTGGCTTCTGCTCCTCCACCCCGCCACCAGCTGCTGGAGGCTTCTGTTCCTCCACCCCGCCATCAGCAGCTGGAAGCTGGCTGATGGAGGCTGGCTGCTGCTCCTCCACCCCGCCATCACCAGCTGGAGGCTGTCTGCAGCTCCTGCACCCCGCCATCAGCTGCTGGAGGCTGCCTGGATCTCCTGCTCCCCGCCATCAGCTGCTGGAGGCTTCTGTTCCTCCACCCCGCCATCAGCAGCTGGAGGCTGGCTGCTGGAGGCTGGCTGCTGCTCCTCCACCCCGCCATCACCAGCTGGAGGCTGGCTACAACTCCTGCACCCCGCCATCAGCTGCTGGAGGCTGCCTGCAGCTCCTGCACCCCGCCATCAGCTGCTGGAGGCTGCCTTGAGCTCCTGCACCCCGCCATCAGCTGCTGGAGGCTTCTGTTCCTCCACCCCGCCATCAGCAGCAGGAGGCTGGCTGCTGGAGGCTGGCTGCTGCTCCTCCACCCCGCCATCACCAGCTGGAGGCTGACTGCAGCTCCTCCACCCCGCCATCAGCTGCTGGAGGCTGGCATCTGCTCCTCCACCCCGCCACCAGCTGCTGGAGGCTGGCTGCTGCTCCTGCACCCCGCCATCAGCTGCTGGAGGCTGGCTGCAGCTCCTAAACCCCGCCATCAGCTGCTGGAGGCTGGCATCTGCTCCTCCACCCCGCCACCAGCTGCTGGAGGCTGGCTGCTGCTCCTGCACCCCGCCATCAGCTGCTGGAGGCTGCCTGGAGATCCTGCACCCCGCCATCAGCTGCTGGAGGCTGGCTGCTGCTCCTGCACCCCGCCATCAGCTGCTGGAGGCTGGCTGCTGCTCCTCCACCCCACCATGACCTGCTGGAGGCTGGCTGCAGCTCCTCCACCCCGCCATCAGCTGCTGGAGGCTGCCTGCAGCTCCTGCACCCCGCCATCAGCTGCTGGAGGCTGGCTGCAGCTCCTGCACCCCGCCATCAGCTGCTGGAGGCTGCCTGGAGTTCCTGCACCCCGCCATCAGCTGCTGGAGGCTGGCTGCAGCTCCTCCACCCCGCCATCAGCTGCTGGAGGCTGGCATCTGCTCCTCCACCCCGCCACCAGCTGCTGGAGGCTGGCTGCTGCTCCTGCACCCCGCCATCAGCTGCTGGAGGCTGCCTGGAGATCCTGCACCCCGCCATCAGCTGCTGGAGGCTGCCTGGAGTTCCTGCACCCCGCCATCAGCTGCTGGAGGCTGGCTGCAGCTCCTCCACCCCGCCATCAGCTGCTGGAGGCTGGCATCTGCTCCTCCACCCCGCCACCAGCTGCTGGAGGCTGGCTGCTGCTCCTCCACCCCGCCATCACCAGCTGGAGGCTGGCTGCAGCTCCTGCAAACCACCATCAGCTGCTGGAGGCTGCCTGCAGCTCCTGCACCCCGCCATCAGCTGCTGGAGGCTGGCTGCTCCTCCTGCACCCCGCCATCAGCTGCTGGAGGCTGGCTGCTGCTCCTCCACCCCACCATGACCTGCTGGAGGCTGGCTGCAGCTCCTCCACCCCGCCATCAGCTTCTGGAGGCTGCCTGCAGCTCCTGCACCCCGCCATCACCAGCTGGAGGCTGGCTGCAGCTCCTGCAACCCGCCATCAGCTGCTGGAGGCTGCCTGCAGCTCCTGCACCCCGCCATCAGCTGCTGGAGGCTGGCTGCTGCTCCTGCACCCCGCCATCAGCTGCTGGAGGCTGGCTGCTGCTCCTCCACCCCACCATGACCTGCTGGAGGCTGGCTGCAGCTCCTCCACCCCGCCATCAGCTGCTTTAGGCTGCCTGCAGCTCCCACACCCCACCATCAGCTGCTGGAGATTGCCTGCAGCTCCTGCACCCCGCCATCAGCTGCTGGAGGCTGGCTGCAGCTCCTCCACCCCGCCATCAGCTGCTGGAGGCTGGCTTCTGCTCCTCCACCCCGCCACCAGCTGCTGGAGGCTGGCTGCTGCTCCTGCACCCCGCCATCAGCTGCTGGAGGCTTCTGTTCCTCCACCCCGCCATCAGCAGCTGGAGGCTGGCTGATGGAGGCTGGCTGCTGCTCCTCCACCCCGCCATCACCAGCTGGAGGCTGGCTGCAGCTCCTGCACCCCGCCATCAGCTGCTGGAGGCTTCTGTTCCTCCAGCCCGCCATCAGCAGCTGGAGGCTGGCTGCTGGAGGCTGGCTGCTGCTCCTCCACCCCGCCATCACCAGCTGGAGGCTGGCTGCAGCTCCTGCACCCCGCCATCAGCTGCTGGAGGCTGCCTGCAGCTCCTGCATCCCGCCATCAGCTGCTGGAGGCTGCCTGGAGTTCCTGCACCCCGCCATCAGCTGCTGGAGGCTGGCTGCTGCTCCTGCACCCCGCCATCAGCTGCTGGAGGCTGGCTGCTGCTCCTCCACCCCACCATGACCTGCTGGAGGCTGGCTGCAGCTCCTCCACCCCGCCATCAGCTGCTGGAGGCTGGCTGCAGCTCCTCCACCCCGCCATCAGCTGCTGGAGGCTGCCTGCAGCTCCTGCAACCCGCCATCAGCTGCTGGAGGCTGGCTGCAGCTCCTCCACCCCGCCATCAGCTGCTGGAGGCTGGCTTCTGCTCCTCCACCCCGCCACCAGCTGCTGGAGGCTGGCTGCTGCTCCTGCACCCCGCCATCAGCTGCTGGAGGCTGGCTGCTGGAGGCTGGCTGCTGCTCCTCCACCCCGCCATCACCAGCTGGAGGCTGGCTGCAGCTCCTGCAAACCACCATCAGCTGCTGGAGGCTGCCTGCAGCTCCTGCACCCCGCCATCAGCTGCTGGAGGCTGGCTGCTGCTCCTGCACCCCGCCATCAGCTGCTGGAGGCTGGCTGCTGCTCCTCCACCCCACCATGACCTGCTGGAGGCTGGCTGCAGCTCCTCCACCCCGCCATCAGCTTCTGGAGGCTGCCTGCAGCTCCTGCACCCCGCCATCACCAGCTGGAGGCTGGCTGCTGCTCCTGCACCCCGCCATCAGCTGCTGGAGGCTGCCAGCAGCTCCTGCACCCCGCCATCAGCTGCTGGAGGCTGGCTGCTGCTCCTGCACCCCGCCATCAGCTGCTGGAGGCTGGCTGCTGCTCCTCCACCCCACCATGACCTGCTGGAGGCTGGCTGCAGCACCTCCACCCCGCCATCAGCTGCTTTAGGCTGCCTGCAGCTCCTGCACCCCACCATCAGCTGCTGGAGGCTGCCTGCAGCTCCTGCACCCCGCCATCAGCTGCTGGAGGCTGGCTGCAGCTCCTCCACCCCGCCATCAGCTGCTGGAGGCTGGCTTCTGCTCCTCCACCCCGCCACCAGCTGCTGGAGGCTTCTGTTCCTCCACCCCGCCATCAGCAGCTGGAGGCTGGCTGATGGAGGCTGGCTGCTGCTCCTCCACCCCGCCATCACCAGCTGGAGGCTGGCTGCAGCTCCTGCACCCCGCCATCAGCTGCTGGAGGCTGCCTGGATCTCCTGCACCCCGCCATCAAATGCTGGAGGCTTCTGTTCCTCCACCCCGCCATCAGCAGCTGGAGGCTGGCTGCTGGAGGCTGGCTGCTGCTCCTCCACCCCGCCATCACAAGCTGGAGGCTGGCTGCAGCTCCTGCACCCCGCCATCAGCTGCTGGAGGCTGCCTGGAGCTCCTGCGCCCCACCATCAGCTGCTGGAGGCTGGCTGCTGCTCCTGCACCCCGCCATCAGCTGCTGGAGGCTGGCTGCTGCTCCTCCACCCCACCATGACCTGCTGGAGGCTGGCTGCAGCTCCTCCACCCCGCCATCAGCTGCTGGAGGCTGCCTGCAGCTCCTCCACCCGCCATCAGCTGCTGGAGGCTGGCTTCTGCTCCTCCACCCCGCCACCAGCTGCTTGAGGCTGGCTGCTGCTCCTGCACCCCGCCATCAGCTGCTGGAGGCTTCTGTTCCTCCACCCCGCCATCAGCAGCTGGAGGCTGGCTGCTGGAGGCTGGCTGCTGCTCCTCCACCCCGCCATCAGCAGCTGGAGGCTGGCTGCAGCTCCTGCACCCCGCCATCAGCTGCTGGAGGCTGCCTGGAGCTCCTGCACCCCGCCATCAGCTGCTGGAGGCTTCTGTTCCTCCACCCCGCCATCAGCAGCTGGAGGCTGGCTGCTGGAGGCTGGCTGCTGCTCCTCCACCCCGCCATCACCAGCTGGAGGCTGGCTGCAGCTCCTGCACCCCGCCATCAGCTGCTGGAGGCTGCCTGCAGCTCCTGCACCCCGCCATCAGCTGCTGGAGGCTGGCTGCTGCTCCTGCACCCCGCCATCAGCTGCTGGAGGCTGGCTGCTGCTCCTCCACCCCACCATGACCTGCTGGAGGCTGGCTGCAGCTCCTCCACCCCGCCATCAGCTGCTGGAGGCTGCCTGCAGCTCCTGCACCCCGCCATCAGCTGCTGGAGGCTGCCTGCAGCTCCTGCACCCCGCCATCAGCTGCTGGAGGCTGGCTGCAGCTCCTCCACCCCGCCATCAGCTGCTGGAGGCTGGCTTATGCTCCTCCACCCCGCCACCAGCTGCTGGAGGCTGGCTGCTGCTCCTGCACCCCGCCATCAGCTGCTGGAGGCTTCTGTTCCTCCACCCCGCCATCAGCAGCTGCAGGCTGGCTGCTGGAGGCTGGTTGCTGCTCCTCCACACCGCCATCACCAGCTGGAGACTGGCTGCAGCTCCTGCACCCCGCCATCAGCTGCTGGAGGCTGCCTGGAGCTCCTGCACCCCGCCATCAGCTGCTGGAGGCTTCTGTTCCTCCACCCCGCCATCAGCAGCTGGAGGCTGGCTGCTGGAGGCTGGCTGCTGCTCCTCCACCCCGCCATCACCAGCTGGAGGCTGGCTGAAGCTCCTCCACCCCGCCATCAGCTGCTGGAGGCTGCCTGCAGCTCGTGCACCCCGCCATCAGCTGCTGGAGGCTGCCTGCAGCTCCTGCACCCCGCCATCAGCTGCTGGAGGCTGGCTGCAGCTCCTGCACCCCGCCATCAGCTGCTGGAGGCTGCCTGGAGATCCTGCACCCCGCCATCAGCTGCTGGAGGCTGGCTGCTGCTCCTGCACCCCACCATCAGCTGCTGGAGGCTGGCTGCTGCTCCTCCACCCCACCATGACCTGCTGGAGGCTGGCTGCAGCTCCTCCACCCCGCCATCAGCTGCTGGAGGCTGCCTGCAGCTCCTGCACCCCGCCATCAGCTGCTGGAGGCTGCCTGCAGCTCCTGCACCCCGCCATCAGCTGCTGGAGGCTGGCTGCAGCTCCTCCACCCCGCCATCAGCTGCTGGAGGCTGGCTTCTGCTCCTCCACCCCGCCACCAGCTGCTGGAGGCTGGCTGCTGCTCCTGCACCCCGCCATCAGCTGCTGGAGGCTGGCTGCTGAAGGCTGGCTGCTGCTCCTCCACACCGCCATCACCAGCTGGAGGCTGGCTGCAGCTCCTGCAAACCACCATCAGCTGCTGGAGGCTGCCTGCAGCTCCTGCACCCCGCCATCAGCTGCTGGAGGCTGGCTGCTGCTCCTGCACCCCGCCATCAGCTGCTGGAGGCTGGCTGCTGCTCCTCCACCCCACCATGACCTGCTGGAGGCTGGCTGCAGCTCCTCCACCCCGCCATCAGCTTCTGGAGGCTGCCTGCAGCTCCTGCACCCCGCCATCACCAGCTGGAGGCTGGCTGCAGCTCCTGCACCCCGCCATCAGCTGCTGGAGGCTGCCTGCAGCTCCTGCACCCCGCCATCAGCTGCTGGAGGCTGGCTGCTGCTCCTGCACCCCGCCATCAGCTGCTGGAGGCTGGCTGCTGCTCCTCCACCCCACCATGACCTGCTGGAGGCTGGCTGCAGCTCCTCCACCCCGCCATCAGCTGCTTTAGGCTGCCTGCAGCTCCCACACCCCACCATCAGCTGCTGGAGATTGCCTGCAGCTCCTGCACCCCGCCATCAGCTCCTGGAGGCTGGCTGCAGCTCCTCCACCCCGCCATCAGCTGCTGGAGGCTGGCTTCTGCTCCTCCACCCCGCCACCAGCTGCTGGAGCTGGCTGCTGCTCCTGCACCCCGCCATCAGCTGCTGGAGGCTTCTGTTCCTCCACCCCGCCATCAGCAGCTGGAGGCTGGCTGATGGAGGCTGGCTGCTGCTCCTCCACCCCGCCATCACCAGCTGGAGGCTGGCTGCAGCTCCTGCACCCCGCCATCAGCTGCTGGAGGCTGCCTGGATCTCCTGCACCCCGCCATCAGCTGCTGGAGGCTTCTGTTCCTCCAGCCCGCCATCAGCAGCTGGAGGCTGGCTGCTGGAGGCTGGCTGCTGCTCCTCCACCCCGCCATCACCAGCTGGAGGCTGGCTGCAGCTCCTGCACCCCACCATCAGCTGCTGGAGGCTGCCTGCAGCTCCTGCACCCCGCCATCAGCTGCTGGAGGCTGGCTGCAGCTCCTGCACCCCGCCATCAGCTGCTGGAGGCTGCCTGGAGTTCCTGCACCCCGCCATCAGCTGCTGGAGGCTGCCTGGAGTTCCTGCACCCCGCCATCAGCTGCTGGAGGCTGGCTGCTGCTCCTGCACCCCGCCATCAGCTGCTGGAGGCTGGCTGCTGCTCCTCCACCCCACCATGACCTGCTGGAGGCTGGCTGCAGCTCCTCCACCCCGCCATCAGCTGCTGGAGGCTGCCTGCAGCTCCTGCACCCCGCCATCAGCTGCTGGAGGCTGGCTGCAGCTCCTGCACCCCGCCATCAGCTGCTGGAGGCTGCCTGGAGTTCCTGCACCCCGCCATCAGCTGCTGGAGGCTGGCTGCAGCTCCTCCACCCCGCCATCAGCTGCTGGAGGCTGGCTTCTGCTCCTCCACCCCGCCACCAGCTGCTGGAGGCTGGCTGCTGCTCCTGCACCCCGCCATCAGCTGCTGGAGGCTGGCTGCTGGAGGCTGGCTGCTGCTCCTCCACCCCGCCATCACCAGCTGGAGGCTGGCTGCAGCTCCTGCAAACCGCCATCAGCTGCTGGAGGCTGCCTGCAGCTCCTGCACCCCGCCATCAGCTGCTGGAGGCTGGCTGCTGCTCCTGCACCCCGCCATCAGCTGCTGGAGGCTGGCTGCTGCTCCTCCACCCCACCATGACCTGCTGGAGGCTGGCTGCAGCTCCTCCACCCCACCATCAGCTTCTGGAGGCTGCCTGCAGCTCCTGCACCCCGCCATCACCAGCTGGAGGCTGGCTGCAGCTCCTGCACCCCGCCATCAGCTGCTGGAGGCTGCCTGCAGCTCCTGCACCCCGCCATCAGCTGCTGGAGGCTGGCTGCTGCTCCTCCACCCCACCATGACCTGCTGGAGGCTGGCTGCAGCTCCTCCACCCCGCCATCAGCTGCTTTAGGCTGCCTGCAGCTCCTGCACCCCACCATCAGCTGCTGGAGGCTGGCTTCTGCTCCTCCACCCCGCCACCAGCTGCTGGAGGCAGGCTTCTGCTCCTCCACCCCGCCACCAGCTGCTGGAGGCTGGCTGCTGCTCCTGCACCCCGCCATCAGCTGCTGGAGGCTTCTGTTCCTCCACCCCGCCATCAGCAGCTGGAGGCTGGCTGATGGAGGCTGGCTGCTGCTCCTCCACCCCGCCATCACCAGCTGGAGGCTGGCTGCAGCTCCTGCACCCCGCCATCAGCTGCTGGAGGCTGCCTGGATCTCCTGCACCCCGCCATCAGCTGCTGGAGGCTTCTGTTCCTCCAGCCCGCCATCAGCAGCTGGAGGCTGGCTGCTGGAGGCTGGCTGCTGCTCCTCCACCCCGCCATCACCAGCTGGAGGCTGGCTGCAGCTCCTGCACCCCGCCATCAGCTGCTGGAGGCTGCCTGCAGCTCCTGCACCCCGCCATCAGCTGCTGGAGGCTGGCTGCAGCTCCTGCACCCCGCCATCAGCTGCTGGAGGCTGCCTGGAGTTCCTGCACCCCGCCATCAGCTGCTGGAGGCTGGCTGCTGCTCCTGCACCCCGCCATCAGCTGCTGGAGGCTGGCTGCTGCTCCTCCACCCCACCATGACCTGCTGGAGGCTGGCTGCAGCTCCTCCACCCCGCCATCAGCTGCTGGAGGCTGCCTGCAGCTCCTGCACCCCGCCATCAGCTGCTGGAGGCTGGCTGCAGCTCCTGCACCCCGCCATCAGCTGCTGGAGGCTGCCTGGAGTTCCTGCACCCCGCCATCAGCTGCTGGAGGCTGGCTGCAGCTCCTCCACCCCGCCATCAGCTGCTGGAGGCTGGCATCTGCTCCTCCACCCCGCCACCAGCTGCTGGAGGCTGGCTGCTGCTCCTGCACCCCGCCATCAGCTGCTGGAGGCTGCCTGGAGATCCTGCACCCCGCCATCAGCTGCTGGAGGCTGGCTGCTGCTCCTGCACCCCGCCATCAGCTGCTGGAGGCTGGCTGCTGCTCCTCCACCCCACCATGACCTGCTGGAGGCTGGCTGCAGCTCCTCCACCCCGCCATCAGCTGCTGGAGGCTGCCTGCAGCTCCTGCACCCCGCCATCAGCTGCTGGAGGCTGCCTGCAGCTCCTGCACCCCGCCATCAGCTGCTGGAGGCTGGCTGCAGCTCCTCCACCCCGCCATCAGCTGCTGGAGGCTGGCTGCTGGAGGCTGGCTGCTGCTCCTCCACCCCGCCATCACCAGCTGGAGGCTGGCTGCAGCTCCTGCAAACCACCATCAGCTGCTGGAGGCTGCCTGCAGCTCCTGCACCCCGCCATCAGCTGCTGGAGGCTGGCTGCTGCTCCTGCACCCCGCCATCAGCTGCTGGAGGCTGGCTGCTGCTCCTCCACCCCACCATGACCTGCTGGAGGCTGGCTGCAGCTCCTCCACCCCGCCATCAGCTTCTGGAGGCTGCCTGCAGCTCCTGCACCCCGCCATCACCAGCTGGAGGCTGGCTGCAGCTCCTGCACCCCGCCATCAGCTGCTGGAGGCTGCCTGCAGCTCCTGCACCCCGCCATCAGCTGCTGGAGGCTGGCTGCTGCTCCTGCACCCCGCCATCAGCTGCTGGAGGCTGGCTGCTGCTCCTCCACCCCACCATGACCTGCTGGAGGCTGGCTGCAGCTCCTCCACCCCGCCATCAGCTGCTTTAGGCTGCCTGCAGCTCCTGCACCCCGCCATCAGCTGCTGGAGGCTGGCTGCAGCTCCTCCACCCCGCCATCAGCTGCTGGAGGCTGGCTTTACTCCTCCACCCCGCCACCAGCTGCTGGAGGCTGGCTGCTGCTCCTGCACCCCGCCATCAGCTGCTGGAGGCTGTCAGCAGCTCCTGCACCCCGCCATCAGCTGCTGGAGGCTGGCTGCTGCTCCTGCACCCCGCCATCAGCTGCTGGAGGCTGGCTGCTGCTCCTCCACCCCACCATGACCTGCTGGAGGCTGGCTGCAGCACCTCCACCCCGCCATCAGCTGCTTTAGGCTGCCTGCAGCTCCTGCACCCCACCATCAGCTGCTGGAGGCTGCCTGCAGCTCCTGCACCCCGCCATCAGCTGCTGGAGGCTGGCTGCAGCTCCTCCACCCCGCCATCAGCTGCTGGAGGCTGGCTTCTGCTCCTCCACCCCGCCACCAGCTGCTGGAGGCTTCTGTTCCTCCACCCCGCCATCAGCAGCTGGAGGCTGGCTGATGGAGGCTGGCTGCTGCTCCTCCACCCCGCCATCACCAGCTGGAGGCTGGCTGCAGCTCCTGCACCCCGCCATCAGCTGCTGGAGGCTGCCTGGATCTCCTGCACCCCGCCATCAAATGCTGGAGGCTTCTGTTCCTCCACCCCGCCATCAGCAGCTGGAGGCTGGCTGCTGGAGGCTGGCTGCTGCTCCTCCACCCCGCCATCACAAGCTGGAGGCTGGCTGCAGCTCCTGCACCCCGCCATCAGCTGCTGGAGGCTGCCTGGAGCTCCTGCGCCCCACCATCAGCTGCTGGAGGCTGGCTGCTGCTCCTGCACCCCGCCATCAGCTGCTGGAGGCTGGCTGCTGCTCCTCCACCCCACCATGACCTGCTGGAGGCTGGCTGCAGCTCCTCCACCCCGCCATCAGCTGCTGGAGGCTGCCTGCAGCTCCTGCACCCCACCATCAGCTGCTGGAGGCTGGCTGCAGCTCCTCCACCCGCCATCAGCTGCTGGAGGCTGGCTTCTGCTCCTCCACCCCGCCACCAGCTGCTTGAGGCTGGCTGCTGCTCCTGCACCCCGCCATCAGCTGCTGGAGGCTTCTGTTCCTCCACCCCGCCATCACCAGCTGGAGGCTGGCTGCTGGAGGCTGGCTGCTGCTCCTCCACCCCGCCATCAGCAGCTGGAGGCTGGCTGCAGCTCCTGCACCCCGCCATCAGCTGCTGGAGGCTGCCTGGAGCTCCTGCACCCCGCCATCAGCTGCTGGAGGCTTCTGTTCCTCCACCCCGCCATCAGCAGCTGGAGGCTGGCTGCTGGAGGCTGGCTGCTGCTCCTCCACCCCGCCATCACCAGCTGGAGGCTGGCTGCAGCTCCTGCACCCCGCCATCAGCTGCTGGAGGCTGCCTGCAGCTCCTGCACCCCGCCATCAGCTGCTGGAGGCTGGCTGCTGCTCCTGCACCCCGCCATCAGCTGCTGGAGGCTGGCTGCTGCTCCTCCACCCCACCATGACCTGCTGGAGGCTGGCTGCAGCTCCTCCACCCCGCCATCAGCTGCTGGAGGCTGCCTGCAGCTCCTGCACCCCGCCATCAGCTGCTGGAGGCTGCCTGCAGCTCCTGCACCCCGCCATCAGCTGCTGGAGGCTGGCTGCAGCTCCTCCACCCCGCCATCAGCTGCTGGAGGCTGGCTTATGCTCCTCCACCCCGCCACCAGCTGCTGGAGGCTGGCTGCTGCTCCTGCACCCCGCCATCAGCTGCTGGAGGCTTCTGTTCCTCCACCCCGCCATCAGAAGCTGCAGGCTGGCTGCTGGAGGCTGGTTGCTGCTCCTCCACACCGCCATCACCAGCTGGAGACTGGCTGCAGCTCCTGCACCCCGCCATCAGCTGCTGGAGGCTGCCTGGAGCTCCTGCACCCCGCCATCAGCTGCTGGAGGCTTCTGTTCCTCCACCCCGCCATCAGCAGCTGGAGGCTGGCTGCTGGAGGCTGGCTTATGCTCCTCCACCCCGCCATCACCAGCTGGAGGCTGGCTGAAGCTCCTCCACCCCGCCATCAGCTGCTGGAGGCTGCCTGCAGCTCGTGCACCCCGCCATCAGCTGCTGGAGGCTGCCTGCAGCTCCTGCACCCCGCCATCAGCTGCTGGAGGCTGGCTGCAGCTCCTGCACCCCGCCATCAGCTGCTGGAGGCTGCCTGGAGATCCTGCACCCCGCCATCAGCTGCTGGAGGCTGGCTGCTGCTCCTGCACCCCACCATCAGCTGCTGGAGGCTGGCTGCTGCTCCTCCACCCCACCATGACCTGCTGGAGGCTGGCTGCAGCTCCTCCACCCCGCCATCAGCTGCTGGAGGCTGCCTGCAGCTCCTGCACCCCGCCATCAGCTGCTGGAGGCTGCCTGCAGCTCCTGCACCCCGCCATCAGCTGCTGGAGGCTGCCTGCAGCTCCTGCACCCCGCCATCAGCTGCTGGAGGCTGGCTGCAGCTCCTCCACCCCGCCATCAGCTGCTGGAGGCTGGCTTCTGCTCCTCCACCCCGCCACCAGCTGCTGGAGGCTGGCTGCTGCTCCTGCACCCCGCCATCAGCTGCTGGAGGCTGGCTGCTGGAGGCTGGCTGCTGCTCCTCCACCCCGCCATCACCAGCTGGAGGCTGGCTGCAGCTCCTGCAAACCACCATCAGCTGCTGGAGGCTGCCTGCAGCTCCTGCACCCCGCCATCAGCTGCTGGAGGCTGGCTGCTGCTCCTGCACCCCGCCATCAGCTGCTGGAGGCTGGCTGCTGCTCCTCCACCCCACCATGACCTGCTGGAGGCTGGCTGCAGCTCCTCCACCCCGCCATCAGCTTCTGGAGGCTGCCTGCAGCTCCTGCACCCCGCCATCACCAGCTGGAGGCTGGCTGCAGCTCCTGCACCCCGCCATCAGCTGCTGGAGGCTGCCTGCAGCTCCTGCACCCCGCCATCAGCTGCTGGAGGCTGGCTGCTGCTCCTGCACCCCGCCATCAGCTGCTGGAGGCTGGCTGCTGCTCCTCCACCCCACCATGACCTGCTGGAGGCTGGCTGCAGCTCCTCCACCCCGCCATCAGCTGCTTTAGGCTGCCTGCAGCTCCCACACCCCACCATCAGCTGCTGGAGATTGCCTGCAGCTCCTGCACCCCGCCATCAGCTGCTGGAGGCTGGCTGCAGCTCCTCCACCCCGCCATCAGCTGCTGGAGGCTGGCTTCTGCTCCTCCACCCCGCCACCAGCTGCTGGAGGCTGGCTGCTGCTCCTGCACCCCGCCATCAGCTGCTGGAGGCTTCTGTTCCTCCACCCCGCCATCAGCAGCTGGAGGCTGGCTGATGGAGGCTGGCTGCTGCTCCTCCACCCCGCCATCACCAGCTGGAGGCTGGCTGCAGCTCCTGCACCCCGCCATCAGCTGCTGGAGGCTGCCTGGATCTCCTGCACCCCGCCATCAGCTGCTGGAGGCTTCTGTTCCTCCAGCCCGCCATCAGCAGCTGGAGGCTGGCTGCTGGAGGCTGGCTGCTGCTCCTCCACCCCGCCATCACCAGCTGGAGGCTGGCTGCAGCTCCTGCACCCCACCATCAGCTGCTGGAGGCTGCCTGCAGCTCCTGCACCCCGCCATCAGCTGCTGGAGGCTGGCTGCAGCTCCTGCACCCCGCCATCAGCTGCTGGAGGCTGCCTGGAGTTCCTGCACCCCGCCATCAGCTGCTGGAGGCTGGCTGCTGCTCCTGCACCCCGCCATCAGCTGCTGGAGGCTGGCTGCTGCTCCTCCACCCCACCATGACCTGCTGGAGGCTGGCTGCAGCTCCTCCACCCCGCCATCAGCTGCTGGAGGCTGCCTGCAGCTCCTGCACCCCGCCATCAGCTGCTGGAGGCTGGCTGCAGCTCCTGCACCCCGCCATCAG
Source organism: Nothobranchius furzeri (assembly GCF_043380555.1). NCBI lineage: Eukaryota > Metazoa > Chordata > Actinopteri > Cyprinodontiformes > Nothobranchiidae > Nothobranchius > Nothobranchius furzeri. Next base: position 747,781 of record NW_027223040.1, read on the forward strand.
CTGCTGGAGGCTGCCTGGAGTTCCTGCACCCCGCCATCAGCTGCTGGAGGCTGGCTGCAGCTCCTCCACCCCGCCATCAGCTGCTGGAGGCTGGCTTCTGCTCCTCCACCCCGCCACCAGCTGCTGGAGGCTGGCTGCTGCTCCTGCACCCCGCCATCAGCTGCTGGAGGCTGGCTGCTGGAGGCTGGCTGCTGCTCCTCCACCCCGCCATCACCAGCTGGAGGCTGGCTGCAGCTCCTGCACCCCGCCATCAGCTGCTGGAGGCTGGCTGCTGCTCCTGCACCCCGCCATCAGCTGCTGGAGGCTGGCTGCTGCTCCTCCACCCCACCATGACCTGCTGGAGGCTGGCTGCAGCTCCTCCACCCCACCATCAGCTTCTGGAGGCTGCCTGCAGCTCCTGCACCCCGCCATCACCAGCTGGAGGCTGGCTGCAGCTCCTGCACCCCGCCATCAGCTGCTGGAGGCTGCCTGCAGCTCCTGCACCCCGCCATCAGCTGCTGGAGGCTGGCTGCTGCTCCTCCACCCCACCATGACCTGCTGGAGGCTGGCTGCAGCTCCTCCACCCCGCCATCAGCTGCTTTAGGCTGCCTGCAGCTCCTGCACCCCACCATCAGCTGCTGGAGGCTGGCTTCTGCTCCTCCACCCCGCCACCAGCTGCTGGAGGCTGGCTGCTGCTCCTGCACCCCGCCATCAGCTGCTGGAGGCTTCTGTTCCTCCACCCCGCCATCAGCAGCTGGAGGCTGGCTGATGGAGGCTGGCTGCTGCTCCTCCACCCCGCCATCACAAGCTGGAGGCTGGCTGCAGCTCCTGCACCCCGCCATCAGCTGCTGGAGGCTGCCTGGATCTCCTGCACCCCGCCATCAGCTGCTGGAGGCTTCTGTTCCTCCACCCCGCCATCAGCAGCTGGAGGCTGGCTGCTGGAGGCTGGCTGCTGCTCCTCCACCCCGCCATCACCAGCTGGAGGCTGGCTGCAGCTCCTGCACCCCGCCATCAGCTGCTGGAGGCTGCCTGCAGCTCCTGCACCCCGCCATCAGCTGCTGGAGGCTGCCTGGAGCTCCTGCACCCCGCCATCAGCTGCTGGAGGCTTCTGTTCCTCCACCCCGCCATCAGCAGCAGGAGGCTGGCTGCTGGAGGCTGGCAACTGCTCCTCCACCCCGCCATCACCAGCTGGAGGCTGGCGGCAGCTCCTGCACCCCGCCATCAGCAGCTGGAGGCTGCCTGGAGCTCCTGCACCCCGCCATCAGCTGCTGGAGGCTTCTGTTTCTCCACCCCGCCATCAGCAGCTGGAGGCTGGCTGCTGGAGGCTGGCTGCTGCTCCTCCACCCCGCCATCACCAGCTGGAGGCTGGCTGCAGCTCCTGCAGCCAGCCATCAGCTGCTGGAGGCTGCCTGGAGCTCCTGCACCCCGCCATCAGCTGCTGGAGGCTTCTGTTCCTCCACCCCGCCATCAGCAGCTGGAGGCTGGCTGCTGGAGGCTGGCTGCTGCTCCTCCACCCCGCCATCACAAGTTGGAGGCTGGCTGCAGCTCCTGCACCCCGCCATCAGCTGCTGGAGGCTGCCTGGAGCTCCTGCGCCCCACCATCAGCTGCTGGAGGCTGGCTGCTGCTCCTGCACCCCGCCATCAGCTGCTGGAGGCTGGCTGCTGCTCCTCCACCCCACCATGACCTGCTGGAGGCTGGCTGCAGCTCCTCCACCCCGCCATCAGCTGCTGGAGGCTGCCTGCAGCTCCTGCACCCCGCCATCAGCTGCTGGAGGCTGCCTGCAGCTCCTGCACTCCGCCATCAGCTGCTGGAGGCTGGCTGCAGCTCCTCCACCCCGCCATCAGCTGCTGGAGGCTGGCTTCTGCTCCTGCACCCCGCCATCAGCTGCTGGAGGCTTCTGTTCCTCCACCCCGCCATCAGCAGCTGGAGGCTGGCTGATGGAGGCTGGCTGCTGCTCCTCCACCCCGCCATCACCAGCTGGAGGCTGGCTGCAGCTCCTGCACCCCGCCATCAGCTGCTGGAGGCTGCCTGGATCTCCTGCACCCCGCCATCAGCTGCTGGAGGCTTCTGTTCCTCCAGCCCGCCATCAGCAGCTGGAGGCTGGCTGCTGGAGGCTGGCTGCTGCTCCTCCACCCCGCCATCACCAGCTGGAGGCTGGCTGCAGCTCCTGCACCCCGCCATCAGCTGCTGGAGGCTGCCTGCAGCTCCTGCACCCCGCCATCAGCTGCTGGAGGCTGGCTGCAGCTCCTGCACCCCGCCATCAGCTGCTGGAGGCTGCCTGGAGTTCCTGCACCCCGCCATCAGCTGCTGGAGGCTGGCTGCTGCTCCTGCACCCCGCCATCAGCTGCTGGAGGCTGGCTGCTGCTCCTCCACCCCACCATGACCTGCTGGAGGCTGGCTGCAGCTCCTCCACCCCGCCATCAGCTGCTGGAGGCTGCCTGCAGCTCCTGCACCCCGCCATCAGCTGCTGGAGGCTGGCTGCAGCTCCTGCACCCCGCCATCAGCTGCTGGAGGCTGCCTGGAGTTCCTGCACCACGCCATCAGCTGCTGGAGGCTGGCTGCAGCTCCTCCACCCCGCCATCAGCTGCTGGAGGCTGGCTTCTGCTCCTCCACCCCGCCACCAGCTGCTGGAGGCTGGATGCTGCTCCTGCACCCCGCCATCAGCTGCTGGAGGCTGGCTGCTGGAGGCTGGCTGCTGCTCCTCCACCCCGCCATCACCAGCTGGAGGCTGGCTGCAGCTCCTGCAAACCGCCATCAGCTGCTGGAGGCTGCCTGCAGCTCCTGCACCCCGCCATCAGCTGCTGGAGGCTGGCTGCTGCTCCTCCACCCCACCATGACCTGCTGGAGGCTGGCTGCAGCTCCTCCACCCCACCATCAGCTTCTGGAGGCTGCCTGCAGCTCCTGCACCCCGCCATCACCAGCTGGAGGCTGGCTGCAGCTCCTGCACCCCGCCATCAGCTGCTGGAGGCTGCCTGTAGCTCCTGCACCCCGCCATCAGCTGCTGGAGGCTGGCTGCTGCTCCTGCACCCCGCCATCAGCTGCTGGAGGCTGGCTGCTGCTCCTCCACCCCACCATGACCTGCTGGAGGCTGGCTGCAGCTCCTCCACCCCGCCATCAGCTGCTTTAGGCTGCCTGCAGCTCCTGCACCCCACCATCAGCTGCTGGAGGCTGCCTGCAGCTCCTGCACCCCGCCATCAGCTGCTGGAGGCTGGCTGCAGCTCCTCCACCCCGCCATCAGCTGCTGGAGGCTGGCTTCTGCTCCTCCACCCCGCCACCAGCTGCTGGAGGCTGGCTGCTGCTCCTGCACCCCGCCATCAGCTGCTGGAGGCTTCTGTTCCTCCACCCCGCCATCAGCAGCTGGAGGCTGGCTGATGGAGGCTGGCTGCTGCTCCTCCACCCCGCCATCACCAGCTGGAGGCTGGCTGCAGCTCCTGCACCCCGCCATCAGCTGCTGGAGGCTGCCTGGATCTCCTGCACCCCGCCATCAGCTGCTGGAGGCTTCTGTTCCTCCACCCCGCCATCAGCAGCTGGAGGCTGGCTGCTGGAGGCTGGCTGCTGCTCCTCCACCCCGCCATCACCAGCTGGAGGCTGGCTGCAGCTCCTGCACCCCGCCATCAGCTGCTGGAGGCTGCCTGCAGCTCCTGCACCCCGCCATCAGCTGCTGGAGGCTGCCTGGAGCTCCTGCACCCCGCCATCAGCTGCTGGAGGCTTCTGTTCCTCCACCCCGCCATCAGCAGCAGGAGGCTGGCTGCTGGAGGCTGGCTGCTGCTCCTCCACCCCGCCATCACCAGCTGGAGGCTGGCGGCAGCTCCTGCACCCCGCCATCAGCTGCTGGAGGCTGCCTGGAGCTCCTGCACCCCGCCATCAGCTGCTGGAGGCTTCTGTTCCTCCACCCTGCCATCAGCAGCTGGAGGCTGGCTGCTGGAGGCTGGCTGCTGCTCCTCCACCCCGCCATCACCAGCTGGAGGCTGGCTGCAGCTCCTGCACCCCGCCATCAGCTGCTGGAGGCTGCCTGGAGCTCCTGCACCCCGCCATCAGCTGCTGGAGGCTTCTGTTCCTCCACCCCGCCATCAGCAGCTGGAGGCTGGCTGCTGGAGGCTGGCTGCTGCTCCTCCACCCCGCCATCACAAGATGGAGGCTGGCTGCAGCTCCTGCACCCCGCCATCAGCTGCTGGAGGCTGCCTGGAGCTCCTGCGCCCCACCATCAGCTGCTGGAGGCTGGCTGCTGCTCCTGCACCCCGCCATCAGCTGCTGGAGGCTGGCTGCTGCTCCTCCACCCCACCATGACCTGCTGGAGGCTGGCTGCAGCTCCTCCACCCCGCCATCAGCTGCTGGAGGCTGCCTGCAGCTCCTGCACCCCGCCATCAGCTGCTGGAGGCTGCCTGCAGCTCCTGCACTCCGCCATCAGCTGCTGGAGGCTGGCTGCAGCTCCTCCACCCCGCCATCAGCTGCTGGAGGCTGGCTTCTGCTCCTCCACCCCGCCACCAGCTGCTTGAGGCTGGCTGCTGCTCCTGCACCCCACCATGACCTGCTGGAGGCTGGCTGCAGCTCCTCCACCCCGCCATCAGCTGCTGGAGGCTGCCTGCAGCTCCTGCACCCCGCCATCAGCTGCTGGAGGCTGCCTGCAGCTCCTGCACCCCGCCATCAGCTGTTGGAGGCTGGCTGCAGCTCCTCCGACCCGCCATCAGCTGCTGGAGGCTGGCTTCTGCTCCTCCACCCCGCCACCAGCTGCTGGAGGCTGGCTGCTGCTCCTGCACCCCGCCATCAGCTGCTGGAGGCTTCTGTTCCTCCACCCCGCCATCAGCAGCTGGAGGCTGGCTGCTGGAGGCTGGCTGCTGCTCCTCCACCCCGCCATCACCAGCTGGAGGCTGGCTGCAGCTCCTGCACCCCGCCATCAGCTGCTGGAGGCTGCCTGCAGCTCCTGCACCCCGCCATCAGCCGCTGGAGGCTGGCTGCTGCTCCTGCACCCCGCCATCAGCTGCTGGAGGCTGGCTGCTGCTCCTCCACCCCACCATGACCTGCTGGAGGCTGGCTGCAGCTCCTCCACCCCGCCATCAGCTGCTGGAGGCTGCCTGCAGCTCCTGCACCCCGCCATCAGCTGCTGGAGGCTGCCTGCAGCTCCTGCACCCCGCCATCAGCTGCTGGAGGCTGGCTGCAGCTCCTCCACCCCGCCATCAGCTGCTGGAGGCTGGCTGCTGCTCCTGCACGCCGCCATCAGCTGCTGGAGGCTTCTGTTCCTCCACCCCGCCATCAGCAGCTGGAGGCTGGCTGCTGGAGGCTGGTTGCTGCTCCTCCACCCCGCCATCACCAGCTGGAGACTGGCTGCAGCTCCTGCACCCCGCCATCAGCTGCTGGAGGCTGCCTGGAGCTCCTGCACCCCGCCATCAGCTGCTGGAGGCTTCTGTTCCTCCACCCCGCCATCAGCAGCTGGAGGCTGGCTGCTGGAGGCTGGCTGCTGCTCCTCCACCCCGCCATCACCAGCTGGAGGCTGGCTGAAGCTCCTGCACCCCGCCATCAGCTGCTGGAGGCTGCCAGCAGCTCCTGCACCCCGCCATCAGCTGCTGGAGGCTTCTGTTCCTCCACCCCGCCATCAGCAGCTGGAGGCTGGCTGCTGCTCCTCCACCCCGCCATCACCAGCTGGAGGCTGGCTGCAGCTCCTGCACCCCGCCATCAGCTGCTGGAGGCTGCCTGCAGCTCCTGCACCCCGCCATCAGCTGCTGGAGGCTGGCTGCTGCTCCCGCACACCGCCATCAGCTGCTGGAGGCTGGCTGCTGCTCCTCCACCCCACCATGACCTGCTGGAGGCTGGCTGCAGCTCCTCCACCCCGCCATCAGCTGCTGGAGGCTGCCTGCAGCTGCTGGAGGCTGCCTGCAGCTCCTGCACCCCGCCATCAGCTGCTGGAGGCTTCTGTTCCTCCACCCCGCCATCAGCAGCTGGAGGCTGGCTGCTGGAGGCTGGCTGCTGCTCCTCCACCCCGCCATCACCAGCTGGAGGCTGGCTGCAGCTCCTGCACCCCGCCATCAGCAGCTGGAGGCTGCCTGGAGCTCCTGCACCCCGCCATCAGCTGCTGGAGGCTTCTGTTCCTCCACCCCGCCATCAGCTGCTGGAGGCTGCCTGCTGGAGGCTGGCTGCTGCTCCTCCACCCCGCCATCACCAGCTGGAGGCTGGCTGCAGCTCCTGCACCCCGCCATCAGCTGCTGGAGGCTGCCTGCAGCTCCTGCACCCCGCCATCAGCTGCTGGAGGCTGCCTGGAGCTCCTGCACCCCGCCATCAGCTGCTGGAGGCTTCTGTTCCTCCACCCCGCCATCAGCAGCTGGAGGCTGGCTGCTGGAGGCTGGCTGCTGCTCCTCCACCCCGCCATCACCAGCTGGAGGCTGGCTGCAGCTCCTGCACCCCGCCATCAGCTGCTGGAGGCTGCCTGCAGCTCCTGCACCCCGCCATCAGCTGCTGGAGGCTGCCTGGAGCTCCTGCACCCCGCCATCAGCTGCTGGAGGCTTCTGTTCCTCCACCCCGCCATCAGCAGCTGGAGGCTGGCTGCTGGAGGCTGGCTGCTGCTCCTCCACCCCGCCATCAGCTGCTGGAGGCTGGCGGCAGCTCCTGCACCCCGCCATCAGCTGCTGGAGGCTGCCTGGAGCTCCTGCACCCCGCCATCAGCTGCTGGAGGCTGCCTGGAGCTCCTGCACCCCGCCATCAGCTGCTGGAGGCTTCTGTTCCTGCACCCCGCCATCACAAGCTGGAGGCTGGCTGCTGCTCCTGCACCCCGCCATCAGCTGCTGGAGGCTGGCTGCTGCTCCTCCACCCCACCATGACCTGCTGGAGTCTGGCTGCAGCTCCTCCACCCCGCCATCAGCTGCTGGAGGCTGCCTGCAGCTCCTGCACCCCGCCATCAGCTGCTGGAGGCTGCCTGCAGCTCCTGCACCCCGCCATCAGCTGCTGGAGGCTGGCTGCAGCTCCTGCACCCCGCCATCAGCTGCTGGAGGCTGCCTGGAGTTCCTGCACCCCGCCATCAGCTGCTGGAGGCTGCCAGCAGCTCCTGCACCCCGCCATCAGCTGCTGGAGGCAGGCTGCTGCTCCTCCACCCCACCATGACCTGCTGGAGTCTGGCTGCAGCTCCTCCACCCCGCCATCAGCTGCTGGAGGCTGCCTGCAGCTCCTGCACCCCGCCATCAGCTGCTGGAGGCTGCCTGCAGCTCCTGCACCCCGCCATCAGCTGCTGGAGGCTGGCTGCAGCTCCTGCACCCCGCCATCAGCTGCTGGAGGCTGCCTGGAGTTCCTGCACCCCGCCATCAGCTGCTGGAGGCTGGCTGCTGCTCCTGCACCCCGCCATCAGCTGCTGGAGGCTGGCTGCTGCTCCTCCACCCCACCATGACCTGCTGGAGGCTGGCTGCAGCTCCTCCACCCCGCCATCAGCTGCTGGAGGCTGCCTGCAGCTCCTGCACCCCGCCATCAGCTGCTGGAGGCTGCCTGCAGCTCCTGCACCCCGCCATCAGCTGCTGGAGGCTGGCTGCAGCTCCTCCACCCCGCCATCAGCTGCTGGAGGCTGGCTGCTGCTCCTGCACCCCGCCATCAGCTGCTGGAGGCTGGCTGCTGCTCCTCCACCCCGCCATCACCAGCTGGAGGCTGGCTGCAGCTCCTGCAAACCGCCATCAGCTGCTTGAGGCTGCCTGCAGCTCCTGCACCCCGCCATCAGCTGCTGGAGGCTAGCTGCTGCTCCTGCACCCCGCCATCAGCTGCTGGAGGCTGGCTGCTGCTCCTCCACCCCACCATGACCTGCTGGAGGCTGGCTGCAGCTCCTCCACCCCGCCATCAGCTTCTGGAGGCTGCCTGCAGCTCCTGCACCCCGCCATCACCAGCTGGAGGCTGGCTGCAGCTCCTGCACCCCGCCATCAGCTGCTGGAGGCTGCCTGCAGCTCCTGCACCCCGCCATCAGATGCTGGAGGCTGGCTGCTGCTCCTGCACCCCGCCATCAGCTGCTGGAGGCTGGCTGCTGCTCCTCCACCCCACCATGACCTGCTGGAGGCGGGCTGCAGCTCCTCCACCCCGCCATCAGCTGCTTTAGGCTGCCTGCAGCTCCTGCACCCCACCATCAGCTGCTGGAGGCTGCCTGCAGCTCCTGCACCCCGCCATCAGCTGCTGGAGGCTGGCTGCAGCTCCTCCACCCCGCCATCAGCTGCTGGAGGCTGGCTTCTGCTCCTCCACCCCGCCACCAGCTGCTGGAGGCTGGCTGCTGCTCCTGCACCCCGCCATCAGCTGCTGGAGGCTTCTGTTCCTCCACCCCGCCATCAGCAGCTGGAGGCTGGCTGATGGAGGCTGGCTGCTGCTCCTCCACCCCGCCATCACCAGCTGGAGGCTTGCTGCAGCTCCTGCACCCCACCATCAGCTGCTGGAGGCTGCCTGCAGCTCCTGCACCCCGCCATCAGCTGCTGGAGGCTGGCTGCTGCTCCTGCACCCCGCCATCAGCCGCTGGAGGCTGGCTGCTGCTCCTCCACCCCACCATGACCTGCTGGAGGCTGGCTGCAGCTCCTCCACCCCGCCATCAGCTGCTGGAGGCTGGCTGCTGCTCCTGCACCCCGCCATCAGCTGCTGGAGGCTGGCTGCTGCTCCTCCACCCCGCCATCACCAGCTGGAGGCTGGCTGCAGCTCCTGCAAACCGCCATCAGCTGCTTGAGGCTGCCTGCAGCTCCTGCACCCCGCCATCAGCTGCTGGAGGCTAGCTGCTGCTCCTGCACCCCGCCATCAGCTGCTGGAGGCTGGCTGCTGCTCCTCCACCCCACCATGACCTGCTGGAGGCTGGCTGCAGCTCCTCCACCCCGCCATCAGCTTCTGGAGGCTGCCTGCAGCTCCTGCACCCCGCCATCACCAGCTGGAGGCTGGCTGCAGCTCCTGCACCCCGCCATCAGCTGCTGGAGGCTGCCTGCAGCTCCTGCACCCCGCCATCAGATGCTGGAGGCTGGCTGCTGCTCCTGCACCCCGCCATCAGCTGCTGGAGGCTGGCTGCTGCTCCTCCACCCCACCATGACCTGCTGGAGGCGGGCTGCAGCTCCTCCACCCCGCCATCAGCTGCTTTAGGCTGCCTGCAGCTCCTGCACCCCACCATCAGCTGCTGGAGGCTGCCTGCAGCTCCTGCACCCCGCCATCAGCTGCTGGAGGCTGGCTGCAGCTCCTCCACCCCGCCATCAGCTGCTGGAGGCTGGCTTCTGCTCCTCCACCCCGCCACCAGCTGCTGGAGGCTGGCTGCTGCTCCTGCACCCCGCCATCAGCTGCTGGAGGCTTCTGTTCCTCCACCCCGCCATCAGCAGCTGGAGGCTGGCTGATGGAGGCTGGCTGCTGCTCCTCCACCCCGCCATCACCAGCTGGAGGCTTGCTGCAGCTCCTGCACCCCACCATCAGCTGCTGGAGGCTGCCTGCAGCTCCTGCACCCCGCCATCAGCTGCTGGAGGCTGGCTGCTGCTCCTGCACCCCGCCATCAGCCGCTGGAGGCTGGCTGCTGCTCCTCCACCCCACCATGACCTGCTGGAGGCTGGCTGCAGCTCCTCCACCCCGCCATCAGCTGCTGGAGGCTGCCTGCAGCTGCTGGAGGCTGCCTGCAGCTCCTGCACCCCGCCATCAGCTGCTGGAGGCTGCCTGCAGCTCCTGCACCCCGCCATCAGCTGCAGGAGGCTGGCTGCAGCTCCTCCACCCCGCCATCAGCTGCTGGAGGCTGGCTTCTGCTCCTCCACCCCGCCACCAGCTGCTGGAGGCTGGCTGCTGCTCCTGCACCCCACCATCAGCTGCTGGAGGCTTCTGTTCCTCCACCCCGCCATCAGCAGCTGGAGGCTGGCTGCTGGAGGCTGGCTGCTGCTCCTCCACCCCGCCATCACCAGCTGGAGGCTGGCTGCAGCTCCTGCACCCCGCCATCAGCTGCTGGAGGCTGCCTGCAGCTCCTGCACCCCGCCATCAGCTGCTGGAGGCTGCCTGGAGCTCCTGCACCCCGCCATCAGCTGCTGGAGGCTTCTGTTCCTCCACCCCGCCATCAGCAGCTGGAGGCTGGCTGCTGGAGGCTGGCTGCTGCTCCTCCACCCCGCCATCACCAGCTGGAGGCTGGCGGCAGCTCCTGCACCCCGCCATCAGCTGCTGGAGGCTGCCTGGAGCTCCTGCACCCCGCCATCAGCTGCTGGAGGCTTCTGTTCCTCCACCCCGCCATCAGCAGCTGGAGGCTGGCTGCTGGAGGCTGGCTGCTGCTCCTCCACCCCGCCATCACCAGCTGGAGGCTGGCTGCAGCTCCTGCACCCCGCCATCAGCAGCTGGAGGCTGGCTGCTGCTCCTCCACCCCGCCATCAGCTGCTGGAGGCTGGCTGCTGCTCCTCCACCCCACCATGACCTGCTGGAGGCTGGCTGCAGCTCCTCCACCCCGCCATCAGCTGCTGGAGGCTTCTGTTCCTCCACCCCGCCATCAGCAGCTGGAGGCTGGCTGATGGAGGCTGGCTGCTGCTCCTCCACCCCGCCATCACCAGCTGGAGGCTGGCTGCTGCTCCTGCACCCCGCCATCAGCTGCTGGAGGCTGGCTGCTGCTCCTCCACCCCACCATGACCTGCTGGAGGCTGGCTGCAGCTCCTCCACCCCGCCATCAGCTTCTGGAGGCAACCTGCAGCTCCTGCACCCCGCCATCAGCTGCTGGAGGCTGCCTGCAGCTCCTGCACCCCGCCATCAGCTGCTGGAGGCTGGCTGCAGCTCCTCCACCCCGCCATCAGCTGCTGGAGGCTGGCTTCTGCTCCTCCACCCCGCCACCAGCTGCTTGAGGCTGGCTGCTGCTCCTGCACCCCGCCATCAGCTGCTGGAGGCTTCTGTTCCTCCACCCCGCCATCAGCAGCTGGAGGCTGGCTGCTGGAGGCTGGCTGCTGCTCCTCCACCCCGCCATCACCATCTGGAGGCTGGCTGCAGCTCCTGCACCCCGCCATTAGCTGCTGGAGGCTGCCTGGAGCTCCTGCACCCCGCCATCAGCTGCTGGAGGCTTCTGTTCCTCCACCCCGCCATCAGCAGCTGGAGGCTGGCTGCTGGAGGCTGGCTGCTGCTCCTCCACCCCGCCATCACCAGCTGGAGGCTGGCTGCAGCTCCTGCACCCCGCCATCAGCTGCTGGAGGCTGCCTGCAGCTCCTGCACCCCGCCATCAGCTGCTGGAGGCTGGCTGCTGCTCCTGCACCCCGCCATCAGCTGCTGGAGGCTGGCTGCTGCTCCTCCACCCCACCATGACCTGCTGGAGGCTGGCTGCAGCTCCTCCACCCCGCCATCAGCTGCTGGAGGCTGCCTGCAGCTCCTGCACCCCGCCATCAGCTGCTGGAGGCTGCCTGCAGCTCCTGCACCCCGCCATCAGCTGCTGGAGGCTGGCTGCAGCTCCTCCACCCCGCCATCAGCTGCTGGAGGCTGGCTTATGCTCCTGCACCCCGCCATCAGCTGCTGGAGGCTGCCTGCAGCTCCTGCACCCCGCCATCAGCTGCTGGAGGCTGGCTGCTGCTCCTGCACCCCGCCATCAGCTGCTGGAGGCTGGCTTATGCTCCTCCACCCCGCCATCAGCTGCTGGAGGCTGGCTGCTGCTCCTGCACCCCGCCATCAGCTGCTGGAGGCTGGCTTATGCTCCTGCACCCCGCCATCAGCTGCTGGAGGCTTCTGTTCCTCCACCCCGCCATCAGCAGCTGGAGGCTGGCTGCTGGAGGCTGGTTGCTGCTCCTCCACCCCGCCATGACCTGCTGGAGGCTGGCTGCAGCTCCTCCACCCCGCCATCAGCTGCTGGAGGCTGCCTGCAGCTCCTGCACCCCGCCATCAGCTGCTGGAGGGTGGCTGCAGCTCCTCCACCCCGCCATCAGCTGCTGGAGGCTGGCTTCTGCTCCTCCACCCCGCCACCAGCTGCTGGAGGCTGGCTGCTGCTCCTGCAACCCGCCATCAGCTGCTGGAGGCTTCTGTTCCTCCACCCCGCCATCAGCAGCTGGAGGCTGGCTGCTGGAGGCTGGCTGCTGCCTCTCCACCCCGCCATCACCAGCTGGAGGCTGGCTGCAGCTCCTGCACCCCGCCATCAGCTGCTGGAGGCTGCCTGGAGCTCCTGCACCCCGCCATCAGCTGCTGGAGGCTTCTGTTCCTCAACCCCGCCATCAGCAGCTGGAGGCTGGCTGCTGGAGGCTGGCTGCTGCTCCTCCACCCCGCCATCACCAGCTGGAGGCTGGCTGCAGCTCCTGCACCCCGCCATCAGCTGCTGGAGGCTGGCTGCTGCTCCTGCACCCCGCCATCAGCTGCTGGAGGCTGGCTGCTGCTCCTCCAACCCACCATGACCTGCTGGAGGCTGGCTTCAGCTCCTCCACCCCGCCATCAGCTGCTGGAGGCTGCCTGCAGCTCCTGCACCCCGCCATCAGCTGCTGGAGGCTGCCTGCAGCTCCTGCACCCCGCCATCAGCTGCTGGAGGCTGGCTGCAGCTCCTCCACCCCGCCATCAGCTGCTGGAGGCTGGCTTCTGCTCCTCCACCCTGCCACCAGCTGCTGGAGGCTGGCTGCTGCTCCTGCACCCCGCCATCAGCTGCTGGAGGCTTCTGTTCCTCCACCCCGCCATCAGCAGCTGGAGGCTGGCTGCTGGAGGCTGGCTGCTGCTCCTCCACCCCGCCATCACCAGCTGGAGGCTGGCTGCAGCTCCTGCACCCCGCCATCAGCTGCTGGAGGCTGGCTGCTGCTCCTGCACCCCGCCATCAGCTGCTGGAGGCTGGCTGCTGCTCCTCCACCCCGCCATCACCAGCTGGAGGCTGGCTGCAGCTCCTGCACCCCGCCATCAGCTGCTGGAGGCTGGCTGCTGCTCCTGCACCCCGCCATCAGCTGCTGGAGGCTGGCTGCTGCTCCTCCACCCCACCATGACCTGCTGGAGGCTGGCTGCAGCTCCTCCACCCCGCCATCAGCTGCTGGAGGCTGCCTGCAGCTCCTGCACCCCGCCATCAGCTGCTGGAGGCTGCCTGCAGCTCCTGCACCCCGCCATCAGCTGCTGGAGGCTGGCTGCAGCTCCTCCACCCCGCCATCAGCTGCTGGAGGCTTCTGTTCCTCCACCCCGCCATCAGCAGCTGGAGGCTGGCTGCTGGAGGCTGGCTGCTGCTCCTCCACCCCGCCATCAACAGCTGGAGGCTGGCTGCAGCTCCTGCTCTCCGCCATCAGCTGCTGGAGGCTGCCTGGAGCTCCTGCACCCCGCCATCAGCTGCTGGAGGCTTCTGTTCCTCCACCCCGCCATCAGCAGCTGGAGGCTGGCTGCTGGAGGCTGGCTGCTGTTCCTCCACCCCGCCATCACCAGCTGGAGGCTGGCTGCAGCTCCTGCACCCCGCCATCAGCTGCTGGAGGCTGCCTGGAGCTCCTGCCCCCCGCCATCAGCTGCTGGAGGCTTCTGTTCCTCCACCCCGCCATCAGCAGCTGGAGGCTGGCTGCTTGAGGCTGGCTGCTGGAGGCTGGCTGCTGCTCCTCCACCCCGCCATCACCAGCTGGAGGCTGGCTGCAGCTCCTGCACCCCGCCATCAGCTGCTGGAGGCTGCCTGCAGCTCCTGCACCCCGCCATCAGCTGCTGGAGGCTGGCTGCAGCTCCTGCACCCCGCCATCAGCTGCTGGAGGCTGCCTGGAGCTCCTGCATCCCGCCATCAGCTGCTGGAGGCTTCTGTTCCTCCACCCCGCCATCAGCAGCTGGAGGCTGGCTGCTGGAGGCTGGCTGCTGCTCCTCCACCCCGCCATCACCAGCTGGAGGCTGGCTGCAGCTCCTGCACCCCGCCATCAGCTGCTGGAGGCTGCCTGCAGCTCCTGCACCCCGCCATCAGCTGCTGGAGGCTGCCTGCAGCTCCTGCACCCCGCCATCAGCTGCTGGAGGCTGGCTGCTGCTCCTGCACCCCGCCATCAGCTGCTGGAGGCTGGCTGCTGCTCCTCCACCACACCATGACCTGCTGGAGGCTGGCTGCAGCTCCTCCACCCCGCCATCAGCTGCTGGAGGCTGCCTGCAGCTCCTGCACCCCGCCATCAGCTGCTGGAGGCTGCCTGCAGCTCCTGCACCCCGCCATCAGCTGCTGGAGGCTGGCTGCAGCTCCTCCACCCCGCCATCAGCTGCTGGAGGCTGGCTTCTGCTCCTCCACCCCGCCACCAGCTGCTGGAGGCTGGCTGCTGCTCCTGCACCCCACCATCAGCTGCTGGAGGCTTCTGTTCCTCCACCCCGCCATCAGCAGCTGGAGGCTGGCTGCTGGAGGCTGGTTGCTGCTCCTCCACCCCGCCATCACCAGCTGGAGGCTGGCTGCAGCTCCTGCACCCCGCCATCAGCTGCTGGAGGCTGGCTGCTGCTCCTGCACCCCGCCATCAGCTGCTGGAGGCAGGCTGCTGCTCCTCCACCCCAACATGACCTGCTGGAGGCTGGCTGCAGCTCCTCCATCCCGCCATCAGCTGCTGGAGACTGCCTGCAGCTCCTGCACCCCGCCATCAGCTGCTGGAGGCTGGCTGCTGCTCCTGCACCCCGCCATCACCAGCTGGAGGCTGGCTGCAGCTCCTGCACCCCGCCATCAGCTGCTGGAGGCTGCCTGCAGCTCCTGCACCCCGCCATCAGCTGCTGGAGGCTGGCTGCTGCTCCTGCACCCTGCCATCAGCTGCTGGAGGCTGGCTGCTGCTCCTCCACCCCACCATGACCTGCTGGAGGCTGGCTGCAGCTCCTCCACCCCGCCATCAGCTGCTGGAGGCTGCCTGCAGCTCCTGCACCCCGCCATCAGCTGCTGGAGGCTGGCTGCAGCTCCTCCACCCCGCCATCAGCTGCTGGAGGCTGGCTTCTGCTCCTCCACCCCGCCACCAGCTGCTGGAGGCTGGCTGCTGCTCCTGCACCCCACCCATCAGCTGCTGGAGGCTTCTGTTCCTCCACCCCGCCATCAGCAGCTGGAGGCTGGCTGCTGGAGGCTGGCTGCTGCTCCTCCACCCCGCCATCACCAGCTGGAGCCTGGCTGCAGCTCCTGCACCCCGCCATCAGCTGCTGGAGGCTGCCTGGAGCTCCTGCAGCCCGCCATCAGCTGCTGGAGGCTTCTGTTCCTCCACCCCGCCATCAGCAGCTGGAGGCTGGCTGCTGGAGGCTGGCTGCTGCTCCTCCACCCCGCCATCACCAGCTGGAGGCTGGCTGCAGCTCCTGCACCCCGCCATCAGCTGCTGGAGGCTGGCTGCTGCTCCTGCACCCCGCCATCAGCTGCTGGAGGCTGGCTGCTGCTCCTCCACCCCACCATGACCTGTTGAGGGTGGCTGAAGCTCCTCCACCCCGCCATCAGCTGCTGGAGGCTGCCTGCAGCTCCTGCACCCCGCCATCAGCTGCTGGAGGCTGCCTGCAGCTCCTGCACCCCGCCATCAGCTGCTGGAGGCTGGCTGCAGCTCCTCCACCCCGCCATCAGCTGCTGGAGGCTGGCTTTTGCTCCTCCACCCCGCCACCAGCTGCTGGAGGCTGGCTTTTGCTCCTCCACCCTGCCATCAGCTGCTGGAGGCTTCTGTTCCTCCACCCTGCCATCAGCAGCTGGAGGCTGGCTGCTGGAGACTGGCTGCTGCTCCTCCACCCCGCCATCACCAGCTGGAGGCTGGCTGCAGCTCCTGCACCCCACCATCAGCTGCTGGAGGCTGCCTGGAGCTCCTGCACCCCGCCATCAGCTGCTGGAGGCTTCTGTTCCTCCACCCCGCCATCAGCAGCTGGAGGCTGGCTGCTGGAGGCTGGCTGCTGCTCCTCCACCCCGCCATCACCAGCTGGAGGCTGGCTGCAGCTCCTGCACCCCGCCATCAGCTGCTGGAGGCTGCCTGCAGCTCCTGCACCCCGCCATCAGCTGCTGGAGGCTGGCTGCTGCTCCTGCAACCCGCCATCAGCTGCTGGAGGCTGGCTGCTGCTCCTCCACCCCACCATGACCTGCTGGAGGCTGGCTGCAGCTCCTCCACCCCGCCATCAGCTGCTGGAGGCTGCCTGCAGCTCCTGCACCCCGCCATCAGCTGCTGGAGGGTGGCTGCAGCTCCTCCACCCCGCCATCAGCTGCTGGAGGCTGGCTTCTGCTCCTCCACCCCGCCACCAGCTGCTGGAGGCTGGCTGCTGCTCCTGCAACCCGCCATCAGCTGCTGAAGGCTTCTGTTCCTCCACCCCGCCATCAGCAGCTGGAGGCTGGCTGCTGGAGGCTGGCTGCTGCCTCTCCACCCCGCCATCACCAGCTGGAGGCTGGCTGCAGCTCCTGCACCCCGCCATCAGCTGCTGGAGGCTGCCTGGAGCTCCTGCACCCCGCCATCAGCTGCTGGAGGCTTCTGTTCCTCAACCCCGCCATCAGCAGCTGGAGGCTGGCTGCTGGAGGCTGGCTGCTGCTCCTCCACCCCGCCATCACCAGCTGGAGGCTGGCTGCAGCTCCTGCACCCCGCCATCAGCTGCTGGAGGCTGGCTGCTGCTCCTGCACCCCGCCATCAGCTGCTGGAGGCTGGCTGCTGCTCCTCCAACCCACCATGACCTGCTGGAGGCTGGCTTCAGCTCCTCCACCCCGCCATCAGCTGCTGGAGGCTGCCTGCAGCTCCTGCACCCCGCCATCAGCTGCTGGAGGCTGCCTGCAGCTCCTGCACCCCGCCATCAGCTGCTGGAGGCTGGCTGCAGCTCCTCCACCCCGCCATCAGCTGCTGGAGGCTGGCTTCTGCTCCTCCACCCTGCCACCAGCTGCTGGAGGCTGGCTGCTGCTCCTGCACCCCGCCATCAGCTGCTGGAGGCTTCTGTTCCTCCACCCCGCCATCAGCAGCTGGAGGCTGGCTGCTGGAGGCTGGCTGCTGCTCCTCCACCCCGCCATCACCAAACTGGAGGCTGGCTGCAGCTCCTGCACCCCGCCATCAGCTGCTGGAGGCTGGCTGCTGCTCCTGCACCCCGCCATCAGCTGCTGGAGGCTGGCTGCTGCTCCTCCACCCCGCCATCACCAGCTGGAGGCTGGCTGCAGCTCCTGCACCCCGCCATCAGCTGCTGGAGGCTGGCTGCTGCTCCTGCACCCCGCCATCAGCTGCTGGAGGCTGGCTGCTGCTCCTCCACCCCACCATGACCTGCTGGAGGCTGGCTGCAGCTCCTCCACCCCGCCATCAGCTGCTGGAGGCTGCCTGCAGCTCCTGCACCCCGCCATCAGCTGCTGGAGGCTGCCTGCAGCTCCTGCACCCCGCCATCAGCTGCTGGAGGCTGGCTGCAGCTCCTCCACCCCGCCATCAGCTGCTGGAGGCTTCTGTTCCTCCACCCCGCCATCAGCAGCTGGAGGCTGGCTGCTGGAGGCTGGCTGCTGCTCCTCCACCCCGCCATCAACAGCTGGAGGCTGGCTGCAGCTCCTGCTCTCCGCCATCAGCTGCTGGAGGCTGCCTGGAGCTCCTGCACCCCGCCATCAGCTGCTGGAGGCTTCTGTTCCTCCACCCCGCCATCAGCAGCTGGAGGCTGGCTGCTGGAGGCTGGCTGCTGTTCCTCCACCCCGCCATCACCAGCTGGAGGCTGGCTGCAGCTCCTGCACCCCGCCATCAGCTGCTGGAGGCTGCCTGGAGCTCCTGCCCCCCGCCATCAGCTGCTGGAGGCTTCTGTTCCTCCACCCCGCCATCAGCAGCTGGAGGCTAGCTGCTTGAGGCTGGCTGCTGGAGGCTGGCTGCTGCTCCTCCACCCCGCCATCACCAGCTGGAGGCTGGCTGCAGCTCCTGCACCCCGCCATCAGCTGCTGGAGGCTGCCTGCAGCTCCTGCACCCCGCCATCAGCTGCTGGAGGCTGGCTGCTGCTCCTCCAACCCACCGTTACCTGCTGGAGGCTGGCTGCAGCTCCTCCACCCCGCCATCAGCTGCTGGAGGCTGCCTGCAGCTCCTGCACCCCGCCATCAGCTGCTGGAGGCTGGCTGCAGCTCCTCCACCCCGCCATCAGCTGCTGGAGGCTGGCTTCTGCTCCTCCACCCCGCCACCAGCTGCTGGAGGCTGGCTGCTGCTCCTGCACCCCGCCCATCAGCTGCTGGAGGCTTCTGTTCCTCCACCCCGCCATCAGCAGCTGGAGGCTGGCTGCTGGAGGCTGGCTGCTGCTCCTCCACCCCGCCATCACCAGCTGGAGGCTGGCTGCTGCTCCTGCACCCCGCCATCAGCTGCTGGAGGCTGCCTGGAGCTCCTGCACCCCGCGATCAGCTGCTGGAGGCTTCTGTTCCTCCACCCCGCCATCAGCTGCTGGAGGCTGGCTGCTGCTCCTGCACCCCGCCATCAGCTGCTGGAGGCTGGCTGCTGCTCCTCCACCCCACCATGACCTGCTGGAGGCTGGCTGCAGCTCCTCCACCCCGCCATCAGCTGCTGGAGGCTGCCTGCAGCTCCTGCACCCCGCCATCAGCTGCTGGAGGCTTCCTGCAGCTCCTGCACCCCGCCATCAGCTGCTGGAGGGTGGCTGCAGCTCCTCCACCCCGCCATCAGCTGCTGGAGGCTGGCTTCTGCTCCTCCACCCCGCCACCAGCTGCTTGAGGCTGGCTGCTGCTCCTGCACCCCGCCATCAGCTGCTGGAGGCTTCTGTTCCTCCACCCCGCCATCAGCAGCTGGAGGCTGGCTGCTGCCTCTCCACCCCGCCATCACCAGCTGGAGGCTGGCTGCAGCTCCTGCACCCCGCCATCAGCTGCTGGAGGCTGCCTGGAGCTCCTGCACCCCGCCATCAGCTGCTGGAGGCTTCTGTTCCTCAACCCCGCCATCAGCAGCTGGAGGCTGGTTGCTGGAGGCTGGCTGCTGCTCCTCCACCCCGCCATCACCAGCTGGAGGCTGGCTGCAGCTCCTGCACCCCGCCATCAGCTGCTGGAGGCTGGCTGCTGCTCCTGCACCCCGCCATCAGCTGCTGGAGGCTGGCTGCTGCTCCTCCACCCCACCATGACCTGCTGGTGGCTGGCTGCAGCTCCTCCACCCCGCCATCAGCTGCTGGAGGCTGCCTGCAGCTCCTGCACCCCGCCATCAGCTGCTGGAGGCTGCCTGTAGCTCCTGCACCCCGCCATCAGCTGCTGGAGGCTGGCTGCAGCTCCTCCACCCCGCCATCAGCTGCTGGAGGCTGGCTTCTGCTCCTCCACCCCGCCACCAGCTTCTGGAGGCTGGCTGCTGCTCCTGCACACCGCCATCAGCTGCTGGAGGCTTCTGTTCCTCCACCCCGCCATCAGCAGCTGGAGGCTGGCTGCTGGAGGCTGGCTGCTGCTCCTCCACCCCGCCATCACCAGCTGGAGGCTGGCTGCAGCTCCTGCACTCCGCCATCAGCTGCTGGAGGCTGGCTGCTGCTCCTGCACCCCGCCATCAGCTGCTGGAGGCTGGCTGCTGCTCCTCCACCCCACCATGACCTGCTGGAGGCTGGCTGCAGCTCCTCCACCCCGCCAT
Source organism: Nothobranchius furzeri (assembly GCF_043380555.1). Classification (NCBI taxonomy): domain Eukaryota; kingdom Metazoa; phylum Chordata; class Actinopteri; order Cyprinodontiformes; family Nothobranchiidae; genus Nothobranchius; species Nothobranchius furzeri. The sequence goes on from NW_027223040.1 coordinate 767,110, forward strand.
CAGCTGCTGGAGGCTGCCTGCAGCTCCTGCACCCCGCCATCAGCTGCTGGAGGCTGCCTGCAGCTCCTGCACCCCGCCATCAGCTGCTGGAGGATGCCTGCAGCTCCTGCACCCCGCCATCAGCTGCTGGAGGCTGCCTGCAGCTCCTGCACCCCGCCATCAGCTGCTGGAGGCTGGCTTCTGCTCCTCCACCCCGCCACCAGCTGCTGGAGGCTGGCTGCTGCTCCTGCAACCCGCCATCAGCTGCTGGAGGCTTCTGTTCCTCCACCCCGCCATCAGCAGCTGGAGGCTGGCTGCTGGAGGCTGGCTGCTGCTCCTCCACCCCGCCATCACCAGCTGGAGGCTGGCTGCAGCTCCTGCACCCCGCCATCAGCTGCTGGAGGCTGGCTGCTGCTCCTGCACCCCGCCATCAGCTGCTGGAGGCTGGCTGCTGCTCCTCCACCCCACCATGACCTGCTGGAGGCTGGCTGCAGCTCCTCCACCCCGCCATCAGCTGCTGGAGGCTGCCTGCAGCTCCTGCACCCCGCCATCAGCTGCTGGAGGCTGCCTGCAGCTCCTGCACCCCGCCATCAGCTGCTGGAGGATGCCTGCAGCTCCTGCACCCCGCCATCAGCTGCTGGAGGCTGCCTGCAGCTCCTGCACCCCGCCATCAGCTGCTGGAGGCTGGCTTCTGCTCCTCCACCCCGCCACCAGCTGCTGGAGGCTGGCTGCTGCTCCTGCAACCCGCCATCAGCTACTGGAGGCTTCTGTTCCTCCACCCCGCCATCACCAGCTGGAGGCTGGCTGCAGCTCCTGCACCCCGCCATCAGCTGCTGGAGGCTGCCTGGAGCTCCTGCACCCCGCCATCAGCTGCTGGAGGCTTCTGTTCCTCAACCCCGCCATCAGCAGCTGGAGGCTGGCTGCTGGAGGCTGGCTGCTGCTCCTCCACCCCGCCATCACCAGCTGGAGGCTGGCTGCAGCTCCTGCACCCCGCCATCAGCTGCTGGAGGCTGGCTGCTGCTCCTGCACCCCGCCATCAGCTGCTGGAGGCTGGCTGCTGCTCCTCCAACCCACCATGACCTGCTGGAGGCTGGCTGCAGCTCCTCCACCCCGCCATCAGCTGCTGGAGGCTGCCTGCAGCTCCTGCACCCCGCCATCAGCTGCTGGAGGCTGCCTGCAGCTCCTGCACCCCGCCATCAGCTGCTGGAGGCTGCCTGCAGCTCCTGCACCCCGCCATCAGCTGCTGGAGGCTGGCTGCAGCTCCTCCACCCCGCCATCAGCTGCTGGAGGCTGGCTTCTGCTCCTCCACCCCGCCACCAGCTGCTGGAGGCTGGCTGCTGCTCCTGCACCCCGCCATCAGCTGCTGGAGGCTTCTGTTCCTCCACCCCGCCATCAGCAGCTGGAGGCTGGCTGCTGGAGGCTGGCTGCTGCTCCTCCACCCCGCCATCACCAGCTGGAGGCTGGCTGCAGCTCCTGCACCCGGCCATCAGCTGCTGGAGGCTGGCTGCTGCTCCTGCACCCCGCCATCAGCTGCTGGAGGCTGGCTGCTGCTCCTCCACCCCGCCATCACCAGCTGGAGGCTGGCTGCAGCTCCTGCACCCCGCCATCAGCTGCCGGAGGCTGGCTGCTGCTCCTGCACCCCGCCATCAGCTGCTGGAGGCTGGCTGCTGCTCCTGCACCCCGCCATCAGCTGCTGGAGGCTGCCTGCAGCTCCTGCACCCCGCCATCAGCTGCTGGAGGCTGCCTGCAGCTCCTGCACCCCGCCATCAGCTGCTGGAGGCTGGCTGCAGCTCCTCCACCCCGCCATCAGCTGCTGGAGGCTTCTGTTCCTCCACCCCGCCATCAGCAGCTGGAGGCTGGCTGCTGGAGGCTGGCTGGCTGCTCCTCCACCCCGCCATCACCAGCTGGAGGCTGGCTGCAGCTCCTGCACTCCGCCATCAGCTGCTGGAGGCTGCCTGGAGCTCCTGCACCCCGCCATCAGCTGCTGGAGGCTTCTGTTCCTCCACCCCGCCATCAGCAGCTGGAGGCTGGCTGCTGGAGGCTGGCTGCTGCTCCTCCACTCCGCCATCACCAGCTGGAGGCTGGCTGCAGCTCCTGCACCCCACCATCAGCTGCTGGAGGCTGCCTGCAGCTCCTGCACCCCGCCATCAGCTGCTGGAGGCTGGCTGCTGCTCCTGCACCCCGCCATCAGCTGCTGGAGGCTGGCTGCTGCTCCTCCACCCCACCATGACCTGCTGGAGGCTGGCTGCAGCTCCTCCACCCCGCCATCAGCTGCTGGAGGCTGCCTGCAGCTCCTGCACCCCGCCATCAGCTGCTGGAGGCTGCCTGCAGCTCCTGCACCCCGCCATCAGCTGCTGGAAGCTGGCTGCAGCTCCTCCACCCCGCCATCAGCTGCTGGAGGCTGGCTTCTGCTCCTCCACCCCGCCATCAGCTGCTGGAAGCTGGCTGCAGCTCCTCCACCCCGCCACCAGCTGCTGGAGGCTGGCTGCTGCTCCTGCACCCCGCCATCAGCTGCTGGAGGCTTCTGTTCCTCCAGCCCGCCATCAGCAGCTGGAGGCTGGCTGCTGGAGGCTGGCTGCTGTTCCTCCACCCCGCCATCACCAGCTGGAGGCTGGCTGCAGCTCCTGCACCCCGCCATCAGCTGCTGGAGGCTGCCTGGAGCTCCTGCACCCCGCCATCAGCTGCTGGAGGCTTCTGTTCCTCCACCCCGCCATCAGCAGCTGGAGGCTGGCTGCTGGAGGCTGGCTGCTGCTCCTCCACCCCGCCATCACCAGCTGGAGGCTGGCTGCAGCTCCTGCACCCCGCCATCAGCTGCTGGAGGCTGCCTGCAGCTCCTGCACCCCGCCATCAGCTGCTGGAGGCTGGCTGCTGCTCCTCCACCCCACCGTTACCTGCTGGAGGCTGGCTGCAGCTCCTCCACCCCGCCATCAGCTGCTGGAGGCTGCCTGCAGCTCCTGCACCCCGCCATCAGCTGCTGGAGGCTGGCTGCAGCTCCTCCACCCCGCCATCAGCTGCTGGAGGCTGGCTTCTGCTCCTCCACCCCGCCACCAGCTGCTGGAGGCTGGCTGCTGCTCCTGCACCCCGCCCATCAGCTGCTGGAGGCTTCTGTTCCTCCACCCCGCCATCAGCAGCTGGAGGCTGGCTGCTGGAGGCTGGCTGCTGCTCCTCCACCCCGCCATCACCAGCTGGAGGCTGGCTGCAGCTCCTGCACCCCGCCATCAGCTGCTGGAGGCTGCCTGGAGCTCCTGCACCCCGCGATCAGCTGCTGGAGGCTTCTGTTCCTCCACCCCGCCATCAGCAGCTGGAGGCTGGCTGCTGGAGGCTGGCTGCTGCTCCTCCACCCCGCCATCACCAGCTGGAGGCTGGCTGCAGCTCCTGCACCCCGCCATCAGCTGCTGGAAGCTGCCTGCAGCTCCTGCACCCCGCCATCAGCTGCTGGAGGCTGGCTGCTGCTCCTGCACCCCGCCATCAGCTGCTGGAGGCTGGCTGCAGCTCCTGCACCCCGCCATCAGCTGCTGGAGGCTGCCTGCAGCTCCTGCACCCCGCCATCAGCTGCTGGAGGCTGCCTGCAGCTCCTGCACCCCGCCATCAGCTGCTGGAGGCTGCCTGGAGCTCCTGCACCCCGCCATCAGCTGCTGGAGGCTTCTGTTCCTCCACCCCGCCATCAGCAGCTGGAGGCTGGCTGCTGGAGGCTGGCTGCTGCTCCTCCACCCCGCCATCACCAGCTGGAGGCTGGCGGCAGCTCCTGCACCCCGCCATCAGCTGCTGGAGGCTGCCTGGAGCTCCTGCACCCCGCCATCAGCTGCTGGAGGCTGCCTGGAGCTCCTGCACCCCGCCATCAGCTGCTGGAGGCTTCTGTTCCTGCACCCCGCCATCACAAGCTGGAGGCTGGCTGCTGCTCCTGCACCCCGCCATCAGCTGCTGGAGGCTGGCTGCTGCTCCTCCACCCCACCATGACCTGCTGGAGTCTGGCTGCAGCTCCTCCACCCCGCCATCAGCTGCTGGAGGCTGCCTGCAGCTCCTGCACCCCGCCATCAGCTGCTGGAGGCTGGCTGCAGCTCCTGCACCCCGCCATCAGCTGCTGGAGGCTGCCTGGAGTTCCTGCACCCCGCCATCAGCTGCTGGAGGCTGCCAGCAGCTCCTGCACCCCGCCATCAGCTGCTGGAGGCAGGCTGCTGCTCCTCCACCCCACCATGACCTGCTGGAGTCTGGCTGCAGCTCCTCCACCCCGCCATCAGCTGCTGGAGGCTGCCTGCAGCTCCTGCACCCCGCCATCAGCTGCTGGAGGCTGCCTGCAGCTCCTGCACCCCGCCATCAGCTGCTGGAGGCTGGCTGCAGCTCCTGCACCCCGCCATCAGCTGCTGGAGGCTGCCTGGAGTTCCTGCACCCCGCCATCAGCTGCTGGAGGCTGGCTGCTGCTCCTGCACCCCGCCATCAGCTGCTGGAGGCTGGCTGCTGCTCCTCCACCCCACCATGACCTGCTGGAGGCTGGCTGCAGCTCCTCCACCCCGCCATCAGCTGCTGGAGGCTGCCTGCAGCTCCTGCACCCCGCCATCAGCTGCTGGAGGCTGCCTGCAGCTCCTGCACCCCGCCATCAGCTGCTGGAGGCTGGCTGCAGCTCCTCCACCCCGCCATCAGCTGCTGGAGGCTGGCTGCTGCTCCTGCACCCCGCCATCAGCTGCTGGAGGCTGGCTGCTGCTCCTCCACCCCGCCATCACCAGCTGGAGGCTGGCTGCAGCTCCTGCAAACCGCCATCAGCTGCTTGAGGCTGCCTGCAGCTCCTGCACCCCGCCATCAGCTGCTGGAGGCTAGCTGCTGCTCCTGCACCCCGCCATCAGCTGCTGGAGGCTGGCTGCTGCTCCTCCACCCCACCATGACCTGCTGGAGGCTGGCTGCAGCTCCTCCACCCCGCCATCAGCTTCTGGAGGCTGCCTGCAGCTCCTGCACCCCGCCATCACCAGCTGGAGGCTGGCTGCAGCTCCTGCACCCCGCCATCAGCTGCTGGAGGCTGCCTGCAGCTCCTGCACCCCGCCATCAGATGCTGGAGGCTGGCTGCTGCTCCTGCACCCCGCCATCAGCTGCTGGAGGCTGGCTGCTGCTCCTCCACCCCACCATGACCTGCTGGAGGCGGGCTGCAGCTCCTCCACCCCGCCATCAGCTGCTTTAGGCTGCCTGCAGCTCCTGCACCCCACCATCAGCTGCTGGAGGCTGCCTGCAGCTCCTGCACCCCGCCATCAGCTGCTGGAGGCTGGCTGCAGCTCCTCCACCCCGCCATCAGCTGCTGGAGGCTGGCTTCTGCTCCTCCACCCCGCCACCAGCTGCTGGAGGCTGGCTGCTGCTCCTGCACCCCGCCATCAGCTGCTGGAGGCTTCTGTTCCTCCACCCCGCCATCAGCAGCTGGAGGCTGGCTGATGGAGGCTGGCTGCTGCTCCTCCACCCCGCCATCACCAGCTGGAGGCTTGCTGCAGCTCCTGCACCCCACCATCAGCTGCTGGAGGCTGCCTGCAGCTCCTGCACCCCGCCATCAGCTGCTGGAGGCTGGCTGCTGCTCCTGCACCCCGCCATCAGCCGCTGGAGGCTGGCTGCTGCTCCTCCACCCCACCATGACCTGCTGGAGGCTGGCTGCAGCTCCTCCACCCCGCCATCAGCTGCTGGAGGCTGCCTGCAGCTGCTGGAGGCTGCCTGCAGCTCCTGCACCCCGCCATCAGCTGCTGGAGGCTGCCTGCAGCTCCTGCACCCCGCCATCAGCTGCAGGAGGCTGGCTGCAGCTCCTCCACCCCGCCATCAGCTGCTGGAGGCTGGCTTCTGCTCCTCCACCCCGCCACCAGCTGCTGGAGGCTGGCTGCTGCTCCTGCACCCCACCATCAGCTGCTGGAGGCTTCTGTTCCTCCACCCCGCCATCAGCAGCTGGAGGCTGGCTGCTGGAGGCTGGCTGCTGCTCCTCCACCCCGCCATCACCAGCTGGAGGCTGGCTGCAGCTCCTGCACCCCGCCATCAGCTGCTGGAGGCTGCCTGCAGCTCCTGCACCCCGCCATCAGCTGCTGGAGGCTGCCTGGAGCTCCTGCACCCCGCCATCAGCTGCTGGAGGCTTCTGTTCCTCCACCCCGCCATCAGCAGCTGGAGGCTGGCTGCTGGAGGCTGGCTGCTGCTCCTCCACCCCGCCATCACCAGCTGGAGGCTGGCGGCAGCTCCTGCACCCCGCCATCAGCTGCTGGAGGCTGCCTGGAGCTCCTGCACCCCGCCATCAGCTGCTGGAGGCTTCTGTTCCTCCACCCCGCCATCAGCAGCTGGAGGCTGGCTGCTGGAGGCTGGCTGCTGCTCCTCCACCCCGCCATCACCAGCTGGAGGCTGGCTGCAGCTCCTGCACCCCGCCATCAGCAGCTGGAGGCTGGCTGCTGCTCCTCCACCCCGCCATCAGCTGCTGGAGGCTGGCTGCTGCTCCTCCACCCCACCATGACCTGCTGGAGGCTGGCTGCAGCTCCTCCACCCCGCCATCAGCTGCTGGAGGCTTCTGTTCCTCCACCCCGCCATCAGCAGCTGGAGGCTGGCTGATGGAGGCTGGCTGCTGCTCCTCCACCCCGCCATCACCAGCTGGAGGCTGGCTGCTGCTCCTGCACCCCGCCATCAGCTGCTGGAGGCTGGCTGCTGCTCCTCCACCCCACCATGACCTGCTGGAGGCTGGCTGCAGCTCCTCCACCCCGCCATCAGCTTCTGGAGGCAACCTGCAGCTCCTGCACCCCGCCATCAGCTGCTGGAGGCTGCCTGCAGCTCCTGCACCCCGCCATCAGCTGCTGGAGGCTGGCTGCAGCTCCTCCACCCCGCCATCAGCTGCTGGAGGCTGGCTTCTGCTCCTCCACCCCGCCACCAGCTGCTTGAGGCTGGCTGCTGCTCCTGCACCCCGCCATCAGCTGCTGGAGGCTTCTGTTGCTCCACCCCGCCATCAGCAGCTGGAGGCTGGCTGCTGGAGGCTGGCTGCTGCTCCTCCACCCCGCCATCACCATCTGGAGGCTGGCTGCAGCTCCTGCACCCCGCCATTAGCTGCTGGAGGCTGCCTGGAGCTCCTGCACCCCGCCATCAGCTGCTGGAGGCTTCTGTTCCTCCACCCCGCCATCAGCAGCTGGAGGCTGGCTGCTGGAGGCTGGCTGCTGCTCCTCCACCCCGCCATCACCAGCTGGAGGCTGGCTGCAGCTCCTGCACCCCGCCATCAGCTGCTGGAGGCTGCCTGCAGCTCCTGCACCCCGCCATCAGCTGCTGGAGGCTGGCTGCTGCTCCTGCACCCCGCCATCAGCTGCTGGAGGCTGGCTGCTGCTCCTCCACCCCACCATGACCTGCTGGAGGCTGGCTGCAGCTCCTCCACCCCGCCATCAGCTGCTGGAGGCTGCCTGCAGCTCCTGCACCCCGCCATCAGCTGCTGGAGGCTGCCTGCAGCTCCTGCACCCCGCCATCAGCTGCTGGAGGCTGGCTGCAGCTCCTCCACCCCGCCATCAGCTGCTGGAGGCTGGCTTATGCTCCTGCACCCCGCCATCAGCTGCTGGAGGCTGCCTGCAGCTCCTGCACCCCGCCATCAGCTGCTGGAGGCTGGCTGCTGCTCCTGCACCCCGCCATCAGCTGCTGGAGGCTGGCTTATGCTCCTCCACCCCGCCATCAGCTGCTGGAGGCTGGCTGCTGCTCCTGCACCCCGCCATCAGCTGCTGGAGGCTGGCTTATGCTCCTGCACCCCGCCATCAGCTGCTGGAGGCTTCTGTTCCTCCACCCCGCCATCAGCAGCTGGAGGCTGGCTGCTGGAGGCTGGTTGCTGCTCCTCCACCCCGCCATGACCTGCTGGAGGCTGGCTGCAGCTCCTCCACCCCGCCATCAGCTGCTGGAGGCTGCCTGCAGCTCCTGCACCCCGCCATCAGCTGCTGGAGGGTGGCTGCAGCTCCTCCACCCCGCCATCAGCTGCTGGAGGCTGGCTTCTGCTCCTCCACCCCGCCACCAGCTGCTGGAGGCTGGCTGCTGCTCCTGCAACCCGCCATCAGCTGCTGGAGGCTTCTGTTCCTCCACCCCGCCATCAGCAGCTGGAGGCTGGCTGCTGGAGGCTGGCTGCTGCCTCTCCACCCCGCCATCACCAGCTGGAGGCTGGCTGCAGCTCCTGCACCCCGCCATCAGCTGCTGGAGGCTGCCTGGAGCTCCTGCACCCCGCCATCAGCTGCTGGAGGCTTCTGTTCCTCAACCCCGCCATCAGCAGCTGGAGGCTGGCTGCTGGAGGCTGGCTGCTGCTCCTCCACCCCGCCATCACCAGCTGGAGGCTGGCTGCAGCTCCTGCACCCCGCCATCAGCTGCTGGAGGCTGGCTGCTGCTCCTGCACCCCGCCATCAGCTGCTGGAGGCTGGCTGCTGCTCCTCCAACCCACCATGACCTGCTGGAGGCTGGCTTCAGCTCCTCCACCCCGCCATCAGCTGCTGGAGGCTGCCTGCAGCTCCTGCACCCCGCCATCAGCTGCTGGAGGCTGCCTGCAGCTCCTGCACCCCGCCATCAGCTGCTGGAGGCTGGCTGCAGCTCCTCCACCCCGCCATCAGCTGCTGGAGGCTGGCTTCTGCTCCTCCACCCTGCCACCAGCTGCTGGAGGCTGGCTGCTGCTCCTGCACCCCGCCATCAGCTGCTGGAGGCTTCTGTTCCTCCACCCCGCCATCAGCAGCTGGAGGCTGGCTGCTGGAGGCTGGCTGCTGCTCCTCCACCCCGCCATCACCAGCTGGAGGCTGGCTGCAGCTCCTGCACCCCGCCATCAGCTGCTGGAGGCTGGCTGCTGCTCCTGCACCCCGCCATCAGCTGCTGGAGGCTGGCTGCTGCTCCTCCACCCCGCCATCACCAGCTGGAGGCTGGCTGCAGCTCCTGCACCCCGCCATCAGCTGCTGGAGGCTGGCTGCTGCTCCTGCACCCCGCCATCAGCTGCTGGAGGCTGGCTGCTGCTCCTCCACCCCACCATGACCTGCTGGAGGCTGGCTGCAGCTCCTCCACCCCGCCATCAGCTGCTGGAGGCTGCCTGCAGCTCCTGCACCCCGCCATCAGCTGCTGGAGGCTGCCTGCAGCTCCTGCACCCCGCCATCAGCTGCTGGAGGCTGGCTGCAGCTCCTCCACCCCGCCATCAGCTGCTGGAGGCTTCTGTTCCTCCACCCCGCCATCAGCAGCTGGAGGCTGGCTGCTGGAGGCTGGCTGCTGCTCCTCCACCCCGCCATCAACAGCTGGAGGCTGGCTGCAGCTCCTGCTCTCCGCCATCAGCTGCTGGAGGCTGCCTGGAGCTCCTGCACCCCGCCATCAGCTGCTGGAGGCTTCTGTTCCTCCACCCCGCCATCAGCAGCTGGAGGCTGGCTGCTGGAGGCTGGCTGCTGTTCCTCCACCCCGCCATCACCAGCTGGAGGCTGGCTGCAGCTCCTGCACCCCGCCATCAGCTGCTGGAGGCTGCCTGGAGCTCCTGCCCCCCGCCATCAGCTGCTGGAGGCTTCTGTTCCTCCACCCCGCCATCAGCAGCTGGAGGCTGGCTGCTTGAGGCTGGCTGCTGGAGGCTGGCTGCTGCTCCTCCACCCCGCCATCACCAGCTGGAGGCTGGCTGCAGCTCCTGCACCCCGCCATCAGCTGCTGGAGGCTGCCTGCAGCTCCTGCACCCCGCCATCAGCTGCTGGAGGCTGGCTGCAGCTCCTGCACCCCGCCATCAGCTGCTGGAGGCTGCCTGGAGCTCCTGCATCCCGCCATCAGCTGCTGGAGGCTTCTGTTCCTCCACCCCGCCATCAGCAGCTGGAGGCTGGCTGCTGGAGGCTGGCTGCTGCTCCTCCACCCCGCCATCACCAGCTGGAGGCTGGCTGCAGCTCCTGCACCCCGCCATCAGCTGCTGGAGGCTGCCTGCAGCTCCTGCACCCCGCCATCAGCTGCTGGAGGCTGGCTGCTGCTCCTGCACCCCGCCATCAGCTGCTGGAGGCTGGCTGCTGCTCCTCCACCACACCATGACCTGCTGGAGGCTGGCTGCAGCTCCTCCACCACGCCATCAGCTGCTGGAGGCTGCCTGCAGCTCCTGCACCCCGCCATCAGCTGCTGGAGGCTGCCTGCAGCTCCTGCACCCCGCCATCAGCTGCTGGAGGCTGGCTGCAGCTCCTCCACCCCGCCATCAGCTGCTGGAGGCTGGCTTCTGCTCCTCCACCCCGCCACCAGCTGCTGGAGGCTGGCTGCTGCTCCTGCACCCCACCATCAGCTGCTGGAGGCTTCTGTTCCTCCACCCCGCCATCAGCAGCTGGAGGCTGGCTGCTGGAGGCTGGTTGCTGCTCCTCCACCCCGCCATCACCAGCTGGAGGCTGGCTGCAGCTCCTGCACCCCGCCATCAGCTGCTGGAGGCTGGCTGCTGCTCCTGCACCCCGCCATCAGCTGCTGGAGGCAGGCTGCTGCTCCTCCACCCCAACATGACCTGCTGGAGGCTGGCTGCAGCTCCTCCATCCCGCCATCAGCTGCTGGAGACTGCCTGCAGCTCCTGCACCCCGCCATCAGCTGCTGGAGGCTGGCTGCTGCTCCTGCACCCCGCCATCACCAGCTGGAGGCTGGCTGCAGCTCCTGCACCCCGCCATCAGCTGCTGGAGGCTGCCTGCAGCTCCTGCACCCCGCCATCAGCTGCTGGAGGCTGGCTGCTGCTCCTGCACCCTGCCATCAGCTGCTGGAGGCTGGCTGCTGCTCCTCCACCCCACCATGACCTGCTGGAGGCTGGCTGCAGCTCCTCCACCCCGCCATCAGCTGCTGGAGGCTGCCTGCAGCTCCTGCACCCCGCCATCAGCTGCTGGAGGCTGGCTGCAGCTCCTCCACCCCGCCATCAGCTGCTGGAGGCTGGCTTCTGCTCCTCCACCCCGCCACCAGCTGCTGGAGGCTGGCTGCTGCTCCTGCACCCCACCCATCAGCTGCTGGAGGCTTCTGTTCCTCCACCCCGCCATCAGCAGCTGGAGGCTGGCTGCTGGAGGCTGGCTGCTGCTCCTCCACCCCGCCATCACCAGCTGGAGCCTGGCTGCAGCTCCTGCACCCCGCCATCAGCTGCTGGAGGCTGCCTGGAGCTCCTGCAGCCCGCCATCAGCTGCTGGAGGCTTCTGTTCCTCCACCCCGCCATCAGCAGCTGGAGGCTGGCTGCTGGAGGCTGGCTGCTGCTCCTCCACCCCGCCATCACCAGCTGGAGGCTGGCTGCAGCTCCTGCACCCCGCCATCAGCTGCTGGAGGCTGGCTGCTGCTCCTGCACCCCGCCATCAGCTGCTGGAGGCTGGCTGCTGCTCCTCCACCCCACCATGACCTGTTGAGGGTGGCTGAAGCTCCTCCACCCCGCCATCAGCTGCTGGAGGCTGCCTGCAGCTCCTGCACCCCGCCATCAGCTGCTGGAGGCTGCCTGCAGCTCCTGCACCCCGCCATCAGCTGCTGGAGGCTGGCTGCAGCTCCTCCACCCCGCCATCAGCTGCTGGAGGCTGGCTTTTGCTCCTCCACCCCGCCACCAGCTGCTGGAGGCTGGCTTTTGCTCCTCCACCCTGCCATCAGCTGCTGGAGGCTTCTGTTCCTCCACCCTGCCATCAGCAGCTGGAGGCTGGCTGCTGGAGACTGGCTGCTGCTCCTCCACCCCGCCATCACCAGCTGGAGGCTGGCTGCAGCTCCTGCACCCCACCATCAGCTGCTGGAGGCTGCCTGGAGCTCCTGCACCCCGCCATCAGCTGCTGGAGGCTTCTGTTCCTCCACCCCGCCATCAGCAGCTGGAGGCTGGCTGCTGGAGGCTGGCTGCTGCTCCTCCACCCCGCCATCACCAGCTGGAGGCTGGCTGCAGCTCCTGCACCCCGCCATCAGCTGCTGGAGGCTGCCTGCAGCTCCTGCACCCCGCCATCAGCTGCTGGAGGCTGGCTGCTGCTCCTGCAACCCGCCATCAGCTGCTGGAGGCTGGCTGCTGCTCCTCCACCCCACCATGACCTGCTGGAGGCTGGCTGCAGCTCCTCCACCCCGCCATCAGCTGCTGGAGGCTGCCTGCAGCTCCTGCACCCCGCCATCAGCTGCTGGAGGGTGGCTGCAGCTCCTCCACCCCGCCATCAGCTGCTGGAGGCTGGCTTCTGCTCCTCCACCCCGCCACCAGCTGCTGGAGGCTGGCTGCTGCTCCTGCAACCCGCCATCAGCTGCTGGAGGCTTCTGTTCCTCCACCCCGCCATCAGCAGCTGGAGGCTGGCTGCTGGAGGCTGGCTGCTGCCTCTCCACCCCGCCATCACCAGCTGGAGGCTGGCTGCAGCTCCTGCACCCCGCCATCAGCTGCTGGAGGCTGCCTGGAGCTCCTGCACCCCGCCATCAGCTGCTGGAGGCTTCTGTTCCTCAACCCCGCCATCAGCAGCTGGAGGCTGGCTGCTGGAGGCTGGCTGCTGCTCCTCCACCCCGCCATCACCAGCTGGAGGCTGGCTGCAGCTCCTGCACCCCGCCATCAGCTGCTGGAGGCTGGCTGCTGCTCCTGCACCCCGCCATCAGCTGCTGGAGGCTGGCTGCTGCTCCTCCAACCCACCATGACCTGCTGGAGGCTGGCTTCAGCTCCTCCACCCCGCCATCAGCTGCTGGAGGCTGCCTGCAGCTCCTGCACCCCGCCATCAGCTGCTGGAGGCTGCCTGCAGCTCCTGCACCCCGCCATCAGCTGCTGGAGGCTGGCTGCAGCTCCTCCACCCCGCCATCAGCTGCTGGAGGCTGGCTTCTGCTCCTCCACCCTGCCACCAGCTGCTGGAGGCTGGCTGCTGCTCCTGCACCCCGCCATCAGCTGCTGGAGGCTTCTGTTCCTCCACCCCGCCATCAGCAGCTGGAGGCTGGCTGCTGGAGGCTGGCTGCTGCTCCTCCACCCCGCCATCACCAAACTGGAGGCTGGCTGCAGCTCCTGCACCCCGCCATCAGCTGCTGGAGGCTGGCTGCTGCTCCTGCACCCCGCCATCAGCTGCTGGAGGCTGGCTGCTGCTCCTCCACCCCGCCATCACCAGCTGGAGGCTGGCTGCAGCTCCTGCACCCCGCCATCAGCTGCTGGAGGCTGGCTGCTGCTCCTGCACCCCGCCATCAGCTGCTGGAGGCTGGCTGCTGCTCCTCCACCCCACCATGACCTGCTGGAGGCTGGCTGCAGCTCCTCCACCCCGCCATCAGCTGCTGGAGGCTGCCTGCAGCTCCTGCACCCCGCCATCAGCTGCTGGAGGCTGCCTGCAGCTCCTGCACCCCGCCATCAGCTGCTGGAGGCTGGCTGCAGCTCCTCCACCCCGCCATCAGCTGCTGGAGGCTTCTGTTCCTCCACCCCGCCATCAGCAGCTGGAGGCTGGCTGCTGGAGGCTGGCTGCTGCTCCTCCACCCCGCCATCAACAGCTGGAGGCTGGCTGCAGCTCCTGCTCTCCGCCATCAGCTGCTGGAGGCTGCCTGGAGCTCCTGCACCCCGCCATCAGCTGCTGGAGGCTTCTGTTCCTCCACCCCGCCATCAGCAGCTGGAGGCTGGCTGCTGGAGGCTGGCTGCTGTTCCTCCACCCCGCCATCACCAGCTGGAGGCTGGCTGCAGCTCCTGCACCCCGCCATCAGCTGCTGGAGGCTGCCTGGAGCTCCTGCCCCCCGCCATCAGCTGCTGGAGGCTTCTGTTCCTCCACCCCGCCATCAGCAGCTGGAGGCTAGCTGCTTGAGGCTGGCTGCTGGAGGCTGGCTGCTGCTCCTCCACCCCGCCATCACCAGCTGGAGGCTGGCTGCAGCTCCTGCACCCCGCCATCAGCTGCTGGAGGCTGCCTGCAGCTCCTGCACCCCGCCATCAGCTGCTGGAGGCTGGCTGCTGCTCCTCCAACCCACCGTTACCTGCTGGAGGCTGGCTGCAGCTCCTCCACCCCGCCATCAGCTGCTGGAGGCTGCCTGCAGCTCCTGCACCCCGCCATCAGCTGCTGGAGGCTGGCTGCAGCTCCTCCACCCCGCCATCAGCTGCTGGAGGCTGGCTGCTGCTCCTGCACCCCGCCCATCAGCTGCTGGAGGCTTCTGTTCCTCCACCCCGCCATCAGCAGCTGGAGGCTGGCTGCTGGAGGCTGGCTGCTGCTCCTCCACCCCGCCATCACCAGCTGGAGGCTGGCTGCTGCTCCTGCACCCCGCCATCAGCTGCTGGAGGCTGCCTGGAGCTCCTGCACCCCGCGATCAGCTGCTGGAGGCTTCTGTTCCTCCACCCCGCCATCAGCTGCTGGAGGCTGGCTGCTGCTCCTGCACCCCGCCATCAGCTGCTGGAGGCTGGCTGCTGCTCCTCCACCCCACCATGACCTGCTGGAGGCTGGCTGCAGCTCCTCCACCCCGCCATCAGCTGCTGGAGGCTGCCTGCAGCTCCTGCACCCCGCCATCAGCTGCTGGAGGCTTCCTGCAGCTCCTGCACCCCGCCATCAGCTGCTGGAGGGTGGCTGCAGCTCCTCCACCCCGCCATCAGCTGCTGGAGGCTGGCTTCTGCTCCTCCACCCCGCCACCAGCTGCTTGAGGCTGGCTGCTGCTCCTGCACCCCGCCATCAGCTGCTGGAGGCTTCTGTTCCTCCACCCCGCCATCAGCAGCTGGAGGCTGGCTGCTGCCTCTCCACCCCGCCATCACCAGCTGGAGGCTGGCTGCAGCTCCTGCACCCCGCCATCAGCTGCTGGAGGCTGCCTGGAGCTCCTGCACCCCGCCATCAGCTGCTGGAGGCTTCTGTTCCTCAACCCCGCCATCAGCAGCTGGAGGCTGGTTGCTGGAGGCTGGCTGCTGCTCCTCCACCCCGCCATCACCAGCTGGAGGCTGGCTGCAGCTCCTGCACCCCGCCATCAGCTGCTGGAGGCTGGCTGCTGCTCCTGCACCCCGCCATCAGCTGCTGGAGGCTGGCTGCTGCTCCTCCACCCCACCATGACCTGCTGGTGGCTGGCTGCAGCTCCTCCACCCCGCCATCAGCTGCTGGAGGCTGCCTGCAGCTCCTGCACCCCGCCATCAGCTGCTGGAGGCTGCCTGTAGCTCCTGCACCCCGCCATCAGCTGCTGGAGGCTGGCTGCAGCTCCTCCACCCCGCCATCAGCTGCTGGAGGCTGGCTTCTGCTCCTCCACCCCGCCACCAGCTTCTGGAGGCTGGCTGCTGCTCCTGCACACCGCCATCAGCTGCTGGAGGCTTCTGTTCCTCCACCCCGCCATCAGCAGCTGGAGGCTGGCTGCTGGAGGCTGGCTGCTGCTCCTCCACCCCGCCATCACCAGCTGGAGGCTGGCTGCAGCTCCTGCACTCCGCCATCAGCTGCTGGAGGCTGGCTGCTGCTCCTGCACCCCGCCATCAGCTGCTGGAGGCTGGCTGCTGCTCCTCCACCCCACCATGACCTGCTGGAGGCTGGCTGCAGCTCCTCCACCCCGCCATCAGCTGCTGGAGGCTGCCTGCAGCTCCTGCACCCCGCCATCAGCTGCTGGAGGCTGCCTGCAGCTCCTGCACCCCGCCATCAGCTGCTGGAGGATGCCTGCAGCTCCTGCACCCCGCCATCAGCTGCTGGAGGCTGCCTGCAGCTCCTGCACCCCGCCATCAGCTGCTGGAGGCTGGCTTCTGCTCCTCCACCCCGCCACCAGCTGCTGGAGGCTGGCTGCTGCTCCTGCAACCCGCCATCAGCTGCTGGAGGCTTCTGTTCCTCCACCCCGCCATCAGCAGCTGGAGGCTGGCTGCTGGAGGCTGGCTGCTGCTCCTCCACCCCGCCATCACCAGCTGGAGGCTGGCTGCAGCTCCTGCACCCCGCCATCAGCTGCTGGAGGCTGGCTGCTGCTCCTGCACCCCGCCATCAGCTGCTGGAGGCTGGCTGCTGCTCCTCCACCCCACCATGACCTGCTGGAGGCTGGCTGCAGCTCCTCCACCCCGCCATCAGCTGCTGGAGGCTGCCTGCAGCTCCTGCACCCCGCCATCAGCTGCTGGAGGCTGCCTGCAGCTCCTGCACCCCGCCATCAGCTGCTGGAGGATGCCTGCAGCTCCTGCACCCCGCCATCAGCTGCTGGAGGCTGCCTGCAGCTCCTGCACCCCGCCATCAGCTGCTGGAGGCTGGCTTCTGCTCCTCCACCCCGCCACCAGCTGCTGGAGGCTGGCTGCTGCTCCTGCAACCCGCCATCAGCTACTGGAGGCTTCTGTTCCTCCACCCCGCCATCACCAGCTGGAGGCTGGCTGCAGCTCCTGCACCCCGCCATCAGCTGCTGGAGGCTGCCTGGAGCTCCTGCACCCCGCCATCAGCTGCTGGAGGCTTCTGTTCCTCAACCCCGCCATCAGCAGCTGGAGGCTGGCTGCTGGAGGCTGGCTGCTGCTCCTCCACCCCGCCATCACCAGCTGGAGGCTGGCTGCAGCTCCTGCACCCCGCCATCAGCTGCTGGAGGCTGGCTGCTGCTCCTGCACCCCGCCATCAGCTGCTGGAGGCTGGCTGCTGCTCCTCCAACCCACCATGACCTGCTGGAGGCTGGCTGCAGCTCCTCCACCCCGCCATCAGCTGCTGGAGGCTGCCTGCAGCTCCTGCACCCCGCCATCAGCTGCTGGAGGCTGCCTGCAGCTCCTGCACCCCGCCATCAGCTGCTGGAGGCTGGCTGCAGCTCCTCCACCCCGCCATCAGCTGCTGGAGGCTGGCTTCTGCTCCTCCACCCCGCCACCAGCTGCTGGAGGCTGGCTGCTGCTCCTGCACCCCGCCATCAGCTGCTGGAGGCTTCTGTTCCTCCACCCCGCCATCAGCAGCTGGAGGCTGGCTGCTGGAGGCTGGCTGCTGCTCCTCCACCCCGCCATCACCAGCTGGAGGCTGGCTGCAGCTCCTGCACCCGGCCATCAGCTGCTGGAGGCTGGCTGCTGCTCCTGCACCCCGCCATCAGCTGCTGGAGGCTGGCTGCTGCTCCTCCACCCCGCCATCACCAGCTGGAGGCTGGCTGCAGCTCCTGCACCCCGCCATCAGCTGCCGGAGGCTGGCTGCTGCTCCTGCACCCCGCCATCAGCTGCTGGAGGCTGGCTGCTGCTCCTCCACCCCACCATGACCTGCTGGAGGCTGGCTGCAGCTCCTCCACCCCGCCATCAGCTGCTGGAGGCTGCCTGCAGCTCCTGCACCCCGCCATCAGCTGCTGGAGGCTGCCTGCAGCTCCTGCACCCCGCCATCAGCTGCTGGAGGCTGGCTGCAGCTCCTCCACCCCGCCATCAGCTGCTGGAGGCTTCTGTTCCTCCACCCCGCCATCAGCAGCTGGAGGCTGGCTGCTGGAGGCTGGCTGGCTGCTCCTCCACCCCGCCATCACCAGCTGGAGGCTGGCTGCAGCTCCTGCACTCCGCCATCAGCTGCTGGAGGCTGCCTGGAGCTCCTGCACCCCGCCATCAGCTGCTGGAGGCTTCTGTTCCTCCACCCCGCCATCAGCAGCTGGAGGCTGGCTGCTGGAGGCTGGCTGCTGCTCCTCCACTCCGCCATCACCAGCTGGAGGCTGGCTGCAGCTCCTGCACCCCACCATCAGCTGCTGGAGGCTGCCTGCAGCTCCTGCACCCCGCCATCAGCTGCTGGAGGCTGGCTGCTGCTCCTGCACCCCGCCATCAGCTGCTGGAGGCTGGCTGCTGCTCCTCCACCCCACCATGACCTGCTGGAGGCTGGCTGCAGCTCCTCCACCCCGCCATCAGCTGCTGGAGGCTGCCTGCAGCTCCTGCACCCCGCCATCAGCTGCTGGAGGCTGCCTGCAGCTCCTGCACCCCGCCATCAGCTGCTGGAAGCTGGCTGCAGCTCCTCCACCCCGCCATCAGCTGCTGGAGGCTGGCTTCTGCTCCTCCACCCCGCCATCAGCTGCTGGAAGCTGGCTGCAGCTCCTCCACCCCGCCACCAGCTGCTGGAGGCTGGCTGCTGCTCCTGCACCCCGCCATCAGCTGCTGGAGGCTTCTGTTCCTCCACCCCGCCATCAGCAGCTGGAGGCTGGCTGCTGGAGGCTGGCTGCTGCTCCTCCACCCCGCCATCACCAGCTGGAGGCTGGCTGCAGCTCCTGCACCCCGCCATCAGCTGCTGGAGGCTGCCTGGAGCTCCTGCACCCCGCGATCAGCTGCTGGAGGCTTCTGTTCCTCCACCCCGCCATCAGCAGCTGGAGGCTGGCTGCTGGAGGCTGGCTGCTGCTCCTCCACCCCGCCATCACCAGCTGGAGGCTGGCTGCAGCTCCTGCACCCCGCCATCAGCTGCTGGAGGCTGCCTGGAGCTCCTGCACCCCGCGATCAGCTGCTGGAGGCTTCTCTTCCTCCACCCCGCCATCAGCAGCTGGAGGCTGGCTGCTGGAGGCTGGCTGCTGCTCCTCCACCCCGCCATCACCAGCTGGAGGCTGGCTGCAGCTCCTGCACCCCGCCATCAGCTGCTGGAAGCTGCCTGCAGCTCCTGCACCCCGCCATCAGCTGCTGGAGGCTGGCTGCTGCTCCTGCACCCCGCCATCAGCTGCTGGAGGCTGGCTGCAGCTCCTGCACCCCGCCATCAGCTGCTGGAGGCTGCCTGGAGCTCCTGCACCCCGCCATCAGCTGCTGGAGGCTTCTGTTCCTCCACCCCGCCATCAGCAGCTGGAGGCTGGCTGCTGGAGGCTGGCTGCTGCTCCTCCACCCCGCCATCACCAGCTGGAGGCTGGCTGCAGCTCCTCCACCCCGCCATCAGCTGCTGGAGGCTGCCTGCAGCTCCTGCACCCCGCCATCAGCTGCTGGAGGCTGCCTGCAGCTCCTGCACCCCGCCATCAGCTGCTGGAGGCTGGCTGCAGCTCCTCCACCCCGCCATCAGCTGCTGGAGGCTGGCTTCTGCTCCTCCACCCCGCCACCAGCTGCTTGAGGCTGGCTGCTGCTCCTGCACCCCGCCATCAGCTGCTGGAGGCTGACTGCAGCTCCTGCACCCCGCCATCAGCTGCTGGAGGCTGCCTGGAGCTACTGCACCCCGCCATCAGCAGCTGGAGGCTGGCTGCTGGAGGCTGGCTGCTGCTCCTCCACCCGACCATGACCTGCTGGAGGCTGGCTGCAGCTCCTGCACCCCGCCATCAGCTGCTGGAGGCTGCCTGCAGCTCCTGCACCCTGCCATCAGCTGCTGGAGGCTGGCTGCAGCTCCTCCACCCCGCCATCAGCTGCTGGAGGCTTCTGTTCCTCCACCCCGCCATCAGCAGCTGGAGGCTGGCTGCTGGAGGCTGGCTGCTGCTCCTCCACCCCGCCATCACCAGCTGGAGGCTGGCTGCAGCTCCTACACCCCGCCATCACCATCTGGAGGCTGGCTGCAGCTCCTGCACCCCGCCATCAGCTGCTGGAGGCTGGCTGCAGCTCCTGCACCCCGCCATCAGCTGCTGGAGGCTGCCTGGAGCTCCTGCATCCCGCCATCAGCTGCTGGAGGCTTCTGTTCCTCCACCCCGCCATCAGCAGCTGGAGGCTGGCTGCTGGAGGCTGGCTGCTGCTCCTCCACCCCGCCATCACCAGCTGGAGGCTGGCTGCAGCTCCTGCACCCCGCCATCAGCTGCTGGAGGCTGCCTGCAGCTCCTGCACCCCGCCATCAGCTGCTGGAGGCTGGCTGCTGCTCCTGCACCCCGCCATCAGCTGCTGGAGGCTGGCTGCTGCTCCTCCACCACACCATGACCTGCTGGAGGCTGGCTGCAGCTCCTCCACCCCGCCATCAGCTGCTGGAGGCTGCCTGCAGCTCCTGCACCCCGCCATCAGCTGCTGGAGGCTGCCTGCAGCTCCTGCACCCCGCCATCAGCTGCTGGAGGCTGGCTGCAGCTCCTCCACCCCGCCATCAGCTGCTGGAGGCTGGCTTCTGCTCCTCCACCCCGCCACCAGCTGCTGGAGGCTGGCTGCTGCTCCTGCACCCCACCATCAGCTGCTGGAGGCTTCTGTTCCTCCACCCCGCCATCAGCAGCTGGAGGCTGGCTGCTGGAGGCTGGTTGCTGCTCCTCCACCCCGCCATCACCAGCTGGAGGCTGGCTGCAGCTCCTGCACCCCGCCATCAGCTGCTGGAGGCTGGCTGCTGCTCCTGCACCCCGCCATCAGCTGCTGGAGGCAGGCTGCTGCTCCTCCACCCCAACATGACCTGCTGGAGGCTGGCTGCAGCTCCTCCATCCCGCCATCAGCTGCTGGAGACTGCCTGCAGCTCCTGCACCCCGCCATCAGCTGCTGGAGGCTGGCTGCTGCTCCTGCACCCCGCCATCACCAGCTGGAGGCTGGCTGCAGCTCCTGCACCCCGCCATCAGCTGCTGGAGGCTGCCTGCAGCTCCTGCAGCTCGCCATCAGCTGCTGGAGGCTGGCTGCTGCTCCTGCACCCTGCCATCAGCTGCTGGAGGCTGGCTGCTGCTCCTCCACCCCACCATGACCTGCTGGAGGCTGGCTGCAGCTCCTCCACCCCGCCATCAGCTGCTGGAGGCTGCCTGCAGCTCCTGCACCCCGCCATCAGCTGCTGGAGGCTGCCTGCAGCTCCTGCACCCCGCCATCAGCTGCTGGAGGCTGGCTGCAGCTCCTCCACCCCGCCATCAGCTGCTGGAGGCTGGCTTCTGCTCCTCCACCCCGCCACCAGCTGCTGGAGGCTGGCTGCTGCTCCTGCACCCCACCCATCAGCTGCTGGAGGCTTCTGTTCCTCCACCCCGCCATCAGCAGCTGGAGGCTGGCTGCTGGAGGCTGGCTGCTGCTCCTCCACCCCGCCATCACCAGCTGGAGGCTGGCTGCTGCTCCTGCACCCCGCCATCAGCTGCTGGAGGCAGGCTGCTGCTCCTCCACCCCAACATGACCTGCTGGAGGCTGGCTGCAGCTCCTCCATCCCGCCATCAGCTGCTGGAGACTGCCTGCAGCTCCTGCACCCCGCCATCAGCTGCTGGAGGCTGGCTGCTGCTCCTGCACCCCGCCATCACCAGCTGGAGACTGGCTGCAGCTCCTGCACCCCGCCATCATATGCTGGAGGCTGCCTGCAGCTCCTGCAGCTCGCCATCAGCTGCTGGAGGCTGGCTGCTGCTCCTGCACCCTGCCATCAGCTGCTGGAGGCTGGCTGCTGCTCCTCCACCCCACCATGACCTGCTGGAGGCTGGCTGCAGCTCCTCCACCCCGCCATCAGCTGCTGGAGGCTGCCTGCAGCTCCTGCACCCCGCCATCAGCTGCTGGAGGCTGCCTGCAGCTCCTGCACCCCGCCATCAGCTGCTGGAGGCTGGCTGCAGCTCCTCCACCCCGCCATCAGCTGCTGGAGGCTGGCTTCTGCTCCTCCACCCCGCCACCAGCTGCTGGAGGCTGGCTGCTGCTCCTGCACCCCACCCATCAGCTGCTGGAGGCTTCTGTTCCTCCACCCCGCCATCAGCAGCTGGAGGCTGGCTGCTGGAGGCTGGCTGCTGCTCCTCCACCCCGCCATCACCAGCTGGAGCCTGGCTGCAGCTCCTGCACCCCGCCATCAGCTGCTGGAGGCTGCCTGGAGCTCCTGCACCCCGCCATCAGCTGCTGGAGGCTTCTGTTCCTCCACCCCGCCATCAGCAGCTGGAGGCTGGCTGCTGGAGGCTGGCTGCTGCTCCTCCACCCCGCCATCACCAGCTGGAGGCTGGCTGCAGCTCCTGCACCCCGCCATCAGCTGCTGGAGGCTGCCTGGAGCTCCTGCACCCCGCCATCAGCTGCTGGAGGCTGGCTGCTGCTCCTGCCACCCGCCATCAGCTGCTGGAGGCTGGCTGCTGCTCCTCCACCCCACCATGACCTGCTGGAAGCTGGCTGCAGCTCCTCCACCCCGCCATCAGCTGCTGGAGGCTGCCTGCAGCTCCTGCACCCCGCCATCAGCTGCTGGAGGCTGCCTGCAGCTCCTGCACCCCGCCATCAGCTGCTGGAGGCTGGCTGCAGCTCCTCCACCCCGCCATCAGCTGCTGGAGGCTGGCTTCTGCTCCTCCACCCCGCCACCAGCTGCTTGAGGCTGGCTGCTGCTCCTGCACCCCGCCATCAGCTGCTGGAGGCTGGCTGCAGCTCCTGCACCCCGCCATCAGCTGCTGGAGGCTGCCTGGAGCTACTGCACCCCGCCATCAGCAGCTGGAGGCTGGCTGCTGGAGGCTGGCTGCTGCTCCTCCACCCCACCATGACCTGCTGGAGGCTGGCTGCAGCTCCTGCACCCCGCCATCAGCTGCTGGAGGCTGCCTGCAGCTCCTGCACCCTGCCATCAGCTGCTGGAGGCTGGCTGCAGCTCCTCCACCCCGCCATCAGCTGCTGGAGGCTTCTGTTCCTCCACCCCGCCATCAGCAGCTGGAGGCTGGCTGCTGGAGGCTGGCTGCTGCTCCTCCACCCCGCCATCACCAGCTGGAGGCTGGCTGCAGCTCCTGCACCCCGCCATCACCATCTGGAGGCTGGCTGCAGCTGCTGCACCCCGCCATCAGCTGCTGGAGGCTGGCTGCAGCTCCTGCACCCCGCCATCAGCTGCTGGAGGCTGCCTGGAGCTCCTGCATCCCGCCATCAGCTGCTGGAGGCTTCTGTTCCTCCACCCCGCCATCAGCAGCTGGAGGCTGGCTGCTGGAGGCTGGCTGCTGCTCCTCCACCCCGCCATCACCAGCTGGAGGCTGGCTGCAGCTCCTGCACCCCGCCATCAGCTGCTGGAGGCTGCCTGCAGCTCCTGCACCCCGCCATCAGCTGCTGGAGGCTGGCTGCTGCTCCTGCACCCCGCCATCAGCTGCTGGAGGCTGGCTGCTGCTCCTCCACCACACCATGACCTGCTGGAGGCTGGCTGCAGCTCCTCCACCCCGCCATCAGCTGCTGGAGGCTGCCTGCAGCTCCTGCACCCCGCCATCAGCTGCTGGAGGCTGCCTGCAGCTCCTGCACCCCGCCATCAGCTGCTGGAGGCTGGCTGCAGCTCCTCCACCCCGCCATCAGCTGCTGGAGGCTGGCTTCTGCTCCTCCACCCCGCCACCAGCTGCTGGAGGCTGGCTGCTGCTCCTGCACCCCACCATCAGCTGCTGGAGGCTTCTGTTCCTCCACCCCGCCATCAGCAGCTGGAGGCTGGCTCCTGGAGGCTGGTTGCTGCTCCTCCACCCCGCCATCACCAGCTGGAGGCTGGCTGCAGCTCCTGCACCCCGCCATCAGCTGCTGGAGGCTGGCTGCTGCTCCTGCACCCCGCCATCAGCTGCTGGAGGCAGGCTGCTGCTCCTCCACCCCAACATGACCTGCTGGAGGCTGGCTGCAGCTCCTCCATCCCGCCATCAGCTGCTGGAGACTGCCTGCAGCTCCTGCACCCCGCCATCAGCTGCTGGAGGCTGGCTGCTGCTCCTGCACCCCGCCATCACCAGCTGGAGGCTGGCTGCAGCTCCTGCACCCCGCCATCAGCTGCTGGAGGCTGCCTGCAGCTCCTGCAGCTCGCCATCAGCTGCTGGAGGCTGGCTGCTGCTCCTGCACCCTGCCATCAGCTGCTGGAGGCTGGCTGCTGCTCCTCCACCCCACCATGACCTGCTGGAGGCTGGCTGCAGCTCCTCCACCCCGCCATCAGCTGCTGGAGGCTGCCTGCAGCTCCTGCACCCCGCCATCAGCTGCTGGAGGCTGCCTGCAGCTCCTGCACCCCGCCATCAGCTGCTGGAGGCTGGCTGCAGCTCCTCCACCCCGCCATCAGCTGCTGGAGGCTGGCTTCTGCTCCTCCACCCCGCCACCAGCTGCTGGAGGCTGGCTGCTGCTCCTGCACCCCACCCATCAGCTGCTGGAGGCTTCTGTTCCTCCACCCCGCCATCAGCAGCTGGAGGCTGGCTGCTGGAGGCTGGCTGCTGCTCCTCCACCCCGCCATCACCAGCTGGAGCCTGGCTGCAGCTCCTGCACCCCGCCATCAGCTGCTGGAGGCTGCCTGGAGCTCCTGCAGCCCGCCATCAGCTGCTGGAGGCTTCTGTTCCTCCACCCCGCCATCAGCAGCTGGAGGCTGGCTGCTGGAGGCTGGCTGCTGCTCCTCCACCCCGCCATCACCAGCTGGAGGCTGGCTGCAGCTCCTGCACCCCGCCATCAGCTGCTGGAGGCTGGCTGCTGCTCCTGCACCCCGCCATCAGCTGCTGGAGGCTGACTGCTGCTCCTCCACCCCACCATGACCTGTTGAGGGTGGCTGAAGCTCCTCCACCCCGCCATCAGCTGCTGGAGGCTGCCTGCAGCTCCTGCACCCCGCCATCAGCTGCTGGAGGCTGCCTGCAGCTCCTGCACCCCACCATCAGCTGCTGGAGGCTGGCTGCAGCTCCTCCACCCCGCCATCAGCTGCTGGAGGCTGGCTTTTGCTCCTCCACCCCGCCACCAGCTGCTGGAGGCTGGCTTTTGCTCCTCCACCCCGCCATCAGCTGCTGGAGGCTTCTGTTCCTCCACCCCGCCATCAGCAGCTGGAGGCTGGCTGCTGGAGACTGGCTGCTGCTCCTCCACCCCGCCATCACCAGCTGGAGGCTGGCTGCAGCTCCTGCACCCCACCATCAGCTGCTGGAGGCTGCCTGGAGCTCCTGCACCCCGCCATCAGCTGCTGGAGGCTTCTGTTCCTCCACCCCGCCATCAGCAGCTGGAGGCTGGCTGCTGGAGGCTGGCTGCTGCTCCTCCACCCCGCCATCACCAGCTGGAGGCTGGCTGCAGCTCCTGCACCCCGCCATCAGCTGCTGGAGGCTGCCTGCAGCTCCTGCACCCCGCCATCAGCTGCTGGAGGCTGGCTGCTGCTCCTGCACCCCGCCATCAGCTGCTGGAGGCTGGCTGCTGCTCCTCCACCCCACCATGACCTGCTGGAGGCTGGCTGCAGCTCCTCCACCCCGCCATCAGCTGCTGGAGGCTGCCTGCAGCTCCTGCACCCCGCCATCAGCTGCTGGAGGGTGGCTGCAGCTCCTCCACCCCGCCATCAGCTGCTGGAGGCTGGCTTCTGCTCCTCCACCCCGCCACCAGCTGCTGGAGGCTGGCTGCTGCTCCTGCAACCCGCCATCAGCTGCTGGAGGCTTCTGTTCCTCCACCCCGCCATCAGCAGCTGGAGGCTGGCTGCTGGAGGCTGGCTGCTGCCTCTCCACCCCGCCATCACCAGCTGGAGGCTGGCTGCAGCTCCTGCACCCCGCCATCAGCTGCTGGAGGCTGCCTGGAGCTCCTGCACCCCGCCATCAGCTGCTGGAGGCTTCTGTTCCTCAACCCCGCCATCAGCAGCTGGAGGCTGGCTGCTGGAGGCTGGCTGCTGCTCCTCCACCCCGCCACCACCAGCTGGAGGCTGGCTGCAGCTCCTGCACCCCGCCATCAGCTGCTGGAGGCTGGCTGCTGCTCCTGCACCCCGCCATCAGCTGCTGGAGGCTGGCTGCTGCTCCTCCAACCCACCATGACCTGCTGGAGGCTGGCTTCAGCTCCTCCACCCCGCCATCAGCTGCTGGAGGCTGCCTGCAGCTCCTGCACCCCGCCTTCAGCTGCTGGAGGCTGCCTGCAGCTCCTGCACCCCGCCATCAGCTGCTGGAGGCTGGCTGCAGCTCCTCCACCCCGCCATCAGCTGCTGGAGGCTGGCTTCTGCTCCTCCACCCTGCCACCAGCTGCTGGAGGCTGGCTGCTGCTCCTGCACCCCGCCATCAGCTGCTGGAGGCTTCTGTTCCTCCACCCCGCCATCAGCAGCTGGAGGCTGGCTGCTGGAGGCTGGCTGCTGCTCCTCCACCCCGCCATCACCAGCTGGAGGCTGGCTGCAGCTCCTGCACCCCGCCATCAGCTGCTGGAGGCTGGCTGCTGCTCCTGCACCCCGCCATCAGCTGCTGGAGGCTGGCTGCTGCTCCTCCACCCCGCCATCACCAGCTGGAGGCTGGCTGCAGCTCCTGCACCCCGCCATCAGCTGCTAGAGGCTGGCTGCTGCTCCTGCACCCCGCCATCAGCTGCTGGAGGCTGGCTGCTGCTCCTCCACCCCACCATGACCTGCTGGTGGCTGGCTGCAGCTCCTGCACCCCGCCATCAGCTGCTGGAGGCTGCCTGCAGCTCCTGCACCCCGCCACCAGCTGCTGGAGGCTGGCTGCTGCTCCTGCACCCCGCCATAAGCTGCTGGAGGCTTCTGTTCCTCCACCCCGCCATCAGCAGCTGGAGGCTGGCTGCTGGAGGCTGGCTGCTGCTCCTCAACCCCGCCATCACCAGCTGGAGGCTGGCTGCAGCTCCTGCACCCCGCCATCAGCTGCTGGAGGCTGGCTGCTGCTCCTGCACCCCGCCATCAGCTGCTGGAGGCTGGCTGCTGCTCCTCCACCCCGCCATCACCAGCTGGAGGCTGGCTGCAGCTCCTGCACCCCGCCATCAGCTGCTGGAGGCTGGCTGCTGCTCCTGCACCCCGCCATCAGCTGCTGGAGGCTGGCTGCTGCTCCTCCACCCCACCATGACCTGCTGGAGGCTGGCTGCAGCTCCTCCACCCCGCCATCAGCTGCTGGAGGCTGCCTGCAGCTCCTGCACCCCGCCATCAGCTGCTGGAGGCTGCCTGCAGCTCCTGCACCCCGCCATCAGCTGCTGGAGGCTGGCTGCAGCTCCTCCACCCCGCCATCAGCTGCTGGAGGCTTCTGTTCCTCCACCCCGCCATCAGCAGCTGGAGGCTGGCTGCTGGAGGCTGGCTGCTGCTCCTCCACCCCGCCATCAACAGCTGGAGGCTGGCTGCAGCTCCTGCTCTCCGCCATCAGCTGCTGGAGGCTGCCTGGAGCTCCTGCACCCCGCCATCAGCTGCTGGAGGCTTCTGTTCCTCCACCCCGCCATCAGCAGCTGGAGGCTGGCTGCTGGAGGCTGGCTGCTGTTCCTCCACCCCGCCATCACCAGCTGGAGGCTGGCTGCAGCTCCTGCACCCCGCCATCAGCTGCTGGAGGCTGCCTGGAGCTCCTGCCCCCCGCCATCAGCTGCTGGAGGCTTCTGTTCCTCCACCCCGCCATCAGCAGCTGGAGGCTGGCTGCTGGAGGCTGGCTGCTGCTCCTCCACCCCGCCATCACCAGCTGGAGGCTGGCTGCAGCTCCTGCACCCCGCCATCAGCTGCTGGAGGCTGCCTGCAGCTCCTGCACCCCGCCATCAGCTGCTGGAGGCTGGCTGCTGCTCCTCCAACCCACCGTTACCTGCTGGAGGCTGGCTGCAGCTCCTCCACCCCGCCATCAGCTGCTGGAGGCTGCCTGCAGCTCCTGCACCCCGCCATCAGCTGCTGGAGGCTGGCTGCAGCTCCTCCACCCCGCCATCAGCTGCTGGAGGCTGGCTTCTGCTCCTCCACCCCGCCACCAGCTGCTGGAGGCTGGCTGCTGCTCCTGCACCCCGCCCATCAGCTGCTGGAGGCTTCTGTTCCTCCACCCCGCCATCAGCAGCTGGAGGCTGGCTGCTGGAGGCAGGCTGCTGCTCCTCCACCCCGCCATCACCAGCTGGAGGCTGGCTGCTGCTCCTGCACCCCGCCATCAGCTGCTGGAGGCTGCCTGGAGCTCCTGCACCCCGCCATCAGCTGCTGGAGGCTTCTGTTCCTCAACCCCGCCATCAGCAGCTGGAGGCTGGTTGCTGGAGGCTGGCTGCTGCTCCTCCACCCCGCCATCACCAGCTGGAGGCTGGCTGCAGCTCCTGCACCCCGCCATCAGCTGCTGGAGGCTGGCTGCTGCTCCTGCACCCCGCCATCAGCTGCTGGAGGCTGGCTGCTGCTCCTCCACCCCACCATGACCTGCTGGTGGCTGGCTGCAGCTCCTGCACCCCGCCATCAGCTGCTGGAGGCTGCCTGCAGCTCCTGCACCCCGCCATCAGCTGCTGGAGGCTGGCTGCTGCTCCTGCACCCCGCCATCAGCTGCTGGAGGCTGGCTGCTGCTCCTCCACCCCACCATGACCTGCTGGAGGCTGGCTGCAGCTCCTCCACCCCGCCATCAGCTGCTGGAGGCTGCCTGCAGCTCCTGCACCCCGCCATCAGCTGCTGGAGGCTGCCTGCAGCTCCTGCACCCCGCCATCAGCTGCTGGAAGCTGGCTGCAGCTCCTCCACCCCGCCATCAGCTGCTGGAGGCTGGCTTCTGCTCCTCCACCCCGCCATCAGCTGCTGGAAGCTGGCTGCAGCTCCTCCACCCCGCCACCAGCTGCTGGAGGCTGGCTGCTGCTCCTGCACCCCGCCATCAGCTGCTGGAGGCTTCTGTTCCTCCACCCCGCCATCAGCAGCTGGAGGCTGGCTGCTGGAGGCTGGCTGCTGTTCCTCCACCCCGCCATCACCAGCTGGAGGCTGGCTGCAGCTCCTGCACCCCGCCATCAGCTGCTGGAGGCTGCCTGGAGCTCCTGCACCCCGCCATCAGCTGCTGGAGGCTTCTGTTCCTCCACCCCGCCATCAGCAGCTGGAGGCTGGCTGCTGGAGGCTGGCTGCTGCTCCTCCACCCCGCCATCACCAGCTGGAGGCTGGCTGCAGCTCCTGCACCCCGCCATCAGCTGCTGGAGGCTGCCTGCAGCTCCTGCACCCCGCCATCAGCTGCTGGAGGCTGGCTGCTGCTCCTCCACCCCACCGTTACCTGCTGGAGGCTGGCTGCAGCTCCTCCACCCCGCCATCAGCTGCTGGAGGCTGCCTGCAGCTCCTGCACCCCGCCATCAGCTGCTGGAGGCTGGCTGCAGCTCCTCCACCCCGCCATCAGCTGCTGGAGGCTGGCTTCTGCTCCTCCACCCCGCCACCAGCTGCTGGAGGCTGGCTGCTGCTCCTGCACCCCGCCCATCAGCTGCTGGAGGCTTCTGTTCCTCCACCCCGCCATCAGCAGCTGGAGGCTGGCTGCTGGAGGCTGGCTGCTGCTCCTCCACCCCGCCATCACCAGCTGGAGGCTGGCTGCAGCTCCTGCACCCCGCCATCAGCTGCTGGAGGCTGCCTGGAGCTCCTGCACCCCGCGATCAGCTGCTGGAGGCTTCTGTTCCTCCACCCCGCCATCAGCAGCTGGAGGCTGGCTGCTGGAGGCTGGCTGCTGCTCCTCCACCCCGCCATCACCAGCTGGAGGCTGGCTGCAGCTCCTGCACCCCGCCATCAGCTGCTGGAAGCTGCCTGCAGCTCCTGCACCCCGCCATCAGCTGCTGGAGGCTGGCTGCTGCTCCTGCACCCCGCCATCAGCTGCTGGAGGCTGGCTGCAGCTCCTGCACCCGGCCATCAGCTGCTGGAGGCTGCCTGGAGCTCCTGCACCCCGCCATCAGCTGCTGGAGGCTTCTGTTCCTCCACCCCGCCATCAGCAGCTGGAGGCTGGCTGCTGGAGGCTGGCTGCTGCTCCTCCACCCCGCCATCACCAGCTGGAGGCTGGCTGCAACTCCTGCACCCCGCCATCAGCTGCTGGAGGCTGCCTGGAGCTCCTGCACCCCGCCATCAGCTGCTGGAGGCTGGCTGCTGCTCCTGCCACCCGCCATCAGCTGCTGGAGGCTGGCTGCTGCTCCTCCACCCCACCATGACCTGCTGGAGGCTGGCTGCAGCTCCTCCACCCCGCCATCAGCTGCTGGAGGCTGCCTGCAGCTCCTGCACCCCGCCATCAGCTGCTGGAGGCTGCCTGCAGCTCCTGCACCCCGCCATCAGCTGCTGGAGGCTGGCTGCAGCTCCTCCACCCCGCCATCAGCTGCTGGAGGCTGGTTTCTGCTCCTCCACCCCGCCACCAGCTGCTTGAGGCTGGCTGCTGCTCCTGCACCCCGCCATCAGCTGCTGGAGGCTGGCTGCAGCTCCTGCACCCCGCCATCAGCTGCTGGAGGCTGCCTGGAGCTCCTGCACCCCGCCATCAGCTGCTGGAGGCTTCTGTTCCTCCACCCCGCCATCAGCAACTGGAGGCTGGCTGCTGGAGGCTGGCTGCTGCTCCTCCACCCCACCATGACCTGCTGGAGGCTGGCTGCAGCTCCTGCACCCCGCCATCAGCTGCTGGAGGCTGCCTGCAGCTCCTGCACCCTGCCATCAGCTGCTGGAGGCTGGCTGCAGCTCCTCCACCCCGCCATCAGCTGCTGGAGGCTTCTGTTCCTCCACCCCGCCATCAGCAGCTGGAGGCTGGCTGCTGGAGGCTGGCTGCTGCTCCTCCACCCCGCCATCACCAGCTGGAGGCTGGCTGCAGCTCCTGCACCCCGCCATCACCATCTGGAGGCTGGCTGCAGCTCCTGCACCCCGCCATCAGCTGCTGGAGGCTGGCTGCAGCTCCTGCACCCCGCCATCAGCTGCTGGAGGCTGCCTCTAGCTCCTGCATCCCGCCATCAGCTGCTGGAGGCTTCTGTTCCTCCACCCCGCCATCAGCAGCTGGAGGCTGGCTGCTGGAGGCTGGCTGCTGCTCCTCCACACCGCCATCACCAGCTGGAGGCTGGCTGCAGCTCCTGCACCCCGCCATCAGCTGCTGGAGGCTGCCTGCAGCTCCTGCACCCCGCCATCAGCTGCTGGAGGCTGGCTGCTTCTCCTGCACCCCGCCATCAGCTGCTGGAGGCTGGCTGCTGCTCCTCCACCACACCATGACCTGCTGGAGGCTGGCTGCAGCTCCTCCACCCCGCCATCAGCTGCTGGAGGCTGCCTGCAGCTCCTGCACCCCGCCATCAGCTGCTGGAGGCTGCCTG
Organism: Nothobranchius furzeri; assembly: GCF_043380555.1. Classification (NCBI taxonomy): domain Eukaryota; kingdom Metazoa; phylum Chordata; class Actinopteri; order Cyprinodontiformes; family Nothobranchiidae; genus Nothobranchius; species Nothobranchius furzeri. The sequence goes on from NW_027223040.1 coordinate 797,495, forward strand.
CAGCTCCTGCACCCCGCCATCAGCTGCTGGAGGCTGGCTGCAGCTCCTCCACCCCGCCATCAGCTGCTGGAGGCTGGCTTCTGCTCCTCCACCCCGCCACCAGCTGCTGGAGGCTGGCTGCTGCTCCTGCACCCCACCATCAGCTGCTGGAGGCTTCTGTTCCTCCACCCCGCCATCAGCAGCTGGAGGCTGGCTGCTGGAGGCTGGTTGCTGCTCCTCCACCCCGCCATCACCAGCTGGAGGCTGGCTGCAGCTACTGCACCCCGCCATCAGCTGCTGGAGGCTGGCTGCTGCTCCTGCACCCCGCCATCAGATGCTGGAGGCAGGCTGCTGCTCCTCCACCCCAACATGACCTGCTGGAGGCTGGCTGCAGCTCCTCCACCCCGCCATCAGCTGCTGGAGACTGCCTGCAGCTCCTGCACCCCGCCATCAGCTGCTGGAGGCTGGCTGCTGCTCCTGCACCCCGCCATCACCAGCTGGAGGCTGGCTGCAGCTCCTGCACCCCACCATCAGCTGCTGGAGGCTGCCTGCAGCTCCTGCACCCCGCCATCAGCTGCTGGAGGCTGGCTGCTGCTCCTGCACCCTGCCATCAGCTGCTGGAGGCTGGCTGCTGCTCCTCCACCCCACCATGACCTGCTGGAGGCTGGCTGCAGCTCCTCCACCCCGCCATCAGCTGCTGGAGGCTGCCTGCAGCTCCTGCACCCCGCCATCAGCTGCTGGAGGCTGCCTGCAGCTCCTGCACCCCGCCATCAGCTGCTGGAGGCTGCCTGGAGCTCCTGCAGCCCACCATCAGCTGCTGGAGGCTTCTGTTCCTCCACCCCGCCATCAGCAGCTGGAGGCTGGCTGCTGGAGGCTGGCTGCTGCTCCTCCACCCCGCCATCACCAGATGGAGGCTGGCTGCAGCTCCTGCACCCCGCCATCAGCTGCTGGAGGCTGGCTGCTGCTCCTGCACCCCGCCATCAGCTGCTGGAGGCTGGCTGCTGCTCCTCCACCCCACCATGACCTGTTGAGGGTGGCTGAAGCTCCTCCACCCCGCCATCAGCTGCTGGAGGCTGCCTGCAGCTCCTGCACCCCGCCATCAGCTGCTGGAGGCTGCCTGCAGCTCCTGCACCCCGCCATCAGCTGCTGGAGGCTGGCTGCAGCTCCTCCACCCCGCCATCAGCTGCTGGAGGCTGGCTTTTGCTCCTCCACCCCGCCACCAGCTGCTGGAGGCTGGCTTTTGCTCCTCCACCCCGCCATCAGCTGCTGGAGGCTTCTGTTCCTCCACCCCGCCATCAGCAGCTGGAGGCTGGCTGCTGGAGACTGGCTGCTGCTCCTCCACCCCGCCATCACCAGCTGGAGGCTGGCTGCAGCTCCTGCACCCCACCATCAGCTGCTGGAGGCTGCCTGGAGCTCCTGCACCCCGCCATCAGCTGCTGGAGGCTTCTGTTCCTCCACCCCGCCATCAGCAGCTGGAGGCTGGCTGCTGGAGGCTGGCTGCTGCTCCTCCACCCCGCCATCACCAGCTGGAGGCTGGCTGCAGCTCCTGCACCCCGCCATCAGCTGCTGGAGGCTGCCTGCAGCTCCTGCACCCCGCCATCAGCTGCTGGAGGCTGGCTGCTGCTCCTGCACCCCGCCAACAGCTGCTGTAGGCTGGCTGCTGCTCCTCCACCCCACCATGACCTGCTGGAGGCTGGCTGCAGCTCCTCCACCCCGCCATCAGCTGCTGGAGGCTGCCTGCAGCTCCTGCACCCCGCCATCAGCTGCTGGAGGGTGGCTGCAGCTCCTCCACCCCGCCATCAGCTGCTGGAGGCTGGCTTCTGCTCCTCCACCCCGCCACCAGCTGCTGGAGGCTGGCTGCTGCTCCTGCAACCCGCCATCAGCTGCTGGAGGCTTCTGTTCCTCCACCCCGCCATCAGCAGCTGGAGGCTGGCTGCTGGAGGCTGGCTGCTGCCTCTCCACCCCGCCATCACCAGCTGGAGGCTGGCTGCAGCTCCTGCACCCCGCCATCAGCTGCTGGAGGCTGCCTGGAGCTCCTGCACCCCGCCATCAGCTGCTGGAGGCTTCTGTTCCTCAACCCCGCCATCAGCAGCTGGAGGCTGGCTGCTGGAGGCTGGCTGCTGCTCCTCCACCCCGCCATCACCAGCTGGATGCTGGCTGCAGCTCCTGCACCCCGCCATCAGCTGCTGGAGGCTGGCTGCTGCTCCTGCACCCCGCCATCAGCTGCTGGAGGCAGGCTGCTGCTCCTGCACCCCGCCATCAGCTGCTGGAGGCTGGCTGCTGCTCCTGCACCCCGCCATCAGCTGCTGGAGGCAGGCTGCTGCTCCTCCACCCCAACATGACCTGCTGGAGGCTGGCTGCAGCTCCTCCACCCCGCCATCAGCTGCTGGAGACTGCCTGCAGCTCCTGCATCCCGCCATCAGCTGCTGGAGGCTTCTGTTCCTCCACCCCGCCATCAGCAGCTAGAGGCTGGCTGCTGGAGGCTGGCTGCTGCTCCTCCACCCCGCCATCACCAGCTGGAGGCTGGCTGCAGCTCCTGCAACCCGCCATCAGCTGCTGGAGGCTGCCTGCAGCTCCTGCACCCCGCCATCAGCTGCTGGAGGCTGGCTGCTGCTCCTGCACCCCGCCATCAGCTGCTGGAGGCTGGCTGCTGCTCCTCCACCACACCATGACCTGCTGGAGGCTGGCTGCAGCTCCTCCACCCCGCCATCAGCTGCTGGAGGCTGCCTGCAGCTCCTGCACCCCGCCATCAGCTGCTGGAGGCTGCCTGCAGCTCCTGCACCCCGCCATCAGCTGCTGGAGGCTGGCTGCAGCTCCTCCACCCCGCCATCAGCTGCTGGAGGCTGGCTTCTGCTCCTCCACCCCGCCACCAGCTGCTGGAGGCTGGCTGTTGCTCCTGCACCCCACCATCAGCTGCTGGAGGCTTCTGTTCCTCCACCCCGCCATCAGCAGCTGGAGGCTGGCTGCTGGAGGCTGGTTGCTGCTCCTCCACCCCGCCATCACCAGCTGGAGGCTGGCTGCAGCTCCTGCACCCCGCCATCAGCTGCTGGAGGCTGGCTGCTGCTCCTGCACCCCGCCATCAGCTGCTGGAGGCAGGCTGCTGCTCCTCCACCCCAACATGACCTGCTGGAGGCTGGCTGCAGCTCCTCCACCCCGCCATCAGCTGCTGGAGACTGCCTGCAGCTCCTGCACCCCGCCATCAGCTGCTGGAGGCTGGCTGCTGCTCCTGCACCCCGCCATCACCAGCTGGATCCTGGCTGCAGCTCCTGCACCCCGCCATCAGCTGCTGGAGGCTGCCTGCAGCTCCTGCACCCCGCCATCAGCTGCTGGAGGCTGGCTGCAGCTCCTCCACCCCGCCATCAGCTGCTGGAGGCTGGCTTCTGCTCCTCCACCCCGCCACCAGCTGCTGGAGGCTGGCTGCTGCTCCTGCACCCCGCCCATCAGCTGCTGGAGGCTTCTGTTCCTCCACCCCGCCATCAGCAGCTGGAGGCTGGCTGCTGGAGGCTGGCTGCTGCTCCTCCACCCCGCCATCACCAGCTGGAGCCTGGCTGCAGCTCCTGCACCCCGCCATCAGCTGCTGGAGGCTGCCTGGAGCTCCTGCAGCCCGCCATCAGCTGCTGGAGGCTTCTGTTCCTCCACCCCGCCATCAGCAGCTGGAGGCTGGCTGCTGGAGGCTGGCTGCTGCTCCTCCACCCCGCCATCACCAGCTGGAGGCTGACTGCAGCTCCTGCACCCCGCCATCAGCTGCTGGAGGCTGGCTGCTGCTCCTGCACCCCGCCATCAGCTGCTGGAGGCTGGCTGCTGCTCCTCCACCCCACCATGACCTGTTGAGGGTGGCTGAAGCTCCTCCACCCCGCCATCAGCTGCTGGAGGCTGCTTGCAGCTCCTGCACCCCGCCATCAGCTGCTGGAGGCTGCCTGCAGCTCCTGCACCCCGCCATCAGCTGCTGGAGGCTGGCTGCAGCTCCTCCACCCCGCCATCAGCTGCTGGAGGCTGGCTTTTGCTCCTCCACCCCGCCACCAGCTGCTGGAGGCTGGCTTTTGCTCCTCCACCCCGCCATCAGCTGCTGGAGGCTTCTGTTCCTCCACCCCGCCATCAGCAGCTGGAGGCTGGCTGCTGGAGACTGGCTGCTGCTCCTCCACCCCGCCATCACCAGCTGCAGGCTGGCTGCAGCTCCTGCACCCCACCATCAGCTGCTGGAGACTGCCTGGAGCTCCTGCACCCCGCCATCAGCTGCTGGAGGCTTCTGTTCCTCCACCCCGCCATCAGCAGCTGGAGGCTGGCTGCTGGAGGCTGGCTGCTGCTCCTCCACCCCGCCATCTCCAGCTGGAGGCTGGCTGCAGCTCCTGCACCCCGCCATCAGCTGCTGGAGGCTGCCTGCAGCTCCTGCACCCCGCCATCAGCTGCTGGAGGCTGGCTGCTGCTCCTGCACCCCGCCATCAGCTGCTGGAGGCTGGCTGCTGCTCCTCCACCCCACCATGACCTGCTGGAGGCTGGCTGCAGCTCCTCCACCCCGCCATCAGCTGCTGGAGGCTGCCTGCAGCTCCTGCACCCCGCCATCAGCTGCTGGAGGGTGGCTGCAGCTCCTCCACCCCGCGATCAGCTGCTGGAGGCTGGCTTCTGCTCCTCCACCCCGCCACCAGCTGCTGGAGGGTGGCTGCTGCTCCTGCAACCCGCCATCAGCTGCTGGAGGCTGCCTGCAGCTCCTGCACCCCGCCATCAGCTGCTGGAGGCTGCCTGCAGCTCCTGCACCCCGCCATCAGCTGCTGGAGGCTGGCTGCAGCTCCTCCACCCCGCCATCAGCTGCTGGAGGCTGGCTTCTGCTCCTCCACCCTGCCACCAGCTGCTTGAGGCTGGCTGCTGCTCCTGCACCCCGCCATCAGCTGCTGGAGGCTGGCTGCAGCTCCTGCACCCCGCCATCAGCTGCTGGAGGCTGCCTGTAGCTCCTGCACCCCGCCATCAGCTGCTGGAGGCTGGCTGCAGCTCCTGCACCCCGCCATCAGCTGCTGGAGGCTGCCTGTAGCTCCTGCACCCCGCCATCAGCAGCTGGAGGCTGGCTGCTGGAGGCTGGCTGCTGCTCCTCCACCCCACCATGACCTGCTGGAGGCTGGCTGCAGCTCCTGCACCCCGCCATCAGCTGCTGGAGGCTGCCTGCAGCTCCTGCACCCTGCCATCAGCTCCTGGAGGCTGGCTGCAGCTCCTCCACCCCGCCATCAGCTGCTGGAGGCTTCTGTTCCTCCACCCCGCCATCAGCAGCTGGAGGCTGGCTGCTGGAGGCTGGCTGCTGCTCCTCCACCCCGCCATCACCAGCTGGAGGCTGGCTGCAGCTCCTGCACCCCGCCATCACCATCTGGAGGCTGGCTGCAGCTCCTGCACCCCGCCATCAGCTGCTGGAGGCTGGCTGCAGCTCCTGCACCCCGCCATCAGCTGCTGGAGGCTGCCTGGAGCTCCTGCACCCCGCCATCAGCTGCTGGAGGCTGGCTGCTGGAGGCTGGCTGCTGCTCCTCCACCCCGCCATCACCAGCTGGAGGCTGGCTGCAGCTCCTGCACCCCGCCATCAGCTGCTGGAGGCTGCCTGGAGCTCCTGCACCCCGCCATCAGCTGCTGGAGGCTTCTGTTCCTCCACCCCGCCATCAGCAGCTGGAGGCTGGCTGCTGCTCCTCCACCCCGCCATCACCAGCTGGAGGCTGGCTGCAGCTCCTGCACCCCGCCATCAGCTGCTGGAGGCTGCCTGCAGCTCCTGCACCCCGCCATCAGCTGCTGGAGGCTGGCTGCTGCTCCTCCACCACACCATGACCTGCTGGAGGCTGGCTGCAGCTCCTCCACCCCGCCATCAGCTGCTGGAGGCTGCCTGCAGCTCCTGCACCCCGCCATCAGCTGCTGGAGGCTGCCTGCAGCTCCTGCACCCCGCCATCAGCTGCTGGAGGCTGGCTGCAGCTCCTCCACCCCGCCATCAGCTGCTGGAGGCTGGCTTCTGCTCCTCCACCCCGCCACCAGCTGCTGGAGGCTGGCTGCTGCTCCTGCACCCCACCATCAGCTTCTGGAGGCTTCTGTTCTTCCACCCCGCCATCAGCAGCTGGAGGCTGGCTGCTGGAGGCTGGTTGCTGCTCCTCCACCCCGCCATCACCAGCTGGAGGCTGGCTGCAGCTCCTGCACCCCGCCATCAGCTGCTGGAGGCTGGCTGCTGCTCCTGCACCCCGCCATCAGCTGCTGGAGGCAGGCTGCTGCTCCTCCACCCCAACATGACCTGCTGGAGGCTGGCTGCAGCTCCTCCACCACGCCATCAGCTGCTGGAGACTGCCTGCAGCTCCTGCACCCCGCCATCAGCTGCTGGAGGCTGGCTGCTGCTCCTGCACCCCGCCATCACCAGCTGGAGGCTGGCTGCAGCTCCTGCACCCCGCCATCAGCTGCTGGAGGCTGCCTGCAGCTCCTGCACCCCGCCATCAGCTGCTGGAGGCTGGCTGCTGCTCCTGCACCCTGCCATCAGCTGCTGGAGGCTGGCTGCTGCTCCTCCACCCCACCATGACCTGCTGGAGGCTGGCTGCAGCTCCTCCACCCCGCCATCAGCTGCTGGAGGCTGCCTGCAGCTCCTGCACCCCGCCATCAGCTGCTGGAGGCTGCCTGCAGCTCCTGCACCCCGCCATCAGCTGCTGTAGGCTGGCTGCAGCTCCTCCACCCCGCCATCAGCTGCTGGAGGCTGGCTTCTGCTCCTCCACCCCGCCACCAGCTGCTGGAGGCTGGCTGCTGCTCCTGCACCCCGCCCATCAGCTGCTGGAGGCTTCTGTTCCTCCACCCCGCCATCAGCAGCTGGAGGCTGGCTGCTGGAGGCTGGCTGCTGCTCCTCCATCCCCCGCCATCACCAGCTGGAGCCTGGCTGCAGCTCCTGCACCCCGCCATCAGCTGCTGGAGGCTGCCTGCAGCTCCTGCACCCCGCCATCAGCTGCTGGAGGCTGGCTGCTGCTCCTGCACCCCGCCATCAGCTGCTGGAGGCTGGCTGCTGCTCCTCCACCCCACCATGACCTGTTGAGGGTGGCTGCAGCTCCTCCACCCCGCCATCAGCTGCTGGAGGCTGCCTGCAGCTCCTGCACCCCGCCATCAGCTGCTGGAGGCTGCCTGCAGCTCCTGCACCCCGCCATCAGCTGCTGGAGGCTGGCTGCAGCTCCTCCACCCCGCCATCAGCTGCTGGAGGCTGGCTTCTGCTCCTCCACCCCGCCATCAGCTGCTGGAGGCTGGCTGCTGCTCCTCCACCCCACCATGACCTGTTGAGGCTGGCTGCTGCTCCTCCACCCCGCCATCACCAGCTGGAGGCTGCCTGGAGCTCCTGCACCCCGCCATCAGCTGCTGGAGGCTTCTGTTCCTCCACCCCGCCATCAGCAGCTGGAGGCTGGCTGCTGCTCCTGCACCCCGCCATCAGCTGCTGGAGGCTGGCTGCAGCTCCTGCACCCCGCCATCAGCTGCTGGAGGCTGCCTGGAGCTCCTGCACCCCGCCATCAGCTGCTGGAGGCTTCTGTTCCTCCACCCCGCCATCAGCAGCTGGAGGCTGGCTGCTGGAGGCTGGCTGCTGCTCCTCCACCCCGCCATCACCAGCTGGAGGCTGGCTGCAACTCCTGCACCCCGCCATCAGCTGCTGGAGGCTGCCTGGAGCTCCTGCACCCCGCCATCAGCTGCTGGAGGCTGGCTGCTGCTCCTGCCACCCGCCATCAGCTGCTGGAGGCTGGCTGCTGCTCCTCCACCCCACCATGACCTGCTGGAGGCTGGCTGCAGCTCCTCCACCCCGCCATCAGCTGCTGGAGGCTGCCTGCAGCTCCTGCACCCCGCCATCAGCTGCTGGAGGCTGCCTGCAGCTCCTGCACCCCGCCATCAGCTGCTGGAGGCTGGCTGCAGCTACTCCACCCCGCCATCAGCCGCTGGAGGCTGGCTTCTGCTCCTCCACCCCGCCACCAGCTGCTTGAGGCTGGCTGCTGCTCCTGCACCCCGCCATCAGCTGCTGGAGGCTGGCTGCAGCTCCTGCACCCCGCCATCAGCTGCTGGAGGCTGCCTGGAGCTCCTGCACCCCGCCATCAGCTGCTGGAGGCTTCTGTTCCTCCACCCCGCCATCAGCAGCTGGAGGCTGGCTGCTGGAGGCTGGCTGCTGCTCCTCCACCCCACCATGACCTGCTGGAGGCTGGCTGCAGCTCCTGCACCCCGCCATCAGCTGCTGGAGGCTGCCTGCAGCTCCTGCACCCTGCCATCAGCTGCTGGAGGCTGGCTGCAGCTCCTCCACCCCGCCATCAGCTGCTGGAGGCTTCTGTTCCTCCACCCCGCCATCAGCAGCTGGAGGCTGGCTGCTGGAGGCTGGCTGCTGCTCCTCCACCCCGCCATCACCAGCTGGAGGCTGGCTGCAGCTCCTGCACCCCGCCATCACCATCTGGAGGCTGGCTGCAGCTCCTGCACCCCGCCATCAGCTGCTGGAGGCTGGCTGCAGCTCCTGCACCCCGCCATCAGCTGCTGGAGGCTGCCTGGAGCTCCTGCATCCCGCCATCAGCTGCTGGAGGCTTCTGTTCCTCCACCCCGCCATCAGCAGCTGGAGGCTGGCTGCTGGAGGCTGGCTGCTGCTCCTCCACCCCGCCATCACCAGCTGGAGGCTGGCTGCAGCTCCTGCACCCCGCCATCAGCTGCTGGAGGCTGCCTGCAGCTCCTGCACCCCGCCATCAGCTGCTGGAGGCTGGCTGCTGCTCCTGCACCCCGCCATCAGCTGCTGGAGGCTGGCTGCTGCTCCTCCACCACACCATGACCTGCTGGAGGCTGGCTGCAGCTCCTCCACCCCGCCATCAGCTGCTGGAGGCTGCCTGCAGCTCCTGCACCCCGCCATCAGCTGCTGGAGGCTGCCTGCAGCTCCTGCACCCCGCCATCAGCTGCTGGAGGCTGGCTGCAGCTCCTCCACCCCGCCATCAGCTGCTGGAGGCTGGCTTCTGCTCCTCCACCCCGCCACCAGCTGCTGGAGGCTGGCTGCTGCTCCTGCACCCCACCATCAGCTGCTGGAGGCTTCTGTTCCTCCACCCCGCCATCAGCAGCTGGAGGATGGCTGCTGGAGGCTGGTTGCTGCTCCTCCACCCCGCCATCACCAGCTGGAGGCTGGCTGCAGCTCCTGCACCCCGCCATCAGCTGCTGGAGGCTGGCTGCTGCTCCTGCACCCCGCCATCAGCTGCTGGAGGCAGGCTGCTGCTCCTCCACCCCAACATGACCTGCTGGTGGCTGGCTGCAGCTCCTCCATCCCGCCATCAGCTGCTGGAGACTGCCTGCAGCTCCTGCACCCCGCCATCAGCTGCTGGAGGCTGGCTGCTGCTCCTGCACCCCGCCATCACCAGCTGGAGGCTGGCTGCAGCTCCTGCACCCCGCCATCAGCTGCTGGAGGCTGCCTGCAGCTCCTGCACCCCGCCATCAGCTGCTGGAGGCTGGCTGCTGCTCCTGCACCCTGCCATCAGCTGCTGGAGGCTGGCTGCTGCTCCTCCACCCCACCATGACCTGCTGGAGGCTGGCTGCAGCTCCTCCACCCCGCCATCAGCTGCTGGAGGCTGCCTGCAGCTCCTGCACCCCGCCATCAGCTGCTGGAGGCTGCCTGCAGCTCCTGCACCCCGCCATCAGCTGCTGGAGGCTGGCTGCAGCTCCTCCACCCCGCCATCAGCTGCTGGAGGCTGCCTGCAGCTCCTGCACCCCGCCATCAGCTGCTGGAGGCTGCCTGCAGCTCCTGCACCCCGCCATCAGCTGCTGGAGGCTGGCTGCAGCTCCTCCACCCCGCCATCAGCTGCTGGAGGCTTCTGTTCCTCCACCCCGCCATCAGCAGCTGGAGGCTGGCTGCTGGAGGCTGGCTGCTGCTCCTCCACCCCGCCATCACCAGCTGGAGGCTGGCTGCAGCTCCTGCACTCCGCCATCAGCTGCTGGAGGCTGCCTGGAGCTCCTGCATCCCGCCATCAGCTGCTGGAGGCTTCTGTTCCTCCACCCCGCCATCAGCAGCTGGAGGCTGGCTGCTGGAGGCTGGCTGCTGCTCCTCCACTCCGCCATCACCAGCTGGAGGCTGGCTGCAGCTCCTGCACCCCACCATCAGCTGCTGGAGGCTGCCTGCAGCTCCTGCACCCCGCCATCAGCTGCTGGAGGCTGGCTGCTGCTCCTGCACCCCGCCATCAGCTGCTGGAGGCTGGCTGCTGCTCCTCCACCCCACCATGACCTGCTGGAGGCTGGCTGCAGCTCCTCCACCCCGCCATCAGCTGCTGGAGGCTGCCTGCAGCTCCTGCACCCCGCCATCAGCTGCTGGAGGCTGCCTGCAGCTCCTGCACCCCGCCATCAGCTGCTGGAAGCTGGCTGCAGCTCCTCCACCCCGCCATCAGCTGCTGGAGGCTGGCTTCTGCTCCTCCACCCCGCCATCAGCTGCTGGAAGCTGGCTGCAGCTCCTCCACCACGCCACCAGCTGCTGGAGGCTGGCTGCTGCTCCTGCACCCCGCCATCAGCTGCTGGAGGCTTCTGTTCCTCCACCCCGCCATCAGCAGCTGGAGGCTGGCTGCTGGAGGCTGGCTGCTGTTCCTCCACCCCGCCATCACCAGCTGGAGGCTGGCTGCAGCTCCTGCACCCCGCCATCAGCTGCTGGAGGATGCCTGGAGCTCCTGCACCCCGCCATCAGCTGCTGGAGGCTTCTGTTCCTCCACCCCGCCATCAGCAGCTGGAGGCTGGCTGCTGGAGGCTGGCTGCTGCTCCTCCACCCCGCCATCACCAGCTGGAGGCTGGCTGCAGCTCCTGCACCCCGCCATCAGCTGCTGGAGGCTGCCTGCAGCTCCTGCACCCCGCCATCAGCTGCTGGAGGCTGGCTGCTGCTCCTCCACCCCACCGTTACCTGCTGGAGGCTGGCTGCAGCTCCTCCACCCCGCCATCAGCTGCTGGAGGCTGCCTGCAGCTCCTGCACCCCGCCATCAGCTGCTGGAGGCTGGCTGCAGCTCCTCCACCCCGCCATCAGCTGCTGGAGGCTGGCTTCTGCTCCTCCACCCCGCCACCAGCTGCTGGAGGCTGGCTGCTGGAGGCTGGCTGCTGCTCCTCCACCCCGCCATCACCAGCTGGAGGCTGGCTGCAGCTCCTGCACCCCGCCATCAGCTGCTGGAGGCTGCCTGGAGCTCCTGCACCCCGCGATCAGCTGCTGGAGGCTTCTGTTCCTCCACCCCGCCATCAGCAGCTGGAGGCTGGCTGCTGGAGGCTGGCTGCTGCTCCTCCACCCCGCCATCACCAGCTGGAGGCTGGCTGCAGCTCCTGCACCCCGCCATCAGCTGCTGGAAGCTGCCTGCAGCTCCTGCACCCCGCCATCAGCTGCTGGAGGCTGGCTGCTGCTCCTGCACCCCGCCATCAGCTGCTGGAGGCTGGCTGCAGCTCCTGCACCCCGCCATCAGCTGCTGGAGGCTGCCTGGAGCTCCTGCACCCCGCCATCAGCTGCTGGAGGCTTCTGTTCCTCCACCCCGCCATCAGCAGCTGGAGGCTGGCTGCTGGAGGCTGGCTGCTGCTCCTCCACCCCGCCATTACCAGCTGGAGGCTGGCTGCAACTCCTGCACCCCGCCATCAGCTGCTGGACGCTGCCTGGAGCTCCTGCACCCCGCCATCAGCTGCTGGAGGCTGGCTGCTGCTCCTGCCACCCGCCATCAGCTGCTGGAGGCTGGCTGCTGCTCCTCCACCCCACCATGACCTGCTGGAGGCTGGCTGCAGCTCCTCCACCCCACCATCAGCTGCTGGAGGCTGCCTGCAGCTCCTGCACCCCGCCATCAGCTGCTGGAGGCTGCCTGCAGCTCCTGCACCCCGCCATCAGCTGCTGGAGGCTGGCTGCAGCTCCTCCACCCCGCCATCAGCTGCTGGAGGCTGGCTTCTGCTCCTCCACCCCGCCACCAGCTGCTTGAGGCTGGCTGCTGCTCCTGCACCCCGCCATCAGCTGCTGGAGGCTGGCTGCAGCTCCTGCACCCCGCCATCAGCTGCTGGATGCTGCCTGGAGCTCCTGCACCCCGCCATCAGCTGCTGGAGGCTTCTGTTCCTCCACCCCGCCATCAGCAGCTGGAGGCTGGCTGCTGGAGGCTGGCTGCTGCTCCTCCACCCCACCATGACCTGCTGGAGGCTGGCTGCAGCTCCTGCACCCCGCCATCAGCTGCTGGAGGCTGCCTGCAGCTCCTGCACCCTGCCATCAGCTGCTGGAGGCTGGCTGCAGCTCCTCCACCCCGCCATCAGCTGCTGGAGGCTTCTGTTCCTCCACCCCGCCATCAGCAGCTGGAGGCTGGCTGCTGGAGGCTGGCTGCTGCTCCTCCACCCCGCCATCACCAGCTGGAGGCTGGCTGCAGCTCCTGCACCCCGCCATCACCATCTGGAGGCTGGCTGCAGCTCCTGCACCCCGCCATCAGCTGCTGGAGGCTGGCTGCAGCTCCTGCACCCCGCCATCAGCTGCTGGAGGCTGCCTGGAGCTCCTGCATCCCGCCATCAGCTGCTGGAGGCTTCTGTTCCTCCACCCCGCCATCAGCAGCTGGAGGCTGGCTGCTGGAGGCTGGCTGCTGCTCCTCCACCCCGCCATCACCAGCTGGAGGCTGGCTGCAGCTCCTGCACCCCGCCATCAGCTGCTGGAGGCTGCCTGCAGCTCCTGCACCCCGCCATCAGCTGCTGGAGGCTGGCTGCTGCTCCTGCACCCCGCCATCAGCTGCTGGAGGCTGGCTGCTGCTCCTCCACCACACCATGACCTGCTGGAGGCTGGCTGCAGCTCCTCCACCCCGCCATCAGCTGCTGGAGGCTGCCTGCAGCTCCTGCACCCCGCCATCAGCTGCTGGAGGCTGCCTGCAGCTCCTGCACCCCGCCATCAGCTGCTGGAGGCTGGCTGCAGCTCCTCCACCCCGCCATCAGCTGCTGGAGGCTGGCTTCTGCTCCTCCAACCCGCCACCAGCTGCTGGAGGCTGGCTGCTGCTCCTGCACCCCACCATCAGCTGCTGGAGGCTTCTGTTCCTCCACCCCGCCATCAGCAGCTGGAGGCTGGCTGCTGGAGGCTGGTTGCTGCTCCTCCACCCCGCCATCACCAGCTGGAGGCTGGCTGCAGCTCCTGCACCCCGCCATCAGCTGCTGGAGGCTGGCTGCTGCTCCTGCACCCCGCCATCAGCTGCTGGAGGCAGGCTGCTGCTCCTCCACCCCAACATGACCTGCTGGAGGCTGGCTGCAGCTCCTCCATCCCGCCATCAGCTGCTGGAGACTGCCTGCAGCTCCTGCACCCCGCCATCAGCTGCTGGAGGCTGGCTGCTGCTCCTGCACCCCGCCATCACCAGCTGGAGGCTGGCTGCAGCTCCTGCACCCCGTCATCAGCTGCTGGAGGCAGGCTGCTGCTCCTCCACCCCAACATGACCTGCTGGAGGCTGGCTGCAGCTCCTCCATCCCGCCATCAGCTGCTGGAGACTGCCTGCAGCTCCTGCACCCCGCCATCAGCTGCTGGAGGCTGCCTGCAGCTCCTGCACCCCGCCATCAGCTGCTGGAGGCTGGCTGCAGCTCCTCCACCCCGCCATCAGCTGCTGGAGGCTGGCTTCTGCTCCTCCACCCCGCCACCAGCTGCTGGAGGCTGGCTGCTGCTCCTGCACCCCACCCATCAGCTGCTGGAGGCTTCTGTTCCTCCACCCCGCCATCAGCAGCTGGAGGCTGGCTGCTGGAGGCTGGCTGCTGCTCCTCCACCCCGCCATCACCAGCTGGAGCCTGGCTGCAGCTCCTGCACCCCGCCATCAGCTGCTGGAGGCTGGCTGCTGCTCCTGCACCCCGCCATCAGCTGCTGGAGGCTGCCTGGAGCTCCTGCAGCCCGCCATCAGCTGCTGGAGGCTTCTGTTCCTCCACCCCGCCATCAGCAGCTGGAGGCTGGCTGCTGGAGGCTGGCTGCTGCTCCTCCACCCCGCCATCACCAGCTGGAGGCTGGCTGCAGCTCCTGCACCCCGCCATCAGCTGCTGGAGGCTGGCTGCTGCTCCTGCACCCCGCCATCAGCTGCTGGAGGCTGGCTGCAGCTCCTCCACCCCGCCATCAGCTGCTGGAGGCTGGCTTTTGCTCCTCCACCCCGCCACCAGCTGCTGGAGGCTGGCTTTTGCTCCTCCACCCCGCCATCAGCTGCTGGAGGCTTCTGTTCCTCCACCCCGCCATCAGCAGCTGGAGGCTGGCTGCTGGAGACTGGCTGCTGCTCCTCCACCCCGCCATCACCAGCTGGAGGCTGGCTGCAGCTCCTGCACCCCACCATCAGCTGCTGGAGGCTGCCTGGAGCTCCTGCACCCCGCCATCAGCTGCTGGAGGCTTCTGTTCCTCCACCCCGCCATCAGCAGCTGGAGGCTGGCTGCTGGAGGCTGGCTGCTGCTCCTCCACCCCGCCATCACCAGCTGGAGGCTGGCTGCAGCTCCTGCACCCCGCCATCAGCTGCTGGAGGCTGCCTGCAGCTCCTGCACCCCGCCATCAGCTGCTGGAGGCTGGCTGCTGCTCCTGCACCCCGCCATCAGCTGCTGGAGGCTGGCTGCTGCTCCTCCACCCCACCATGACCTGCTGGAGGCTGGCTGCAGCTCCTCCACCCCGCCATCAGCTGCTGGAGGCTGCCTGCAGCTCCTGCACCCCGCCATCAGCTGCTGGAGGGTGGCTGCAGCTCCTCCACCCCGCCATCAGCTGCTGGAGGCTGGCTTCTGCTCCTCCACCCCGCCACCAGCTGCTGGAGGCTGGCTGCTGCTCCTGCAACCCGCCATCAGCTGCTGGAGGCTTCTGTTCCTCCACCCCGCCATCAGCAGCTGGAGGCTGGCTGCTGGAGGCTGGCTGCTGCCTCTCCACCCCGTCATCACCAGCTGGAGGCTGGCTGCAGCTCCTGCACCCCGCCATCAGCTGCTGGAGGCTGCCTGGAGCTCCTGCACGCCGCCATCAGCTGCTGGAGGCTTCTGTTCCTCAACCCCGCCATCAGCAGCTGGAGGCTGGCTGCTGGAGGCTGGCTGCTGCTCCTCCACCCCGCCATCACCAGCTGGAGGCTGGCTGCAGCTCCTGCACCCCGCCATCAGCTGCTGGAGGCTGGCTGCTGCTCCTGCACCCCGCCATCAGCTGCTGGAGGCTGGCTGCTGCTCCTCCAACCCACCATGACCTGCTGGAGGCTGGCTTCAGCTCCTCCACCCCGCCATCAGCTGCTGGAGGCTGCCTGCAGCTCCTGCACCCCGCCATCAGCTGCTGGAGGCTGCCTGCAGCTCCTGCACCCCGCCATCAGCTGCTGGAGGCTGGCTGCAGCTCCTCCACCCCGCCATCAGCTGCTGGAGGCTGGCTTCTGCTCCTCCACCCTGCCACCAGCTGCTGGAGGCTGGCTGCTGCTCCTGCACCCCGCCATCAGCTGCTGGAGGCTTCTGTTCCTCCACCCCGCCATCAGCAGCTGGAGGCTGGCTGCTGGAGGCTGGCTGCTGCTCCTCCACCCCGCCATCACCAGCTGGAGGCTGGCTGCAGCTCCTGCACCCCGCCATCAGCTGCTGGAGGCTGGCTGCTGCTCCTGCACCCCGCCATCAGCTGCTGGAGGCTGGCTGCTGCTCCTCCACCCCGCCATCACCAGCTGGAGGCTGGCTGCAGCTCCTGCACCCCGCCATCAGCTGCTGGAGGCTGGCTGCTGCTCCTGCACCCCGCCATCAGCTGCTGGAGGCTGGCTGCTGCTCCTCCACCCCACCATGACCTGCTGGAGGCTGGCTGCAGCTCCTCCACCCCGCCATCAGCTGCTGGAGGCTGCCTGCAGCTCCTGCACCCCGCCATCAGCTGCTGGAGGCTGCCTGCAGCTCCTGCACCCCGCCATCAGCTGCTGGAGGCTGGCTGCAGCTCCTCCACCCCGCCATCAGCTGCTGGAGGCTTCTGTTCCTCCACCCCGCCATCAGCAGCTGGAGGCTGGCTGCTGGAGGCTGGCTGCTGCTCCTCCACCCCGCCATCAACAGCTGGAGGCTGGCTGCAGCTCCTGCTCTCCGCCATCAGCTGCTGGAGGCTGCCTGGAGCTCCTGCACCCCGCCATCAGCTGCTGGAGGCTTCTGTTCCTCCACCCCGCCATCAGCAGCTGGAGGCTGGCTGCTGGAGGCTGGCTGCTGTTCCTCCACCCCGCCATCACCATCTGGAGGCTGGCTGCAGCTCCTGCACCCCGCCATCAGCTGCTGGAGGCTGCCTGGAGCTCCTGCCCCCCGCCATCAGCTGCTGGAGGCTTCTGTTCCTCCACCCCGCCATCAGCAGCTGGAGGCTGGCTGCTGGAGGCTGGCTGCTGCTCCTCCACCCCGCCATCACCAGCTGGAGGCTGGCTGCAGCTCCTGCACCCCGCCATCAGCTGCTGGAGGCTGCCTGCAGCTCCTGCACCCCGCCATCAGCTGCTGGAGGCTGGCTGCTGCTCCTCCAACCCACCGTTACCTGCTGGAGGCTGGCTGCAGCTCCTCCACCCCGCCATCAGCTGCTGGAGGCTGCCTGCAGCTCCTGCACCCCGCCATCAGCTGCTGGAGGCTGGCTGCAGCTCCTCCACCCCGCCATCAGCTGCTGGAGGCTGGCTTCTGCTCCTCCACCCCGCCACCAGCTGCTGGAGGCTGGCTGCTGCTCCTGCACCCCGCCCATCAGCTGCTGGAGGCTTCTGTTCCTCCACCCCGCCATCAGCAGCTGGAGGCTGGCTGCTGGAGGCTGGCTGCTGCTCCTCCACCCCGCCATCACCAGCTGGAGGCTGGCTGCTGCTCCTGCACCCCGCCATCAGCTGCTGGAGGCTGCCTGGAGCTCCTGCACCCCGCGATCAGCTGCTGGAGGCTTCTGTTCCTCCACCCCGCCATCAGCTGCTGGAGGCTGGCTGCTGCTCCTGCACCCCGCCATCAGCTGCTGGAGGCTGGCTGCTGCTCCTCCACCCCACCATGACCTGCTGGAGGCTGGCTGCAGCTCCTCCACCCCGCCATCAGCTGCTGGAGGCTGCCTGCAGCTCCTGCACCCCGCCATCAGCTGCTGGAGGCTTCCTGCAGCTCCTGCACCCCGCCATCAGCTGCTGGAGGGTGGCTGCAGCTCCTCCACCCCGCCATCAGCTGCTGGAGGCTGGCTGCTGCTCCTCCACCACACCATGACCTGCTGGAGGCTGGCTGCAGCTCCTCCACCCCGCCATCAGCTGCTGGAGGCTGCCTGCAGCTCCTGCACCCCGCCATCAGCTGCTGGAGGCTGCCTGCAGCTCCTGCACCCCGCCATCAGCTGCTGGAGGCTGGCTGCAGCTCCTCCACCCCGCCATCAGCTGCTGGAGGCTGGCTTCTGCTCCTCCACCCCGCCACCAGCTGCTGGAGGCTGGCTGCTGCTCCTGCACCCCACCATCAGCTGCTGGAGGCTTCTGTTCCTCCACCCCGCCATCAGCAGCTGGAGGCTGGCTGCTGGAGGCTGGTTGCTGCTCCTCCACCCCGCCATCACCAGCTGGAGGCTGGCTGCAGCTCCTGCACCCCGCCATCAGCTGCTGGAGGCTGGCTGCTGCTCCTGCACCCCGCCATCAGCTGCTGGAGGCAGGCTGCTGCTCCTCCACCCCAACATGACCTGCTGGTGGCTGGCTGCAGCTCCTCCATCCCGCCATCAGCTGCTGGAGACTGCCTGCAGCTCCTGCACCCCGCCATCAGCTGCTGGAGGCTGGCTGCTGCTCCTGCACCCCGCCATCACCAGCTGGAGGCTGGCTGCAGCTCCTGCACCCCGCCATCAGCTGCTGGAGGCTGCCTGCAGCTCCTGCACCCCGCCATCAGCTGCTGGAGGCTGGCTGCTGCTCCTGCACCCTGCCATCAGCTGCTGGAGGCTGGCTGCTGCTCCTCCACCCCACCATGACCTGCTGGAGGCTGGCTGCAGCTCCTCCACCCCGCCATCAGCTGCTGGAGGCTGCCTGCAGCTCCTGCACCCCGCCATCAGCTGCTGGAGGCTGCCTGCAGCTCCTGCACCCCGCCATCAGCTGCTGGAGGCTGGCTGCAGCTCCTCCACCCCGCCATCAGCTGCTGGAGGCTGCCTGCAGCTCCTGCACCCCGCCATCAGCTGCTGGAGGCTGCCTGCAGCTCCTGCACCCCGCCATCAGCTGCTGGAGGCTGGCTGCAGCTCCTCCACCCCGCCATCAGCTGCTGGAGGCTTCTGTTCCTCCACCCCGCCATCAGCAGCTGGAGGCTGGCTGCTGGAGGCTGGCTGCTGCTCCTCCACCCCGCCATCACCAGCTGGAGGCTGGCTGCAGCTCCTGCACTCCGCCATCAGCTGCTGGAGGCTGCCTGGAGCTCCTGCACCCCGCCATCAGCTGCTGGAGGCTTCTGTTCCTCCACCCCGCCATCAGCAGCTGGAGGCTGGCTGCTGGAGGCTGGCTGCTGCTCCTCCACTCCGCCATCACCAGCTGGAGGCTGGCTGCAGCTCCTGCACCCCACCATCAGCTGCTGGAGGCTGCCTGCAGCTCCTGCACCCCGCCATCAGCTGCTGGAGGCTGGCTGCTGCTCCTGCACCCCGCCATCAGCTGCTGGAGGCTGGCTGCTGCTCCTCCACCCCACCATGACCTGCTGGAGGCTGGCTGCAGCTCCTCCACCCCGCCATCAGCTGCTGGAGGCTGCCTGCAGCTCCTGCACCCCGCCATCAGCTGCTGGAGGCTGCCTGCAGCTCCTGCACCCCGCCATCAGCTGCTGGAAGCTGGCTGCAGCTCCTCCACCCCGCCATCAGCTGCTGGAGGCTGGCTTCTGCTCCTCCACCCCGCCATCAGCTGCTGGAAGCTGGCTGCAGCTCCTCCACCACGCCACCAGCTGCTGGAGGCTGGCTGCTGCTCCTGCACCCCGCCATCAGCTGCTGGAGGCTTCTGTTCCTCCACCCCGCCATCAGCAGCTGGAGGCTGGCTGCTGGAGGCTGGCTGCTGTTCCTCCACCCCGCCATCACCAGCTGGAGGCTGGCTGCAGCTCCTGCACCCCGCCATCAGCTGCTGGAGGATGCCTGGAGCTCCTGCACCCCGCCATCAGCTGCTGGAGGCTTCTGTTCCTCCACCCCGCCATCAGCAGCTGGAGGCTGGCTGCTGGAGGCTGGCTGCTGCTCCTCCACCCCGCCATCACCAGCTGGAGGCTGGCTGCAGCTCCTGCACCCCGCCATCAGCTGCTGGAGGCTGCCTGCAGCTCCTGCACCCCGCCATCAGCTGCTGGAGGCTGGCTGCTGCTCCTCCACCCCACCGTTACCTGCTGGAGGCTGGCTGCAGCTCCTCCACCCCGCCATCAGCTGCTGGAGGCTGCCTGCAGCTCCTGCACCCCGCCATCAGCTGCTGGAGGCTGGCTGCAGCTCCTCCACCCCGCCATCAGCTGCTGGAGGCTGGCTTCTGCTCCTCCACCCCGCCACCAGCTGCTGGAGGCTGGCTGCTGCTCCTGCGCCCCGCCCATCAGCTGCTGGAGGCTTCTGTTCCTCCACCCCGCCATCAGCAGCTGGAGGCTGGCTGCTGGAGGCTGGCTGCTGCTCCTCCACCCCGCCATCACCAGCTGGAGGCTGGCTGCAGCTCCTGCACCCCGCCATCAGCTGCTGGAGGCTGCCTGGAGCTCCTGCACCCCGCGATCAGCTGCTGGAGGCTTCTGTTCCTCCACCCCGCCATCAGCAGCTGGAGGCTGGCTGCTGGAGGCTGGCTGCTGCTCCTCCACCCCGCCATCACCAGCTGGAGGCTGGCTGCAGCTCCTGCACCCCGCCATCAGCTGCTGGAAGCTGCCTGCAGCTCCTGCACCCCGTCATCAGCTGCTGGAGGCTGGCTGCTGCTCCTGCACCCCGCCATCAGCTGCTGGAGGCTGGCTGCAGCTCCTGCACCCCGCCATCAGCTGCTGGAGGCTGCCTGGAGCTCCTGCACCCCGCCATCAGCTGCTGGAGGCTTCTGTTCCTCCACCCCGCCATCAGCAGCTGGAGGCTGGCTGCTGGAGGCTGGCTGCTGCTCCTCCACCCCGCCATTACCAGCTGGAGGCTGGCTGCAACTCCTGCACCCCGCCATCAGCTGCTGGACGCTGCCTGGAGCTCCTGCACCCCGCCATCAGCTGCTGGAGGCTGGCTGCTGCTCCTGCCACCCGCCATCAGCTGCTGGAGGCTGGCTGCTGCTCCTCCACCCCACCATGACCTGCTGGAGGCTGGCTGCAGCTCCTCCACCCCGCCATCAGCTGCTGGAGGCTGCCTGCAGCTCCTGCACCCCGCCATCAGCTGCTGGAGGCTGCCTGCAGCTCCTGCACCCCGCCATCAGCTGCTGGAGGCTGGCTGCAGCTCCTCCACCCCGCCATCAGCTGCTGGAGGCTGGCTTCTGCTCCTCCACCCCGCCACCAGCTGCTTGAGGCTGGCTGCTGCTCCTGCACCCCGCCATCAGCTGCTGGAGGCTGGCTGCAGCTCCTGCACCCCGCCATCAGCTGCTGGATGCTGCCTGGAGCTCCTGCACCCCGCCATCAGCTGCTGGAGGCTTCTGTTCCTCCACCCCGCCATCAGCAGCTGGAGGCTGGCTGCTGGAGGCTGGCTGCTGCTCCTCCACCCCACCATGACCTGCTGGAGGCTGGCTGCAGCTCCTGCACCCCGCCATCAGCTGCTGGAGGCTGCCTGCAGCTCCTGCACCCTGCCATCAGCTGCTGGAGGCTGGCTGCAGCTCCTCCACCCCGCCATCAGCTGCTGGAGGCTTCTGTTCCTCCACCCCGCCATCAGCAGCTGGAGGCTGGCTGCTGGAGGCTGGCTGCTGCTCCTCCACCCCGCCATCACCAGCTGGAGGCTGGCTGCAGCTCCTGCACCCCGCCATCACCATCTGGAGGCTGGCTGCAGCTCCTGCACCCCGCCATCAGCTGCTGGAGGCTGGCTGCAGCTCCTGCACCCCGCCATCAGCTGCTGGAGGCTGCCTGGAGCTCCTGCATCCCGCCATCAGCTGCTGGAGGCTTCTGTTCCTCCACCCCGCCATCAGCAGCTGGAGGCTGGCTGCTGGAGGCTGGCTGCTGCTCCTCCACCCCGCCATCACCAGCTGGAGGCTGGCTGCAGCTCCTGCACCCCGCCATCAGCTGCTGGAGGCTGCCTGCAGCTCCTGCACCCCGCCATCAGCTGCTGGAGGCTGGCTGCTGCTCCTGCACCCCGCCATCAGCTGCTGGAGGCTGGCTGCTGCTCCTCCACCACACCATGACCTGCTGGAGGCTGGCTGCAGCTCCTCCACCCCGCCATCAGCTGCTGGAGGCTGCCTGCAGCTCCTGCACCCCGCCATCAGCTGCTGGAGGCTGCCTGCAGCTCCTGCACCCCGCCATCAGCTGCTGGAGGCTGGCTGCAGCTCCTCCACCCCGCCATCAGCTGCTGGAGGCTGGCTTCTGCTCCTCCAACCCGCCACCAGCTGCTGGAGGCTGGCTGCTGCTCCTGCACCCCACCATCAGCTGCTGGAGGCTTCTGTTCCTCCACCCCGCCATCAGCAGCTGGAGGCTGGCTGCTGGAGGCTGGTTGCTGCTCCTCCACCCCGCCATCACCAGCTGGAGGCTGGCTGCAGCTCCTGCACCCCGCCATCAGCTGCTGGAGGCTGGCTGCTGCTCCTGCACCCCGCCATCAGCTGCTGGAGGCAGGCTGCTGCTCCTCCACCCCAACATGACCTGCTGGAGGCTGGCTGCAGCTCCTCCATCCCGCCATCAGCTGCTGGAGACTGCCTGCAGCTCCTGCACCCCGCCATCAGCTGCTGGAGGCTGGCTGCTGCTCCTGCACCCCGCCATCACCAGCTGGAGGCTGGCTGCAGCTCCTGCACCCCGCCATCAGCTGCTGGAGGCTGCCGGCAGCTCCTGCACCCCGCCATCAGCTGCTGGAGGCTGGCTGCTGCTCCTGCACCCTGCCATCAGCTGCTGGAGGCTGGCTGCTGCTCCTCCACCCCACCATGACCTGCTGGAGGCTGGCTGCAGCTCCTCCACCCCGCCATCAGCTGCTGGAGGCTGCCTGCAGCTCCTGCACCCCGCCATCAGCTGCTGGAGGCTGCCTGCAGCTCCTGCACCCCGCCATCAGCTGCTGGAGGCTGGCTGCAGCTCCTCCACCCCGCCATCAGCTGCTGGAGGCTGGCTTCTGCTCCTCCACCCCGCCACCAGCTGCTGGAGGCTGGCTGCTGCTCCTGCACCCCACCCATCAGCTGCTGGAGGCTTCTGTTCCTCCACCCCGCCATCAGCAGCTGGAGGCTGGCTGCTGGAGGCTGGCTGCTGCTCCTCCACCCCGCCATCACCAGCTGGAGCCTGGCTGCAGCTCCTGCACCCCGCCATCAGCTGCTGGAGGCTGGCTGCTGCTCCTGCACCCCGCCATCAGCTGCTGGAGGCTGCCTGGAGCTCCTGCAGCCCGCCATCAGCTGCTGGAGGCTTCTGTTCCTCCTCCCCGCCATCAGCAGCTGGAGGCTGGCTGCTGGAGGCTGGCTGCTGCTCCTCCACCCCGCCATCACCAGCTGGAGGCTGGCTGCAGCTCCTGCACCCCGCCATCAGCTGCTGGAGGCTGGCTGCTGCTCCTGCACCCCGCCATCAGCTGCTGGAGGCTGGCTGCAGCTCCTCCACCCCGCCATCAGCTGCTGGAGGCTGGCTTTTGCTCCTCCACCCCGCCACCAGCTGCTGGAGGCTGGCTTTTGCTCCTCCACCCCGCCATCAGCTGCTGGAGGCTTCTGTTCCTCCACCCCGCCATCAGCAGCTGGAGGCTGGCTGCTGGAGACTGGCTGCTGCTCCTCCACCCCGCCATCACCAGCTGGAGGCTGGCTGCAGCTCCTGCACCCCACCATCAGCTGCTGGAGGCTGCCTGGAGCTCCTGCACCCCGCCATCAGCTGCTGGAGGCTTCTGTTCCTCCACCCCGCCATCAGCAGCTGGAGGCTGGCTGCTGGAGGCTGGCTGCTGCTCCTCCACCCCGCCATCACCAGCTGGAGGCTGGCTGCAGCTCCTGCACCCCGCCATCAGCTGCTGGAGGCTGCCTGCAGCTCCTGCACCCCGCCATCAGCTGCTGGAGGCTGGCTGCTGCTCCTGCACCCCGCCATCAGCTGCTGGAGGCTGGCTGCTGCTCCTCCACCCCACCATGACCTGCTGGAGGCTGGCTGCAGCTCCTCCACCCCGCCATCAGCTGCTGGAGGCTGCCTGCAGCTCCTGCACCCCGCCATCAGCTGCTGGAGGGTGGCTGCAGCTCCTCCACCCCGCCATCAGCTGCTGGAGGCTGGCTTCTGCTCCTCCACCCCGCCACCAGCTGCTGGAGGCTGGCTGCTGCTCCTGCAACCCGCCATCAGCTGCTGGAGGCTTCTGTTCCTCCACCCCGCCATCAGCAGCTGGAGGCTGGCTGCTGGAGGCTGGCTGCTGCCTCTCCACCCCGTCATCACCAGCTGGAGGCTGGCTGCAGCTCCTGCACCCCGCCATCAGCTGCTGGAGGCTGCCTGGAGCTCCTGCACCCCGCCATCAGCTGCTGGAGGCTTCTGTTCCTCAACCCCGCCATCAGCAGCTGGAGGCTGGCTGCTGGAGGCTGGCTGCTGCTCCTCCACCCCGCCATCACCAGCTGGAGGCTGGCTGCAGCTCCTGCACCCCGCCATCAGCTGCTGGAGGCTGGCTGCTGCTCCTGCACCCCGCCATCAGCTGCTGGAGGCTGGCTGCTGCTCCTCCAACCCACCATGACCTGCTGGAGGCTGGCTTCAGCTCCTCCACCCCGCCATCAGCTGCTGGAGGCTGCCTGCAGCTCCTGCACCCCGCCATCAGCTGCTGGAGGCTGCCTGCAGCTCCTGCACCCCGCCATCAGCTGCTGGAGGCTGGCTGCAGCTCCTCCACCCCGCCATCAGCTGCTGGAGGCTGGCTTCTGCTCCTCCACCCTGCCACCAGCTGCTGGAGGCTGGCTGCTGCTCCTGCACCCCGCCATCAGCTGCTGGAGGCTTCTGTTCCTCCACCCCGCCATCAGCAGCTGGAGGCTGGCTGCTGGAGGCTGGCTGCTGCTACTCCACCCCGCCATCACCAGCTGGAGGCTGGCTGCAGCTCCTGCACCCCGCCATCAGCTGCTGGAGGCTGGCTGCTGCTCCTGCACCCCGCCATCAGCTGCTGGAGGCTGGCTGCTGCTCCTCCACCCCGCCATCACCAGCTGGAGGCTGGCTGCAGCTCCTGCACCCCGCCATCAGCTGCTGGAGGCTGGCTGCTGCTCCTGCACCCCGCCATCAGCTGCTGGAGGCTGGCTGCTGCTCCTCCACCCCACCATGACCTGCTGGAGGCTGGCTGCAGCTCCTCCACCCCGCCATCAGCTGCTGGAGGCTGCCTGCAGCTCCTGCACCCCGCCATCAGCTGCTGGAGGCTGCCTGCAGCTCCTGCACCCCGCCATCAGCTGCTGGAGGCTGGCTGCAGCTCCTCCACCCCGCCATCAGCTGCTGGAGGCTTCTGTTCCTCCACCCCGCCATCAGCAGCTGGAGGCTGGCTGCTGGAGGCTGGCTGCTGCTCCTCCACCCCGCCATCAACAGCTGGAGGCTGGCTGCAGCTCCTGCTCTCCGCCATCAGCTGCTGGAGGCTGCCTGGAGCTCCTGCACCCCGCCATCAGCTGCTGGAGGCTTCTGTTCCTCCACCCCGCCATCAGCAGCTGGAGGCTGGCTGCTGGAGGCTGGCTGCTGTTCCTCCACCCCGCCATCACCAGCTGGAGGCTGGCTGCAGCTCCTGCACCCCGCCATCAGCTGCTGGAGGCTGCCTGGAGCTCCTGCCCCCCGCCATCAGCTGCTGGAGGCTTCTGTTCCTCCACCCCGCCATCAGCAGCTGGAGGCTGGCTGCTGGAGGCTGGCTGCTGCTCCTCCACCCCGCCATCACCAGCTGGAGGCTGGCTGCAGCTCCTGCACCCCGCCATCAGCTGCTGGAGGCTGCCTGCAGCTCCTGCACCCCGCCATCAGCTGCTGGAGGCTGGCTGCTGCTCCTCCAACCCACCGTTACCATGCTGGAGGCTGGCTGCAGCTCCTCCACCCCGCCATCAGCTGCTGGAGGCTGCCTGCAGCTCCTGCACCCCGCCATCAGCTGCTGGAGGCTGGCTGCAGCTCCTCCACCCCGCCATCAGCTGCTGGAGGCTGGCTTCTGCTCCTCCACCCCGCCACCAGCTGCTGGAGGCTGGCTGCTGCTCCTGCACCCCGCCCATCAGCTGCTGGAGGCTTCTGTTCCTCCACCCCGCCATCAGCAGCTGGAGGCTGGCTGCTGGAGGCTGGCTGCTGCTCCTCCACCCCGCCATCACCAGCTGGAGGCTGGCTGCTGCTCCTGCACCCCGCCATCAGCTGCTGGAGGCTGCCTGGAGCTCCTGCACCCCGCGATCAGCTGCTGGAGGCTTCTGTTCCTCCACCCCGCCATCAGCTGCTGGAGGCTGGCTGCTGCTCCTGCACCCCGCCATCAGCTGCTGGAGGCTGGCTGCTGCTCCTCCACCCCACCATGACCTGCTGGAGGCTGGCTGCAGCTCCTCCACCCCGCCATCAGCTGCTGGAGGCTGCCTGCAGCTCCTGCACCCCGCCATCAGCTGCTGGAGGCTTCCTGCAGCTCCTGCACCCCGCCATCAGCTGCTGGAGGGTGGCTGCAGCTCCTCCACCCCGCCATCAGCTGCTGGAGGCTGGCTTCTGCTCCTCCACCCCGCCACCAGCTGCTTGAGGCTGGCTGCTGCTCCTGCACCCCGCCATCAGCTGCTGGAGGCTTCTGTTCCTCCACCCCGCCATCAGCAGCTGGAGGCTGGCTGCTGCCTCTCCACCCCGCCATCACCAGCTGGAGGCTGGCTGCAGCTCCTGCACCCCGCCATCAGCTGCTGGAGGCTGCCTGGAGCTCCTGCACCCCGCCATCAGCTGCTGGAGGCTTCTGTTCCTCAACCCCGCCATCAGCAGCTGGAGGCTGGTTGCTGGAGGCTGGCTGCTGCTCCTCCACCCCGCCATCACCAGCTGGAGGCTGGCTGCAGCTCCTGCACCCCGCCATCAGCTGCTGGAGGCTGGCTGCTGCTCCTGCACCCCGCCATCAGCTGCTGGAGGCTGGCTGCTGCTCCTCCACCCCACCATGACCTGCTGGTGGCTGGCTGCAGCTCCTCCACCCCGCCATCAGCTGCTGGAGGCTGCCTGCAGCTCCTGCACCCCGCCATCAGCTGCTGGAGGCTGCCTGTAGCTCCTGCACCCCGCCATCAGCTGCTGGAGGCTGGCTGCAGCTCCTCCACCCCGCCATCAGCTGCTGGAGGCTGGCTTCTGCTCCTCCACCCCGCCACCAGCTTCTGGAGGCTGGCTGCTGCTCCTGCACACCGCCATCAGCTGCTGGAGGCTTCTGTTCCTCCACCCCGCCATCAGCAGCTGGAGGCTGGCTGCTGGAGGCTGGCTGCTGCTCCTCCACCCCGCCATCACCAGCTGGAGGCTGGCTGCAGCTCCTGCACCCCGCCATCAGCTGCTGGAGGCTGGCTGCTGCTCCTGCACTCCGCCATCCGCTGCTGGAGGCTGGCTGCTGCTCCTCCACCCCACCATGACCTGCTGGAGGCTGGCTGCAGCTCCTCCACCCCGCCATCAGCTGCTGGAGGCTGCCTGCAGCTCCTGCACCCCGCCATCAGCTGCTGGAGGCTGCCTGCAGGTCCTGCACCCCGCCATCAGCTGCTGGAGGATGCCTGCAGCTCCTGCACCCCGCCATCAGCTGCTGGAGGCTGCCTGCAGCTCCTGCACCCCGCCATCAGCTGCTGGAGGCTGGCTTCTGCTCCTCCACCCCGCCACCAGCTGCTGGAGGCTGGCTGCTGCTCCTGCAACCCGCCATCAGCTGCTGGAGGCTTCTGTTCCTCCACCCCGCCATCAGCAGCTGGAGGCTGGCTGCTGGAGGCTGGCTGCTGCTCCTCCACCCCGCCATCACCAGCTGGAGGCTGGCTGCAGCTCCTGCACCCCGCCATCAGCTGCTGGAGGCTGGCTGCTGCTCCTGCACCCCGCCATCAGCTGCTGGAGGCTGGCTGCTGCTCCTCCACCCCACCATGACCTGCTGGAGGCTGGCTGCAGCTCCTCCACCCCGCCATCAGCTGCTGGAGGCTGCCTGCAGCTCCTGCACCCCGCCATCAGCTGCTGGAGGCTGCCTGCAGCTCCTGCACCCCGCCATCAGCTGCTGGAGGATGCCTGCAGCTCCTGCACCCCGCCATCAGCTGCTGGAGGCTGGCTTCTGCTCCTCCACCCCGCCACCAGCTGCTGGAGGCTGGCTGCTGCTCCTGCAACCCGCCATCAGCTACTGGAGGCTTCTGTTCCTCCACCCCGCCATCACCAGCTGGAGGCTGGCTGCAGCTCCTGCACCCCGCCATCAGCTGCTGGAGGCTGCCTGGAGCTCCTGCACCCCGCCATCAGCTGCTGGAGGCTTCTGTTCCTCAACCCCGCCATCAGCAGCTGGAGGCTGGCTGCTGGAGGCTGGCTGCTGCTCCTCCACCCCGCCATCACCAGCTGGAGGCTGGCTGCAGCTCCTGCACCCCGCCATCAGCTGCTGGAGGCTGGCTGCTGCTCCTGCACCCCGCCATCAGCTGCTGGAGGCTGGCTGCTGCTCCTCCAACCCACCATGACCTGCTGGAGGCTGGCTGCAGCTCCTCCACCCCGCCATCAGCTGCTGGAGGCTGCCTGCAGCTCCTGCACCCCGCCATCAGCTGCTGGAGGCTGCCTGCAGCTCCTGCACCCCGCCATCAGCTGCTGGAGGCTGGCTGCAGCTCCTCCACCCCGCCATCAGCTGCTGGAGGCTGGCTTCTGCTCCTCCACCCCGCCACCAGCTGCTGGAGGCTGGCTGCTGCTCCTGCACCCCGCCATCAGCTGCTGGAGGCTTCTGTTCCTCCACCCCGCCATCAGCAGCTGGAGGCTGGCTGCTGGAGGCTGGCTGCTGCTCCTCCACCCCGCCATCACCAGCTGGAGGCTGGCTGCAGCTCCTGCACCCGGCCATCAGCTGCTGGAGGCTGGCTGCTGCTCCTGCACCCCGCCATCAGCTGCTGGAGGCTGGCTGCTGCTCCTCCACCCCGCCATCACCAGCTGGAGGCTGGCTGCAGCTCCTGCACCCCGCCATCAGCTGCTGGAGGCTGGCTGCTGCTCCTGCACCCCGCCATCAGCTGCTGGAGGCTGGCTGCTGCTCCTCCACCCCACCATGACCTGCTGGAGGCTGGCTGCAGCTCCTCCACCCCGCCATCAGCTGCTGGAGGCTGCCTGCAGCTCCTGCACCCCGCCATCAGCTGCTGGAGGCTGGCTGCAGCTCCTCCACCCCGCCATCAGCTGCTGGAGGCTTCTGTTCCTCCACCCCGCCATCAGCAGCTGGAGGCTGGCTGCTGGAGGCTGGCTGCTGCTCCTCCACCCCGCCATCACCAGCTGGAGGCTGGCTGCAGCTCCTGCACTCCGCCATCAGCTGCTGGAGGCTGCCTGGAGCTCCTGCACCCCGCCATCAGCTGCTGGAGGCTTCTGTTCCTCCACCCCGCCATCAGCAGCTGGAGGCTGGCTGCTGGAGGCTGGCTGCTGCTCCTCCACTCCGCCATCACCAGCTGGAGGCTGGCTGCAGCTCCTGCACCCCACCATCAGCTGCTGGAGGCTGCCTGCAGCTCCTGCACCCCGCCATCAGCTGCTGGAGGCTGGCTGCTGCTCCTCCACCCCACCATGACCTGCTGGAGGCTGGCTGCAGCTCCTCCACCCCGCCATCAGCTGCTGGAGGCTGCCTGCAGCTCCTGCACCCCGCCATCACCAGCTGGAGGCTGCCTGCAGCTCCTGCACCCCGCCATCAGCTGCTGGAGGCTGCCTGCAGCTCCTGCACCCCGCCATCAGCTGCTGGAGGCTGGCTGCTGCTCCTGCACCCCGCCATCAGCTGCTGGAGGCTGGCTGCTGCTCCTCCACCACACCATGACCTGCTGGAGGCTGGCTGCAGCTCCTCCACCCCGCCATCAGCTGCTGGAGGCTGCCTGCAGCTCCTGCACCCCGCCATCAGCTGCTGGAGGCTGGCTGCAGCTCCTCCACCCCGCCATCAGCTGCTGGAGGCTGGCTTCTGCTCCTCCACCCCGCCACCAGCTGCTGGAGGCTGGCTGCTGCTCCTGCACCCCACCATCAGCTGCTGGAGGCTTCTGTTCCTCCACCCCGCCATCAGCAGCTGGAGGCTGGCTGCTGGAGGCTGGTTGCTGCTCCTCCACCCCGCCATCACCAGCTGGAGGCTGGCTGCAGCTCCTGCACCCCGCCATCAGCTGCTGGAGGCTGGCTGCTGCTCCTGCACCCCGCCATCAGCTGCTGGAGGCAGGCTGCTGCTCCTCCACCCCAACATGACCTGCTGGAGGCTGGCTGCAGCTCCTCCATCCCGCCATCAGCTGCTGGAGACTGCCTGCAGCTCCTGCACCCCGCCATCAGCTGCTGGAGGCTGGCTGCTGCTCCTGCACCCCGCAATCACCAGCTGGAGGCTGGCTGCAGCTCCTGCACCCCGCCATCAGCTGCTGGAGGCTGCCTGCAGCTCCTGCACCCCGCCATCAGCTGCTGGAGGCTGGCTGCTGCTCCTGCACCCTGCCATCAGCTGCTGGAGGCTGGCTGCTGCTCCTCCACCCCACCCTGACCTGCTGGAGGCTGACTGCAGCTCCTCCACCCCGCCATCAGCTGCTGGAGGCTGCCTGCAGCTCCTGCACCCCGCCATCAGCTGCTGGAGGCTGCCTGCAGCTCCTGCACCCCGCCATCAGCTGCTGGAGGCTGGCTGCAGCTCCTCCACCCCGCCATCAGCTGCTGGAGGCTGCCTGCAGCTCCTGCACCCCGCCATCAGCTGCTGGAGGCTGCCTGCAGCTCCTGCACCCCGCCATCAGCTGCTTGAGGCTGGCTGCAGCTCCTCCACCCCGCCATCAGCTGCTGGAGGCTTCTGTTCCTCCACCCCGCCATCAGCAGCTGGAGGCTGGCTGCTGGAGGCTGGCTGCTGCTCCTCCACCCCGCCATCACCAGCTGGAGGCTGGCTGCAGCTCCTGCACTCCGCCATCAGCTGCTGGAGGCTGCCTGGAGCTCCTGCACCCCGCCATCAGCTGCTGGAGGCTTCTGTTCCTCCACCCCGCCATCAGCAGCTGGAGGCTGGCTGCTGGAGGCTGGCTGCTGCTCCTCCACTCCGCCATCACCAGCTGGAGGCTGGCTGCAGCTCCTGCACCCCACCATCAGCTGCTGGAGGCTGCCTGCAGCTCCTGCACCCCGCCATTAGCTGCTGGAGGCTGGCTGCTGCTCCTGCACCCCGCCATCAGCTGCTGGAGGCTGGCTGCTGCTCCTCCACCCCACCATGACCTGCTGGAGGCTGGCTGCAGCTCCTCCACCCCGCCATCAGCTGCTGGAGGCTGCCTGCAGCTCCTGCACCCCGCCATCAGCTGCTGGAGGCTGCCTGCAGCTCCTGCACCCCGCCATCAGCTGCTGGAAGCTGGCTGCAGCTCCTCCACCCCGCCATCAGCTGCTGGAGGCTGGCTTCTGCTCCTCCACCCCGCCATCAGCTGCTGGAAGCTGGCTGCAGCTCCTCCACCACGCCACCAGCTGCTGGAGGCTGGCTGCTGCTCCTGCACCCCGCCATCAGCTGCTGGAGGCTTCTGTTCCTCCACCCCGCCATCAGCAGCTGGAGGCTGGCTGCTGGAGGCTGGCTGCTGTTCCTCCACCCCGCCATCACCAGCTGGAGGCTGGCTGCAGCTCCTGCACCCCGCCATCAGCTGCTGGAGGATGCCTGGAGCTCCTGCACCCCGCCATCAGCTGCTGGAGGCTTCTGTTCCTCCACCCCGCCATCAGCAGCTGGAGGCTGGCTGCTGGAGGCTGGCTGCTGCTCCTCC
This sequence comes from Nothobranchius furzeri, assembly GCF_043380555.1. NCBI lineage: Eukaryota > Metazoa > Chordata > Actinopteri > Cyprinodontiformes > Nothobranchiidae > Nothobranchius > Nothobranchius furzeri. The sequence goes on from NW_027223040.1 coordinate 828,169, forward strand.
ACCCCGCCATCACCAGCTGGAGGCTGGCTGCAGCTCCTGCACCCCGCCATCAGCTGCTGGAGGCTGCCTGCAGCTCCTGCACCCCGCCATCAGCTGCTGGAGGCTGGCTGCTGCTCCTCCACCCCACCGTTACCTGCTGGAGGCTGGCTGCAGCTCCTCCACCCCGCCATCAGCTGCTGGAGGCTGCCTGCAGCTCCTGCACCCCGCCATCAGCTGCTGGAGGCTGGCTGCAGCTCCTCCACCCCGCCATCAGCTGCTGGAGGCTGGCTTCTGCTCCTCCACCCCGCCACCAGCTGCTGGAGGCTGGCTGCTGCTCCTGCACCCCGCCCATCAGCTGCTGGAGGCTTCTGTTCCTCCACCCCGCCATCAGCAGCTGGAGGCTGGCTGCTGGAGGCTGGCTGCTGCTCCTCCACCCCGCCATCACCAGCTGGAGGATGGCTGCAGCTCCTGCACCCCGCCATCAGCTGCTGGAGGCTGCCTGGAGCTCCTGCACCCCGCGATCAGCTGCTGGAGGCTTCTGTTCCTCCACCCCGCCATCAGCAGCTGGAGGCTGGCTGCTGGAGGCTGGCTGCTGCTCCTCCACCCCGCCATCACCAGCTGGAGGCTGGCTGCAGCTCCTGCACCCCGCCATCAGCTGCTGGAAGCTGCCTGCAGCTCCTGCACCCCGCCATCAGCTGCTGGAGGCTGGCTGCTGCTCCTGCACCCCGCCATCAGCTGCTGGAGGCTGGCTGCAGCTCCTGCACCCCGCCATCAGCTGCTGGAGGCTGCCTGGAGCTCCTGCACCCCGCCATCAGCTGCTGGAGGCTTCTGTTCCTCCACCCCGCCATCAGCAGCTGGAGGCTGGCTGCTGGAGGCTGGCTGCTGCTCCTCCACCCCGCCATCACCAGCTGGAGGCTGGCTGCAACTCCTGCACCCCGCCATCAGCTGCTGGAGGCTGCCTGGAGCTCCTGCACCCCGCCATCAGCTGCTGGAGGCTGGCTGCTGCTCCTGCCACCCGCCATCAGCTGCTGGAGGCTGGCTGCTGCTCCTCCACCCCACCATGACCTGCTGGAGGCTGGCTGCAGCTCCTCCACCCCGCCATCAGCTGCTGGAGGCTGCCTGCAGCTCCTGCACCCCGCCATCAGCTGCTGGAGGCTGCCTGCAGCTCCTGCACCCCGCCATCAGCTGCTGGAGGCTGGCTGCAGCTCCTCCACCCCGCCATCAGCTGCTGGAGGCTGGCTTCTGCTCCTCCACCCCGCCACCAGCTGCTTGAGGCTGGCTGCTGCTCCTGCACCCCGCCATCAGCTGCTGGAGGCTGGCTGCAGCTCCTGCACCCCGCCATCAGCTGCTGGAGGCTGCCTGGAGCTCCTGCACCCCGCCATCAGCTGCTGGAGGCTTCTGTTCCTCCACCCCGCCATCAGCAGCTGGAGGCTGGCTGCTGGAGGCTGGCTGCAGCTCCTGCACCCCGCCATCAGCTGCTGGAGGCTGCCTGCAGCTCCTGCACCCTGCCATCAGCTGCTGGAGGCTGGCTGCAGCTCCTCCTGCCCGCCATCAGCTGCTGGAGGCTGGCTGCTGTTCCTCCACCCCGCCATCAGCAGCTGGAGGCTGGCTGCAGCTCCTGCACCCCGCCATCACCATCTGGAGGCTGGCTGCAGCTCCTGCACCCCGCCATCAGCTGCTGGAGGCTGGCTGCAGCTCCTGCACCCCGCCATCAGCTGCTGGAGGCTGCCTGGAGCTCCTGCATCCCGCCATCAGCTGCTGGAGGCTTCTGTTCCTCCACCCCGCCATCAGCAGCTGGAGGCTGGCTGCTGGAGGCTGGCTGCTGCTCCTCCACCCCGCCATCACCAGCTGGAGGCTGGCTGCAGCTCCTGCACCCCGCCATCACCATCTGGAGGCTGGCTGCAGCTCCTGCACCCGGCCATCAGCTGCTGGAGGCTGGCTGCAGCTCCTGCACCCCGCCATCAGCTGCTGGAGGCTGCCTGGAGCTCCTGCATCCCGCCATCAGCTGCTGGAGGCTTCTGTTCCTCCACCCCGCCATCAGCAGCTGGAGGCTGGCTGCTGGAGGCTGGCTGCTGATCCTCCACCCCGCCATCACCAGCTGGAGGCTGGCTGCAGCTCCTGCACCCCGCCATCAGCTGCTGGAGGCTGCCTGCAGCTCCTGCACCCCGCCATCAGCTGCTGGAGGCTGGCTGCTGCTCCTGCACCCCGCCATCAGCTGCTGGAGGCTGGCTGCTGCTCCTCCACCACACCATGACCTGCTGGAGGCTGGCTGCAGCTCCTCCACCCCGCCATCAGCTGATGGAGGCTGCCTGCAGCTCCTGCACCCCGCCATCAGCTGCTGGAGGCTGCCTGCAGCTCCTGCACCCCGCCATCAGCTGCTGGAGGCTGGCTGCAGCTCCTCCACCCCGCCATCAGCTGCTGGAGGCTGGCTTCTGCTCCTCCACCCCGCCACCAGCTGCTGGAGGCTGGCTGCTGCTCCTGCACCCCACCATCAGCTGCTGGAGGCTTCTGTTCCTCCACCCCGCCATCAGCAGCTGGAGGCTGGCTGCTGGAGGCTGGTTGCTGCTCCTCCACCCCGCCATCACCAGCTGGAGGCTGGCTGCAGCTCCTGCACCCCGCCATCAGCTGCTGGAGGCTGGCTGCTGCTCCTGCACCCCGCCATCAGCTGCTGGAGGCAGGCTGCTGCTCCTCCACCCCAACATGACCTGCTGGAGGCTGGCTGCAGCTCCTCCATCCCGCCATCAGCTGCTGGAGACTGCCTGCAGCTCCTGCACCCCGCCATCAGCTGCTGGAGGCTGGCTGCTGCTCCTGCACCCCGCCATCACCAGCTGGAGGCTGACTGCAGCTCCTGCACCCCGCCATCAGCTGCTGGAGGCTGCCTGCAGCTCCTGCACCCCGCCATCAGCTGCTGGAGGCTGGCTGCTGCTCCTGCACCCTGCCATCAGCTGCTGGAGGCTGGCTGCTGCTCCTCCACCCCACCATGACCTGCTGGAGGCTGGCTGCAGCTCCTCCACCCCGCCATCAGCTGCTGGAGGCTGCCTGCAGCTCCTGCACCCCGCCATCAGCTGCTGGAGGCTGCCTGCAGCTCCTGCACCCCGCCATCAGCTGCTGGAGGCTGGCTGCAGCTCCTCCACCCCGCCATCAGCTGCTGGAGGCTGGCTTCTGCTCCTCCACCCCGCCACCAGCTGCTGGAGGCTGGCTGCTGCTCCTGCACCCCACCCATCAGCTGCTGGAGGCTTCTGTTCCTCCACCCCGCCATCAGCAGCTGGAGGCTGGCTGCTGGAGGCTGGCTGCTGCTCCTCCACCCCGCCATCACCAGCTGGAGCCTGGCTGCAGCTCCTGCACCCCGCCATCAGCTGCTGGAGGCTGCCTGGAGCTCCTGCAGCCCGCCATCAGCTGCTGGAGGCTTCTGTTCCTCCACCCCGCCATCAGCAGCTGGAGGCTTGCTGCTGGAGGCTGGCTGCTGCTCCTCCACCCCGCCATCACCAGCTGGAGGCTGGCTGCAGCTCCTGCACCCCGCCATCAGCTGCTGGAGGCTGGCTGCTGCTCCTGCACCCCGCCATCAGCTGCTGGAGGCTGGCTGCTGGAGGCTGGCTGCTGCTCCTCCACCCCGCCATCACCAGCTGGAGGATGGCTGCAGCTCCTGCACCCCGCCATCAGCTGCTGGAGGCTGCCTGGAGCTCCTGCACCCCGCGATCAGCTGCTGGAGGCTTCTGTTCCTCCACCCCGCCATCAGCAGCTGGAGGCTGGCTGCTGGAGGCTGGCTGCTGCTCCTCCACCCCACCGTTACCTGCTGGAGGCTGGCTGCAGCTCCTCCACCCCGCCATCAGCTGCTGGAGGCTGCCTGCAGCTCCTGCACCCCGCCATCAGCTGCTGGAGGCTGGCTGCAGCTCCTCCACCCCGCCATCAGCTGCTGGAGGCTGGCTTCTGCTCCTCCACCCCGCCACCAGCTGCTGGAGGCTGGCTGCTGCTCCTGCGCCCCGCCCATCAGCTGCTGGAGGCTTCTGTTCCTCCACCCCGCCATCAGCAGCTGGAGGCTGGCTGCTGGAGGCTGGCTGCTGCTCCTCCACCCCGCCATCACCAGCTGGAGGCTGGCTGCAGCTCCTGCACCCCGCCATCAGCTGCTGGAGGCTGCCTGGAGCTCCTGCACCCCGCGATCAGCTGCTGGAGGCTTCTGTTCCTCCACCCCGCCATCAGCAGCTGGAGGCTGGCTGCTGGAGGCTGGCTGCTGCTCCTCCACCCCGCCATCACCAGCTGGAGGCTGGCTGCAGCTCCTGCACCCCGCCATCAGCTGCTGGAAGCTGCCTGCAGCTCCTGCACCCCGTCATCAGCTGCTGGAGGCTGGCTGCTGCTCCTGCACCCCGCCATCAGCTGCTGGAGGCTGGCTGCAGCTCCTGCACCCCGCCATCAGCTGCTGGAGGCTGCCTGGAGCTCCTGCACCCCGCCATCAGCTGCTGGAGGCTTCTGTTCCTCCACCCCGCCATCAGCAGCTGGAGGCTGGCTGCTGGAGGCTGGCTGCTGCTCCTCCACCCCGCCATTACCAGCTGGAGGCTGGCTGCAACTCCTGCACCCCGCCATCAGCTGCTGGACGCTGCCTGGAGCTCCTGCACCCCGCCATCAGCTGCTGGAGGCTGGCTGCTGCTCCTGCCACCCGCCATCAGCTGCTGGAGGCTGGCTGCTGCTCCTCCACCCCACCATGACCTGCTGGAGGCTGGCTGCAGCTCCTCCACCCCGCCATCAGCTGCTGGAGGCTGCCTGCAGCTCCTGCACCCCGCCATCAGCTGCTGGAGGCTGCCTGCAGCTCCTGCACCCCGCCATCAGCTGCTGGAGGCTGGCTGCAGCTCCTCCACCCCGCCATCAGCTGCTGGAGGCTGGCTTCTGCTCCTCCACCCCGCCACCAGCTGCTTGAGGCTGGCTGCTGCTCCTGCACCCCGCCATCAGCTGCTGGAGGCTGGCTGCAGCTCCTGCACCCCGCCATCAGCTGCTGGATGCTGCCTGGAGCTCCTGCACCCCGCCATCAGCTGCTGGAGGCTTCTGTTCCTCCACCCCGCCATCAGCAGCTGGAGGCTGGCTGCTGGAGGCTGGCTGCTGCTCCTCCACCCCACCATGACCTGCTGGAGGCTGGCTGCAGCTCCTGCACCCCGCCATCAGCTGCTGGAGGCTGCCTGCAGCTCCTGCACCCTGCCATCAGCTGCTGGAGGCTGGCTGCAGCTCCTCCACCCCGCCATCAGCTGCTGGAGGCTTCTGTTCCTCCACCCCGCCATCAGCAGCTGGAGGCTGGCTGCTGGAGGCTGGCTGCTGCTCCTCCACCCCGCCATCACCAGCTGGAGGCTGGCTGCAGCTCCTGCACCCCGCCATCACCATCTGGAGGCTGGCTGCAGCTCCTGCACCCCGCCATCAGCTGCTGGAGGCTGGCTGCAGCTCCTGCACCCCGCCATCAGCTGCTGGAGGCTGCCTGGAGCTCCTGCATCCCGCCATCAGCTGCTGGAGGCTTCTGTTCCTCCACCCCGCCATCAGCAGCTGGAGGCTGGCTGCTGGAGGCTGGCTGCTGCTCCTCCACCCCGCCATCACCAGCTGGAGGCTGGCTGCAGCTCCTGCACCCCGCCATCAGCTGCTGGAGGCTGCCTGCAGCTCCTGCACCCCGCCATCAGCTGCTGGAGGCTGGCTGCTGCTCCTGCACCCCGCCATCAGCTGCTGGAGGCTGGCTGCTGCTCCTCCACCACACCATGACCTGCTGGAGGCTGGCTGCAGCTCCTCCACCCCGCCATCAGCTGCTGGAGGCTGCCTGCAGCTCCTGCACCCCGCCATCAGCTGCTGGAGGCTGCCTGCAGCTCCTGCACCCCGCCATCAGCTGCTGGAGGCTGGCTGCAGCTCCTCCACCCCGCCATCAGCTGCTGGAGGCTGGCTTCTGCTCCTCCAACCCGCCACCAGCTGCTGGAGGCTGGCTGCTGCTCCTGCACCCCACCATCAGCTGCTGGAGGCTTCTGTTCCTCCACCCCGCCATCAGCAGCTGGAGGCTGGCTGCTGGAGGCTGGTTGCTGCTCCTCCACCCCGCCATCACCAGCTGGAGGCTGGCTGCAGCTCCTGCACCCCGCCATCAGCTGCTGGAGGCTGGCTGCTGCTCCTGCACCCCGCCATCAGCTGCTGGAGGCAGGCTGCTGCTCCTCCACCCCAACATGACCTGCTGGAGGCTGGCTGCAGCTCCTCCATCCCGCCATCAGCTGCTGGAGACTGCCTGCAGCTCCTGCACCCCGCCATCAGCTGCTGGAGGCTGGCTGCTGCTCCTGCACCCCGCCATCACCAGCTGGAGGCTGGCTGCAGCTCCTGCACCCCGCCATCAGCTGCTGGAGGCTGCCGGCAGCTCCTGCACCCCGCCATCAGCTGCTGGAGGCTGGCTGCTGCTCCTGCACCCTGCCATCAGCTGCTGGAGGCTGGCTGCTGCTCCTCCACCCCACCATGACCTGCTGGAGGCTGGCTGCAGCTCCTCCACCCCGCCATCAGCTGCTGGAGGCTGCCTGCAGCTCCTGCACCCCGCCATCAGCTGCTGGAGGCTGCCTGCAGCTCCTGCACCCCGCCATCAGCTGCTGGAGGCTGGCTGCAGCTCCTCCACCCCGCCATCAGCTGCTGGAGGCTGGCTTCTGCTCCTCCACCCCGCCACCAGCTGCTGGAGGCTGGCTGCTGCTCCTGCACCCCACCCATCAGCTGCTGGAGGCTTCTGTTCCTCCACCCCGCCATCAGCAGCTGGAGGCTGGCTGCTGGAGGCTGGCTGCTGCTCCTCCACCCCGCCATCACCAGCTGGAGCCTGGCTGCAGCTCCTGCACCCCGCCATCAGCTGCTGGAGGCTGGCTGCTGCTCCTGCACCCCGCCATCAGCTGCTGGAGGCTGCCTGGAGCTCCTGCAGCCCGCCATCAGCTGCTGGAGGCTTCTGTTCCTCCACCCCGCCATCAGCAGCTGGAGGCTGGCTGCTGGAGGCTGGCTGCTGCTCCTCCACCCCGCCATCACCAGCTGGAGGCTGGCTGCAGCTCCTGCACCCCGCCATCAGCTGCTGGAGGCTGGCTGCTGCTCCTGCACCCCGCCATCAGCTGCTGGAGGCTGGCTGCAGCTCCTCCACCCCGCCATCAGCTGCTGGAGGCTGGCTTTTGCTCCTCCACCCCGCCACCAGCTGCTGGAGGCTGGCTTTTGCTCCTCCACCCCGCCATCAGCTGCTGGAGGCTTCTGTTCCTCCACCCCGCCATCAGCAGCTGGAGGCTGGCTGCTGGAGACTGGCTGCTGCTCCTCCACCCCGCCATCACCAGCTGGAGGCTGGCTGCAGCTCCTGCACCCCACCATCAGCTGCTGGAGGCTGCCTGGAGCTCCTGCACCCCGCCATCAGCTGCTGGAGGCTTCTGTTCCTCCACCCCGCCATCAGCAGCTGGAGGCTGGCTGCTGGAGGCTGGCTGCTGCTCCTCCACCCCGCCATCACCAGCTGGAGGCTGGCTGCAGCTCCTGCACCCCGCCATCAGCTGCTGGAGGCTGCCTGCAGCTCCTGCACCCCGCCATCAGCTGCTGGAGGCTGGCTGCTGCTCCTGCACCCCGCCATCAGCTGCTGGAGGCTGGCTGCTGCTCCTCCACCCCACCATGACCTGCTGGAGGCTGGCTGCAGCTCCTCCACCCCGCCATCAGCTGCTGGAGGCTGCCTGCAGCTCCTGCACCCCGCCATCAGCTGCTGGAGGGTGGCTGCAGCTCCTCCACCCCGCCATCAGCTGCTGGAGGCTGGCTTCTGCTCCTCCACCCCGCCACCAGCTGCTGGAGGCTGGCTGCTGCTCCTGCAACCCGCCATCAGCTGCTGGAGGCTTCTGTTCCTCCACCCCGCCATCAGCAGCTGGAGGCTGGCTGCTGGAGGCTGGCTGCTGCCTCTCCACCCCGTCATCACCAGCTGGAGGCTGGCTGCAGCTCCTGCACCCCGCCATCAGCTGCTGGAGGCTTCTGTTCCTCAACCCCGCCATCAGCAGCTGGAGGCTGGCTGCTGGAGGCTGGCTGCTGCTCCTCCACCCCGCCATCACCAGCTGGAGGCTGGCTGCAGCTCCTGCACCCCGCCATCAGCTGCTGGAGGCTGGCTGATGCTCCTGCACCCCGCCATCAGCTGCTGGAGGCTGGCTGCTGCTCCTCCAACCCACCATGACCTGCTGGAGGCTGGCTTCAGCTCCTCCACCCCGCCATCAGCTGCTGGAGGCTGCCTGCAGCTCCTGCACCCCGCCATCAGCTGCTGGAGGCTGCCTGCAGCTCCTGCACCCCGCCATCAGCTGCTGGAGGCTGGCTGCAGCTCCTCCACCCCGCCATCAGCTGCTGGAGGCTGGCTTCTGCTCCTCCACCCTGCCACCAGCTGCTGGAGGCTGGCTGCTGCTCCTGCACCCCGCCATCAGCTGCTGGAGGCTTCTGTTCCTCCACCCCGCCATCAGCAGCTGGAGGCTGGCTGCTGGAGGCTGGCTGCTGCTACTCCACCCCGCCATCACCAGCTGGAGGCTGGCTGCAGCTCCTGCACCCCGCCATCAGCTGCTGGAGGCTGGCTGCTGCTCCTGCACCCCGCCATCAGCTGCTGGAGGCTGGCTGCTGCTCCTCCACCCCGCCATCACCAGCTGGAGGCTGGCTGCAGCTCCTGCACCCCGCCATCAGCTGCTGGAGGCTGGCTGCTGCTCCTGCACCCCGCCATCAGCTGCTGGAGGCTGGCTGCTGCTCCTCCACCCCACCATGACCTGCTGGAGGCTGGCTGCAGCTCCTCCACCCCGCCATCAGCTGCTGGAGGCTGCATGCAGCTCCTGCACCCCGCCATCAGCTGCTGGAGGCTGCCTGCAGCTCCTGCACCCCGCCATCAGCTGCTGGAGGCTGGCTGCAGCTCCTCCACCCCGCCATCAGCTGCTGGAGGCTTCTGTTCCTCCACCCCGCCATCAGCAGCTGGAGGCTGGCTGCTGGAGGCTGGCTGCTGCTCCTCCACCCCGCCATCAACAGCTGGAGGCTGGCTGCAGCTCCTGCTCTCCGCCATCAGCTGCTGGAGGCTGCCTGGAGCTCCTGCACCCCGCCATCAGCTGCTGGAGGCTTCTGTTCCTCCACCCCGCCATCAGCAGCTGGAGGCTGGCTGCTGGAGGCTGGCTGCTGTTCCTCCACCCCGCCATCACCAGCTGGAGGCTGGCTGCAGCTCCTGCACCCCGCCATCAGCTGCTGGAGGCTGCCTGGAGCTCCTGCCCCCCGCCATCAGCTGCTGGAGGCTTCTGTTCCTCCACCCCGCCATCAGCAGCTGGAGGCTGGCTGCTGGAGGCTGGCTGCTGCTCCTCCACCCCGCCATCACCAGCTGGAGGCTGGCTGCAGCTCCTGCACCCCGCCATCAGCTGCTGGAGGCTGCCTGCAGCTCCTGCACCCCGCCATCAGCTGCTGGAGGCTGGCTGCTGCTCCTCCAACCCACCGTTACCATGCTGGAGGCTGGCTGCAGCTCCTCCACCCCGCCATCAGCTGCTGGAGGCTGCCTGCAGCTCCTGCACCCCGCCATCAGCTGCTGGAGGCTGGCTGCAGCTCCTCCACCCCGCCATCAGCTGCTGGAGGCTGGCTTCTGCTCCTCCACCCCGCCACCAGCTGCTGGAGGCTGGCTGCTGCTCCTGCACCCCGCCCATCAGCTGCTGGAGGCTTCTGTTCCTCCACCCCGCCATCAGCAGCTGGAGGCTGGCTGCTGGAGGCTGGCTGCTGCTCCTCCACCCCGCCATCACCAGCTGGAGGCTGGCTGCTGCTCCTGCACCCCGCCATCAGCTGCTGGAGGCTGCCTGGAGCTCCTGCACCCCGCGATCAGCTGCTGGAGGCTTCTGTTCCTCCACCCCGCCATCAGCTGCTGGAGGCTGGCTGCTGCTCCTGCACCCCGCCATCAGCTGCTGGAGGCTGGCTGCTGCTCCTCCACCCCACCATGACCTGCTGGAGGCTGGCTGCAGCTCCTCCACCCCGCCATCAGCTGCTGGAGGCTGCCTGCAGCTCCTGCACCCCGCCATCAGCTGCTGGAGGCTTCCTGCAGCTCCTGCACCCCGCCATCAGCTGCTGGAGGGTGGCTGCAGCTCCTCCACCCCGCCATCAGCTGCTGGAGGCTGGCTTCTGCTCCTCCACCCCGCCACCAGCTGCTTGAGGCTGGCTGCTGCTCCTGCACCCCGCCATCAGCTGCTGGAGGCTTCTGTTCCTCCACCCCGCCATCAGCAGCTGGAGGCTGGCTGCTGCCTCTCCACCCCGCCATCACCAGCTGGAGGCTGGCTGCAGCTCCTGCACCCCGCCATCAGCTGCTGGAGGCTGCCTGGAGCTCCTGCACCCCGCCATCAGCTGCTGGAGGCTTCTGTTCCTCAACCCCGCCATCAGCAGCTGGAGGCTGGTTGCTGGAGGCTGGCTGCTGCTCCTCCACCCCGCCATCACCAGCTGGAGGCTGGCTGCAGCTCCTGCACCCCGCCATCAGCTGCTGGAGGCTGGCTGCTGCTCCTGCACCCCGCCATCAGCTGCTGGAGGCTGGCTGCTGCTCCTCCACCCCACCATGACCTGCTGGTGGCTGGCTGCAGCTCCTCCACCCCGCCATCAGCTGCTGGAGGCTGCCTGCAGCTCCTGCACCCCGCCATCAGCTGCTGGAGGCTGCCTGTAGCTCCTGCACCCCGCCATCAGCTGCTGGAGGCTGGCTGCAGCTCCTCCACCCCGCCATCAGCTGCTGGAGGCTGGCTTCTGCTCCTCCACCCCGCCACCAGCTTCTGGAGGCTGGCTGCTGCTCCTGCACACCGCCATCAGCTGCTGGAGGCTTCTGTTCCTCCACCCCGCCATCAGCAGCTGGAGGCTGGCTGCTGGAGGCTGGCTGCTGCTCCTCCACCCCGCCATCACCAGCTGGAGGCTGGCTGCAGCTCCTGCACCCCGCCATCAGCTGCTGGAGGCTGGCTGCTGCTCCTGCACTCCGCCATCCGCTGCTGGAGGCTGGCTGCTGCTCCTCCACCCCACCATGACCTGCTGGAGGCTGGCTGCAGCTCCTCCACCCCGCCATCAGCTGCTGGAGGCTGCCTGCAGCTCCTGCACCCCGCCATCAGCTGCTGGAGGCTGCCTGCAGGTCCTGCACCCCGCCATCAGCTGCTGGAGGATGCCTGCAGCTCCTGCACCCCGCCATCAGCTGCTGGAGGCTGCCTGCAGCTCCTGCACCCCGCCATCAGCTGCTGGAGGCTGGCTTCTGCTCCTCCACCCCGCCACCAGCTGCTGGAGGCTGGCTGCTGCTCCTGCAACCCGCCATCAGCTGCTGGAGGCTTCTGTTCCTCCACCCCGCCATCAGCAGCTGGAGGCTGGCTGCTGGAGGCTGGCTGCTGCTCCTCCACCCCGCCATCACCAGCTGGAGGCTGGCTGCAGCTCCTGCACCCCGCCATCAGCTGCTGGAGGCTGGCTGCTGCTCCTGCACCCCGCCATCAGCTGCTGGAGGCTGGCTGCTGCTCCTCCACCCCACCATGACCTGCTGGAGGCTGGCTGCAGCTCCTCCACCCCGCCATCAGCTGCTGGAGGCTGCCTGCAGCTCCTGCACCCCGCCATCAGCTGCTGGAGGCTGCCTGCAGCTCCTGCACCCCGCCATCAGCTGCTGGAGGATGCCTGCAGCTCCTGCACCCCGCCATCAGCTGCTGGAGGCTGGCTTCTGCTCCTCCACCCCGCCACCAGCTGCTGGAGGCTGGCTGCTGCTCCTGCAACCCGCCATCAGCTACTGGAGGCTTCTGTTCCTCCACCCCGCCATCACCAGCTGGAGGCTGGCTGCAGCTCCTGCACCCCGCCATCAGCTGCTGGAGGCTGCCTGGAGCTCCTGCACCCCGCCATCAGCTGCTGGAGGCTTCTGTTCCTCAACCCCGCCATCAGCAGCTGGAGGCTGGCTGCTGGAGGCTGGCTGCTGCTCCTCCACCCCGCCATCACCAGCTGGAGGCTGGCTGCAGCTCCTGCACCCCGCCATCAGCTGCTGGAGGCTGGCTGCTGCTCCTGCACCCCGCCATCAGCTGCTGGAGGCTGGCTGCTGCTCCTCCAACCCACCATGACCTGCTGGAGGCTGGCTGCAGCTCCTCCACCCCGCCATCAGCTGCTGGAGGCTGCCTGCAGCTCCTGCACCCCGCCATCAGCTGCTGGAGGCTGCCTGCAGCTCCTGCACCCCGCCATCAGCTGCTGGAGGCTGGCTGCAGCTCCTCCACCCCGCCATCAGCTGCTGGAGGCTGGCTTCTGCTCCTCCACCCCGCCACCAGCTGCTGGAGGCTGGCTGCTGCTCCTGCACCCCGCCATCAGCTGCTGGAGGCTTCTGTTCCTCCACCCCGCCATCAGCAGCTGGAGGCTGGCTGCTGGAGGCTGGCTGCTGCTCCTCCACCCCGCCATCACCAGCTGGAGGCTGGCTGCAGCTCCTGCACCCGGCCATCAGCTGCTGGAGGCTGGCTGCTGCTCCTGCACCCCGCCATCAGCTGCTGGAGGCTGGCTGCTGCTCCTCCACCCCGCCATCACCAGCTGGAGGCTGGCTGCAGCTCCTGCACCCCGCCATCAGCTGCTGGAGGCTGGCTGCTGCTCCTGCACCCCGCCATCAGCTGCTGGAGGCTGGCTGCTGCTCCTCCACCCCACCATGACCTGCTGGAGGCTGGCTGCAGCTCCTCCACCCCGCCATCAGCTGCTGGAGGCTGCCTGCAGCTCCTGCACCCCGCCATCAGCTGCTGGAGGCTGGCTGCAGCTCCTCCACCCCGCCATCAGCTGCTGGAGGCTTCTGTTCCTCCACCCCGCCATCAGCAGCTGGAGGCTGGCTGCTGGAGGCTGGCTGCTGCTCCTCCACCCCGCCATCACCAGCTGGAGGCTGGCTGCAGCTCCTGCACTCCGCCATCAGCTGCTGGAGGCTGCCTGGAGCTCCTGCACCCCGCCATCAGCTGCTGGAGGCTTCTGTTCCTCCACCCCGCCATCAGCAGCTGGAGGCTGGCTGCTGGAGGCTGGCTGCTGCTCCTCCACTCCGCCATCACCAGCTGGAGGCTGGCTGCAGCTCCTGCACCCCACCATCAGCTGCTGGAGGCTGCCTGCAGCTCCTGCACCCCGCCATCAGCTGCTGGAGGCTGGCTGCTGCTCCTCCACCCCACCATGACCTGCTGGAGGCTGGCTGCAGCTCCTCCACCCCGCCATCAGCTGCTGGAGGCTGCCTGCAGCTCCTGCACCCCGCCATCACCAGCTGGAGGCTGCCTGCAGCTCCTGCACCCCGCCATCAGCTGCTGGAGGCTGCCTGCAGCTCCTGCACCCCGCCATCAGCTGCTGGAGGCTGGCTGCTGCTCCTGCACCCCGCCATCAGCTGCTGGAGGCTGGCTGCTGCTCCTCCACCACACCATGACCTGCTGGAGGCTGGCTGCAGCTCCTCCACCCCGCCATCAGCTGCTGGAGGCTGCCTGCAGCTCCTGCACCCCGCCATCAGCTGCTGGAGGCTGGCTGCAGCTCCTCCACCCCGCCATCAGCTGCTGGAGGCTGGCTTCTGCTCCTCCACCCCGCCACCAGCTGCTGGAGGCTGGCTGCTGCTCCTGCACCCCACCATCAGCTGCTGGAGGCTTCTGTTCCTCCACCCCGCCATCAGCAGCTGGAGGCTGGCTGCTGGAGGCTGGTTGCTGCTCCTCCACCCCGCCATCACCAGCTGGAGGCTGGCTGCAGCTCCTGCACCCCGCCATCAGCTGCTGGAGGCTGGCTGCTGCTCCTGCACCCCGCCATCAGCTGCTGGAGGCAGGCTGCTGCTCCTCCACCCCAACATGACCTGCTGGAGGCTGGCTGCAGCTCCTCCATCCCGCCATCAGCTGCTGGAGACTGCCTGCAGCTCCTGCACCCCGCCATCAGCTGCTGGAGGCTGGCTGCTGCTCCTGCACCCCGCAATCACCAGCTGGAGGCTGGCTGCAGCTCCTGCACCCCGCCATCAGCTGCTGGAGGCTGCCTGCAGCTCCTGCACCCCGCCATCAGCTGCTGGAGGCTGGCTGCTGCTCCTGCACCCTGCCATCAGCTGCTGGAGGCTGGCTGCTGCTCCTCCACCCCACCCTGACCTGCTGGAGGCTGACTGCAGCTCCTCCACCCCGCCATCAGCTGCTGGAGGCTGCCTGCAGCTCCTGCACCCCGCCATCAGCTGCTGGAGGCTGCCTGCAGCTCCTGCACCCCGCCATCAGCTGCTGGAGGCTGGCTGCAGCTCCTCCACCCCGCCATCAGCTGCTGGAGGCTGCCTGCAGCTCCTGCACCCCGCCATCAGCTGCTGGAGGCTGCCTGCAGCTCCTGCACCCCGCCATCAGCTGCTTGAGGCTGGCTGCAGCTCCTCCACCCCGCCATCAGCTGCTGGAGGCTTCTGTTCCTCCACCCCGCCATCAGCAGCTGGAGGCTGGCTGCTGGAGGCTGGCTGCTGCTCCTCCACCCCGCCATCACCAGCTGGAGGCTGGCTGCAGCTCCTGCACTCCGCCATCAGCTGCTGGAGGCTGCCTGGAGCTCCTGCACCCCGCCATCAGCTGCTGGAGGCTTCTGTTCCTCCACCCCGCCATCAGCAGCTGGAGGCTGGCTGCTGGAGGCTGGCTGCTGCTCCTCCACTCCGCCATCACCAGCTGGAGGCTGGCTGCAGCTCCTGCACCCCACCATCAGCTGCTGGAGGCTGCCTGCAGCTCCTGCACCCCGCCATCAGCTGCTGGAGGCTGGCTGCTGCTCCTGCACCCCGCCATCAGCTGCTGGAGGCTGGCTGCTGCTCCTCCACCCCACCATGACCTGCTGGAGGCTGGCTGCAGCTCCTCCACCCCGCCATCAGCTGCTGGAGGCTGCCTGCAGCTCCTGCACCCCGCCATCAGCTGCTGGAGGCTGCCTGCAGCTCCTGCACCCCGCCATCAGCTGCTGGAAGCTGGCTGCAGCTCCTCCACCCCGCCATCAGCTGCTGGAGGCTGGCTTCTGCTCCTCCACCCCGCCATCAGCTGCTGGAAGCTGGCTGCAGCTCCTCCACCACGCCACCAGCTGCTGGAGGCTGGCTGCTGCTCCTGCACCCCGCCATCAGCTGCTGGAGGCTTCTGTTCCTCCACCCCGCCATCAGCAGCTGGAGGCTGGCTGCTGGAGGCTGGCTGCTGTTCCTCCACCCCGCCATCACCAGCTGGAGGCTGGCTGCAGCTCCTGCACCCCGCCATCAGCTGCTGGAGGATGCCTGGAGCTCCTGCACCCCGCCATCAGCTGCTGGAGGCTTCTGTTCCTCCACCCCGCCATCAGCAGCTGGAGGCTGGCTGCTGGAGGCTGGCTGCTGCTCCTCCACCCCGCCATCACCAGCTGGAGGCTGGCTGCAGCTCCTGCACCCCGCCATCAGCTGCTGGAGGCTGCCTGCAGCTCCTGCACCCCGCCATCAGCTGCTGGAGGCTGGCTGCTGCTCCTCCACCCCACCGTTACCTGCTGGAGGCTGGCTGCAGCTCCTCCACCCCGCCATCAGCTGCTGGAGGCTGCCTGCAGCTCCTGCACCCCGCCATCAGCTGCTGGAGGCTGGCTGCAGCTCCTCCACCCCGCCATCAGCTGCTGGAGGCTGGCTTCTGCTCCTCCACCCCGCCACCAGCTGCTGGAGGCTGGCTGCTGCTCCTGCACCCCGCCCATCAGCTGCTGGAGGCTTCTGTTCCTCCACCCCGCCATCAGCAGCTGGAGGCTGGCTGCTGGAGGCTGGCTGCTGCTCCTCCACCCCGCCATCACCAGCTGGAGGATGGCTGCAGCTCCTGCACCCCGCCATCAGCTGCTGGAGGCTGCCTGGAGCTCCTGCACCCCGCGATCAGCTGCTGGAGGCTTCTGTTCCTCCACCCCGCCATCAGCAGCTGGAGGCTGGCTGCTGGAGGCTGGCTGCTGCTCCTCCACCCCGCCATCACCAGCTGGAGGCTGGCTGCAGCTCCTGCACCCCGCCATCAGCTGCTGGAAGCTGCCTGCAGCTCCTGCACCCCGCCATCAGCTGCTGGAGGCTGGCTGCTGCTCCTGCACCCCGCCATCAGCTGCTGGAGGCTGGCTGCAGCTCCTGCACCCCGCCATCAGCTGCTGGAGGCTGCCTGGAGCTCCTGCACCCCGCCATCAGCTGCTGGAGGCTTCTGTTCCTCCACCCCGCCATCAGCAGCTGGAGGCTGGCTGCTGGAGGCTGGCTGCTGCTCCTCCACCCCGCCATCACCAGCTGGAGGCTGGCTGCAACTCCTGCACCCCGCCATCAGCTGCTGGAGGCTGCCTGGAGCTCCTGCACCCCGCCATCAGCTGCTGGAGGCTGGCTGCTGCTCCTGCCACCCGCCATCAGCTGCTGGAGGCTGGCTGCTGCTCCTCCACCCCACCATGACCTGCTGGAGGCTGGCTGCAGCTCCTCCACCCCGCCATCAGCTGCTGGAGGCTGCCTGCAGCTCCTGCACCCCGCCATCAGCTGCTGGAGGCTGCCTGCAGCTCCTGCACCCCGCCATCAGCTGCTGGAGGCTGGCTGCAGCTCCTCCACCCCGCCATCAGCTGCTGGAGGCTGGCTTCTGCTCCTCCACCCCGCCACCAGCTGCTTGAGGCTGGCTGCTGCTCCTGCACCCCGCCATCAGCTGCTGGAGGCTGGCTGCAGCTCCTGCACCCCGCCATCAGCTGCTGGAGGCTGCCTGGAGCTCCTGCACCCCGCCATCAGCTGCTGGAGGCTTCTGTTCCTCCACCCCGCCATCAGCAGCTGGAGGCTGGCTGCTGGAGGCTGGCTGCAGCTCCTGCACCCCGCCATCAGCTGCTGGAGGCTGCCTGCAGCTCCTGCACCCTGCCATCAGCTGCTGGAGGCTGGCTGCAGCTCCTCCTGCCCGCCATCAGCTGCTGGAGGCTGGCTGCTGTTCCTCCACCCCGCCATCAGCAGCTGGAGGCTGGCTGCAGCTCCTGCACCCCGCCATCACCATCTGGAGGCTGGCTGCAGCTCCTGCACCCCGCCATCAGCTGCTGGAGGCTGGCTGCAGCTCCTGCACCCCGCCATCAGCTGCTGGAGGCTGCCTGGAGCTCCTGCATCCCGCCATCAGCTGCTGGAGGCTTCTGTTCCTCCACCCCGCCATCAGCAGCTGGAGGCTGGCTGCTGGAGGCTGGCTGCTGCTCCTCCACCCCGCCATCACCAGCTGGAGGCTGGCTGCAGCTCCTGCACCCCGCCATCACCATCTGGAGGCTGGCTGCAGCTCCTGCACCCGGCCATCAGCTGCTGGAGGCTGGCTGCAGCTCCTGCACCCCGCCATCAGCTGCTGGAGGCTGCCTGGAGCTCCTGCATCCCGCCATCAGCTGCTGGAGGCTTCTGTTCCTCCACCCCGCCATCAGCAGCTGGAGGCTGGCTGCTGGAGGCTGGCTGCTGATCCTCCACCCCGCCATCACCAGCTGGAGGCTGGCTGCAGCTCCTGCACCCCGCCATCAGCTGCTGGAGGCTGCCTGCAGCTCCTGCACCCCGCCATCAGCTGCTGGAGGCTGGCTGCTGCTCCTGCACCCCGCCATCAGCTGCTGGAGGCTGGCTGCTGCTCCTCCACCACACCATGACCTGCTGGAGGCTGGCTGCAGCTCCTCCACCCCGCCATCAGCTGATGGAGGCTGCCTGCAGCTCCTGCACCCCGCCATCAGCTGCTGGAGGCTGCCTGCAGCTCCTGCACCCCGCCATCAGCTGCTGGAGGCTGGCTGCAGCTCCTCCACCCCGCCATCAGCTGCTGGAGGCTGGCTTCTGCTCCTCCACCCCGCCACCAGCTGCTGGAGGCTGGCTGCTGCTCCTGCACCCCACCATCAGCTGCTGGAGGCTTCTGTTCCTCCACCCCGCCATCAGCAGCTGGAGGCTGGCTGCTGGAGGCTGGTTGCTGCTCCTCCACCCCGCCATCACCAGCTGGAGGCTGGCTGCAGCTCCTGCACCCCGCCATCAGCTGCTGGAGGCTGGCTGCTGCTCCTGCACCCCGCCATCAGCTGCTGGAGGCAGGCTGCTGCTCCTCCACCCCAACATGACCTGCTGGAGGCTGGCTGCAGCTCCTCCATCCCGCCATCAGCTGCTGGAGACTGCCTGCAGCTCCTGCACCCCGCCATCAGCTGCTGGAGGCTGGCTGCTGCTCCTGCACCCCGCCATCACCAGCTGGAGGCTGACTGCAGCTCCTGCACCCCGCCATCAGCTGCTGGAGGCTGCCTGCAGCTCCTGCACCCCGCCATCAGCTGCTGGAGGCTGGCTGCTGCTCCTGCACCCTGCCATCAGCTGCTGGAGGCTGGCTGCTGCTCCTCCACCCCACCATGACCTGCTGGAGGCTGGCTGCAGCTCCTCCACCCCGCCATCAGCTGCTGGAGGCTGCCTGCAGCTCCTGCACCCCGCCATCAGCTGCTGGAGGCTGCCTGCAGCTCCTGCACCCCGCCATCAGCTGCTGGAGGCTGGCTGCAGCTCCTCCACCCCGCCATCAGCTGCTGGAGGCTGGCTTCTGCTCCTCCACCCCGCCACCAGCTGCTGGAGGCTGGCTGCTGCTCCTGCACCCCACCCATCAGCTGCTGGAGGCTTCTGTTCCTCCACCCCGCCATCAGCAGCTGGAGGCTGGCTGCTGGAGGCTGGCTGCTGCTCCTCCACCCCGCCATCACCAGCTGGAGCCTGGCTGCAGCTCCTGCACCCCGCCATCAGCTGCTGGAGGCTGCCTGGAGCTCCTGCAGCCCGCCATCAGCTGCTGGAGGCTTCTGTTCCTCCACCCCGCCATCAGCAGCTGGAGGCTTGCTGCTGGAGGCTGGCTGCTGCTCCTCCACCCCGCCATCACCAGCTGGAGGCTGGCTGCAGCTCCTGCACCCCGCCATCAGCTGCTGGAGGCTGGCTGCTGCTCCTGCACCCCGCCATCAGCTGCTGGAGGCTGGCTGCTGGAGGCTGGCTGCTGCTCCTCCACCCCGCCATCACCAGCTGGAGGATGGCTGCAGCTCCTGCACCCCGCCATCAGCTGCTGGAGGCTGCCTGGAGCTCCTGCACCCCGCGATCAGCTGCTGGAGGCTTCTGTTCCTCCACCCCGCCATCAGCAGCTGGAGGCTGGCTGCTGGAGGCTGGCTGCTGCTCCTCCACCCCGCCATCACCAGCTGGAGGCTGGCTGCAGCTCCTGCACCCCGCCATCAGCTGCTGGAAGCTGCCTGCAGCTCCTTCACCCCGCCATCAGCTGCTGGAGGCTGGCTGCTGCTCCTGCACCCCGCCATCAGCTGCTGGAGGCTGGCTGCAGCTCCTGCACCCCGCCATCAGCTGCTGGAGGCTGCCTGGAGCTCCTGCACCCCGCCATCAGCTGCTGGAGGCTTCTGTTCCTCCACCCCGCCATCAGCAGCTGGAGGCTGGCTGCTGGAGGCTGGCTGCTGCTCCTCCACCCCGCCATCACCAGCTGGAGGCTGGCTGCAACTCCTGCACCCCGCCATCAGCTGCTGGAGGCTGCCTGGAGCTCCTGCACCCCGCCATCAGCTGCTGGAGGCTGGCTGCTGCTCCTGCCACCCGCCATCAGCTGCTGGAGGCTGGCTGCTGCTCCTCCACCCCACCATGACCTGCTGGAGGCTGGCTGCAGCTCCTCCACCCCGCCATCAGCTGCTGGAGGCTGCCTGCAGCTCCTGCACCCCGCCATCAGCTGCTGGAGGCTGCCTGCAGCTCCTGCACCCCGCCATCAGCTGCTGGAGGCTGGCTGCAGCTCCTCCACCCCGCCATCAGCTGCTGGAGGCTGGCTTCTGCTCCTCCACCCCGCCACCAGCTGCTTGAGGCTGGCTGCTGCTCCTGCACCCCGCCATCAGCTGCTGGAGGCTGGCTGCAGCTCCTGCACCTCGCCATCAGCTGCTGGAGGCTGCCTGGAGCTCCTGCACCCCGCCATCAGCTGCTGGAGGCTTCTGTTCCTCCACCCCGCCATCAGCAGCTGGAGGCTGGCTGCTGGAGGCTGGCTGCTGCTCCTCCACCCCACCATGACCTGCTGGAGGCTGGCTGCAGCTCCTGCACCCCGCCATCAGCTGCTGGAGGCTGCCTGCAGCTCCTGCACCCTGCCATCAGCTGCTGGAGGCTGGCTGCAGCTCCTCCTGCCCGCCATCAGCTGCTGGAGGCTGGCTGCTGTTCCTCCACCCCGCCATCAGCAGCTGGAGGCTGGCTGCAGCTCCTGCACCCCGCCATCACCATCTGGAGGCTGGCTGCAGCTCCTGCACCCCGCCATCAGCTGCTGGAGGCTGGCTGCAGCTCCTGCACCCCGCCATCAGCTGCTGGAGGCTGCCTGGAGCTCCTGCATCCCGCCATCAGCTGCTGGAGGCTTCTGTTCCTCCACCCCGCCATCAGCAGCTGGAGGCTGGCTGCTGGAGGCTGGCTGCTGCTCCTCCACCCCGCCATCACCAGCTGGAGGCTGGCTGCAGCTCCTGCACCCCGCCATCACCATCTGGAGGCTGGCTGCAGCTCCTGCACCCGGCCATCAGCTGCTGGAGGCTGGCTGCAGCTCCTGCACCCCGCCATCAGCTGCTGGAGGCTGCCTGGAGCTCCTGCATCCCGCCATCAGCTGCTGGAGGCTTCTGTTCCTCCACCCCGCCATCAGCAGCTGGAGGCTGGCTGCTGGAGGCTGGCTGCTGCTCCTCCACCCCGCCATCACCAGCTGGAGGCTGGCTGCAGCTCCTGCACCCCGCCATCAGCTGCTGGAGGCTGCCTGCAGCTCCTGCACCCCGCCATCAGCTGCTGGAGGCTGGCTGCTGCTCCTGCACCCCGCCATCAGCTGCTGGAGGCTGGCTGCTGCTCCTCCACCACACCATGACCTGCTGGAGGCTGGCTGCAGCTCCTCCACCCCGCCATCAGCTGCTGGAGGCTGCCTGCAGCTCCTGCACCCCGCCATCAGCTGCTGGAGGCTGCCTGCAGCTCCTGCACCCCGCCATCAGCTGCTGGAGGCTGGCTGCAGCTCCTCCACCCCGCCATCAGCTGCTGGAGGCTGGCTTCTGCTCCTCCACCCCGCCACCAGCTGCTGGAGGCTGGCTGCTGCTCCTGCACCCCACCATCAGCTGCTGGAGGCTTCTGTTCCTCCACCCCGCCATCAGCAGCTGGAGGCTGGCTGCTGGAGGCTGGTTGCTGCTCCTCCACCCCGCCATCACCAGCTGGAGGCTGGCTGCAGCTCCTGCACCCCGCCATCAGCTGCTGGAGGCTGGCTGCTGCTCCTGCACCCCGCCATCAGCTGCTGGAGGCAGGCTGCTGCTCCTCCACCCCAACATGACCTGCTGGAGGCTGGCTGCAGCTCCTCCATCCCGCCATCAGCTGCTGGAGACTGCCTGCAGCTCCTGCACCCCGCCATCAGCTGCTGGAGGCTGGCTGCTGCTCCTGCACCCCGCCATCACCAGCTGGAGGCTGGCTGCAGCTCCTGCACCCCGCCATCAGCTGCTGGAGGCTGCCTGCAGCTCCTGCACCCCGCCATCAGCTGCTGGAGGCTGGCTGCTGCTCCTGCACCCTGCCATCAGCTGCTGGAGGCTGGCTGCTGCTCCTCCACCCCACCATGACCTGCTGGAGGCTGGCTGCAGCTCCTCCACCCCGCCATCAGCTGCTGGAGGCTGCCTGCAGCTCCTGCACCCCGCCATCAGCTGCTGGAGGCTGCCTGCAGCTCCTGCACCCCGCCATCAGCTGCTGGAGGCTGGCTGCAGCTCCTCCACCCCGCCATCAGCTGCTGGAGGCTGGCTTCTGCTCCTCCACCCCGCCACCAGCTGCTGGAGGCTGGCTGCTGCTCCTGCACCCCACCCATCAGCTGCTGGAGGCTTCTGTTCCTCCACCCCGCCATCAGCATCTGGAGGCTGGCTGCTGGAGGCTGGCTGCTGCTCCTCCACCCCGCCATCACCAGCTGGAGCCTGGCTGCAGCTCCTGCACCCCGCCATCAGCTGCTGGAGGCTGCCTGGAGCTCCTGCAGCCCGCCATCAGCTGCTGGAGGCTTCTGTTCCTCCACCCCGCCATCAGCAGCTGGAGGCTGGCTGCTGGAGGCTGGCTGCTGCTCCTCCACCCCGCCATCACCAGCTGGAGGCTGGCTGCAGCTCCTGCACCCCGCCATCAGCTGCTGGAGGCTGGCTGCTGCTCCTGCACCCCGCCATCAGCTGCTGGAGGCTGGCTGCTGCTCCTCCACCCCACCATGACCTGTTGAGGGTGGCTGAAGCTCCTCCACCCCGCCATCAGCTGCTGGAGGCTGCCTGCAGCTCCTGCACCCCGCCATCAGCTGCTGGAGGCTGCCTGCAGCTCCTGCACCCCGCCATCAGCTGCTGGAGGCTTCTGTTCCTCCACCCCGCCATCAGCAGCTGGAGGCTGGCTGCTGGAGACTGGCTGCTGCTCCTCCACCCCGCCATCACCAGCTGGAGGCTGGCTGCAGCTCCTGCACCCCACCATCAGCTGCTGGAGGCTGCCTGGAGCTCCTGCACCCCGCCATCAGCTGCTGGAGGCTTCTGTTCCTCCACCCCGCCATCAGCAGCTGGAGGCTGGCTGCTGGAGGCTGGCTGCTGCTCCTCCACCCCGCCATCACCAGCTGGAGGCTGGCTGCAGCTCCTGCACCCCGCCATCAGCCGCTGGAGGCTGGCTGCTGCTCCTGCACCCCGCCATCAGCTGCTGGAGGCTGGCTGCTGCTACTCCACCCCACCATGACCTGCTGGAGGCTGGCTGCAGCTCCTCCACCCCGCCATCAGCTGCTGGAGGCTGCCTGCAGCTCCTGCACCCCGCCATCAGCTGCTGGAGGGTGGCTGCAGCTCCTCCACCCCGCCATCAGTTGCTGGAGGCTGGCTTCTGCTCCTCCACCCCGCCACCAGCTGCTGGAGGCTGGCTGCTGCTCCTGCAACCCGCCATCAGCTGCTGGAGGCTTCTGTTCCTCCACCCCGCCATCAGCAGCTGGAGGCTGGCTGCTGGAGGCTGGCTGCTGCCTCTCCACCCCGCCATCACCAGCTGGAGGCTGGCTGCAGCTCCTGCACCCCGCCATCAGCTGCTGGAGGCTGCCTGGAGCTCCTGCACCCCGCCATCAGCTGCTGGAGGCTTCTGTTCCTCAACCCCGCCATCAGCAGCTGGAGGCTGGCTGCTGGAGGCTGGCTGCTGCTCCTCCACCCCGCCATCACCAGCTGGAGGCTGGCTGCAGCTCCTGCACCCCGCCATCAGCTGCTGGAGGCTGGCTGCTGCTCCTGCACCCCGCCATCAGCTGCTGGAGGCTGGCTGCTGCTCCTCCAACCCACCATGACCTGCTGGAGGCTGGCTTCAGCTCCTCCACCCCGCCATCAGCTGCTGGAGGCTGCCTGCAGCTCCTGCACCCCGCCATCAGCTGCTGGAGGCTGCCTGCAGCTCCTGCACCCCGCAATCAGCTGCTGGAGGCTGGCTGCAGCTCCTCCACCCCGCCATCAGCTGCTGGAGGCTGGCTTCTGCTCCTCCACCCTGCCACCAGCTGCTGGAGGCTGGCTGCTGCTCCTGCACCCCGCCATCAGCTGCTGGAGGCTTCTGTTCCTCCACCCCGCCATCAGCAGCTGGAGGCTGGCTGCTGGAGGCTGGCTGCTGCTCCTCCACCCCGCCATCACCAGCTGGAGGCTGGCTGCAGCTCCTGCACCCCGCCATCAGCTGCTGGAGGCTGGCTGCTGCTCCTGCACCCCGCCATCAGCTGCTGGAGGCTGGCTGCTGCTCCTCCACCCCGCCATCACCAGTTGGAGGCTGGCTGCAGCTCCTGCACCCCGCCATCAGCTGCTGGAGGCTGGCTGCTGCTCCTGCACCCCGCCATCAGCTGCTGGAGGCTGGCTGCTGCTCCTCCACCCCACCATGACCTGCTGGAGGCTGGCTGCAGCTCCTCCACCCCGCCATCAGCTGCTGGAGGCTGCCTGCAGCTCCTGCACCCCGCCATCAGCTGCTGGAGGCTGGCTGCAGCTCCTCCACCCCGCCATCAGCTGCTGGAGGCTTCTGTTCCTCCACCCCGCCATCAGCAGCTGGAGGCTGGCTGCTGGAGGCTGGCTGCTGCTCCTCCACCCCGCCATCAACAGCTGGAGGCTGGCTGCAGCTCCTGCTCTCCGCCATCAGCTGCTGGAGGCTGCCTGGAGCTCCTGCACCCCGCCATCAGCTGCTGGAGGCTTCTGTTCCTCCACCCCGCCATCAGCAGCTGGAGGCTGGCTGCTGGAGGCTGGCTGCTGTTCCTCCACCCCGCCATCACCAGCTGGAGGCTGGCTGCAGCTCCTGCACCCCGCCATCAGCTGCTGGAGGCTGCCTGGAGCTCCTGCCCCCCGCCATCAGCTGCTGGAGGCTTCTGTTCCTCCACCCCGCCATCAGCAGCTGGAGGCTGGCTGCTGGAGGCTGGCTGCTGGAGGCTGGCTGCTGCTCCTCCACCCCGCCATCACCAGCTGGAGGCTGGTTGCAGCTCCTGCACCCCGCCATCAGCTGCTGGAGGCTGCCTGCAGCTCCTGCACCCCGCCATCAGCTGCTGGAGGCTGGCTGCTGCTCCTCCAACCCACCGTTACCTGCTGGAGGCTGGCTGCAGCTCCTCCACCCCGCCATCAGCTGCTGGAGGCTGCCTGCAGCTCTTGCACCCCGCCATCAGCTGCTGGAGGCTGGCTGCAGCTCCTCCACCCCGCCATCAGCTGCTGGAGGCTGGCTTCTGCTCCTCCACCCCGCCACCAGCTGCTGGAGGCTGGCTGCTGCTCCTGCACCCCGCCCATCAGCTGCTGGAGGCTTCTGTTCCTCCACCCCGCCATCAGCAGCTGGAGGCTGGCTGCTGGAGGCTGGCTGCTGCTCCTCCACCCCGCCATCACCAGCTGGAGGCTGGCTGCTGCTCCTGCACCCCGCCATCAGCTGCTGGAGGCTGCCTGGAGCTCCTGCACCCCGCGATCAGCTGCTGGAGGCTTCTGTTCCTCCACCCCGCAATCAGCTGCTGGAGGCTGGCTGCTGCTCCTGCACCCCGCCATCAGCTGCTGGAGGCTGGCTGCTGCTCCTCCACCCCACCATGACCTGCTGGAGGCTGGCTGCAGCTCCTCCACCCCGCCATCAGCTGCTGGAGGCTGCCTGCAGCTCCTGCACCCCGCCATCAGCTGCTGGAGGCTTCCTGCAGCTCCTGCACCCCGCCATCAGCTGCTGGAGGGTGGCTGCATCTCCTCCACCCCGCCATCAGCTGCTGGAGGCTGGCTTCTGCTCCTCCACCCCGCCACCAGCTGCTTGAGGCTGGCTGCTGCTCCTGCACCCCGCCATCAGCTGCTGGAGGCTTCTGTTCCTCCACCCCGCCATCAGCAGCTGGAGGCTGGCTGCTGCCTCTCCACCCCGCCATCACCAGCTGGAGGCTGGCTGCAGCTCCTGCACCCCGCCATCAGCTGCTGGAGGCTGCCTGGAGCTCCTGCACCCCGCCATCAGCTGCTGGAGGCTTCTGTTCCTCAACCCCGCCATCAGCAGCTGGAGGCTGGTTGCTGGAGTTTGGCTGCTGCTCCTCCACCCCGCCATCACCAGCTGGAGGCTGGCTGCAGCTCCTGCACCCCGCCATCAGCTGCTGGAGGCTGGCTGCTGCTCCTGCACCCCGCCATCAGCTGCTGGAGGCTGGCTGCTGCTCCTCCACCCCACCATGACCTGCTGGTGGCTGGCTGCAGCTCCTCCACCCCGCCATCAGCTGCTGGAGGCTGCCTGCAGCTCCTGCACCCCGCCATCAGCTGCTGGAGGCTGCCTGTAGCTCCTGCACCCCGCCATCAGCTGCTGGAGGCTGGCTGCAGCTCCTCCACCCCGCCATCAGCTGCTGGAGGCTGGCTTCTGCTCCTCCACCCCGCCACCAGCTTCTGGAGGCTGGCTGCTGCTCCTGCACACCGCCATCAGCTGCTGGAGGCTTCTGTTCCTCCACCCCGCCATCAGCAGCTGGAGGCTGGCTGCTGCTCCTCCACCCCGCCATCACCAGCTGGAGGCTGGCTGCAGCTCCTGCACCCCGCCATCAGCTGCTGGAGGCTGGCTGCTGCTCCTGCACCCCGCCATCAGCTGCTGGAGGCTGGCTGCTGCTCCTCCACCCCACCATGACCTGCTGGAGGCTGGCTGCAGCTCCTCCACCCCGCCATCAGCTGCTGGAGGCTGCCTGCAGCTCCTGCACCCCGCCATCAGCTGCTGGAGGCTGCCTGCAGCTCCTGCACCCCGCCATCAGCTGCTGGAGGATGCCTGCAGCTCCTGCACCCCGCCATCAGCTGCTGGAGGCTGCCTGCAGCTCCTGCACCCCGCCATCAGCTGCTGGAGGCTGGCTTCTGCTCCTCCACCCCGCCACCAGCTGCTGGAGGCTGGCTGCTGCTCCTGCAACCCGCCATCAGCTGCTGGAGGCTTCTGTTCCTCCACCCCGCCATCAGCAGCTGGAGGCTGGCTGCTGGAGGCTGGCTGCTGCTCCTCCACCCCGCCATCACCAGCTGGAGGCTGGCTGCAGCTCCTGCACCCCGCCATCAGCTGCTGGAGGCTGGCTGCTGCTCCTGCACCCCGCCATCAGCTGCTGGAGGCTGGCTGCTGCTCCTCCACCCCACCATGACCTGCTGGAGGCTGGCTGCAGCTCCTCCACCCCGCCATCAGCTGCTGGAGGCTGCCTGCAGCTCCTGCACCCCGCCATCAGCTGCTGGAGGCTGCCTGCAGCTCCTGCACCCCGCCATCAGCTGCTGGAGGATGCCTGCAGCTCCTGCACCCCGCCATCAGCTGCTGGAGGCTGCCTGCAGCTCCTGCACCCCGCCATCAGCTGCTGGAGGCTGGCTTCTGCTCCTCCACCCCGCCACCAGCTGCTGGAGGCTGGCTGCTGCTCCTGCAACCCGCCATCAGCTACTGGAGGCTTCTGTTCCTCCACCCCGCCATCACCAGCTGGAGGCTGGCTGCAGCTCCTGCACCCCGCCATCAGCTGCTGGAGGCTGCCTGGAGCTCCTGCACCCCGCCATCAGCTGCTGGAGGCTTCTGTTCCTCAACCCCGCCATCAGCAGCTGGAGGCTGGCTGCTGGAGGCTGGCTGCTGCTCCTCCACCCCGCCATCACCAGCTGGAGGCTGGCTGCAGCTCCTGCACCCCGCCATCAGCTGCTGGAGGCTGGCTGCTGCTCCTGCACCCCGCCATCAGCTGCTGGAGGCTGGCTGCTGCTCCTCCAACCCACCATGACCTGCTGGAGGCTGGCTGCAGCTCCTCCACCCCGCCATCAGCTGCTGGAGGCTGCCTGCAGCTCCTGCACCCCGCCATCAGCTGCTGGAGGCTGCCTGCAGCTCTTGCACCCCGCCATCAGCTGCTGGAGGCTGGCTGCAGCTCCTCCACCCCGCCATCAGCTGCTGGAGGCTGGCTTCTGCTCCTCCACCCCGCCACCAGCTGCTGGAGGCTGGCTGCTGCTCCTGCACCCCGCCATCAGCTGCTGGAGGCTTCTGTTCCTCCACCCCGCCATCAGCAGCTGGAGGCTGGCTGCTGGAGGCTGGCTGCTGCTCCTCCACCCCGCCATCACCAGCTGGAGGCTGGCTGCAGCTCCTGCACCCGGCCATCAGCTGCTGGAGGCTGGCTGCTGCTCCTGCACCCCGCCATCAGCTGCTGGAGGCTGGCTGCTGCTCCTCCACCCCGCCATCACCAGCTGGAGGCTGGCTGCAGCTCCTGCACCCCGCCATCAGCTGCTGGAGGCTGGCTGCTGCTCCTGCACCCCGCCATCAGCTGCTGGAGGCTGGCTGCTGCTCCTCCACCCCACCATGACCTGCTGGAGGCTGGCTGCAGCTCCTCCACCCCGCCATCAGCTGCTGGAGGCTGCCTGCAGCTCCTGCACCCCGCCATCAGCTGCTGGAGGCTGCCTGCAGCTCCTGCACCCCGCCATCAGCTGCTGGAGGCTGGCTGCAGCTCCTCCACCCCGCCATCAGCTGCTGGAGGCTTCTGTTCCTCCACCCCGCCATCAGCAGCTGGAGGCTGGCTGCTGGAGGCTGGCTGCTGCTCCTCCACCCCGCCATCACCAGCTGGAGGCTGGCTGCAGCTCCTGCACTCCGCCATCAGCTGCTCGAGGCTGCCTGGAGCTCCTGCACCCCGCCATCAGCTGCTGGAGGCTTCTGTTCCTCCACCCCGCCATCAGCAGCTGGAGGCTGGCTGCTGGAGGCTGGCTGCCGCTCCTCCACTCCGCCATCACCAGCTGGAGGCTGGCTGCAGCTCCTGCACCCCACCATCAGCTGCTGGAGGCTGCCTGCAGCTCCTGCACCCCGCCATCAGCTGCTGGAGGCTGGCTGCTGCTCCTGCACCCCGCCATCAGCTGCTGGAGGCTGGCTGCTGCTCCTCCACCCCACCATGACCTGCTGGAGGCTGGCTGCAGCTCCTCCACCCCGCCATCAGCTGCTGGAGGCTGCCTGCAGCTCCTGCACCCCGCCATCAGCTGCTGGAGGCTGCCTGCAGCTCCTGCACCCCGCCATCAGCTGCTGGAAGCTGGCTGCAGCTCCTCCACCCCGCCATCAGCTGCTGGAGGCTGGCTTCTGCTCCTCCACCCCGCCATCAGCTGCTGGAAGCTGGCTGCAGCTCCTCCACCCCGCCACCAGCTGCTGGAGGCTGGCTGCTGCTCCTGCACCCCGCCATCAGCTGCTGGAGGCTTCTGTTCCTCCACCCCGCCATCAGCAGCTGGATGCTGGCTGCTGGAGGCTGGCTGCTGTTCCTCCACCCCGCCATCACCAGCTGGAGGCTGGCTGCAGCTCCTGCACCCCGCCATCAGCTGCTGGAGGCTGCCTGGAGCTCCTGCACCCCGCCATCAGCTGCTGGAGGCTTCTGTTCCTCCACCCCGCCATCAGCAGCTGGAGGCTGGCTGCTGGAGGCTGGCTGCTGCTCCTCCACCCCGCCATCACCAGCTGGAGGCTGGCTGCAGCTCCTGCACCCCGCCATCAGCTGCTGGAGGCTGCCTGCAGCTCCTGCACCCCGCCATCAGCTGCTGGAGGCTGGCTGCTGCTCCTCCACCCCACCGTTACCTGCTGGAGGCTGGCTGCAGCTCCTCCACCCCGCCATCAGCTGCTGGAGGCTGCCTGCAGCTCCTGCACCCCGCCATCAGCTGCTGGAGGCTGGCTGCAGCTCCTCCACCCCGCCATCAGCTGCTGGAGGCTGGCTTCTGCTCCTCCACCCCGCCACCAGCTGCTGGAGGCTGGCTGCTGCTCCTGCACCCCGCCCATCAGCTGCTGGAGGCTTCTGTTCCTCCACCCCGCCATCAGCAGCTGGAGGCTGGCTGCTGCTCCTCCACACCGCCACCAGCTGCTGGAGGCTGGCTGCAGCTCCTGCACCCCGCCATCAGCTGCTGGAGGCTGCCTGGAGCTCCTGCACCCCGCCATCAGCAGCTGGAGGCTGGCTGCTGGCTGCTGCTCCTCCACCCCGCCATCACCAGCTGGAGGCTGGCTGCAGCTCCTGCACCCCGCCATCAGCTGCTGGAAGCTGCCTGCAGCTCCTGCACCCCGCCATCAGCTGCTGGAGGCTGGCTGCTGCTCCTGCACCCCGCCATAAGCTGCTGGAGGCTGGCTGCAGCTCCTGCACCCCGCCATCAGCTGCTGGAGGCTGTCTGGAGCTCCTGCACCCCGCCATCAGCTGCTGGAGGCTTCTGTTCCTCCACCCCGCCATCAGCAGCTGGAGGCTGGCTGCTGGAGGCTGGCTGCTGCTCCTCCACCCCGCCATCACCAGCTGGAGGCTGGCTGCAACTCCTGCACCCCGCCATCAGCTGCTGGAGGCTGCCTGGAGCTCCTGCACCCCGCCATCAGCTGCTGGAGGCTGGCTGCTGCTCCTGCCACCCGCCATCAGCTGCTGGAGGCTGGCTGCTGCTCCTCCACCCCACCATGACCTGCTGGAGGCTGGCTGCAGCTCCTCCACCCCGCCATCAGCTGCTGGAGGCTGCCTGCAGCTCCTGCACCCCGCCATCAGCTGCTGGAGGCTGCCTGCAGCTCCTGCACCCCGCCATCAGCTGCTGGAGGCTGGCTGCAGCTCCTCCACCCTGCCATCAGCTGCTGGAGGCTGGTTTCTGCTCCTCCACCCCGCCACCAGCTGCTTGAGGCTGGCTGCTGCTCCTGCACCCCGCCATCAGCTGCTGGAGGCTGGCTGCAGCTCCTGCACCCCGCCATCAGCTGCTGGAGGCTGCCTGGAGCTCCTGCACCCCGCCATCAGCTGCTGGAGGCTTCTGTTCCTCCACCCCGCCATCAGCAGCTGGAGGCTGGCTGCTGGAGGCTGGCTGCTGCTCCTCCACCCCACCATGACCTGCTGGAGGCTGGCTGCAGCTCCTGCACCCCGCCATAAGCTGCTGGAGGCTGCCTGCAGCTCCTGCACCCTGCCATCAGCTGCTGGAGGCTGGCTGCAGCTCCTCCACCCCGCCATCAGCTGCTGGAGGCTTCTGTTCCTCCACCCCGCCATCAGCAGCTGGAGGCTGGCTGCTGGAGGCTGG
The DNA here is from genome assembly GCF_043380555.1 of Nothobranchius furzeri. Lineage (NCBI taxonomy): Eukaryota > Metazoa > Chordata > Actinopteri > Cyprinodontiformes > Nothobranchiidae > Nothobranchius > Nothobranchius furzeri. Next base: position 858,433 of record NW_027223040.1, read on the forward strand.
CTGCTGCTCCTCCACCCCGCCATCACCAGCTGGAGGCTGGCTGCAGCTCCTGCACCCCGCCATCACCATCTGGAGGCTGGCTGCAGCTCCTGCACCCCGCCATCAGCTGCTGGAGGCTGGCTGCAGCTCCTGCACCCCGCCATCAGCTGCTGGAGGCTGCCTGGAGCTCCTGCATCCCGCCATCAGCTGCTGGAGGCTTCTGTTCCTCCACCCCGCCATCAGCAGCTGGAGGCTGGCTGCTGGAGGCTGGCTGCTGCTCCTCCACCCCGCCATCACCAGCTGGAGGCTGGCTGCAGCTCCTGCACCCCGCCATCAGCTGCTGGAGGCTGCCTGCAGCTCCTGCACCCCGCCATCAGCTGCTGGAGGCTGGCTGCTGCTCCTGCACCCCGCCATCAGCTGCTGGAGGCTGGCTGCTGCTCCTCCACCACACCATGACCTGCTGGAGGCTGGCTGCAGCTCCTCCACCCCGCCATCAGCTGCTGGAGGCTGCCTGCAGCTCCTGCACCCCGCCATCAGCTGCTGGAGGCTGCCTGCAGCTCCTGCACCCCGCCATCAGCTGCTGGAGGCTGGCTGCAGCTCCTCCACCCCGCCATCAGCTGCTGGAGGCTGGCTTCTGCTCCTCCACCCCGCCACCAGCTTCTGGAGGCTGGCTGCTGCTCCTGCACACCGCCATCAGCTGCTGGAGGCTTCTGTTCCTCCACCCCGCCATCAGCAGCTGGAGGCTGGCTGCTGGAGGCTGGCTGCTGCTCCTCCACCCCGCCATCACCAGCTGGAGGCTGGCTGCAGCTCCTGCACCCCGCCATCAGCTGCTGGATGCTGGCTGCTGCTCCTGCACCCCGCCATCAGCTGCTGGAGGCTGGCTGCTGCTCCTCCACCCCACCATGACCTGCTGGAGGCTGGCTGCAGCTCCTCCACCCCGCCATCAGCTGCTGGAGGCTGCCTGCAGCTCCTGCACCCCGCCATCAGCTGCTGGAGGCTGCCTGCAGCTCCTGCACCCCGCCATCAGCTGCTGGAGGATGCCTGCAGCTCCTGCACCCCGCCATCAGCTGCTGGAGGCTGCCTGCAGCTCCTGCCCCCGCCATCAGCTGCTGGAGGCTGGCTGCTGCTCCTGCAACCCGCCATCAGCTGCTGGAGGCTTCTGCTCCTCCACCCCGCCACCAGCTGCTGGAGGCTGGCTGCTGCTCCTGCAACCCGCCATCAGCTGCTGGAGGCTTCTGTTCCTCCACCCCGCCATCAGCAGCTGGAGGCTGGCTGCTGGAGGCTGGCTGCTGCTCCTCCACCCCGCCATCACCAGCTGGAGGCTGGCTGCAGCTCCTGCACCCCGCCATCAGCTGCTGGAGGCTGGCTGCTGCTCCTGCACCCCGCCATCAGCTGCTGGAGGCTGGCTGCTGCTCCTCCACCCCACCATGACCTGCTGGAGGCTGGCTGCAGCTCCTCCACCCCGCCATCAGCTGCTGGAGGCTGCCTGCAGCTCCTGCACCCTGCCATCAGCTGCTGGAGGCTGCCTGCAGCTCCTGCACCCCGCCATCAGCTGCTGGAGGCTGGCTGCAGCTCCTCCACCCCGCCATCAGCTGCTGGAGGCTTCTGTTCCTCCACCCCGCCATCAGCAGCTGGAGGCTGGCTGCTGGAGGCTGGCTGCTGCTCCTCCACCCCGCCATCACCAGCTGGAGGCTGGCTGCAGCTCCTGCACTCCGCCATCAGCTGCTGGAGGCTGCCTGGAGCTCCTGCACCCCGCCATCAGCTGCTGGAGGCTTCTGTTCCTCCACCCCGCCATCAGCAGCTGGAGGCTGGCTGCTGGAGGCTGGCTGCTGCTCCTCCACTCCGCCATCACCAGCTGGAGGCTGGCTGCAGCTCCTGCACCCCACCATCAGCTGCTGGAGGCTGCCTGCAGCTCCTGCACCCCGCCATCAGCTGCTGGAGGCTGGCTGCTGCTCCTGCACCCCGCCATCAGCTGCTGGAGGCTGGCTGCTGCTCCTCCACCCCACCATGACCTGCTGGAGGCTGGCTGCAGCTCCTCCACCCCGCCATCAGCTGCTGGAGGCTGCCTGCAGCTCCTGCACCCCGCCATCACCAGCTGGAGGCTGCCTGCAGCTCCTGCACCCCGCCATCAGCTGCTGGAGGCTGCCTGCAGCTCCTGCACCCCGCCATCAGCTGCTGGAGGCTGGCTGCTGCTCCTGCACCCCGCCATCAGCTGCTGGAGGCTGGCTGCTGCTCCTCCACCACACCATGACCTGCTGGAGGCTGGCTGCAGCTCCTCCACCCCGCCATCAGCTGCTGGAGGCTGCCTGCAGCTCCTGCACCCCGCCATCAGCTGCTGGAGGCTGCCTGCAGCTCCTGCACCCCGCCATCAGCTGCTGGAGGCTGGCTGCAGCTCCTCCACCCCGCCATCAGCTGCTGGAGGCTGGCTTCTGCTCCTCCACCCCGCCACCAGCTGCTGGAGGCTGGCTGCTGCTCCTGCACCCCACCATCAGCTGCTGGAGGCTTCTGTTCCTCCACCCCGCCATCAGCAGCTGGAGGCTGGCTGCTGGAGGCTGGTTGCTGCTCCTCCACCCCGCCATCACCAGCTGGAGGCTGGCTGCAGCTCCTGCACCCCGCCATCAGCTGCTGGAGGCTGGCTGCTGCTCCTGCACCCCGCCATCAGCTGCTGGAGGCAGGCTGCTGCTCCTCCACCCCAACATGACCTGCTGGAGGCTGGCTGCAGCTCCTCCATCCCGCCATCAGCTGCTGGAGACTGCCTGCAGCTCCTGCACCCCGCCATCAGCTGCTGGAGGCTGGCTGCTGCTCCTGAACCCCGCCATCACCAGCTGGAGGCTGGCTGCAGCTCCTGCACCCCGCCATCAGCTGCTGGAGGCTGCCTGCAGCTCCTGCACCCCGCCATCAGCTGCTGGAGGCTGGCTGCTGCTCCTGCACCCTGCCATCAGCTGCTGGAGGCTGGCTGCTGCTCCTCCACCCCACCATGACCTGCTGGAGGCTGGCTGCAGCTCCTCCACCCCGCCATCAGCTGCTGGAGGCTGCCTGCAGCTCCTGCACCCCGCCATCAGCTGCTGGAGGCTGCCTGCAGCTCCTGCACCCCGCCATCAGCTGCTGGAGGCTGGCTGCAGCTCCTCCACCCCGCCATCAGCTGCTGGAGGCTGCCTGCAGCTCCTGCACCCCGCCATCAGCTGCTGGAGGCTGCCTGGAGCTCCTGCACCCCGCCATCAGCTGCTGGAGGCTTCTGTTCCTCCACCCCGCCATCAGCAGCTGGAGGCTGGCTGCTGGAGGCTGGCTGCTGCTCCTCCACTCCGCCATCACCAGCTGGAGGCTGGCTGCAGCTCCTGCACCCCACCATCAGCTGCTGGAGGCTGCCTGCAGCTCCTGCACCCCGCCATCAGCTGCTGGAGGCTGGCTGCTGCTCCTGCACCCAGCCATCAGCTGCTGGAGGCTGGCTGCTGCTCCTCCACCCCACCATGACCTGCTGGAGGCTGGCTGCAGCTCCTCCACCCCGCCATCAGCTGCTGGAGGCTGCCTGCAGCTCCTGCACCCCGCCATCAGCTGCTGGAGGCTGCCTGCAGCTCCTGCACCCCGCCATCAGCTGCTGGAAGCTGGCTGCAGCTCCTCCACCCCGCCATCAGCTGCTGGAGGCTGGCTTCTGCTCCTCCACCCCGCCATCAGCTGCTGGAAGCTGGCTGCAGCTCCTCCACCACGCCACCAGCTGCTGGAGGCTGGCTGCTGCTCCTGCACCCCGCCATCAGCTGCTGGAGGCTTCTGTTCCTCCACCCCACCATCAGCAGCTGGAGGCTGGCTGCTGGAGGCTGGCTGCTGTTCCTCCACCCCGCCATCACCAGCTGGAGGCTGGCTGCAGCTCCTGCACCCCGCCATCAGCTGCTGGAGGATGCCTGGAGCTCCTGCACCCCGCCATCAGCTGCTGGAGGCTTCTGTTCCTCCACCCCGCCATCAGCAGCTGGAGGCTGGCTGCTGGAGGCTGGCTGCTGCTCCTCCACCCCGCCATCACCAGCTGGAGGCTGGCTGCAGCTCCTGCACCCCGCCATCAGCTGCTGGAGGCTGCCTGCAGCTCCTGCACCCCGCCATCAGCTGCTGGAGGCTGGCTGCAGCTCCTCCACCCCACCGTTACCTGCTGGAGGCTGGCTGCAGCTCCTCCACCCCGCCATCAGCTGCTGGAGGCTGCCTGCAGCTCCTGCACCCCGCCATCAGCTGCTGGAGGCTGGCTGCAGCTCCTCCACCCCGCCATCAGCTGCTGGAGGCTGGCTTCTGCTCCTCCACCCCGCCACCAGCTGCTGGAGGCTGGCTGCTGCTCCTGCACCCCGCCCATCAGCTGCTGGAGGCTTCTGTTCCTCCACCCCGCCATCAGCAGCTGGAGGCTGGCTGCTGCTCCTCCACCCCGCCATCACCAGCTGGAGGCTGGCTGCAGCTCCTGCACCCCGCCATCAGCTGCTGGAGGCTGCCTGGAGCTCCTGCACCCCGCGATCAGCTGCTGGAGGCTTCTGTTCCTCCACCCCGCCATCAGCAGCTGGAGGCTGGCTGCTGGAGGCTGGCTGCTGCTCCTCCACCCCGCCATCACCAGCTGGAGGCTGGCTGCAGCTCCTGCACCCCGCCATCAGCTGCTGGAAGCTGCCTGCAGCTCCTGCACCCCGCCATCAGCTGCTGGAGGCTGGCTGCTGCTCCTGCACCCCGCCATCAGCTGCTGGAGGCTGGCTGCAGCTCCTGCACCCCGCCATCAGCTGCTGGATGCTGCCTGGAGCTCCTGCACCCCGCCATCAGCTGCTGGAGGCTTCTGTTCCTCCACCCCGCCATCAGCAGCTGGAGGCTGGCTGCTGGAGGCTGGCTGCTGCTCCTCCACCCCGCCATCACCAGCTGGAGGCTGGCTGCAACTCCTGCACCCCGCCATCAGCTGCTGGAGGCTGCCTGGAGCTCCTGCACCCCGCCATCAGCTGCTGGAGGCTGGCTGCTGCTCCTGCCACCCGCCATCAGCTGCTGGAGGCTGGCTGCTGCTCCTCCACCCCACCATGACCTGCTGGAGGCTGGCTGCAGCTCCTCCACCCCGCCATCAGCTGCTGGAGGCTGCCTGCAGCTCCTGCACCCCGCCATCAGCTGCTGGAGGCTGCCTGCAGCTCCTGCACCCCGCCATCAGCTGCTGGAGGCTGGCTGCAGCTCCTCCACCCCGCCATCAGCTGCTGGAGGCTGGCTTCTGCTCCTCCACCCCGCCACCAGCTGCTTGAGGCTGGCTGCTGCTCCTGCACCCCGCCATCAGCTGCTGGAGGCTGGCTGCAGCTCCTGCACCCCGCCATCAGCTGCTGGAGGCTTCTGTTCCTCCACCCCGCCATCAGCAGCTGGAGGCTGGCTGCTGGAGGCTGGCTGCTGCTCCTCCACCCCACCATGACCTGCTGGAGGCTGGCTGCAGCTCCTCCACCCCGCCATCAGCTGCTGGAGGCTTCTGTTCCTCCACCCCGCCATCAGCAGCTGGAGGCTGGCTGCTGGAGGCTGGCTGCTGCTCCTCCACCCCGCCATCACCAGCTGGAGGCTGGCTGCAGCTCCTGCACCCCGCCATCACCATCTGGAGGCTGGCTGCAGCTCCTGCACCCCGCCATCAGCTGCTGGAGGCTGGCTGCAGCTCCTGCACCCCGCCATCAGCTGCTGGAGGCTGCCTGGAGCTCCTGCATCCCGCCATCAGCTGCTGGAGGCTTCTGTTCCTCCACCCCGCCATCAGCAGCTGGAGGCTGGCTGCTGGAGGCTGGCTGCTGCTCCTCCACCCCGCCATCACCAGCTGGAGGCTGGCTGCAGCTCCTGCACCCCGCCATCAGCTGCTGGAGGCTGCCTGCAGCTCCTGCACCCCGCCATCAGCTGCTGGAGGCTGGCTGCTGCTCCTGCATCCCGCCATCAGCTGCTGGAGGCTGGCTGCTGCTCCTCCACCCCACCATGACCTGCTGGAGGCTGGCTGCAGCTCCTCCACCCCGCCATCAGCTGCTGGAGGCTGCCTGCAGCTCCTGCACCCCGCCATCAGCTGCTGGAGGCTGCCTGCAGCTCCTGCACCCCGCCATCAGCTGCTGGAGGCTGGCTGCAGCTCCTCCACCCCGCCATCAGCTGCTGGAGGCTGGCTTCTGCTCCTCCACCCCGCCACCAGCTGCTGGAGGCTGGCTGCTGCTCCTGCACCCCACCATCAGCTGCTGGAGGCTTCTGTTCCTCCACCCCGCCATCAGCAGCTGGAGGCTGGCTGCTGGAGGCTGGTTGCTGCTCCTCCACCCCGCCATCACCAGCTGGAGGCTGGCTGCAGCTCCTGCACCCCGCCATCAGCTGCTGGAGGCTGGCTGCTGCTCCTGCACCCCGCCATCAGCTGCTGGAGGCAGGCTGCTGCTCCTCCACCCCAACATGACCTGCTGGAGGCTGGCTGCAGCTCCTCCATCCCGCCATCAGCTGCTGGAGACTGCCTGCAGCTCCTGCACCCCGCCATCAGCTGCTGGAGGCTGGCTGCTGCTCCTGCACCCCGCCATCACCAGCTGGAGGCTGGCTGCAGCTCCTGCACCCCGCCATCAGCTGCTGGAGGCTGCCTGCAGCTCCTGCACCCCGCCATCAGCTGCTGGAGGCTGGCTGCTGCTCCTGCACCCTGCCATCAGCTGCTGGAGGCTGGCTGCTGCTCCTCCACCCCACCATGACCTGCTGGAGGCTGGCTGCAGCTCCTCCACCCCGCCATCAGCTGCTGGAGGCTGCCTGCAGCTCCTGCACCCCGCCATCAGCTGCTGGAGGCTGCCTGCAGCTCCTGCACCCCGCCATCAGCTGCTGGAGGCTGGCTGCAGCTCCTCCACCCCGCCATCAGCTGCTGGAGGCTGGCTTCTGCTCCTCCACCCCGCCACCAGCTGCTGGAGGCTGGCTGCTGCTCCTGCACCCCACCCATCAGCTGCTGGAGGCTTCTGTTCCTCCACCCCGCCATCAGCAGCTGGAGGCTGGCTGCTGGAGGCTGGCTGCTGCTCCTCCACCCCGCCATCACCAGCTGGAGCCTGGCTGCAGCTCCTGCACCCCGCCATCAGCTGCTGGAGGCTGCCTGGAGCTCCTGCAGCCCGCCATCAGCTGCTGGAGGCTTCTGTTCCTCCACCCCGCCATCAGCAGCTGGAGGCTGGCTGCTGGAGGCTGGCTGCTGCTCCTCCACCCCGCCATCACCAGCTGGAGGCTGGCTGCAGCTCCTGCACCCCGCCATCAGCTGCTGGAGGCTGGCTGCTGCTCCTGCACCCCGCCATCAGCTGCTGGAGGCTGGCTGCTGCTCCTCCACCCCACCATGACCTGTTGAGGGTGGCTGAAGCTCCTCCACCCCGCCATCAGCTGCTGGAGGCTGCCTGCAGCTCCTGCACCCCGCCATCAGCTGCTGGAGGCTGCCTGCAGCTCCTGCACCCCACCATCAGCTGCTGGAGGCTGGCTGCAGCTCCTCCACCCCGCCATCAGCTGCTGGAGGCTGGCTTTTGCTCCTCCACCCCGCCACCAGCTGCTGGAGGCTGGCTTTTGCTCCTCCACCCCGCCATCAGCTGCTGGAGGCTTCTGTTCCTCCACCCCGCCATCAGCAGCTGGAGGCTGGCTGCTGGAGACTGGCTGCTGCTCCTCCACCCCGCCATCACCAGCTGGAGGCTGGCTGCAGCTCCTGCACCCCACCATCAGCTGCTGGAGGCTGCCTGGAGCTCCTGCACCCCACCATCAGCTGCTGGAGGCTTCTGTTCCTCCACCCCGCCATCAGCAGCTGGAGGCTGGCTGCTGGAGGCTGGCTGCTGCTCCTCCACCCCGCCATCACCAGCTGGAGGCTGGCTGCAGCTCCTGCACCCCGCCATCAGCTGCTGGAGGCTGCCTGCAGCTCCTGCACCCCGCCATCAGCTGCTGGAGGCTGGCTGCTGCTCCTGCACCCCGCCATCAGCTGCTGGAGGCTGGCTGCTGCTCCTCCACCCCACCATGACCTGCTGGAGGCTGGCTGCAGCTCCTCCACCCCGCCATCAGCTGCTGGAGGCTGCCTGCAGCTCCTGCACCCCGCCATCAGCTGCTGGAGGGTGGCTGCAGCTCCTCCACCCCGCCATCACCAGCTGGAGGCTGGCTGCAGCTCCTGCACCCCGCCATCAGCTGCTGGAGGCTGCCTGCAGCTCCTGCACCCCGCCATCAGCTGCTGGAGGCTGGCTGCTGCTCCTGCACCCCGCCATCAGCTGCTGGAGGCTGGCTGCTGCTCCTCCACCACACCATGACCTGCTGGAGGCTGGCTGCAGCTCCTCCACCCCGCCATCAGCTGCTGGAGGCTGCCTGCAGCTCCTGCACCCCGCCATCAGCTGCTGGAGGCTGCCTGCAGCTCCTGCACCCCGCCATCAGCTGCTGGAGGCTGGCTGCAGCTCCTCCACCCGCCATCAGCTGCTGGAGGCTGGCTTCTGCTCCTCCACCCCGCCACCAGCTGCTGGAGGCTGGCTGCTGCTCCTGCACCCCACCATCAGCTGCTGGAGGCTTCTGTTCCTCCACCCCGCCATCAGCAGCTGGAGGCTGGCTGCTGGAGGCTGGTTGCTGCTCCTCCACCCCGCCATCACCAGCTGGAGGCTGGCTGCAGCTCCTGCACCCCGCCATCAGCTGCTGGAGGCTGGCTGCTGCTCCTGCACCCCGCCATCAGCTGCTGGAGGCAGGCTGCTGCTCCTCCACCCCAACATGACCTGCTGGAGGCTGGCTGCAGCTCCTCCATCCCGCCATCAGCTGCTGGAGACTGCCTGCAGCTCCTGCACCCCGCCATCAGCTGCTGGAGGCTGGCTGCTGCTCCTGCACCCCGCCATCACCAGCTGGAGGCTGGCTGCAGCTCCTGCACCCCGCCATCAGCTGCTGGAGGCTGCCTGCAGCTCCTGCACCCCGCCATCAGCTGCTGGAGGCTGGCTGCTGCTCCTGCACCCTGCCATCAGCTGCTGGAGGCTGGCTGCTGCTCCTCCACCCCACCATGACCTGCTGGAGGCTGGCTGCAGCTCCTCCACCCCGACATCAGCTGCTGGAGGCTGCCTGCAGCTCCTGCACCCCGCCATCAGCTGCTGGAGGCTGCCTGCAGCTCCTGCACCCCGCCATCAGCTGCTGGAGGCTGGCTGCAGCTCCTCCACCCCGCCATCAGCTGCTGGAGGCTGGCTTCTGCTCCTCCACCCCGCCACCAGCTGCTGGAGGCTGGCTGCTGCTCCTGCACCCCACCCATCAGCTGCTGGAGGCTTCTGTTCCTCCACCCCGCCATCAGCAGCTGGAGGCTGGCTGCTGGAGGCTGGCTGCTGCTCCTCCACCCCGCCATCACCAGCTGGAGCCTGGCTGCAGCTCCTGCACCCCGCCATCAGCTGCTGGAGGCTGCCTGGAGCTCCTGCAGCCCGCCATCAGCTGCTGGAGGCTTCTGTTCCTCCACCCCGCCATCAGCAGCTGGAGGCTGGCTGCTGGAGGCTGGCTGCTGCTCCTCCACCCCGCCATCACCAGCTGGAGGCTGGCTGCAGCTCCTGCACCCCGCCATCAGCTGCTGGAGGCTGGCTGCTGCTCCTGCACCCCGCCATCAGCTGCTGGAGGCTGGCTGCTGCTCCTCCACCCCACCATGACCTGTTGAGGGTGGCTGAAGCTCCTCCACCCCGCCATCAGCTGCTGGAGGCTGCCTGCAGCTCCTGCACCCCGCCATCAGCTGCTGGAGGCTGCCTGCAGCTCCTGCACCCCACCATCAGCTGCTGGAGGCTGGCTGCAGCTCCTCCACCCCGCCATCAGCTGCTGGAGGCTGGCTTTTGCTCCTCCACCCCGCCACCAGCTGCTGGAGGCTGGCTTTTGCTCCTCCACCCCGCCATCAGCTGCTGGAGGCTTCTGTTCCTCCACCCCGCCATCAGCAGCTGGAGGCTGGCTGCTGGAGACTGGCTGCTGCTCCTCCACCCCGCCATCACCAGCTGGAGGCTGGCTGCAGCTCCTGCACCCCACCATCAGCTGCTGGAGGCTGCCTGGAGCTCCTGCACCCCGCCATCAGCTGCTGGAGGCTTCTGTTCCTCCACCCCGCCATCAGCAGCTGGAGGCTGGCTGCTGGAGGCTGGCTGCTGCTCCTCCACCCCGCCATCACCAGCTGGAGGCTGGCTGCAGCTCCTGCACCCCGCCATCAGCTGCTGGAGGCTGCCTGCAGCTCCTGCACCCCGCCATCAGCTGCTGGAGGCTGGCTGCTGCTCCTGCACCCCGCCATCAGCTGCTGGAGGCTGGCTGCTGCTCCTCCACCCCGCCATCACCAGCTGGAGGCTGGCTGCAGCTCCTCCAACCCACCATGACCTGCTGGAGGCTGGCTTCAGCTCCTCCACCCCGCCATCAGCTGCTGGAGGCTGGCTGCTGCTCCTGCACCCCGCCATCAGCTGCTGGAGGCTGGCTGCTGCTCCTCCACCCCGCCATCAGCTGCTGGAGGCTGGCTGCTGCTCCTCCAACCCACCATGACCTGCTGGAGGCTGGCTTCAGCTCCTGCACCCCGCCATCACCAGCTGGAGGCTGGCTGCAGCTCCTGCACCCCGCCATCAGCTGCTGGAGGCTGGCTGCTGGAGGCTGGCTGCTGCTCCTCCACCCCGCCATCAGCAGCTGGAGGCTGGCTGCTGGAGGCTGGCTGCTGCTCCTCCACCCCGCCATCACCAGCTGGAGGCTGGCTGCAGCTCCTGCACCCCGCCATCAGCTGCTGGAGGCTGGCTGCTGCTCCTGCACCCCGCCATCAGCTGCTGGAGGCTGGCTGCTGCTCCTCCACCCCGCCATCACCAGCTGGAGGCTGGCTGCAGCTCCTGCACCCCGCCATCAGCTGCTGGAGGCTGGCTGCTGCTCCTGCACCCCGCCATCAGCTGCTGGAGGCTGGCTGCTGCTCGTCCACCCCACCATGACCTGCTGGAGGCTGGCTGCAGCTCCTCCACCCCGCCATCAGCTGCTGGAGGCTGCCTGCAGCTCCTGCACCCCGCCATCAGCTGCTGGAGGCTGCCTGCAGCTCCTGCACCCCGCCATCAGCTGCTGGAGGCTGGCTGCAGCTCCTCCACCCCGCCATCAGCTGCTGGAGGCTTCTGTTCCTCCACCCCGCCATCAGCAGCTGGAGGCTGGCTGCTGGAGGCTGGCTGCTGCTCCTCCACCCCGCCATCAACAGCTGGAGGCTGGCTGCAGCTCCTGCTCTCCGCCATCAGCTGCTGGAGGCTGCCTGGAGCTCCTGCACCCCGCCATCAGCTGCTGGAGGCTTCTGTTCCTCCACCCCGCCATCAGCAGCTGGAGGCTGGCTGCTGGAGGCTGGCTGCTGTTCCTCCACCCCGCCATCACCAGCTGGAGGCTGGCTGCAGCTCCTGCACCCCGCCATCAGCTGCTGGAGGCTGCCTGGAGCTCCTGCCCCCCGCCATCAGCTGCTGGAGGCTTCTGTTCCTCCACCCCGCCATCAGCAGCTGGAGGCTGGCTGCTGGAGGCTGGCTGCTGCTCCTCCACCCCGCCATCACCAGCTGGAGGCTGGCTGCAGCTCCTGCACCCCGCCATCAGCTGCTGGAGGCTGCCTGCAGCTCCTGCACCCCGCCATCAGCTGCTGGAGGCTGGCTGCTGCTCCTCCAACCCACCGTTACCTGCTGGAGGCTGGCTGCAGCTCCTCCACCCCGCCATCAGCTGCTGGAGGCTGCCTGCAGCTCCTGCACCCCGCCATCAGCTGCTGGAGGCTGGCTGCAGCTCTTCCACCCCGCCATCAGCTGCTGGAGGCTGGCTTCTGCTCCTCCACCCCGCCACCAGCTGCTGGAGGCTGGCTGCTGCTCCTGCACCCCGCCATCAGCTGCTGGAGGCTGCCTGGAGCTCCTGCACCCCGCCATCAGCTGCTGGAGGCTGGCTGCTGGAGGCTGGCTGCTGCTCCTCCACCCCGCCATCACCAGCTGGAGGCTGGCTGCTGCTCCTGCACCCCGCCATCAGCTGCTGGAGGCTGCCTGGAGCTCCTGCACCCCGCCATCAGCTGCTGGAGGCTTCTGTTCCTCAACCCCGCCATCAGCAGCTGGAGGCTGGTTGCTGGAGGCTGGCTGCTGCTCCTCCATCCCGCCATCACCAGCTGGAGGCTGGCTGCAGCTCCTGCACCCCGCCATCAGCTGCTGGAGGCTGGCTGCTGCTCCTCCACCCCACCATGACCTGCTGGTGGCTGGCTGCAGCTCCTGCACCCCGCCATCAGCTGCTGGAGGCTGCCTGCAGCTCCTGCACCCCGCCATCAGCTGCTGGAGGCTGGCTGCTGCTCCTGCACCCCGCCATCAGCTGCTGGAGGCTGGCTGCTGCTCCTCCACCCCACCATGACCTGCTGGAGGCTGGCTGCAGCTCCTCCACCCCGCCATCAGCTGCTGGAGGCTGCCTGCAGCTCCTGCACCCCGCCATCAGCTGCTGGAGGCTGCCTGCAGCTCCTGCACCCCGCCATCAGCTGCTGGAAGCTGGCTGCAGCTCCTCCACCCCGCCATCAGCTGCTGGAGGCTGGCTTCTGCTCCTCCACCCCGCCATCAGCTGCTGGAAGCTGGCTGCAGCTCCTCCACCCCGCCACCAGCTGCTGGAGGCTGGCTGCTGCTCCTGCACCCCGCCATCAGCTGCTGGAGGCTTCTGTTCCTCCACCCCGCCATCAGCAGCTGGAGGCTGGCTGCTGGAGGCTGGCTGCTGTTCCTCCACCCCGCCATCACCAGCTGGAGGCTGGCTGCAGCTCCTGCACCCCGCCATCAGCTGCTGGAGGCTGCCTGGAGCTCCTGCACCCCGCCATCAGCTGCTGGAGGCTTCTGTTCCTCCACCCCGCCATCAGCAGCTGGAGGCTGGCTGCTGGAGGCTGGCTGCTGCTCCTCCACCCCGCCATCACCAGCTGGAGGCTGGCTGCAGCTCCTGCACCCCGCCATCAGCTGCTGGAGGCTGGCTGCTGCTCCTCCACCCCACCGTTACCTGCTGGAGGCTGGCTGCAGCTTCTCCACCCCGCCATCAGCTGCTGGAGGCTGCCTGCAGCTCCTGCACCCCGCCATCAGCTGCTGGAGGCTGGCTGCAGCTCCTCCACCCCGCCATCAGCTGCTGGAGGCTGGCTTCTGCTCCTCCACCCCGCCACCAGCTGCTGGAGGCTGGCTGCTGCTCCTGCACCCCGCCCATCAGCTGCTGGAGGCTTCTGTTCCTCCACCCCGCCATCAGCAGCTGGAGGCTGGCTGCTGGAGGCTGGCTGCTGCTCCTCCACCCCGCCATCACCAGCTGGAGGCTGGCTGCAGCTCCTGCACCCCGCCATCAGCTGCTGGAGGCTGCCTGGAGCTCCTGCACCCCGCGATCAGCTGCTGGAGGCTTCTGTTCCTCCACCCCGCCATCAGCAGCTGGAGGCTGGCTGCTGGAGGCTGGCTGCTGCTCCTCCACCCCGCCATCACCAGCTGGAGGCTGGCTGCAGCTCCTGCACCCCGCCATCAGCTGCTGGAAGCTGCCTGCAGCTCCTGCACCCCGCCATCAGCTGCTGGAGGCTGGCTGCTGCTCCTGCACCCCGCCATCAGCTGCTGGAGGCTGGCTGCAGCTCCTGCACCCGGCCATCAGCTGCTGGAGGCTGCCTGGAGCTCCTGCACCCCGCCATCAGCTGCTGGAGGCTTCTGTTCATCCACCCCGCCATCAGCAGCTGGAGGCTGGCTGCTGGAGGCTGGCTGCTGCTCCTCCACCCCGCCATCACCAGCTGGAGGCTGGCTGCAACTCCTGCACCCCGCCATCAGCTGCTGGAGGCTGCCTGGAGCTCCTGCACCCCGCCATCAGCTGCTGGAGGCTGGCTGCTGCTCCTGCCACCCGCCATCAGCTGCTGGAGGCTGGCTGCTGCTCCTCCACCCCACCATGACCTGCTGGAGGCTGGCTGCAGCTCCTCCACCCCGCCATCAGCTGCTGGAGGCTGCCTGCAGCTCCTGCACCCCGCCATCAGCTGCTGGAGGCTGCCTGCAGCTCCTGCACCCCGCCATCAGCTGCTGGAGGCTGGCTGCAGCTCCTCCACCCCGCCATCAGCTGCTGGAGGCTGGTTTTTGCTCCTCCACCCCGCCACCAGCTGCTTGAGGCTGGCTGCTGCTCCTGCACCCCGCCATCAGCTGCTGGAGGCTGGCTGCAGCTCCTGCACCCCGCCATCAGCTGCTGGAGGCTGCCTGGAGCTCCTGCACCCCGCCATCAGCTGCTGGAGGCTTCTGTTCCTCCACCCCGCCATCAGCAGCTGGAGGCTGGCTGCTGGAGGCTGGCTGCTGCTCCTCCACCCCACCATGACCTGCTGGAGGCTGGCTGCAGCTCCTGCACCCCGCCATCAGCTGCTGGAGGCTGCCTGCAGCTCCTGCACCCTGCCATCAGCTGCTGGAGGCTGGCTGCAGCTCCTCCACCCCGCCATCAGCTGCTGGAGGCTTCTGTTCCTCCACCCCGCCATCAGCAGCTGGAGGCTGGCTGCTGGAGGCTGGCTGCTGCTCCTCCACCCCGCCATCACCAGCTGGAGGCTGGCTGCAGCTCCTGCACCCCGCCATCACCATCTGGAGGCTGGCTGCAGCTCCTGCACCCCGCCATCAGCTGCTGGAGGCTGGCTGCAGCTCCTGCACCCCGCCATCAGCTGCTGGAGGCTGCCTGGAGCTCCTGCATCCCGCCATCAGCTGCTGGAGGCTTCTGTTCCTCCACCCCGCCATCAGCAGCTGGAGGCTGGCTGCTGGAGGCTGGCTGCTGCTCCTCCACCCCGCCATCACCAGCTGGAGGCTGGCTGCAGCTCCTGCACCCCGCCATCAGCTGCTGGAGGCTGCCTGCAGCTCCTGCACCCCGCCATCAGCTGCTGGAGGCTGGCTGCTGCTCCTGCACCCCGCCATCAGCTGCTGGAGGCTGGCTGCTGCTCCTCCACCACACCATGACCTGCTGGAGGCTGGCTGCAGCTCCTCCACCCCGCCATCAGCTGCTGGAGGCTGCCTGCAGCTCCTGCACCCCGCCATCAGCTGCTGGAGGCTGCCTGCAGCTCCTGCACCCCGCCATCAGCTGCTGGAGGCTGGCTGCAGCTCCTCCACCCCGCCATCAGCTGTTGGAGGCTGGCTTCTGCTCCTCCACCCCGCCACCAGCTGCTGGAGGCTGGCTGCTGCTCCTGCACCCCACCATCAGCTGCTGGAGGCTTCTGTTCCTCCACCCCGCCATCAGCAGCTGGAGGCTGGCTGCTGGAGGCTGGTTGCTGCTCCTCCACCCCGCCATCACCAGCTGGAGGCTGGCTGCAGCTACTGCACCCCGCCATCAGCTGCTGGAGGCTGGCTGCTGCTCCTGCACCCCGCCATCAGATGCTGGAGGCAGGCTGCTGCTCCTCCACCCCAACATGACCTGCTGGAGGCTGGCTGCAGCTCCTCCACCCCGCCATCAGCTGCTGGAGACTGCCTGCAGCTCCTGCACCCCGCCATCAGCTGCTGGAGGCTGGCTGCTGCTCCTGCACCCCGCCATCACCAGCTGGAGGCTGGCTGCAGCTCCTGCACCCCGCCATCAGCTGCTGGAGGCTTCTGTTCCTCCACCCCGCCATCAGCAGCTGGAGGCTGGCTGCTGCTCCTGCACCCTGCCATCAGTTGCTGGAGGCTGGCTGCTGCTCCTCCACCCCACCATGACCTGCTGGAGGCTGGCTGCAGCTCCTCCACCCCGCCATCAGCTGCTGGAGGCTGCCTGCAGCTCCTGCACCCCGCCATCAGCTGCTGGAGGCTGCCTGCAGCTCCTGCACCCCGCCATCAGCTGCTGGAGGCTGGCTGCAGCTCCTGCACCCCGCCATCAGCTGCTGGAGGCTTCTGTTCCTCCACCCCGCCATCAGCAGCTGGAGGCTGGCTGCTGGAGGCTGGCTGCTGCTCCTCCACCCCGCCATCACCAGCTGGAGGCTGGCTGCTGCTCCTGCACCCCGCCATCAGCTGCTGGAGGCTGCCTGGAGCTCCTGCACCCCGCCATCAGCTGCTGGAGGCTTCTGTTCCTCAACCCCGCCATCAGCAGCTGGAGGCTGGTTGCTGGAGGCTGGCTGCTGCTCCTCCATCCCGCCATCACCAGCTGGAGGCTGGCTGCAGCTCCTGCACCCCGCCATCAGCTGCTGGAGGCTGGCTGCTGCTCCTGCACCCCGCCATCAGCTGCTGGAGGCTGGCTGCTGCTCCTCCACCCCACCATGACCTGCTGGTGGCTGGCTGCAGCTCCTGCACCCCGCCATCAGCTGCTGGAGGCTGCCTGCAGCTCCTGCACCCCGCCATCAGCTGCTGGAGGCTGGCTGCTGCTCCTGCACCCCGCCATCAGCTGCTGGAGGCTGGCTGCTGCTCCTCCACCCCACCATGACCTGCTGGAGGCTGGCTGCAGCTCCTCCACCCCGCCATCAGCTGCTGGAGGCTGCCTGCAGCTCCTGCACCCCGCCATCAGCTGCTGGAGGCTGCCTGCAGCTCCTGCACCCCGCCATCAGCTGCTGGAAGCTGGCTGCAGCTCCTCCACCCCGCCATCAGCTGCTGGAGGCTGGCTTCTGCTCCTCCACCCCGCCATCAGCTGCTGGAAGCTGGCTGCAGCTCCTCCACCCCGCCACCAGCTGCTGGAGGCTGGCTGCTGCTCCTGCACCCCGCCATCAGCTGCTGGAGGCTTCTGTTCCTCCACCCCGCCATCAGCAGCTGGAGGCTGGCTGCTGGAGGCTGGCTGCTGTTCCTCCACCCCGCCATCACCAGCTGGAGGCTGGCTGCAGCTCCTGCACCCCGCCATCAGCTGCTGGAGGCTGCCTGCAGCTCCTGCACCCCGCCATCAGCTGCTGGAGGCTTCTGTTCCTCCACCCCGCCATCAGCAGCTGGAGGCTGGCTGCTGGAGGCTGGCTGCTGCTCCTCCACCCCGCCATCACCAGCTGGAGGCTGGCTGCAGCTCCTGCACCCCGCCATCAGCTGCTGGAGGCTGGCTGCTGCTCCTCCACCCCACCGTTACCTGCTGGAGGCTGGCTGCAGCTCCTCCACCCCGCCATCAGCTGCTGGAGGCTGCCTGCAGCTCCTGCACCCCGCCATCAGCTGCTGGAGGCTGGCTGCAGCTCCTCCACCCCGCCATCAGCTGCTGGAGGCTGGCTTCTGCTCCTCCACCCCGCCACCAGCTGCTGGAGGCTGGCTGCTGCTCCTGCACCCCGCCCATCAGCTGCTGGAGGCTTCTGTTCCTCCACCCCGCCATCAGCAGCTGGAGGCTGGCTGCTGGAGGCTGGCTGCTGCTCCTCCACCCCGCCATCACCAGCTGGAGGCTGCCTGCAGCTCCTGCACCCCGCCATCAGCTGCTGGAGGCTGCCTGGAGCTCCTGCACCCCGCGATCAGCTGCTGGAGGCTTCTGTTCCTCCACCCCGCCATCAGCAGCTGGAGGCTGGCTGCTGGAGGCTGGCTGCTGCTCCTCCAACCCGCCATCACCAGCTGGAGGCTGGCTGCAGCTCCTGCACCCCGCCATCAGCTGCTGGAAGCTGCCTGCAGCTCCTGCACCCCGCCATCAGCTGCTGGAGGCTGGCTGCTGCTCCTGCACCCCGCCATCAGCTGCTGGAGGCTGGCTGCAGCTCCTGCACCCGGCCATCAGCTGCTGGAGGCTGCCTGGAGCTCCTGCACCCCGCCATCAGCTGCTGGAGGCTTCTGTTCCTCCACCCCGCCATCAGCAGCTGGAGGCTGGCTGCTGGAGGCTGGCTGCTGCTCCTCCACCCCGCCATCACCAGCTGGAGGCTGGCTGCAACTCCTGCACCCCGCCATCAGCTGCTGGAGGCTGCCTGGAGCTCCTGCACCCCGCCATCAGCTGCTGGAGGCTGGCTGCTGCTCCTGCCACCCGCCATCAGCTGCTGGAGGCTGGCTGCTGCTCCTCCACCCCACCATGACCTGCTGGAGGCTGGCTGCAGCTCCTCCACCCCGCCATCAGCTGCTGGAGGCTGCCTGCAGCTCCTGCACCCCGCCATCAGCTGCTGGAGGCTGCCTGCAGCTCCTGCACCCCGCCATCAGCTGCTGGAGGCTGGCTGCAGCTCCTCCACCCCGCCATCAGCTGCTGGAGGCTGGTTTTTGCTCCTCCACCCCGCCACCAGCTGCTTGAGGCTGGCTGCTGCTCCTCCACCCCGCCATCACCAGCTGGAGGCTGGCTGCAACTCCTGCACCCCGCCATCAGCTGCTGGAGGCTGCCTGGAGCTCCTGCACCCCGCCATCAGCTGCTGGAGGCTGGCTGCTGCTCCTGCCACCCGCCATCAGCTGCTGGAGGCTGGCTGCTGCTCCTCCACCCCACCATGACCTGCTGGAGGCTGGCTGCAGCTCCTGCACCCCGCCATCAGATGCTGGAGGCAGGCTGCTGCTCCTCCACCCCAACATGACCTGCTGGAGGCTGGCTGCAGCTCCTCCACCCCGCCATCAGCTGCTGGAGACTGCCTGCAGCTCCTGCACCCCGCCATCAGCTGCTGGAGGCTGGCTGCTGCTCCTGCACCCCGCCATCACCAGCTGGAGGCTGGCTGCAGCTCCTGCACCCCACCATCAGCTGCTGGAGGCTGCCTGCAGCTCCTGCACCCCGCCATCAGCTGCTGGAGGCTGGCTGCTGCTCCTGCACCCTGCCATCAGCTGCTGGAGGCTGGCTGCTGCTCCTCCACCCCACCATGACCTGCTGGAGGCTGGCTGCAGCTCCTCCACCCCGCCATCAGCTGCTGGAGGCTGCCTGCAGCTCCTGCACCCCGCCATCAGCTGCTGGAGGCTGCCTGCAGCTCCTGCACCCCGCCATCAGCTGCTGGAGGCTGGCTGCAGCTCCTGCACCCCGCCATCAGCTGCTGGAGGCTTCTGTTCCTCCACCCCGCCATCAGCAGCTGGAGGCTGGCTGCTGGAGGCTGGCTGCTGCTCCTCCACCCCACCATGACCTGCTGGAGGCTGGCTGCAGCTCCTGCACCCCGCCATCAGCTGCTGGAGGCTGCCTGCAGCTCCTGCACCCTGCCATCAGCTGCTGGAGGCTTCTGTTCCTCCACCCCGCCATCAGCAGCTGGAGGCTGGCTGCTGGAGGCTGGCTGCTGCTCCTCCACCCCACCATGACCTGCTGGAGGCTGGCTGCAGCTCCTCCACCCCGCCATCAGCTGCTGGAGGCTGCCTGGAGCTCCTGCACCCCGCCATCAGTTGCTGGAGGCTTCTGTTCCTCCACCCCGCCATCAGCAGCTGGAGGCTGGCTGCTGGAGGCTGGCTGCTGCTCCTCCACCCCACCATGACCTGCTGGAGGCTGGCTGCAGCTCCTGCACCCCGCCATCAGCTGCTGGAGGCTGCCTGCAGCTCCTACACCCTGCCATCAGCTGCTGTAGGCTGGCTGCAGCTCCTCCACCCCGCCATCAGCTGCTGGAGGCTTCTGTTCCTCCACCCCGCCATCAGCAGCTGGAGGCTGGCTGCTGGAGGCTGGCTGCTGCTCCTCCACCCCGCCATCACCAGCTGGAGGCTGGCTGCAGCTCCTGCACCCCGCCATCAGCTGCTGGAGGCTGCCTGCAGCTCCTGCACCCCGCCATCAGCTGCTGGAGGCTGGCTGCTGCTCCTCCACCCCACCGTTACCTGCTGGAGGCTGGCTGCAGCTCCTCCACCCTGCCATCAGCTGCTGGAGGCTGCCTGCAGCTCCTGCACCCCGCCATCAGCTGCTGGAGGCTGGCTGCAGCTCCTGCACCCCGCCATCAGCTGCTGGAGGCTTCTGTTCCTCCACCCCGCCATCAGCAGCTGGAGGCTGGCTGCTGGAGGCTGGCTGCTGCTCCTCCACCCCGCCATCACCAGCTGGAGGCTGGCTGCTGCTCCTGCACCCCGCCATCAGCTGCTGGAGGCTGCCTGGAGCTCCTGCACCCCGCCATCAGCTGCTGGAGGCTTCTGTTCCTCAACCCCGCCATCAGCAGCTGGAGGCTGGTTGCTGGAGGCTGGCTGCTGCTCCTCCATCCCGCCATCACCAGCTGGAGGCTGGCTGCAGCTCCTGCACCCCGCCATCAGCTGCTGGAGGCTGGCTGCTGCTCCTGCACCCCGCCATCAGCTGCTGGAGGCTGGCTGCTGCTCCTCCACCCCACCATGACCTGCTGGTGGCTGGCTGCAGCTCCTGCACCCCGCCATCAGCTGCTGGAGGCTGCCTGCAGCTCCTGCACCCCGCCATCAGCTGCTGGAGGCTGGCTGCTGCTCCTGCACCCCGCCATCAGCTGCTGGAGGCTGGCTGCTGCTCCTCCACCCCACCATGACCTGCTGGAGGCTGGCTGCAGCTCCTCCACCCCGCCATCAGCTGCTGGAGGCTGCCTGCAGCTCCTGCACCCCGCCATCAGCTGCTGGAGGCTGCCTGCAGCTCCTGCACCCCGCCATCAGCTGCTGGAAGCTGGCTGCAGCTCCTCCACCCCGCCATCAGCTGCTGGAGGCTGGCTTCTGCTCCTCCACCCCGCCATCAGCTGCTGGAAGCTGGCTGCAGCTCCTCCACCCCGCCACCAGCTGCTGGAGGCTGGCTGCTGCTCCTGCACCCCGCCATCAGCTGCTGGAGGCTTCTGTTCCTCCACCCCGCCATCAGCAGCTGGAGGCTGGCTGCTGGAGGCTGGCTGCTGTTCCTCCACCCCGCCATCACCAGCTGGAGGCTGGCTGCAGCTCCTGCACCCCGCCATCAGCTGCTGGAGGCTGCCTGGAGCTCCTGCACCCCGCCATCAGCTGCTGGAGGCTTCTGTTCCTCCACCCCGCCATCAGCAGCTGGAGGCTGGCTGCTGGAGGCTGGCTGCTGCTCCTCCACCCCGCCATCACCAGCTGGAGGCTGGCTGCAGCTCCTGCACCCCGCCATCAGCTGCTGGAGGCTGGCTGCAGCTCCTGCACCCCGCCATCAGCTGCTGGAGGCTGCCTGGAGCTCCTGCATCCCGCCATCAGCTGCTGGAGGCTTCTGTTCCTCCACCCCGCCATCAGCAGCTGGAGGCTGGCTGCTGGAGGCTGGCTGCTGCTCCTCCACCCCGCCATCACCAGCTGGAGGCTGGCTGCAGCTCCTGCACCCCGCCATCAGCTGCTGGAGGCTGCCTGCAGCTCCTGCACCCCGCCATCAGCTGCTGGAGGCTGGCTGCTGCTCCTGCACCCCGCCATCAGCTGCTGGAGGCTGGCTGCTGCTCCTCCACCACACCATGACCTGCTGGAGGCTGGCTGCAGCTCCTCCACCCCGCCATCAGCTGCTGGAGGCTGCCTGCAGCTCCTGCACCCCGCCATCAGCTGCTGGAGGCTGCCTGCAGCTCCTGCACCCCGCCATCAGCTGCTGGAGGCTGGCTGCAGCTCCTCCACCCCGCCATCAGCTGCTGGAGGCTGGCTTCTGCTCCTCCACCCCGCCACCAGCTGCTGGAGGCTGGCTGCTGCTCCTGCACCCCACCATCAGCTGCTGGAGGCTTCTGTTCCTCCACCCCGCCATCAGCAGCTGGAGGCTGGCTGCTGGAGGCTGGTTGCTGCACCTCCACCCCGCCATCACCAGCTGGAGGCTGGCTGCAGCTACTGCACCCCGCCATCAGCTGCTGGAGGCTGGCTGCTGCTCCTGCACCCCGCCATCAGATGCTGGAGGCAGGCTGCTGCTCCTCCACCCCAACATGACCTGCTGGAGGCTGGCTGCAGCTCCTCCACCCCGCCATCAGCTGCTGGAGACTGCCTGCAGCTCCTGCACCCCGCCATCAGCTGCTGGAGGCTGGCTGCTGCTCCTGCACCCCGCCATCACCAGCTGGAGGCTGGCTGCAGCTCCTGCACCCCACCATCAGCTGCTGGAGGCTGCCTGCAGCTCCTGCACCCCGCCATCAGCTGCTGGAGGCTGGCTGCTGCTCCTGCACCCTGCCATCAGCTGCTGGAGGCTGGCTGCTGCTCCTCCACCCCACCATGACCTGCTGGAGGCTGGCTGCAGCTCCTCCACCCCGCCATCAGCTGCTGGAGGCTGCCTGCAGCTCCTGCACCCCGCCATCAGCTGCTGGAGGCTGCCTGCAGCTCCTGCACCCCGCCATCAGCTGCTGGAGGCTGGCTGCAGCTCCTGCACCCCGCCATCAGCTGCTGGAGGCTTCTGTTCCTCCACCCCGCCATCAGCAGCTGGAGGCTGGCTGCTGGAGGCTGGCTGCTGCTCCTCCACCCCACCATGACCTGCTGGAGGCTGGCTGCAGCTCCTGCACCCCGCCATCAGCTGCTGGAGGCTGCCTGCAGCTCCTGCACCCTGCCATCAGCTGCTGGAGGCTTCTGTTCCTCCACCCCGCCATCAGCAGCTGGAGGCTGGCTGCAGCTCCTCCACCCCGCCATCAGCTGCTGGAGGCTGGCTTCTGCTCCTCCACCCCGCCACCAGCTGCTTGAGGCTGGCTGCTGCTCCTGCACCCCGCCATCAGCTGCTGGAGGCTGGCTGCAGCTCCTGCACCCCGCCATCAGCTGCTGGAGGCTGCCTGGAGCTCCTGCACCCCGCCATCAGCTGCTGGAGGCTTCTGTTCCTCCACCCCGCCATCAGCAGCTGGAGGCTGGCTGCTGGAGGCTGGCTGCTTCTCCTCCACCCCACCATGACCTGCTGGAGGCTGGCTGCAGCTCCTGCACCCCGCCATCAGCTGCTGGAGGCTGCCTGCAGCTCCTGCACCCTGCCATCAGCTGCTGGAGGTTGGCTGCAGCTCCTCCACCCCGCCATCAGCTGCTGGAGGCTTCTGTTCCTCCACCCCGCCATCAGCAGCTGGAGGCTGGCTGCTGGAGGCTGGCTGCTTCTCCTCCACCCCACCATGACCTGCTGGAGGCTGGCTGCAGCTCCTGCACCCCGCCATCAGCTGCTGGAGGCTGCCTGCAGCTCCTGCACCCTGCCATCAGCTGCTGGAGGTTGGCTGCAGCTCCTCCACCCCGCCATCAGCTGCTGGAGGCTTCTGTTCCTCCACCCCGCCATCAGCATCTGGAGGCTGGCTGCTGGAGGCTGGCTGCTGCTCCTCCACCCCGCCATCACCAGCTGGAGGCTGGCTGCAGCTCCTGCACCCCGCCATCACCATCTGGAGGCTGGCTGCAGCTCCTGCACCCCGCCATCAGCTGCTGGAGGCTGGCTGCAGCTCCTGCACCCCGCCATCAGCTGCTGGAGGCTGCCTGGAGCTCCTGCATCCCGCCATCAGCTGCTGGAGGCTTCTGTTCCTCCACCCCGCCATCAGCAGCTGGAGGCTGGCTGCTGGAGGCTGGCTGCTGCTCCTCCACCCCGCCATCACCAGCTGGAGGCTGGCTGCAGCTCCTGCACCCCGCCATCAGCTGCTGGAGGCTGCCTGCAGCTCCTGCACCCCGCCATCAGCTGCTGGAGGCTGGCTGCTGCTCCTGCACAACGCCATCAGCTGCTGGAGGCTGGCTGCTGCTCCTCCACCACACCATGACCTGCTGGAGGCTGGCTGCAGCTCCTGCACCCCGCCATCAGCTGCTGGAGGCTGCCTGCAGCTCCTGCACCCCACCATCAGCTGCTGGAGGCTGCCTGCAGCTCCTGCACCCTGCCATCAGCTGCTGGAGGCTGGCTGCAGCTCCTCCACCCCGCCATCAGCTGCTGGAGGCTGGCTTCTGCTCCTCCACCCCGCCACCAGCTGCTGGAGGCTGGCTGCTGCTCCTGCACCCCACCATCAGCTTCTGGAGGCTTCTGTTCCTCCACCCCGCCATCAGCAGCTGGAGGCTGGCTGCTGGAGGCTGGTTGCTGCTCCTCCACCCCGCCATCACCAGCTGGAGGCTGGCTGCAGCTCCTGCACCCCGCCATCAGCTGCTGGAGGCTGGCTGCTGCTCCTGCACCCCGCCATCAGCTGCTGGAGGCAGGCTGCTGCTCCTCCACCCCAACATGACCTGCTGGAGGCTGGCTGCAGCTCCTCCATCCCGCCATCAGCTGCTGGAGACTTCCTGCAGCTCCTGCACCCCGCCATCAGCTGCTGGAGGCTGGCTGCTGCTCCTGCACCCCGCCATCACCAGCTGGAGGCTGGCTGCAGCTCCTGCACCCCGCCATCAGCTGCTGGAGGCTGCCTGCAGCTCCTGCACCCCGCCATCAGCTGCTGGAGGCTGGCTGCTGCTCCTGCACCCTGCCATCAGCTGCTGGAGGCTGGCTGCTGCTCCTCCACCCCACCATGACCTGCTGGAGGCTGGCTGCAGCTCCTCCACCCCGCCATCAGCTGCTGGAGGCTGCCTGCAGCTCCTGCACCCCGCCATCAGCTGCTGGAGGCTGCCTGCAGCTCCTGCACCCCGCCATCAGCTGCTGGAGGCTGGCTGCAGCTCCTCCACCCCGCCATCAGCTGCTGGAGGCTGGCTTCTGCTCCTCCACCCCGCCACCAGCTGCTGGAGGCTGGCTGCTGCTCCTGCACCCCGCCCATCAGCTGCTGGAGGCTTCTGTTCCTCCACCCCGCCATCAGCAGCTGGAGGCTGGCTGCTGGAGGCTGGCTGCTGCTCCTCCACCCCGCCATCACCAGCTGGAGCCTGGCTGCAGCTCCTGCACCCCGCCATCAGCTGCTGGAGGCTGCCTGGAGCTCCTGCAGCCCGCCATCAGCTGCTGGAGGCTTCTGTTCCTCCACCCCGCCATCAGCAGCTGGAGGCTGGCTGCTGGAGGCTGGCTGCTGCTCCTCCACCCCGCCATCACCAGCTGGAGGCTGGCTGCAGCTCCTGCACCCCGCCATCAGCTGCTGGAGGCTGGCTGCTGCTCCTGCACCCCGCCATCAGCTGCTGGAGGCTGGCTGCTGCTCCTCCACCCCACCATGACCTGTTGAGGGTGGCTGAAGCTCCTCCACCCCGCCATCAGCTGCTGGAGGCTGCCTGCAGCTCCTGCACCCCGCCATCAGCTGCTGGAGGCTGCCTGCAGCTCCTGCACCCCGCCATCAGCTGCTGGAGGCTGGCTGCAGCTCCTCCACCCCGCCATCAGCTGATGGAGGCTGGCTTTTGCTCCTCCACCCCGCCACCAGCTGCTGGAGGCTGGCTTTTGCTCCTCCACCCCGCCATCAGCTGCTGGAGGCTGGCTGCTGGAGACTGGCTGCTGCTCCTCCACCCCGCCATCACCAGCTGGAGGCTGGCTGCAGCTCCTGCACCCCACCATCAGCTGCTGGAGGCTGCCTGGAGCTCCTGCACCCCGCCATCAGCTGCTGGAGGCTTCTGTTCCTCCACCCCGCCATCAGCAGCTGGAGGCTGGCTGCTGGAGGCTGGCTGCTGCTCCTGCACCCCGCCATCAGCTGCTGGAGGCTGCCTGCAGCTCCTGCACCCCGCCATCAGCTGCTGGAGGCTGGCTGCAGCTCCTCCACCCCGCCATCAGCTGCTGGAGGCTGGCTTCTGCTCCTCCACCCCGCCACCAGCTGCTGGAGGCTGGCTGCTGCTCCTGCACCCCGCCCATCAGCTGCTGGAGGCTTCTGTTCCTCCACCCCGCCATCAGCAGCTGGAGGCTGGCTGCTGGAGGCTGGCTGCTGCTCCTCCACCCCGCCATCACCAGCTGGAGCCTGGCTGCAGCTCCTGCACCCCGCCATCAGCTGCTGGAGGCTGCCTGGAGCTCCTGCAGCCCGCCATCAGCTGCTGGAGGCTTCTGTTCCTTCACCCCGCCATCAGCAGCTGGAGGCTGGCTGCTGGAGGCTGGCTGCTGCTCCTCCACCCCGCCATCACCAGCTGGAGGCTGGCTGCAGCTCCTGCACCCCGCCATCAGCTGCTGGAGGCTGGCTGCTGCTCCTGCACCCCGCCATCAGCTGCTGGAGGCTGGCTGCAGCTCCTCCACCCCGCCATCAGCTGATGGAGGCTGGCTTTTGCTCCTCCACCCCGCCACCAGCTGCTGGAGGCTGGCTTTTGCTCCTCCACCCCGCCATCAGCTGCTGGAGGCTTCTGTTCCTCCACCCCGCCATCAGCAGCTGGAGGCTGGCTGCTGGAGACTGGCTGCTGCTCCTCCACCCCGCCATCACCAGCTGGAGGCTGGCTGCAGCTCCTGCACCCCACCATCAGCTGCTGGAGGCTGCCTGGAGCTCCTGCACCCCGCCATCAGCTGCTGGAGGCTTCTGTTCCTCCACCCCGCCATCAGCAGCTGGAGGCTGGCTGCTGGAGGCTGGCTGCTGCTCCTCCACCCCGCCATCACCAGCTGGAGGCTGGCTGCAGCTCCTGCACCCCGCCATCAGCTGCTGGAGGCTGCCTGCAGCTCCTCCACCCCGCCATCAGCTGCTGGAGGCTGGCTGCTGCTCCTGCACCCCGCCATCAGCTGCTGGAGGCTGGCTGCTGCTCCTCCACCCCACCATGACCTGCTGGAGGCTGGCTGCAGCTCCTCCACCCCGCCATCAGCTGCTGGAGGCTGCCTGCAGCTCCTGCACCCCGCCATCAGCTGCTGGAGGGTGGCTGCAGCTCCTCCACCCCGCCATCAGCTGCTGGAGGCTGGCTTCTGCTCCTCCACCCCGCCACCAGCTGCTGGAGGCTGGCTGCTGCTCCTGCAACCCGCCATCAGCTGCGGGAGGCTTCTGTTCCTCCACCCCGCCATCAGCAGCTGGAGGCTGGCTGCTGGAGGCTGGCTGCTGCCTCTCCACCCCGCCATCACCAGCTGGAGGCTGGCTGCAGCTCCTGCACCCTGCCATCAGCTGCTGTAGGCTGGCTGCAGCTCCTCCACCCCGCCATCAGCTGCTGGAGGCTTCTGTTCCTCCACCCCGCCATCAGCAGCTGGAGGCTGGCTGCTGGAGGCTGGCTGCTGCTCCTCCACCCCGCCATCACCAGCTGGAGGCTGGCTGCAGCTCCTGCACCCCGCCATCAGCTGCTGGAGGCTGCCTGCAACTCCTGCACCCCGCCATCAGCTGCTGGAGGCTGGCTGCTGCTCCTCCACCCCACCGTTACCTGCTGGAGGCTGGCTGCAGCTCCTCCACCCTGCCATCAGCTGCTGGAGGCTGCCTGCAGCTCCTGCACCCCGCCATCAGCTGCTGGAGGCTGGCTTCTGCTCCTCCACCCCGCCACCAGCTGCTGGAGGCTGGCTGCTGCTCCTGCACCCCGCCCATCAGCTGCTGGAGGCTTCTGTTCCTCCACCCCGCCATCAGCAGCTGGAGGCTGGCTGCTGGAGGCTGGCTGCTGCTCCTCCACCCCGCCATCACCAGCTGGAGGCTGGCTGCAGCTCCTGCACCCCGCCATCAGCTGCTGGAGGCTGCCTGGAGCTCCTGCACCCCGCGATCAGCTGCTGGAGGCTTCTCTTCCTCCACCCCGCCATCAGCAGCTGGAGGCTGGCTGCTGGAGGCTGGCTGCTGCTCCTCCACCCCGCCATCACCAGCTGGAGGCTGGCTGCAGCTCCTGCACCCCGCCATCAGCTGCTGGAAGCTGCCTGCAGCTCCTCCACCCCGCCATCAGCTGCTGGAGGCTGGCTGCTGCTCCTGCACCCCGCCATCAGCTGCTGGAGGCTGCCTGGAGCTCCTGCACCCCGCCATCAGCTGCTGGAGGCTTCTGTTCCTCCACCCCGCCATCAGCAGCTGGAGGCTGGCTGCTGGAGGCTGGCTGCTGCTCCTCCACCCCGCCATCACCAGCTGGAGGCTGGCTGCAACTCCTGCACCACGCCATCAGCTGCTGGAGGCTGCCTGGAGCTCCTGCACCCCGCCATCAGCTGCTGGAGGCTGGCTGCTGCTCCTGCCACCCGCCATCAGCTGCTGGAGGCTGGCTGCTGCTCCTCCACCCCACCATGACCTGCTGGAGTCTGGCTGCAGCTCCTCCACCCCGCCATCAGCTGCTGGAGGCTGCCTGCAGCTCCTGCACCCCGCCATCAGCTGCTGGAGGCTGCCTGCAGCTCCTGCACCCCGCCATCAGCTGCCGGAGGCTGGCTGCAGCTCCTCCACCCCGCCATCAGCTGCTGGAGGCTGGCTTCTGCTCCTCCACCCCGCCACCAGCTGCTTGAGGCTGGCTGCTGCTCCTGCACCCCGCCATCAGCTGCTGGAGGCTGGCTGCAGCTCCTGCACCCCGCCATCAGCTGCTGGAGGCTGCCTGGAGCTCCTGCAACCCGCCATCAGCTGCTGGAGGCTTCTGTTCCTCCACCCCGCCATCAGCAGCTGGAGGCTGGCTGCTGGAGGCTGGCTTCTTCTCCTCCACCCCACCATGACCTGCTGGAGGCTGGCTGCAGCTCCTGCACCCCGCCATCAGCTGCTGGAGGCTGCCTGCAGCTCCTGCACCCTGCCATCAGCTGCTGGAGGCTGGCTGCAGCTCCTCCACCCCGCCATCAGCTGCTGGAGGCTTCTGTTCCTCCACCCCGCCATCAGCAGCTGGAGGCTGGCTGCTGGAGGCTGGCTGCTGCTCCTCCACCCCGCCATCACCAGCTGGAGGCTGGCTGCAGCTCCTGCACCCCGCCATCACCATCTGGAGGCTGGCTGCAGCTCCTGCACCCCGCCATCAGCTGCTGGAGGCTGGCTGCAGCTCCTGCACCCCGCCATCAGCTGCTGGAGGCTGCCTGGAGCTCCTGCATCCCGCCATCAGCTGCTGGAGGCTTCTGTTCCTCCACCCCGCCATCAGCAGCTGGAGGCTGGCTGCTGGAGGCTGGCTGCTGCTCCTCCACCCCACCATCACCAGCTGGAGGCTGGCTGCAGCTCCTGCACCCCGCCATCAGCTGCTGGAGGCTGCCTGCACCTCCTGCACCCCGCCATCAGCTGCTGGAGGCTGGCTGCTGCTCCTGCACAACGCCATCAGCTGCTGGAGGCTGGCTGCTGCTCCTCCACCACACCATGACCTGCTGGAGGCTGGCTGCAGCTCCTGCACCCCGCCATCAGCTGCTGGAGGCTGCCTGCAGCTCCTGCACCCCACCATCAGCTGCTGGAGGCTGCCTGCAGCTCCTGCACCCCGCCATCAGCTGCTGGAGGCTGGCTGCAGCTCCTCCACCCCGCCATCAGCTGCTGGAGGCTGGCTTCTGCTCCTCCACCCCGCCACCAGCTGCTGGAGGCTGGCTGCTGCTCCTGCACCCCACCATCAGCTTCTGGAGGCTTCTGTTCTTCCACCTCGCCATCAGCAGCTGGAGGCTGGCTGCTGGAGGCTGGTTGCTGCTCCTCCACCCCGCCATCACCAGCTGGAGGCTGGCTGCAGCTCCTGCACCCCGCCATCAGCTGCTGGAGGCTGGCTGCTGCTCCTGCACCCCGCCATCAGCTGCTGGAGGCAGGCTGCTGCTCCTCCACCCCAACATGACCTGCTGGAGGCTGGCTGCAGCTCCTCCATCCCGCCATCAGCTGCTGGAGACTTCCTGCAGCTCCTGCACCCCGCCATCAGCTGCTGGAGGCTGGCTGCTGCTCCTGCACCCCGCCATCACCAGCTGGAGGCTGGCTGCAGCTCCTGCACCCCGCCATCAGCTGCTGGAGGCTGCCTGCAGCTCCTGCACCCCGCCATCAGCTGCTGGAGGCTGGCTGCTGCTCCTGCACCCTGCCATCAGCTGCTGGAGGCTGGCTGCTGCTCCTCCACCCCACCATGACCTGCTGGAGGCTGGCTGCAGCTCCTCCACCCCGCCATCAGCTGCTGGAGGCTGCCTGCAGCTCCTGCACCCCGCCATCAGCTGCTGGAGGCTGCCTGCAGCTCCTGCACCCCGCCATCAGCTGCTGGAGGCTGGCTGCAGCTCCTCCACCCCGCCATCAGCTGCTGGAGGCTGGCTTCTGCTCCTCCACCCCGCCACCAGCTGCTGGAGGCTGGCTGCTGCTCCTGCACCCCGCCCATCAGCTGCTGGAGGCTTCTGTTCCTCCACCCCGCCATCAGCAGCTGGAGGCTGGCTGCTGGAGGCTGGCTGCTGCTCCTCCACCCCGCCATCACCAGCTGGAGCCTGGCTGCAGCTCCTGCACCCCGCCATCAGCTGCTGGAGGCTGCCTGGAGCTCCTGCAGCCCGCCATCAGCTGCTGGAGGCTTCTGTTCCTCCACCCCGCCATCAGCAGCTGGAGGCTGGCTGCTGGAGGCTGGCTGCTGCTCCTCCACCCCGCCATCACCAGCTGGAGGCTGGCTGCAGCTCTTTCACCCCGCCATCAGCTGCTGGAGGCTGGCTGCTGCTCCTGCACCCCGCCATCAGCTGCTGGAGGCTGGCTGCTGCTCCTCCACCCCACCATGACCTGTTGAGGGTGGCTGAAGCTCCTCCACCCCGCCATCAGCTGCTGGAGGCTGCCAGCAGCTCCTGCACCCCGCCATCAGCTGCTGGAGGCTGCCTGCAGCTCCTGCACCCCGCCATCAGCTGCTGGAGGCTGGCTGCAGCTCCTCCACCCCGCCATCAGCTGATGGAGGCTGGCTTTTGCTCCTCCACCCCGCCACCAGCTGCTGGAGGCTGGCTTTTGCTCCTCCACCCCGCCATCAGCTGCTGGAGGCTTCTGTTCCTCCACCCCGCCATCAGCAGCTGGAGGCTGGCTGCTGGAGACTGGCTGCTGCTCCTCCACCCCGCCATCACCAGCTGGAGGCTGGCTGCAGCTCCTGCACCCCACCATCAGCTGCTGGAGGCTGCCTGGAGCTCCTGCACCCCGCCATCAGCTGCTGGAGGCTTCT
The DNA here is from genome assembly GCF_043380555.1 of Nothobranchius furzeri. Lineage (NCBI taxonomy): Eukaryota > Metazoa > Chordata > Actinopteri > Cyprinodontiformes > Nothobranchiidae > Nothobranchius > Nothobranchius furzeri. The sequence continues at coordinate 888,747 of NW_027223040.1, forward strand.
GTTCCTCCACCCCGCCATCAGCAGCTGGAGGCTGGCTGCTGGAGGCTGGCTGCTGCTCCTCCACCCCGCCATCACCAGCTGGAGGCTGGCTGCAGCTCCTGCACCCCGCCATCAGCTGCTGGAGGCTGGCTGCTGCTCCTGCACCCCGCTATCAGCTGCTGGAGGCTGGCTGCTGCTCCTCCACCCCACCATGACCTGTTGAGGGTGGCTGAAGCTCCTCCACCCCGCCATCAGCTGCTGGAGGCTGCCTGCAGCTCCTGCACCCCGCCATCAGCTGCTGGAGGCTGCCTGCAGCTCCTGCACCCCGCCATCAGCTGCTGGAGGCTGGCTGCAGCTCCTCCACCCCGCCATCAGCTGATGGAGGCTGGCTTTTGCTCCTCCACCCCGCCACCAGCTGCTGGAGGCTGGCTTTTGCTCCTCCACCCCGCCATCAGCTGCTGGAGGCTTCTGTTCCTCCACCCCGCCATCAGCAGCTGGAGGCTGGCTGCTGGAGACTGGCTGCTGCTCCTCCACCCCGCCATCACCAGCTGGAGGCTGGCTGCAGCTCCTGCACCCCACCATCAGCTGCTGGAGGCTGCCTGGAGCTCCTGCACCCCGCCATCAGCTGCTGGAGGCTTCTGTTCCTCCACCCCGCCATCAGCAGCTGGAGGCTGGCTGCTGGAGGCTGGCTGCTGCTCCTCCACCCCGCCATCACCAGCTGGAGGCTGGCTGCAGCTCCTGCACCCCGCCATCAGCTGCTGGAGGCTGCCTGCAGCTCCTGCACCCCGCCATCAGCTGCTGGAGGCTGGCTGCTGCTCCTGCACCCCGCCATCAGCTGCTGGAGGCTGGCTGCTGCTCCTCCACCCCACCATGACCTGCTGGAGGCTGGCTGCAGCTCCTCCACCCCGCCATCAGCTGCTGGAGGCTGCCTGCAGCTCCTGCACCCCGCCATCAGCTGCTGGAGGGTGGCTGCAGCTCCTCCACCCCACCATCAGCTGCTGGAGGCTGGCTTCTGCTCCTCCACCCCGCCACCAGCTGCTGGAGGCTGGCTGCTGCTCCTGCAACCCGCCATCAGCTGCGGGAGGCTTCTGTTCCTCCACCCCGCCATCAGCAGCTGGAGGCTGGCTGCTGGAGGCTGGCTGCTGCCTCTCCACCCCGCCATCACCAGCTGGAGGCTGGCTGCAGCTCCTGCACCCCGCCATCAGCTGCTGGAGGCTGCCTGGAGCTCCTGCACCCCGCCATCAGCTGCTGGAGGCTTCTGTTCCTCAACCCCGCCATCAGCAGCTGGAGGCTGGCTGCTGGAGGCTGGCTGCTGCTCCTCCACCCCGCCATCACCAGCTGGAGGCTGGCTGCAGCTCCTGCACCCCACCATCAGCTGCTGGAGGCTGGCTGCTGCTCCTCCAACCCACCATGACCTGCTGGAGGCTGGCTTCAGCTCCTCCACCCCGCCATCAGCTGCTGGAGGCTGCCTGCAGCTCCTGCACCCCGCCATCAGCTGCTGGAGGCTGCCTGCAGCTCCTGCACCCCGCCATCAGCTGCTGGAGGCTGGCTGCAGCTCCTCCACCCCGCCATCAGCTGCTGGAGGCTGGCTTCTGCTCCTCCACCCCGCCACCAGCTGCTGGAGGCTGGCTGCTGCTCCTGCACCCCGCCATCAGCTGCTGGAGGCTTCTGTTCCTCCACCCCGCCATCAGCAGCTGGAGGCTGGCTGCTGGAGGCTGGCTGCTGCTCCTCCACCCCGCCATCACCAGCTGGAGGCTGGCTGCAGCTCCTGCACCCCGCCATCAGCTGCTGGAGGCTGGCTGCTGCTCCTGCACCCCGCCATCAGCTGCTGGAGGCTGGCTGCTGCTCCTCCACCCCACCATGACCTGCTGGAGGCTGGCTGCAGCTCCTCCACCCCGCCATCAGCTGCTGGAGGCTGCCTGCAGCTCCTGCACCCCGCCATCAGCTGCTGGAGGCTGCCTGCAGCTCCTGCACCCCGCCATCAGCTGCTGGAGGCTGGCTGCAGCTCCTCCACCCCGCCATCAGTTGCTGGAGGCTTCTGTTCCTCCACCCCGCCATCAGCAGCTGGAGGCTGGCTGCTGGAGGCTGGCTGCTGCTCCTCCACCCCGCCATCACCAGCTGGAGGCTGGCTGCAGCTCCTGCACTCCGCCATCAGCTGCTGGAGGCTGCCTGGAGCTCCTGCACCCCGCCATCAGCTGCTGGAGGCTTCTGTTCCTCCACCCCGCCATCAGCAGCTGGAGGCTGGCTGCTGGAGGCTGGCTGCTGTTCCTCCACCCCGCCATCACCAGCTGGAGGCTGGCTGCAGCTCCTGCACCCCGCCATCAGCTGCTGGAGGCTGCCTGGAGCTCCTGCACCCCGCCATCATCTGCTGGAGGCTTCTGTTCCTCCACCCCGCCATCAGCAGCTGGAGGCTGGCTGCTGGAGGCTGGCTGCTGCTCCTCCACCCCGCCATCACCAGCTGGAGGCTGGCTGCATCTCCTGCACCCCGCCATCAGCTGCTGGAGGCTGCCTGCAGCTCCTGCACCCCGCCATCAGCTGCTGGAGGCTGGCTGCTGCTCCTCCAACCCACCGTTACCTGCTGGAGGCTGGCTGCAGCTCCTCCACCCCGCCATCAGCTGCTGGAGGCTGCCTGCAGCTCCTGCACCCCGCCATCAGCTGCTGGAGGCTGGCTGCAGCTCCTCCACCCCGCCATCAGCTGCTGGAGGCTGGCTTCTGCTCCTCCACCCCGCCACCAGCTGCTGGAGGCTGGCTGCTGCTCCTGCACCCCGCCCATCAGCTGCTGGAGGCTTCTGTTCCTCCACCCCGCCATCAGCAGCTGGAGGTTGGCTGCTGGAGGCTGGCTGCTGCTCCTCCACCCCGCCATCACCAGCTGGAGGCTGGCTGCAGCTCCTGCACCCCGCCATCAGCTGCTGGAGGCTGCCTGGAGCTCCTGCACCCCGCGATCATCTGCTGGAGGCTTCTGTTCCTCCACCCCACCATCAGCTGCTGGAGGCTGGCTGCTGCTCCTGCACCCCGCCATCAGCTGCTGGAGGCTGGCTGCTGCTCCTCCACCCCACCATGACCTGCTGGAGGCTGGCTGCAGCTCCTCCACCCCGCCATCAGCTGCTGGAGGCTGCCTGCAGCTCCTGCACCCCGCCATCAGCTGCTGGAGGCTTCCTGCTGCTCCTGCACCCCGCCATCAGCTGCTGGAGGGTGGCTGCAGCTCCTCCACCCCGCCATCAGCTGCTGGAGGCTGGCTTCTGCTCCTCCACCCCGCCACCAGCTGCTTGAGGCTGGCTGCTGCTCCTGCACCTCGCCATCAGCTGCTGGAGGCTTCTGTTCCTCCACCCCGCCATCAGCAGCAGGAGGCTGGCTGCTGGAGGCTGGCTGCTGCCTCTCCACCCCGCCATCACCAGCTGGAGGCTGGCTGCAGCTCCTGCACCCCGCCATCAGCTGCTGGAGGCTGCCTGGAGCTCCTGCACCCCGCCATCAGCTGCTGGAGGCTTCTGTTCCTCAACCCCGCCATCAGCAGCTGGAGACTGGTTGCTGGAGGCTGGCTGCTGCTCCTCCACCCCGCCATCACCAGCTGGAGGCTGGCTGCAGCTCCTGCACCCCGCCATCAGCTGCTGGAGGCTGGCTGCTGCTCCTGCAGCCCGCCATCAGCTGCTGGAGGCTGGCTGCTGCTCTTCCACCCCACCATGACCTGCTGGTGGCTGGCTGCAGCTCCTCCACCCCGCCATCAGCTGCTGGAGGCTGCCTGCAGCTCCTGCACCCCGCCATCAGCTGCTGGAGGCTGCCTGTAGCTCCTGCACCCCGCCATCAGCTGCTGGAGGCTGGCTGCAGCTCCTCCACCCCGCCATCAGCTGCTGGAGGCTGGCTTCTGCTCCTCCACCCCGCCACCAGCTTCTGGAGGCTGGCTGCTGCTCCTGCACACCGCCATCAGCTGCTGGAGGCTTCTGTTCCTCCACCCCGCCATCAGCAGCTGGAGGCTGGCTGCTGGAGGCTGGCTGCTGCTCCTCCACCCCGCCATCACCAGCTGGAGGCTGGCTGCAGCTCCTGCACCCCGCCATCAGCTGCTGGAGGCTGGCTGCTGCTCCTGCACCCCGCCATCAGCTGCTGGAGGCTGGCTGCTGCTCCTCCACCCCACCATGACCTGCTGGAGGCTGGCTGCAGCTCCTCCACCCCGCCATCAGCTGCTGGAGGCTGGCTGCAGCTCCTGCACCCCGCCATCAGCTGCTGGAGGCTGCCTGCAGCTCCTGCACCCCGCCATCAGCTGCTGGAGGCTGCCTGCAGCTCCTGCACCCTGCCATCAGCTGCTGGAGGCTGCCTGCAGCTCCTGCACCCCGCCATCAGCTGCTGGAGGGTGGCTGCAGCTCGTCCACCCCGCCATCAGCTGCTGGAGGCTGGCTTCTGCTCCTCCACCCCGCCACCAGCTGCTGGAGGCTGGCTGCTGCTCCTGCAACCCGCCATCAGCTGCTGGAGGCTTCTGTTCCTCCACCCCGCCATCAGCAGCTGGAGGCTGGCTGCTGGAGGCTGGCTGCTGCCTCTCCACCCCGCCATCACCAGCTGGAGGCTGGCTGCAGCTCCTGCACCCCGCCATCAGCTGCTGGAGGCTGCCTGGAGCTCCTGCACCCCGCCATCAGCTGCTGGAGGCTTCTGTTCCTCAACCCCGCCATCAGCAGCTGGAGGCTGGCTGCTGGAGGCTGGCTGCTGCTCCTCCACCCCGCCATCACCAGCTGGAGGCTGGCTGCAGCTCCTGCACCCCGCCATCAGCTGCTGGAGGTTGGCTGCTGCTCCTGCACCACGCCATCAGCTGCTGGAGGCTGGCTGCTGCTCCTCCAACCCACCATGACCTGCTGGAGGCTGGCTGCAGCTCCTCCACCCCGCCATCAGCTGCTGGAGGCTGCCTGCAGCTCCTGCACCCCGCCATCAGCTGCTGGAGGCTGCCTGCAGCTCCTGCACCCCGCCATCAGCTGCTGGAGGCTGGCTGCAGCTCCTCCACCCCGCCATCAGCTGCTGGAGGCTGGCTTCTGCTCCTCCACCCCGCCACCAGCTGCTTGAGGCTGGCTGCTGCTCCTGCACCTCGCCATCAGCTGCTGGAGGCTTCTGTTCCTCCACCCCGCCATCAGCAGCTGGAGGCTGGCTGCTGGAGGCTGGCTGCTGCCTCTCCACCCCGCCATCACCAGCTGGAGGCTGGCTGCAGCTCCTGCACCCCGCCATCAGCTGCTGGAGGCTGCCTGGATCTCCTGCACCCCGCCATCAGCTGCTGGAGGCTTCTGTTCCTCAACCCCGCCATCAGCAGCTGGAGACTGGTTGCTGGAGGCTGGCTGCTGCTCCTCCACCCCGCCATCACCAGCTGGAGGCTGGCTGCAGCTCCTGCACCCCGCCATCAGCTGCTGGAGGCTGGCTGCTGCTCCTGCAGCCCGCCATCAGCTGCTGGAGGCTGGCTGCTGCTCCTCCACCCCACCATGACCTGCTGGTGGCTGGCTGCAGCTCCTCCACCCCGCCATCAGCTGCTGGAGGCTGCCTGCAGCTCCTGCACCCCGCCATCAGCTGCTGGAGGCTGCCTGTAGCTCCTGCACCCCGCCATCAGCTGCTGGAGGCTGGCTGCAGCTCCTCCACCCCGCCATCAGCTGCTGGAGGCTGGCTTCTGCTCCTCCACCCCGCCACCAGCTTCTGGAGGCTGGCTGCTGCTCCTGCACACCGCCATCAGCTGCTGGAGGCTTCTGTTTCTCCACCCCGCCATCAGCAGCTGGAGGCTGGCTGCTGGAGGCTGGCTGCTGCTCCTCCACCCCGCCATCACCAGCTGGAGGCTGGCTGCAGCTCCTGCACCCCGCCATCAGCTGCTGGAGGCTGGCTGCTGCTCCTGCACCCCGCCATCAGCTGCTGGAGGCTGGCTGCTGCTCCTCCACCCCACCATGACCTGCTGGAGGCTGGCTGCAGCTCCTCCACCCCGCCATCAGCTGCTGGAGGCTGGCTGCAGCTCCTGCACCCCGCCATCAGCTGCTGGAGGCTGCCTGCAGCTCCTGCACCCCGCCATCAGCTGCTGGAGGCTGCCTGCAGCTCCTGCACCCTGCCATCAGCTGCTTGAGGCTGCCTGCAGCTCCTGCACCCCGCCATCAGCTGCTGGAGGGTGGCTGCAGCTCGTCCACCCCGCCATCAGCTGCTGGAGGCTGGCTTCTGCTCCTCCACCCCGCCACCAGCTGCTGGAGGCTGGCTGCTGCTCCTGCAACCCGCCATCAGCTGCTGGAGGCTTCTGTTCCTCCACCCCGCCATCAGCAGCTGGAGGCTGGCTGCTGGAGGCTGGCTGCTGCCTCTCCACCCCGCCATCACCAGCTGGAGGCTGGCTGCAGCTCCTGCACCCCGCCATCAGCTGCTGGAGGCTGCCTGGAGCTCCTGCACCCCGCCATCAGCTGCTGGAGGCTTCTGTTCCTCAACCCCGCCATCAGCAGCTGGAGGCTGGCTGCTGGAGGCTGGCTGCTGCTCCTCCACCCCGCCATCACCAGCTGGAGGCTGGCTGCAGCTCCTGCACCCCGCCATCAGCTGCTGGAGGTTGGCTGCTGCTCCTGCACCACGCCATCAGCTGCTGGAGGCTGGCTGCTGCTCCTCCAACCCACCATGACCTGCTGGAGGCTGGCTGCAGCTCCTCCACCCCGCCATCAGCTGCTGGAGGCTGCCTGCAGCTCCTGCACCCCGCCATCAGCTGCTGGAGGCTGCCTGCAGCTCCTGCACCCCGCCATCAGCTGCTGGAGGCTGGCTGCAGCTCCTCCACCCCGCCATCAGCTGCTGGAGGCTGGCTTCTGCTCCTCCACCCCGCCACCAGCTGCTGGAGGCTGGCTGCTGCTCCTGCACCCCGCCATCAGCTGCTGGAGGCTTCTGTTCCTCCACCCCGCCATCAGCAGCTGGAGGCTGGCTGCTGGAGGCTGGCTGCTGCTCCTCCACCCCACCATCACCAGCTGGAGGCTGGCTGCAGCTCCTGCACCCCGCCATCAGCTGCTGGAGGCTGGCTGCTGCTCCTGCACCCCGCCATCAGCTGCTGGAGGCTGGCTGCTGCTCCTCCACCCCGCCATCACCAGCTGGAGGCTGGCTGCAGCTCCTGCACCCCGCCATCAGCTGCTGGAGGCTGGCTGCTGCTCCTGCACCCCGCCATCAGCTGCTGGAGGCTGGCTGCTGCTCCTCCACCCCACCATGACCTGCTGGAGGCTGGCTGCAGCTCCTCCACCCCGCCATCAGCTGCTGGAGGCTGCCTGCAGCTCCTCCACCCCGCCATCAGCTGCTGGAGGCTGCCTGCAGCTCCTGCACCCCGCCATCAGCTGCTGGAGGCTGCCTGCAGCTCCTGCACCCCGCCATCAGCTGCTGGAGGCTGGCTGCAGCTCCTCCACCCCGCCATCAGCTGCTGGAGGCTGGCTTCTGCTCCTCCACCCCGCCACCAGCTGCTGGAGGCTGGCTGCTGCTCCTGCACCCCGCCATCAGCTGCTGGAGGCTTCTGTTCCTCCACCCCGCCATCAGCAGCTGGAGGCTGGCTGCTGGAGGCTGGCTGCTGCTCCTCCACCCCACCATCACCAGCTGGAGGCTGGCTGCAGCTCCTGCACCTCGCCATCAGCTGCTGGAGGCTGGCTGCTGCTCCTGCACCCCGCCATCAGCTGCTGGAGGCTGGCTGCTGCTCCTCCACCCCGCCATCACCAGCTGGAGGCTGGCTGCAGCTCCTGCACCCCGCCATCAGCTGCTGGAGGCTGGCTGCTGCTCCTGCACCCCGCCATCAGCTGCTGGAGGCTGGCTGCTGCTCCTCCACCCCACCATGACCTGCTGGAGGCTGGCTGCAGCTCCTGCACCCCGCCATCAGCTGCTGGAGGCTGCCTGCAGCTCCTGCACCCCGCCATCAGCTGCTGGAGGCTGGCTGCAGCTCCTCCACCCCGCCATCAGCTGCTGGAGGCTTCTGTTCCTCCACCCCGCCATCAGCAGCTGGAGGCTGGCTGCTGGAGGCTGGCTGCTGCTCCTCCACCCCGCCATCACCAGCTGGAGGCTGGCTGCAGCTCCTGCACTCCGCCATCAGCTGCTGGAGGCTGCCTGCAGCTCCTGCACCCCGCCATCAGCTGCTGGAGGCTGGCTGCTGCTCCTGCACCCCGCCATCAGCTGCTGGAGGCTGGCTGCTGCTCCTCCACCCCACCATGACCTGCTGGAGGCTGGCTGCAGCTCCTCCACCCCGCCATCAGCTGCTGGAAGCTGCCTGCAGCTCCTGCACCCCGCCATCAGCTGCTGGAGGCTGCCTGCAGCTCCTGCACCCCGCCATCAGCTGCTGGAAGCTGGCTGCAGCTCCTCCACCCCGCCATCAGCTGCTGGAGGCTGGCTTCTGCTCCTCCACCCCGCCATTAGCTGCTGGAAGCTGGCTGCAGCTCCTCCACCCCGCCACCAGCTGCTGGAAGCTGGCTGCTGCTCCTGCACCCCGCCATCAGCTGCTGGAGGCTTCTGTTCCTCCACCCCGCCATCAGCAGCTGGAGGCTGGCTGCTGGAGGCTGGCTGCTGCCTCTCCACCCCGCCATCACCAGCTGGAGGCTGGCTGCAGCTCCTGCACCCCGCCATCAGCTGCTGGAGGCTGCCTGGAGCTCCTGCACCCCGCCATCAGCTGCTGGAGGCTTCTGTTCCTCAACCCAGCCATCAGCAGCTGGAGGCTGGCTGCTGGAGGCTGGCTGCTGCTCCTCCACCCCGCCATCACCAGCTGGAGGCTGGCTGCAGCTCCTGCACCCCGCCATCAGCTGCTGGAGGCTCGCTGCTGCTCCTGCACCCCGCCATCAGCTGCTGGAGGCTGGCTGCTGCTCCTCCAACCCACCATGACCTGCTGGAGGCTGGCTGCAGCTCCTCCACCCCGCCATCAGCTGCTGGAGGCTGCCTGCAGCTCCTGCACCCCGCCATCAGCTGCTGGAGGCTGGCTGCAGCTCCTCCACCCCGCCATCAGCTGCTGGAGGCTGGCTTCTGCTCCTCCACCCCGCCACCAGCTGCTGGAGGCTGGCTGCTGCTCCTGCACCCCGCCATCAGCTGCTGGAGGCTTCTGTTCCTCCACCCCGCCATCAGCAGCTGGAGGCTGGCTGCTGCTCCTCCACCCCGCCATCACCAGCTGGAGGATGGCTGCAGCTCCTGCACCCCGCCATCAGCTGCTGGAGGCTGGCTGCTGCTCCTGCACCCCGCCATCAGCTGCTGGAGGCTGGCTGCTGCTCCTCCACCCCACCATCACCAGCTGGAGGCTGGCTGCAGCTCCTGCACCCCGCCATCAGCTGCTGGAGGCTGGCTGCTGCTCCTGCACCCCGCCATCAGCTGCTGGAGGCTGGCTGCTGCTCCTCCACCCCACCATGACCTGCTGGAGGCTGGCTGCAGCTCCTCCACCCCGCCATCAGCTGCTGGAGGCTGCCTGCAGCTCCTGCACCCCGCCATCAGCTGCTGGAGGCTGCCTGCAGCTCCTGCACCCCGCCATCAGCTGCTGGAGGCTGGCTGCAGCTCCTCCACCCCGCCATCAGCTGCTGGAGGCTTCTGTTCCTCCACCCCGCCATCAGCAGCTGGAGGCTGGCTGCTGGAGGCTGGCTGCTGCTCCTCCACCCCGCCATCACCAGCTGGAGGCTGGCTGCAGCTCCTGCACTCCGCCATCAGCTGCTGGAGGCTGCCTGGAGCTCCTGCACCCCGCCATCAGCTGCTGGAGGCTTCTGTTCCTCCACCCCGCCATCAGCAGCTGGAGGCTGGCTGCTGGAGGCTGGCTGCTGCTCCTCCACTCCGCCATCACCAGCTGGAGGCTGGCTGCAGCTCCTGCACCCCACCATCAGCTGCTGGAGGCTGCCTGCAGCTCCTGCACCCCGCCATCAGCTGCTGGAGGCTGGCTACTGCTCCTGCACCCCGCCATCAGCTGCTGGAGGCTGGCTGCTGCTCCTCCACCCCACCAAGACCTGCTGGAGGCTGGCTGCAGCTCCTCCACCCCGCCATCAGCTGCTGGAGGCTGCCTGCAGCTCCTGCACCCCGCCATCAGCTGCTGGAGGCTGCCTGCAGCTCCTGCACCCCGCCATCAGCTGCTGGAAGCTGGCTGCAGCTCCTCCACCCCGCCATCAGCTGCTGGAGGCTGGCTTCTGCTCCTCCACCCCGCCATCAGCTGCTGGAAGCTGGCTGCAGCTCCTCCACCACGCCACCAGCTGCTGGAGGCTGGCTGCTGCTCCTGCACCCCGCCATCAGCTGCTGGAGGCTTCTGTTCCTCCACCCCGCCATCAGCAGCTGGAGGCTGGCTGCTGGAGGCTGGCTGCTGTTCCTCCACCCCGCCATCACCAGCTGGAGGCTGGCTGCAGCTCCTGCACCCCGCCATCAGCTGCTGGAGGATGCCTGGAGCTCCTGCACCCCGCCATCAGCTGCTGGAGGCTTCTGTTCCTCCACCCCGCCATCAGCAGCTGGAGGCTGGCTGCTGGAGGCTGGCTGCTGCTCCTCCACCCCGCCATCACCAGCTGGAGGCTGGCTGCAGCTCCTGCACCCCGCCATCAGCTGCTGGAGGCTGGCTTCTGCTCCTCCACCCCGCCATCAGCTGCTGGAAGCTGGCTGCAGCTCCTCCACCCCGCCACCAGCTGCTGGAAGCTGGCTGCTGCTCCTGCACCCCGCCATCAGCTGCTGGAGGCTTCTGTTCCTCCACCCCGCCATCAGCAGCTGGAGGCTGGCTGCTGGAGGCTGGCTGCTGCCTCTCCACCCCGCCATCACCAGCTGGAGGCTGGCTGCAGCTCCTGCACCCCGCCATCAGCTGCTGGAGGCTGCCTGGAGCTCCTGCACCCCGCCATCAGCTGCTGGAGGCTTCTGTTCCTCAACCCCGCCATCAGCAGCTGGAGGCTGGCTGCTGGAGGCTGGCTGCTGCTCCTCCACCCCGCCATCACCAGCTGGAGGCTGGCTGCAGCTCCTGCACCCCGCCATCAGCTACTGGAGGCTCGCTGCTGCTCCTGCACCCCGCCATCAGCTGCTGGAGGCTGGCTGCTGCTCCTCCAACCCACCATGACCTGCTGGAGGCTGGCTGCAGCTCCTCCACCCCGCCATCAGCTGCTGGAGGCTGCCTGCAGCTCCTGCACCCCGCCATCAGCTGCTGGAGGCTGCCTGCAGCTCCTGCACCCCGCCATCAGCTGCTGGAGGCTGGCTGCAGCTCCTCCACCCCGCCATCAGCTGCTGGAGGCTGGCTTCTGCTCCTCCACCCCGCCACCAGCTGCTGGAGGCTGGCTGCTGCTCCTGCACCCCGCCATCAGCTGCTGGAGGCTTCTGTTCCTCCACCCCGCCATCAGCAGCTGGAGGCTGGCTGCTGGAGGCTGGCTGCTTCTCCTCCACCCCGCCATCACCAGCTGGAGGCTGGCTGCAGCTCCTGCACCCCGCCATCAGCTGCTGGAGGCTGGCTGCTGCTCCTGCACCCCGCCATCAGCTGCTGGAGGCTGGCTGCTGCTCCTCCACCCCGCCATCACCAGCTGGAGGCTGGCTGCAGCTCCTGCACCCCGCCATCAGCTGCTGGAGGCTGGCTGCTGCTCCTGCACCCCGCCATCAGCTGCTGGAGGCTGGCTGCTGCTCCTCCACCCCACCATGACCTGCTGGAGGCTGGCTGCAGCTCCTCCACCCCGCCATCAGCTGCTGGAGGCTGCCTGCAGCTCCTGCACCCCGCCATCAGCTGCTGGAGGCTGCCTGCAGCTCCTGCACCCCGCCATCAGCTGCTGGAGGCTGGCTGCAGCTCCTCCACCCCGCCATCAGCTGCTGGAGGCTTCTGTTCCTCCACCCCGCCATCAGCAGCTGGAGGCTGGCTGCTGGAGGCTGGCTGCTGCTCCTCCACCCCGCCATCACCAGCTGGAGGCTGGCTGCAGCTCCTGCACTCCGCCATCAGCTGCTGGAGGCTGCCTGGAGCTCCTGCACCCCGCCATCAGCTGCTGGAGGCTTCTGTTCCTCCACCCCGCCATCAGCAGCTGGAGGCTGGCTGCTGGAGGCTGGCTGCTGCTCCTCCACTCCGCCATCACCAGCTGGAGGCTGGCTGCAGCTCCTGCACCCCACCATCAGCTGCTGGAGGCTGCCTGCAGCTCCTGCACCCCGCCATCAGCTGCTGGAGGCTGGCTGCTGCTCCTGCACCCCGCCATCAGCTGCTGGAGGCTGGCTGCTGCTCCTCCACCCCACCATGATCTGCTGGAGGCTGGCTGCAGCTCCTCCACCCCGCCATCAGCTGCTGGAGGCTGCCTGCAGCTCCTGCACCCCGCCATCAGCTGCTGGAGGCTGCCTGCAGCTCCTGCACCCCGCCATCAGCTGCTGGAAGCTGGCTGCAGCTCCTCCACCCCGCCATCAGCTGCTGGAGGCTGGCTTCTGCTCCTCCACCCCGCCATCAGCTGCTGGAAGCTGGCTGCAGCTCCTCCACCACGCCACCAGCTGCTGGAGGCTGGCTGCTGCTCCTGCACCCCGCCATCAGCAGCTGGAGGCTGGCTGCTGGAGGCTGGCTGCTGTTCCTCCACCCCGCCATCACCAGCTGGAGGCTGGCTGCAGCTCCTGCACCCCGCCATCAGCTGCTGGAGGATGCCTGGAGCTCCTGCACCCCGCCATCAGCTGCTGGAGGCTTCTGTTCCTCCACCCCGCCATCAGCAGCTGGAGGCTGGCTGCTGGAGGCTGGCTGCTGCTCCTCCACCCCGCCATCACCAGCTGGAGGCTGGCTGCAGCTCCTGCACCCCGCCATCAGCTGCTGGAGGCTGCCTGCAGCTCCTGCACCCCGCCATCAGCTGCTGGAGGCTGGCTGCTGCTCCTCCACCCCACCGTTACCTGCTGGAGGCTGGCTGCAGCTCCTCCACCCCGCCATCAGCTGCTGGAGGCTGCCTGCAGCTCCTTCACCCCGCCATCAGCTGCTGGAGGCTGGCTGCAGCTCCTCCACCCCGCCATCAGCTGCTGGAGGCTGGCTTCTGCTCCTCCACCCCGCCACCAGCTGCTGGAGGCTGGCTGCTGCTCCTGCACCCCGCCCATCAGCTGCTGGAGGCTTCTGTTCCTCCACCCCGCCATCAGCAGCTGGAGGCTGGCTGCTGGAGGCTGGCTGCTGCTCCTCCACCCCGCCATCACCAGCTGGAGGCTGGCTGCAGCTCCTGCACCCCGCCATCAGCTGCTGGAGGCTGCCTGGAGCTCCTGCACCCCGCGATCAGCTGCTGGAGGCTTCTCTTCCTCCACCCCGCCATCAGCAGCTGGAGGCTGGCTGCTGGAGGCTGGCTGCTGCTCCCCCACCCCGCCATCACCAGCTGGAGGCTGGCTGCAGCTCCTGCACCCCGCCATCAGCTGCTGGAAGCTGCCTGCAGCTCCTGCACCCCGCCATCAGCTGCTGGAGGCTGGCTGCTGCTCCTGCACCCCGCCATCAGCTGCTGGAGGCTGGCTGCAGCTCCTGCACCCCGCCATCAGCTGCTGGAGGCTGCCTGGAGCTCCTGCACCCCGCCATCAGCTGCTGGAGGCTTCTGTTCCTCCACCCCGCCATCAGCAGCTGGAGGCTGGCTGCTGGAGGCTGGCTGCTGCTCCTCCACCCCGCCATCACCAGCTGGAGGCTGGCTGCAACTCCTGCACCCCGCCATCAGCTGCTGGAGGCTGCCTGGAGCTCCTGCACCCCGCCATCAGCTGCTGGAGGCTGGCTGCTGCTCCTGCCACCCGCCATCAGCTGCTGGAGGCTGGCTGCTGCTCCTCCACCCCACCATGACCTGCTGGAGGCTGGCTGCAGCTCCTCCACCCCGCCATCAGCTGCTGGAGGCTGCCTGCAGCTCCTGCACCCCGCCATCAGCTGCTGGAGGCTGCCTGCAGCTCCTGCACCCCGCCATCAGCTGCTGGAGGCTGGCTGCAGCTCCTCCACCCCGCCATCAGCTGCTGGAGGCTGGCTTCTGCTCCTCCACCCCGCCACCAGCTGCTTGAGGCTGGCTGCTGCTCCTGCACCCCGCCATCAGCTGCTGGAGGCTGGCTGCAGCTCCTGCACCCCGCCATCAGCTGCTGGAGGCTGCCTGGAGCTCCTGCACCCCGCCATCAGCTGCTGGAGGCTTCTGTTCCTCCACCCCGCCATCAGCAGCTGGAGGCTGGCTGCTGGAGGCTGGCTGCTGCTCCTCCACCCCACCATGACCTGCTGGAGGCTGGCTGCAGCTCCTGCACCCCGCCATCAGCTGCTGGAGGCTGCCTGCAGCTCCTGCACCCTGCCATCAGCTGCTGGAGGCTGGCTGCAGCTCCTCCACCCCGCCATCAGCTGCTGGAGGCTTCTGTTCCTCCACCCCGCCATCAGCAGCTGGAGGCTGGCTGCTGGAGGCTGGCTGCTGCTCCTCCACCCCGCCATCACCATCTGGAGGCTGGCTGCAGCTCCTGCACCCCGCCATCACCATCTGGAGGCTGGCTGCAGCTCCTGCACCCCGCCATCAGCTGCTGGAGGCTGGCTGCAGCTCCTGCACCCCGCCATCAGCTGCTGGAGGCTGCCTGGAGCTCCTGCATCCCGCCATCAGCTGCTGGAGGCTTCTGTTCCTCCACCCCGCCATCAGCAGCTGGAGGCTGGCTGCTGGAGGCTGGCTGCTGCTCCTCCACCCCGCCATCACCAGCTGGAGGCTGGCTGCAGCTCCTGCACCCCGCCATCAGCTGCTGGAGGCTGCCTGCAGCTCCTGCACCCTGCCATCAGCTGCTGGAGGCTGGCTGCTGCTCCTGCACCCCGCCATCAGCTGCTGGAGGCTGGCTGCTGCTCCTCCACCACACCATGACCTGCTGGAGGCTGGCTGCAGCTCCTCCACCCCGCCATCAGCTACTGGAGGCTGCCTGCAGCTCCTGCACCCCGCCATCAGCTGCTGGAGGCTGGCTGCAGCTCCTCCACCCCGCCATCAGCTGCTGGAGGCTGGCTTCTGCTCCTCCACCCCGCCACCAGCTGCTGGAGGCTGGCTGCTGCTCCTGCACCCCACCATCAGCTGCTGGAGGCTTCTGTTCCTCCACCCCGCCATCAGCAGCTGGAGGCTGGCTGCTGGAGGCTGGTTGCTGCTCCTCCACCCCGCCATCACCAGCTGGAGGCTGGCTGCAGCTCCTGCACCCCGCCATCAGCTGCTGGAGGCTGGCTGCTGCTCCTGCACCCCGCCATCAGCTGCTGGAGGCAGGCTGCTGCTCCTCCACCCCAACATGACCTGCTGGAGGCTGGCTGCAGCTCCTCCATCCCGCCATCAGCTGCTGGAGACTGCCTGCAGCTCCTGCACCCCGCCATCAGCTGCTGGAGGCTGGCTGCTGCTCCTGCACCCCGCCATCACCAGCTGGAGGCTGGCTGCAGCTCCTGCACCCCGCCATCAGCTGCTGGAGGCTGCCTGCAGCTCCTGCACCCCGCCATCAGCTGCTGGAGGCTGGCTGCTGCTCCTGCACCCTGCCATCAGCTGCTGGAGGCTGGCTGCTGCTCCTCCACCCCACCATGACCTGCTGGAGGCTGGCTGCAGCTCCTCCACCCCGCCATCAGCTGCTGGAGGCTGCCTGCAGCTCCTGCACCCCGCCATCAGCTGCTGGAGGCTGGCTGCTGCTCCTGCACCCCGCCATCAGCTGCTGGAGGCTGGCTGCAGCTCCTGCAACCCGCCATCAGCTGCTGGAGGCTGCCTGGAGCTCCTGCACCCCGCCATCAGCTGCTGGAGGCTTCTGTTCCTCCACCCCGCCATCAGCAGCTGGAGGCTGGCTGCTGGAGGCTGGCTGCTGCTCCTCCACCCCGCCATCACCAGCTGGAGGCTGGCTGCAACTCCTGCACCCCGCCATCAGCTGCTGGAGGCTGCCTGGAGCTCCTGCACCCCGCCATCAGCTGCTGGAGGCTGGCTGCTGCTCCTGCCACCCGCCATCAGCTGCTGGAGGCTGGCTGCTGCTCCTCCACCCCACCATGACCTGCTGGAGGCTGGCTGCAGCTCCTCCACCCCGCCATCAGCTGCTGGAGGCTGCCTGCAGCTCCTGCACCCCGCCATCAGCTGCTGGAGGCTGCCTGCAGCTCCTGCACCCCGCCATCAGCTGCTGGAGGCTGGCTGCAGCTCCTCCACCCCGCCATCAGCTGCTGGAGGCTGGCTTCTGCTCCTCCACCCCGCCACCAGCTGCTTGAGGCTGGCTGCTGCTCCTGCACCCCGCCATCAGCTGCTGGAGGCTGGCTGCAGCTCCTGCACCCCGCCATCAGCTGCTGGAGGCTGCCTGGAGCTCCTGCACCCCGCCATCAGCTGCTGGAGGCTTCTGTTCCTCCACCCCGCCATCAGCAGCTGGAGGCTGGCTGCTGGAGGCTGGCTGCTGCTCCTCCACCCCACCATGACCTGCTGGAGGCTGGCTGCAGCTCCTGCACCCCGCCATCAGCTGCTGGAGGCTGCCTGCAGCTCCTGCACCCTGCCATCAGCTGCTGGAGGCTGGCTGCAGCTCCTCCACCCCGCCATCAGCTGCTGGAGGCTTCTGTTCCTCCACCCCGCCATCAGCAGCTGGAGGCTGGCTGCTGGAGGCTGGCTGCTGCTCCTCCACCCCGCCATCACCATCTGGAGGCTGGCTGCAGCTCCTGCACCCCGCCATCACCATCTGGAGGCTGGCTGCAGCTCCTGCACCCCGCCATCAGCTGCTGGAGGCTGGCTGCAGCTCCTGCACCCCGCCATCAGCTGCTGGAGGCTGCCTGGAGCTCCTGCATCCCGCCATCAGCTGCTGGAGGCTTCTGTTCCTCCACCCCGCCATCAGCAGCTGGAGGCTGGCTGCTGGAGGCTGGCTGCTGCTCCTCCACCCCGCCATCACCAGCTGGAGGCTGGCTGCAGCTCCTGCACCCCGCCATCAGCTGCTGGAGGCTGCCTGCAGCTCCTGCACCCTGCCATCAGCTGCTGGAGGCTGGCTGCTGCTCCTGCACCCCGCCATCAGCTGCTGGAGGCTGGCTGCTGCTCCTCCACCACACCATGACCTGCTGGAGGCTGGCTGCAGCTCCTCCACCCCGCCATCAGCTACTGGAGGCTGCCTGCAGCTCCTGCACCCCGCCATCAGCTGCTGGAGGCTGGCTGCAGCTCCTCCACCCCGCCATCAGCTGCTGGAGGCTGGCTTCTGCTCCTCCACCCCGCCACCAGCTGCTGGAGGCTGGCTGCTGCTCCTGCACCCCACCATCAGCTGCTGGAGGCTTCTGTTCCTCCACCCCGCCATCAGCAGCTGGAGGCTGGCTGCTGGAGGCTGGTTGCTGCTCCTCCACCCCGCCATCACCAGCTGGAGGCTGGCTGCAGCTCCTGCACCCCGCCATCAGCTGCTGGAGGCTGGCTGCTGCTCCTGCACCCCGCCATCAGCTGCTGGAGGCAGGCTGCTGCTCCTCCACCCCAACATGACCTGCTGGAGGCTGGCTGCAGCTCCTCCATCCCGCCATCAGCTGCTGGAGACTGCCTGCAGCTCCTGCACCCCGCCATCAGCTGCTGGAGGCTGGCTGCTGCTCCTGCACCCCGCCATCACCAGCTGGAGGCTGGCTGCAGCTCCTGCACCCCGCCATCAGCTGCTGGAGGCTGCCTGCAGCTCCTGCACCCCGCCATCAGCTGCTGGAGGCTGGCTGCTGCTCCTGCACCCTGCCATCAGCTGCTGGAGGCTGGCTGCTGCTCCTCCACCCCACCATGACCTGCTGGAGGCTGGCTGCAGCTCCTCCACCCCGCCATCAGCTGCTGGAGGCTGCCTGCAGCTCCTGCACCCCGCCATCAGCTGCTGGAGGCTGCCTGCAGCTCCTGCACCCCGCCATCAGCTGCTGGAGGCTGGCTGCAGCTCCTCCACCCCGCCATCAGCTGCTGGAGGCTGCCTGCAGCTCCTGCACCCCGCCATCAGCTGCTGGAGGCTGCCTGCAGCTCCTGCACCCCGCCATCAGCTGCTGGAGGCTGGCTGCAGCTCCTCCACCCCGCCATCAGCTGCTGGAGGCTTCTGTTCCTCCACCCCGCCATCAGCAGCTGGAGGCTGGCTGCTGGAGGCTGGCTGCTGCTCCTCCACCCCGCCATCACCAGCTGGAGGCTGGCTGCAGCTCCTGCACTCCGCCATCAGCTGCTGGAGGCTGCCTGGAGCTCCTGCACCCCGCCATCAGCTGCTGGAGGCTTCTGTTCCTCCACCCCGCCATCAGCAGCTGGAGGCTGGCTGCTGGAGGCTGGCTGCTGCTCCTCCACTCCGCCATCACCAGCTGGAGGCTGGCTGCAGCTCCTGCACCCCACCATCAGCTGCTGGAGGCTGCCTGCAGCTCCTGCACCCCGCCATCAGCTGCTGGAGGCTTGCTGCTGCTCCTGCACCCCGCCATCAGCTGCTGGAGGCTGGCTGCTGCTCCTCCACCCCACCATGACCTGCTGGAGGCTGGCTGCAGCTCCTCCACCCCGCCATCAGCTGCTGGAGGCTGCCTGCAGCTCCTGCACCCCGCCATCAGCTGCTGGAGGCTGCCTGCAGCTCCTGCACCCCGCCATCAGCTGCTGGAAGCTGGCTGCAGCTCCTCCACCCCGCCATCAGCTGCTGGAGGCTGGCTTCTGCTCCTCCACCCCGCCATCAGCTGCTGGAAGCTGGCTGCAGCTCCTCCACCACGCCACCAGCTGCTGGAGGCTGGCTGCTGCTCCTGCACCCCGCCATCAGCTGCTGGAGGCTTCTGTTCCTCCACCCCGCCATCAGCAGCTGGAGGCTGGCTGCTGGAGGCTGGCTGCTGTTCCTCCACCCCGCCATCACCAGCTGGAGGCTGGCTGCAGCTCCTGCACCCCGCCATCAGCTGCTGGAGGGTGGCTGCAGCTCCTCCACCCCGCCATCAGCTGCTGGAGGCTGGCTTCTGCTCCTCCACCCCGCCACCAGCTGCTGGAGGCTGGCTGCTGCTCCTGCAACCCGCCATCAGCTGCGGGAGGCTTCTGTTCCTCCACCCCGCCATCAGCAGCTGGAGGCTGGCTGCTGGAGGCTGGCTGCTGCCTCTCCACCCCGCCATCACCAGCTGGAGGCTGGCTGCAGCTCCTGCACCCTGCCATCAGCTGCTGTAGGCTGGCTGCAGCTCCTCCACCCCGCCATCAGCTGCTGGAGGCTTCTGTTCCTCCACCCCGCCATCAGCAGCTGGAGGCTGGCTGCTGCTCCTCCACCCCGCCATCACCAGCTGGAGGCTGGCTGCAGCTCCTGCACCCCGCCATCAGCTGCTGGAGGCTGCCTGCAACTCCTGCACCCCGCCATCAGCTGCTGGAGGCTGGCTGCTGCTCCTCCACCCCACCGTTACCTGCTGGAGGCTGGCTGCAGCTCCTCCACCCTGCCATCAGCTGCTGGAGGCTGCCTGCAGCTCCTGCACCCCGCCATCAGCTGCTGGAGGCTGGCTTCTGCTCCTCCACCCCGCCACCAGCTGCTGGAGGCTGGCTGCTGCTCCTGCACCCCGCCCATCAGCTGCTGGAGGCTTCTGTTCCTCCACCCCGCCATCAGCAGCTGGAGGCTGGCTGCTGGAGGCTGGCTGCTGCTCCTCCACCCCGCCATCACCAGCTGGAGGCTGGCTGCAGCTCCTGCACCCCGCCATCAGCTGCTGGAGGCTGCCTGGAGCTCCTGCACCCCGTGATCAGCTGCTGGAGGCTTCTCTTCCTCCACCCCGCCATCAGCAGCTGGAGGCTGGCTGCTGGAGGCTGGCTGCTGCTCCTCCACCCCGCCATCACCAGCTGGAGGCTGGCTGCAGCTCCTGCACCCCGCCATCAGCTGCTGGAAGCTGCCTGCAGCTCCTCCACCCCGCCATCAGCTGCTGGAGGCTGGCTGCTGCTCCTGCACCCCGCCATCAGCTGCTGGAGGCTGCCTGGAGCTCCTGCACCCCGCCATCAGCTGCTGGAGGCTTCTGTTCCTCCACCCCGCCATCAGCAGCTGGAGGCTGGCTGCTGGAGGCTGGCTGCTGCTCCTCCACCCCGCCATCACCAGCTGGAGGCTGGCTGCAACTCCTGCACCACGCCATCAGCTGCTGGAGGCTGCCTGGAGCTCCTGCACCCCGCCATCAGCTGCTGGAGGCTGGCTGCTGCTCCTGCCACCCGCCATCAGCTGCTGGAGGCTGGCTGCTGCTCCTCCACCCCACCATGACCTGCTGGAGGCTGGCTGCAGCTCCTCCACCCCGCCATCAGCTGCTGGAGGCTGCCTGCAGCTCCTGCACCCCGCCATCAGCTGCTGGAGGCTGCCTGCAGCTCCTGCACCCCGCCATCAGCTGCTGGAGGCTGGCTGCAGCTCCTCCACCCCGCCATCAGCTGCTGGAGGCTGGCTTCTGCTCCTCCACCCCGCCACCAGCTGCTTGAGGCTGGCTGCTGCTCCTGCACCCCGCCATCAGCTGCTGGAGGCTGGCTGCAGCTCCTGCACCCCGCCATCAGCTGCTGGAGGCTGCCTGGAGCTCCTGCACCCCGCCATCAGCTGCTGGAGGCTTCTGTTCCTCCACCCCGCCATCAGCAGCTGGAGGCTGGCTGCTGGAGGCTGGCTTCTTCTCCTCCACCCCACCATGACCTGCTGGAGGCTGGCTGCAGCTCCTGCACCCCGCCATCAGCTGCTGGAGGCTGCCTGCAGCTCCTGCACCCTGCCATCAGCTGCTGGAGGCTGGCTGCAGCTCCTCCACCCCGCCATCAGCTGCTGGAGGCTTCTGTTCCTCCACCCCGCCATCAGCAGCTGGAGGCTGGCTGCTGGAGGCTGGCTGCTGCTCCTCCACCCCGCCATCACCATCTGGAGGCTGGCTGCAGCTCCTGCACCCCGCCATCACCATCTGGAGGCTGGCTGCAGCTCCTGCACCCCGCCATCAGCTGCTGGAGGCTGCCTGGAGCTCCTGCATCCCGCCATCATCTGCTGGAGGCTTCTGTTCCTCCACCCCGCCATCAGCAGCTGGAGGCTGGCTGCTGGAGACTGGCTGCTGCTCCTCCACCCCACCATCACCAGCTGGAGGCTGGCTGCAGCTCCTGCACCCCGCCATCAGCTGCTGGAGGCTGCCTGCAGCTCCTGCACCCCGCCATCAGCTGCTGGAGGCTGGCTGCTGCTCCTGCACAACGCCATCAGCTGCTGGAGGCTGGCTGCTGCTCCTCCACCACACCATGACCTGCTGGAGGCTGGCTGCAGCTCCTGCACCCCGCCATCAGCTGCTGGAGGCTGCCTGCAGCTCCTGCACCCCACCATCAGCTGCTGGAGGCTGCCTGCAGCTCCTGCACCCCGCCATCAGCTGCTGGAGGCTGGCTGCAGCTCCTCCACCCCGCCATCAGCTGCTGGAGGCTGGCTTCTGCTCCTCCACCCCGCCACCAGCTGCTGGAGGCTGGCTGCTGCTCCTGCACCCCACCATCAGCTTCTGGAGGCTTCTGTTCTTCCACCTCGCCATCAGCAGCTGGAGGCTGGCTGCTGGAGGCTGGTTGCTGCTCCTCCACCCCGCCATCACCAGCTGGAGGCTGGCTGCAGCTCCTGCACCCCGCCATCAGCTGCTGGAGGCTGGCTGCTGCTCCTGCACCCCGCCATCAGCTGCTGGAGGCAGGCTGCTGCTCCTCCACCCCAACATGACCTGCTGGAGGCTGGCTGCAGCTCCTCCATCCCGCCATCAGCTGCTGGAGACTTCCTGCAGCTCCTGCACCCCGCCATCAGCTGATGGAGGCTGGCTGCTGCTCCTGCACCCCGCCATCACCAGCTGGAGGCTGGCTGCAGCTCCTGCACCCCGCCATCAGCTGCTGGAGGCTGGCTGCTGCTCCTGCACCCTGCCATCAGCTGCTGGAGGCTGGCTGCTGCTCCTCCACCCCACCATGACCTGCTGGAGGCTGGCTGCAGCTCCTCCACCCCGCCATCAGCTGCTGGAGGCTGCCTGCAGCTCCTGCACCCCGCCATCAGCTGCTGGAGGCTGCCTGCAGCTCCTGCACCCCGCCATCAGCTGCTGGAGGCTGGCTGCAGCTCCTCCACCCCGCCATCAGCTGCTGGAGGCTGGCTTCTGCTCCTCCACCCCGCCACCAGCTGCTGGAGGCTGGCTGCTGCTCCTGCACCCCGCCCATCAGCTGCTGGAGGCTTCTGTTCCTCCACCCCGCCATCAGCAGCTGGAGGCTGGCTGCTGGAGGATGGCTGCTGCTCCTCCACCCCGCCATCACCAGCTGGAGCCTGGCTGCAGCTCCTGCACCCCGCCATCAGCTGCTGGAGGCTGCCTGGAGCTCCTGCAGCCCGCCATCAGCTGCTGGAGGCTTCTGTTCCTCCACCCCGCCATCAGCAGCTGGAGGCTGGCTGCTGGAGGCTGGCTGCTGCTCCTCCACCCCGCCATCACCAGCTGGAGGCTGGCTGCAGCTCTTTCACCCCGCCATCAGCTGCTGGAGGCTGGCTGCTGCTCCTGCACCCCGCCATCAGCTGCTGGAGGCTGGCTGCTGCTCCTCCACCCCACCATGACCTGTTGAGGGTGGCTGAAGCTCCTCCACCCCGCCATCAGCTGCTGGAGGCTGCCTGCAGCTCCTGCACCCCGCCATCAGCTGCTGGAGGCTGCCTGCAGCTCCTGCACCCCGCCATCAGCTGCTGGAGGCTGGCTGCAGCTCCTCCACCCCGCCATCAGCTGATGGAGGCTGGCTTTTGCTCCTCCACCCCGCCACCAGCTGCTGGAGGCTGGCTTTTGCTCCTCCACCCCGCCATCAGCTGCTGGAGGCTTCTGTTCCTCCACCCCGCCATCAGCAGCTGGAGGCTGGCTGCTGGAGACTGGCTGCTGCTCCTCCACCCCGCCATCACCAGCTGGAGGCTGGCTGCAGCTCCTGCACCCCACCATCAGCTGCTGGAGGCTGCCTGGAGCTCCTGCACCCCGCCATCAGCTGCTGGAGGCTTCTGTTCCTCCACCCCGCCATCAGCAGCTGGAGGCTGGCTGCTGGAGGCTGGCTGCTGCTCCTGCACCCCGCCATCAGCTGCTGGAGGCTGCCTGCAGCTCCTGCACCCCGCCATCAGCTGCTGGAGGCTGGCTGCAGCTCCTCCACCCCGCCATCAGCTGCTGGAGGCTGGCTTCTGCTCCTCCACCCCGCCACCAGCTGCTGGAGGCTGGCTGCTGCTCCTGCACCCCGCCCATCAGCTGCTGGAGGCTTCTGTTCCTCCACCCCGCCATCAGCAGCTGGAGGCTGGCTGCTGGAGGCTGGCTGCTGCTCCTCCACCCCGCCATCACCAGCTGGAGCCTGGCTGCAGCTCCTGCACCCCGCCATCAGCTGCTGGAGGCTGCCTGGAGCTCCTGCAGCCCGCCATCAGCTGCTGGAGGCTTCTGTTCCTCCACCCCGCCATCAGCAGCTGGAGGCTGGCTGCTGGAGGCTGGCTGCTGCTCCTCCACCCCGCCATCACCAGCTGGAGGCTGGCTGCAGCTCCTGCACCCCGCCATCAGCTGCTGGAGGCTGGCTGCTGCTCCTGCACCCCGCTATCAGCTGCTGGAGGCTGGCTGCTGCTCCTCCACCCCACCATGACCTGTTGAGGGTGGCTGAAGCTCCTCCACCCCGCCATCAGCTGCTGGAGGCTGCCTGCAGCTCCTGCACCCCGCCATCAGCTGCTGGAGGCTGCCTGCAGCTCCTGCACCCCGCCATCAGCTGCTGGAGGCTGGCTGCAGCTCCTCCACCCCGCCATCAGCTGATGGAGGCTGGCTTTTGCTCCTCCACCCCGCCACCAGCTGCTGGAGGCTGGCTTTTGCTCCTCCACCCCGCCATCAGCTGCTGGAGGCTTCTGTTCCTCCACCCCGCCATCAGCAGCTGGAGGCTGGCTGCTGGAGACTGGCTGCTGCTCCTCCACCCCGCCATCACCAGCTGGAGGCTGGCTGCAGCTCCTGCACCCCACCATCAGCTGCTGGAGGCTGCCTGGAGCTCCTGCACCCCGCCATCAGCTGCTGGAGGCTTCTGTTCCTCCACCCCGCCATCAGCAGCTGGAGGCTGGCTGCTGGAGGCTGGCTGCTGCTCCTCCACCCCGCCATCACCAGCTGGAGGCTGGCTGCAGCTCCTGCACCCCGCCATCAGCTGCTGGAGGCTGCCTGCAGCTCCTGCACCCCGCCATCAGCTGCTGGAGGCTGGCTGCTGCTCCTGCACCCCGCCATCAGCTGCTGGAGGCTGGCTGCTGCTCCTCCACCCCACCATGACCTGCTGGAGGCTGGCTGCAGCTCCTCCACCCCGCCATCAGCTGCTGGAGGCTGCCTGCAGCTCCTGCACCCCGCCATCAGCTGCTGGAGGGTGGCTGCAGCTCCTGCACCCCGCCATCAGCTGCTGGAGGCTGCCTGGAGCTCCTGCACCCCGCCATCATCTGCTGGAGGCTTCTGTTCCTCCACCCCGCCATCAGCAGCTGGAGGCTGGCTGCTGGAGGCTGGCTGCTGCTCCTCCACCCCGCCATCACCAGCTGGAGGCTGGCTGCATCTCCTGCACCCCGCCATCAGCTGCTGGAGGCTGCCTGCAGCTCCTGCACCCCGCCATCAGCTGCTGGAGGCTGGCTGCTGCTCCTCCAACCCACCGTTACCTGCTGGAGGCTGGCTGCAGCTCCTCCACCCCGCCATCAGCTGCTGGAGGCTGCCTGCAGCTCCTGCACCCCGCCATCAGCTGCTGGAGGCTGGCTGCAGCTCCTCCACCCCGCCATCAGCTGCTGGAGGCTGGCTTCTGCTCCTCCACCCCGCCACCAGCTGCTGGAGGCTGGCTGCTGCTCCTGCACCCCGCCCATCAGCTGCTGGAGGCTTCTGTTCCTCCACCCCGCCATCAGCAGCTGGAGGCTGGCTGCTGGAGGCTGGCTGCTGCTCCTCCACCCCGCCATCACCAGCTGGAGGCTGGCTGCAGCTCCTGCACCCCGCCATCAGCTGCTGGAGGCTGCCTGGAGCTCCTGCACCCCGCGATCATCTGCTGGAGGCTTCTGTTCCTCCACCCCACCATCAGCTGCTGGAGGCTGGCTGCTGCTCCTGCACCCCGCCATCAGCTGCTGGAGGCTGGCTGCTGCTCCTCCACCCCACCATGACCTGCTGGAGGCTGCCTGCAGCTCCTGCACCCCGCCATCAGCTGCTGGAGGCTTCCTGCTGCTCCTGCACCCCGCCATCAGCTGCTGGAGGGTGGCTGCAGCTCCTCCACCCCGCCATCAGCTGCTGGAGGCTGGCTTCTGCTCCTCCACCCCGCCACCAGCTGCTTGAGGCTGGCTGCTGCTCCTGCACCTCGCCATCAGCTGCTGGAGGCTTCTGTTCCTCCACCCCGCCATCAGCAGCTGGAGGCTGGCTGCTGGAGGCTGGCTGCTGCCTCTCCACCCCGCCATCACCAGCTGGAGGCTGGCTGCAGCTCCTGCACCCCGCCATCAGCTGCTGGAGGCTGCCTGGAGCTCCTGCACCCCGCCATCAGCTGCTGGAGGCTTCTGTTCCTCAACCCCGCCATCAGCAGCTGGAGACTGGTTGCTGGAGGCTGGCTGCTGCTCCTCCACCCCGCCATCACCAGCTGGAGGCTGGCTGCAGCTCCTGCACCCCGCCATCAGCTGCTGGAGGCTGGCTGCTGCTCCTGCACCCCGCCATCAGCTGCTGGAGGCTGGCTGCTGCTCCTCCACCCCACCATGACCTGCTGGTGGCTGGCTGCAGCTCCTCCACCCCGCCATCAGCTGCTGGAGGCTGCCTGCAGCTCCTGCACCCCGCCATCAGCTGCTGGAGGCTGCCTGTAGCTCCTGCACCCCGCCATCAGCTGCTGGAGGCTGGCTGCAGCTCCTCCACCCCGCCATCAGCTGCTGGAGGCTGGCTTCTGCTCCTCCACCCCGCCACCAGCTTCTGGAGGCTGGCTGCTGCTCCTGCACACCGCCATCAGCTGCTGGAGGCTTCTGTTCCTCCACCCCGCCATCAGCAGCTGGAGGCTGGCTGCTGGAGGCTGGCTGCTGCTCCTCCACCCCACCATCACCAGCTGGAGGCTGGCTGCAGCTCCTGCACCCCGCCATCAGCTGCTGGAGGCTGGCTGCTGCTCCTGCACCCCGCCATCAGCTGCTGGAGGCTGGCTGCTGCTCCTCCACCCCGCCATCACCAGCTGGAGGCTGGCTGCAGCTCCTGCACCCCGCCATCAGCTGCTGGAGGCTGGCTGCTGCTCCTGCACCCCGCCATCAGCTGCTGGAGGCTGGCTGCTGCTCCTCCACCCCACCATGACCTGCTGGAGGCTGGCTGCAGCTCCTGCACCCCGCCATCAGCTGCTGGAGGCTGCCTGCAGCTCCTGCACCCCGCCATCAGCTGCTGGAGGCTGGCTGCAGCTCCTCCACCCCGCCATCAGCTGCTGGAGGCTTCTGTTCCTCCACCCCGCCATCAGCAGCTGGAGGCTGGCTGCTGGAGGCTGGCTGCTGCTCCTCCACCCCGCCATCACCAGCTGGAGGCTGGCTGCAGCTCCTGCACTCCGCCATCAGCTGCTGGAGGCTGCCTGGAGCTCCTGCACCCCGCCATCAGCTGCTGGAGGCTTCTGTTCCTCCACCCCGCCATCAGCAGCTGGAGGCTGGCTGCTGGAGGCTGGCTGCTGCTCCTCCACTCCGCCATCACCAGCTGGAGGCTGGCTGCAGCTCCTGCACCCCACCATCAGCTGCTGGAGGCTGCCTGCAGCTCCTGCACCCCGCCATCAGCTGCTGGAGGCTGGCTGCTGCTCCTGCACCCCGCCATCAGCTGCTGGAAGCTGCCTGCAGCTCCTGCACCCCGCCATCAGCTGCTGGAGGCTGCCTGCAGCTCCTGCACCCCGCCATCAGCTGCTGGAAGCTGGCTGCAGCTCCTCCACCCCGCCATCAGCTGCTGGAGGCTGGCTGCTGCTCCTGCACCCCGCCATCAGCTGCTGGAGGTTTCTGTTCCTCCACCCCGCCATCAGCAGCTGGAGGCTGGCTGCTGGAGGCTGGCTGCTGCCTCTCCACCCCGCCATCACCAGCTGGAGGCTGGCTGCAGCTCCTGCACCCCGCCATCAGCTGCTGGAGGCTGCCTGGAGCTCCTGCACCCCGCCATCAGCTGCTGGAGGCTTCTGTTCCTCAACCCCGCCATCAGCAGCTGGAGGCTGGCTGCTGGAGGCTGGCTGCTGCTCCTCCACCCCGCCATCACCAGCTGGAGGCTGGCTGCAGCTCCTGCACCCCGCCATCAGCTGCTGGAGGCTCGCTGCTGCTCCTGCACCCCGCCATCAGCTGCTGGAGGCTGGCTGCTGCTCCTCCAACCCACCATGACCTGCTGGAGGCTGGCTGCAGCTCCTCCACCCCGCCATCAGCTGCTGGAGGCTGCCTGCAGCTCCTGCACCCCGCCATCAGCTGCTGGAGGCTGGCTGCAGCTCCTCCACCCCGCCATCAGCTGCTGGAGGCTGGCTTCTGCTCCTCCACCCCGCCACCAGCTGCTGGAGGCTGGCTGCTGCTCCTGCACCCCGCCATCAGCTGCTGGAGGCTTCTGTTCCTCCACCCCGCCATCAGCAGCTGGAGGCTGGCTGCTGCTCCTCCACCCCGCCATCACCAGCTGGAGGATGGCTGCAGCTCCTGCACCCCGCCATCAGCTGCTGGAGGCTGGCTGCTGCTCCTGCACCCCGCCATCAGCTGCTGGAGGCTGGCTGCTGCTCCTCCACCCCGCCATCACCAGCTGGAGGCTGGCTGCAGCTCCTGCACCCCGCCATCAGCTGCTGGAGGCTGGCTGCTGCTCCTGCACCCCGCCATCAGCTGCTGGAGGCTGGCTGCTGCTCCTCCACCCCACCATGACCTGCTGGAGGCTGGCTGCAGCTCCTCCACCCCGCCATCAGCTGCTGGAGGCTGCCTGCAGCTCCTGCACCCCGCCATCAGCTGCTGGAGGCTGCCTGCAGCTCCTGCACCCCGCCATCAGCTGCTGGAGGCTGGCTGCAGCTCCTCCACCCCGCCATCAGCTGCTGGAGGCTTCTGTTCCTCCACCCCGCCATCAGCAGCTGGAGGCTGGCTGCTGGAGGCTGGCTGCTGCTCCTCCACCCCGCCATCACCAGCTGGAGGCTGGCTGCAGCTCCTGCACCCCACCATCAGCTGCTGGAGGCTGCCTGCAGCTCCTGCACCCCGCCATCAGCTGCTGGAGGCTGGCTACTGCTCCTGCACCCCGCCATCAGCTGCTGGAGGCTGGCTGCTGCTCCTCCACCCCACCATGACCTGATGGAGGCTGGCTGCAGCTCCTCCACCCCGCCATCAGCTGCTGGAGGCTGCCTGCAGCTCCTGCACCCCGCCATCAGCTGCTGGAGGCTGCCTGCAGCTCCTGCACCCCGCCATCAGCTGCTGGAAGCTGGCTGCAGCTCCTCCACCCCGCCATCAGCTGCTGGAGGCTGGCTTCTGCTCCTCCTCCCCGCCATCAGCTGCTGGAAGCTGGCTGCAGCTCCTCCACCACGCCACCAGCTGCTGGAGGCTGGCTGCTGCTCCTGCACCCCGCCATCAGCTGCTGGAGGCTTCTGTTCCTCCACCCCGCCATCAGCAGCTGGAGGCTGGCTGCTGGAGGCTGGCTGCTGTTCCTCCACCCCGCCATCACCAGCTGGAGGCTGGCTGCAGCTCCTGCACCCCGCCATCAGCTGCTGGAGGATGCCTGGAGCTCCTGCACCCCGCCATCAGCTGCTGGAGGCTTCTGTTCCTCCACCCCGCCATCAGCAGCTGGAGGCTGGCTGCTGGAGGCTGGCTGCTGCTCCTCCACCCCGCCATCACCAGCTGGAGGCTGGCTGCAGCTCCTGCACCCCGCCATCAGCTGCTGGAGGCTGGCTTCTGCTCCTCCACCCCGCCATCAGCTGCTGGAAGCTGGCTGCAGCTCCTCCACCCCGCCACCAGCTGCTGGAAGCTGGCTGCTGCTCCTGCACCCCGCCATCAGCTGCTGGAGGCTTCTGTTCCTCCACCCCGCCATCAGCAGCTGGAGGCTGGCTGCTGGAGGCTGGCTGCTGCCTCTCCACCCCGCCATCACCAGCTGGAGGCTGGCTGCAGCTCCTGCACCCCGCCATCAGCTGCTGGAGGCTGCCTGGAGCTCCTGCACCCCGCCATCAGCTGCTGGAGGCTTCTGTTCCTCCACCCCGCCATCAGCAGCTGGAGGCTGGCTGCTGGAGGCTGGCTGCTGCCTCTCCACCCCGCCATCACCAGCTGGAGGCTGGCTGCAGCTCCTGCACCCCGCCATCAGCTGCTGGAGGCTGCCTGCAGCTCCTGCACCCCGCCATCAGCTGCTGGAGGCTGGCTGCTGCTCCTCCAACCCACCGTTACCTGCTGGAGGCTGGCTGCAGCTCCTCCACCCCGCCATCAGCTGCTGGAGGCTGCCTGCAGCTCCTGCACCCCGCCATCAGCTGCTGGAGGCTGGCTGCAGCTCCTCCACCCCGCCATCAGCTGCTGGAGGCTGGCTTCTGCTCCTCCACCCCGCCACCAGCTGCTGGAGGCTGGCTGCTGCTCCTGCACCCCGCCCATCAGCTGCTGGAGGCTTCTGTTCCTCCACCCCGCCATCAGCAGCTGGAGGCTGGCTGCTGGAGGCTGGCTGCTGCTCCTCCACCCCGCCATCACCAGCTGGAGGCTGGCTGCAGCTCCTGCACCCCGCCATCAGCTGCTGGAGGCTGCCTGGAGCTCCTGCACCCCGCGATCATCTGCTGGAGGCTTCTGTTCCTCCACCCCACCATCAGCTGCTGGAGGCTGGCTGCTGCTCCTGCACCCCGCCATCAGCTGCTGGAGGCTGGCTGCTGCTCCTCCACCCCACCATGACCTGCTGGAGGCTGCCTGCAGCTCCTGCACCCCGCCATCAGCTGCTGGAGGCTTCCTGCTGCTCCTGCACCCCGCCATCAGCTGCTGGAGGGTGGCTGCAGCTCCTCCACCCCGCCATCAGCTGCTGGAGGCTGGCTTCTGCTCCTCCACCCCGCCACCAGCTGCTTGAGGCTGGCTGCTGCTCCTGCACCTCGCCATCAGCTGCTGGAGGCTTCTGTTCCTCCACCCCGCCATCAGCAGCTGGAGGCTGGCTGCTGGAGGCTGGCTGCTGCCTCTCCACCCCGCCATCACCAGCTGGAGGCTGGCTGCAGCTCCTGCACCCCGCCATCAGCTGCTGGAGGCTGCCTGGAGCTCCTGCACCCCGCCATCAGCTGCTGGAGGCTTCTGTTCCTCAACCCCGCCATCAGCAGCTGGAGACTGGTTGCTGGAGGCTGGCTGCTGCTCCTCCACCCCGCCATCACCAGCTGGAGGCTGGCTGCAGCTCCTGCACCCCGCCATCAGCTGCTGGAGGCTGGCTGCTGCTCCTGCACCCCGCCATCAGCTGCTGGAGGCTGGCTGCTGCTCCTCCACCCCACCATGACCTGCTGGTGGCTGGCTGCAGCTCCTCCACCCCGCCATCAGCTGCTGGAGGCTGCCTGCAGCTCCTGCACCCCGCCATCAGCTGCTGGAGGCTGCCTGTAGCTCCTGCACCCCGCCATCAGCTGCTGGAGGCTGGCTGCAGCTCCTCCACCCCGCCATCAGCTGCTGGAGGCTGGCTTCTGCTCCTCCACCCCGCCACCAGCTTCTGGAGGCTGGCTGCTGCTCCTGCACACCGCCATCAGCTGCTGGAGGCTTCTGTTCCTCCACCCCGCCATCAGCAGCTGGAGGCTGGCTGCTGGAGGCTGGCTGCTGCTCCTCCACCCCACCATCACCAGCTGGAGGCTGGCTGCAGCTCCTGCACCCCGCCATCAGCTGCTGGAGGCTGGCTGCTGCTCCTGCACCCCGCCATCAGCTGCTGGAGGCTGGCTGCTGCTCCTCCACCCCGCCATCACCAGCTGGAGGCTGGCTGCAGCTCCTGCACCCCGCCATCAGCTGCTGGAGGCTGGCTGCTGCTCCTGCACCCCGCCATCAGCTGCTGGAGGCTGGCTGCTGCTCCTCCACCCCACCATGACCTGCTGGAGGCTGGCTGCAGCTCCTGCACCCCGCCATCAGCTGCTGGAGGCTGCCTGCAGCTCCTGCACCCCGCCATCAGCTGCTGGAGGCTGGCTGCAGCTCCTCCACCCCGCCATCAGCTGCTGGAGGCTTCTGTTCCTCCACCCCGCCATCAGCAGCTGGAGGCTGGCTGCTGGAGGCTGGCTGCTGCTCCTCCACCCCGCCATCACCAGCTGGAGGCTGGCTGCAGCTCCTGCACTCCGCCATCAGCTGCTGGAGGCTGCCTGGAGCTCCTGCACCCCGCCATCAGCTGCTGGAGGCTTCTGTTCCTCCACCCCGCCATCAGCAGCTGGAGGCTGGCTGCTGGAGGCTGGCTGCTGCTCCTCCACTCCGCCATCACCAGCTGGAGGCTGGCTGCAGCTCCTGCACCCCACCATCAGCTGCTGGAGGCTGCCTGCAGCTCCTGCACCCCGCCATCAGCTGCTGGAGGCTGGCTGCTGCTCCTGCACCCCGCCATCAGCTGCTGGAAGCTGCCTGCAGCTCCTGCACCCCGCCATCAGCTGCTGGAGGCTGCCTGCAGCTCCTGCACCCCGCCATCAGCTGCTGGAAGCTGGCTGCAGCTCCTCCACCCCGCCATCAGCTGCTGGAGGCTGGCTGCTGCTCCTGCACCCCGCCATCAGCTGCTGGAGGTTTCTGTTCCTCCACCCCGCCATCAGCAGCTGGAGGCTGGCTGCTGGAGGCTGGCTGCTGCCTCTCCACCCCGCCATCACCAGCTGGAGGCTGGCTGCAGCTCCTGCACCCCGCCATCAGCTGCTGGAGGCTGCCTGGAGCTCCTGCACCCCGCCATCAGCTGCTGGAGGCTTCTGTTCCTCAACCCCGCCATCAGCAGCTGGAGGCTGGCTGCTGGAGGCTGGCTGCTGCTCCTCCACCCCGCCATCACCAGCTGGAGGCTGGCTGCAGCTCCTGCACCCCGCCATCAGCTGCTGGAGGCTCGCTGCTGCTCCTGCACCCCGCCATCAGCTGCTGGAGGCTGGCTGCTGCTCCTCCAACCCACCATGACCTGCTGGAGGCTGGCTGCAGCTCCTCCACCCCGCCATCAGCTGCTGGAGGCTGCCTGCAGCTCCTGCACCCCGCCATCAGCTGCTGGAGGCTGGCTGCAGCTCCTCCACCCCGCCATCAGCTGCTGGAGGCTGGCTTCTGCTCCTCCACCCCGCCACCAGCTGCTGGAGGCTGGCTGCTGCTCCTGCACCCCGCCATCAGCTGCTGGAGGCTTCTGTTCCTCCACCCCGCCATCAGCAGCTGGAGGCTGGCTGCTGCTCCTCCACCCCGCCATCACCAGCTGGAGGATGGCTGCAGCTCCTGCACCCCGCCATCAGCTGCTGGAGGCTGGCTGCTGCTCCTGCACCCCGCCATCAGCTGCTGGAGGCTGGCTGCTGCTCCTCCACCCCGCCATCACCAGCTGGAGGCTGGCTGCAGCTCCTGCACCCCGCCATCAGCTGCTGGAGGCTGGCTGCTGCTCCTGCACCCCGCCATCAGCTGCTGGAGGCTGGCTGCTGCTCCTCCACCCCACCATGACCTGCTGGAGGCTGGCTGCAGCTCCTCCACCCCGCCATCAGCTGCTGGAGGCTGCCTGCAGCTCCTGCACCCCGCCATCAGCTGCTGGAGGCTGCCTGCAGCTCCTGCACCCCGCCATCAGCT
The DNA here is from genome assembly GCF_043380555.1 of Nothobranchius furzeri. Classification (NCBI taxonomy): domain Eukaryota; kingdom Metazoa; phylum Chordata; class Actinopteri; order Cyprinodontiformes; family Nothobranchiidae; genus Nothobranchius; species Nothobranchius furzeri. The sequence goes on from NW_027223040.1 coordinate 921,084, forward strand.
GCTGGAGGCTGGCTGCAGCTCCTCCACCCCGCCATCAGCTGCTGGAGGCTTCTGTTCCTCCACCCCGCCATCAGCAGCTGGAGGCTGGCTGCTGGAGGCTGGCTGCTGCTCCTCCACCCCGCCATCACCAGCTGGAGGCTGGCTGCAGCTCCTGCACCCCACCATCAGCTGCTGGAGGCTGCCTGCAGCTCCTGCACCCCGCCATCAGCTGCTGGAGGCTGGCTACTGCTCCTGCACCCCGCCATCAGCTGCTGGAGGCTGGCTGCTGCTCCTCCACCCCACCATGACCTGATGGAGGCTGGCTGCAGCTCCTCCACCCCGCCATCAGCTGCTGGAGGCTGCCTGCAGCTCCTGCACCCCGCCATCAGCTGCTGGAGGCTGCCTGCAGCTCCTGCACCCCGCCATCAGCTGCTGGAAGCTGGCTGCAGCTCCTCCACCCCGCCATCAGCTGCTGGAGGCTGGCTTCTGCTCCTCCTCCCCGCCATCAGCTGCTGGAAGCTGGCTGCAGCTCCTCCACCACGCCACCAGCTGCTGGAGGCTGGCTGCTGCTCCTGCACCCCGCCATCAGCTGCTGGAGGCTTCTGTTCCTCCACCCCGCCATCAGCAGCTGGAGGCTGGCTGCTGGAGGCTGGCTGCTGTTCCTCCACCCCGCCATCACCAGCTGGAGGCTGGCTGCAGCTCCTGCACCCCGCCATCAGCTGCTGGAGGATGCCTGGAGCTCCTGCACCCCGCCATCAGCTGCTGGAGGCTTCTGTTCCTCCACCCCGCCATCAGCAGCTGGAGGCTGGCTGCTGGAGGCTGGCTGCTGCTCCTCCACCCCGCCATCACCAGCTGGAGGCTGGCTGCAGCTCCTGCACCCCGCCATCAGCTGCTGGAGGCTGGCTTCTGCTCCTCCACCCCGCCATCAGCTGCTGGAAGCTGGCTGCAGCTCCTCCACCCCGCCACCAGCTGCTGGAAGCTGGCTGCTGCTCCTGCACCCCGCCATCAGCTGCTGGAGGCTTCTGTTCCTCCACCCCGCCATCAGCAGCTGGAGGCTGGCTGCTGGAGGCTGGCTGCTGCCTCTCCACCCCGCCATCACCAGCTGGAGGCTGGCTGCAGCTCCTGCACCCCGCCATCAGCTGCTGGAGGCTGCCTGGAGCTCCTGCACCCCGCCATCAGCTGCTGGAGGCTTCTGTTCCTCAACCCCGCCATCAGCAGCTGGAGGCTGGCTGCTGGAGGCTGGCTGCTGCTCCTCCACCCCGCCATCACCAGCTGGAGGCTGGCTGCAGCTCCTGCACCCCGCCATCAGCTGCTGGAGGCTCGCTGCTGCTCCTGCACCCCGCCATCAGCTGCTGGAGGCTGGCTGCTGCTCCTCCAACCCACCATGACCTGCTGGAGGCTGGCTGCAGCTCCTCCACCCCGCCATCAGCTGCTGGAGGCTGCCTGCAGCTCCTGCACCCCGCCATCAGCTGCTGGAGGCTGCCTGCAGCTCCTGCACCCCGCCATCAGCTGCTGGAGGCTGGCTGCAGCTCCTCCACCCCGCCATCAGCTGCTGGAGGCTGGCTTCTGCTCCTCCACCCCGCCACCAGCTGCTGGAGGCTGGCTGCTGCTCCTGCACCCCGCCATCAGCTGCTGGAGGCTTCTGTTCCTCCACCCCGCCATCAGCAGCTGGAGGCTGGCTGCTGGAGGCTGGCTGCTTCTCCTCCACCCCGCCATCACCAGCTGGAGGCTGGCTGCAGCTCCTGCACCCCGCCATCAGCTGCTGGAGGCTGGCTGCTGCTCCTCCACCCCACCATGACCTGCTGGAGGCTGGCTGCAGCTCCTCCACCCCGCCATCAGCTGCTGGAGGCTGCCTGCAGCTCCTGCACCCCGCCATCAGCTGCTGGAGGCTGCCTGCAGCTCCTGCACCCCGCCATCAGCTGCTGGAGGCTGGCTGCAGCTCCTCCACCCCGCCATCAGCTGCTGGAGGCTTCTGTTCCTCCACCCCGCCATCAGCAGCTGGAGGCTGGCTGCTGGAGGCTGGCTGCTGCTCCTCCACCCCGCCATCACCAGCTGGAGGCTGGCTGCAGCTCCTGCACTCCGCCATCAGCTGCTGGAGGCTGCCTGGAGCTCCTGCACCCCGCCATCAGCTGCTGGAGGCTTCTGTTCCTCCACCCCGCCATCAGCAGCTGGAGGCTGGCTGCTGGAGGCTGGCTGCTGCTCCTCCACTCCGCCATCACCAGCTGGAGGCTGGCTGCAGCTCCTGCACCCCACCATCAGCTGCTGGAGGCTGCCTGCAGCTCCTGCACCCCGCCATCAGCTGCTGGAGGCTGGCTGCTGCTCCTGCACCCCGCCATCAGCTGCTGGAGGCTGGCTGCTGCTCCTCCACCCCACCATGATCTGCTGGAGGCTGGCTGCAGCTCCTCCACCCCGCCATCAGCTGCTGGAGGCTGCCTGCAGCTCCTGCACCCCGCCATCAGCTGCTGGAGGCTGCCTGCAGCTCCTGCACCCCGCCATCAGCTGCTGGAAGCTGGCTGCAGCTCCTCCACCCCGCCATCAGCTGCTGGAGGCTGGCTTCTGCTCCTCCACCCCGCCATCAGCTGCTGGAAGCTGGCTGCAGCTCCTCCACCACGCCACCAGCTGCTGGAGGCTGGCTGCTGCTCCTGCACCCCGCCATCAGCTGCTGGAGGCTGGCTGCTGGAGGCTGGCTGCTGTTCCTCCACCCCGCCATCACCAGCTGGAGGCTGGCTGCAGCTCCTGCACCCCGCCATCAGCTGCTGGAGGATGCCTGGAGCTCCTGCACCCCGCCATCAGCTGCTGGAGGCTTCTGTTCCTCCACCCCGCCATCAGCAGCTGGAGGCTGGCTGCTGGAGGCTGGCTGCTGCTCCTCCACCCCGCCATCACCAGCTGGAGGCTGGCTGCAGCTCCTGCACCCCGCCATCAGCTGCTGGAGGCTGCCTGCAGCTCCTGCACCCCGCCATCAGCTGCTGGAGGCTGGCTGCTGCTCCTCCACCCCACCGTTACCTGCTGGAGGCTGGCTGCAGCTCCTCCACCCCGCCATCAGCTGCTGGAGGCTGCCTGCAGCTCCTTCACCCCGCCATCAGCTGCTGGAGGCTGGCTGCAGCTCCTCCACCCCGCCATCAGCTGCTGGAGGCTGGCTTCTGCTCCTCCACCCCGCCACCAGCTGCTGGAGGCTGGCTGCTGCTCCTGCACCCCGCCCATCAGCTGCTGGAGGCTTCTGTTCCTCCACCCCGCCATCAGCAGCTGGAGGCTGGCTGCTGGAGGCTGGCTGCTGCTCCTCCACCCCGCCATCACCAGCTGGAGGCTGGCTGCAGCTCCTGCACCCCGCCATCAGCTGCTGGAGGCTGCCTGGAGCTCCTGCACCCCGCGATCAGCTGCTGGAGGCTTCTGTTCCTCCACCCCGCCATCAGCAGCTGGAGGCTGGCTGCTGGAGGCTGGCTGCTGCTCCCCCACCCCGCCATCACCAGCTGGAGGCTGGCTGCAGCTCCTGCACCCCGCCATCAGCTGCTGGAAGCTGCCTGCAGCTCCTGCACCCCGCCATCAGCTGCTGGAGGCTGGCTGCTGCTCCTGCACCCCGCCATCAGCTGCTGGAGGCTGGCTGCAGCTCCTGCACCCCGCCATCAGCTGCTGGAGGCTGCCTGGAGCTCCTGCACCCCGCCATCAGCTGCTGGAGGCTTCTGTTCCTCCACCCCGCCATCAGCAGCTGGAGGCTGGCTGCTGGAGGCTGGCTGCTGCTCCTCCACCCCGCCATCACCAGCTGGAGGCTGGCTGCAACTCCTGCACCCCGCCATCAGCTGCTGGAGGCTGCCTGGAGCTCCTGCACCCCGCCATCAGCTGCTGGAGGCTGGCTGCTGCTCCTGCCACCCGCCATCAGCTGCTGGAGGCTGGCTGCTGCTCCTCCACCCCACCATGACCTGCTGGAGGCTGGCTGCAGCTCCTCCACCCCGCCATCAGCTGCTGGAGGCTGCCTGCAGCTCCTGCACCCCGCCATCAGCTGCTGGAGGCTGCCTGCAGCTCCTGCACCCCGCCATCAGCTGCTGGAGGCTGGCTGCAGCTCCTCCACCCCGCCATCAGCTGCTGGAGGCTGGCTTCTGCTCCTCCACCCCGCCACCAGCTGCTTGAGGCTGGCTGCTGCTCCTGCACCCCGCCATCAGCTGCTGGAGGCTGGCTGCAGCTCCTGCACCCCGCCATCAGCTGCTGGAGGCTGCCTGGAGCTCCTGCACCCCGCCATCAGCTGCTGGAGGCTTCTGTTCCTCCACCCCGCCATCAGCAGCTGGAGGCTGGCTGCTGGAGGCTGGCTTCTTCTCCTCCACCCCACCATGACCTGCTGGAGGCTGGCTGCAGCTCCTGCACCCCGCCATCAGCTGCTGGAGGCTGCCTGCAGCTCCTGCACCCTGCCATCAGCTGCTGGAGGCTGGCTGCAGCTCCTCCACCCCGCCATCAGCTGCTGGAGGCTTCTGTTCCTCCACCCCGCCATCAGCAGCTGGAGGCTGGCTGCTGGAGGCTGGCTGCTGCTCCTCCACCCCGCCATCACCAGCTGGAGGCTGGCTGCAGCTCCTGCACCCCGCCATCACCATCTGGAGGCTGGCTGCAGCTCCTGCACCCCGCCATCAGCTGCTGGAGGCTGCCTGGAGCTCCTGCATCCCGCCATCATCTGCTGGAGGCTTCTGTTCCTCCACCCCGCCATCAGCAGCTGGAGGCTGGCTGCTGGAGACTGGCTGCTGCTCCTCCACCCCACCATCACCAGCTGGAGGCTGGCTGCAGCTCCTGCACCCCGCCATCAGCTGCTGGAGGCTGCCTGCAGCTCCTGCACCCCGCCATCAGCTGCTGGAGGCTGGCTGCTGCTCCTGCACAACGCCATCAGCTGCTGGAGGCTGGCTGCTGCTCCTCCACCACACCATGACCTGCTGGAGGCTGGCTGCAGCTCCTGCACCCCGCCATCAGCTGCTGGAGGCTGCCTGCAGCTCCTGCACCCCACCATCAGCTGCTGGAGGCTGCCTGCAGCTCCTGCACCCCGCCATCAGCTGCTGGAGGCTGGCTGCAGCTCCTCCACCCCGCCATCAGCTGCTGGAGGCTGGCTTCTGCTCCTCCACCCCGCCACCAGCTGCTGGAGGCTGGCTGCTGCTCCTGCACCCCACCATCAGCTTCTGGAGGCTTCTGTTCTTCCACCTCGCCATCAGCAGCTGGAGGCTGGCTGCTGGAGGCTGGTTGCTGCTCCTCCACCCCGCCATCACCAGCTGGAGGCTGGCTGCAGCTCCTGCACCCCGCCATCAGCTGCTGGAGGCTGGCTGCTGCTCCTGCACCCCGCCATCAGCTGCTGGAGGCAGGCTGCTGCTCCTCCACCCCAACATGACCTGCTGGAGGCTGGCTGCAGCTCCTCCATCCCGCCATCAGCTGCTGGAGACTTCCTGCAGCTCCTGCACCCCGCCATCAGCTGCTGGAGGCTGGCTGCTGCTCCTGCACCCCGCCATCACCAGCTGGAGGCTGGCTGCAGCTCCTGCACCCCGCCATCAGCTGCTGGAGGCTGGCTGCTGCTCCTGCACCCTGCCATCAGCTGCTGGAGGCTGGCTGCTGCTCCTCCACCCCACCATGACCTGCTGGAGGCTGGCTGCAGCTCCTCCACCCCGCCATCAGCTGCTGGAGGCTGCCTGCAGCTCCTGCACCCCGCCATCAGCTGCTGGAGGCTGCCTGCAGCTCCTGCACCCCGCCATCAGCTGCTGGAGGCTGGCTGCAGCTCCTCCACCCCGCCATCAGCTGCTGGAGGCTGGCTTCTGCTCCTCCACCCCGCCACCAGCTGCTGGAGGCTGGCTGCTGCTCCTGCACCCCACCCATCAGCTGCTGGAGGCTTCTGTTCCTCCACCCCGCCATCAGCAGCTGGAGGCTGGCTGCTGGAGGCTGGCTGCTGCTCCTCCACCCCGCCATCACCAGCTGGAGCCTGGCTGCAGCTCCTGCACCCCGCCATCAGCTGCTGGAGGCTGCCTGGAGCTCCTGCAGCCCGCCATCAGCTGCTGGAGGCTTCTGTTCCTCCACCCCGCCATCAGCAGCTGGAGGCTGGCTGCTGGAGGCTGGCTGCTGCTCCTCCACCCCGCCATCACCAGCTGGAGGCTGGCTGCAGCTCTTTCACCCCGCCATCAGCTGCTGGAGGCTGGCTGCTGCTCCTGCACCCCGCCATCAGCTGCTGGAGGCTGGCTGCTGCTCCTCCACCCCACCATGACCTGTTGAGGGTGGCTGAAGCTCCTCCACCCCGCCATCAGCTGCTGGAGGCTGCCTGCAGCTCCTGCACCCCGCCATCAGCTGCTGGAGGCTGCCTGCAGCTCCTGCACCCCGCCATCAGCTGCTGGAGGCTGGCTGCAGCTCCTCCACCCCGCCATCAGCTGATGGAGGCTGGCTTTTGCTCCTCCACCCCGCCACCAGCTGCTGGAGGCTGGCTTTTGCTCCTCCACCCCGCCATCAGCTGCTGGAGGCTTCTGTTCCTCCACCCCGCCATCAGCAGCTGGAGGCTGGCTGCTGGAGACTGGCTGCTGCTCCTCCACCCCGCCATCACCAGCTGGAGGCTGGCTGCAGCTCCTGCACCCCACCATCAGCTGCTGGAGGCTGCCTGGAGCTCCTGCACCCCGCCATCAGCTGCTGGAGGCTTCTGTTCCTCCACCCCGCCATCAGCAGCTGGAGGCTGGCTGCTGGAGGCTGGCTGCTGCTCCTGCACCCCGCCATCAGCTGCTGGAGGCTGCCTGCAGCTCCTGCACCCCGCCATCAGCTGCTGGAGGCTGGCTGCAGCTCCTCCACCCCGCCATCAGCTGCTGGAGGCTGGCTTCTGCTCCTCCACCCCGCCACCAGCTGCTGGAGGCTGGCTGCTGCTCCTGCACCCCGCCCATCAGCTGCTGGAGGCTTCTGTTCCTCCACCCCGCCATCAGCAGCTGGAGGCTGGCTGCTGGAGGCTGGCTGCTGCTCCTCCACCCCGCCATCACCAGCTGGAGCCTGGCTGCAGCTCCTGCACCCCGCCATCAGCTGCTGGAGGCTGCCTGGAGCTCCTGCAGCCCGCCATCAGCTGCTGGAGGCTTCTGTTCCTCCACCCCGCCATCAGCAGCTGGAGGCTGGCTGCTGGAGGCTGGCTGCTGCTCCTCCACCCCGCCATCACCAGCTGGAGGCTGGCTGCAGCTCCTGCACCCCGCCATCAGCTGCTGGAGGCTGGCTGCTGCTCCTGCACCCCGCTATCAGCTGCTGGAGGCTGGCTGCTGCTCCTCCACCCCACCATGACCTGTTGAGGGTGGCTGAAGCTCCTCCACCCCGCCATCAGCTGCTGGAGGCTGCCTGCAGCTCCTGCACCCCGCCATCAGCTGCTGGAGGCTGCCTGCAGCTCCTGCACCCCGCCATCAGCTGCTGGAGGCTGGCTGCAGCTCCTCCACCCCGCCATCAGCTGATGGAGGCTGGCTTTTGCTCCTCCACCCCGCCACCAGCTGCTGGAGGCTGGCTTTTGCTCCTCCACCCCGCCATCAGCTGCTGGAGGCTTCTGTTCCTCCACCCCGCCATCAGCAGCTGGAGGCTGGCTGCTGGAGACTGGCTGCTGCTCCTCCACCCCGCCATCACCAGCTGGAGGCTGGCTGCAGCTCCTGCACCCCACCATCAGCTGCTGGAGGCTGCCTGGAGCTCCTGCACCCCGCCATCAGCTGCTGGAGGCTTCTGTTCCTCCACCCCGCCATCAGCAGCTGGAGGCTGGCTGCTGGAGGCTGGCTGCTGCTCCTCCACCCCGCCATCACCAGCTGGAGGCTGGCTGCAGCTCCTGCACCCCGCCATCAGCTGCTGGAGGCTGCCTGCAGCTCCTGCACCCCGCCATCAGCTGCTGGAGGCTGGCTGCTGCTCCTGCACCCCGCCATCAGCTGCTGGAGGCTGGCTGCTGCTCCTCCACCCCACCATGACCTGCTGGAGGCTGGCTGCAGCTCCTCCACCCCGCCATCAGCTGCTGGAGGCTGCCTGCAGCTCCTGCACCCCGCCATCAGCTGCTGGAGGGTGGCTGCAGCTCCTCCACCCCGCCATCAGCTGCTGGAGGCTGGCTTCTGCTCCTCCACCCCGCCACCAGCTGCTGGAGGCTGGCTGCTGCTCCTGCAACCCGCCATCAGCTGCGGGAGGCTTCTGTTCCTCCACCCCGCCATCAGCAGCTGGAGGCTGGCTGCTGGAGGTTGGCTGCTGCCTCTCCACCCCGCCATCACCAGCTGGAGGCTGGCTGCAGCTCCTGCACCCCGCCATCAGCTGCTGGAGGCTGCCTGGAGCTCCTGCACCCCGCCATCAGCTGCTGGAGGCTTCTGTTCCTCAACCCCGCCATCAGCAGCTGGAGGCTGGCTGCTGGAGGCTGGCTGCTGCTCCTCCACCCCGCCATCACCAGCTGGAGGCTGGCTGCAGCTCCTGCACCCCGCCATCAGCTGCTGGAGGCTGGCTGCTGCTCCTCCAACCCACCATGACCTGCTGGAGGCTGGCTTCAGCTCCTCCACCCCGCCATCAGCTGCTGGAGGCTGCCTGCAGCTCCTGCACCCCGCCATCAGCTGCTGGAGGCTGCCTGCAGCTCCTGCACCCCGCCATCAGCTGCTGGAGGCTGGCTGCAGCTCCTCCACCCCGCCATCAGCTGCTGGAGGCTGGCTTCTGCTCCTCCACCCCGCCACCAGCTGCTGGAGGCTGGCTGCTGCTCCTGCAACCCCGCCATCAGCTGCTGGAGGCTTCTGTTCCTCCACCCCGCCATCAGCAGCTGGAGGCTGGCTGCTGCTCCTCCACCCCGCCATCACCAGCTGGAGGCTGGCTGCAGCTCCTGCACCCCGCCATCAGCTGCTGGAGGCTGGCTGCTGCTCCTGCACCCCGCCATCAGCTGCTGGAGGCTGGCTGCTGCTCCTCCACCCCACCATGACCTGCTGGAGGCTGGCTGCAGCTCCTCCACCCCGCCATCAGCTGCTGGAGGCTGCCTGCAGCTCCTGCACCCCGCCATCAGCTGCTGGAGGCTGCCTGCAGCTCCTGCACCCCGCCATCAGCTGCTGGAGGCTGGCTGCAGCTCCTCCACCCCGCCATCAGTTGCTGGAGGCTTCTGTTCCTCCACCCCGCCATCAGCAGCTGGAGGCTGGCTGCTGGAGGCTGGCTGCTGCTCCTCCACCCCGCCATCACCAGCTGGAGGCTGGCTGCAGCTCCTGCACTCCGCCATCAGCTGCTGGAGGCTGCCTGGAGCTCCTGCACCCCGCCATCAGCTGCTGGAGGCTTCTGTTCCTCCACCCCGCCATCAGCAGCTGGAGGCTGGCTGCTGGAGGCTGGCTGCTGTTCCTCCACCCCGCCATCACCAGCTGGAGGCTGGCTGCAGCTCCTGCACCCCGCCATCAGCTGCTGGAGGCTGCCTGGAGCTCCTGCACCCCGCCATCATCTGCTGGAGGCTTCTGTTCCTCCACTCCGCCATCAGCAGCTGGAGGCTGGCTGCTGCTCCTCCACCCCGCCATCACCAGCTGGAGGCTGGCTGCATCTCCTGCACCCCGCCATCAGCTGCTGGAGGCTGCCTGCAGCTCCTGCACCCCGCCATCAGCTGCTGGAGGCTGGCTGCTGCTCCTCCAACCCACCGTTACCTGCTGGAGGCTGGCTGCAGCTCCTCCACCCCGCCATCAGCTGCTGGAGGCTGCCTACAGCTCCTGCACCCCGCCATCAGCTGCTGGAGGCTGGCTGCAGCTCCTCCACCCCGCCATCAGCTGCTGGAGGCTGGCTTCTGCTCCTCCACCCCGCCACCAGCTGCTGGAGGCTGGCTGCTGCTCCTGCACCCCGCCCATCAGCTGCTGGAGGCTTCTGTTCCTCCACCCCGCCATCAGCAGCTGGAGGCTGGCTGCTGGAGGCTGGCTGCTGCTCCTCCACCCCGCCATCACCAGCTGGAGGCTGGCTGCAGCTCCTGCACCCCGCCATCAGCTGCTGGAGGCTGCCTGGAGCTCCTGCACCCCGCGATCATCTGCTGGAGGCTTCTGTTCCTCCACCCCACCATCAGCTGCTGGAGGCTGGCTGCTGCTCCTGCACCCCGCCATCAGCTGCTGGAGGCTGGCTGCTGCTCCTCCACCCCACCATGACCTGCTGGAGGCTGCCTGCAGCTCCTGCACCCCGCCATCAGCTGCTGGAGGCTTCCTGCTGCTCCTGCACCCCGCCATCAGCTGCTGGAGGGTGGCTGCAGCTCCTCCACCCCGCCATCAGCTGCTGGAGGCTGGCTTCTGCTCCTCCACCCCGCCACCAGCTGCTTGAGGCTGGCTGCTGCTCCTGCACCTCGCCATCAGCTGCTGGAGGCTTCTGTTCCTCCACCCCGCCATCAGCAGCTGGAGGCTGGCTGCTGGAGGCTGGCTGCTGCCTCTCCACCCCGCCATCACCAGCTGGAGGCTGGCTGCAGCTCCTGCACCCCGCCATCAGCTGCTGGAGGCTGCCTGGAGCTCCTGCACCCCGCCATCAGCTGCTGGAGGCTTCTGTTCCTCAACCCCGCCATCAGCAGCTGGAGACTGGTTGCTGGAGGCTGGCTGCTGCTCCTCCACCCCGCCATCACCAGCTGGAGGCTGGCTGCAGCTCCTGCACCCCGCCATCAGCTGCTGGAGGCTGGCTGCTGCTCCTGCACCCCGCCATCAGCTGCTGGAGGCTGGCTGCTGCTCCTCCACCCCACCATGACCTGCTGGTGGCTGGCTGCAGCTCCTCCACCCCGCCATCAGCTGCTGGAGGCTGCCTGCAGCTCCTGCACCCCGCCATCAGCTGCTGGATGCTGCCTGTAGCTCCTGCACCCCGCCATCAGCTGCTGGAGGCTGGCTGCAGCTCCTCCACCCCGCCATCAGCTGCTGGAGGCTGGCTTCTGCTCCTCCACCCCGCCACCAGCTTCTGGAGGCTGGCTGCTGCTCCTGCACACCGCCATCAGCTGCTGGAGGCTTCTGTTCCTCCACCCCGCCATCAGCAGCTGGAGGCTGGCTGCTGGAGGCTGGCTGCTGCTCCTCCACCCCACCATCACCAGCTGGAGGCTGGCTGCAGCTCCTGCACCCCGCCATCAGCTGCTGGAGGCTGGCTGCTGCTCCTCCACCCCACCATGACCTGCTGGAGGCTGGCTGCAGCTCCTGCACCCCGCCATCAGCTGCTGGAGGCTGCCTGCAGCTCCTGCACCCCGCCATCAGCTGCTGGAGGCTGGCTGCAGCTCCTCCACCCCGCCATCAGCTGCTGGAGGCTTCTGTTCCTCCACCCCGCCATCAGCAGCTGGAGGCTGGCTGCTGGAGGCTGGCTGCTGCTCCTCCACCCCGCCATCACCAGCTGGAGGCTGGCTGCAGCTCCTGCACTCCGCCATCAGCTGCTGGAGGCTGCCTGGAGCTCCTGCACCCCGCCATCAGCTGCTGGAGGCTTCTGTTCCTCCACCCCGCCATCAGCAGCTGGAGGCTGGCTGCTGGAGGCTGGCTGCTGCTCCTCCACTCCGCCATCACCAGCTGGAGGCTGGCTGCAGCTCCTGCACCCCACCATCAGCTGCTGGAGGCTGCCTGCAGCTCCTGCACCCCGCCATCAGCTGCTGGAGGCTGGCTGCTGCTCCTGCACCCCGCCATCAGCTGCTGGAAGCTGCCTGCAGCTCCTGCACCCCGCCATCAGCTGCTGGAGGCTGCCTGCAGCTCCTGCACCCCGCCATCAGCTGCTGGAAGCTGGCTGCAGCTCCTCCACCCCGCCATCAGCTGCTGGAGGCTGGCTGCTGCTCCTGCACCCCGCCATCAGCTGCTGGAGGTTTCTGTTCCTCCACCCCGCCATCAGCAGCTGGAGGCTGGCTGCTGGAGGCTGGCTGCTGCCTCTCCACCCCGCCATCACCAGCTGGAGGCTGGCTGCAGCTCCTGCACCCCGCCATCAGCTGCTGGAGGCTGCCTGGAGCTCCTGCACCCCGCCATCAGCTGCTGGAGGCTTCTGTTCCTCAACCCCGCCATCAGCAGCTGGAGGCTGGCTGCTGGAGGCTGGCTGCTGCTCCTCCACCCCGCCATCACCAGCTGGAGGCTGGCTGCAGCTCCTGCACCCCGCCATCAGCTGCTGGAGGCTCGCTGCTGCTCCTGCACCCCGCCATCAGCTGCTGGAGGCTGGCTGCTGCTCCTCCAACCCACCATGACCTGCTGGAGGCTGGCTGCAGCTCCTCCACCCCGCCATCAGCTGCTGGAGGCTGCCTGCAGCTCCTGCACCCCGCCATCAGCTGCTGGAGGCTGGCTGCAGCTCCTCCACCCCGCCATCAGCTGCTGGAGGCTGGCTTCTGCTCCTCCACCCCGCCACCAGCTGCTGGAGGCTGGCTGCTGCTCCTGCACCCCGCCATCAGCTGCTGGAGGCTTCTGTTCCTCCACCCCGCCATCAGCAGCTGGAGGCTGGCTGCTGCTCCTCCACCCCGCCATCACCAGCTGGAGGATGGCTGCAGCTCCTGCACCCCGCCATCAGCTGCTGGAGGCTGGCTGCTGCTCCTGCACCCCGCCATCAGCTGCTGGAGGCTGGCTGCTGCTCCTCCACCCCGCCATCACCAGCTGGAGGCTGGCTGCAGCTCCTGCACCCCGCCATCAGCTGCTGGAGGCTGGCTGCTGCTCCTGCACCCCGCCATCAGCTGCTGGAGGCTGGCTGCTGCTCCTCCACCCCACCATGACCTGCTGGAGGCTGGCTGCAGCTCCTCCACCCCGCCATCAGCTGCTGGAGGCTGCCTGCAGCTCCTGCACCCCGCCATCAGCTGCTGGAGGCTGCCTGCAGCTCCTGCACCCCGCCATCAGCTGCTGGAGGCTGGCTGCAGCTCCTCCACCCCGCCATCAGCTGCTGGAGGCTTCTGTTCCTCCACCCCGCCATCAGCAGCTGGAGGCTGGCTGCTGGAGGCTGGCTGCTGCTCCTCCACCCCGCCATCACCAGCTGGAGGCTGGCTGCAGCTCCTGCACTCCGCCATCAGCTGCTGGAGGCTGCCTGGAGCTCCTGCACCCCGCCATCAGCTGCTGGAGGCTTCTGTTCCTCCACCCCGCCATCAGCAGCTGGAGGCTGGCTGCTGGAGGCTGGCTGCTGCTCCTCCACTCCGCCATCACCAGCTGGAGGCTGGCTGCAGCTCGTGCACCCCACCATCAGCTGCTGGAGGCTGCCTGCAGCTCCTGCACCCCGCCATCAGCTGCTGGAGGCTGGCTACTGCTCCTGCACCCCGCCATCAGCTGCTGGAGGCTGGCTGCTGCTCCTCCACCCCACCATGACCTGCTGGAGGCTGGCTGCAGCTCCTCCACCCCGCCATCAGCTGCTGGAGGCTGCCTGCAGCTCCTGCACCCCGCCATCAGCTGCTGGAGGCTGCCTGCAGCTCCTGCACCCCGCCATCAGCTGCTGGAAGCTGGCTGCAGCTCCTCCACCCCGCCATCAGCTGCTGGAGGCTGGCTTCTGCTCCTCCTCCCCGCCATCAGCTGCTGGAAGCTGGCTGCAGCTCCTCCACCACGCCACCAGCTGCTGGAGGCTGGCTGCTGCTCCTGCACCCCGCCATCAGCTGCTGGAGGCTTCTGTTCCTCCACCCCGCCATCAGCAGCTGGAGGCTGGCTGCTGGAGGCTGGCTGCTGTTCCTCCACCCCGCCATCACCAGCTGGAGGCTGGCTGCAGCTCCTGCACCCCGCCATCAGCTGCTGGAGGATGCCTGGAGCTCCTGCACCCCGCCATCAGCTGCTGGAGGCTTCTGTTCCTCCACCCCGCCATCAGCAGCTGGAGGCTGGCTGCTGGAGGCTGGCTGCTGCTCCTCCACCCCGCCATCACCAGCTGGAGGCTGGCTGCAGCTCCTGCACCCCGCCATCAGCTGCTGGAGGCTGGCTTCTGCTCCTCCACCCCGCCATCAGCTGCTGGAAGCTGGCTGCAGCTCCTCCACCCCGCCACCAGCTGCTGGAAGCTGGCTGCTGCTCCTGCACCCCGCCATCAGCTGCTGGAGGCTTCTGTTCCTCCACCCCGCCATCAGCAGCTGGAGGCTGGCTGCTGGAGGCTGGCTGCTGCCTCTCCACCCCGCCATCACCAGCTGGAGGCTGGCTGCAGCTCCTGCACCCCGCCATCAGCTGCTGGAGGCTGCCTGGAGCTCCTGCACCCCGCCATCAGCTGCTGGAGGCTTCTGTTCCTCAACCCCGCCATCAGCAGCTGGAGGCTGGCTGCTGGAGGCTGGCTGCTGCTCCTCCACCCCGCCATCACCAGCTGGAGGCTGGCTGCAGCTCCTGCACCCCGCCATCAGCTGCTGGAGGCTCGCTGCTGCTCCTGCACCCCGCCATCAGCTGCTGGAGGCTGGCTGCTGCTCCTCCAACCCACCATGACCTGCTGGAGGCTGGCTGCAGCTCCTCCACCCCGCCATCAGCTGCTGGAGGCTGCCTGCAGCTCCTGCACCCCGCCATCAGCTGCTGGAGGCTGCCTGCAGCTCCTGCACCCCGCCATCAGCTGCTGGAGGCTGGCTGCAGCTCCTCCACCCCGCCATCAGCTGCTGGAGGCTGGCTTCTGCTCCTCCACCCCGCCACCAGCTGCTGGAGGCTGGCTGCTGCTCCTGCACCCCGCCATCAGCTGCTGGAGGCTTCTGTTCCTCCACCCCGCCATCAGCAGCTGGAGGCTGGCTGCTGGAGGCTGGCTGCTTCTCCTCCACCCCGCCATCACCAGCTGGAGGCTGGCTGCAGCTCCTGCACCCCGCCATCAGCTGCTGGAGGCTGGCTGCTGCTCCTGCACCCCGCCATCAGCTGCTGGAGGCTGGCTGCTGCTCCTCCACCCCGCCATCACCAGCTGGAGGCTGGCTGCAGCTCCTGCACCCCGCCATCAGCTGCTGGAGGCTGGCTGCTGCTCCTGCACCCCGCCATCAGCTGCTGGAGGCTGGCTGCTGCTCCTCCACCCCACCATGACCTGCTGGAGGCTGGCTGCAGCTCCTCCACCCCGCCATCAGCTGCTGGAGGCTGCCTGCAGCTCCTCCACCCCGCCATCAGCTGCTGGAAGCTGGCTGCAGCTCCTCCACCACGCCACCAGCTGCTGGAGGCTGGCTGCTGCTCCTGCACCCCGCCATCAGCTGCTGGAGGCTTCTGTTCCTCCACCCCGCCATCAGCAGCTGGAGGCTGGCTGCTGGAGGCTGGCTGCTGTTCCTCCACCCCGCCATCACCAGCTGGAGGCTGGCTGCAGCTCCTGCACCCCGCCATCAGCTGCTGGAGGATGCCTGGAGCTCCTGCACCCCGCCATCAGCTGCTGGAGGCTTCTGTTCCTCCACCCCGCCATCAGCAGCTGGAGGCTGGCTGCTGGAGGCTGGCTGCTGCTCCTCCACCCCGCCATCACCAGCTGGAGGCTGGCTGCAGCTCCTGCACCCCGCCATCAGCTGCTGGAGGCTGCCTGCAGCTCCTGCACCCCGCCATCAGCTGCTGGAGGCTGGCTGCTGCTCCTCCACCCCACCGTTACCTGCTGGAGGCTGGCTGCAGCTCCTCCACCCCGCCATCAGCTGCTGGAGGCTGCCTGCAGCTCCTTCACCCCGCCATCAGCTGCTGGAGGCTGGCTGCAGCTCCTCCACCCCGCCATCAGCTGCTGGAGGCTGGCTTCTGCTCCTCCACCCCGCCACCAGCTGCTGGAGGCTGGCTGCTGCTCCTGCACCCCGCCCATCAGCTGCTGGAGGCTTCTGTTCCTCCACCCCGCCATCAGCAGCTGGAGGCTGGCTGCTGGAGGCTGGCTGCTGCTCCTCCACCCCGCCATCACCAGCTGGAGGCTGGCTGCAGCTCCTGCACCCCGCCATCAGCTGCTGGAAGCTGCCTGCAGCTCCTGCACCCCGCCATCAGCTGCTGGAGGCTGGCTGCTGCTCCTGCACCCCGCCATCAGCTGCTGGAGGCTGGCTGCAGCTCCTGCACCCCGCCATCAGCTGCTGGAGGCTGCCTGGAGCTCCTGCACCCCGCCATCAGCTGCTGGAGGCTTCTGTTCCTCCACCCCGCCATCAGCAGCTGGAGGCTGGCTGCTGGAGGCTGGCTGCTGCTCCTCCACCCCGCCATCACCAGCTGGAGGCTGGCTGCAACTCCTGCACCCCGCCATCAGCTGCTGGAGGCTGCCTGGAGCTCCTGCACCCCGCCATCAGCTGCTGGAGGCTGGCTGCTGCTCCTGCCACCCGCCATCAGCTGCTGGAGGCTGGCTGCTGCTCCTCCACCCCACCATGACCTGCTGGAGGCTGGCTGCAGCTCCTCCACCCCGCCATCAGCTGCTGGAGGCTGCCTGCAGCTCCTGCACCCCGCCATCAGCTGCTGGAGGCTGCCTGCAGCTCCTGCACCCCGCCATCAGCTGCTGGAGGCTGGCTGCAGCTCCTCCACCCCGCCATCAGCTGCTGGAGGCTGGCTTCTGCTCCTCCACCCCGCCACCAGCTGCTTGAGGCTGGCTGCTGCTCCTGCACCCCGCCATCAGCTGCTGGAGGCTGGCTGCAGCTCCTGCACCCCGCCATCAGCTGCTGGAGGCTGCCTGGAGCTCCTGCACCCCGCCATCAGCTGCTGGAGGCTTCTGTTCCTCCACCCTGCCATCAGCAGCTGGAGGCTGGCTGCTGGAGGCTGGCTGCTGCTCCTCCACCCCACCATGACCTGCTGGAGGCTGGCTGCAGCTCCTGCACCCCGCCATCAGCTGCTGGAGGCTGCCTGCAGCTCCTGCACCCTGCCATCAGCTGCTGGAGGCTGGCTGCAGCTCCTCCACCCCGCCATCAGCTGCTGGAGGCTTCTGTTCCTCCACCCCGCCATCAGCAGCTGGAGGCTGGCTGCTGGAGGCTGGCTGCTGCTCCTCCACCCCGCCATCACCAGCTGGAGGCTGGCTGCAGCTCCTGCACCCCGCCATCACCATCTGGAGGCTGGCTGCAGCTCCTGCACCCCGCCATCAGCTGCTGGAGGCTGGCTGCAGCTCCTGCACCCCGCCATCAGCTGCTGGAGGCTGCCTGGAGCTCCTGCATCCCGCCATCAGCTGCTGGAGGCTTCTGTTCCTCCACCCCGCCATCAGCAGCTGGAGGCTGGCTGCTGGAGGCTGGCTGCTGCTCCTCCACCCCGCCATCACCAGCTGGAGGCTGGCTGCAGCTCCTGCACCCCGCCATCAGCTGCTGGAGGCTGCCTGCAGCTCCTGCACCCCGCCATCAGCTGCTGGAGGCTGGCTGCTGCTCCTGCACCCCGCCATCAGCTGCTGGAGGCTGGCTGCTGCTCCTCCACCACACCATGACCTGCTGGAGGCTGGCTGCAGCTCCTCCACCCCGCCATCAGCTGCTGGAGGCTGCCTGCAGCTCCTGCACCCCGCCATCAGCTGCTGGAGGCTGCCTGCAGCTCCTGCACCCCGCCATCAGCTGCTGGAGGCTGGCTGCAGCTCCTCCACCCCGCCATCAGCTGCTGGAGGCTGGCTTCTGCTCCTCCACCCCGCCACCAGCTGCTGGAGGCTGGCTGCTGCTCCTGCACCCCACCATCAGCTGCTGGAGGCTTCTGTTCCTCCACCCCGCCATCAGCAGCTGGAGGCTGGCTGCTGGAGGCTGGTTGCTGCTCCTCCACCCCGCCATCACCAGCTGGAGGCTGGCTGCAGCTCCTGCACCCCGCCATCAGCTGCTGGAGGCTGGCTGCTGCTCCTGCACCCCGCCATCAGCTGCTGGAGGCAGGCTGCTGCTCCTCCACCCCAACATGACCTGCTGGAGGCTGGCTGCAGCTCCTCCATCCCGCCATCAGCTGCTGGAGACTGCCTGCAGCTCCTGCACCCCGCCATCAGCTGCTGGAGGCTGGCTGCTGCTCCTGCACCGCGCCATCACCAGCTGGAGGCTGGCTGCAGCTCTTGCACCCCACCATCAGCTGCTGGAGGCTGCCTGCAGCTCCTGCACCCCGCCATCAGCTGCTGGAGGCTGGCTGCTGCTCCTGCACCCTGCCATCAGCTGCTGGAGGCTGGCTGCTGCTCCTCCACCCCACCATGACCTGCTGGAGGCTGGCTGCAGCTCCTCCACCCCGCCATCAGCTGCTGGAGGCTGCCTGCAGCTCCTGCACCCCGCCATCAGCTGCTGGAGGCTGCCTGCAGCTCCTGCACCCCGACATCAGCTGCTGGAGGCTGGCTGCAGCTCCTCCACCCCGCCATCAGCTGCTGGAGGCTGCCTGCAGCTCCTGCACCCCGCCATCAGCTGCTGGAGGCTGCCTGCAGCTCCTGCACCCCGCCATCAGCTGCTGGAGGCTTCTGTTCCTCCACCCCGCCATCAGCAGCTGGAGGCTGGCTGCTGGAGGCTGGCTGCTGCTCCTCCACCCCGCCATCACCAGCTGGAGGCTGGCTGCAGCTCCTGCACTCCGCCATCAGCTGCTGGAGGCTGCCTGGAGCTCCTGCACCCCGCCATCAGCTGCTGGAGGCTTCTGTTCCTCCACCCCGCCATCAGCAGCTGGAGGCTGGCTGCTGGAGGCTGGCTGCTGCTCCTCCACTCCGCCATCACCAGCTGGAGGCTGGCTGCAGCTCCTGCACCCCACCATCAGCTGCTGGAGGCTGCCTGCAGCTCCTGCACCCCGCCATCAGCTGCTGGAGGCTGGCTGCTGCTCCTGCACCCCGCCATCAGCTGCTGGAGGCTGGCTGCTGCTCCTCCACCCCACCATGACCTGCTGGAGGCTGGCTGCAGCTCCTCCACCCCGCCATCAGCTGCTGGAGGCTGCCTGCAGCTCCTGCACCCCGCCATCAGCTGCTGGAGGCTGCCTGCAGCTCCTGCACCCCGCCATCAGCTGCTGGAAGCTGGCTGCAGCTCCTCCACCCCGCCATCAGCTGCTGGAGGCTGGCTTCTGCTCCTCCACCCCGCCATCAGCTGCTGGAAGCTGGCTGCAGCTCCTCCACCACGCCACCAGCTGCTGGAGGCTGGCTGCTGCTCCTGCACCCCGCCATCAGCTGCTGGAGGCTTCTGTTCCTCCACCCCGCCATCAGCAGCTGGAGGCTGGCTGCTGGAGGCTGGCTGCTGTTCCTCCACCCCGCCATCACCAGCTGGAGGCTGGCTGCAGCTCCTGCACCCCGCCATCAGCTGCTGGAGGATGCCTGGAGCTCCTGCACCCCGCCATCAGCTGCTGGAGGCTTCTGTTCCTCCACCCCGCCATCAGCAGCTGGAGGCTGGCTGCTGGAGGCTGGCTGCTGCTCCTCCACCCCGCCATCACCAGCTGGAGGCTGGCTGCAGCTCCTGCACCCCGCCATCAGCTGCTGGAGGCTGCCTGCAGCTCCTGCACCCCGCCATCAGCTGCTGGAGGCTGGCTGCTGCTCCTCCACCCCACCGTTACCTGCTGGAGGCTGGCTGCAGCTCCTCCACCCCGCCATCAGCTGCTGGAGGCTGCCTGCAGCTCCTGCACCCCGCCATCAGCTGCTGGAGGCTGGCTGCAGCTCCTCCACCCCGCCATCAGCTGCTGGAGGCTGGCTTCTGCTCCTCCACCCCGCCACCAGCTGCTGGAGGCTGGCTGCTGCTCCTGCACCCCGCCCATCAGCTGCTGGAGGCTTCTGTTCCTCCACCCCGCCATCAGCAGCTGGAGGCTGGCTGCTGGAGGCTGGCTGCTGCTCCTCCACCCCGCCATCACCAGCTGGAGGCTGGCTGCAGCTCCTGCAGCCCGCCATCAGCTGCTGGAGGCTGCCTGGAGCTCCTGCACCCCGCGATCAGCTGCTGGAGGCTTCTGTTCCTCCACCCCGCCATCAGCAGCTGGAGGCTGGCTGCTGGAGGCTGGCTGCTGCTCCTCCACCCCGCCATCACCAGCTGGAGGCTGGCTGCAGCTCCTGCACCCCGCCATCAGCTGCTGGAAGCTGCCTGCAGCTCCTGCACCCCGCCATCAGCTGCTGGAGGCTGGCTGCTGCTCCTGCACCCCGCCATCAGCTGCTGGAGGCTGGCTGCAGCTCCTGCACCCCGCCATCAGCTGCTGGAGGCTGCCTGGAGCTCCTGCACCCCGCCATCAGCTGCTGGAGGCTTCAATTCCTCCACCCCGCCATCAGCAGCTGGAGGCTGGCTGCTGGAGGCTGGCTGCTGCTCCTCCACCCCGCCATCACCAGCTGGAGGCTGGCTGCAACTCCTGCACCCCGCCATCAGCTGCTGGACGCTGCCTGGAGCTCCTGCACCCCGCCATCAGCTGCTGGAGGCTGGCTGCTGCTCCTGCCACCCGCCATCAGCTGCTGGAGGCTGGCTGCTGCTCCTCCACCCCACCATGACCTGCTGGAGGCTGGCTGCAGCTCCTCCACCCCGCCATCAGCTGCTGGAGGCTGCCTGCAGCTCCTGCACCCCGCCATCAGCTGCTGGAGGCTGCCTGCAGCTCCTGCACCCCGCCATCAGCTGCTGGAGGCTGGCTGCAGCTCCTCCACCCCGCCATCAGCTGCTGGAGGCTGGCTTCTGCTCCTCCACCCCGCCACCAGCTGCTTGAGGCTGGCTGCTGCTCCTGCACCCCGCCATCAGCTGCTGGAGGCTGGCTGCAGCTCCTGCACCCCGCCATCAGCTGCTGGATGCTGCCTGGAGCTCCTGCACCCCGCCATCAGCTGCTGGAGGCTTCTGTTCCTCCACCCCGCCATCAGCAGCTGGAGGCTGGCTGCTGGAGGCTGGCTGCTGCTCCTCCACCCCACAATGACCTGCTGGAGGCTGGCTGCAGCTCCTGCACCCCGCCATCAGCTGCTGGAGGCTGCCTGCAGCTTCTGCACCCTGCCATCAGCTGCTGGAGGCTGGCTGCAGCTCCTCCACCCCGCCATCAGCTGCTGGAGGCTTCTGTTCCTCCACCCCGCCATCAGCAGCTGGAGGCTGGCTGCTGGCGGCTGGCTGCTGCTCCTCCACCCCGCCATCACCAGCTGGAGGCTGGCTGCAGCTCCTGCACCCCGCCATCACCATCTGGAGGCTGGCTGCAGCTCCTGCACCCCGCCATCAGCTGCTGGAGGCTGGCTGCAGCTCCTGCACCCCGCCATCAGCTGCTGGAGGCTGCCTGGAGCTCCTGCATCCCGCCATCAGCTGCTGGAGGCTTCTGTTCCTCCACCCCGCCATCAGCAGCTGGAGGCTGGCTGCTGGAGGCTGGCTGCTGCTCCTCCACCCCGCCATCACCAGCTGGAGGCTGGCTGCAGCTCCTGCACCCCGCCATCAGCTGCTGGAGGCTGCCTGCAGCTCCTGCACCCCGCCATCAGCTGCTGGAGGCTGGCTGCTGCTCCTGCACCCCGCCATCAGCTGCTGGAGGCTGGCTGCTGCTCCTCCACCACACCATGACCTGCTGGAGGCTGGCTGCAGCTCCTCCACCCCGCCATCAGCTGCTGGAGGCTGCCTGCAGCTCCTGCACCCCGCCATCAGCTGCTGGAGGCTGCCTGCAGCTCCTGCACCCCGCCATCAGCTGCTGGAGGCTGGCTGCAGCTCCTCCACCCCACCATCAGCTGCTGGAGGCTGGCTTCTGCTCCTCCACTCCGCCACCAGCTGCTGGAGGCTGGCTGCTGGAGGCTGGTTGCTGCTCCTCCACCCCGCCATCACCAGCTGGAGGCTGGCTGCAGCTCCTGCACCCCGCCATCAGCTGCTGGAGGCTGGCTGCTGCTCCTGCACCCCGCCATCAGCTGCTGGAGGCAGGCTGCTGCTCCTCCACCCCAACATGACCTGCTGGAGGCTGGCTGCAGCTCCTCCATCCCGCCATCAGCTGCTGGAGACTGCCTGCAGCTCCTGCACCCCGCCATCAGCTGCTGGAGGCTGCCTGGAGCTCCTGCAGCCCGCCATCAGCTGCTGGAGGCTTCTGTTCCTCCACCCCGCCATCAGCAGCTGGAGGCTGGCTGCTGGAGGCTGGCTGCTGCTCCTCCACCCCGCCATCACCAGCTGGAGGCTGGCTGCAGCTCCTGCACCCCGCCATCAGCTGCTGGAGGCTGGCTGCTGCTCCTGCACCCCGCCATCAGCTGCTGGAGGCTGGCTGCAGCTCCTCCACCCCGCCATCAGCTGCTGGAGGCTGGCTTTTGCTCCTCCACCCCGCCACCAGCTGCTGGAGGCTGGCTTTTGCTCCTCCACCCCGCCATCAGCTGCTGGAGGCTTCTGTTCCTCCACCCCGCCATCAGCAGCTGGAGGCTGGCTGCAGCTCCTGCACCCCACCATCAGCTGCTGGAGGCTGCCTGGAGCTCCTGCACCCCGCCATCAGCTGCTGGAGGCTTCTGTTCCTCCACCCCGCCATCAGCAGCTGGAGGCTGGCTGCTGGAGGCTGGCTGCTGCTCCTCCACCCCGCCATCACCAGCTGGAGGCTGGCTGCAGCTCCTGCACCCCGCCATCAGCTGCTGGAGGCTGCCTGCAGCTCCTGCACCCCGCCATCAGCTGCTGGAGGCTGGCTGCTGCTCCTGCACCCCGCCATCAGCTGCTGGAGGCTGGCTGCTGCTCCTCCACCCCACCATGACCTGCTGGAGGCTGTCTGCAGCTCCTCCACCCCGCCATCAGCTGCTGGAGGCTGCCTGCAGCTCCTGCACCCCGCCATCAGCTGCTGGAGGGTGGCTGCAGCTCCTCCACCCCGCCATCAGCTGCTGGAGGCTGGCTTCTGCTCCTCCACCCCGCCACCAGCTGCTGGAGGCTGGCTGCTGCTCCTGCAACCCGCCATCAGCTGCTGGAGGCTTCTGTTCCTCCACCCCGCCATCAGCAGCTGGAGGCTGGCTGCTGGAGGCTGGCTGCTGCCTCTCCACCCCGCCATCACCAGCTGGAGGCTGGCTGCAGCTCCTGCACCCCGCCATCAGCTGCTGGAGGCTGCCTGGAGCTCCTGCACCCCGCCATCAGCTGCTGGAGGCTTCTGTTCCTCAACCCCGCCATCAGCAGCTGGAGGCTGGCTGCTGGAGGCTGGCTGCTGCTCCTCCACCCCACCATCACCAGCTGGAGGCTGGCTGCAGCTCCTGCACCCCGCCATCAGCTGCTGGAGGCTGGCTGCTGCTCCTGCACCCCGCCATCAGCTGCTGGAGGCTGGCTGCTGCTCCTCCAACCCACCATGACCTGCTGGAGGCTGGCTTCAGCTCCTCCACCCCGCCATCAGCTGCTGGAGGCTGCCTGCAGCTCCTGCACCCCGCCATCAGCTGCTGGAGGCTGCCTGCAGCTCCTGCACCCCGCCATCAGCTGCTGGAGGCTGGCTGCAGCTCCTCCACCCCGCCATCAGCTGCTGGAGGCTGGCTTCTGCTCCTCCACCCTGCCACCAGCTGCTGGAGGCTGGCTGCTGCTCCTGCACCCCGCCATCAGCTGCTGGAGGCTTCTGTTCCTCCACCCCGCCATCAGCAGCTGGAGGCTGGCTGCTGCTCCTCCACCCCGCCATCACCAGCTGGAGGCTGGCTGCAGCTCCTGCACCCCGCCATCAGCTGCTGGAGGCTGGCTGCTGCTCCTGCACCCCGCCATCAGCTGCTGGAGGCTGGCTGCTGCTCCTCCACCCCGCCATCACCAGCTGGAGGCTGGCTGCAGCTCCTGCACCCCGCCATCAGCTGCTGGAGGCTGGCTGCTGCTCCTCCACCCCACCATGACCTGCTGGAGGCTGCCTGCAGCTCCTCCACCCCGCCATCAGCTGCTGGAGGCTGCCTGCAGCTCCTGCACCCCAACCATCAGCTGCTGGAGGCTGCCTGCAGCTCCTGCACCCCGCCATCAGCTGCTGGAGGCTGGCTGCAGCTCCTCCACCCCGCCATCAGCTGCTGGAGGCTTCTGTTCCTCCACCCCGCCATCAGCAGCTGGAGGCTGGCTGCTGGAGGCTGGCTGCTGCTCCTCCACCCCGCCATCAACAGCTGGAGGCTGGCTGCAGCTCCTGCACCCCGCCATCAGCTGCTGGAGGCTTCTGTTCCTCCACCCCGCCATCAGCAGCTGGAGGCTGGCTGCTGGAGGCTGGCTGCTGTTCCTCCACCCCGCCATTACCAGCTGGAGGCTGGCTGCAGCTCCTGCACCCCGCCATCAGCTGCTGGAGGCTGCCTGGAGCTCCTGCCCCCCGCCATCAGCTGCTGGAGGCTTCTGTTCCTCCACCCCGCCATCAGCAGCTGGAGGCTGGCTGCTGGAGGCTGGCTGCTGCTCCTCCACCCCGCCATCACCAGCTGGAGGCTGGCTGCAGCTCCTGCACCCCGCCATCAGCTGCTGGAGGCTGCCTGCAGCTCCTGCACCCCGCCATCAGCTGCTGGAGGCTGGCTGCTGCTCCTCCAACCCACCGTTACCTGCTGGAGGCTGGCTGCAGCTCCTCCACCCCGCCATCAGCTGCTGGAGGCTGCCTGCAGCTCCTGCACCCCGCCATCAGCTGCTGGAGGCTGGCTGCAGCTCCTCCACCCCGCCATCAGCTGCTGGAGGCTGGCTTCTGCTCCTCCACCCCGCCACCAGCTGCTGGAGGCTGGCTGCTGCTCCTGCACCCCGCCCATCAGCTGCTGGAGGCTTCTGTTCCTCCACCCCGCCATCAGCAGCTGGAGGCTGGCTGCTGGAGGCTGGCTGCTGCTCCTCCACCCCGCCATCACCAGCTGGAGGCTGGCTGCTGCTCCTGCACCCCGCCATCAGCTGCTGGAGGCTGCCTGGAGCTCCTGCACCCCGCGATCAGCTGCTGGAGGCTTCTGTTCCTCCACCCCGCCATCAGCTGCTGGAGGCTGGCTGCTGCTCCTGCACCCCGCCATCAGCTGCTGGAGGCTGGCTGCTGCTCCTCCACCCCACCATGACCTGCTGGAGGCTGGCTGCAGCTCCTCCACCCCGCCATCAGCTGCTGGAGGCTGCCTGCAGCTCCTGCACCCCGCCATCAGCTGCTGGAGGCTTCCTGCAGCTCCTGCACCCCGCCATCAGCTGCTGGAGGGTGGCTGCAGCTCCTCCACCCCGCCATCAGCTGCTGGAGGCTGGCTTCTGCTCCTCCACCCCGCCACCAGCTGCTTGAGGCTGGCTGCTGCTCCTGCACCCCGCCATCAGCTGCTGGAGGCTTCTGTTCCTCCACCCCGCCATCAGCAGCTGGAGGCTGGCTGCTGCCTCTCCACCCCGCCATCACCAGCTGGAGGCTGGCTCCAGCTCCTGCACCCCGCCATCAGCTGCTGGAGGCTGCCTGGAGCTCCTGCACCCCGCCATCAGCTGCTGGAGGCTTCTGTTCCTCAACCCCGCCATCAGCAGCTGGAGGCTGGTTGCTGGAGGCTGGCTGCTGCTCCTCCACCCCGCCATCACCAGCTGGAGGCTGGCTGCAGCTCCTGCACCCCGCCATCAGCTGCTGGAGGCTGGCTGCTGCTCCTGCACCCCGCCATCAGCTGCTGGAGGCTGGCTGCTGCTCCTCCACCCCACCATGACCTGCTGGTGGCTGGCTGCAGCTCCTCCACCCCGCCATCAGCTGCTGGAGGCTGCCTGCAGCTCCTGCACCCCGCCATCAGCTGCTGGAGGCTGCCTGTAGCTCCTGCAACCCGCCATCAGCTGCTGGAGGCTGGCTGCAGCTCCTCCACCCCGCCATCAGCTGCTGGAGGCTGGCTTCTGCTCCTCCACCCCGCCACCAGCTTCTGGAGGCTGGCTGCTGCTCCTGCACACCGCCATCAGCTGCTGGAGGCTTCTGTTCCTCCACCCCGCCATCACCAGCTGGAGGCTGGCTGCAGCTCCTGCACCCCGCCATCAGCTGCTGGAGGCTGGCTGCTGCTCCTGCACTCCGCCATCAGCTGCTGGAGGCTGGCTGCTGCTCCTCCACCCCACCATGACCTGCTGGAGGCTGGCTGCAGCTCCTCCACCCCGCCATCAGCTGCTGGAGGCTGCCTGCAGCTCCTGCACCCCGCCATCAGCTGCTGGAGGCTGCCTGCAGCTCCTGCACCCCGCCATCAGCTGCTGGAGGATGCCTGCAGCTCCTGCACCCCGCCATCAGCTGCTGGAGGCTGCCTGCAGCTCCTGCACCCCGCCATCAGCTGCTGGAGGCTGGCTTCTGCTCCTCCACCCCGCCACCAGCTGCTGGAGGCTGGCTGCTGCTCCTGCAACCCGCCATCAGCTGCTGGAGGCTTCTGTTCCTCCACCCCGCCATCAGCAGCTGGAGGCTGGCTGCAGCTCCTGCACCCCGCCATCAGCTGCTGGAGGCTGCCTGGAGCTCCTGCACCCCGCCATCAGCTGCTGGAGGCTTCTGTTCCTCAACCCCGCCATCAGCAGCTGGAGGCTGGCTGCTGGAGGCTGGCTGCTGCTCCTCCACCCCGCCATCACCAGCTGGAGGCTGGCTGCAGCTCCTGCACCCCGCCATCAGCTGCTGGAGGCTGGCTGCTGCTCCTGCACCCCGCCATCAGCTGCTGGAGGCTGGCTGCTGCTCCTCCAACCCACCATGACCTGCTGGAGGCTGGCTGCAGCTCCTCCACCCCGCCATCAGCTGCTGGAGGCTGCCTGCAGCTCCTGCACCCCGCCATCAGCTGCTGGAGGCTGCCTGCAGCTCCTGCACCCCGCCATCAGCTGCTGGAGGCTGGCTGCAGCTCCTCCACCCCGCCATCAGCTGCTGGAGGCTGGCTTCTGCTCCTCCACCCCGCCACCAGCTGCTGGAGGCTGGCTGCTGCTCCTGCACCCCGCCATCAGCTGCTGGAGGCTTCTGTTCCTCCACCCCGCCATCAGCAGCTGGAGGCTGGCTGCTGGAGGCTGGCTGCTGCTCCTCCACCCCGCCATCACCAGCTGGAGGCTGGCTGCAGCTCCTGCACCCGGCCATCAGCTGCTGGAGGCTGGCTGCTGCTCCTGCACCCCGCCATCAGCTGCTGGAGGCTGGCTGCTGCTCCTCCACCCCGCCATCACCAGCTGGAGGCTGGCTGCAGCTCCTGCACCCCGCCATCAGCTGCTGGAGGCTGGCTGCTGCTCCTGCACCCCGCCATCAGCTGCTGGAGGCTGGCTGCTGCTCCTCCACCCCACCATGACCTGCTGGAGGCTGGCTGCAGCTCCTCCACCCCGCCATCAGCTGCTGGAGGCTGCCTGCAGCTCCTGCACCCCGCCATCAGCTGCTGGAGGCTGGCTGCAGCTCCTCCACCCCGCCATCAGCTGCTGGAGGCTTCTGTTCCTCCACCCCGCCATCAGCAGCTGGAGGCTGGCTGCTGGAGGCTGGCTGCTGCTCCTCCACCCCGCCATCACCAGCTGGAGGCTGGCTGCAGCTCCTGCACTCCGCCATCAGCTGCTGGAGGCTGCCTGGAGCTCCTGCACCCCGCCATCAGCTGCTGGAGGCTTCTGTTCCTCCACCCCGCCATCAGCAGCTGGAGGCTGGCTGCTGGAGGCTGGCTGCTGCTCCTCCACTCCGCCATCACCAGCTGGAGGCTGGCTGCAGCTCCTGCACCCCACCATCAGCTGCTGGAGGCTGCCTGCAGCTCCTGCACCCCGCCATCAGCTGCTGGAGGCTGGCTGCTGCTCCTGCACCCCGCCATCAGCTGCTGGAGGCTGGCTGCTGCTCCTCCACCCCACCATGACCTGCTGGAGGCTGGCTGCAGCTCCTCCACCCCGCCATCAGCTGCTGGAGGCTGCCTGCAGCTCCTGCACCCCGCCATCACCAGCTGGAGGCTGCCTGCAGCTCCTGCACCCCGCCATCAGCTGCTGGAGGCTGCCTGCAGCTCCTGCACCCCGCCATCAGCTGCTGGAGGCTGGCTGCTGCTCCTGCACCCCGCCATCAGCTGCTGGAGGCTGGCTGCTGCTCCTCCACCACACCATGACCTGCTGGAGGCTGGCTGCAGCTCCTCCACCCCGCCATCAGCTGCTGGAGGCTGCCTGCAGCTCCTGCACCCCGCCATCAGCTGCTGGAGGCTGCCTGCAGCTCCTGCACCCCGCCATCAGCTGCTGGAGGCTGGCTGCAGCTCCTCCACCCCGCCATCAGCTGCTGGAGGCTGGCTTCTGCTCCTCCACCCCGCCACCAGCTGCTGGAGGCTGGCTGCTGCTCCTGCACCCCACCATCAGCTGCTGGAGGCTTCTGTTCCTCCACCCCGCCATCAGCAGCTGGAGGCTGGCTGCTGGAGGCTGGTTGCTGCTCCTCCACCCCGCCATCACCAGCTGGAGGCTGGCTGCAGCTCCTGCACCCCGCCATCAGCTGCTGGAGGCTGGCTGCTGCTCCTGCACCCCGCCATCAGCTGCTGGAGGCAGGCTGCTGCTCCTCCACCCCAACATGACCTGCTGGAGGCTGGCTGCAGCTCCTCCATCCCGCCATCAGCTGCTGGAGACTGCCTGCAGATCCTGCACCGCGCCATCAGCTGCTGGAGGCTGGCTGCTGCTCCTGCACCCCGCCATCACCAGCTGGAGGCTGGCTGCAGCTCCTGCACCCCGCCATCAGCTGCTGGAGGCTGCCTGCAGCTCCTGCACCCCGCCATCAGCTGCTGGAGGCTGGCTGCTGCTCCTGCACCCTGCCATCAGCTGCTGGAGGCTGGCTGCTGCTCCTCCACCCCACCATGACCTGCTGGAGGCTGGCTGCAGCTCCTCCACCCCGCCATCAGCTGCTGGAGGCTGCCTGCAGCTCCTGCACCCCGCCATCAGCTGCTGGAGGCTGCCTGCAGCTCCTGCACCCCGCCATCAGCTGCTGGAGGCTGGCTGCAGCTCCTCCACCCCGCCATCAGCTGCTGGAGGCTGCCTGCAGCTCCTGCACCCCGCCATCAGCTGCTGGAGGCTGCCTGCAGCTCCTGCACCCCGCCATCAGCTGCTGGAGGCTGGCTGCAGCTCCTCCACCCCGCCATCAGCTGCTGGAGGCTTCTGTTCCTCCACCCCGCCATCAGCAGCTGGAGGCTGGCTGCTGGAGGCTGGCTGCTGCTCCTCCACCCCGCCATCACCAGCTGGAGGCTGGCTGCAGCTCCTGCACTCCGCCATCAGCTGCTGGAGGCTGCCTGGAGCTCCTGCACCCCGCCATCAGCTGCTGGAGGCTTCTGTTCCTCCACCCCGCCATCAGCAGCTGGAGGCTGGCTGCTGGAGGCTGGCTGCTGCTCCTCCACTCCGCCATCACCAGCTGGAGGCTGGCTGCAGCTCCTGCACCCCACCATCAGCTGCTGGAGGCTGCCTGCAGCTCCTGCACCCCGCCATCAGCTGCTGGAGGCTGGCTGCTGCTCCTGCACCCCGCCATCAGCTGCTGGAGGCTGGCTGCTGCTCCTCCACCCCACCATGACCTGCTGGAGGCTGGCTGCAGCTCCTCCACCCCGCCATCAGCTGCTGGAGGCTGCCTGCAGCTCCTGCACCCCGCCATCAGCTGCTGGAGGCTGCCTGCAGCTCCTGCACCCCGCCATCAGCTGCTGGAAGCTGGCTGCAGCTCCTCCACCCCGCCATCAGCTGCTGGAGGCTGGCTTCTGCTCCTCCACCCCGCCATCAGCTGCTGGAAGCTGGCTGCAGCTCCTCCACCACGCCACCAGCTGCTGGAGGCTGGCTGCTGCTCCTGCACCCCGCCATCAGCTGCTGGAGGCTTCTGTTCCTCCACCCCGCCATCAGCAGCTGGAGGCTGGCTGCTGGAGGCTGGCTGCTGGAGGCTGGCTGCTGTTCCTCCACCCCGCCATCACCAGCTGGAGGCTGGCTGCAGCTCCTGCACCCCGCCATCAGCTGCTGGAGGATGCCTGGAGCTCCTGCACCCCGCCATCAGCTGCTGGAGGCTTCTGTTCCTCCACCCTGCCATCAGCAGCTGGAGGCTGGCTGCTGGAGGCTGGCTGCTGCTCCTCCACCCCGCCATCACCAGCTGGAGGCTGGCTGCAGCTCCTGCACCCCGCCATCAGCTGCTGGAGGCTGCCTGCAGCTCCTGCACCCCGCCATCAGCTGCTGGAGGCTGGCTGCTGCTCCTCCACCCCACCGTTACCTGCTGGAGGCTGGCTGCAGCTCCTCCACCCCGCCATCAGCTGCTGGAGGCTGCCTGCAGCTCCTGCACCCCGCCATCAGCTGCTGGAGGCTGGCTGCAGCTCCTCCACCCCGCCATCAGCTGCTGGAGGCTGGCTTCTGCTCCTCCACCCCGCCACCAGCTGCTGGAGGCTGGCTGCTGCTCCTGCACCCCGCCCATCAGCAGCTGGAGGCTTCTGTTCCTCCACCCCGCCATCAGCAGCTGGAGGCTGGCTGCTGGAGGCTGGCTGCTGCTCCTCCACCCCGCCATCACCAGCTGGAGGATGGCTGCAGCTCCTGCACCCCGCCATCAGCTGCTGGAGGCTGCCTGGAGCTCCTGCACCCCGCGATCAGCTGCTGGAGGCTTCTGTTCCTCCACCCCGCCATCAGCAGCTGGAGGCTGGCTGCTGGAGGCTGGCTGCTGCTCCTCCACCCCGCCATCACCAGCTGGAGGCTGGCTGCAGCTCCTGCACCCCGCCATCAGCTGCTGGAAGCTGCCTGCAGCTCCTGCACCCCGCCATCAGCTGCTGGAGGCTGGCTGCTGCTCCTGCACCCCGCCATCAGCTGCTGGAGGCTGGCTGCAGCTCCTGCACCCCGCCATCAGCTGCTGGAGGCTGCCTGGAGCTCCTGCACCCCGCCATCAGCTGCTGGAGGCTTCTGTTCCTCCACCCCGCCATCAGCAGCTGGAGGCTGGCTGCTGGAGGCTGGCTGCTGCTCCTCCACCCCGCCATCACCAGCTGGAGGCTGGCTGCAACTCCTGCACCCCGCCATCAGCTGCTGGAGGCTGCCTGGAGCTCCTGCACCCCGCCATCAGCTGCTGGAGGCTGGCTGCTGCTCCTGCCACCCGCCATCAGCTGCTGGAGGCTGGCTGCTGCTCCTCCACCCCACCATGACCTGCTGGAGGCTGGCTGCAGCTCCTCCACCCCGCCATCAGCTGCTGGAGGCTGCCTGCAGCTCCTGCACCCCGCCATCAGCTGCTGGAGGCTGCCTGCAGCTCCTGCACCCCGCCATCAGCTGCTGGATGCTGGCTGCAGCTCCTCCACCCCGCCATCAGCTGCTGGAGGCTGGCTTCTGCTCCTCCACCCCGCCACCAGCTGCTTGAGGCTGGCTGCTGCTCCTGCACCCCGCCATCAGCTGCTGGAGGCTGGCTGCAGCTCCTGCACCCCGCCATCAGCTGCTGGAGGCTGCCTGGAGCTCCTGCACCCCGCCATCAGCTGCTGGAGGCTTCTGTTCCTCCACCCCGCCATCAGCAGCTGGAGGCTGGCTGCTGGAGGCTGGCTGCTGCTCCTCCACCCCACCATGACCTGCTGGAGGCTGGCTGCAGCTCCTGCACCCCGCCATCAGCTGCTGGAGGCTGCCTGCAGCTCCTGCACCCTGCCATCAGCTGCTGGAGGCTGGCTGCAGCTCCTCCACCCCGCCATCAGCTGCTGGAGGCTGGCTGCTGTTCCTCCACCCCGCCATCAGCAGCTGGAGGCTGGCTGCAGCTCCTGCACCCCGCCATCACCATCTGGAGGCTGGCTGCAGCTCCTGCACCCCGCCATCAGCTGCTGGAGGCTGGCTGCAGCTCCTGCACCCCGCCATCAGCTGCTGGAGGCTGCCTGGAGCTCCTGCATCCCGCCATCAGCTGCTGGAGGCTTCTGTTCCTCCACCCCGCCATCAGCAGCTGGAGGCTGGCTGCTGGAGGCTGGCTGCTGCTCCTCCACCCCGCCATCACCAGCTGGAGGCTGGCTGCAGCTCCTGCACCCCGCCATCAGCTGCTGGAGGCTGCCTGCAGCTCCTGCACCCCGCCATCAGCTGCTGGAGGCTGGCTGCTGCTCCTGCACCCCGCCATCAGCTGCTGGAGGCTGGCTGCTGCTCCTCCACCACACCATGACCTGCTGGAGGCTGGCTGCAGCTCCTCCACCCCGCCATCAGCTGCTGGAGGCTGCCTGCAGCTCCTGCACCCCGCCATCAGCTGCTGGAGGCTGCCTGCAGCTCCTGCACCCCGCCATCAGCTGCTGGAGGCTGGCTGCAGCTCCTCCACCCCGCCATCAGCTGCTGGAGGCTGGCTTCTGCTCCTCCACCCCGCCACCAGCTGCTGGAGGCTGGCTGCTGCTCCTGCACCCCACCATCAGCTGCTGGAGGCTTCTGTTCCTCCACCCCGCCATCAGCAGCTGGAGGCTGGCTGCTGGAGGCTGGTTGCTGCTCCTCCACCCCGCCATCACCAGCTGGAGGCTGGCTGCAGCTCCTCCACCCCGCCATCAGCTGCTGGAGGCTGCCTGCAGCTCCTGCACCCCGCCATCAGCTGCTGGAGGCTGCCTGCAGCTCCTGCACCCCGCCATCAGCTGCTGGAGGCTGGCTGCAGCTCCTCCACCCCGCCATCAGCTGCTGGAGGCTTCTGTTCCTCCACCCCGCCATCAGCAGCTGGAGGCTGGCTGCTGGAGGCTGGCTGCTGCTCCTCCACCCCGCCATCACCAGCTGGAGGCTGGCTGCAGCTCCTGCACTCCGCCATCAGCTGCTGGAGGCTGCCTGGAGCTCCTGCACCCCGCCATCAGCTGCTGGAGGCTTCTGTTCCTCCACCCCGCCATCAGCAGCTGGAGGCTGGCTGCTGGAGGCTGGCTGCTGCTCCTCCACTCCGCCATCACCAGCTGGAGGCTGGCTGCAGCTCCTGCACCCCACCATCAGCTGCTGGAGGCTGCCTTTAGCTCCTGCACCCCGCCATCAGCTGCTGGAGGCTGGCTGCTGCTCCTGCACCCCGCCATCAGCTGCTGGAGGCTGGCTGCTGCTCCTCCACCCCACCATGACCTGCTGGAGGCTGGCTGCAGCTCCTCCACCCCGCCATCAGCTGCTGGAGGCTGCCTGCAGCTCCTGCACCCCGCCATCAGCTGCTGGAGGCTGCCTGCAGCTCCTGCACCACGCCATCAGCTGCTGGAAGCTGGCTGCAGCTCCTCCACCCCGCCATCAGCTGCTGGAGGCTGGCTTCTGCTCCTCCACCCCGCCATCAGCTGCTGGAAGCTGGCTGCAGCTCCTCCACCACGCCACCAGCTGCTGGAGGCTGGCTGCTGCTCCTGCACCCCGCCATCAGCTGCTGGAGGCTTCTGTTCCTCCACCCCGCCATCAGCAGCTGGAGGCTGGCTGCTGGAGGCTGGCTGCTGGAGGCTGGCTGCTGTTCCTCCACCCCGCCATCACCAGCTGGAGGCTGGCTGCAGCTCCTGCACCCCGCCATCAGCTGCTGGAGGATGCCTGGAGCTCCTGCACCCCGCCATCAGCTGCTGGAGGCTTCTGTTCCTCCACCCTGCCATCAGCAGCTGGAGGCTGGCTGCTGGAGGCTGGCTGCTGCTCCTCCACCCCGCCATCACCAGCTGGAGGCTGGCTGCAGCTCCTGCACCCCGCCATCAGCTGCTGGAGGCTGCCTGCAGCTCCTGCACCCCGCCATCAGCTGCTGGAGGCTGGCTGCTGCTCCTCCACCCCACCGTTACCTGCTGGAGGCTGGCTGCAGCTCCTCCACCCCGCCATCAGCTG
The DNA here is from genome assembly GCF_043380555.1 of Nothobranchius furzeri. NCBI lineage: Eukaryota > Metazoa > Chordata > Actinopteri > Cyprinodontiformes > Nothobranchiidae > Nothobranchius > Nothobranchius furzeri. The sequence continues at coordinate 954,199 of NW_027223040.1, forward strand.
CTGGAGGCTGCCTGCAGCTCCTGCACCCCGCCATCAGCTGCTGGAGGCTGGCTGCAGCTCCTCCACCCCGCCATCAGCTGCTGGAGGCTGGCTTCTGCTCCTCCACCCCGCCACCAGCTGCTGGAGGCTGGCTGCTGCTCCTGCACCCCGCCCATCAGCAGCTGGAGGCTTCTGTTCCTCCACCCCGCCATCAGCAGCTGGAGGCTGGCTGCTGGAGGCTGGCTGCTGCTCCTCCACCCCGCCATCACCAGCTGGAGGATGGCTGCAGCTCCTGCACCCCGCCATCAGCTGCTGGAGGCTGCCTGGAGCTCCTGCACCCCGCGATCAGCTGCTGGAGGCTTCTGTTCCTCCACCCCGCCATCAGCAGCTGGAGGCTGGCTGCTGGAGGCTGGCTGCTGCTCCTCCACCCCGCCATCACCAGCTGGAGGCTGGCTGCAGCTCCTGCACCCCGCCATCAGCTGCTGGAAGCTGCCTGCAGCTCCTGCACCCCGCCATCAGCTGCTGGAGGCTGGCTGCTGCTCCTGCACCCCGCCATCAGCTGCTGGAGGCTGGCTGCAGCTCCTGCACCCCGCCATCAGCTGCTGGAGGCTGCCTGGAGCTCCTGCACCCCGCCATCAGCTGCTGGAGGCTTCTGTTCCTCCACCCCGCCATCAGCAGCTGGAGGCTGGCTGCTGGAGGCTGGCTGCTGCTCCTCCACCCCGCCATCACCAGCTGGAGGCTGGCTGCAACTCCTGCACCCCGCCATCAGCTGCTGGAGGCTGCCTGGAGCTCCTGCACCCCGCCATCAGCTGCTGGAGGCTGGCTGCTGCTCCTGCCACCCGCAATCAGCTGCTGGAGGCTGGCTGCTGCTCCTCCACCCCACCATGACCTGCTGGAGGCTGGCTGCAGCTCCTCCACCCCGCCATCAGCTGCTGGAGGCTGCCTGCAGCTCCTGCACCCCGCCATCAGCTGCTGGAGGCTGCCTGCAGCTCCTGCACCCCGCCATCAGCTGCTGGATGCTGGCTGCAGCTCCTCCACCCCGCCATCAGCTGCTGGAGGCTGGCTTCTGCTCCTCCACCCCGCCACCAGCTGCTTGAGGCTGGCTGCTGCTCCTGCACCCCGCCATCAGCTGCTGGAGGCTGGCTGCAGCTCCTGCACCCCGCCATCAGCTGCTGGAGGCTGCCTGGAGCTCCTGCACCCCGCCATCAGCTGCTGGAGGCTTCTGTTCCTCCACCCCGCCATCAGCAGCTGGAGGCTGGCTGCTGGAGGCTGGCTGCTGCTCCTCCACCCCACCATGACCTGCTGGAGGCTGGCTGCAGCTCCTGCACCCCGCCATCAGCTGCTGGAGGCTGCCTGCAGCTCCTGCACCCTGCCATCAGCTGCTGGAGGCTGGCTGCAGCTCCTCCACCCCGCCATCAGCTGCTGGAGGCTGGCTGCTGTTCCTCCACCCCGCCATCAGCAGCTGGAGGCTGGCTGCAGCTCCTGCACCCCGCCATCACCATCTGGAGGCTGGCTGCAGCTCCTGCACCCCGCCATCAGCTGCTGGAGGCTGGCTGCAGCTCCTGCACCCCGCCATCAGCTGCTGGAGGCTGCCTGGAGCTCCTGCATCCCGCCATCAGCTGCTGGAGGCTTCTGTTCCTCCACCCCGCCATCAGCAGCTGGAGGCTGGCTGCTGGAGGCTGGCTGCTGCTCCTCCACCCCGCCATCACCAGCTGGAGGCTGGCTGCAGCTCCTGCACCCCGCCATCAGCTGCTGGAGGCTGCCTGCAGCTCCTGCACCCCGCCATCAGCTGCTGGAGGCTGGCTGCTGCTCCTGCACCCCGCCATCAGCTGCTGGAGGCTGGCTGCTGCTCCTCCACCACACCATGACCTGCTGGAGGCTGGCTGCAGCTCCTCCACCCCGCCATCAGCTGCTGGAGGCTGCCTGCAGCTCCTGCACCCCGCCATCAGCTGCTGGAGGCTGCCTGCAGCTCCTGCACCCCGCCATCAGCTGCTGGAGGCTGGCTGCAGCTCCTCCACCCCGCCATCAGCTGCTGGAGGCTGGCTTCTGCTCCTCCACCCCGCCACCAGCTGCTGGAGGCTGGCTGCTGCTCCTGCACCCCACCATCAGCTGCTGGAGGCTTCTGTTCCTCCACCCCGCCATCAGCAGCTGGAGGCTGGCTGCTGGAGGCTGGTTGCTGCTCCTCCACCCCGCCATCACCAGCTGGAGGCTGGCTGCAGCTCCTGCACCCCGCCATCAGCTGCTGGAGGCTGGCTGCTGCTCCTGCACCCCGCCATCAGCTGCTGGAGGCAGGCTGCTGCTCCTCCACCCCAACATGACCTGCTGGAGGCTGGCTGCAGCTCCTCCATCCCGCCATCAGCTGCTGGAGACTGCCTGCAGCTCCTGCACCCCGCCATCAGCTGCTGGAGGCTGGCTGCTGCTCCTGCACCCCGCCATCACCAGCTGGAGGCTGGCTGCAGCTCCTGCACCCCGCCATCAGCTGCTGGAGGCTGCCTGCAGCTCCTGCACCCCGCCATCAGCTGCTGGAGGCTGGCTGCTGCTCCTGCACCCTGCCATCAGCTGCTGGAGGCTGGCTGCTGCTCCTCCACCCCACCATGACCTGCTGGAGGCTGGCTGCAGCTCCTCCACCCCGCCATCAGCTGCTGGAGGCTGCCTGCAGCTCCTGCACCCCGCCATCAGCTGCTGGAGGCTGCCTGCAGCTCCTGCACCCCTCCATCAGCTGCTGGAGGCTGGCTGCAGCTCCTCCACCCCGCCATCAGCTGCTGGAGGCTGGCTTCTGCTCCTCCACCCCGCCACCAGCTGCTGGAGGCTGGCTGCTGCTCCTGCACCCCACCCATCAGCTGCTGGAGGCTTCTGTTCCTCCACCCCGCCATCAGCAGCTGGAGGCTGGCTGCTGGAGGCTGGCTGCTGCTCCTCCACCCCGCCATCACCAGCTGGAGCCTGGCTGCAGCTCCTGCACCCCGCCATCAGCTGCTGGAGGCTGCCTGGAGCTCCTGCAGCCCGCCATCAGCTGCTGGAGGCTTCTGTTCCTCCACCCCGCCATCAGCAGCTGGAGGCTGGCTGCTGGAGGCTGGCTGCTGCTCCTCCACCCCGCCATCACCAGCTGGAGGCTGGCTGCAGCTCCTGCACCCCGCCATCAGCTGCTGGAGGCTGGCTGCTGCTCCTGCACCCCGCCATCAGCTGCTGGAGGCTGGCTGCTGCTCCTCCACCCCACCATGACCTGTTGAGGGTGGCTGAAGCTCCTCCACCCCGCCATCAGCTGCTGGAGGCTGCCTGCAGCTCCTGCACCCCGCCATCAGCTGCTGGAGGCTGCCTGCAGCTCCTGCACCCCGCCATCAGCTGCTGGAGGCTGGCTGCAGCTCCTCCACCCCGCCATCAGCTGCTGGAGGCTGGCTTTTGCTCCTCCACCCCGCCACCAGCTGCTGGAGGCTGGCTTTTGCTCCTCCACCCCGCCATCAGCTGCTGGAGGCTTCTGTTCCTCCACCCCGCCATCAGCAGCTGGAGGCTGGCTGCTGGAGACTGGCTGCTGCTCCTCCACCCCGCCATCACCAGCTGGAGGCTGGCTGCAGCTCCTGCACCCCACTATCAGCTGCTGGAGGCTGCCTGGAGCTCCTGCACCCCGCCATCAGCTGCTGGAGGCTTCTGTTCCTCCACCCCGCCATCAGCAGCTGGAGGCTGGCTGCTGGAGGCTGGCTGCTGCTCCTCCACCCCGCCATCACCAGCTGGAGGCTGGCTGCAGCTCCTGCACCCCGCCATCAGCTGCTGGAGGCTGCCTGCAGCTCCTGCACCCCGCCATCAGCTGCTGGAGGCTGGCTGCTGCTCCTGCACCCCGCCATCAGCTGCTGGAGGCTGGCTGCTGCTCCTCCACCCCACCATGACCTGCTGGAGGCTGGCTGCAGCTCCTCCACCCCGCCATCAGCTGCTGGAGGCTGCCTGCAGCTCCTGCACCCCGCCATCAGCTGCTGGAGGGTGGCTGCAGCTCCTCCACCCCGCCATCAGCTGCTGGAGGCTGGCTTCTGCTCCTCCACCCCGCCACCAGCTGCTGGAGGCTGGCTGCTGCTCCTGCAACCCGCCATCAGCTGCTGGAGGCTTCTGTTCCTCCACCCCGCCATCAGCAGCTGGAGGCTGGCTGCTGGAGGCTGGCTGCTGCTCCTGCACCCCGCCATCAGCTGCTGGAGGCTGGCTGCTGCTCCTCCACCCCACCATGACCTGCTGGAGGCTGGCTGCAGCTCCTCCACCCCGCCATCAGCTGCTGGAGGCTGCCTGCAGCTCCTGCACCCCGCCATCAGCTGCTGGAGGGTGGCTGCAGCTCCTCCACCCCGCCATCAGCTGCTGGAGGCTGGCTTCTGCTCCTCCACCCCGCCACCAGCTGCTGGAGGCTGGCTGCTGCTCCTGCAACCCGCCATCAGCTGCTGGAGGCTTCTGTTCCTCCACCCCGCCATCAGCAGCTGGAGGCTGGCTGCTGGAGGCTGGCTGCTGCCTCTCCACCCCGCCATCACCAGCTGGAGGCTGGCTGCAGCTCCTGCACCCCGCCATCAGCTGCTGGAGGCTGCCTGGAGCTCCTGCACCCCGCCATCAGCTGCTGGAGGCTTCTGTTCCTCAACCCCGCCATCAGCAGCTGGAGGCTGGCTGCAGCTCCTGCACCCCGCCATCAGCTGCTGGAGGCTGCCTGCAGCTCCTGCACCCCGCCATCAGCTGCTGGAGGCTGGCTGCAGCTCCTCCACCCCGCCATCAGCTGCTGGAGGCTGGCTTCTGCTCCTCCACCCTGCCACCAGCTGCTGGAGGCTGGCTGCTGCTCCTGCACCCCGCCATCAGCTGCTTGAGGCTTCTGTTCCTCCACCCCGCCATCAGCAGCTGGAGGCTGGCTGCTGGAGGCTGGCTGCAGCTCCTGCACCCCGCCATCAGCTGCTGGAGGCTGGCTGCTGCTCCTGCACCCCGCCATCAGCTGCTGGAGGCTGGCTGCTGCTCCTCCACCCCGCCATCACCAGCTGGAGGCTGGCTGCAGCTCCTGCACCCCATCATCAGCTGCTGGAGGCTGGCTGCTGCTCCTGCACCCCGCCATCAGCTGCTGGAGGCTGGCTGCTGCTCCTCCACCCCACCATGACCTGCTGGAGGCTGGCTGCAGCTCCTCCACCCCGCCATCAGCTGCTGGAGGCTGCCTGCAGCTCCTGCACCCCGCCATCAGCTGCTGGAGGCTGCCTGCAGCTCCTGCACCCCGCCATCAGCTGCTGGAGGCTGGCTGCAGCTCCTCCACCCCGCCATCAGCTGCTGGAGGCTTCTGTTCCTCCACCCCGCCATCAGCAGCTGGAGGCTGGCTGCTGCTCCTCCACCCCGCCATCAACAGCTGGAGGCTGGCTGCAGCTCCTGCTCTCCGCCATCAGCTGCTGGAGGCTGCCTGGAGCTCCTGCACCCCGCCATCAGCTGCTGGAGGCTTCTGTTCCTCCACCCCGCCATCAGCAGCTGGAGGCTGGCTGCTGGAGGCTGGCTGCTGTTCCTCCACCCCGCCATCACCAGCTGGAGGCTGGCTGCAGCTCCTGCACCCCGCCATCAGCTGCTGGAGGCTGCCTGGAACTCCTGCCCCCCGCCATCAGCTGCTGGAGGCTTCTGTTCCTCCACCCCGCCATCAGCAGCTGGAGGCTGGCTGCTTGAGGCTGGCTGCTGGAGGCCTGCTGCTGCTCCTCCACCCCGCCATCACCAGCTGGAGGCTGGCTGCAGCTCCTGCACCCCGCCATCAGCTGCTGGAGGCTGCCTGCAGCTCCTGCACCCCGCCATCAGCTGCTGGAGGCTGGCTGCTGCTCCTCCAACCCACCGTTACCTGCTGGAGGCTGGCTGCAGCTCCTACACCCCGCCATCAGCTGCTGGAGGCTGCCTGCAGCTCCTGCACCCCGCCATCAGCTGCTGGAGGCTGGCTGCAGCTCCTCCACCCCGCCATCAGCTGCTGGAGGCTGGCTTCTGCTCCTCCACCCCGCCACCAGCTGCTGGAGGCTGGCTGCTGCTCCTGCACCCCGCCCATCAGCTGCTGGAGGCTTCTGTTCCTCCACCCCGCCATCAGCAGCTGGAGGCTGGCTGCTGGAGGCTGGCTGCTGCTCCTCCACCCCGCCATCACCAGCTGGAGGCTGGCTGCTGCTCCTGCACCCCGCCATCAGCTGCTGGAGGCTGCCTGGAGCTCCTGCACCCCGCGATCAGCTGCTGGAGGCTTCTGTTCCTCCACCCCGCCATCAGCTGCTGGAGGCTGGCTGCTGCTCCTGCACCCCGCCATCAGCTGCTGGAGGCTGGCTGCTGCTCCTCCACCCCACCATGACCTGCTGGAGGCTGGCTGCAGCTCCTCCACCCCGCCATCAGCTGCTGGAGGCTGCCTGCAGCTCCTGCACCCCGCCATCAGCTGCTGGAGGCTTCCTGCAGCTCCTGCACCCCGCCATCAGCTGCTGGAGGGTGGCTGCAGCTCCTCCACCCCGCCATCAGCTGCTGGAGGCTGGCTTCTGCTCCTCCACCCCGCCACCAGCTGCTTGAGGCTGGCTGCTGCTCCTGCACCCCGCCATCAGCTGCTGGAGGCTTCTGTTCCTCCACCCCGCCATCAGCAGCTGGAGGCTGGCTGCTGCCTCTCCACCCCGCCATCACCAGCTGGAGGCTGGCTGCAGCTCCTGCACCCCGCCATCAGCTGCTGGAGGCTGCCTGGAGCTCCTGCACCCCGCCATCAGCTGCTGGAGGCTTCTGTTCCTCAACCCCGCCATCAGCAGCTGGAGGCTGGTTGCTGGAGGCTGGCTGCTGCTCCTCCACCCCGCCATCACCAGCTGGAGGCTGGCTGCAGCTCCTGCACCCCGCCATCAGCTGCTGGAGGCTGGCTGCTGCTCCTGCACCCCGCCATCAGCTGCTGGAGGCTGGCTGCTGCTCCTCCACCCCACCATGACCTGCTGGTGGCTGGCTGCAGCTCCTCCACCCCGCCATCAGCTGCTGGAGGCTGCCTGCAGCTCCTGCACCCCGCCATCAGCTGCTGGAGGCTGCCTGTAGCTCCTGCACCCCGCCATCAGCTGCTGGAGGCTGGCTGCAGCTCCTCCACCCCGCCATCAGCTGCTGGAGGCTGGCTTCTGCTCCTCCACCCCGCCACCAGCTTCTGGAGGCTGGCTGCTGCTCCTGCACACCGCCATCAGCTGCTGGAGGCTTCTGTTCCTCCACCCCGCCATCAGCAGCTGGAGGCTGGCTGCTGGAGGCTGGCTGCTGCTCCTCCACTCCGCCATCACCAGCTGGAGGCTGGCTGCAGCTCCTGCACCCCGCCATCAGCTGCTGGAGGCTGGCTGCTGCTCCTGCACCCCGCCATCAGCTGCTGGAGGCTGGCTGCTGCTCCTCCACCCCACCATGACCTGCTGGAGGCTGGCTGCAGCTCCTCCACCCCGCCATCAGCTGCTGGAGGCTGCCTGCAGCTCCTGCACCCCGCCATCAGCTGCTGGAGGCTGCCTGCAGCTCCTGCACCCCGCCATCAGCTGCTGGAGGATGCCTGCAGCTCCTGCACCCCGCCATCAGCTGCTGGAGGCTGCCTGCAGCTCCTGCACCCCGCCATCAGCTGCTGGAGGCTGGCTTCTGCTCCTCCACCCCGCCACCAGCTGCTGGAGGCTGGCTGCTGCTCCTGCAACCCGCCATCAGCTGCTGGAGGCTTCTGTTCCTCCACCCCGCCATCAGCAGCTGGAGGCTGGCTGCTGGAGGCTGGCTGCTGCTCCTGCAACCCGCCATCAGCTACTGGAGGCTTCTGTTCCTCCACCCCGCCATCACCAGCTGGAGGCTGGCTGCAGCTCCTGCACCCCGCCATCAGCTGCTGGAGGCTGCCTGGAGCTCCTGCACCCCGCCATCAGCTGCTGGAGGCTTCTGTTCCTCAACCCCGCCATCAGCAGCTGGAGGCTGGCTGCTGGAGGCTGGCTGCTGCTCCTCCACCCCGCCATCACCAGCTGGAGGCTGGCTGCAGCTCCTGCACCCCGCCATCAGCTGCTGGAGGCTGGCTGCTGCTCCTGCACCCCGCCATCAGCTGCTGGAGGCTGGCTGCTGCTCCTCCAACCCACCATGACCTGCTGGAGGCTGGCTGCAGCTCCTCCACCCCGCCATCAGCTGCTGGAGGCTGCCTGCAGCTCCTGCACCCCGCCATCAGCTGCTGGAGGCTGGCTGCAGCTCCTCCACCCCGCCATCAGCTGCTGGAGGCTGGCTTCTGCTCCTCCACCCCGCCACCAGCTGCTGGAGGCTGGCTGCTGCTCCTGCACCCCGCCATCAGCTGCTGGAGGCTTCTGTTCCTCCACCCCGCCATCAGCAGCTGGAGGCTGGCTGCTGGAGGCTGGCTGCTGCTCCTCCACCCCGCCATCACCAGCTGGAGGCTGGCTGCAGCTCCTGCACCCGGCCATCAGCTGCTGGAGGCTGGCTGCTGCTCCTGCACCCCGCCATCAGCTGCTGGAGGCTGGCTGCTGCTCCTCCACCCCGCCATCACCAGCTGGAGGCTGGCTGCAGCTCCTGCACCCCGCCATCAGCTGCTGGAGGCTGGCTGCTGCTCCTGCACCCCGCCATCAGCTGCTGGAGGCTGGCTGCTGCTCCTCCACCCCACCATGACCTGCTGGAGGCTGGCTGCAGCTCCTCCACCCCGCCATCAGCTGCTGGAGGCTGCCTGCAGCTCCTGCACCCCGCCATCAGCTGCTGGAGGCTGCCTGCAGCTCCTGCACCCCGCCATCAGCTGCTGGAGGCTGGCTGCAGCTCCTCCACCCCGCCATCAGCTGCTGGAGGCTTCTGTTCCTCCACCCCGCCATCAGCAGCTGGAGGCTGGCTGCTGGAGGCTGGCTGCTGCTCCTCCACCCCGCCATCACCAGCTGGAGGCTGGCTGCAGCTCCTGCACTCCGCCATCAGCTGCTGGAGGCTGCCTGGAGCTCCTGCACCCCGCCATCAGCTGCTGGAGGCTTCTGTTCCTCCACCCCGCCATCAGCAGCTGGAGGCTGGCTGCTGGAGGCTGGCTGCTGCTCCTCCACTCCGCCATCACCAGCTGGAGGCTGGCTGCAGCTCCTGCACCCCACCATCAGCTGCTGGAGGCTGCCTGCAGCTCCTGCACCCCGCCATCAGCTGCTGGAGGCTGGCTGCTGCTCCTGCACCCCGCCATCAGCTGCTGGAGGCTGGCTGCTGCTCCTCCACCCCACCATGACCTGCTGGAGGCTGGCTGCAGCTCCTCCACCCCGCCATCAGCTGCTGGAGGCTGCCTGAAGCTCCTGCACCCCGCCATCAGCTGCTGGAGGCTGCCTGCAGCTCCTGCACCCCGCCATCAGCTGCTGGAAGCTGGCTGCAGCTCCTCCACCCCGCCATCAGCTGCTGGAGGCTGGCTTCTGCTCCTCCACCCCGCCATCAGCTGCTGGAAGCTGGCTGCAGCTCCTCCACCCCGCCACCAGCTGCTGGAGGCTGGCTGCTGCTCCTGCACCCCGCCATCAGCTGCTGGAGGCTTCTGTTCCTCCACCCCGCCATTAGCAGCTGGAGGCTGGCTGCTGGAGGCTGGCTGCTGTTCCTCCACCCCGCCATCACCAGCTGGAGGCTGGCTGCAGCTCCTGCACCCCGCCATCAGCTGCTGGAGGCTGCCTGGAGCTCCTGCACCCCGCCATCAGCTGCTGGAGGCTTCTGTTCCTCCACCCCGCCATCAGCAGCTGGAGGCTGGCTGCTGGAGGCTGGCTGCTGCTCCTCCACCCCGCCATCACCAGCTGGAGGCTGGCTGCAGCTCCTGCACCCCGCCATCAGCTGCTGGAGGCTGCCTGCAGCTCCTGCACCCCGCCATCAGCTGCTGGAGGCTGGCTGCTGCTCCTCCACCCCACCGTTACCTGCTGGAGGCTGGCTGCAGCTCCTCCACCCCGCCATCAGCTGCTGGAGGCTGCCTGCAGCTCCTGCACCCCGCCATCAGCTGCTGGAGGCTGGCTGCAGCTCCTCCACCCCGCCATCAGCTGCTGGAGGCTGGCTTCTGCTCCTCCACCCCGCCACCAGCTGCTGGAGGCTGGCTGCTGCTCCTGCACCCCGCCCATCAGCTGCTGGAGGCTTCTGTTCCTCCACCCCGCCATCAGCAGCTGGAGGCTGGCTGCTGGAGGCTGGCTGCTGCTCCTCCACCCCGCCATCACCAGCTGGAGGCTGGCTGCAGCTCCTGCACCCCGCCATCAGCTGCTGGAGGCTGCCTGGAGCTCCTGCACCCCGCGATCAGCTGCTGGAGGCTTCTGTTCCTCCACCCCGCCATCAGCAGCTGGAGGCTGGCTGCTGGAGGCTGGCTGCTGCTCCTCCACCCCGCCATCACCAGCTGGAGGCTGGCTGCAGCTCCTGCACCCCGCCATCAGCTGCTGGAAGCTGCCTGCAGCTCCTGCACCCCGCCATCAGCTGCTGGAGGCTGGCTGCTGCTCCTGCACCCCGCCATCAGCTGCTGGAGGCTGGCTGCAGCTCCTGCACCCCGCCATCAGCTGCTGGAGGCTGCCTGGAGCTCCTGCACCCCGCCATCAGCTGCTGGAGGCTTCTGTTCCTCCACCCCGCCATCAGCAGCTGGAGGCTGGCTGCTGGAGGCTGGCTGCTGCTCCTCCACCCCGCCATCACCAGCTGGAGGCTGGCTGCAACTCCTGCAACCCGCCATCAGCTGCTGGAGGCTGCCTGGAGCTCCTGCACCCCGCCATCAGCTGCTGGAGGCTGGCTGCTGCTCCTGCCACCCGCCATCAGCTGCTGGAGGCTGGCTGCTGCTCCTCCACCCCACCATGACCTGCTGGAGGCTGGCTGCAGCTCCTCCACCCCGCCATCAGCTGCTGGAGGCTGCCTGCAGCTCCTGCACCCCGCCATCAGCTGCTGGAGGCTGCCTGCAGCTCCTGCACCACGCCATCAGCTGCTGGAGGCTGGCTGCAGCTCCTCCACCCCGCCATCAGCTGCTGGAGGCTGGTTTCTGCTCCTCCACCCCGCCACCAGCTGCTTGAGGCTGGCTGCTGCTCCTGCACCCCGCCATCAGCTGCTGGAGGCTGGCTGCAGCTCCTGCACCCCGCCATCAGCTGCTGGAGGCTGCCTGGAGCTCCTGCACCCCGCCATCAGCTGCTGGAGGCTTCTGTTCCTCCACCCCGCCATCAGCAGCTGGAGGATGGCTGCTGGAGGCTGGCTGCTGCTCCTCCACCCCACCATGACCTGCTGGAGGCTGGCTGCAGCTCCTGCACCCCGCCATCAGCTGCTGGAGGCTGCCTGCAGCTCCTGCACCCTGCCATCAGCTGCTGGAGGCTGGCTGCAGCTCCTCCACCCCGCCATCAGCTGCTGGAGGCTTCTGTTCCTCCACCCCGCCATCAGCAGCTGGAGGCTGGCTGCTGGAGGCTGGCTGCTGCTCCTCCACCCCGCCATCACCAGCTGGAGGCTGGCTGCAGCTCCTGCACCCCGCCATCACCATCTGGAGGCTGGCTGCAGCTCCTGCACCCCGCCATCAGCTGCTGGAGGCTGGCTGCAGCTCCTGCACCCCGCCATCAGCTGCTGGAGGCTGCCTGGAGCTCCTGCATCCCGCCATCAGCTGCTGGAGGCTTCTGTTCCTCCACCCCGCCATCAGCAGCTGGAGGCTGGCTGCTGGAGGCTGGCTGCTGCTCCTCCACCCCGCCATCACCAGCTGGAGGCTGGCTGCAGCTCCTGCACCCCGCCATCAGCTGCTGGAGGCTGCCTGCAGCTCCTGCACCCCGCCATCAGCTGCTGGAGGCTGGCTGCTGCTCCTGCACCCCGCCATCAGCTGCTGGAGGCTGGCTGCTGCTCCTCCACCACACCATGACCTGCTGGAGGCTGGCTGCAGCTCCTCCACCCCGCCATCAGCTGCTGGAGGCTGCCTGCAGCTCCTGCACCCCGCCATCAGCTGCTGGAGGCTGCCTGCAGCTCCTGCACCCCGCCATCAGCTGCTGGAGGCTGGCTGCAGCTCCTCCACCCCGCCATCAGCTGCTGGAGGCTGGCTTCTGCTCCTCCACCCCGCCACCAGCTTCTGGAGGCTGGCTGCTGCTCCTGCACACCGCCATCAGCTGCTGGAGGCTTCTGTTCCTCCACCCCGCCATCAGCAGCTGGAGGCTGGCTGCTGGAGGCTGGCTGCTGCTCCTCCACCCCGCCATCACCAGCTGGAGGCTGGCTGCAGCTCCTGCACCCCGCCATCAGCTGCTGGAGGCTGGCTGCTGCTCCTGCACCCCGCCATCAGCTGCTGGAGGCTGGCTGCTGCTCCTCCACCCCACCATGACCTGCTGGAGGCTGGCTGCAGCTCCTCCACCCCGCCATCAGCTGCTGGAGGCTGCCTGCAGCTCCTGCACCCCGCCATCAGCTGCTGGAGGCTGCCTGCAGCTCCTGCACCCCGCCATCAGCTGCTGGAGGATGCCTGCAGCTCCTGCACCCCGCCATCAGCTGCTGGAGGCTGCCTGCAGCTCCTGCACCCCGCCATCAGCTGCTGGAGGCTGGCTTCTGCTCCTCCACCCCGCCACCAGCTGCTGGAGGCTGGCTGCTGCTCCTGCAACCCGCCATCAGCTGCTGGAGGCTTCTGTTCCTCCACCCCGCCATCAGCAGCTGGAGGCTGGCTGCTGGAGGCTGGCTGCTGCTCCTCCACCCCGCCATCACCAGCTGGAGGCTGGCTGCAGCTCCTGCACCCCGCCATCAGCTGCTGGAGGCTGGCTGCTGCTCCTGCACCCCGCCATCAGCTGCTGGAGGCTGGCTGCTGCTCCTCCACCCCACCATGACCTGCTGGAGGCTGGCTGCAGCTCCTCCACCCCGCCATCAGCTGCTGGAGGCTGCCTGCAGCTCCTGCACCCCGCCATCAGCTGCTGGAGGCTGCCTGCAGCTCCTGCACCCCGCCATCAGCTGCTGGAGGATGCCTGCAGCTCCTGCACCCCGCCATCAGCTGCTGGAGGCTGCCTGCAGCTCCTGCACCCCGCCATCAGCTGCTGGAGGCTGGCTTCTGCTCCTCCACCCCGCCACCAGCTGCTTGAGGCTGGCTGCTGCTCCTCCACCCCGCCATCACCAGCTGGAGGCTGGCTGCAGCTCCTGCACCCCGCCATCAGCTGCTGGAGGCTGCCTGGAGCTCCTGCACCCCGCCATCAGCTGCTGGAGGCTTCTGTTCCTCAACCCCGCCATCAGCAGCTGGAGGCTGGCTGCTGGAGGCTGGCTGCTGCTCCTCCACCCCGCCATCACCAGCTGGAGGCTGGCTGCAGCTCCTGCACCCCGCCATCAGCTGCTGGAGGCTGGCTGCTGCTCCTGCACCCCGCCATCAGCTGCTGGAGGCTGGCTGCTGCTCCTCCAACCCACCATGACCTGCTGGAGGCTGGCTGCAGCTCCTCCACCCCACCATCAGCTGCTGGAGGCTGCCTGCAGCTCCTGCACCCCGCCATCAGCTGCTGGAGGCTGCCTGCAGCTCCTGCACCCCGCCATCAGCTGCTGGAGGATGCCTGGAGCTCCTGCATCCCGCCATCAGCTGCTGGAGGCTTCTGTTCCTCCACCCCGCCATCAGCAGCTGGAGGCTGGCTGCTGCTCCTCCACCCCACCATCACCAGCTGGAGGCTGGCTGCAGCTCCTGCACCCCGCCATCAGCTGCTGGAGGCTGCCTGCACCTCCTGCACCCCGCCATCAGCTGCTGGAGGCTGGCTGCTGCTCCTGCACAACGCCATCAGCTGCTGGAGGCTGGCTGCTGCTCCTCCACCACACCATGACCTGCTGGAGGCTGGCTGCAGCTCCTGCACCCCGCCATCAGCTGCTGGAGGCTGCCTGCAGCTCCTGCACCCCACCATCAGCTGCTGGAGGCTGCCTGCAGCTCCTGCACCCCGCCATCAGCTGCTGGAGGCTGGCTGCAGCTCCTCCACCCCGCCATCAGCTGCTGGAGGCTGGCTTCTGCTCCTCCACCCCGCCACCAGCTGCTGGAGGCTGGCTGCTGCTCCTGCACCCCACCATCAGCTTCTGGAGGCTTCTGTTCTTCCACCTCGCCATCAGCAGCTGGAGGCTGGCTGCTGGAGGCTGGTTGCTGCTCCTCCACCCCGCCATCACCAGCTGGAGGCTGGCTGCAGCTCCTGCACCCCGCCATCAGCTGCTGGAGGCTGGCTGCTGCTCCTGCACCCCGCCATCAGCTGCTGGAGGCAGGCTGCTGCTCCTCCACCCCAACATGACCTGCTGGAGGCTGGCTGCAGCTCCTCCATCCCGCCATCAGCTGCTGGAGACTTCCTGCAGCTCCTGCACCCCGCCATCAGCTGCTGGAGGCTGGCTGCTGCTCCTGCACCCCGCCATCACCAGCTGGAGGCTGGCTGCAGCTCCTGCACCCCGCCATCAGCTGCTGGAGGCTGCCTGCAGCTCCTGCACCCCGCCATCAGCTGCTGGAGGCTGGCTGCTGCTCCTGCACCCTGCCATCAGCTGCTGGAGGCTGGCTGCTGCTCCTCCACCCCACCATGACCTGCTGGAGGCTGGCTGCAGCTCCTCCACCCCGCCATCAGCTGCTGGAGGCTGCCTGCAGCTCCTGCACCCCGCCATCAGCTGCTGGAGGCTGCCTGCAGCTCCTGCACCCCGCCATCAGCTGCTGGAGGCTGGCTGCAGCTCCTCCACCCCGCCATCAGCTGCTGGAGGCTGGCTTCTGCTCCTCCACCCCGCCACCAGCTGCTGGAGGCTGGCTGCTGCTCCTGCACCCCGCCCATCAGCTGCTGGAGGCTTCTGTTCCTCCACCCCGCCATCAGCAGCTGGAGGCTGGCTGCTGGAGGCTGGCTGCTGCTCCTCCACCCCGCCATCACCAGCTGGAGCCTGGCTGCAGCTCCTGCACCCCGCCATCAGCTGCTGGAGGCTGCCTGGAGCTCCTGCAGCCCGCCATCAGCTGCTGGAGGCTTCTGTTCCTCCACCCCGCCATCAGCAGCTGGAGGCTGGCTGCTGGAGGCTGGCTGCTGCTCCTCCACCCCGCCATCACCAGCTGGAGGCTGGCTGCAGCTCTTTCACCCCGCCATCAGCTGCTGGAGGCTGGCTGCTGCTCCTGCACCCCGCCATCAGCTGCTGGAGGCTTCTGTTCCTCAACCCCGCCATCAGCAGCTGGAGGCTGGCTGCTGGAGGCTGGCTGCTGCTCCTCCACCCCGCCATCACCAGCTGGAGGCTGGCTGCAGCTCCTGCACCCCGCCATCAGCTGCTGGAGGCTGGCTGCTGCTCCTCCAACCCACCATGACCTGCTGGAGGCTGGCTTCAGCTCCTCCACCCCGCCATCAGCTGCTGGAGGCTGCCTGCAGCTCCTGCACCCCGCCATCAGCTGCTGGAGGCTGCCTGCAGCTCCTGCACCCCGCCATCAGCTGCTGGAGGCTGGCTGCAGCTCCTCCACCCCGCCATCAGCTGCTGGAGGCTGGCTTCTGCTCCTCCACCCCGCCACCAGCTGCTGGAGGCTGGCTGCTGCTCCTGCACCCCGCCATCAGCTGCTGGAGGCTTCTGTTCCTCCACCCCGCCATCAGCAGCTGGAGGCTGGCTGCTGGAGGCTGGCTGCTGCTCCTCCACCCCGCCATCACCAGCTGGAGGCTGGCTGCAGCTCCTGCACCCCGCCATCAGCTGCTGGAGGCTGGCTGCTGCTCCTGCACCCCGCCATCAGCTGCTGGAGGCTGGCTGCTGCTCCTCCACCCCACCATGACCTGCTGGAGGCTGGCTGCAGCTCCTCCACCCCGCCATCAGCTGCTGGAGGCTGCCTGCAGCTCCTGCACCCCGCCATCAGCTGCTGGAGGCTGCCTGCAGCTCCTGCACCCCGCCATCAGCTGCTGGAGGCTGGCTGCAGCTCCTCCACCCCGCCATCAGTTGCTGGAGGCTTCTGTTCCTCCACCCCGCCATCAGCAGCTGGAGGCTGGCTGCTGGAGGCTGGCTGCTGCTCCTCCACCCCGCCATCACCAGCTGGAGGCTGGCTGCAGCTCCTGCACTCCGCCATCAGCTGCTGGAGGCTGCCTGGAGCTCCTGCACCCCGACATCAGCTGCTGGAGGCTTCTGTTCCTCCACCCCGCCATCAGCAGCTGGAGGCTGGCTGCTGGAGGCTGGCTGCTGTTCCTCCACCCCGCCATCACCAGCTGGAGGCTGGCTGCAGCTCCTGCACCCCGCCATCAGCTGCTGGAGGCTGCCTGGAGCTCCTGCACCCCGCCATCATCTGCTGGAGGCTTCTGTTCCTCCACCCCGCCATCAGCAGCTGGAGGCTGGCTGCTGGAGGCTGGCTGCTGCTCCTCCACCCCGCCATCACCAGCTGGAGGCTGGCTGCATCTCCTGCACCCCGCCATCAGCTGCTGGAGGCTGCCTGCAGCTCCTGCACCCCGCCATCAGCTGCTGGAGGCTGGCTGCTGCTCCTCCAACCCACCGTTACCTGCTGGAGGCTGGCTGCAGCTCCTCCACCCCGCCATCAGCTGCTGGAGGCTGCCTGCAGCTCCTGCACCCCGCCATCAGCTGCTGGAGGCTGGCTGCAGCTCCTCCACCCCGCCATCAGCTGCTGGAGGCTGGCTTCTGCTCCTCCACCCCGCCACCAGCTGCTGGAGGCTGGCTGCTGCTCCTGCACCCCGCCCATCAGCTGCTGGAGGCTTCTGTTCCTCCACCCCGCCATCAGCAGCTGGAGGTTGGCTGCTGGAGGCTGGCTGCTGCTCCTCCACCCCGCCATCACCAGCTGGAGGCTGGCTGCAGCTCCTGCACCCCGCCATCAGCTGCTGGAGGCTGCCTGGAGCTCCTGCACCCCGCGATCATCTGCTGGAGGCTTCTGTTCCTCCACCCCACCATCAGCTGCTGGAGGCTGGCTGCTGCTCCTGCACCCCGCCATCAGCTGCTGGAGGCTGGCTGCTGCTCCTCCACCCCACCATGACCTGCTGGAGGCTGGCTGCAGCTCCTCCACCCCGCCATCAGCTGCTGGAGGCTGCCTGCAGCTCCTGCACCCCGCCATCAGCTGCTGGAGGCTTCCTGCTGCTCCTGCACCCCGCCATCAGCTGCTGGAGGGTGGCTGCAGCTCCTCCACCCCGCCATCAGCTGCTGGAGGCTGGCTTCTGCTCCTCCACCCCGCCACCAGCTGCTTGAGGCTGGCTGCTGCTCCTGCACCTCGCCATCAGCTGCTGGAGGCTTCTGTTCCTCCACCCCGCCATCAGCAGCTGGAGGCTGGCTGCTGGAGGCTGGCTGCTGCCTCTCCACCCCGCCATCACCAGCTGGAGGCTGGCTGCAGCTCCTGCACCCCGCCATCAGCTGCTGGAGGCTGCCTGGAGCTCCTGCACCCCGCCATCAGCTGCTGGAGGCTTCTGTTCCTCAACCCCGCCATCAGCAGCTGGAGACTGGTTGCTGGAGGCTGGCTGCTGCTCCTCCACCCCGCCATCACCAGCTGGAGGCTGGCTGCAGCTCCTGCACCCCGCCATCAGCTGCTGGAGGCTGGCTGCTGCTCCTGCAGCCCGCCATCAGCTGCTGGAGGCTGGCTGCTGCTCTTCCACCCCACCATGACCTGCTGGTGGCTGGCTGCAGCTCCTCCACCCCGCCATCAGCTGCTGGAGGCTGCCTGCAGCTCCTGCACCCCGCCATCAGCTGCTGGAGGCTGCCTGTAGCTCCTGCACCCCGCCATCAGCTGCTGGAGGCTGGCTGCAGCTCCTCCACCCCGCCATCAGCTGCTGGAGGCTGGCTTCTGCTCCTCCACCCCGCCACCAGCTTCTGGAGGCTGGCTGCTGCTCCTGCACACCGCCATCAGCTGCTGGAGGCTTCTGTTCCTCCACCCCGCCATCAGCAGCTGGAGGCTGGCTGCTGGAGGCTGGCTGCTGCTCCTCCACCCCGCCATCACCAGCTGGAGGCTGGCTGCAGCTCCTGCACCCCGCCATCAGCTGCTGGAGGCTGGCTGCTGCTCCTGCACCCCGCCATCAGCTGCTGGAGGCTGGCTGCTGCTCCTCCACCCCACCATGACCTGCTGGAGGCTGGCTGCAGCTCCTCCACCCCGCCATCAGCTGCTGGAGGCTGGCTGCAGCTCCTGCACCCCGCCATCAGCTGCTGGAGGCTGCCTGCAGCTCCTGCACCCCGCCATCAGCTGCTGGAGGCTGCCTGCAGCTCCTGCACCCTGCCATCAGCTGCTGGAGGCTGCCTGCAGCTCCTGCACCCCGCCATCAGCTGCTGGAGGGTGGCTGCAGCTCGTCCACCCCGCCATCAGCTGCTGGAGGCTGGCTTCTGCTCCTCCACCCCGCCACCAGCTGCTGGAGGCTGGCTGCTGCTCCTGCAACCCGCCATCAGCTGCTGGAGGCTTCTGTTCCTCCACCCCGCCATCAGCAGCTGGAGGCTGGCTGCTGGAGGCTGGCTGCTGCCTCTCCACCCCGCCATCACCAGCTGGAGGCTGGCTGCAGCTCCTGCACCCCGCCATCAGCTGCTGGAGGCTGCCTGGAGCTCCTGCACCCCGCCATCAGCTGCTGGAGGCTTCTGTTCCTCAACCCCGCCATCAGCAGCTGGAGGCTGGCTGCTGGAGGCTGGCTGCTGCTCCTCCACCCCGCCATCACCAGCTGGAGGCTGGCTGCAGCTCCTGCACCCCGCCATCAGCTGCTGGAGGTTGGCTGCTGCTCCTGCACCACGCCATCAGCTGCTGGAGGCTGGCTGCTGCTCCTCCAACCCACCATGACCTGCTGGAGGCTGGCTGCAGCTCCTCCACCCCGCCATCAGCTGCTGGAGGCTGCCTGCAGCTCCTGCACCCCGCCATCAGCTGCTGGAGGCTGCCTGCAGCTCCTGCACCCCGCCATCAGCTGCTGGAGGCTGGCTGCAGCTCCTCCACCCCGCCATCAGCTGCTGGAGGCTGGCTTCTGCTCCTCCACCCCGCCACCAGCTGCTTGAGGCTGGCTGCTGCTCCTGCACCTCGCCATCAGCTGCTGGAGGCTTCTGTTCCTCCACCCCGCCATCAGCAGCTGGAGGCTGGCTGCTGGAGGCTGGCTGCTGCCTCTCCACCCCGCCATCACCAGCTGGAGGCTGGCTGCAGCTCCTGCACCCCGCCATCAGCTGCTGGAGGCTGCCTGGAGCTCCTGCACCCCGCCATCAGCTGCTGGAGGCTTCTGTTCCTCAACCCCGCCATCAGCAGCTGGAGACTGGTTGCTGGAGGCTGGCTGCTGCTCCTCCACCCCGCCATCACCAGCTGGAGGCTGGCTGCAGCTCCTGCACCCCGCCATCAGCTGCTGGAGGCTGGCTGCTGCTCCTGCAGCCCGCCATCAGCTGCTGGAGGCTGGCTGCTGCTCCTCCACCCCACCATGACCTGCTGGTGGCTGGCTGCAGCTCCTCCACCCCGCCATCAGCTGCTGGAGGCTGCCTGCAGCTCCTGCACCCCGCCATCAGCTGCTGGAGGCTGCCTGTAGCTCCTGCACCCCGCCATCAGCTGCTGGAGGCTGGCTGCAGCTCCTCCACCCCGCCATCAGCTGCTGGAGGCTGGCTTCTGCTCCTCCACCCCGCCACCAGCTTCTGGAGGCTGGCTGCTGCTCCTGCACACCGCCATCAGCTGCTGGAGGCTTCTGTTTCTCCACCCCGCCATCAGCAGCTGGAGGCTGGCTGCTGGAGGCTGGCTGCTGCTCCTCCACCCCGCCATCACCAGCTGGAGGCTGGCTGCAGCTCCTGCACCCCGCCATCAGCTGCTGGAGGCTGGCTGCTGCTCCTGCACCCCGCCATCAGCTGCTGGAGGCTGGCTGCTGCTCCTCCACCCCACCATGACCTGCTGGAGGCTGGCTGCAGCTCCTCCAACCCGCCATCAGCTGCTGGAGGCTGGCTGCAGCTCCTGCACCCCGCCATCAGCTGCTGGAGGCTGCCTGCAGCTCCTGCACCCCGCCATCAGCTGCTGGAGGCTGCCTGCAGCTCCTGCACCCTGCCATCAGCTGCTTGAGGCTGCCTGCAGCTCCTGCACCCCGCCATCAGCTGCTGGAGGGTGGCTGCAGCTCGTCCACCCCGCCATCAGCTGCTGGAGGCTGGCTTCTGCTCCTCCACCCCGCCACCAGCTGCTGGAGGCTGGCTGCTGCTCCTGCAACCCGCCATCAGCTGCTGGAGGCTTCTGTTCCTCCACCCCGCCATCAGCAGCTGGAGGCTGGCTGCTGGAGGCTGGCTGCTGCCTCTCCACCCCGCCATCACCAGCTGGAGGCTGGCTGCAGCTCCTGCACCCCGCCATCAGCTGCTGGAGGCTGCCTGGAGCTCCTGCACCCCGCCATCAGCTGCTGGAGGCTTCTGTTCCTCAACCCCGCCATCAGCAGCTGGAGGCTGGCTGCTGGAGGCTGGCTGCTGCTCCTCCACCCCGCCATCACCAGCTGGAGGCTGGCTGCAGCTCCTGCACCCCGCCATCAGCTGCTGGAGGTTGGCTGCTGCTCCTGCACCACGCCATCAGCTGCTGGAGGCTGGCTGCTGCTCCTCCAACCCACCATGACCTGCTGGAGGCTGGCTGCAGCTCCTCCACCCCGCCATCAGCTGCTGGAGGATGCCTGCAGCTCCTGCACCCCGCCATCAGCTGCTGGAGGCTGCCTGCAGCTCCTGCACCCCGCCATCAGCTGCTGGAGGCTGGCTTCTGCTCCTCCACCCCGCCACCAGCTGCTGGAGGCTGGCTGCTGCTCCTGCAACCCGCCATCAGCTGCTGGAGGCTTCTGTTCCTCCACCCCGCCATCAGCAGCTGGAGGCTGGCTGCTGGAGGCTGGCTGCTGCTCCTCCACCCCGCCATCACCAGCTGGAGGCTGGCTGCAGCTCCTGCACCCCGCCATCAGCTGCTGGAGGCTGGCTGCTGCTCCTGCACCCCGCCATCAGCTGCTGGAGGCTGGCTGCTGCTCCTCCACCCCACCATGACCTGCTGGAGGCTGGCTGCAGCTCCTCCACCCCGCCATCAGCTGCTGGAGGCTGCCTGCAGCTCCTGCACCCCGCCATCAGCTGCTGGAGGCTGCCTGCAGCTCCTGCACCCCGCCATCAGCTGCTGGAGGATGCCTGCAGCTCCTGCACCCCGCCATCAGCTGCTGGAGGCTGCCTGCAGCTCCTGCACCCCGCCATCAGCTGCTGGAGGCTGGCTTCTGCTCCTCCACCCCGCCACCAGCTGCTTGAGGCTGGCTGCTGCTCCTGCAACCCGCCATCAGCTACTGGAGGCTTCTGTTCCTCCACCCCGCCATCACCAGCTGGAGGCTGGCTGCAGCTCCTGCACCCCGCCATCAGCTGCTGGAGGCTGCCTGGAGCTCCTGCACCCCGCCATCAGCTGCTGGAGGCTTCTGTTCCTCAACCCCGCCATCAGCAGCTGGAGGCTGGCTGCTGGAGGCTGGCTGCTGCTCCTCCACCCCGCCATCACCAGCTGGAGGCTGGCTGCAGCTCCTGCACCCCGCCATCAGCTGCTGGAGGCTGGCTGCTGCTCCTGCACCCCGCCATCAGCTGCTGGAGGCTGGCTGCTGCTCCTCCAACCCACCATGACCTGCTGGAGGCTGGCTGCAGCTCCTCCACCCCGCCATCAGCTGCTGGAGGCTGCCTGCAGCTCCTGCACCCCGCCATCAGCTGCTGGAGGCTGCCTGCAGCTCCTGCACCCCGCCATCAGCTGCTGGAGGATGCCTGGAGCTCCTGCATCCCGCCATCAGCTGCTGGAGGCTTCTGTTCCTCCACCCCGCCATCAGCAGCTGGAGGCTGGCTGCTGGAGGCTGGCTGCTGCTCCTCCACCCCA
This sequence comes from Nothobranchius furzeri, assembly GCF_043380555.1. Taxonomy (NCBI): domain Eukaryota; kingdom Metazoa; phylum Chordata; class Actinopteri; order Cyprinodontiformes; family Nothobranchiidae; genus Nothobranchius; species Nothobranchius furzeri. The sequence continues at coordinate 975,776 of NW_027223040.1, forward strand.
CCATCACCAGCTGGAGGCTGGCTGCAGCTCCTGCACCCCGCCATCAGCTGCTGGAGGCTGCCTGCACCTCCTGCACCCCGCCATCAGCTGCTGGAGGCTGGCTGCTGCTCCTGCACAACGCCATCAGCTGCTGGAGGCTGGCTGCTGCTCCTCCACCACACCATGACCTGCTGGAGGCTGGCTGCAGCTCCTGCACCCCGCCATCAGCTGCTGGAGGCTGCCTGCAGCTCCTGCACCCCACCATCAGCTGCTGGAGGCTGCCTGCAGCTCCTGCACCCCGCCATCAGCTGCTGGAGGCTGGCTGCAGCTCCTCCACCCCGCCATCAGCTGCTGGAGGCTGGCTTCTGCTCCTCCACCCCGCCACCAGCTGCTGGAGGCTGGCTGCTGCTCCTGCACCCCACCATCAGCTTCTGGAGGCTTCTGTTCTTCCACCTCGCCATCAGCAGCTGGAGGCTGGCTGCTGGAGGCTGGTTGCTGCTCCTCCACCCCGCCATCACCAGCTGGAGGCTGGCTGCAGCTCCTGCACCCCGCCATCAGCTGCTGGAGGCTGGCTGCTGCTCCTGCACCCCGCCATCAGCTGCTGGAGGCAGGCTGCTGCTCCTCCACCCCAACATGACCTGCTGGAGGCTGGCTGCAGCTCCTCCATCCCGCCATCAGCTGCTGGAGACTTCCTGCAGCTCCTGCACCCCGCCATCAGCTGCTGGAGGCTGGCTGCTGCTCCTGCACCCCGCCATCACCAGCTGGAGGCTGGCTGCAGCTCCTGCACCCCGCCATCAGCTGCTGGAGGCTGCCTGCAGCTCCTGCACCCCGCCATCAGCTGCTGGAGGCTGGCTGCTGCTCCTGCACCCTGCCATCAGCTGCTGGAGGCTGGCTGCTGCTCCTCCACCCCACCATGACCTGCTGGAGGCTGGCTGCAGCTCCTCCACCCCGCCATCAGCTGCTGGAGGCTGCCTGCAGCTCCTGCACCCCGCCATCAGCTGCTGGAGGCTGCCTGCAGCTCCTGCACCCCGCCATCAGCTGCTGGAGGCTGGCTGCAGCTCCTCCACCCCGCCATCAGCTGCTGGAGGCTGGCTTCTGCTCCTCCACCCCGCCACCAGCTGCTGGAGGCTGGCTGCTGCTCCTGCACCCCGCCCATCAGCTGCTGGAGGCTTCTGTTCCTCCACCCCGCCATCAGCAGCTGGAGGCTGGCTGCTGGAGGCTGGCTGCTGCTCCTCCACCCCGCCATCACCAGCTGGAGCCTGGCTGCAGCTCCTGCACCCCGCCATCAGCTGCTGGAGGCTGCCTGGAGCTCCTGCAGCCCGCCATCAGCTGCTGGAGGCTTCTGTTCCTCCACCCCGCCATCAGCAGCTGGAGGCTGGCTGCAGCTCTTTCACCCCGCCATCAGCTGCTGGAGGCTGGCTGCTGCTCCTGCACCCCGCCATCAGCTGCTGGAGGCTGGCTGCTGCTCCTCCACCCCACCATGACCTGTTGAGGGTGGCTGAAGCTCCTCCACCCCGCCATCAGCTGCTGGAGGCTGCCAGCAGCTCCTGCACCCCGCCATCAGCTGCTGGAGGCTGGCTGCTGCTCCTCCACCCCGCCATCACCAGCTGGAGGCTGGCTGCAGCTCTTTCACCCCGCCATCAGCTGCTGGAGGCTGGCTGCTGCTCCTGCACCCCGCCATCAGCTGCTGGAGGCTGGCTGCTGCTCCTCCACCCCACCATGACCTGTTGAGGGTGGCTGAAGCTCCTCCACCCCGCCATCAGCTGCTGGAGGCTGCCAGCAGCTCCTGCACCCCGCCATCAGCTGCTGGAGGCTGCCTGCAGCTCCTGCACCCCGCCATCAGCTGCTGGAGGCTGGCTGCAGCTCCTCCACCCCGCCATCAGCTGATGGAGGCTGGCTTTTGCTCCTCCACCCCGCCACCAGCTGCTGGAGGCTGGCTTTTTCTCCTCCACCCCGCCATCAGCTGCTGGAGGCTTCTGTTCCTCCACCCCGCCATCAGCAGCTGGAGGCTGGCTGCTGGAGACTGGCTGCTGCTCCTCCACCCCGCCATCACCAGCTGGAGGCTGGCTGCAGCTCCTGCACCCCACCATCAGCTGCTGGAGGCTGCCTGGAGCTCCTGCACCCCGCCATCAGCTGCTGGAGGCTTCTGTTCCTCCACCCCGCCATCAGCAGCTGGAGGCTGGCTGCTGGAGGCTGGCTGCTGCTCCTCCACCCCGCCATCACCAGCTGGAGGCTGGCTGCAGCTCCTGCACCCCGCCATCAGCTGCTGGAGGCTGGCTGCTGCTCCTGCACCCCGCTATCAGCTGCTGGAGGCTGGCTGCTGCTCCTCCACCCCACCATGACCTGTTGAGGGTGGCTGAAGCTCCTCCACCCCGCCATCAGCTGCTGGAGGCTGCCTGCAGCTCCTGCACCCCGCCATCAGCTGCTGGAGGCTGCCTGCAGCTCCTGCACCCCGCCATCAGCTGCTGGAGGCTGGCTGCAGCTCCTCCACCCCGCCATCAGCTGATGGAGGCTGGCTTTTGCTCCTCCACCCCGCCACCAGCTGCTGGAGGCTGGCTTTTGCTCCTCCACCCCGCCATCAGCTGCTGGAGGCTTCTGTTCCTCCACCCCGCCATCAGCAGCTGGAGGCTGGCTGCTGGAGACTGGCTGCTGCTCCTCCACCCCGCCATCACCAGCTGGAGGCTGGCTGCAGCTCCTGCACCCCACCATCAGCTGCTGGAGGCTGCCTGGAGCTCCTGCACCCCGCCATCAGCTGCTGGAGGCTTCTGTTCCTCCACCCCGCCATCAGCAGCTGGAGGCTGGCTGCTGGAGGCTGGCTGCTGCTCCTCCACCCCGCCATCACCAGCTGGAGGCTGGCTGCAGCTCCTGCACCCCGCCATCAGCTGCTGGAGGCTGCCTGCAGCTCCTGCACCCCGCCATCAGCTGCTGGAGGCTGGCTGCTGCTCCTGCACCCCGCCATCAGCTGCTGGAGGCTGGCTGCTGCTCCTCCACCCCACCATGACCTGCTGGAGGCTGGCTGCAGCTCCTCCACCCCGCCATCAGCTGCTGGAGGCTGCCTGCAGCTCCTGCACCCCGCCATCAGCTGCTGGAGGGTGGCTGCAGCTCCTCCACCCCACCATCAGCTGCTGGAGGCTGGCTTCTGCTCCTCCACCCCGCCACCAGCTGCTGGAGGCTGGCTGCTGCTCCTGCAACCCGCCATCAGCTGCGGGAGGCTTCTGTTCCTCCACCCCGCCATCAGCAGCTGGAGGCTGGCTGCTGGAGGCTGGCTGCTGCCTCTCCACCCCGCCATCACCAGCTGGAGGCTGGCTGCAGCTCCTGCACCCCGCCATCAGCTGCTGGAGGCTGCCTGGAGCTCCTGCACCCCGCCATCAGCTGCTGGAGGCTTCTGTTCCTCAACCCCGCCATCAGCAGCTGGAGGCTGGCTGCTGGAGGCTGGCTGCTGCTCCTCCACCCCGCCATCACCAGCTGGAGGCTGGCTGCAGCTCCTGCACCCCGCCATCAGCTGCTGGAGGCTGGCTGCTGCTCCTCCAACCCACCATGACCTGCTGGAGGCTGGCTTCAGCTCCTCCACCCCGCCATCAGCTGCTGGAGGCTGCCTGCAGCTCCTGCACCCCGCCATCAGCTGCTGGAGGCTGCCTGCAGCTCCTGCACCCCGCCATCAGCTGCTGGAGGCTGGCTGCAGCTCCTCCACCCCGCCATCAGCTGCTGGAGGCTGGCTTCTGCTCCTCCACCCCGCCACCAGCTGCTGGAGGCTGGCTGCTGCTCCTGCACCCCGCCATCAGCTGCTGGAGGCTTCTGTTCCTCCACCCCGCCATCAGCAGCTGGAGGCTGGCTGCTGGAGGCTGGCTGCTGCTCCTCCACCCCGCCATCACCAGCTGGAGGCTGGCTGCAGCTCCTGCACCCCGCCATCAGCTGCTGGAGGCTGGCTGCTGCTCCTGCACCCCGCCATCAGCTGCTGGAGGCTGGCTGCTGCTCCTCCACCCCACCATGACCTGCTGGAGGCTGGCTGCAGCTCCTCCACCCCGCCATCAGCTGCTGGAGGCTGCCTGCAGCTCCTGCACCCCGCCATCAGCTGCTGGAGGCTGCCTGCAGCTCCTGCACCCCGCCATCAGCTGCTAGAGGCTGGCTGCAGCTCCTCCACCCCGCCATCAGTTGCTGGAGGCTTCTGTTCCTCCACCCCGCCATCAGCAGCTGGAGGCTGGCTGCTGGAGGCTGGCTGCTGCTCCTCCACCCCGCCATCACCAGCTGGAGGCTGGCTGCAGCTCCTGCACTCCGCCATCAGCTGCTGGAGGCTGCCTGGAGCTCCTGCACCCCGCCATCAGCTGCTGGAGGCTTCTGTTCCTCCACCCCGCCATCAGCAGCTGGAGGCTGGCTGCTGGAGGCTGGCTGCTGTTCCTCCACCCCGCCATCACCAGCTGGAGGCTGGCTGCAGCTCCTGCACCCCGCCATCAGCTGCTGGAGGCTGCCTGGAGCTCCTGCACCCCGCCATCATCTGCTGGAGGCTTCTGTTCCTCCACCCCGCCATCAGCAGCTGGAGGCTGGCTGCTGGAGGCTGGCTGCTGCTCCTCCACCCCGCCATCACCAGCTGGAGGCTGGCTGCATCTCCTGCACCCCGCCATCAGCTGCTGGAGGCTGCCTGCAGCTCCTGCACCCCGCCATCAGCTGCTGGAGGCTGGCTGCTGCTCCTCCAACCCACCGTTACCTGCTGGAGGCTGGCTGCAGCTCCTCCACCCCGCCATCAGCTGCTGGAGGCTGCCTGCAGCTCCTGCACCCCGCCATCAGCTGCTGGAGGCTGGCTGCAGCTCCTCCACCCCGCCATCAGCTGCTGGAGGCTGGCTTCTGCTCCTCCACCCCGCCACCAGCTGCTGGAGGCTGGCTGCTGCTCCTGCACCCCGCCCATCAGCTGCTGGAGGCTTCTGTTCCTCCACCCCGCCATCAGCAGCTGGAGGTTGGCTGCTGGAGGCTGGCTGCTGCTCCTCCACCCCGCCATCACCAGCTGGAGGCTGGCTGCAGCTCCTGCACCCCGCCATCAGCTGCTGGAGGCTGCCTGGAGCTCCTGCACCCCGCGATCATCTGCTGGAGGCTTCTGTTCCTCCACCCCACCATCAGCTGCTGGAGGCTGGCTGCTGCTCCTGCACCCCGCCATCAGCTGCTGGAGGCTGGCTGCTGCTCCTCCACCCCACCATGACCTGCTGGAGGCTGGCTGCAGCTCCTCCACCCCGCCATCAGCTGCTGGAGGCTGCCTGCAGCTCCTGCACCCCGCCATCAGCTGCTGGAGGCTTCCTGCTGCTCCTGCACCCCGCCATCAGCTGCTGGAGGGTGGCTGCAGCTCCTCCACCCCGCCATCAGCTGCTGGAGGCTGGCTTCTGCTCCTGCACCCCGCCATCAGCTGCTGGAGGGTGGCTGCAGCTCCTCCACCCCGCCACCAGCTGCTTGAGGCTGGCTGCTGCTCCTGCACCTCGCCATCAGCTGCTGGAGGCTTCTGTTCCTCCACCCCGCCATCAGCAGCTGGAGGCTGGCTGCTGGAGGCTGGCTGCTGCCTCTCCACCCCGCCATCACCAGCTGGAGGCTGGCTGCAGCTCCTGCACCCCGCCATCAGCTGCTGGAGGCTGCCTGGAGCTCCTGCACCCCGCCATCAGCTGCTGGAGGCTTCTGTTCCTCAACCCCGCCATCAGCAGCTGGAGACTGGTTGCTGGAGGCTGGCTGCTGCTCCTCCACCCCGCCATCACCAGCTGGAGGCTGGCTGCAGCTCCTGCACCCCGCCATCAGCTGCTGGAGGCTGGCTGCTGCTCCTGCAGCCCGCCATCAGCTGCTGGAGGCTGGCTGCTGCTCTTCCACCCCACCATGACCTGCTGGTGGCTGGCTGCAGCTCCTCCACCCCGCCATCAGCTGCTGGAGGCTGCCTGCAGCTCCTGCACCCCGCCATCAGCTGCTGGAGGCTGCCTGTAGCTCCTGCACCCCGCCATCAGCTGCTGGAGGCTGGCTGCAGCTCCTCCACCCCGCCATCAGCTGCTGGAGGCTGGCTTCTGCTCCTCCACCCCGCCACCAGCTTCTGGAGGCTGGCTGCTGCTCCTGCACACCGCCATCAGCTGCTGGAGGCTTCTGTTCCTCCACCCCGCCATCAGCAGCTGGAGGCTGGCTGCTGGAGGCTGGCTGCTGCTCCTCCACCCCGCCATCACCAGCTGGAGGCTGGCTGCAGCTCCTGCACCCCGCCATCAGCTGCTGGAGGCTGGCTGCTGCTCCTGCACCCCGCCATCAGCTGCTGGAGGCTGGCTGCTGCTCCTCCACCCCACCATGACCTGCTGGAGGCTGGCTGCAGCTCCTCCACCCCGCCATCAGCTGCTGGAGGCTGGCTGCAGCTCCTGCACCCCGCCATCAGCTGCTGGAGGCTGCCTGCAGCTCCTGCACCCCGCCATCAGCTGCTGGAGGCTGCCTGCAGCTCCTGCACCCTGCCATCAGCTGCTGGAGGCTGCCTGCAGCTCCTGCACCCCGCCATCAGCTGCTGGAGGGTGGCTGCAGCTCGTCCACCCCGCCATCAGCTGCTGGAGGCTGGCTTCTGCTCCTCCACCCCGCCACCAGCTGCTGGAGGCTGGCTGCTGCTCCTGCAACCCGCCATCAGCTGCTGGAGGCTTCTGTTCCTCCACCCCGCCATCAGCAGCTGGAGGCTGGCTGCTGGAGGCTGGCTGCTGCCTCTCCACCCCGCCATCACCAGCTGGAGGCTGGCTGCAGCTCCTGCACCCCGCCATCAGCTGCTGGAGGCTGCCTGGAGCTCCTGCACCCCGCCATCAGCTGCTGGAGGCTTCTGTTCCTCAACCCCGCCATCAGCAGCTGGAGGCTGGCTGCTGGAGGCTGGCTGCTGCTCCTCCACCCCGCCATCACCAGCTGGAGGCTGGCTGCAGCTCCTGCACCCCGCCATCAGCTGCTGGAGGTTGGCTGCTGCTCCTGCACCACGCCATCAGCTGCTGGAGGCTGGCTGCTGCTCCTCCAACCCACCATGACCTGCTGGAGGCTGGCTGCAGCTCCTCCACCCCGCCATCAGCTGCTGGAGGCTGCCTGCAGCTCCTGCACCCCGCCATCAGCTGCTGGAGGCTGCCTGCAGCTCCTGCACCCCGCCATCAGCTGCTGGAGGCTGGCTGCAGCTCCTCCACCCCGCCATCAGCTGCTGGAGGCTGGCTTCTGCTCCTCCACCCCGCCACCAGCTGCTTGAGGCTGGCTGCTTCTCCTGCACCTCGCCATCAGCTGCTGGAGGCTTCTGTTCCTCCACCCCGCCATCAGCAGCTGGAGGCTGGCTGCTGGAGGCTGGCTGCTGCCTCTCCACCCCGCCATCACCAGCTGGAGGCTGGCTGCAGCTCCTGCACCCCGCCATCAGCTGCTGGAGGCTGCCTGGAGCTCCTGCACCCCGCCATCAGCTGCTGGAGGCTTCTGTTCCTCAACCCCGCCATCAGCAGCTGGAGACTGGTTGCTGGAGGCTGGCTGCTGCTCCTCCACCCCGCCATCACCAGCTGGAGGCTGGCTGCAGCTCCTGCACCCCGCCATCAGCTGCTGGAGGCTGGCTGCTGCTCCTGCAGCCCGCCATCAGCTGCTGGAGGCTGGCTGCTGCTCCTCCACCCCACCATGACCTGCTGGTGGCTGGCTGCAGCTCCTCCACCCCGCCATCAGCTGCTGGAGGCTGCCTGCAGCTCCTGCACCCCGCCATCAGCTGCTGGAGGCTGCCTGTAGCTCCTGCACCCCGCCATCAGCTGCTGGAGGCTGGCTGCAGCTCCTCCACCCCGCCATCAGCTGCTGGAGGCTGGCTTCTGCTCCTCCACCCCGCCACCAGCTTCTGGAGGCTGGCTGCTGCTCCTGCACACCGCCATCAGCTGCTGGAGGCTTCTGTTTCTCCACCCCGCCATCAGCAGCTGGAGGCTGGCTGCTGGAGGCTGGCTGCTGCTCCTCCACCCCGCCATCACCAGCTGGAGGCTGGCTGCAGCTCCTGCACCCCGCCATCAGCTGCTGGAGGCTGGCTGCTGCTCCTGCACCCCGCCATCAGCTGCTGGAGGCTGGCTGCTGCTCCTCCACCCCACCATGACCTGCTGGAGGCTGGCTGCAGCTCCTCCAACCCGCCATCAGCTGCTGGAGGCTGGCTGCAGCTCCTGCACCCCGCCATCAGCTGCTGGAGGCTGCCTGCAGCTCCTGCACCCCGCCATCAGCTGCTGGAGGCTGCCTGCAGCTCCTGCACCCTGCCATCAGCTGCTTGAGGCTGCCTGCAGCTCCTGCACCCCGCCATCAGCTGCTGGAGGGTGGCTGCAGCTCGTCCACCCCGCCATCAGCTGCTGGAGGCTGGCTTCTGCTCCTCCACCCCGCCACCAGCTGCTGGAGGCTGGCTGCTGCTCCTGCAACCCGCCATCAGCTGCTGGAGGCTTCTGTTCCTCCACCCCGCCATCAGCAGCTGGAGGCTGGCTGCTGGAGGCTGGCTGCTGCCTCTCCACCCCGCCATCACCAGCTGGAGGCTGGCTGCAGCTCCTGCACCCCGCCATCAGCTGCTGGAGGCTGCCTGGAGCTCCTGCACCCCGCCATCAGCTGCTGGAGGCTTCTGTTCCTCAACCCCGCCATCAGCAGCTGGAGGCTGGCTGCTGGAGGCTGGCTGCTGCTCCTCCACCCCGCCATCACCAGCTGGAGGCTGGCTGCAGCTCCTGCACCCCGCCATCAGCTGCTGGAGGTTGGCTGCTGCTCCTGCACCACGCCATCAGCTGCTGGAGGCTGGCTGCTGCTCCTCCAACCCACCATGACCTGCTGGAGGCTGGCTGCAGCTCCTCCACCCCGCCATCAGCTGCTGGAGGCTGCCTGCAGCTCCTGCACCCCGCCATCAGCTGCTGGAGGCTGCCTGCAGCTCCTGCACCCCGCCATCAGCTGCTGGAGGCTGGCTGCAGCTCCTCCACCCCGCCATCAGCTGCTGGAGGCTGGCTTCTGCTCCTCCACCCCGCCACCAGCTGCTGGAGGCTGGCTGCTGCTCCTGCACCCCGCCATCAGCTGCTGGAGGCTTCTGTTCCTCCACCCCGCCATCAGCAGCTGGAGGCTGGCTGCTGGAGGCTGGCTGCTGCTCCTCCACCCCACCATCACCAGCTGGAGGCTGGCTGCAGCTCCTGCACCCCGCCATCAGCTGCTGGAGGCTGGCTGCTGCTCCTGCACCCCGCCATCAGCTGCTGGAGGCTGGCTGCTGCTCCTCCACCCCGCCATCACCAGCTGGAGGCTGGCTGCAGCTCCTGCACCCCGCCATCAGCTGCTGGAGGCTGGCTGCTGCTCCTGCACCCCGCCATCAGCTGCTGGAGGCTGGCTGCTGCTCCTCCACCCCACCATGACCTGCTGGAGGCTGGCTGCAGCTCCTCCACCCCGCCATCAGCTGCTGGAGGCTGCCTGCAGCTCCTCCACCCCGCCATCAGCTGCTGGAGGCTGCCTGCAGCTCCTGCACCCCGCCATCAGCTGCTGGAGGCTGCCTGCAGCTCCTGCACCCCGCCATCAGCTGCTGGAAGCTGGCTGCAGCTCCTCCACCCCGCCATCAGCTGCTGGAGGCTGGCTTCTGCTCCTCCACCCCGCCACCAGCTGCTGGAGGCTGGCTGCTGCTCCTGCACCCCGCCATCAGCTGCTGGAGGCTTCTGTTCCTCCACCCCGCCATCAGCAGCTGGAGGCTGGCTGCTGGAGGCTGGCTGCTGCTCCTCCACCCCACCATCACCAGCTGGAGGCTGGCTGCAGCTCCTGCACCTCGCCATCAGCTGCTGGAGGCTGGCTGCTGCTCCTGCACCCCGCCATCAGCTGCTGGAGGCTGGCTGCTGCTCCTCCACCCCGCCATCACCAGCTGGAGGCTGGCTGCAGCTCCTGCACCCCGCCATCAGCTGCTGGAGGCTGGCTGCTGCTCCTGCACCCCGCCATCAGCTGCTGGAGGCTGGCTGCTGCTCCTCCACCCCACCATGACCTGCTGGAGGCTGGCTGCAGCTCCTGCACCCCGCCATCAGCTGCTGGAGGCTGCCTGCAGCTCCTGCACCCCGCCATCAGCTGCTGGAGGCTGGCTGCAGCTCCTCCACCCCGCCATCAGCTGCTGGAGGCTTCTGTTCCTCCACCCCGCCATCAGCAGCTGGAGGCTGGCTGCTGGAGGCTGGCTGCTGCTCCTCCACCCCGCCATCACCAGCTGGAGGCTGGCTGCAGCTCCTGCACTCCGCCATCAGCTGCTGGAGGCTGCCTGCAGCTCCTGCACCCCGCCATCAGCTGCTGGAGGCTGGCTGCTGCTCCTGCACCCCGCCATCAGCTGCTGGAGGCTGGCTGCTGCTCCTCCACCCCACCATGACCTGCTGGAGGCTGGCTGCAGCTCCTCCACCCCGCCATCAGCTGCTGGAAGCTGCCTGCAGCTCCTGCACCCCGCCATCAGCTGCTGGAGGCTGCCTGCAGCTCCTGCACCCCGCCATCAGCTGCTGGAAGCTGGCTGCAGCTCCTCCACCCCGCCATCAGCTGCTGGAGGCTGGCTTCTGCTCCTCCACCCCGCCATCAGCTGCTGGAAGCTGGCTGCAGCTCCTCCACCCCGCCACCAGCTGCTGGAAGCTGGCTGCTGCTCCTGCACCCCGCCATCAGCTGCTGGAGGCTTCTGTTCCTCCACCCCGCCATCAGCAGCTGGAGGCTGGCTGCTGGAGGCTGGCTGCTGCCTCTCCACCCCGCCATCACCAGCTGGAGGCTGGCTGCAGCTCCTGCACCCCGCCATCAGCTGCTGGAGGCTGCCTGGAGCTCCTGCACCCCGCCATCAGCTGCTGGAGGCTTCTGTTCCTCAACCCAGCCATCAGCAGCTGGAGGCTGGCTGCTGGAGGCTGGCTGCTGCTCCTCCACCCCGCCATCACCAGCTGGAGGCTGGCTGCAGCTCCTGCACCCCGCCATCAGCTGCTGGAGGCTCGCTGCTGCTCCTGCACCCCGCCATCAGCTGCTGGAGGCTGGCTGCTGCTCCTCCAACCCACCATGACCTGCTGGAGGCTGGCTGCAGCTCCTCCACCCCGCCATCAGCTGCTGGAGGCTGCCTGCAGCTCCTGCACCCCGCCATCAGCTGCTGGAGGCTGGCTGCAGCTCCTCCACCCCGCCATCAGCTGCTGGAGGCTGGCTTCTGCTCCTCCACCCCGCCACCAGCTGCTGGAGGCTGGCTGCTGCTCCTGCACCCCGCCATCAGCTGCTGGAGGCTTCTGTTCCTCCACCCCGCCATCAGCAGCTGGAGGCTGGCTGCTGCTCCTCCACCCCGCCATCACCAGCTGGAGGATGGCTGCAGCTCCTGCACCCCGCCATCAGCTGCTGGAGGCTGGCTGCTGCTCCTGCACCCCGCCATCAGCTGCTGGAGGCTGGCTGCTGCTCCTCCACCCCACCATCACCAGCTGGAGGCTGGCTGCAGCTCCTGCACCCCGCCATCAGCTGCTGGAGGCTGGCTGCTGCTCCTGCACCCCGCCATCAGCTGCTGGAGGCTGGCTGCTGCTCCTCCACCCCACCATGACCTGCTGGAGGCTGGCTGCAGCTCCTCCACCCCGCCATCAGCTGCTGGAGGCTGCCTGCAGCTCCTGCACCCCGCCATCAGCTGCTGGAGGCTGCCTGCAGCTCCTGCACCCCGCCATCAGCTGCTGGAGGCTGGCTGCAGCTCCTCCACCCCGCCATCAGCTGCTGGAGGCTTCTGTTCCTCCACCCCGCCATCAGCAGCTGGAGGCTGGCTGCTGGAGGCTGGCTGCTGCTCCTCCACCCCGCCATCACCAGCTGGAGGCTGGCTGCAGCTCCTGCACTCCGCCATCAGCTGCTGGAGGCTGCCTGGAGCTCCTGCACCCCGCCATCAGCTGCTGGAGGCTTCTGTTCCTCCACCCCGCCATCAGCAGCTGGAGGCTGGCTGCTGGAGGCTGGCTGCTGCTCCTCCACTCCGCCATCACCAGCTGGAGGCTGGCTGCAGCTCCTGCACCCCACCATCAGCTGCTGGAGGCTGCCTGCAGCTCCTGCACCCCGCCATCAGCTGCTGGAGGCTGGCTACTGCTCCTGCACCCCGCCATCAGCTGCTGGAGGCTGGCTGCTGCTCCTCCACCCCACCAAGACCTGCTGGAGGCTGGCTGCAGCTCCTCCACCCCGCCATCAGCTGCTGGAGGCTGCCTGCAGCTCCTGCACCCCGCCATCAGCTGCTGGAGGCTGCCTGCAGCTCCTGCACCCCGCCATCAGCTGCTGGAAGCTGGCTGCAGCTCCTCCACCCCGCCATCAGCTGCTGGAGGCTGGCTTCTGCTCCTCCACCCCGCCATCAGCTGCTGGAAGCTGGCTGCAGCTCCTCCACCACGCCACCAGCTGCTGGAGGCTGGCTGCTGCTCCTGCACCCCGCCATCAGCTGCTGGAGGCTTCTGTTCCTCCACCCCGCCATCAGCAGCTGGAGGCTGGCTGCTGGAGGCTGGCTGCTGTTCCTCCACCCCGCCATCACCAGCTGGAGGCTGGCTGCAGCTCCTGCACCCCGCCATCAGCTGCTGGAGGATGCCTGGAGCTCCTGCACCCCGCCATCAGCTGCTGGAGGCTTCTGTTCCTCCACCCCGCCATCAGCAGCTGGAGGCTGGCTGCTGGAGGCTGGCTGCTGCTCCTCCACCCCGCCATCACCAGCTGGAGGCTGGCTGCAGCTCCTGCACCCCGCCATCAGCTGCTGGAGGCTGGCTTCTGCTCCTCCACCCCGCCATCAGCTGCTGGAAGCTGGCTGCAGCTCCTCCACCCCGCCACCAGCTGCTGGAAGCTGGCTGCTGCTCCTGCACCCCGCCATCAGCTGCTGGAGGCTTCTGTTCCTCCACCCCGCCATCAGCAGCTGGAGGCTGGCTGCTGGAGGCTGGCTGCTGCCTCTCCACCCCGCCATCACCAGCTGGAGGCTGGCTGCAGCTCCTGCACCCCGCCATCAGCTGCTGGAGGCTGCCTGGAGCTCCTGCACCCCGCCATCAGCTGCTGGAGGCTTCTGTTCCTCAACCCCGCCATCAGCAGCTGGAGGCTGGCTGCTGGAGGCTGGCTGCTGCTCCTCCACCCCGCCATCACCAGCTGGAGGCTGGCTGCAGCTCCTGCACCCCGCCATCAGCTACTGGAGGCTCGCTGCTGCTCCTGCACCCCGCCATCAGCTGCTGGAGGCTGGCTGCTGCTCCTCCAACCCACCATGACCTGCTGGAGGCTGGCTGCAGCTCCTCCACCCCGCCATCAGCTGCTGGAGGCTGCCTGCAGCTCCTGCACCCCGCCATCAGCTGCTGGAGGCTGCCTGCAGCTCCTGCACCCCGCCATCAGCTGCTGGAGGCTGGCTGCAGCTCCTCCACCCCGCCATCAGCTGCTGGAGGCTGGCTTCTGCTCCTCCACCCCGCCACCAGCTGCTGGAGGCTGGCTGCTGCTCCTGCACCCCGCCATCAGCTGCTGGAGGCTTCTGTTCCTCCACCCCGCCATCAGCAGCTGGAGGCTGGCTGCTGGAGGCTGGCTGCTTCTCCTCCACCCCGCCATCACCAGCTGGAGGCTGGCTGCAGCTCCTGCACCCCGCCATCAGCTGCTGGAGGCTGGCTGCTGCTCCTGCACCCCGCCATCAGCTGCTGGAGGCTGGCTGCTGCTCCTCCACCCCGCCATCACCAGCTGGAGGCTGGCTGCAGCTCCTGCACCCCGCCATCAGCTGCTGGAGGCTGGCTGCTGCTCCTGCACCCCGCCATCAGCTGCTGGAGGCTGGCTGCTGCTCCTCCACCCCACCATGACCTGCTGGAGGCTGGCTGCAGCTCCTCCACCCCGCCATCAGCTGCTGGAGGCTGCCTGCAGCTCCTGCACCACGCCATCAGCTGCTGGAGGCTGCCTGCAGCTCCTGCACCCCGCCATCAGCTGCTGGAGGCTGGCTGCAGCTCCTCCACCCCGCCATCAGCTGCTGGAGGCTTCTGTTCCTCCACCCCGCCATCAGCAGCTGGAGGCTGGCTGCTGGAGGCTGGCTGCTGCTCCTCCACCCCGCCATCACCAGCTGGAGGCTGGCTGCAGCTCCTGCACTCCGCCATCAGCTGCTGGAGGCTGCCTGGAGCTCCTGCACCCCGCCATCAGCTGCTGGAGGCTTCTGTTCCTCCACCCCGCCATCAGCAGCTGGAGGCTGGCTGCTGGAGGCTGGCTGCTGCTCCTCCACTCCGCCATCACCAGCTGGAGGCTGGCTGCAGCTCCTGCACCCCACCATCAGCTGCTGGAGGCTGCCTGCAGCTCCTGCACCCCGCCATCAGCTGCTGGAGGCTGGCTGCTGCTCCTGCACCCCGCCATCAGCTGCTGGAGGCTGGCTGCTGCTCCTCCACCCCACCATGATCTGCTGGAGGCTGGCTGCAGCTCCTCCACCCCGCCATCAGCTGCTGGAGGCTGCCTGCAGCTCCTGCACCCCGCCATCAGCTGCTGGAGGCTGCCTGCAGCTCCTGCACCCCGCCATCAGCTGCTGGAAGCTGGCTGCAGCTCCTCCACCCCGCCATCAGCTGCTGGAGGCTGGCTTCTGCTCCTCCACCCCGCCATCAGCTGCTGGAAGCTGGCTGCAGCTCCTCCACCACGCCACCAGCTGCTGGAGGCTGGCTGCTGCTCCTGCACCCCGCCATCAGCAGCTGGAGGCTGGCTGCTGGAGGCTGGCTGCTGTTCCTCCACCCCGCCATCACCAGCTGGAGGCTGGCTGCAGCTCCTGCACCCCGCCATCAGCTGCTGGAGGATGCCTGGAGCTCCTGCACCCCGCCATCAGCTGCTGGAGGCTTCTGTTCCTCCACCCCGCCATCAGCAGCTGGAGGCTGGCTGCTGGAGGCTGGCTGCTGCTCCTCCACCCCGCCATCACCAGCTGGAGGCTGGCTGCAGCTCCTGCACCCCGCCATCAGCTGCTGGAGGCTGCCTGCAGCTCCTGCACCCCGCCATCAGCTGCTGGAGGCTGGCTGCTGCTCCTCCACCCCACCGGTACCTGCTGGAGGCTGGCTGCAGCTCCTCCACCCCGCCATCAGCTGCTGGAGGCTGCCTGCAGCTCCTTCACCCCGCCATCAGCTGCTGGAGGCTGGCTGCAGCTCCTCCACCCCGCCATCAGCTGCTGGAGGCTGGCTTCTGCTCCTCCACCCCGCCACCAGCTGCTGGAGGCTGGCTGCTGCTCCTGCACCCCGCCCATCAGCTGCTGGAGGCTTCTGTTCCTCCACCCCGCCATCAGCAGCTGGAGGCTGGCTGCTGGAGGCTGGCTGCTGCTCCTCCACCCCGCCATCACCAGCTGGAGGCTGGCTGCAGCTCCTGCACCCCGCCATCAGCTGCTGGAGGCTGCCTGGAGCTCCTGCACCCCGCGATCAGCTGCTGGAGGCTTCTCTTCCTCCACCCCGCCATCAGCAGCTGGAGGCTGGCTGCTGGAGGCTGGCTGCTGCTCCCCCACCCCGCCATCACCAGCTGGAGGCTGGCTGCAGCTCCTGCACCCCGCCATCAGCTGCTGGAAGCTGCCTGCAGCTCCTGCACCCCGCCATCAGCTGCTGGAGGCTGGCTGCTGCTCCTGCACCCCGCCATCAGCTGCTGGAGGCTGGCTGCAGCTCCTGCACCCCGCCATCAGCTGCTGGAGGCTGCCTGGAGCTCCTGCACCCCGCCATCAGCTGCTGGAGGCTTCTGTTCCTCCACCCCGCCATCAGCAGCTGGAGGCTGGCTGCTGGAGGCTGGCTGCTGCTCCTCCACCCCGCCATCACCAGCTGGAGGCTGGCTGCAACTCCTGCACCCCGCCATCAGCTGCTGGAGGCTGCCTGGAGCTCCTGCACCCCGCCATCAGCTGCTGGAGGCTGGCTGCTGCTCCTGCCACCCGCCATCAGCTGCTGGAGGCTGGCTGCTGCTCCTCCACCCCACCATGACCTGCTGGAGGCTGGCTGCAGCTCCTCCACCCCGCCATCAGCTGCTGGAGGCTGCCTGCAGCTCCTGCACCCCGCCATCAGCTGCTGGAGGCTGCCTGCAGCTCCTGCACCCCGCCATCAGCTGCTGGAGGCTGGCTGCAGCTCCTCCACCCCGCCATCAGCTGCTGGAGGCTGGCTTCTGCTCCTCCACCCCGCCACCAGCTGCTTGAGGCTGGCTGCTGCTCCTGCACCCCGCCATCAGCTGCTGGAGGCTGGCTGCAGCTCCTGCACCCCGCCATCAGCTGCTGGAGGCTGCCTGGAGCTCCTGCACCCCGCCATCAGCTGCTGGAGGCTTCTGTTCCTCCACCCCGCCATCAGCAGCTGGAGGCTGGCTGCTGGAGGCTGGCTGCTGCTCCTCCACCCCACCATGACCTGCTGGAGGCTGGCTGCAGCTCCTGCACCCCGCCATCAGCTGCTGGAGGCTGCCTGCAGCTCCTGCACCCTGGCATCAGCTGCTGGAGGCTGGCTGCAGCTCCTCCACCCCGCCATCAGCTGCTGGAGGCTTCTGTTCCTCCACCCCGCCATCAGCAGCTGGAGGCTGGCTGCTGGAGGCTGGCTGCTGCTCCTCCACCCCGCCATCACCATCTGGAGGCTGGCTGCAGCTCCTGCACCCCGCCATCACCATCTGGAGGCTGGCTGCAGCTCCTGCACCCCGCCATCAGCTGCTGGAGGCTGGCTGCAGCTCCTGCACCCCGCCATCAGCTGCTGGAGGCTGCCTGGAGCTCCTGCATCCCGCCATCAGCTGCTGGAGGCTTCTGTTCCTCCACCCCGCCATCAGCAGCTGGAGGCTGGCTGCTGGAGGCTGGCTGCTGCTCCTCCACCCCGCCATCACCAGCTGGAGGCTGGCTGCAGCTCCTGCACCCCGCCATCAGCTGCTGGAGGCTGCCTGCAGCTCCTGCACCCTGCCATCAGCTGCTGGAGGCTGGCTGCTGCTCCTGCACCCCGCCATCAGCTGCTGGAGGCTGGCTGCTGCTCCTCCACCACACCATGACCTGCTGGAGGCTGGCTGCAGCTCCTCCACCCCGCCATCAGCTGCTGGAGGCTGCCTGCAGCTCCTGCACCCCGCCATCAGCTGCTGGAGGCTGGCTGCAGCTCCTCCACCCCGCCATCAGCTGCTGGAGGCTGGCTTCTGCTCCTCCACCCCGCCACCAGCTGCTGGAGGCTGGCTGCTGCTCCTGCACCCCACCATCAGCTGCTGGAGGCTTCTGTTCCTCCACCCCGCCATCAGCAGCTGGAGGCTGGCTGCTGGAGGCTGGTTGCTGCTCCTCCACCCCGCCATCACCAGCTGGAGGCTGGCTGCAGCTCCTGCACCCCGCCATCAGCTGCTGGAGGCTGGCTGCTGCTCCTGCACCCCGCCATCAGCTGCTGGAGGCAGGCTGCTGCTCCTCCACCCCAACATGACCTGCTGGAGGCTGGCTGCAGCTCCTCCATCCCGCCATCAGCTGCTGGAGACTGCCTGCAGCTCCTGCACCCCGCCATCAGCTGCTGGAGGCTGGCTGCTGCTCCTGCACCCCGCCATCACCAGCTGGAGGCTGGCTGCAGCTCCTGCACCCCGCCATCAGCTGCTGGAGGCTGCCTGCAGCTCCTGCACCCCGCCATCAGCTGCTGGAGGCTGGCTGCTGCTCCTGCACCCTGCCATCAGCTGCTGGAGGCTGGCTGCTGCTCCTCCACCCCACCATGACCTGCTGGAGGCTGGCTGCAGCTCCTCCACCCCGCCATCAGCTGCTGGAGGCTGCCTGCAGCTCCTGCACCCCGCCATCAGCTGCTGGAGGCTGCCTGCAGCTCCTGCACCCCGCCATCAGCTGCTGGAGGCTGGCTGCAGCTCCTCCACCCCGCCATCAGCTGCTGGAGGCTGCCTGCAGCTCCTGCACCCCGCCATCAGCTGCTGGAGGCTGCCTGCAGCTCCTGCACCCCGCCATCAGCTGCTGGAGGCTGGCTGCAGCTCCTCCACCCCGCCATCAGCTGCTGGAGGCTTCTGTTCCTCCACCCCGCCATCAGCAGCTGGAGGCTGGCTGCTGGAGGCTGGCTGCTGCTCCTCCACCCCGCCATCACCAGCTGGAGGCTGGCTGCAGCTCCTGCACTCCGCCATCAGCTGCTGGAGGCTGCCTGGAGCTCCTGCACCCCGCCATCAGCTGCTGGAGGCTTCTGTTCCTCCACCCCGCCATCAGCAGCTGGAGGCTGGCTGCTGGAGGCTGGCTGCTGCTCCTCCACTCCGCCATCACCAGCTGGAGGCTGGCTGCAGCTCCTGCACCCCACCATCAGCTGCTGGAGGCTGCCTGCAGCTCCTGCACCCCGCCATCAGCTGCTGGAGGCTTGCTGCTGCTCCTGCACCCCGCCATCAGCTGCTGGAGGCTGGCTGCTGCTCCTCCACCCCACCATGACCTGCTGGAGGCTGGCTGCAGCTCCTCCACCCCGCCATCAGCTGCTGGAGGCTGCCTGCAGCTCCTGCACCCCGCCATCAGCTGCTGGAGGCTGCCTGCAGCTCCTGCACCCCGCCATCAGCTGCTGGAAGCTGGCTGCAGCTCCTCCACCCCGCCATCAGCTGCTGGAGGCTGGCTTCTGCTCCTCCACCCCGCCATCAGCTGCTGGAAGCTGGCTGCAGCTCCTCCACCACGCCACCAGCTGCTGGAGGCTGGCTGCTGCTCCTGCACCCCGCCATCAGCTGCTGGAGGCTTCTGTTCCTCCACCCCGCCATCAGCAGCTGGAGGCTGGCTGCTGGAGGCTGGCTGCTGTTCCTCCACCCCGCCATCACCAGCTGGAGGCTGGCTGCAGCTCCTGCACCCCGCCATCAGCTGCTGGAGGATGCCTGGAGCTCCTGCACCCCGCCATCAGCTGCTGGAGGGTGGCTGCAGCTCCTCCACCCCGCCATCAGCTGCTGGAGGCTGGCTTCTGCTCCTCCACCCCGCCACCAGCTGCTGGAGGCTGGCTGCTGCTCCTGCAACCCGCCATCAGCTGCGGGAGGCTTCTGTTCCTCCACCCCGCCATCAGCAGCTGGAGGCTGGCTGCTGGAGGCTGGCTGCTGCCTCTCCACCCCGCCATCACCAGCTGGAGGCTGGCTGCAGCTCCTGCACCCTGCCATCAGCTGCTGTAGGCTGGCTGCAGCTCCTCCACCCCGCCATCAGCTGCTGGAGGCTTCTGTTCCTCCACCCCGCCATCAGCAGCTGGAGGCTGGCTGCTGCTCCTCCACCCCGCCATCACCAGCTGGAGGCTGGCTGCAGCTCCTGCACCCCGCCATCAGCTGCTGGAGGCTGCCTGCAACTCCTGCACCCCGCCATCAGCTGCTGGAGGCTGGCTGCTGCTCCTCCACCCCACCGTTACCTGCTGGAGGCTGGCTGCAGCTCCTCCACCCTGCCATCAGCTGCTGGAGGCTGCCTGCAGCTCCTGCACCCCGCCATCAGCTGCTGGAGGCTGGCTTCTGCTCCTCCACCCCGCCACCAGCTGCTGGAGGCTGGCTGCTGCTCCTGCACCCCGCCCATCAGCTGCTGGAGGCTTCTGTTCCTCCACCCCGCCATCAGCAGCTGGAGGCTGGCTGCTGGAGGCTGGCTGCTGCTCCTCCACCCCGCCATCACCAGCTGGAGGCTGGCTGCAGCTCCTGCACCCCGCCATCAGCTGCTGGAGGCTGCCTGGAGCTCCTGCACCCCGTGATCAGCTGCTGGAGGCTTCTCTTCCTCCACCCCGCCATCAGCAGCTGGAGGCTGGCTGCTGGAGGCTGGCTGCTGCTCCTCCACCCCGCCATCACCAGCTGGAGGCTGGCTGCAGCTCCTGCACCCCGCCATCAGCTGCTGGAAGCTGCCTGCAGCTCCTCCACCCCGCCATCAGCTGCTGGAGGCTGGCTGCTGCTCCTGCACCCCGCCATCAGCTGCTGGAGGCTGCCTGGAGCTCCTGCACCCCGCCATCAGCTGCTGGAGGCTTCTGTTCCTCCACCCCGCCATCAGCAGCTGGAGGCTGGCTGCTGGAGGCTGGCTGCTGCTCCTCCACCCCGCCATCACCAGCTGGAGGCTGGCTGCAACTCCTGCACCACGCCATCAGCTGCTGGAGGCTGCCTGGAGCTCCTGCACCCCGCCATCAGCTGCTGGAGGCTGGCTGCTGCTCCTGCCACCCGCCATCAGCTGCTGGAGGCTGGCTGCTGCTCCTCCACCCCACCATGACCTGCTGGAGGCTGGCTGCAGCTCCTCCACCCCGCCATCAGCTGCTGGAGGCTGCCTGCAGCTCCTGCACCCCGCCATCAGCTGCTGGAGGCTGCCTGCAGCTCCTGCACCCCGCCATCAGCTGCTGGAGGCTGGCTGCAGCTCCTCCACCCCGCCATCAGCTGCTGGAGGCTGGCTTCTGCTCCTCCACCCCGCCACCAGCTGCTTGAGGCTGGCTGCTGCTCCTGCACCCCGCCATCAGCTGCTGGAGGCTGGCTGCAGCTCCTGCACCCCGCCATCAGCTGCTGGAGGCTGCCTGGAGCTCCTGCACCCCGCCATCAGCTGCTGGAGGCTTCTGTTCCTCCACCCCGCCATCAGCAGCTGGAGGCTGGCTGCTGGAGGCTGGCTTCTTCTCCTCCACCCCACCATGACCTGCTGGAGGCTGGCTGCAGCTCCTGCACCCCGCCATCAGCTGCTGGAGGCTGCCTGCAGCTCCTGCACCCTGCCATCAGCTGCTGGAGGCTGGCTGCAGCTCCTCCACCCCGCCATCAGCTGCTGGAGGCTTCTGTTCCTCCACCCCGCCATCAGCAGCTGGAGGCTGGCTGCTGGAGGCTGGCTGCTGCTCCTCCACCCCGCCATCACCAGCTGGAGGCTGGCTGCAGCTCCTGCACCCCGCCATCACCATCTGGAGGCTGGCTGCAGCTCCTGCACCCCGCCATCAGCTGCTGGAGGCTGCCTGGAGCTCCTGCATCCCGCCATCATCTGCTGGAGGCTTCTGTTCCTCCACCCCGCCATCAGCAGCTGGAGGCTGGCTGCTGGAGACTGGCTGCTGCTCCTCCACCCCACCATCACCAGCTGGAGGCTGGCTGCAGCTCCTGCACCCCGCCATCAGCTGCTGGAGGCTGCCTGCAGCTCCTGCACCCCGCCATCAGCTGCTGGAGGCTGGCTGCTGCTCCTGCACAACGCCATCAGCTGCTGGAGGCTGGCTGCTGCTCCTCCACCACACCATGACCTGCTGGAGGCTGGCTGCAGCTCCTGCACCCCGCCATCAGCTGCTGGAGGCTGCCTGCAGCTCCTGCACCCCACCATCAGCTGCTGGAGGCTGCCTGCAGCTCCTGCACCCCGCCATCAGCTGCTGGAGGCTGGCTGCAGCTCCTCCACCCCGCCATCAGCTGCTGGAGGCTGGCTTCTGCTCCTCCACCCCGCCACCAGCTGCTGGAGGCTGGCTGCTGCTCCTGCACCCCACCATCAGCTTCTGGAGGCTTCTGTTCTTCCACCTCGCCATCAGCAGCTGGAGGCTGGCTGCTGGAGGCTGGTTGCTGCTCCTCCACCCCGCCATCACCAGCTGGAGGCTGGCTGCAGCTCCTGCACCCCGCCATCAGCTGCTGGAGGCTGGCTGCTGCTCCTGCACCCCGCCATCAGCTGCTGGAGGCAGGCTGCTGCTCCTCCACCCCAACATGACCTGCTGGAGGCTGGCTGCAGCTCCTCCATCCCGCCATCAGCTGCTGGAGACTTCCTGCAGCTCCTGCACCCCGCCATCAGCTGCTGGAGGCTGGCTGCTGCTCCTGCACCCCGCCATCACCAGCTGGAGGCTGGCTGCAGCTCCTGCACCCCGCCATCAGCTGCTGGAGGCTGGCTGCTGCTCCTGCACCCTGCCATCAGCTGCTGGAGGCTGGCTGCTGCTCCTCCACCCCACCATGACCTGCTGGAGGCTGGCTGCAGCTCCTCCACCCCGCCATCAGCTGCTGGAGGCTGCCTGCAGCTCCTGCACCCCGCCATCAGCTGCTGGAGGCTGCCTGCAGCTCCTGCACCCCGCCATCAGCTGCTGGAGGCTGGCTGCAGCTCCTCCACCCCGCCATCAGCTGCTGGAGGCTGGCTTCTGCTCCTCCACCCCGCCACCAGCTGCTGGAGGCTGGCTGCTGCTCCTGCACCCCGCCCATCAGCTGCTGGAGGCTTCTGTTCCTCCACCCCGCCATCAGCAGCTGGAGGCTGGCTGCTGGAGGATGGCTGCTGCTCCTCCACCCCGCCATCACCAGCTGGAGCCTGGCTGCAGCTCCTGCACCCCGCCATCAGCTGCTGGAGGCTGCCTGGAGCTCCTGCAGCCCGCCATCAGCTGCTGGAGGCTTCTGTTCCTCCACCCCGCCATCAGCAGCTGGAGGCTGGCTGCTGGAGGCTGGCTGCTGCTCCTCCACCCCGCCATCACCAGCTGGAGGCTGGCTGCAGCTCTTTCACCCCGCCATCAGCTGCTGGAGGCTGGCTGCTGCTCCTGCACCCCGCCATCAGCTGCTGGAGGCTGGCTGCTGCTCCTCCACCCCACCATGACCTGTTGAGGGTGGCTGAAGCTCCTCCACCCCGCCATCAGCTGCTGGAGGCTGCCTGCAGCTCCTGCACCCCGCCATCAGCTGCTGGAGGCTGCCTGCAGCTCCTGCACCCCGCCATCAGCTGCTGGAGGCTGGCTGCAGCTCCTCCACCCCGCCATCAGCTGATGGAGGCTGGCTTTTGCTCCTCCACCCCGCCACCAGCTGCTGGAGGCTGGCTTTTGCTCCTCCACCCCGCCATCAGCTGCTGGAGGCTTCTGTTCCTCCACCCCGCCATCAGCAGCTGGAGGCTGGCTGCTGGAGACTGGCTGCTGCTCCTCCACCCCGCCATCACCAGCTGGAGGCTGGCTGCAGCTCCTGCACCCCACCATCAGCTGCTGGAGGCTGCCTGGAGCTCCTGCACCCCGCCATCAGCTGCTGGAGGCTTCTGTTCCTCCACCCCGCCATCAGCAGCTGGAGGCTGGCTGCTGGAGGCTGGCTGCTGCTCCTGCACCCCGCCATCAGCTGCTGGAGGCTGCCTGCAGCTCCTGCACCCCGCCATCAGCTGCTGGAGGCTGGCTGCAGCTCCTCCACCCCGCCATCAGCTGCTGGAGGCTGGCTTCTGCTCCTCCACCCCGCCACCAGCTGCTGGAGGCTGGCTGCTGCTCCTGCACCCCGCCCATCAGCTGCTGGAGGCTTCTGTTCCTCCACCCCGCCATCAGCAGCTGGAGGCTGGCTGCTGGAGGCTGGCTGCTGCTCCTCCACCCCGCCATCACCAGCTGGAGCCTGGCTGCAGCTCCTGCACCCCGCCATCAGCTGCTGGAGGCTGCCTGGAGCTCCTGCAGCCCGCCATCAGCTGCTGGAGGCTTTTGTTCCTCCACCCCGCCATCAGCAGCTGGAGGCTGGCTGCTGGAGGCTGGCTGCTGCTCCTCCACCCCGCCATCACCAGCTGGAGGCTGGCTGCAGCTCCTGCACCCCGCCATCAGCTGCTGGAGGCTGGCTGCTGCTCCTGCACCCCGCTATCAGCTGCTGGAGGCTGGCTGCTGCTCCTCCACCCCACCATGACCTGTTGACGGTGGCTGAAGCTCCTCCACCCCGCCATCAGCTGCTGGAGGCTGCCTGCAGCTCCTGCACCCCGCCATCAGCTGCTGGAGGCTGCCTGCAGCTCCTGCACCCCGCCATCAGCTGCTGGAGGCTGGCTGCAGCTCCTCCACCCCGCCATCAGCTGATGGAGGCTGGCTTTTGCTCCTCCACCCCGCCACCAGCTGCTGGAGGCTGGCTTTTGCTCCTCCACCCCGCCATCAGCTGCTGGAGGCTTCTGTTCCTCCACCCCGCCATCAGCAGCTGGAGGCTGGCTGCTGGAGACTGGCTGCTGCTCCTCCACCCCGCCATCACCAGCTGGAGGCTGGCTGCAGCTCCTGCACCCCACCATCAGCTGCTGGAGGCTGCCTGGAGCTCCTGCACCCCGCCATCAGCTGCTGGAGGCTTCTGTTCCTCCACCCCGCCATCAGCAGCTGGAGGCTGGCTGCTGGAGGCTGGCTGCTGCTCCTCCACCCCGCCATCACCAGCTGGAGGCTGGCTGCAGCTCCTGCACCCCGCCATCAGCTGCTGGAGGCTGCCTGCAGCTCCTGCACCCCGCCATCAGCTGCTGGAGGCTGGCTGCTGCTCCTGCACCCCGCCATCAGCTGCTGGAGGCTGGCTGCTGCTCCTCCACCCCACCATGACCTGCTGGAGGCTGGCTGCAGCTCCTCCACCCCGCCATCAGCTGCTGGAGGCTGCCTGCAGCTCCTGCACCCCGCCATCAGCTGCTGGAGGGTGGCTGCAGCTCCTCCACCCCGCCATCAGCTGCTGGAGGCTGGCTTCTGCTCCTCCACCCCGCCACCAGCTGCTGGAGGCTGGCTGCTGCTCCTGCAACCCGCCATCAGCTGCGGGAGGCTTCTGTTCCTCCACCCCGCCATCAGCAGCTGGAGGCTGGCTGCTGGAGGTTGGCTGCTGCCTCTCCACCCCGCCATCACCAGCTGGAGGCTGGCTGCAGCTCCTGCACCCCGCCATCAGCTGCTGGAGGCTGCCTGGAGCTCCTGCACCCCGCCATCAGCTGCTGGAGGCTTCTGTTCCTCAACCCCGCCATCAGCAGCTGGAGGCTGGCTGCTGGAGGCTGGCTGCTGCTCCTCCACCCCGCCATCACCAGCTGGAGGCTGGCTGCAGCTCCTGCACCCCGCCATCAGCTGCTGGAGGCTGGCTGCTGCTCCTCCAACCCACCATGACCTGCTGGAGGCTGGCTTCAGCTCCTCCACCCCGCCATCAGCTGCTGGAGGCTGCCTGCAGCTCCTGCACCCCGCCATCAGCTGCTGGAGGCTGCCTGCAGCTCCTGCACCCCGCCATCAGCTGCTGGAGGCTGGCTGCAGCTCCTCCACCCCGCCATCAGCTGCTGGAGGCTGGCTTCTGCTCCTCCACCCCGCCACCAGCTGCTGGAGGCTGGCTGCTGCTCCTGCACCCCGCCATCAGCTGCTGGAGGCTTCTGTTCCTCCACCCCGCCATCAGCAGCTGGAGGCTGGCTGCTGGAGGCTGGCTGCTGCTCCTCCACCCCGCCATCACCAGCTGGAGGCTGGCTGCAGCTCCTGCACCCCGCCATCAGCTGCTGGAGGCTGGCTGCTGCTCCTGCACCCCGCCATCAGCTGCTGGAGGCTGGCTGCTGCTCCTCCACCCCACCATGACCTGCTGGAGGCTGGCTGCAGCTCCTCCACCCCGCCATCAGCTGCTGGAGGCTGCCTGCAGCTCCTGCACCCCGCCATCAGCTGCTGGAGGCTGCCTGCAGCTCCTGCACCCCGCCATCAGCTGCTGGAGGCTGGCTGCAGCTCCTCCACCCCGCCATCAGTTGCTGGAGGCTTCTGTTCCTCCACCCCGCCATCAGCAGCTGGAGGCTGGCTGCTGGAGGCTGGCTGCTGCTCCTCCACCCCGCCATCACCAGCTGGAGGCTGGCTGCAGCTCCTGCACTCCGCCATCAGCTGCTGGAGGCTGCCTGGAGCTCCTGCACCCCGCCATCAGCTGCTGGAGGCTTCTGTTCCTCCACCCCGCCATCAGCAGCTGGAGGCTGGCTGCTGGAGGCTGGCTGCTGTTCCTCCACCCCGCCATCACCAGCTGGAGGCTGGCTGCAGCTCCTGCACCCCGCCATCAGCTGCTGGAGGCTGCCTGGAGCTCCTGCACCCCGCCATCATCTGCTGGAGGCTTCTGTTCCTCCACCCCGCCATCAGCAGCTGGAGGCTGGCTGCTGGAGGCTGGCTGCTGCTCCTCCACCCCGCCATCACCAGCTGGAGGCTGGCTGCATCTCCTGCACCCCGCCATCAGCTGCTGGAGGCTGCCTGCAGCTCCTGCACCCCGCCATCAGCTGCTGGAGGCTGGCTGCTGCTCCTCCAACCCACCGTTACCTGCTGGAGGCTGGCTGCAGCTCCTCCACCCCGCCATCAGCTGCTGGAGGCTGCCTGCAGCTCCTGCACCCCGCCATCAGCTGCTGGAGGCTGGCTGCAGCTCCTCCACCCCGCCATCAGCTGCTGGAGGCTGGCTTCTGCTCCTCCACCCCGCCACCAGCTGCTGGAGGCTGGCTGCTGCTCCTGCACCCCGCCCATCAGCTGCTGGAGGCTTCTGTTCCTCCACCCCGCCATCACCAGCTGGAGGCTGGCTGCTGGAGGCTGGCTGCTGCTCCTCCACCCCGCCATCACCAGCTGGAGGCTGGCTGCAGCTCCTGCACCCCGCCATCAGCTGCTGGAGGCTGCCTGGAGCTCCTGCACCCCGCGATCATCTGCTGGAGGCTTCTGTTCCTCCACCCCACCATCAGCTGCTGGAGGCTGGCTGCTGCTCCTGCACCCCGCCATCAGCTGCTGGAGGCTGGCTGCTGCTCCTCCACCCCACCATGACCTGCTGGAGGCTGCCTGCAGCTCCTGCACCCCGCCATCAGCTGCTGGAGGCTTCCTGCTGCTCCTGCACCCCGCCATCAGCTGCTGGAGGGTGGCTGCAGCTCCTCCACCCCGCCATCAGCTGCTGGAGGCTGGCTTCTGCTCCTCCACCCCGCCACCAGCTGCTTGAGGCTGGCTGCTGCTCCTGCACCTCGCCATCAGCTGCTGGAGGCTTCTGTTCCTCCACCCCGCCATCAGCAGCTGGAGGCTGGCTGCTGGAGGCTGGCTGCTGCCTCTCCACCCCGCCATCACCAGCTGGAGGCTGGCTGCAGCTCCTTCACCCCGCCATCAGCTGCTGGAGGCTGCCTGGAGCTCCTGCACCCCGCCATCAGCTGCTGGAGGCTTCTGTTCCTCAACCCCGCCATCAGCAGCTGGAGACTGGTTGCTGGAGGCTGGCTGCTGCTCCTCCACCCCGCCATCACCAGCTGGAGGCTGGCTGCAGCTCCTGCACCCCGCCATCAGCTGCTGGAGGCTGGCTGCTGCTCCTGCACCCCGCCATCAGCTGCTGGAGGCTGGCTGCTGCTCCTCCACCCCACCATGACCTGCTGGTGGCTGGCTGCAGCTCCTCCACCCCGCCATCAGCTGCTGGAGGCTGCCTGCAGCTCCTGCACCCCGCCATCAGCTGCTGGAGGCTGCCTGTAGCTCCTGCACCCCGCCATCAGCTGCTGGAGGCTGGCTGCAGCTCCTCCACCCCGCCATCAGCTGCTGGAGGCTGGCTTCTGCTCCTCCACCCCGCCACCAGCTTCTGGAGGCTGGCTGCTGCTCCTGCACACCGCCATCAGCTGCTGGAGGCTTCTGTTCCTCCACCCCGCCATCAGCAGCTGGAGGCTGGCTGCTGGAGGCTGGCTGCTGCTCCTCCACCCCACCATCACCAGCTGGAGGCTGGCTGCAGCTCCTGCACCCCGCCATCAGCTGCTGGAGGCTGGCTGCTGCTCCTGCACCCCGCCATCAGCTGCTGGAGGCTGGCTGCTGCTCCTCCACCCCGCCATCACCAGCTGGAGGCTGGCTGCAGCTCCTGCACCCCGCCATCAGCTGCTGGAGGCTGGCTGCTGCTCCTGCACCCCGCCATCAGCTGCTGGAGGCTGGCTGCTGCTCCTCCACCCCACCATGACCTGCTGGAGGCTGGCTGCAGCTCCTGCACCCCGCCATCAGCTGCTGGAGGCTGCCTGCAGCTCCTGCACCCCGCCATCAGCTGCTGGAGGCTGGCTGCAGCTCCTCCACCCCGCCATCAGCTGCTGGAGGCTTCTGTTCCTCCACCCCGCCATCAGCAGCTGGAGGCTGGCTGCTGGAGGCTGGCTGCTGCTCCTCCACCCCGCCATCACCAGCTGGAGGCTGGCTGCAGCTCCTGCACTCCGCCATCAGCTGCTGGAGGCTGCCTGGAGCTCCTGCACCCCGCCATCAGCTGCTGGAGGCTTCTGTTCCTCCACCCCGCCATCAGCAGCTGGAGGCTGGCTGCTGGAGGCTGGCTGCTGCTCCTCCACTCCGCCATCACCAGCTGGAGGCTGGCTGCAGCTCCTGCACCCCACCATCAGCTGCTGGAGGCTGCCTGCAGCTCCTGCACCCCGCCATCAGCTGCTGGAGGCTGGCTGCTGCTCCTG
This sequence comes from Nothobranchius furzeri, assembly GCF_043380555.1. Taxonomy (NCBI): domain Eukaryota; kingdom Metazoa; phylum Chordata; class Actinopteri; order Cyprinodontiformes; family Nothobranchiidae; genus Nothobranchius; species Nothobranchius furzeri. The sequence continues at coordinate 1,003,605 of NW_027223040.1, forward strand.
CACCCCGCCATCAGCTGCTGGAAGCTGCCTGCAGCTCCTGCACCCCGCCATCAGCTGCTGGAAGCTGGCTGCAGCTCCTCCACCCCGCCATCAGCTGCTGGAGGCTGGCTGCTGCTCCTGCACCCCGCCATCAGCTGCTGGAGGTTTCTGTTCCTCCACCCCGCCATCAGCAGCTGGAGGCTGGCTGCTGGAGGCTGGCTGCTGCCTCTCCACCCCCAGCTGGAGGCTGGCTGCAGCTCCTGCACCCCGCCATCAGCTGCTGGAGGCTGCCTGGAGCTCCTGCACCCCGCCATCAGCTGCTGGAGGCTTCTGTTCCTCAACCCCGCCATCAGCAGCTGGAGGCTGGCTGCTGGAGGCTGGCTGCTGCTCCTCCACCCCGCCATCACCAGCTGGAGGCTGGCTGCAGCTCCTGCACCCCGCCATCAGCTGCTGGAGGCTCGCTGCTGCTCCTGCACCCCGCCATCAGCTGCTGGAGGCTGGCTGCTGCTCCTCCAACCCACCATGACCTGCTGGAGGCTGGCTGCAGCTCCTCCACCCCGCCATCAGCTGCTGGAGGCTGCCTGCAGCTCCTGCACCCCGCCATCAGCTGCTGGAGGCTGGCTGCAGCTCCTCCACCCCGCCATCAGCTGCTGGAGGCTGGCTTCTGCTCCTCCACCCCGCCACCAGCTGCTGGAGGCTGGCTGCTGCTCCTGCACCCCGCCATCAGCTGCTGGAGGCTTCTGTTCCTCCACCCCGCCATCAGCAGCTGGAGGCTGGCTGCTGCTCCTCCACCCCGCCATCACCAGCTGGAGGATGGCTGCAGCTCCTGCACCCCGCCATCAGCTGCTGGAGGCTGGCTGCTGCTCCTGCACCCCGCCATCAGCTGCTGGAGGCTGGCTGCTGCTCCTCCACCCCGCCATCACCAGCTGGAGGCTGGCTGCAGCTCCTGCACCCCGCCATCAGCTGCTGGAGGCTGGCTGCTGCTCCTGCACCCCGCCATCAGCTGCTGGAGGCTGGCTGCTGCTCCTCCACCCCACCATGACCTGCTGGAGGCTGGCTGCAGCTCCTCCACCCCGCCATCAGCTGCTGGAGGCTGCCTGCAGCTCCTGCACCCCGCCATCAGCTGCTGGAGGCTGCCTGCAGCTCCTGCACCCCGCCATCAGCTGCTGGAGGCTGGCTGCAGCTCCTCCACCCCGCCATCAGCTGCTGGAGGCTTCTGTTCCTCCACCCCGCCATCAGCAGCTGGAGGCTGGCTGCTGGAGGCTGGCTGCTGCTCCTCCACCCCGCCATCACCAGCTGGAGGCTGGCTGCAGCTCCTGCACTCCGCCATCAGCTGCTGGAGGCTGCCTGGAGCTCCTGCACCCCGCCATCAGCTGCTGGAGGCTTCTGTTCCTCCACCCCGCCATCAGCAGCTGGAGGCTGGCTGCTGGAGGCTGGCTGCTGCTCCTCCACTCCGCCATCACCAGCTGGAGGCTGGCTGCAGCTCCTGCACCCCACCATCAGCTGCTGGAGGCTGCCTGCAGCTCCTGCACCCCGCCATCAGCTGCTGGAGGCTGGCTACTGCTCCTGCACCCCGCCATCAGCTGCTGGAGGCTGGCTGCTGCTCCTCCACCCCACCATGACCTGATGGAGGCTGGCTGCAGCTCCTCCACCCCGCCATCAGCTGCTGGAGGCTGCCTGCAGCTCCTGCACCCCGCCATCAGCTGCTGGAGGCTGCCTGCAGCTCCTGCACCCCGCCATCAGCTGCTGGAAGCTGGCTGCAGCTCCTCCACCCCGCCATCAGCTGCTGGAGGCTGGCTTCTGCTCCTCCTCCCCGCCATCAGCTGCTGGAAGCTGGCTGCAGCTCCTCCACCACGCCACCAGCTGCTGGAGGCTGGCTGCTGCTCCTGCACCCCGCCATCAGCTGCTGGAGGCTTCTGTTCCTCCACCCCGCCATCAGCAGCTGGAGGCTGGCTGCTGGAGGCTGGCTGCTGTTCCTCCACCCCGCCATCACCAGCTGGAGGCTGGCTGCAGCTCCTGCACCCCGCCATCAGCTGCTGGAGGATGCCTGGAGCTCCTGCACCCCGCCATCAGCTGCTGGAGGCTTCTGTTCCTCCACCCCGCCATCAGCAGCTGGAGGCTGGCTGCTGGAGGCTGGCTGCTGCTCCTCCACCCCGCCATCACCAGCTGGAGGCTGGCTGCAGCTCCTGCACCCCGCCATCAGCTGCTGGAGGCTGGCTTCTGCTCCTCCACCCCGCCATCAGCTGCTGGAAGCTGGCTGCAGCTCCTCCACCCCGCCACCAGCTGCTGGAAGCTGGCTGCTGCTCCTGCACCCCGCCATCAGCTGCTGGAGGCTTCTGTTCCTCCACCCCGCCATCAGCAGCTGGAGGCTGGCTGCTGGAGGCTGGCTGCTGCCTCTCCACCCCGCCATCACCAGCTGGAGGCTGGCTGCAGCTCCTGCACCCCGCCATCAGCTGCTGGAGGCTGCCTGGAGCTCCTGCACCCCGCCATCAGCTGCTGGAGGCTTCTGTTCCTCAACCCCGCCATCAGCAGCTGGAGGCTGGCTGCTGGAGGCTGGCTGCTGCTCCTCCACCCCGCCATCACCAGCTGGAGGCTGGCTGCAGCTCCTGCACCCCGCCATCAGCTGCTGGAGGCTCGCTGCTGCTCCTGCACCCCGCCATCAGCTGCTGGAGGCTGGCTGCTGCTCCTCCAACCCACCATGACCTGCTGGAGGCTGGCTGCAGCTCCTCCACCCCGCCATCAGCTGCTGGAGGCTGCCTGCAGCTCCTGCACCCCGCCATCAGCTGCTGGAGGCTGCCTGCAGCTCCTGCACCCCGCCATAAGCTGCTGGAGGCTGGCTGCAGCTCCTCCACCCCGCCATCAGCTGCTGGAGGCTGGCTTCTGCTCCTCCACCCCGCCACCAGCTGCTGGAGGCTGGCTGCTGCTCCTGCACCCCGCCATCAGCTGCTGGAGGCTTCTGTTCCTCCACCCCGCCATCAGCAGCTGGAGGCTGGCTGCTGGAGGCTGGCTGCTTCTCCTCCACCCCGCCATCACCAGCTGGAGGCTGGCTGCAGCTCCTGCACCCCGCCATCAGCTGCTGGAGGCTGGCTGCTGCTCCTGCACCCCGCCATCAGCTGCTGGAGGCTGGCTGCTGCTCCTCCACCCCGCCATCACCAGCTGGAGGCTGGCTGCAGCTCCTGCACCCCGCCATCAGCTGCTGGAGGCTGGCTGCTGCTCCTGCACCCCGCCATCAGCTGCTGGAGGCTGGCTGCTGCTCCTCCACCCCACCATGACCTGCTGGAGGCTGGCTGCAGCTCCTCCACCCCGCCATCAGCTGCTGGAGGCTGCCTGCAGCTCCTCCACCCCGCCATCAGCTGCTGGAAGCTGGCTGCAGCTCCTCCACCACGCCACCAGCTGCTGGAGGCTGGCTGCTGCTCCTGCACCCCGCCATCAGCTGCTGGAGGCTTCTGTTCCTCCACCCCGCCATCAGCAGCTGGAGGCTGGCTGCTGGAGGCTGGCTGCTGTTCCTCCACCCCGCCATCACCAGCTGGAGGCTGGCTGCAGCTCCTGCACCCCGCCATCAGCTGCTGGAGGATGCCTGGAGCTCCTGCACCCCGCCATCAGCTGCTGGAGGCTTCTGTTCCTCCACCCCGCCATCAGCAGCTGGAGGCTGGCTGCTGGAGGCTGGCTGCTGCTCCTCCACCCCGCCATCACCAGCTGGAGGCTGGCTGCAGCTCCTGCACCCCGCCATCAGCTGCTGGAGGCTGCCTGCAGCTCCTGCACCCCGCCATCAGCTGCTGGAGGCTGGCTTCTGCTCCTCCACCCCGCCATCAGCTGCTGGAAGCTGGCTGCAGCTCCTCCACCCCGCCACCAGCTGCTGGAAGCTGGCTGCTGCTCCTGCACCCCGCCATCAGCTGCTGGAGGCTTCTGTTCCTCCACCCCGCCATCAGCAGCTGGAGGCTGGCTGCTGGAGGCTGGCTGCTGCCTCTCCACCCCGCCATCACCAGCTGGAGGCTGGCTGCAGCTCCTGCACCCCGCCATCAGCTGCTGGAGGCTGCCTGGAGCTCCTGCACCCCGCCATCAGCTGCTGGAGGCTTCTGTTCCTCAACCCCGCCATCAGCAGCTGGAGGCTGGCTGCTGGAGGCTGGCTGCTGCTCCTCCACCCCGCCATCACCAGCTGGAGGCTGGCTGCAGCTCCTGCACCCCGCCATCAGCTGCTGGAGGCTCGCTGCTGCTCCTGCACCCCGCCATCAGCTGCTGGAGGCTGGCTGCTGCTCCTCCAACCCACCATGACCTGCTGGAGGCTGGCTGCAGCTCCTCCACCCCGCCATCAGCTGCTGGAGGCTGCCTGCAGCTCCTGCACCCCGCCATCAGCTGCTGGAGGCTGCCTGCAGCTCCTGCACCCCGCCATCAGCTGCTGGAGGCTGGCTGCAGCTCCTCCACCCCGCCATCAGCTGCTGGAGGCTGGCTTCTGCTCCTCCACCCCGCCACCAGCTGCTGGAGGCTGGCTGCTGCTCCTGCACCCCGCCATCAGCTGCTGGAGGCTTCTGTTCCTCCACCCCGCCATCAGCAGCTGGAGGCTGGCTGCTGGAGGCTGGCTGCTTCTCCTCCACCCCGCCATCACCAGCTGGAGGCTGGCTGCAGCTCCTGCACCCCGCCATCAGCTGCTGGAGGCTGGCTGCTGCTCCTGCACCCCGCCATCAGCTGCTGGAGGCTGGCTGCTGCTCCTCCACCCCGCCATCACCAGCTGGAGGCTGGCTGCAGCTCCTGCACCCCGCCATCAGCTGCTGGAGGCTGGCTGCTGCTCCTGCACCCCGCCATCAGCTGCTGGAGGCTGGCTGCTGCTCCTCCACCCCACCATGACCTGCTGGAGGCTGGCTGCAGCTCCTCCACCCCGCCATCAGCTGCTGGAGGCTGCCTGCAGCTCCTGCACCCCGCCATCAGCTGCTGGAGGCTGCCTGCAGCTCCTGCACCCCGCCATCAGCTGCTGGAGGCTGGCTGCAGCTCCTCCACCCCGCCATCAGCTGCTGGAGGCTTCTGTTCCTCCACCCCGCCATCAGCAGCTGGAGGCTGGCTGCTGGAGGCTGGCTGCTGCTCCTCCACCCCGCCATCACCAGCTGGAGGCTGGCTGCAGCTCCTGCACTCCGCCATCAGCTGCTGGAGGCTGCCTGGAGCTCCTGCACCCCGCCATCAGCTGCTGGAGGCTTCTGTTCCTCCACCCCGCCATCAGCAGCTGGAGGCTGGCTGCTGGAGGCTGGCTGCTGCTCCTCCACTCCGCCATCACCAGCTGGAGGCTGGCTGCAGCTCCTGCACCCCACCATCAGCTGCTGGAGGCTGCCTGCAGCTCCTGCACCCCGCCATCAGCTGCTGGAGGCTGGCTGCTGCTCCTGCACCCCGCCATCAGCTGCTGGAGGCTGGCTGCTGCTCCTCCACCCCACCATGATCTGCTGGAGGCTGGCTGCAGCTCCTCCACCCCGCCATCAGCTGCTGGAGGCTGCCTGCAGCTCCTGCACCCCGCCATCAGCTGCTGGAGGCTGCCTGCAGCTCCTGCACCCCGCCATCAGCTGCTGGAAGCTGGCTGCAGCTCCTCCACCCCGCCATCAGCTGCTGGAGGCTGGCTTCTGCTCCTCCACCCCGCCATCAGCTGCTGGAAGCTGGCTGCAGCTCCTCCACCACGCCACCAGCTGCTGGAGGCTGGCTGCTGCTCCTGCACCCCGCCATCAGCTGCTGGAGGCTGGCTGCTGGAGGCTGGCTGCTGTTCCTCCACCCCGCCATCACCAGCTGGAGGCTGGCTGCAGCTCCTGCACCCCGCCATCAGCTGCTGGAGGATGCCTGGAGCTCCTGCACCCCGCCATCAGCTGCTGGAGGCTTCTGTTCCTCCACCCCGCCATCAGCAGCTGGAGGCTGGCTGCTGGAGGCTGGCTGCTGCTCCTCCACCCCGCCATCACCAGCTGGAGGCTGGCTGCAGCTCCTGCACCCCGCCATCAGCTGCTGGAGGCTGCCTGCAGCTCCTGCACCCCGCCATCAGCTGCTGGAGGCTGGCTGCTGCTCCTCCACCCCACCGTTACCTGCTGGAGGCTGGCTGCAGCTCCTCCACCCCGCCATCAGCTGCTGGAGGCTGCCTGCAGCTCCTTCACCCCGCCATCAGCTGCTGGAGGCTGGCTGCAGCTCCTCCACCCCGCCATCAGCTGCTGGAGGCTGGCTTCTGCTCCTCCACCCCGCCACCAGCTGCTGGAGACTGGCTGCTGCTCCTGCACCCCGCCCATCAGCTGCTGGAGGCTTCTGTTCCTCCACCCCGCCATCAGCAGCTGGAGGCTGGCTGCTGGAGGCTGGCTGCTGCTCCTCCACCCCGCCATCACCAGCTGGAGGCTGGCTGCAGCTCCTGCACCCCGCCATCAGCTGCTGGAGGCTGCCTGGAGCTCCTGCACCCCGCGATCAGCTGCTGGAGGCTTCTGTTCCTCCACCCCGCCATCAGCAGCTGGAGGCTGGCTGCTGGAGGCTGGCTGCTGCTCCCCCACCCCGCCATCACCAGCTGGAGGCTGGCTGCAGCTCCTGCACCCCGCCATCAGCTGCTGGAAGCTGCCTGCAGCTCCTGCACCCCGCCATCAGCTGCTGGAGGCTGGCTGCTGCTCCTGCACCCCGCCATCAGCTGCTGGAGGCTGGCTGCAGCTCCTGCACCCCGCCATCAGCTGCTGGAGGCTGCCTGGAGCTCCTGCACCCCGCCATCAGCTGCTGGAGGCTTCTGTTCCTCCACCCCGCCATCAGCAGCTGGAGGCTGGCTGCTGGAGGCTGGCTGCTGCTCCTCCACCCCGCCATCACCAGCTGGAGGCTGGCTGCAACTCCTGCACCCCGCCATCAGCTGCTGGAGGCTGCCTGGAGCTCCTGCACCCCGCCATCAGCTGCTGGAGGCTGGCTGCTGCTCCTGCCACCCGCCATCAGCTGCTGGAGGCTGGCTGCTGCTCCTCCACCCCACCATGACCTGCTGGAGGCTGGCTGCAGCTCCTCCACCCCGCCATCAGCTGCTGGAGGCTGCCTGCAGCTCCTGCACCCCGCCATCAGCTGCTGGAGGCTGCCTGCAGCTCCTGCACCCCGCCATCAGCTGCTGGAGGCTGGCTGCAGCTCCTCCACCCCGCCATCAGCTGCTGGAGGCTGGCTTCTGCTCCTCCACCCCGCCACCAGCTGCTTGAGGCTGGCTGCTGCTCCTGCACCCCGCCATCAGCTGCTGGAGGCTGGCTGCAGCTCCTGCACCCCGCCATCAGCTGCTGGAGGCTGCCTGGAGCTCCTGCACCCCGCCATCAGCTGCTGGAGGCTTCTGTTCCTCCACCCCGCCATCAGCAGCTGGAGGCTGGCTGCTGGAGGCTGGCTTCTTCTCCTCCACCCCACCATGACCTGCTGGAGGCTGGCTGCAGCTCCTGCACCCCGCCATCAGCTGCTGGAGGCTGCCTGCAGCTCCTGCACCCTGCCATCAGCTGCTGGAGGCTGGCTGCAGCTCCTCCACCCCGCCATCAGCTGCTGGAGGCTTCTGTTCCTCCACCCCGCCATCAGCAGCTGGAGGCTGGCTGCTGGAGGCTGGCTGCTGCTCCTCCACCCCGCCATCACCAGCTGGAGGCTGGCTGCAGCTCCTGCACCCCGCCATCACCATCTGGAGGCTGGCTGCAGCTCCTGCACCCCGCCATCAGCTGCTGGAGGCTGCCTGGAGCTCCTGCATCCCGCCATCATCTGCTGGAGGCTTCTGTTCCTCCACCCCGCCATCAGCAGCTGGAGGCTGGCTGCTGGAGACTGGCTGCTGCTCCTCCACCCCACCATCACCAGCTGGAGGCTGGCTGCAGCTCCTGCACCCCGCCATCAGCTGCTGGAGGCTGCCTGCAGCTCCTGCACCCCGCCATCAGCTGCTGGAGGCTGGCTGCTGCTCCTGCACAACGCCATCAGCTGCTGGAGGCTGGCTGCTGCTCCTCCACCACACCATGACCTGCTGGAGGCTGGCTGCAGCTCCTGCACCCCGCCATCAGCTGCTGGAGGCTGCCTGCAGCTCCTGCACCCCACCATCAGCTGCTGGAGGCTGCCTGCAGCTCCTGCACCCCGCCATCAGCTGCTGGAGGCTGGCTGCAGCTCCTCCACCCCGCCATCAGCTGCTGGAGGCTGGCTTCTGCTCCTCCACCCCGCCACCAGCTGCTGGAGGCTGGCTGCTGCTCCTGCACCCCACCATCAGCTTCTGGAGGCTTCTGTTCTTCCACCTCGCCATCAGCAGCTGGAGGCTGGCTGCTGGAGGCTGGTTGCTGCTCCTCCACCCCGCCATCACCAGCTGGAGGCTGGCTGCAGCTCCTGCACCCCGCCATCAGCTGCTGGAGGCTGGCTGCTGCTCCTGCACCCCGCCATCAGCTGCTGGAGGCAGGCTGCTGCTCCTCCACCCCAACATGACCTGCTGGAGGCTGGCTGCAGCTCCTCCATCCCGCCATCAGCTGCTGGAGACTTCCTGCAGCTCCTGCACCCCGCCATCAGCTGCTGGAGGCTGGCTGCTGCTCCTGCACCCCGCCATCACCAGCTGGAGGCTGGCTGCAGCTCCTGCACCCCGCCATCAGCTGCTGGAGGCTGGCTGCTGCTCCTGCACCCTGCCATCAGCTGCTGGAGGCTGGCTGCTGCTCCTCCACCCCACCATGACCTGCTGGAGGCTGGCTGCAGCTCCTCCACCCCGCCATCAGCTGCTGGAGGCTGCCTGCAGCTCCTGCACCCCGCCATCAGCTGCTGGAGGCTGCCTGCAGCTCCTGCACCCCGCCATCAGCTGCTGGAGGCTGGCTGCAGCTCCTCCACCCCGCCATCAGCTGCTGGAGGCTGGCTTCTGCTCCTCCACCCCGCCACCAGCTGCTGGAGGCTGGCTGCTGCTCCTGCACCCCACCCATCAGCTGCTGGAGGCTTCTGTTCCTCCACCCCGCCATCAGCAGCTGGAGGCTGGCTGCTGGAGGCTGGCTGCTGCTCCTCCACCCCGCCATCACCAGCTGGAGCCTGGCTGCAGCTCCTGCACCCCGCCATCAGCTGCTGGAGGCTGCCTGGAGCTCCTGCAGCCCGCCATCAGCTGCTGGAGGCTTCTGTTCCTCCACCCCGCCATCAGCAGCTGGAGGCTGGCTGCTGGAGGCTGGCTGCTGCTCCTCCACCCCGCCATCACCAGCTGGAGGCTGGCTGCAGCTCTTTCACCCCGCCATCAGCTGCTGGAGGCTGGCTGCTGCTCCTGCACCCCGCCATCAGCTGCTGGAGGCTGGCTGCTGCTCCTCCACCCCACCATGACCTGTTGAGGGTGGCTGAAGCTCCTCCACCCCGCCATCAGCTGCTGGAGGCTGCCTGCAGCTCCTGCACCCCGCCATCAGCTGCTGGAGGCTGCCTGCAGCTCCTGCACCCCGCCATCAGCTGCTGGAGGCTGGCTGCAGCTCCTCCACCCCGCCATCAGCTGATGGAGGCTGGCTTTTGCTCCTCCACCCCGCCACCAGCTGCTGGAGGCTGGCTTTTGCTCCTCCACCCCGCCATCAGCTGCTGGAGGCTTCTGTTCCTCCACCCCGCCATCAGCAGCTGGAGGCTGGCTGCTGGAGACTGGCTGCTGCTCCTCCACCCCGCCATCACCAGCTGGAGGCTGGCTGCAGCTCCTGCACCCCACCATCAGCTGCTGGAGGCTGCCTGGAGCTCCTGCACCCCGCCATCAGCTGCTGGAGGCTTCTGTTCCTCCACCCCGCCATCAGCAGCTGGAGGCTGGCTGCTGGAGGCTGGCTGCTGCTCCTGCACCCCGCCATCAGCTGCTGGAGGCTGCCTGCAGCTCCTGCACCCCGCCATCAGCTGCTGGAGGCTGGCTGCAGCTCCTCCACCCCGCCATCAGCTGCTGGAGGCTGGCTTCTGCTCCTCCACCCCGCCACCAGCTGCTGGAGGCTGGCTGCTGCTCCTGCACCCCGCCCATCAGCTGCTGGAGGCTTCTGTTCCTCCACCCCGCCATCAGCAGCTGGAGGCTGGCTGCTGGAGGCTGGCTGCTGCTCCTCCACCCCGCCATCACCAGCTGGAGCCTGGCTGCAGCTCCTGCACCCCGCCATCAGCTGCTGGAGGCTGCCTGGAGCTCCTGCAGCCCGCCATCAGCTGCTGGAGGCTTCTGTTCCTCCACCCCGCCATCAGCAGCTGGAGGCTGGCTGCTGCTCCTCCACCCCGCCATCACCAGCTGGAGGCTGGCTGCAGCTCCTGCACCCCGCCATCAGCTGCTGGAGGCTGGCTGCTGCTCCTGCACCCCGCTATCAGCTGCTGGAGGCTGGCTGCTGCTCCTCCACCCCACCATGACCTGTTGAGGGTGGCTGAAGCTCCTCCACCCCGCCATCAGCTGCTGGAGGCTGCCTGCAGCTCCTGCACCCCGCCATCAGCTGCTGGAGGCTGCCTGCAGCTCCTGCACCCCGCCATCAGCTGCTGGAGGCTGGCTGCAGCTCCTCCACCCCGCCATCAGCTGATGGAGGCTGGCTTTTGCTCCTCCACCCCGCCACCAGCTGCTGGAGGCTGGCTTTTGCTCCTCCACCCCGCCATCAGCTGCTGGAGGCTTCTGTTCCTCCACCCCGCCATCAGCAGCTGGAGGCTGGCTGCTGGAGACTGGCTGCTGCTCCTCCACCCCACCATGACCTGTTGAGGGTGGCTGAAGCTCCTCCACCCCGCCATCAGCTGCTGGAGGCTGCCTGCAGCTCCTGCACCCCGCCATCAGCTGCTGGAGGCTGCCTGCAGCTCCTGCACCCCGCCATCAGCTGCTGGAGGCTGGCTGCAGCTCCTCCACCCCGCCATCAGCTGATGGAGGCTGGCTTTTGCTCCTCCACCCCGCCACCAGCTGCTGGAGGCTGGCTTTTGCTCCTCCACCCCGCCATCATCTGCTGGAGGCTTCTGTTCCTCCACTCCGCCATCAGCAGCTGGAGGCTGGCTGCTGCTCCTCCACCCCGCCATCACCAGCTGGAGGCTGGCTGCATCTCCTGCACCCCGCCATCAGCTGCTGGAGGCTGCCTGCAGCTCCTGCACCCCGCCATCAGCTGCTGGAGGCTGGCTGCTGCTCCTCCAACCCACCGTTACCTGCTGGAGGCTGGCTGCAGCTCCTCCACCCCGCCATCAGCTGCTGGAGGCTGCCTACAGCTCCTGCACCCCGCCATCAGCTGCTGGAGGCTGGCTGCAGCTCCTCCACCCCGCCATCAGCTGCTGGAGGCTGGCTTCTGCTCCTCCACCCCGCCACCAGCTGCTGGAGGCTGGCTGCTGCTCCTGCACCCCGCCCATCAGCTGCTGGAGGCTTCTGTTCCTCCACCCCGCCATCAGCAGCTGGAGGCTGGCTGCTGGAGGCTGGCTGCTGCTCCTCCACCCCGCCATCACCAGCTGGAGGCTGGCTGCAGCTCCTGCACCCCGCCATCAGCTGCTGGAGGCTGCCTGGAGCTCCTGCACCCCGCGATCATCTGCTGGAGGCTTCTGTTCCTCCACCCCACCATCAGCTGCTGGAGGCTGGCTGCTGCTCCTGCACCCCGCCATCAGCTGCTGGAGGCTGGCTGCTGCTCCTCCACCCCACCATGACCTGCTGGAGGCTGCCTGCAGCTCCTGCACCCCGCCATCAGCTGCTGGAGGCTTCCTGCTGCTCCTGCACCCCGCCATCAGCTGCTGGAGGGTGGCTGCAGCTCCTCCACCCCGCCATCAGCTGCTGGAGGCTGGCTTCTGCTCCTCCACCCCGCCACCAGCTGCTTGAGGCTGGCTGCTGCTCCTGCACCTCGCCATCAGCTGCTGGAGGCTTCTGTTCCTCCACCCCGCCATCAGCAGCTGGAGGCTGGCTGCTGGAGGCTGGCTGCTGCCTCTCCACCCCGCCATCACCAGCTGGAGGCTGGCTGCAGCTCCTGCACCCCGCCATCAGCTGCTGGAGGCTGCCTGGAGCTCCTGCACCCCGCCATCAGCTGCTGGAGGCTTCTGTTCCTCAACCCCGCCATCAGCAGCTGGAGACTGGTTGCTGGAGGATGGCTGCTGCTCCTCCACCCCGCCATCACCAGCTGGAGGCTGGCTGCAGCTCCTGCACCCCGCCATCAGCTGCTGGAGGCTGGCTGCTGCTCCTGCACCCCGCCATCAGCTGCTGGAGGCTGGCTGCTGCTCCTCCACCCCACCATGACCTGCTGGTGGCTGGCTGCAGCTCCTCCACCCCGCCATCAGCTGCTGGAGGCTGCCTGCAGCTCCTGCACCCCGCCATCAGCTGCTGGAGGCTGCCTGTAGCTCCTGCACCCCGCCATCAGCTGCTGGAGGCTGGCTGCAGCTCCTCCACCCCGCCATCAGCTGCTGGAGGCTGGCTTCTGCTCCTCCACCCCGCCACCAGCTTCTGGAGGCTGGCTGCTGCTCCTGCACACCGCCATCAGCTGCTGGAGGCTTCTGTTCCTCCACCCCGCCATCAGCAGCTGGAGGCTGGCTGCTGGAGGCTGGCTGCTGCTCCTCCACCCCACCATCACCAGCTGGAGGCTGGCTGCAGCTCCTGCACCCCGCCATCAGCTGCTGGAGGCTGGCTGCTGCTCCTGCACCCCGCCATCAGCTGCTGGAGGCTGGCTGCTGCTCCTCCACCCCGCCATCACCAGCTGGAGGCTGGCTGCAGCTCCTGCACCCCGCCATCAGCTGCTGGAGGCTGGCTGCTGCTCCTGCACCCCGCCATCAGCTGCTGGAGGCTGGCTGCTGCTCCTCCACCCCACCATGACCTGCTGGAGGCTGGCTGCAGCTCCTGCACCCCGCCATCAGCTGCTGGAGGCTGCCTGCAGCTCCTGCACCCCGCCATCAGCTGCTGGAGGCTGGCTGCAGCTCCTCCACCCCGCCATCAGCTGCTGGAGGCTTCTGTTCCTCCACCCCGCCATCAGCAGCTGGAGGCTGGCTGCTGGAGGCTGGCTGCTGCTCCTCCACCCCGCCATCACCAGCTGGAGGCTGGCTGCAGCTCCTGCACTCCGCCATCAGCTGCTGGAGGCTGCCTGGAGCTCCTGCACCCCGCCATCAGCTGCTGGAGGCTTCTGTTCCTCCACCCCGCCATCAGCAGCTGGAGGCTGGCTGCTGCTCCTCCACTCCGCCATCACCAGCTGGAGGCTGGCTGCAGCTCCTGCACCCCACCATCAGCTGCTGGAGGCTGCCTGCAGCTCCTGCACCCCGCCATCAGCTGCTGGAGGCTGGCTGCTGCTCCTGCACCCCGCCATCAGCTGCTGGAAGCTGCCTGCAGCTCCTGCACCCCGCCATCAGCTGCTGGAGGCTGCCTGCAGCTCCTGCACCCCGCCATCAGCTGCTGGAAGCTGGCTGCAGCTCCTCCACCCCGCCATCAGCTGCTGGAGGCTGGCTGCTGCTCCTGCACCCCGCCATCAGCTGCTGGAGGTTTCTGTTCCTCCACCCCGCCATCAGCAGCTGGAGGCTGGCTGCTGGAGGCTGGCTGCTGCCTCTCCACCCCGCCATCACCAGCTGGAGGCTGGCTGCAGCTCCTGCACCCCGCCATCAGCTGCTGGAGGCTGCCTGGAGCTCCTGCACCCCGCCATCAGCTGCTGGAGGCTTCTGTTCCTCAACCCCGCCATCAGCAGCTGGAGGCTGGCTGCTGGAGGCTGGCTGCTGCTCCTCCACCCCGCCATCACCAGCTGGAGGCTGGCTGCAGCTCCTGCACCCCGCCATCAGCTGCTGGAGGCTCGCTGCTGCTCCTGCACCCCGCCATCAGCTGCTGGAGGCTGGCTGCTGCTCCTCCAACCCACCATGACCTGCTGGAGGCTGGCTGCAGCTCCTCCACCCCGCCATCAGCTGCTGGAGGCTGCCTGCAGCTCCTGCACCCCGCCATCAGCTGCTGGAGGCTGGCTGCAGCTCCTCCACCCCGCCATCAGCTGCTGGAGGCTGGCTTCTGCTCCTCCACCCCGCCACCAGCTGCTGGAGGCTGGCTGCTGCTCCTGCACCCCGCCATCAGCTGCTGGAGGCTTCTGTTCCTCCACCCCGCCATCAGCAGCTGGAGGCTGGCTGCTGCTCCTCCACCCCGCCATCACCAGCTGGAGGATGGCTGCAGCTCCTGCACCCCGCCATCAGCTGCTGGAGGCTGGCTGCTGCTCCTGCACCCCGCCATCAGCTGCTGGAGGCTGGCTGCTGCTCCTCCACCCCGCCATCACCAGCTGGAGGCTGGCTGCAGCTCCTGCACCCCGCCATCAGCTGCTGGAGGCTGGCTGCTGCTCCTGCACCCCGCCATCAGCTGCTGGAGGCTGGCTGCTGCTCCTCCACCCCACCATGACCTGCTGGAGGCTGGCTGCAGCTCCTCCACCCCGCCATCAGCTGCTGGAGGCTGCCTGCAGCTCCTGCACCCCGCCATCAGCTGCTGGAGGCTGCCTGCAGCTCCTGCACCCCGCCATCAGCTGCTGGAGGCTGGCTGCAGCTCCTCCACCCCGCCATCAGCTGCTGGAGGCTTCTGTTCCTCCACCCCGCCATCAGCAGCTGGAGGCTGGCTGCTGCTCCTCCACCCCGCCATCAGCTGCTGGAGGCTGGCTGCTGGAGGCTGGCTGCTGCTCCTCCACTCCGCCATCACCAGCTGGAGGCTGGCTGCAGCTCGTGCACCCCACCATCAGCTGCTGGAGGCTGCCTGCAGCTCCTGCACCCCGCCATCAGCTGCTGGAGGCTGGCTACTGCTCCTGCACCCCGCCATCAGCTGCTGGAGGCTGGCTGCTGCTCCTCCACCCCACCATGACCTGCTGGAGGCTGGCTGCAGCTCCTCCACCCCGCCATCAGCTGCTGGAGGCTGCCTGCAGCTCCTGCACCCCGCCATCAGCTGCTGGAGGCTGCCTGCAGCTCCTGCACCCCGCCATCAGCTGCTGGAAGCTGGCTGCAGCTCCTCCACCCCGCCATCAGCTGCTGGAGGCTGGCTTCTGCTCCTCCTCCCCGCCATCAGCTGCTGGAAGCTGGCTGCAGCTCCTCCACCACGCCACCAGCTGCTGGAGGCTGGCTGCTGCTCCTGCACCCCGCCATCAGCTGCTGGAGGCTTCTGTTCCTCCACCCCGCCATCAGCAGCTGGAGGCTGGCTGCTGGAGGCTGGCTGCTGTTCCTCCACCCCGCCATCACCAGCTGGAGGCTGGCTGCAGCTCCTGCACCCCGCCATCAGCTGCTGGAGGATGCCTGGAGCTCCTGCACCCCGCCATCAGCTGCTGGAGGCTTCTGTTCCTCCACCCCGCCATCAGCAGCTGGAGGCTGGCTGCTGGAGGCTGGCTGCTGCTCCTCCACCCCGCCATCACCAGCTGGAGGCTGGCTGCAGCTCCTGCACCCCGCCATCAGCTGCTGGAGGCTGGCTTCTGCTCCTCCACCCCGCCATCAGCTGCTGGAAGCTGGCTGCAGCTCCTCCACCCCGCCACCAGCTGCTGGAAGCTGGCTGCTGCTCCTGCACCCCGCCATCAGCTGCTGGAGGCTTCTGTTCCTCCACCCCGCCATCAGCAGCTGGAGGCTGGCTGCTGGAGGCTGGCTGCTGCCTCTCCACCCCGCCATCACCAGCTGGAGGCTGGCTGCAGCTCCTGCACCCCGCCATCAGCTGCTGGAGGCTGCCTGGAGCTCCTGCACCCCGCCATCAGCTGCTGGAGGCTTCTGTTCCTCAACCCCGCCATCAGCAGCTGGAGGCTGGCTGCTGGAGGCTGGCTGCTGCTCCTCCACCCCGCCATCACCAGCTGGAGGCTGGCTGCAGCTCCTGCACCCCGCCATCAGCTGCTGGAGGCTCGCTGCTGCTCCTGCACCCCGCCATCAGCTGCTGGAGGCTGGCTGCTGCTCCTCCAACCCACCATGACCTGCTGGAGGCTGGCTGCAGCTCCTCCACCCCGCCATCAGCTGCTGGAGGCTGCCTGCAGCTCCTGCACCCCGCCATCAGCTGCTGGAGGCTGCCTGCAGCTCCTGCACCCCGCCATCAGCTGCTGGAGGCTGGCTGCAGCTCCTCCACCCCGCCATCAGCTGCTGGAGGCTGGCTTCTGCTCCTCCACCCCGCCACCAGCTGCTGGAGGCTGGCTGCTGCTCCTGCACCCCGCCATCAGCTGCTGGAGGCTTCTGTTCCTCCACCCCGCCATCAGCAGCTGGAGGCTGGCTGCTGGAGGCTGGCTGCTTCTCCTCCACCCCGCCATCACCAGCTGGAGGCTGGCTGCAGCTCCTGCACCCCGCCATCAGCTGCTGGAGGCTGGCTGCTGCTCCTGCACCCCGCCATCAGCTGCTGGAGGCTGGCTGCTGCTCCTCCACCCCGCCATCACCAGCTGGAGGCTGGCTGCAGCTCCTGCACCCCGCCATCAGCTGCTGGAGGCTGGCTGCTGCTCCTGCACCCCGCCATCAGCTGCTGGAGGCTGGCTGCTGCTCCTCCACCCCACCATGACCTGCTGGAGGCTGGCTGCAGCTCCTCCACCCCGCCATCAGCTGCTGGAGGCTGCCTGCAGCTCCTCCACCCCGCCATCAGCTGCTGGAAGCTGGCTGCAGCTCCTCCACCACGCCACCAGCTGCTGGAGGCTGGCTGCTGCTCCTGCACCCCGCCATCAGCTGCTGGAGGCTTCTGTTCCTCCACCCCGCCATCAGCAGCTGGAGGCTGGCTGCTGTTCCTCCACCCCGCCATCACCAGCTGGAGGCTGGCTGCAGCTCCTGCACCCCGCCATCAGCTGCTGGAGGATGCCTGGAGCTCCTGCACCCCGCCATCAGCTGCTGGAGGCTTCTGTTCCTCCACCCCGCCATCAGCAGCTGGAGGCTGGCTGCTGGAGGCTGGCTGCTGCTCCTCCACCCCGCCATCACCAGCTGGAGGCTGGCTGCAGCTCCTGCACCCCGCCATCAGCTGCTGGAGGCTGCCTGCAGCTCCTGCACCCCGCCATCAGCTGCTGGAGGCTGGCTGCTGCTCCTCCACCCCACCGTTACCTGCTGGAGGCTGGCTGCAGCTCCTCCACCCCGCCATCAGCTGCTGGAGGCTGCCTGCAGCTCCTTCACCCCGCCATCAGCTGCTGGAGGCTGGCTGCAGCTCCTCCACCCCGCCATCAGCTGCTGGAGGCTGGCTTCTGCTCCTCCACCCCGCCACCAGCTGCTGGAGGCTGGCTGCTGCTCCTGCACCCCGCCCATCAGCTGCTGGAGGCTTCTGTTCCTCCACCCCGCCATCAGCAGCTGGAGGCTGGCTGCTGGAGGCTGGCTGCTGCTCCTCCACCCCGCCATCACCAGCTGGAGGCTGGCTGCAGCTCCTGCACCCCGCCATCAGCTGCTGGAAGCTGCCTGCAGCTCCTGCACCCCGCCATCAGCTGCTGGAGGCTGGCTGCTGCTCCTGCACCCCGCCATCAGCTGCTGGAGGCTGGCTGCAGCTCCTGCACCCCGCCATCAGCTGCTGGAGGCTGCCTGGAGCTCCTGCACCCCGCCATCAGCTGCTGGAGGCTTCTGTTCCTCCACCCCGCCATCAGCAGCTGGAGGCTGGCTGCTGGAGGCTGGCTGCTGCTCCTCCACCCCGCCATCACCAGCTGGAGGCTGGCTGCAACTCCTGCACCCCGCCATCAGCTGCTGGAGGCTGCCTGGAGCTCCTGCACCCCGCCATCAGCTGCTGGAGGCTGGCTGCTGCTCCTGCCACCCGCCATCAGCTGCTGGAGGCTGGCTGCTGCTCCTCCACCCCACCATGACCTGCTGGAGGCTGGCTGCAGCTCCTCCACCCCGCCATCAGCTGCTGGAGGCTGCCTGCAGCTCCTGCACCCCGCCATCAGCTGCTGGAGGCTGCCTGCAGCTCCTGCACCCCGCCATCAGCTGCTGGAGGCTGGCTGCAGCTCCTCCACCCCGCCATCAGCTGCTGGAGGCTGGCTTCTGCTCCTCCACCCCGCCACCAGCTGCTTGAGGCTGGCTGCTGCTCCTGCACCCCGCCATCAGCTGCTGGAGGCTGGCTGCAGCTCCTGCACCCCGCCATCAGCTGCTGGAGGCTGCCTGGAGCTCCTGCACCCCGCCATCAGCTGCTGGAGGCTTCTGTTCCTCCACCCCGCCATCAGCAGCTGGAGGCTGGCTGCTGGAGGCTGGCTGCTGCTCCTCCACCCCACCATGACCTGCTGGAGGCTGGCTGCAGCTCCTGCACCCCGCCATCAGCTGCTGGAGGCTGCCTGCAGCTCCTGCACCCTGCCATCAGCTGCTGGAGGCTGGCTGCAGCTCCTCCACCCCGCCATCAGCTGCTGGAGGCTTCTGTTCCTCCACCCCGCCATCAGCAGCTGGAGGCTGGCTGCTGGAGGCTGGCTGCTGCTCCTCCACCCCGCCATCACCAGCTGGAGGCTGGCTGCAGCTCCTGCACCCCGCCATCACCATCTGGAGGCTGGCTGCAGCTCCTGCACCCCGCCATCAGCTGCTGGAGGCTTGCTGCAGCTCCTGCACCCCGCCATCAGCTGCTGGAGGCTGCCTGGAGCTCCTGCATCCCGCCATCAGCTGCTGGAGGCTTCTGTTCCTCCACCCCGCCATCAGCAGCTGGAGGCTGGCTGCTGGAGGCTGGCTGCTGCTCCTCCACCCCGCCATCACCAGCTGGAGGCTGGCTGCAGCTCCTGCACCCCGCCATCAGCTGCTGGAGGCTGCCTGCAGCTCCTGCACCCCGCCATCAGCTGCTGGAGGCTGGCTGCTGCTCCTGCACCCCGCCATCAGCTGCTGGAGGCTGGCTGCTGCTCCTCCACCACACCATGACCTGCTGGAGGCTGGCTGCAGCTCCTCCACCCCGCCATCAGCTGCTGGAGGCTGCCTGCAGCTCCTGCACCCCGCCATCAGCTGCTGGAGGCTGCCTGCAGCTCCTGCACCCCGCCATCAGCTGCTGGAGGCTGGCTGCAGCTCCTCCACCCCGCCATCAGCTGCTGGAGGCTGGCTTCTGCTCCTCCACCCCGCCACCAGCTGCTGGAGGCTGGCTGCTGCTCCTGCACCCCACCATCAGCTGCTGGAGGCTTCTGTTCCTCCACCCCGCCATCAGCAGCTGGAGGCTGGCTGCTGGAGGCTGGTTGCTGCTCCTGCACCCCGCCATCAGCTGCTGGAGGCAGGCTGCTGCTCCTCCACCCCAACATGACCTGCTGGAGGCTGGCTGCAGCTCCTCCATCCCGCCATCAGCTGCTGGAGACTGCCTGCAGCTCCTGCACCCCGCCATCAGCTGCTGGAGGCTGGCTGCTGCTCCTGCACCGCGCCATCACCAGCTGGAGGCTGGCTGCAGCTCTTGCACCCCACCATCAGCTGCTGGAGGCTGCCTGCAGCTCCTGCACCCCGCCATCAGCTGCTGGAGGCTGGCTGCTGCTCCTGCACCCTGCCATCAGCTGCTGGAGGCTGGCTGCTGCTCCTCCACCCCACCATGACCTGCTGGAGGCTGGCTGCAGCTCCTCCACCCCGCCATCAGCTGCTGGAGGCTGCCTGCAGCTCCTGCACCCCGCCATCAGCTGCTGGAGGCTGCCTGCAGCTCCTGCACCCCGACATCAGCTGCTGGAGGCTGGCTGCAGCTCCTCCACCCCGCCATCAGCTGCTGGAGGCTGCCTGCAGCTCCTGCACCCCGCCATCAGCTGCTGGAGGCTGCCTGCAGCTCCTGCACCCCGCCATCAGCTGCTGGAGGCTTCTGTTCCTCCACCCCGCCATCAGCAGCTGGAGGCTGGCTGCTGGAGGCTGGCTGCTGCTCCTCCACCCCGCCATCACCAGCTGGAGGCTGGCTGCAGCTCCTGCACTCCGCCATCAGCTGCTGGAGGCTGCCTGGAGCTCCTGCACCCCGCCATCAGCTGCTGGAGGCTTCTGTTCCTCCACCCCGCCATCAGCAGCTGGAGGCTGGCTGCTGGAGGCTGGCTGCTGCTCCTCCACTCCGCCATCACCAGCTGGAGGCTGGCTGCAGCTCCTGCACCCCACCATCAGCTGCTGGAGGCTGCCTGCAGCTCCTGCACCCCGCCATCAGCTGCTGGAGGCTGGCTGCTGCTCCTGCACCCCGCCATCAGCTGCTGGAGGCTGGCTGCTGCTCCTCCACCCCACCATGACCTGCTGGAGGCTGGCTGCAGCTCCTCCACCCCGCCATCAGCTGCTGGAGGCTGCCTGCAGCTCCTGCACCCCGCCATCAGCTGCTGGAGGCTGCCTGCAGCTCCTGCACCCCGCCATCAGCTGCTGGAAGCTGGCTGCAGCTCCTCCACCCCGCCATCAGCTGCTGGAGGCTGGCTTCTGCTCCTCCACCCCGCCATCAGCTGCTGGAAGCTGGCTGCAGCTCCTCCACCACGCCACCAGCTGCTGGAGGCTGGCTGCTGCTCCTGCACCCCGCCATCAGCTGCTGGAGGCTTCTGTTCCTCCACCCCGCCATCAGCAGCTGGAGGCTGGCTGCTGGAGGCTGGCTGCTGTTCCTCCACCCCGCCATCACCAGCTGGAGGCTGGCTGCAGCTCCTGCACCCCGCCATCAGCTGCTGGAGGATGCCTGGAGCTCCTGCACCCCGCCATCAGCTGCTGGAGGCTTCTGTTCCTCCACCCCGCCATCAGCAGCTGGAGGCTGGCTGCTGGAGGCTGGCTGCTGCTCCTCCACCCCGCCATCACCAGCTGGAGGCTGGCTGCAGCTCCTGCACCCCGCCATCAGCTGCTGGAGGCTGCCTGCAGCTCCTGCACCCCGCCATCAGCTGCTGGAGGCTGGCTGCTGCTCCTCCACCCCACCGTTACCTGCTGGAGGCTGGCTGCAGCTCCTCCACCCCGCCATCAGCTGCTGGAGGCTGCCTGCAGCTCCTGCACCCCGCCATCAGCTGCTGGAGGCTGGCTGCAGCTCCTCCACCCCGCCATCAGCTGCTGGAGGCTGGCTTCTGCTCCTCCACCCCGCCACCAGCTGCTGGAGGCTGGCTGCTGCTCCTGCACCCCGCCCATCAGCTGCTGGAGGCTTCTGTTCCTCCACCCCGCCATCAGCAGCTGGAGGCTGGCTGCTGGAGGCTGGCTGCTGCTCCTCCACCCCGCCATCACCAGCTGGAGGCTGGCTGCAGCTCCTGCAGCCCGCCATCAGCTGCTGGAGGCTGCCTGGAGCTCCTGCACCCCGCGATCAGCTGCTGGAGGCTTCTGTTCCTCCACCCCGCCATCAGCAGCTGGAGGCTGGCTGCTGGAGGCTGGCTGCTGCTCCTCCACCCCGCCATCACCAGCTGGAGGCTGGCTGCAACTCCTGCACCCCGCCATCAGCTGCTGGACGCTGCCTGGAGCTCCTGCACCCCGCCATCAGCTGCTGGAGGCTGGCTGCTGCTCCTGCCACCCGCCATCAGCTGCTGGAGGCTGGCTGCTGCTCCTCCACCCCACCATGACCTGCTGGAGGCTGGCTGCAGCTCCTCCACCCCGCCATCAGCTGCTGGAGGCTGCCTGCAGCTCCTGCACCCCGCCATCAGCTGCTGGAGGCTGCCTGCAGCTCCTGCACCCCGCCATCAGCTGCTGGAGGCTGGCTGCAGCTCCTCCACCCCGCCATCAGCTGCTGGAGGCTGGCTTCTGCTCCTCCACCCCGCCACCAGCTGCTTGAGGCTGGCTGCTGCTCCTGCACCCCGCCATCAGCTGCTGGAGGCTGGCTGCAGCTCCTGCACCCCGCCATCAGCTGCTGGATGCTGCCTGGAGCTCCTGCACCCCGCCATCAGCTGCTGGAGGCTTCTGTTCCTCCACCCCGCCATCAGCAGCTGGAGGCTGGCTGCTGGAGGCTGGCTGCTGCTCCTCCACCCCACAATGACCTGCTGGAGGCTGGCTGCAGCTCCTGCACCCCGCCATCAGCTGCTGGAGGCTGCCTGCAGCTCCTGCACCCTGCCATCAGCTGCTGGAGGCTGGCTGCAGCTCCTCCACCCCGCCATCAGCTGCTGGAGGCTTCTGTTCCTCCACCCCGCCATCAGCAGCTGGAGGCTGGCTGCTGGCGGCTGGCTGCTGCTCCTCCACCCCGCCATCACCAGCTGGAGGCTGGCTGCAGCTCCTGCACCCCGCCATCACCATCTGGAGGCTGGCTGCAGCTCCTGCACCCCGCCATCAGCTGCTGGAGGCTGGCTGCAGCTCCTGCACCCCGCCATCAGCTGCTGGAGGCTGCCTGGAGCTCCTGCATCCCGCCATCAGCTGCTGGAGGCTTCTGTTCCTCCACCCCGCCATCAGCAGCTGGAGGCTGGCTGCTGGAGGCTGGCTGCTGCTCCTCCACCCCGCCATCACCAGCTGGAGGCTGGCTGCAGCTCCTGCACCCCGCCATCAGCTGCTGGAGGCTGCCTGCAGCTCCTGCACCCCGCCATCAGCTGCTGGAGGCTGGCTGCTGCTCCTGCACCCCGCCATCAGCTGCTGGAGGCTGGCTGCTGCTCCTCCACCACACCATGACCTGCTGGAGGCTGGCTGCTGCTCCTCCACCCCGCCATCACCAGCTGGAGGCTGGCTGCAGCTCCTGCACCCCGCCATCAGCTGCTGGAGGCTCGCTGCTGCTCCTGCACCCCGCCATCAGCTGCTGGAGGCTGGCTGCTGCTCCTCCAACCCACCATGACCTGCTGGAGGCTGGCTGCAGCTCCTCCACCCCGCCATCAGCTGCTGGAGGCTGCCTGCAGCTCCTGCACCCCGCCATCAGCTGCTGGAGGCTGCCTGCAGCTCCTGCACCCCGCCATCAGCTGCTGGAGGCTGGCTGCAGCTCCTCCACCCCGCCATCAGCTGCTGGAGGCTGGCTTCTGCTCCTCCACCCCGCCACCAGCTGCTGGAGGCTGGCTGCTGCTCCTGCACCCCGCCATCAGCTGCTGGAGGCTTCTGTTCCTCCACCCCGCCATCAGCAGCTGGAGGCTGGCTGCTGGAGGCTGGCTGCTTCTCCTCCACCCCGCCATCACCAGCTGGAGGCTGGCTGCAGCTCCTGCACCCCGCCATCAGCTGCTGGAGGCTGGCTGCTGCTCCTGCACCCCGCCATCAGCTGCTGGAGGCTGGCTGCTGCTCCTCCACCCCGCCATCACCAGCTGGAGGCTGGCTGCAGCTCCTGCACCCCGCCATCAGCTGCTGGAGGCTGGCTGCTGCTCCTGCACCCCGCCATCAGCTGCTGGAGGCTGGCTGCTGCTCCTCCACCCCACCATGACCTGCTGGAGGCTGGCTGCAGCTCCTCCACCCCGCCATCAGCTGCTGGAGGCTGCCTGCAGCTCCTCCACCCCGCCATCAGCTGCTGGAAGCTGGCTGCAGCTCCTCCACCACGCCACCAGCTGCTGGAGGCTGGCTGCTGCTCCTGCACCCCGCCATCAGCTGCTGGAGGCTTCTGTTCCTCCACCCCGCCATCAGCAGCTGGAGGCTGGCTGCTGTTCCTCCACCCCGCCATCACCAGCTGGAGGCTGGCTGCAGCTCCTGCACCCCGCCATCAGCTGCTGGAGGATGCCTGGAGCTCCTGCACCCCGCCATCAGCTGCTGGAGGCTTCTGTTCCTCCACCCCGCCATCAGCAGCTGGAGGCTGGCTGCTGGAGGCTGGCTGCTGCTCCTCCACCCCGCCATCACCAGCTGGAGGCTGGCTGCAGCTCCTGCACCCCGCCATCAGCTGCTGGAGGCTGCCTGCAGCTCCTGCACCCCGCCATCAGCTGCTGGAGGCTGGCTGCTGCTCCTCCACCCCACCGTTACCTGCTGGAGGCTGGCTGCAGCTCCTCCACCCCGCCATCAGCTGCTGGAGGCTGCCTGCAGCTCCTTCACCCCGCCATCAGCTGCTGGAGGCTGGCTGCAGCTCCTCCACCCCGCCATCAGCTGCTGGAGGCTGGCTTCTGCTCCTCCACCCCGCCACCAGCTGCTGGAGGCTGGCTGCTGCTCCTGCACCCCGCCCATCAGCTGCTGGAGGCTTCTGTTCCTCCACCCCGCCATCAGCAGCTGGAGGCTGGCTGCTGGAGGCTGGCTGCTGCTCCTCCACCCCGCCATCACCAGCTGGAGGCTGGCTGCAGCTCCTGCACCCCGCCATCAGCTGCTGGAAGCTGCCTGCAGCTCCTGCACCCCGCCATCAGCTGCTGGAGGCTGGCTGCTGCTCCTGCACTCCGCCATCAGCTGCTGGAGGCTGGCTGCAGCTCCTGCACCCCGCCATCAGCTGCTGGAGGCTGCCTGGAGCTCCTGCACCCCGCCATCAGCTGCTGGAGGCTTCTGTTCCTCCACCCCGCCATCAGCAGCTGGAGGCTGGCTGCTGGAGGCTGGCTGCTGCTCCTCCACCCCGCCATCACCAGCTGGAGGCTGGCTGCAACTCCTGCACCCCGCCATCAGCTGCTGGAGGCTGCCTGGAGCTCCTGCACCCCGCCATCAGCTGCTGGAGGCTGGCTGCTGCTCCTGCCACCCGCCATCAGCTGCTGGAGGCTGGCTGCTGCTCCTCCACCCCACCATGACCTGCTGGAGGCTGGCTGCAGCTCCTCCACCCCGCCATCAGCTGCTGGAGGCTGCCTGCAGCTCCTGCACCCCGCCATCAGCTGCTGGAGGCTGCCTGCAGCTCCTGCACCCCGCCATCAGCTGCTGGAGGCTGGCTGCAGCTCCTCCACCCCGCCATCAGCTGCTGGAGGCTGGCTTCTGCTCCTCCACCCCGCCACCAGCTGCTTGAGGCTGGCTGCTGCTCCTGCACCCCGCCATCAGCTGCTGGAGGCTGGCTGCAGCTCCTGCACCCCGCCATCAGCTGCTGGAGGCTGCCTGGAGCTCCTGCACCCCGCCATCAGCTGCTGGAGGCTTCTGTTCCTCCACCCCGCCATCAGCAGCTGGAGGCTGGCTGCTGGAGGCTGGCTGCTGCTCCTCCACCCCACCATGACCTGCTGGAGGCTGGCTGCAGCTCCTGCACCCCGCCATCAGCTGCTGGAGGCTGCCTGCAGCTCCTGCACCCTGCCATCAGCTGCTGGAGGCTGGCTGCAGCTCCTCCACCCCGCCATCAGCTGCTGGAGGCTTCTGTTCCTCCACCCCGCCATCAGCAGCTGGAGGCTGGCTGCTGGAGGCTGGCTGCTGCTCCTCCACCCCGCCATCACCAGCTGGAGGCTGGCTGCAGCTCCTGCACCCCGCCATCACCATCTGGAGGCTGGCTGCAGCTCCTGCACCCCGCCATCAGCTGCTGGAGGCTTGCTGCAGCTCCTGCACCCCGCCATCAGCTGCTGGAGGCTGCCTGGAGCTCCTGCATCCCGCCATCAGCTGCTGGAGGCTTCTGTTCCTCCACCCCGCCATCAGCAGCTGGAGGCTGGCTGCTGGAGGCTGGCTGCTGCTCCTCCACCCCGCCATCACCAGCTGGAGGCTGGCTGCAGCTCCTGCACCCCGCCATCAGCTGCTGGAGGCTGCCTGCAGCTCCTGCACCCCGCCATCAGCTGCTGGAGGCTGGCTGCTGCTCCTGCACCCCGCCATCAGCTGCTGGAGGCTGGCTGCTGCTCCTCCACCACACCATGACCTGCTGGAGGCTGGCTGCAGCTCCTCCACCCCGCCATCAGCTGCTGGAGGCTGCCTGCAGCTCCTGCACCCCGCCATCAGCTGCTGGAGGCTGCCTGCAGCTCCTGCACCCCGCCATCAGCTGCTGGAGGCTGGCTGCAGCTCCTCCACCCCGCCATCAGCTGCTGGAGGCTGGCTTCTGCTCCTCCACCCCGCCACCAGCTGCTGGAGGCTGGCTGCTGCTCCTGCACCCCACCATCAGCTGCTGGAGGCTTCTGTTCCTCCACCCCGCCATCAGCAGCTGGAGGCTGGCTGCTGGAGGCTGGTTGCTGCTCCTGCACCCCGCCATCAGCTGCTGGAGGCAGGCTGCTGCTCCTCCACCCCAACATGACCTGCTGGAGGCTGGCTGCAGCTCCTCCATCCCGCCATCAGCTGCTGGAGACTGCCTGCAGCTCCTGCACCCCGCCATCAGCTGCTGGAGGCTGGCTGCTGCTCCTGCACCGCGCCATCACCAGCTGGAGGCTGGCTGCAGCTCTTGCACCCCACCATCAGCTGCTGGAGGCTGCCTGCAGCTCCTGCACCCCGCCATCAGCTGCTGGAGGCTGGCTGCTGCTCCTGCACCCTGCCATCAGCTGCTGGAGGCTGGCTGCTGCTCCTCCACCCCACCATGACCTGCTGGAGGCTGGCTGCAGCTCCTCCACCCCGCCATCAGCTGCTGGAGGCTGCCTGCAGCTCCTGCACCCCGCCATCAGCTGCTGGAGGCTGCCTGCAGCTCCTGCACCCCGACATCAGCTGCTGGAGGCTGGCTGCAGCTCCTCCACCCCGCCATCAGCTGCTGGAGGCTGCCTGCAGCTCCTGCACCCCGCCATCAGCTGCTGGAGGCTGCCTGCAGCTCCTGCACCCCGCCATCAGCTGCTGGAGGCTTCTGTTCCTCCACCCCGCCATCAGCAGCTGGAGGCTGGCTGCTGGAGGCTGGCTGCTGCTCCTCCACCCCGCCATCACCAGCTGGAGGCTGGCTGCAGCTCCTGCACTCCGCCATCAGCTGCTGGAGGCTGCCTGGAGCTCCTGCACCCCGCCATCAGCTGCTGGAGGCTTCTGTTCCTCCACCCCGCCATCAGCAGCTGGAGGCTGGCTGCTGGAGGCTGGCTGCTGCTCCTCCACTCCGCCATCACCAGCTGGAGGCTGGCTGCAGCTCCTGCACCCCACCATCAGCTGCTGGAGGCTGCCTGCAGCTCCTGCACCCCGCCATCAGCTGCTGGAGGCTGGCTGCTGCTCCTGCACCCCGCCATCAGCTGCTGGAGGCTGGCTGCTGCTCCTCCACCCCACCATGACCTGCTGGAGGCTGGCTGCAGCTCCTCCACCCCGCCATCAGCTGCTGGAGGCTGCCTGCAGCTCCTGCACCCCGCCATCAGCTGCTGGAGGCTGCCTGCAGCTCCTGCACCCCGCCATCAGCTGCTGGAAGCTGGCTGCAGCTCCTCCACCCCGCCATCAGCTGCTGGAGGCTGGCTTCTGCTCCTCCACCCCGCCATCAGCTGCTGGAAGCTGGCTGCAGCTCCTCCACCACGCCACCAGCTGCTGGAGGCTGGCTGCTGCTCCTGCACCCCGCCATCAGCTGCTGGAGGCTTCTGTTCCTCCACCCCGCCATCAGCAGCTGGAGGCTGGCTGCTGGAGGCTGGCTGCTGTTCCTCCACCCCGCCATCACCAGCTGGAGGCTGGCTGCAGCTCCTGCACCCCGCCATCAGCTGCTGGAGGATGCCTGGAGCTCCTGCACCCCGCCATCAGCTGCTGGAGGCTTCTGTTCCTCCACCCCGCCATCAGCAGCTGGAGGCTGGCTGCTGGAGGCTGGCTGCTGCTCCTCCACCCCGCCATCACCAGCTGGAGGCTGGCTGCAGCTCCTGCACCCCGCCATCAGCTGCTGGAGGCTGCCTGCAGCTCCTGCACCCCGCCATCAGCTGCTGGAGGCTGGCTGCTGCTCCTCCACCCCACCGTTACCTGCTGGAGGCTGGCTGCAGCTCCTCCACCCCGCCATCAGCTGCTGGAGGCTGCCTGCAGCTCCTGCACCCCGCCATCAGCTGCTGGAGGCTGGCTGCAGCTCCTCCACCCCGCCATCAGCTGCTGGAGGCTGGCTTCTGCTCCTCCACCCCGCCACCAGCTGCTGGAGGCTGGCTGCTGCTCCTGCACCCCGCCCATCAGCTGCTGGAGGCTTCTGTTCCTCCACCCCGCCATCAGCAGCTGGAGGCTGGCTGCTGGAGGCTGGCTGCTGCTCCTCCACCCCGCCATCACCAGCTGGAGGCTGGCTGCAGCTCCTGCAGCCCGCCATCAGCTGCTGGAGGCTGCCTGGAGCTCCTGCACCCCGCGATCAGCTGCTGGAGGCTTCTGTTCCTCCACCCCGCCATCAGCAGCTGGAGGCTGGCTGCTGGAGGCTGGCTGCTGCTCCTCCACCCCGCCATCACCAGCTGGAGGCTGGCTGCAACTCCTGCACCCCGCCATCAGCTGCTGGACGCTGCCTGGAGCTCCTGCACCCCGCCATCAGCTGCTGGAGGCTGGCTGCTGCTCCTGCCACCCGCCATCAGCTGCTGGAGGCTGGCTGCTGCTCCTCCACCCCACCATGACCTGCTGGAGGCTGGCTGCAGCTCCTCCACCCCGCCATCAGCTGCTGGAGGCTGCCTGCAGCTCCTGCACCCCGCCATCAGCTGCTGGAGGCTGCCTGCAGCTCCTGCACCCCGCCATCAGCTGCTGGAGGCTGGCTGCAGCTCCTCCACCCCGCCATCAGCTGCTGGAGGCTGGCTTCTGCTCCTCCACCCCGCCACCAGCTGCTTGAGGCTGGCTGCTGCTCCTGCACCCCGCCATCAGCTGCTGGAGGCTGGCTGCAGCTCCTGCACCCCGCCATCAGCTGCTGGATGCTGCCTGGAGCTCCTGCACCCCGCCATCAGCTGCTGGAGGCTTCTGTTCCTCCACCCCGCCATCAGCAGCTGGAGGCTGGCTGCTGGAGGCTGGCTGCTGCTCCTCCACCCCACAATGACCTGCTGGAGGCTGGCTGCAGCTCCTGCACCCCGCCATCAGCTGCTGGAGGCTGCCTGCAGCTCCTGCACCCTGCCATCAGCTGCTGGAGGCTGGCTGCAGCTCCTCCACCCCGCCATCAGCTGCTGGAGGCTTCTGTTCCTCCACCCCGCCATCAGCAGCTGGAGGCTGGCTGCTGGCGGCTGGCTGCTGCTCCTCCACCCCGCCATCACCAGCTGGAGGCTGGCTGCAGCTCCTGCACCCCGCCATCACCATCTGGAGGCTGGCTGCAGCTCCTGCACCCCGCCATCAGCTGCTGGAGGCTGGCTGCAGCTCCTGCACCCCGCCATCAGCTGCTGGAGGCTGCCTGGAGCTCCTGCATCCCGCCATCAGCTGCTGGAGGCTTCTGTTCCTCCACCCCGCCATCAGCAGCTGGAGGCTGGCTGCTGGAGGCTGGCTGCTGCTCCTCCACCCCGCCATCACCAGCTGGAGGCTGGCTGCAGCTCCTGCACCCCGCCATCAGCTGCTGGAGGCTGCCTGCAGCTCCTGCACCCCGCCATCAGCTGCTGGAGGCTGGCTGCTGCTCCTGCACCCCGCCATCAGCTGCTGGAGGCTGGCTGCTGCTCCTCCACCACACCATGACCTGCTGGAGGCTGGCTGCAGCTCCTCCACCCCGCCATCAGCTGCTGGAGGCTGCCTGCAGCTCCTGCACCCCGCCATCAGCTGCTGGAGGCTGCCTGCAGCTCCTGCACCCCGCCATCAGCTGCTGGAGGCTGGCTGCAGCTCCTCCACCCCACCATCAGCTGCTGGAGGCTGGCTTCTGCTCCTCCACTCCGCCACCAGCTGCTGGAGGCTGGCTGCTGGAGGCTGGTTGCTGCTCCTCCACCCCGCCATCACCAGCTGGAGGCTGGCTGCAGCTCCTGCACCCCGCCATCAGCTGCTGGAGGCTGGCTGCTGCTCCTGCACCCCGCCATCAGCTGCTGGAGGCAGGCTGCTGCTCCTCCACCCCAACATGACCTGCTGGAGGCTGGCTGCAGCTCCTCCATCCCGCCATCAGCTGCTGGAGACTGCCTGCAGCTCCTGCACCCCGCCATCAGCTGCTGGAGGCTGCCTGGAGCTCCTGCAGCCCGCCATCAGCTGCTGGAGGCTTCTGTTCCTCCACCCCGCCATCAGCAGCTGGAGGCTGGCTGCTGGAGGCTGGCTGCTGCTCCTCCACCCCGCCATCACCAGCTGGAGGCTGGCTGCAGCTCCTGCACCCCGCCATCAGCTGCTGGAGGCTGGCTGCTGCTCCTGCACCCCGCCATCAGCTGCTGGAGGCTGGCTGCAGCTCCTCCACCCCGCCATCAGCTGCTGGAGGCTGGCTTTTGCTCCTCCACCCCGCCACCAGCTGCTGGAGGCTGGCTTTTGCTCCTCCACCCCGCCATCAGCTGCTGGAGGCTTCTGTTCCTCCACCCCGCCATCAGCAGCTGGAGGCTGGCTGCAGCTCCTGCACCCCACCATCAGCTGCTGGAGGCTGCCTGGAGCTCCTGCACCCCGCCATCAGCTGCTGGAGGCTTCTGTTCCTCCACCCCGCCATCAGCAGCTGGAGGCTGGCTGCTGGAGGCTGGCTGCTGCTCCTCCACCCCGCCATCACCAGCTGGAGGCTGGCTGCAGCTCCTGCACCCCGCCATCAGCTGCTGGAGGCTGCCTGCAGCTCCTGCACCCCGCCATCAGCTGCTGGAGGCTGGCTGCTGCTCCTGCACCCCGCCATCAGCTGCTGGAGGCTGGCTGCTGCTCCTCCACCCCACCATGACCTGCTGGAGGCTGTCTGCAGCTCCTCCACCCCGCCATCAGCTGCTGGAGGCTGCCTGCAGCTCCTGCACCCCGCCATCAGCTGCTGGAGGGTGGCTGCAGCTCCTCCACCCCGCCATCAGCTGCTGGAGGCTGGCTTCTGCTCCTCCACCCCGCCACCAGCTGCTGGAGGCTGGCTGCTGCTCCTGCAACCCGCCATCAGCTGCT
This sequence comes from Nothobranchius furzeri, assembly GCF_043380555.1. Lineage (NCBI taxonomy): Eukaryota > Metazoa > Chordata > Actinopteri > Cyprinodontiformes > Nothobranchiidae > Nothobranchius > Nothobranchius furzeri. Next base: position 1,033,833 of record NW_027223040.1, read on the forward strand.
GGAGGCTTCTGTTCCTCCACCCCGCCATCAGCAGCTGGAGGCTGGCTGCTGGAGGCTGGCTGCTGCCTCTCCACCCCGCCATCACCAGCTGGAGGCTGGCTGCAGCTCCTGCACCCCGCCATCAGCTGCTGGAGGCTGCCTGGAGCTCCTGCACCCCGCCATCAGCTGCTGGAGGCTTCTGTTCCTCAACCCCGCCATCAGCAGCTGGAGGCTGGCTGCTGGAGGCTGGCTGCTGCTCCTCCACCCCACCATCACCAGCTGGAGGCTGGCTGCAGCTCCTGCACCCCGCCATCAGCTGCTGGAGGCTGGCTGCTGCTCCTGCACCCCGCCATCAGCTGCTGGAGGCTGGCTGCTGCTCCTCCAACCCACCATGACCTGCTGGAGGCTGGCTTCAGCTCCTCCACCCCGCCATCAGCTGCTGGAGGCTGCCTGCAGCTCCTGCACCCCGCCATCAGCTGCTGGAGGCTGCCTGCAGCTCCTGCACCCCGCCATCAGCTGCTGGAGGCTGGCTGCAGCTCCTCCACCCCGCCATCAGCTGCTGGAGGCTGGCTTCTGCTCCTCCACCCTGCCACCAGCTGCTGGAGGCTGGCTGCTGCTCCTGCACCCCGCCATCAGCTGCTGGAGGCTTCTGTTCCTCCACCCCGCCATCAGCAGCTGGAGGCTGGCTGCTGCTCCTCCACCCCGCCATCACCAGCTGGAGGCTGGCTGCAGCTCCTGCACCCCGCCATCAGCTGCTGGAGGCTGGCTGCTGCTCCTGCACCCCGCCATCAGCTGCTGGAGGCTGGCTGCTGCTCCTCCACCCCGCCATCACCAGCTGGAGGCTGGCTGCAGCTCCTGCACCCCGCCATCAGCTGCTGGAGGCTGGCTGCTGCTCCTGCACCCCGCCATCAGCTGCTGGAGGCTGGCTGCTGCTCCTCCACCCCACCATGACCTGCTGGAGGCTGCCTGCAGCTCCTCCACCCCGCCATCAGCTGCTGGAGGCTGCCTGCAGCTCCTGCACCCCGCCATCAGCTGCTGGAGGCTGCCTGCAGCTCCTGCACCCCGCCATCAGCTGCTGGAGGCTGGCTGCAGCTCCTCCACCCCGCCATCAGCTGCTGGAGGCTTCTGTTCCTCCACCCCGCCATCAGCAGCTGGAGGCTGGCTGCTGGAGGCTGGCTGCTGCTCCTCCACCCCGCCATCAACAGCTGGAGGCTGGCTGCAGCTCCTGCACCCCGCCATCAGCTGCTGGAGGCTTCTGTTCCTCCACCCCGCCATCAGGAGCTGGAGGCTGGCTGCTGGAGGCTGGCTGCTGTTCCTCCACCCCGCCATCACCAGCTGGAGGCTGGCTGCAGCTCCTGCACCCCGCCATCAGCTGCTGGAGGCTGCCTGGAGCTCCTGCCCCCCGCCATCAGCTGCTGGAGGCTTCTGTTCCTCCACCCCGCCATCAGCAGCTGGAGGCTGGCTGCTGGAGGCTGGCTGCTGCTCCTCCACCCCGCCATCACCAGCTGGAGGCTGGCTGCAGCTCCTGCACCCCGCCATCAGCTGCTGGAGGCTGCCTGCAGCTCCTGCACCCCGCCATCAGCTGCTGGAGGCTGGCTGCTGCTCCTCCAACCCACCGTTACCTGCTGGAGGCTGGCTGCAGCTCCTCCACCCCGCCATCAGCTGCTGGAGGCTGCCTGCAGCTCCTGCACCCCGCCATCAGCTGCTGGAGGCTGGCTGCAGCTCCTCCACCCCGCCATCAGCTGCTGGAGGCTGGCTTCTGCTCCTCCACCCCGCCACCAGCTGCTGGAGGCTGGCTGCTGCTCCTGCACCCCGCCCATCAGCTGCTGGAGGCTTCTGTTCCTCCACCCCGCCATCAGCAGCTGGAGGCTGGCTGCTGGAGGCTGGCTGCTGCTCCTCCACCCCGCCATCACCAGCTGGAGGCTGGCTGCTGCTCCTGCACCCCGCCATCAGCTGCTGGAGGCTGCCTGGAGCTCCTGCACCCCGCGATCAGCTGCTGGAGGCTTCTGTTCCTCCACCCCGCCATCAGCTGCTGGAGGCTGGCTGCTGCTCCTGCACCCCGCCATCAGCTGCTGGAGGCTGGCTGCTGCTCCTCCACCCCACCATGACCTGCTGGAGGCTGGCTGCAGCTCCTCCACCCCGCCATCAGCTGCTGGAGGCTGCCTGCAGCTCCTGCACCCCGCCATCAGCTGCTGGAGGCTTCCTGCAGCTCCTGCACCCCGCCATCAGCTGCTGGAGGGTGGCTGCAGCTCCTCCACCCCGCCATCAGCTGCTGGAGGCTGGCTTCTGCTCCTCCACCCCGCCACCAGCTGCTTGAGGCTGGCTGCTGCTCCTGCACCCCGCCATCAGCTGCTGGAGGCTTCTGTTCCTCCACCCCGCCATCAGCAGCTGGAGGCTGGCTGCTGCCTCTCCACCCCGCCATCACCAGCTGGAGGCTGGCTCCAGCTCCTGCACCCCGCCATCAGCTGCTGGAGGCTGCCTGGAGCTCCTGCACCCCGCCATCAGCTGCTGGAGGCTTCTGTTCCTCAACCCCGCCATCAGCAGCTGGAGGCTGGTTGCTGGAGGCTGGCTGCTGCTCCTCCACCCCGCCATCACCAGCTGGAGGCTGGCTGCAGCTCCTGCACCCCGCCATCAGCTGCTGGAGGCTGGCTGCTGCTCCTGCACCCCGCCATCAGCTGCTGGAGGCTGGCTGCTGCTCCTCCACCCCACCATGACCTGCTGGTGGCTGGCTGCAGCTCCTCCACCCCGCCATCAGCTGCTGGAGGCTGCCTGCAGCTCCTGCACCCCGCCATCAGCTGCTGGAGGCTGCCTGTAGCTCCTGCAACCCGCCATCAGCTGCTGGAGGCTGGCTGCAGCTCCTCCACCCCGCCATCAGCTGCTGGAGGCTGGCTTCTGCTCCTCCACCCCGCCACCAGCTTCTGGAGGCTGGCTGCTGCTCCTGCACACCGCCATCAACTGCTGGAGGCTTCTGTTCCTCCACCCCGCCATCACCAGCTGGAGGCTGGCTGCAGCTCCTGCACCCCGCCATCAGCTGCTGGAGGCTTCTGTTCCTCCACCCCGCCATCAGCAGCTGGAGGCTGGCTGCTGGAGGCTGGCTGCTGCTCCTCCACCCCGCCATCACCAGCTGGAGGCTGGCTGCAGCTCCTGCACCCCGCCATCAGCTGCTGGAAGCTGCCTGCAGCTCCTGCACCCCGCCATCAGCTGCTGGAGGCTGGCTGCTGCTCCTGCACCCCGCCATCAGCTGCTGGAGGCTGGCTGCAGCTCCTGCACCCCGCCATCAGCTGCTGGAGGCTGCCTGGAGCTCCTGCACCCCGCCATCAGCTGCTGGAGGCTTCTGTTCCTCCACCCCGCCATCAGCAGCTGGAGGCTGGCTGCTGGAGGCTGGCTGCTGCTCCTCCACCCCGCCATCACCAGCTGGAGGCTGGCTGCAACTCCTGCACCCCGCCATCAGCTGCTGGAGGCTGCCTGGAGCTCCTGCACCCCGCCATCAGCTGCTGGAGGCTGGCTGCTGCTCCTGCCACCCGCCATCAGCTGCTGGAGGCTGGCTGCTGCTCCTCCACCCCACCATGACCTGCTGGAGGCTGGCTGCAGCTCCTCCACCCCGCCATCAGCTGCTGGAGGCTGCCTGCAGCTCCTGCACCCCGCCATCAGCTGCTGGAGGCTGCCTGCAGCTCCTGCACCCCGCCATCAGCTGCTGGAGGCTGGCTGCAGCTCCTCCACCCCGCCATCAGCTGCTGGAGGCTGGCTTCTGCTCCTCCACCCCGCCACCAGCTGCTTGAGGCTGGCTGCTGCTCCTGCACCCCGCCATCAGCTGCTGGAGGCTGGCTGCAGCTCCTGCACCCCGCCATCAGCTGCTGGAGGCTGCCTGGAGCTCCTGCACCCCGCCATCAGCTGCTGGAGGCTTCTGTTCCTCCACCCCGCCATCAGCAGCTGGAGGCTGGCTGCTGGAGGCTGGCTGCTGCTCCTCCACCCCACCATGACCTGCTGGAGGCTGGCTGCAGCTCCTGCACCCCGCCATCAGCTGCTGGAGGCTGCCTGCAGCTCCTGCACCCTGCCATCAGCTGCTGGAGGCTGGCTGCAGCTCCTCCACCCCGCCATCAGCTGCTGGAGGCTTCTGTTCCTCCACCCCGCCATCAGCAGCTGGAGGCTGGCTGCTGGAGGCTGGCTGCTGCTCCTCCACCCCGCCATCACCAGCTGGAGGCTGGCTGCAGCTCCTGCACCCCGCCATCACCATCTGGAGGCTGGCTGCAGCTCCTGCACCCCGCCATCAGCTGCTGGAGGCTGGCTGCAGCTCCTGCACCCCGCCATCAGCTGCTGGAGGCTGCCTGGAGCTCCTGCATCCCGCCATCAGCTGCTGGAGGCTTCTGTTCCTCCACCCCGCCATCAGCAGCTGGAGGCTGGCTGCTGGAGGCTGGCTGCTGCTCCTCCACCCCGCCATCACCAGCTGGAGGCTGGCTGCAGCTCCTGCACCCCGCCATCAGCTGCTGGAGGCTGCCTGCAGCTCCTGCACCCCGCCATCAGCTGCTGGAGGCTGGCTGCTGCTCCTGCACCCCGCCATCAGCTGCTGGAGGCTGGCTGCTGCTCCTCCACCACACCATGACCTGCTGGAGGCTGGCTGCAGCTCCTCCACCCCGCCATCAGCTGCTGGAGGCTGCCTGCAGCTCCTGCACCCCGCCATCAGCTGCTGGAGGCTGCCTGCAGCTCCTGCACCCCGCCATCAGCTGCTGGAGGCTGGCTGCAGCTCCTCCACCCCGCCATCAGCTGCTGGAGGCTGGCTTCTGCTCCTCCACCCCGCCACCAGCTGCTGGAGGCTGGCTGCTGCTCCTGCACCCCACCATCAGCTGCTGGAGGCTTCTGTTCCTCCACCCCGCCATCAGCAGCTGGAGGCTGGCTGCTGGAGGCTGGTTGCTGCTCCTGCACCCCGCCATCAGCTGCTGGAGGCAGGCTGCTGCTCCTCCACCCCAACATGACCTGCTGGAGGCTGGCTGCAGCTCCTCCATCCCGCCATCAGCTGCTGGAGACTGCCTGCAGCTCCTGCACCCCGCCATCAGCTGCTGGAGGCTGGCTGCTGCTCCTGCACCGCGCCATCACCAGCTGGAGGCTGGCTGCAGCTCTTGCACCCCACCATCAGCTGCTGGAGGCTGCCTGCAGCTCCTGCACCCCGCCATCAGCTGCTGGAGGCTGGCTGCTGCTCCTGCACCCTGCCATCAGCTGCTGGAGGCTGGCTGCTGCTCCTCCACCCCACCATGACCTGCTGGAGGCTGGCTGCAGCTCCTCCACCCCGCCATCAGCTGCTGGAGGCTGCCTGCAGCTCCTGCACCCCGCCATCAGCTGCTGGAGGCTGCCTGCAGCTCCTGCACCCCGACATCAGCTGCTGGAGGCTGGCTGCAGCTCCTCCACCCCGCCATCAGCTGCTGGAGGCTGCCTGCAGCTCCTGCACCCCGCCATCAGCTGCTGGAGGCTGCCTGCAGCTCCTGCACCCCGCCATCAGCTGCTGGAGGCTTCTGTTCCTCCACCCCGCCATCAGCAGCTGGAGGCTGGCTGCTGGAGGCTGGCTGCTGCTCCTCCACCCCGCCATCACCAGCTGGAGGCTGGCTGCAGCTCCTGCACTCCGCCATCAGCTGCTGGAGGCTGCCTGGAGCTCCTGCACCCCGCCATCAGCTGCTGGAGGCTTCTGTTCCTCCACCCCGCCATCAGCAGCTGGAGGCTGGCTGCTGGAGGCTGGCTGCTGCTCCTCCACTCCGCCATCACCAGCTGGAGGCTGGCTGCAGCTCCTGCACCCCACCATCAGCTGCTGGAGGCTGCCTGCAGCTCCTGCACCCCGCCATCAGCTGCTGGAGGCTGGCTGCTGCTCCTGCACCCCGCCATCAGCTGCTGGAGGCTGGCTGCTGCTCCTCCACCCCACCATGACCTGCTGGAGGCTGGCTGCAGCTCCTCCACCCCGCCATCAGCTGCTGGAGGCTGCCTGCAGCTCCTGCACCCCGCCATCAGCTGCTGGAGGCTGCCTGCAGCTCCTGCACCCCGCCATCAGCTGCTGGAAGCTGGCTGCAGCTCCTCCACCCCGCCATCAGCTGCTGGAGGCTGGCTTCTGCTCCTCCACCCCGCCATCAGCTGCTGGAAGCTGGCTGCAGCTCCTCCACCACGCCACCAGCTGCTGGAGGCTGGCTGCTGCTCCTGCACCCCGCCATCAGCTGCTGGAGGCTTCTGTTCCTCCACCCCGCCATCAGCAGCTGGAGGCTGGCTGCTGGAGGCTGGCTGCTGTTCCTCCACCCCGCCATCACCAGCTGGAGGCTGGCTGCAGCTCCTGCACCCCGCCATCAGCTGCTGGAGGATGCCTGGAGCTCCTGCACCCCGCCATCAGCTGCTGGAGGCTTCTGTTCCTCCACCCCGCCATCAGCAGCTGGAGGCTGGCTGCTGGAGGCTGGCTGCTGCTCCTCCACCCCGCCATCACCAGCTGGAGGCTGGCTGCAGCTCCTGCACCCCGCCATCAGCTGCTGGAGGCTGCCTGCAGCTCCTGCACCCCGCCATCAGCTGCTGGAGGCTGGCTGCTGCTCCTCCACCCCACCGTTACCTGCTGGAGGCTGGCTGCAGCTCCTCCACCCCGCCATCAGCTGCTGGAGGCTGCCTGCAGCTCCTGCACCCCGCCATCAGCTGCTGGAGGCTGGCTGCAGCTCCTCCACCCCGCCATCAGCTGCTGGAGGCTGGCTTCTGCTCCTCCACCCCGCCACCAGCTGCTGGAGGCTGGCTGCTGCTCCTGCACCCCGCCCATCAGCTGCTGGAGGCTTCTGTTCCTCCACCCCGCCATCAGCAGCTGGAGGCTGGCTGCTGGAGGCTGGCTGCTGCTCCTCCACCCCGCCATCACCAGCTGGAGGCTGGCTGCAGCTCCTGCAGCCCGCCATCAGCTGCTGGAGGCTGCCTGGAGCTCCTGCACCCCGCGATCAGCTGCTGGAGGCTTCTGTTCCTCCACCCCGCCATCAGCAGCTGGAGGCTGGCTGCTGGAGGCTGGCTGCTGCTCCTCCACCCCGCCATCACCAGCTGGAGGCTGGCTGCAGCTCCTGCACCCCGCCATCAGCTGCTGGAAGCTGCCTGCAGCTCCTGCACCCCGCCATCAGCTGCTGGAGGCTGGCTGCTGCTCCTGCACCCCGCCATCAGCTGCTGGAGGCTGGCTGCAGCTCCTGCACCCCGCCATCAGCTGCTGGAGGCTGCCTGGAGCTCCTGCACCCCGCCATCAGCTGCTGGAGGCTTCTATTCCTCCACCCCGCCATCAGCAGCTGGAGGCTGGCTGCTGGAGGCTGGCTGCTGCTCCTCCACCCCGCCATCACCAGCTGGAGGCTGGCTGCAACTCCTGCACCCCGCCATCAGCTGCTGGACGCTGCCTGGAGCTCCTGCACCCCGCCATCAGCTGCTGGAGGCTGGCTGCTGCTCCTGCCACCCGCCATCAGCTGCTGGAGGCTGGCTGCTGCTCCTCCACCCCACCATGACCTGCTGGAGGCTGGCTGCAGCTCCTCCACCCCGCCATCAGCTGCTGGAGGCTGCCTGCAGCTCCTGCACCCCGCCATCAGCTGCTGGAGGCTGCCTGCAGCTCCTGCACCCCGCCATCAGCTGCTGGAGGCTGGCTGCAGCTCCTCCACCCCGCCATCAGCTGCTGGAGGCTGGCTTCTGCTCCTCCACCCCGCCACCAGCTGCTTGAGGCTGGCTGCTGCTCCTGCACCCCGCCATCAGCTGCTGGAGGCTGGCTGCAGCTCCTGCACCCCGCCATCAGCTGCTGGATGCTGCCTGGAGCTCCTGCACCCCGCCATCAGCTGCTGGAGGCTTCTGTTCCTCCACCCCGCCATCAGCAGCTGGAGGCTGGCTGCTGGAGGCTGGCTGCTGCTCCTCCACCCCACAATGACCTGCTGGAGGCTGGCTGCAGCTCCTGCACCCCGCCATCAGCTGCTGGAGGCTGCCTGCAGCTCCTGCACCCTGCCATCAGCTGCTGGAGGCTGGCTGCAGCTCCTCCACCCCGCCATCAGCTGCTGGAGGCTTCTGTTCCTCCACCCCGCCATCAGCAGCTGGAGGCTGGCTGCTGGCGGCTGGCTGCTGCTCCTCCACCCCGCCATCACCAGCTGGAGGCTGGCTGCAGCTCCTGCACCCCGCCATCACCATCTGGAGGCTGGCTGCAGCTCCTGCACCCCGCCATCAGCTGCTGGAGGCTGGCTGCAGCTCCTGCACCCCGCCATCAGCTGCTGGAGGCTGCCTGGAGCTCCTGCATCCCGCCATCAGCTGCTGGAGGCTTCTGTTCCTCCACCCCGCCATCAGCAGCTGGAGGCTGGCTGCTGGAGGCTGGCTGCTGCTCCTCCACCCCGCCATCACCAGCTGGAGGCTGGCTGCAGCTCCTGCACCCCGCCATCAGCTGCTGGAGGCTGCCTGCAGCTCCTGCACCCCGCCATCAGCTGCTGGAGGCTGGCTGCTGCTCCTGCACCCCGCCATCAGCTGCTGGAGGCTGGCTGCTGCTCCTCCACCACACCATGACCTGCTGGAGGCTGGCTGCAGCTCCTCCACCCCGCCATCAGCTGCTGGAGGCTGCCTGCAGCTCCTGCACCCCGCCATCAGCTGCTGGAGGCTGCCTGCAGCTCCTGCACCCCGCCATCAGCTGCTGGAGGCTGGCTGCAGCTCCTCCACCCCACCATCAGCTGCTGGAGGCTGGCTTCTGCTCCTCCACTCCGCCACCAGCTGCTGGAGGCTGGCTGCTGGAGGCTGGTTGCTGCTCCTCCACCCCGCCATCACCAGCTGGAGGCTGGCTGCAGCTCCTGCACCCCGCCATCAGCTGCTGGAGGCTGGCTGCTGCTCCTGCACCCCGCCATCAGCTGCTGGAGGCAGGCTGCTGCTCCTCCACCCCAACATGACCTGCTGGAGGCTGGCTGCAGCTCCTCCATCCCGCCATCAGCTGCTGGAGACTGCCTGCAGCTCCTGCACCCCGCCATCAGCTGCTGGAGGCTGCCTGGAGCTCCTGCAGCCCGCCATCAGCTGCTGGAGGCTTCTGTTCCTCCACCCCGCCATCAGCAGCTGGAGGCTGGCTGCTGGAGGCTGGCTGCTGCTCCTCCACCCCGCCATCACCAGCTGGAGGCTGGCTGCAGCTCCTGCACCCCGCCATCAGCTGCTGGAGGCTGGCTGCTGCTCCTGCACCCCGCCATCAGCTGCTGGAGGCTGGCTGCAGCTCCTCCACCCCGCCATCAGCTGCTGGAGGCTGGCTTTTGCTCCTCCACCCCGCCACCAGCTGCTGGAGGCTGGCTTTTGCTCCTCCACCCCGCCATCAGCTGCTGGAGGCTTCTGTTCCTCCACCCCGCCATCAGCAGCTGGAGGCTGGCTGCAGCTCCTGCACCCCACCATCAGCTGCTGGAGGCTGCCTGGAGCTCCTGCACCCCGCCATCAGCTGCTGGAGGCTTCTGTTCCTCCACCCCGCCATCAGCAGCTGGAGGCTGGCTGCTGGAGGCTGGCTGCTGCTCCTCCACCCCGCCATCACCAGCTGGAGGCTGGCTGCAGCTCCTGCACCCCGCCATCAGCTGCTGGAGGCTGCCTGCAGCTCCTGCACCCCGCCATCAGCTGCTGGAGGCTGGCTGCTGCTCCTGCACCCCGCCATCAGCTGCTGGAGGCTGGCTGCTGCTCCTCCACCCCACCATGACCTGCTGGAGGCTGTCTGCAGCTCCTCCACCCCGCCATCAGCTGCTGGAGGCTGCCTGCAGCTCCTGCACCCCGCCATCAGCTGCTGGAGGGTGGCTGCAGCTCCTCCACCCCGCCATCAGCTGCTGGAGGCTGGCTTCTGCTCCTCCACCCCGCCACCAGCTGCTGGAGGCTGGCTGCTGCTCCTGCAACCCGCCATCAGCTGCTGGAGGCTTCTGTTCCTCCACCCCGCCATCAGCAGCTGGAGGCTGGCTGCTGGAGGCTGGCTGCTGCCTCTCCACCCCGCCATCACCAGCTGGAGGCTGGCTGCAGCTCCTGCACCCCGCCATCAGCTGCTGGAGGCTGCCTGGAGCTCCTGCACCCCGCCATCAGCTGCTGGAGGCTTCTGTTCCTCAACCCCGCCATCAGCAGCTGGAGGCTGGCTGCTGGAGGCTGGCTGCTGCTCCTCCACCCCACCATCACCAGCTGGAGGCTGGCTGCAGCTCCTGCACCCCGCCATCAGCTGCTGGAGGCTGGCTGCTGCTCCTGCACCCCGCCATCAGCTGCTGGAGGCTGGCTGCTGCTCCTCCAACCCACCATGACCTGCTGGAGGCTGGCTTCAGCTCCTCCACCCCGCCATCAGCTGCTGGAGGCTGCCTGCAGCTCCTGCACCCCGCCATCAGCTGCTGGAGGCTGCCTGCAGCTCCTGCACCCCGCCATCAGCTGCTGGAGGCTGGCTGCAGCTCCTCCACCCCGCCATCAGCTGCTGGAGGCTGGCTTCTGCTCCTCCACCCTGCCACCAGCTGCTGGAGGCTGGCTGCTGCTCCTGCACCCCGCCATCAGCTGCTGGAGGCTTCTGTTCCTCCACCCCGCCATCAGCAGCTGGAGGCTGGCTGCTGCTCCTCCACCCCGCCATCACCAGCTGGAGGCTGGCTGCAGCTCCTGCACCCCGCCATCAGCTGCTGGAGGCTGGCTGCTGCTCCTGCACCCCGCCATCAGCTGCTGGAGGCTGGCTGCTGCTCCTCCACCCCGCCATCACCAGCTGGAGGCTGGCTGCAGCTCCTGCACCCCGCCATCAGCTGCTGGAGGCTGGCTGCTGCTCCTGCACCCCGCCATCAGCTGCTGGAGGCTGGCTGCTGCTCCTCCACCCCACCATGACCTGCTGGAGGCTGCCTGCAGCTCCTCCACCCCGCCATCAGCTGCTGGAGGCTGCCTGCAGCTCCTGCACCCCGCCATCAGCTGCTGGAGGCTGCCTGCAGCTCCTGCACCCCGCCATCAGCTGCTGGAGGCTGGCTGCAGCTCCTCCACCCCGCCATCAGCTGCTGGAGGCTTCTGTTCCTCCACCCCGCCATCAGCAGCTGGAGGCTGGCTGCTGGAGGCTGGCTGCTGCTCCTCCACCCCGCCATCAACAGCTGGAGGCTGGCTGCAGCTCCTGCACCCCGCCATCAGCTGCTGGAGGCTTCTGTTCCTCCACCCCGCCATCAGCAGCTGGAGGCTGGCTGCTGGAGGCTGGCTGCTGTTCCTCCACCCCGCCATCACCAGCTGGAGGCTGGCTGCAGCTCCTGCACCCCGCCATCAGCTGCTGGAGGCTGCCTGGAGCTCCTGCCCCCCGCCATCAGCTGCTGGAGGCTTCTGTTCCTCCACCCCGCCATCAGCAGCTGGAGGCTGGCTGCTGGAGGCTGGCTGCTGCTCCTCCACCCCGCCATCACCAGCTGGAGGCTGGCTGCAGCTCCTGCACCCCGCCATCAGCTGCTGGAGGCTGCCTGCAGCTCCTGCACCCCGCCATCAGCTGCTGGAGGCTGGCTGCTGCTCCTCCAACCCACCGTTACCTGCTGGAGGCTGGCTGCAGCTCCTCCACCCCGCCATCAGCTGCTGGAGGCTGCCTGCAGCTCCTGCACCCCGCCATCAGCTGCTGGAGGCTGGCTGCAGCTCCTCCACCCCGCCATCAGCTGCTGGAGGCTGGCTTCTGCTCCTCCACCCCGCCACCAGCTGCTGGAGGCTGGCTGCTGCTCCTGCACCCCGCCCATCAGCTGCTGGAGGCTTCTGTTCCTCCACCCCGCCATCAGCAGCTGGAGGCTGGCTGCTGGAGGCTGGCTGCTGCTCCTCCACCCCGCCATCACCAGCTGGAGGCTGGCTGCTGCTCCTGCACCCCGCCATCAGCTGCTGGAGGCTGCCTGGAGCTCCTGCACCCCGCGATCAGCTGCTGGAGGCTTCTGTTCCTCCACCCCGCCATCAGCTGCTGGAGGCTGGCTGCTGCTCCTGCACCCCGCCATCAGCTGCTGGAGGCTGGCTGCTGCTCCTCCACCCCACCATGACCTGCTGGAGGCTGGCTGCAGCTCCTCCACCCCGCCATCAGCTGCTGGAGGCTGCCTGCAGCTCCTGCACCCCGCCATCAGCTGCTGGAGGCTTCCTGCAGCTCCTGCACCCCGCCATCAGCTGCTGGAGGGTGGCTGCAGCTCCTCCACCCCGCCATCAGCTGCTGGAGGCTGGCTTCTGCTCCTCCACCCCGCCACCAGCTGCTTGAGGCTGGCTGCTGCTCCTGCACCCCGCCATCAGCTGCTGGAGGCTTCTGTTCCTCCACCCCGCCATCAGCAGCTGGAGGCTGGCTGCTGCCTCTCCACCCCGCCATCACCAGCTGGAGGCTGGCTCCAGCTCCTGCACCCCGCCATCAGCTGCTGGAGGCTGCCTGGAGCTCCTGCACCCCGCCATCAGCTGCTGGAGGCTTCTGTTCCTCAACCCCGCCATCAGCAGCTGGAGGCTGGTTGCTGGAGGCTGGCTGCTGCTCCTCCACCCCGCCATCACCAGCTGGAGGCTGGCTGCAGCTCCTGCACCCCGCCATCAGCTGCTGGAGGCTGGCTGCTGCTCCTGCACCCCGCCATCAGCTGCTGGAGGCTGGCTGCTGCTCCTCCACCCCACCATGACCTGCTGGTGGCTGGCTGCAGCTCCTCCACCCCGCCATCAGCTGCTGGAGGCTGCCTGCAGCTCCTGCACCCCGCCATCAGCTGCTGGAGGCTGCCTGTAGCTCCTGCAACCCGCCATCAGCTGCTGGAGGCTGGCTGCAGCTCCTCCACCCCGCCATCAGCTGCTGGAGGCTGGCTTCTGCTCCTCCACCCCGCCACCAGCTTCTGGAGGCTGGCTGCTGCTCCTGCACACCGCCATCAGCTGCTGGAGGCTTCTGTTCCTCCACCCCGCCATCACCAGCTGGAGGCTGGCTGCAGCTCCTGCACCCCGCCATCAGCTGCTGGAGGCTGGCTGCTGCTCCTGCACTCCGCCATCAGCTGCTGGAGGCTGGCTGCTGCTCCTCCACCCCACCATGACCTGCTGGAGGCTGGCTGCAGCTCCTCCACCCCGCCATCAGCTGCTGGAGGCTGCCTGCAGCTCCTGCACCCCGCCATCAGCTGCTGGAGGCTGCCTGCAGCTCCTGCACCCCGCCATCAGCTGCTGGAGGATGCCTGCAGCTCCTGCACCCCGCCATCAGCTGCTGGAGGCTGCCTGCAGCTCCTGCACCCCGCCATCAGCTGCTGGAGGCTGGCTTCTGCTCCTCCACCCCGCCACCAGCTGCTGGAGGCTGGCTGCTGCTCCTGCAACCCGCCATCAGCTGCTGGAGGCTTCTGTTCCTCCACCCCGCCATCAGCAGCTGGAGGCTGGCTGCTGGAGGCTGGCTGCTGCTCCTCCACCCCGCCATCACCAGCTGGAGGCTGGCTGCAGCTCCAGCACCCCGCCATCAGCTGCTGGAGGCTGGCTGCTGCTCCTGCACCCCGCCATCAGCTGCTGGAGGCTGGCTGCTGCTCCTCCACCCCACCATGACCTGCTGGAGGCTGGCTGCAGCTCCTCCACCCCGCCATCAGCTGCTGGAGGCTGCCTGCAGCTCCTGCACCCCGCCATCAGCTGCTGGAGGCTGCCTGCAGCTCCTGCACCCCGCCATCAGCTGCTGGAGGATGCCTGCAGCTCCTGCACCCCGCCATCAGCTGCTGGAGGCTGCCTGAAGCTCCTGCACCCCGCCATCAGCTGCTGGAGGCTGGCTTCTGCTCCTCCACCCCGCCACCAGCTGCTGGAGGCTGGCTGCTGCTCCTGCAACCCGCCATCAGCTACTGGAGGCTTCTGTTCCTCCACCCCGCCATCACCAGCTGGAGGCTGGCTGCAGCTCCTGCACCCCGCCATCAGCTGCTGGAGGCTGCCTGGAGCTCCTGCACCCCGCCATCAGCTGCTGGAGGCTTCTGTTCCTCAACCCCGCCATCAGCAGCTGGAGGCTGGCTGCTGGAGGCTGGCTGCTGCTCCTCCACCCCGCCATCACCAGCTGGAGGCTGGCTGCAGCTCCTGCACCCCGCCATCAGCTGCTGGAGGCTGGCTGCTGCTCCTGCACCCCGCCATCAGCTGCTGGAGGCTGGCTGCTGCTCCTCCAACCCACCATGACCTGCTGGAGGCTGGCTGCAGCTCCTCCACCCCGCCATCAGCTGCTGGAGGCTGCCTGCAGCTCCTGCACCCCGCCATCAGCTGCTGGAGGCTGCCTGCAGCTCCTGCACCCCGCCATCAGCTGCTGGAGGCTGGCTGCAGCTCCTCCACCCCGCCATCAGCTGCTGGAGGCTGGCTTCTGCTCCTCCACCCCGCCACCAGCTGCTGGAGGCTGGCTGCTGCTCCTGCACCCCGCCATCAGCTGCTGGAGGCTTCTGTTCCTCCACCCCGCCATCAGCAGCTGGAGGCTGGCTGCTGGAGGCTGGCTGCTGCTCCTCCACCCCGCCATCACCAGCTGGAGGCTGGCTGCAGCTCCTGCACCCGGCCATCAGCTGCTGGAGGCTGGCTGCTGCTCCTGCACCCCGCCATCAGCTGCTGGAGGCTGGCTGCTGCTCCTCCACCCCGCCATCACCAGCTGGAGGCTGGCTGCAGCTCCTGCACCCCGCCATCAGCTGCTGGAGGCTGGCTGCTGCTCCTGCACCCCGCCATCAGCTGCTGGAGGCTGGCTGCTGCTCCTCCACCCCACCATGACCTGCTGGAGGCTGGCTGCAGCTCCTCCACCCCGCCATCAGCTGCTGGAGGCTGCCTGCAGCTCCTGCACCCCGCCATCAGCTGCTGGAGGCTGGCTGCAGCTCCTCCACCCCGCCATCAGCTGCTGGAGGCTTCTGTTCCTCCACCCCGCCATCAGCAGCTGGAGGCTGGCTGCTGGAGGCTGGCTGCTGCTCCTCCACCCCGCCATCACCAGCTGGAGGCTGGCTGCAGCTCCTGCACTCCGCCATCAGCTGCTGGAGGCTGCCTGGAGCTCCTGCACCCCGCCATCAGCTGCTGGAGGCTTCTGTTCCTCCACCCCGCCATCAGCAGCTGGAGGCTGGCTGCTGGAGGCTGGCTGCTGCTCCTCCACTCCGCCATCACCAGCTGGAGGCTGGCTGCAGCTCCTGCACCCCACCATCAGCTGCTGGAGGCTGCCTGCAGCTCCTGCACCCCGCCATCAGCTGCTGGAGGCTGGCTGCTGCTCCTGCACCCCGCCATCAGCTGCTGGAGGCTGGCTGCTGCTCCTCCACCCCACCATGACCTGCTGGAGGCTGGCTGCAGCTCCTCCACCCCGCCATCAGCTGCTGGAGGCTGCCTGCAGCTCCTGCACCCCGCCATCACCAGCTGGAGGCTGCCTGCAGCTCCTGCACCCCGCCATCAGCTGCTGGAGGCTGCCTGCAGCTCCTGCACCCCGCCATCAGCTGCTGGAGGCTGGCTGCTGCTCCTGCACCCCGCCATCAGCTGCTGGAGGCTGGCTGCTGCTCCTCCACCACACCATGACCTGCTGGAGGCTGGCTGCAGCTCCTCCACCCCGCCATCAGCTGCTGGAGGCTGCCTGCAGCTCCTGCACCCCGCCATCAGCTGCTGGAGGCTGCCTGCAGCTCCTGCACCCCGCCATCAGCTGCTGGAGGCTGGCTGCAGCTCCTCCACCCCGCCATCAGCTGCTGGAGGCTGGCTTCTGCTCCTCCACCCCGCCACCAGCTGCTGGAGGCTGGCTGCTGCTCCTGCACCCCACCATCAGCTGCTGGAGGCTTCTGTTCCTCCACCCCGCCATCAGCAGCTGGAGGCTGGCTGCTGGAGGCTGGTTGCTGCTCCTCCACCCCGCCATCACCAGCTGGAGGCTGGCTGCAGCTCCTGCACCCCGCCATCAGCTGCTGGAGGCTGGCTGCTGCTCCTGCACCCCGCCATCAGCTGCTGGAGGCAGGCTGCTGCTCCTCCACCCCAACATGACCTGCTGGAGGCTGGCTGCAGCTCCTCCATCCCGCCATCAGCTGCTGGAGACTGCCTGCAGATCCTGCACCCCGCCATCAGCTGCTGGAGGCTGGCTGCTGCTCCTGCACCCCGCCATCACCAGCTGGAGGCTGGCTGCAGCTCCTGCACCCCGCCATCAGCTGCTGGAGGCTGCCTGCAGCTCCTGCACCCCGCCATCAGCTGCTGGAGGCTGGCTGCTGCTCCTGCACCCTGCCATCAGCTGCTGGAGGCTGGCTGCTGCTCCTCCACCCCACCATGACCTGCTGGAGGCTGGCTGCAGCTCCTCCACCCCGCCATCAGCTGCTGGAGGCTGCCTGCAGCTCCTGCACCCCGCCATCAGCTGCTGGAGGCTGCCTGCAGCTCCTGCACCCCGCCATCAGCTGCTGGAGGCTGGCTGCAGCTCCTCCACCCCGCCATCAGCTGCTGGAGGCTGCCTGCAGCTCCTGCACCCCGCCATCAGCTGCTGGAGGCTGCCTGCAGCTCCTGCACCCCGCCATCAGCTGCTGGAGGCTGGCTGCAGCTCCTCCACCCCGCCATCAGCTGCTGGAGGCTTCTGTTCCTCCACCCCGCCATCAGCAGCTGGAGGCTGGCTGCTGGAGGCTGGCTGCTGCTCCTCCACCCCGCCATCACCAGCTGGAGGCTGGCTGCAGCTCCTGCACTCCGCCATCAGCTGCTGGAGGCTGCCTGGAGCTCCTGCACCCCGCCATCAGCTGCTGGAGGCTTCTGTTCCTCCACCCCGCCATCAGCAGCTGGAGGCTGGCTGCTGGAGGCTGGCTGCTGCTCCTCCACTCCGCCATCACCAGCTGGAGGCTGGCTGCAGCTCCTGCACCCCACCATCAGCTGCTGGAGGCTGCCTGCAGCTCCTGCACCCCGCCATCAGCTGCTGGAGGCTGGCTGCTGCTCCTGCACCCCGCCATCAGCTGCAGGAGGCTGGCTGCTGCTCCTCCACCCCACCATGACCTGCTGGAGGCTGGCTGCAGCTCCTCCACCCCGCCATCAGCTGCTGGAGGCTGCCTGCAGCTCCTGCACCCCGCCATCAGCTGCTGGAGGCTGCCTGCAGCTCCTGCACCCCGCCATCAGCTGCTGGAAGCTGGCTGCAGCTCCTCCACCCCGCCATCAGCTGCTGGAGGCTGGCTTCTGCTCCTCCACCCCGCCATCAGCTGCTGGAAGCTGGCTGCAGCTCCTCCACCACGCCACCAGCTGCTGGAGGCTGGCTGCTGCTCCTGCACCCCGCCATCAGCTGCTGGAGGCTTCTGTTCCTCCACCCCGCCATCAGCAGCTGGAGGCTGGCTGCTGGAGGCTGGCTGCTGGAGGCTGGCTGCTGTTCCTCCACCCCGCCATCACCAGCTGGAGGCTGGCTGCAGCTCCTGCACCCCGCCATCAGCTGCTGGAGGATGCCTGGAGCTCCTGCACCCCGCCATCAGCTGCTGGAGGCTTCTGTTCCTCCACCCCGCCATCAGCAGCTGGAGGCTGGCTGCTGGAGGCTGGCTGCTGCTCCTCCACCCCGCCATCACCAGCTGGAGGCTGGCTGCAGCTCCTGCACCCCGCCATCAGCTGCTGGAGGCTGCCTGCAGCTCCTGCACCCCGCCATCAGCTGCTGGAGGCTGGCTGCTGCTCCTCCACCCCACCGTTACCTGCTGGAGGCTGGCTGCAGCTCCTCCACCCCGCCATCAGCTGCTGGAGGCTGCCTGCAGCTCCTGCACCCCGCCATCAGCTGCTGGAGGCTGGCTGCAGCTCCTCCACCCCGCCATCAGCTGCTGGAGGCTGGCTTCTGCTCCTCCACCCCGCCACCAGCTGCTGGAGGCTGGCTGCTGCTCCTGCACCCCGCCCATCAGCAGCTGGAGGCTTCTGTTCCTCCACCCCGCCATCAGCAGCTGGAGGCTGGCTGCTGGAGGCTGGCTGCTGCTCCTCCACCCCGCCATCACCAGCTGGAGGATGGCTGCAGCTCCTGCACCCCGCCATCAGCTGCTGGAGGCTGCCTGGAGCTCCTGCACCCCGCGATCAGCTGCTGGAGGCTTCTGTTCCTCCACCCCGCCATCAGCAGCTGGAGGCTGGCTGCTGGAGGCTGGCTGCTGCTCCTCCACCCCGCCATCACCAGCTGGAGGCTGGCTGCAGCTCCTGCACCCCGCCATCAGCTGCTGGAAGCTGCCTGCAGCTCCTGCACCCCGCCATCAGCTGCTGGAGGCTGGCTGCTGCTCCTGCACCCCGCCATCAGCTGCTGGAGGCTGGCTGCAGCTCCTGCACCCCGCCATCAGCTGCTGGAGGCTGCCTGGAGCTCCTGCACCCCGCCATCAGCTGCTGGAGGCTTCTGTTCCTCCACCCCGCCATCAGCAGCTGGAGGCTGGCTGCTGGAGGCTGGCTGCTGCTCCTCCACCCCGCCATCACCAGCTGGAGGCTGGCTGCAACTCCTGCACCCCGCCATCAGCTGCTGGAGGCTGCCTGGAGCTCCTGCACCCCGCCATCAGCTGCTGGAGGCTGGCTGCTGCTCCTGCCACCCGCCATCAGCTGCTGGAGGCTGGCTGCTGCTCCTCCACCCCACCATGACCTGCTGGAGGCTGGCTGCAGCTCCTCCACCCCGCCATCAGCTGCTGGAGGCTGCCTGCAGCTCCTGCACCCCGCCATCAGCTGCTGGAGGCTGCCTGCAGCTCCTGCACCCCGCCATCAGCTGCTGGATGCTGGCTGCAGCTCCTCCACCCCGCCATCAGCTGCTGGAGGCTGGCTTCTGCTCCTCCACCCCGCCACCAGCTGCTTGAGGCTGGCTGCTGCTCCTGCACCCCGCCATCAGCTGCTGGAGGCTGGCTGCAGCTCCTGCACCCCGCCATCAGCTGCTGGAGGCTGCCTGGAGCTCCTGCACCCCGCCATCAGCTGCTGGAGGCTTCTGTTCCTCCACCCCGCCATCAGCAGCTGGAGGCTGGCTGCTGGAGGCTGGCTGCTGCTCCTCCACCCCACCATGACCTGCTGGAGGCTGGCTGCAGCTCCTGCACCCCGCCATCAGCTGCTGGAGGCTGCCTGCAGCTCCTGCACCCTGCCATCAGCTGCTGGAGGCTGGCTGCAGCTCCTCCACCCCGCCATCAGCTGCTGGAGGCTGGCTGCTGTTCCTCCACCCCGCCATCAGCAGCTGGAGGCTGGCTGCAGCTCCTGCACCCCGCCATCACCATCTGGAGGCTGGCTGCAGCTCCTGCACCCCGCCATCAGCTGCTGGAGGCTGGCTGCAGCTCCTGCACCCCGCCATCAGCTGCTGGAGGCTGCCTGGAGCTCCTGCATCCCGCCATCAGCTGCTGGAGGCTTCTGTTCCTCCACCCCGCCATCAGCAGCTGGAGGCTGGCTGCTGGAGGCTGGCTGCTGCTCCTCCACCCCGCCATCACCAGCTGGAGGCTGGCTGCAGCTCCTGCACCCCGCCATCAGCTGCTGGAGGCTGCCTGCAGCTCCTGCACCCCGCCATCAGCTGCTGGAGGCTGGCTGCTGCTCCTGCACCCCGCCATCAGCTGCTGGAGGCTGGCTGCTGCTCCTCCACCACACCATGACCTGCTGGAGGCTGGCTGCAGCTCCTCCACCCCGCCATCAGCTGCTGGAGGCTGCCTGCAGCTCCTGCACCCCGCCATCAGCTGCTGGAGGCTGCCTGCAGCTCCTGCACCCCGCCATCAGCTGCTGGAGGCTGGCTGCAGCTCCTCCACCCCGCCATCAGCTGCTGGAGGCTGGCTTCTGCTCCTCCACCCCGCCACCAGCTGCTGGAGGCTGGCTGCTGCTCCTGCACCCCACCATCAGCTGCTGGAGGCTTCTGTTCCTCCACCCCGCCATCAGCAGCTGGAGGCTGGCTGCTGGAGGCTGGTTGCTGCTCCTCCACCCCGCCATCACCAGCTGGAGGCTGGCTGCAGCTCCTGCACCCCGCCATCAGCTGCTGGAGGCTGGCTGCTGCTCCTGCACCCCGCCATCAGCTGCTGGAGGCAGGCTGCTGCTCCTCCACCCCAACATGACCTGCTGGAGGCTGGCTGCAGCTCCTCCATCCCGCCATCAGCTGCTGGAGACTGCCTGCAGCTCCTGCACCCCGCCATCAGCTGCTGGAGGCTGGCTGCTGCTCCTGCACCCCGCCATCACCAGCTGGAGGCTGGCTGCAGCTCCTGCACCCCGCCATCAGCTGCTGGAGGCTGCCTGCAGCTCCTGCACCCCGCCATCAGCTGCTGGAGGCTGGCTGCTGCTCCTGCACCCTGCCATCAGCTGCTGGAGGCTGGCTGCTGCTCCTCCACCCCACCATGACCTGCTGGAGGCTGGCTGCAGCTCCTCCACCCCGCCATCAGCTGCTGGAGGCTGCCTGCAGCTCCTGCACCCCGCCATCAGCTGCTGGAGGCTGCCTGCAGCTCCTGCACCCCTCCATCAGCTGCTGGAGGCTGGCTGCAGCTCCTCCACCCCGCCATCAGCTGCTGGAGGCTGGCTTCTGCTCCTCCACCCCGCCACCAGCTGCTGGAGGCTGGCTGCTGCTCCTGCACCCCACCCATCAGCTGCTGGAGGCTTCTGTTCCTCCACCCCGCCATCAGCAGCTGGAGGCTGGCTGCTGGAGGCTGGCTGCTGCTCCTCCACCCCGCCATCACCAGCTGGAGCCTGGCTGCAGCTCCTGCACCCCGCCATCAGCTGCTGGAGGCTGCCTGGAGCTCCTGCAGCCCGCCATCAGCTGCTGGAGGCTTCTGTTCCTCCACCCCGCCATCAGCAGCTGGAGGCTGGCTGCTGGAGGCTGGCTGCTGCTCCTCCACCCCGCCATCACCAGCTGGAGGCTGGCTGCAGCTCCTGCACCCCGCCATCAGCTGCTGGAGGCTGGCTGCTGCTCCTGCACCCCGCCATCAGCTGCTGGAGGCTGGCTGCTGCTCCTCCACCCCACCATGACCTGTTGAGGGTGGCTGAAGCTCCTCCACCCCGCCATCAGCTGCTGGAGGCTGCCTGCAGCTCCTGCACCCCGCCATCAGCTGCTGGAGGCTGCCTGCAGCTCCTGCACCCCGCCATCAGCTGCTGGAGGCTGGCTGCAGCTCCTCCACCCCGCCATCAGCTGCTGGAGGCTGGCTTTTGCTCCTCCACCCCGCCACCAGCTGCTGGAGGCTGGCTTTTGCTCCTCCACCCCGCCATCAGCTGCTGGAGGCTTCTGTTCCTCCACCCCGCCATCAGCAGCTGGAGGCTGGCTGCTGGAGACTGGCTGCTGCTCCTCCACCCCGCCATCACCAGCTGGAGGCTGGCTGCAGCTCCTGCACCCCACTATCAGCTGCTGGAGGCTGCCTGGAGCTCCTGCACCCCGCCATCAGCTGCTGGAGGCTTCTGTTCCTCCACCCCGCCATCAGCAGCTGGAGGCTGGCTGCTGGAGGCTGGCTGCTGCTCCTCCACCCCGCCATCACCAGCTGGAGGCTGGCTGCAGCTCCTGCACCCCGCCATCAGCTGCTGGAGGCTGCCTGCAGCTCCTGCACCCCGCCATCAGCTGCTGGAGGCTGGCTGCTGCTCCTGCACCCCGCCATCAGCTGCTGGAGGCTGGCTGCTGCTCCTCCACCCCACCATGACCTGCTGGAGGCTGGCTGCAGCTCCTCCACCCCGCCATCAGCTGCTGGAGGCTGCCTGCAGCTCCTGCACCCCGCCATCAGCTGCTGGAGGGTGGCTGCAGCTCCTCCACCCCGCCATCAGCTGCTGGAGGCTGGCTTCTGCTCCTCCACCCCGCCACCAGCTGCTGGAGGCTGGCTGCTGCTCCTGCAACCCGCCATCAGCTGCTGGAGGCTTCTGTTCCTCCACCCCGCCATCAGCAGCTGGAGGCTGGCTGCTGGAGGCTGGCTGCTGCCTCTCCACCCCGCCATCACCAGCTGGAGGCTGGCTGCAGCTCCTGCACCCCGCCATCAGCTGCTGGAGGCTGCCTGGAGCTCCTGCACCCCGCCATCAGCTGCTGGAGGCTTCTGTTCCTCAACCCCGCCATCAGCAGCTGGAGGCTGGCTGCAGCTCCTGCACCCCGCCATCAGCTGCTGGAGGCTGCCTGCAGCTCCTGCACCCCGCCATCAGCTGCTGGAGGCTGGCTGCAGCTCCTCCACCCCGCCATCAGCTGCTGGAGGCTGGCTTCTGCTCCTCCACCCTGCCACCAGCTGCTGGAGGCTGGCTGCTGCTCCTGCACCCCGCCATCAGCTGCTTGAGGCTTCTGTTCCTCCACCCCGCCATCAGCAGCTGGAGGCTGGCTGCTGGAGGCTGGCTGCAGCTCCTGCACCCCGCCATCAGCTGCTGGAGGCTGGCTGCTGCTCCTGCACCCCGCCATCAGCTGCTGGAGGCTGGCTGCTGCTCCTCCACCCCGCCATCACCAGCTGGAGGCTGGCTGCAGCTCCTGCACCCCATCATCAGCTGCTGGAGGCTGGCTGCTGCTCCTGCACCCCGCCATCAGCTGCTGGAGGCTGGCTGCTGCTCCTCCACCCCACCATGACCTGCTGGAGGCTGGCTGCAGCTCCTCCACCCCGCCATCAGCTGCTGGAGGCTGCCTGCAGCTCCTGCACCCCGCCATCAGCTGCTGGAGGCTGCCTGCAGCTCCTGCACCCCGCCATCAGCTGCTGGAGGCTGGCTGCAGCTCCTCCACCCCGCCATCAGCTGCTGGAGGCTTCTGTTCCTCCACCCCGCCATCAGCAGCTGGAGGCTGGCTGCTGCTCCTCCACCCCGCCATCAACAGCTGGAGGCTGGCTGCAGCTCCTGCTCTCCGCCATCAGCTGCTGGAGGCTGCCTGGAGCTCCTGCACCCCGCCATCAGCTGCTGGAGGCTTCTGTTCCTCCACCCCGCCATCAGCAGCTGGAGGCTGGCTGCTGGAGGCTGGCTGCTGTTCCTCCACCCCGCCATCACCAGCTGGAGGCTGGCTGCAGCTCCTGCACCCCGCCATCAGCTGCTGGAGGCTGCCTGGAACTCCTGCCCCCCGCCATCAGCTGCTGGAGGCTTCTGTTCCTCCACCCCGCCATCAGCAGCTGGAGGCTGGCTGCTTGAGGCTGGCTGCTGGAGGCCTGCTGCTGCTCCTCCACCCCGCCATCACCAGCTGGAGGCTGGCTGCAGCTCCTGCACCCCGCCATCAGCTGCTGGAGGCTGCCTGCAGCTCCTGCACCCCGCCATCAGCTGCTGGAGGCTGGCTGCTGCTCCTCCAACCCACCGTTACCTGCTGGAGGCTGGCTGCAGCTCCTACACCCCGCCATCAGCTGCTGGAGGCTGCCTGCAGCTCCTGCACCCCGCCATCAGCTGCTGGAGGCTGGCTGCAGCTCCTCCACCCCGCCATCAGCTGCTGGAGGCTGGCTTCTGCTCCTCCACCCCGCCACCAGCTGCTGGAGGCTGGCTGCTGCTCCTGCACCCCGCCCATCAGCTGCTGGAGGCTTCTGTTCCTCCACCCCGCCATCAGCAGCTGGAGGCTGGCTGCTGGAGGCTGGCTGCTGCTCCTCCACCCCGCCATCACCAGCTGGAGGCTGGCTGCTGCTCCTGCACCCCGCCATCAGCTGCTGGAGGCTGCCTGGAGCTCCTGCACCCCGCGATCAGCTGCTGGAGGCTTCTGTTCCTCCACCCCGCCATCAGCTGCTGGAGGCTGGCTGCTGCTCCTGCACCCCGCCATCAGCTGCTGGAGGCTGGCTGCTGCTCCTCCACCCCACCATGACCTGCTGGAGGCTGGCTGCAGCTCCTCCACCCCGCCATCAGCTGCTGGAGGCTGCCTGCAGCTCCTGCACCCCGCCATCAGCTGCTGGAGGCTTCCTGCAGCTCCTGCACCCCGCCATCAGCTGCTGGAGGGTGGCTGCAGCTCCTCCACCCCGCCATCAGCTGCTGGAGGCTGGCTTCTGCTCCTCCACCCCGCCACCAGCTGCTTGAGGCTGGCTGCTGCTCCTGCACCCCGCCATCAGCTGCTGGAGGCTTCTGTTCCTCCACCCCGCCATCAGCAGCTGGAGGCTGGCTGCTGCCTCTCCACCCCGCCATCACCAGCTGGAGGCTGGCTGCAGCTCCTGCACCCCGCCATCAGCTGCTGGAGGCTGCCTGGAGCTCCTGCACCCCGCCATCAGCTGCTGGAGGCTTCTGTTCCTCAACCCCGCCATCAGCAGCTGGAGGCTGGTTGCTGGAGGCTGGCTGCTGCTCCTCCACCCCGCCATCACCAGCTGGAGGCTGGCTGCAGCTCCTGCACCCCGCCATCAGCTGCTGGAGGCTGGCTGCTGCTCCTGCACCCCGCCATCAGCTGCTGGAGGCTGGCTGCTGCTCCTCCACCCCACCATGACCTGCTGGTGGCTGGCTGCAGCTCCTCCACCCCGCCATCAGCTGCTGGAGGCTGCCTGCAGCTCCTGCACCCCGCCATCAGCTGCTGGAGGCTGCCTGTAGCTCCTGCACCCCGCCATCAGCTGCTGGAGGCTGGCTGCAGCTCCTCCACCCCGCCATCAGCTGCTGGAGGCTGGCTTCTGCTCCTCCACCCCGCCACCAGCTTCTGGAGGCTGGCTGCTGCTCCTGCACACCGCCATCAGCTGCTGGAGGCTTCTGTTCCTCCACCCCGCCATCAGCAGCTGGAGGCTGGCTGCTGGAGGCTGGCTGCTGCTCCTCCACTCCGCCATCACCAGCTGGAGGCTGGCTGCAGCTCCTGCACCCCGCCATCAGCTGCTGGAGGCTGGCTGCTGCTCCTGCACCCCGCCATCAGCTGCTGGAGGCTGGCTGCTGCTCCTCCACCCCACCATGACCTGCTGGAGGCTGGCTGCAGCTCCTCCACCCCGCCATCAGCTGCTGGAGGCTGCCTGCAGCTCCTGCACCCCGCCATCAGCTGCTGGAGGCTGCCTGCAGCTCCTGCACCCCGCCATCAGCTGCTGGAGGATGCCTGCAGCTCCTGCACCCCGCCATCAGCTGCTGGAGGCTGCCTGCAGCTCCTGCACCCCGCCATCAGCTGCTGGAGGCTGGCTTCTGCTCCTCCACCCCGCCACCAGCTGCTGGAGGCTGGCTGCTGCTCCTGCAACCCGCCATCAGCTGCTGGAGGCTTCTGTTCCTCCACCCCGCCATCAGCAGCTGGAGGCTGGCTGCTGGAGGCTGGCTGCTGCTCCTCCACCCCGCCATCACCAGCTGGAGGCTGGCTGCAGCTCCTGCACCCCGCCATCAGCTGCTGGAGGCTGGCTGATGCTCCTGCACCCCGCCATCAGCTGCTGGAGGCTGGCTGCTGCTCCTCCACCCCACCATGACCTGCTGGAGGCTGGCTGCAGCTCCTCCACCCCGCCATCAGCTGCTGGAGGCTGCCTGCAGCTCCTGCACCCCGCCATCAGCTGCTGGAGGCTGCCTGCAGCTCCTGCACCCCGCCATCAGCTGCTGGAGGATGCCTGCAGCTCCTGCACCCCGCCATCAGCTGCTGGAGGCTGCCTGCAGCTCCTGCACCCCGCCATCAGCTGCTGGAGGCTGGCTTCTGCTCCTCCACCCCGCCACCAGCTGCTGGAGGCTGGCTGCTGCTCCTGCAACCCGCCATCAGCTACTGGAGGCTTCTGTTCCTCCACCCCGCCATCACCAGCTGGAGGCTGGCTGCAGCTCCTGCACCCCGCCATCAGCTGCTGGAGGCTGCCTGGAGCTCCTGCACCCCGCCATCAGCTGCTGGAGGCTTCTGTTCCTCAACCCCGCCATCAGCAGCTGGAGGCTGGCTGCTGGAGGCTGGCTGCTGCTCCTCCACCCCGCCATCACCAGCTGGAGGCTGGCTGCAGCTCCTGCACCCCGCCATCAGCTGCTGGAGGCTGGCTGCTGCTCCTGCACCCCGCCATCAGCTGCTGGAGGCTGGCTGCTGCTCCTCCAACCCACCATGACCTGCTGGAGGCTGGCTGCAGCTCCTCCACCCCGCCATCAGCTGCTGGAGGCTGCCTGCAGCTCCTGCACCCCGCCATCAGCTGCTGGAGGCTGGCTGCAGCTCCTCCACCCCGCCATCAGCTGCTGGAGGCTGGCTTCTGCTCCTCCACCCCGCCACCAGCTGCTGGAGGCTGGCTGCTGCTCCTGCACCCCGCCATCAGCTGCTGGAGGCTTCTGTTCCTCCACCCCGCCATCAGCAGCTGGAGGCTGGCTGCTGGAGGCTGGCTGCTGCTCCTCCACCCCGCCATCACCAGCTGGAGGCTGGCTGCAGCTCCTGCACCCGGCCATCAGCTGCTGGAGGCTGGCTGCTGCTCCTGCACCCCGCCATCAGCTGCTGGAGGCTGGCTGCTGCTCCTCCACCCCGCCATCACCAGCTGGAGGCTGGCTGCAGCTCCTGCACCCCGCCATCAGCTGCTGGAGGCTGGCTGCTGCTCCTGCACCCCGCCATCAGCTGCTGGAGGCTGGCTGCTGCTCCTCCACCCCACCATGACCTGCTGGAGGCTGGCTGCAGCTCCTCCACCCCGCCATCAGCTGCTGGAGGCTGCCTGCAGCTCCTGCACCCCGCCATCAGCTGCTGGAGGCTGCCTGCAGCTCCTGCACCCCGCCATCAGCTGCTGGAGGCTGGCTGCAGCTCCTCCACCCCGCCATCAGCTGCTGGAGGCTTCTGTTCCTCCACCCCGCCATCAGCAGCTGGAGGCTGGCTGCTGGAGGCTGGCTGCTGCTCCTCCACCCCGCCATCACCAGCTGGAGGCTGGCTGCAGCTCCTGCACTCCGCCATCAGCTGCTGGAGGCTGCCTGGAGCTCCTGCACCCCGCCATCAGCTGCTGGAGGCTTCTGTTCCTCCACCCCGCCATCAGCAGCTGGAGGCTGGCTGCTGGAGGCTGGCTGCTGCTCCTCCACTCCGCCATCACCAGCTGGAGGCTGGCTGCAGCTCCTGCACCCCACCATCAGCTGCTGGAGGCTGCCTGCAGCTCCTGCACCCCGCCATCAGCTGCTGGAGGCTGGCTGCTGCTCCTGCACCCCGCCATCAGCTGCTGGAGGCTGGCTGCTGCTCCTCCACCCCACCATGACCTGCTGGAGGCTGGCTGCAGCTCCTCCACCCCGCCATCAGCTGCTGGAGGCTGCCTGAAGCTCCTGCACCCCGCCATCAGCTGCTGGAGGCTGCCTGCAGCTCCTGCACCCCGCCATCAGCTGCTGGAAGCTGGCTGCAGCTCCTCCACCCCGCCATCAGCTAAAGGGAGGCTGGCTTCTGCTCCTCCACCCCGCCATCAGCTGCTGGAAGCTGGCTGCAGCTCCTCCACCCCGCCACCAGCTGCTGGAGGCTGGCTGCTGCTCCTGCACCCCGCCATCAGCTGCTGGAGGCTTCTGTTCCTCCACCCCGCCATTAGCAGCTGGAGGCTGGCTGCTGGAGGCTGGCTGCTGTTCCTCCACCCCGCCATCACCAGCTGGAGGCTGGCTGCAGCTCCTGCACCCCGCCATCAGCTGCTGGAGGCTGCCTGGAGCTCCTGCACCCCGCCATCAGCTGCTGGAGGCTTCTGTTCCTCCACCCCGCCATCAGCAGCTGGAGGCTGGCTGCTGGAGGCTGGCTGCTGCTCCTCCACCCCGCCATCACCAGCTGGAGGCTGGCTGCAGCTCCTGCACCCCGCCATCAGCTGCTGGAGGCTGCCTGCAGCTCCTGCACCCCGCCATCAGCTGCTGGAGGCTGGCTGCTGCTCCTCCACCCCACCGTTACCTGCTGGAGGCTGGCTGCAGCTCCTCCACCCCGCCATCAGCTGCTGGAGGCTGCCTGCAGCTCCTGCACCCCGCCATCAGCTGCTGGAGGCTGGCTGCAGCTCCTCCACCCCGCCATCAGCTGCTGGAGGCTGGCTTCTGCTCCTCCACCCCGCCACCAGCTGCTGGAGGCTGGCTGCTGCTCCTGCACCCCGCCCATCAGCTGCTGGAGGCTTCTGTTCCTCCACCCCGCCATCAGCAGCTGGAGGCTGGCTGCTGGAGGCTGGCTGCTGCTCCTCCACCCCGCCATCACCAGCTGGAGGCTGGCTGCAGCTCCTGCACCCCGCCATCAGCTGCTGGAGGCTGCCTGGAGCTCCTGCACCCCGCGATCAGCTGCTGGAGGCTTCTGTTCCTCCACCCCGCCATCAGCAGCTGGAGGCTGGCTGCTGGAGGCTGGCTGCTGCTCCTCCACCCCGCCATCACCAGCTGGAGGCTGGCTGCAGCTCCTGCACCCCGCCATCAGCTGCTGGAAGCTGCCTGCAGCTCCTGCACCCCGCCATCAGCTGCTGGAGGCTGGCTGCTGCTCCTGCACCCCGCCATCAGCTGCTGGAGGCTGGCTGCAGCTCCTGCACCCCGCCATCAGCTGCTGGAGGCTGCCTGGAGCTCCTGCACCCCGCCATCAGCTGCTGGAGGCTTCTGTTCCTCCACCCCGCCATCAGCAGCTGGAGGCTGGCTGCTGGAGGCTGGCTGCTGCTCCTCCACCCCGCCATCACCAGCTGGAGGCTGGCTGCAACTCCTGCAACCCGCCATCAGCTGCTGGAGGCTGCCTGGAGCTCCTGCACCCCGCCATCAGCTGCTGGAGGCTGGCTGCTGCTCCTGCCACCCGCCATCAGCTGCTGGAGGCTGGCTGCTGCTCCTCCACCCCACCATGACCTGCTGGAGGCTGGCTGCAGCTCCTCCACCCCGCCATCAGCTGCTGGAGGCTGCCTGCAGCTCCTGCACCCCGCCATCAGCTGCTGGAGGCTGCCTGCAGCTCCTGCACCCCGCCATCAGCTGCTGGAGGCTGGCTGCAGCTCCTCCACCCCGCCATCAGCTGCTGGAGGCTGGTTTCTGCTCCTCCACCCCGCCACCAGCTGCTTGAGGCTGGCTGCTGCTCCTGCACCCCGCCATCAGCTGCTGGAGGCTGGCTGCAGCTCCTGCACCCCGCCATCAGCTGCTGGAGGCTGCCTGGAGCTCCTGCACCCCGCCATCAACTGCTGGAGGCTTCTGTTCCTCCACCCCGCCATCAGCAGCTGGAGGATGGCTGCTGGAGGCTGGCTGCTGCTCCTCCACCCCACCATGACCTGCTGGAGGCTGGCTGCAGCTCCTGCACCCCGCCATCAGCTGCTGGAGGCTGCCTGCAGCTCCTGCACCCTGCCATCAGCTGCTGGAGGCTGGCTGCAGCTCCTCCACCCCGCCATCAGCTGCTGGAGGCTTCTGTTCCTCCACCCCGCCATCAGCAGCTGGAGGCTGGCTGCTGGAGGCTGGCTGCTGCTCCTCCACCCCGCCATCACCAGCTGGAGGCTGGCTGCAGCTCCTGCACCCCGCCATCACCATCTGGAGGCTGGCTGCAGCTCCTGCACCCCGCCATCAGCTGCTGGAGGCTGGCTGCAGCTCCTGCACCCCGCCATCAGCTGCTGGAGGCTGCCTGGAGCTCCTGCATCCCGCCATCAGCTGCTGGAGGCTTCTGTTCCTCCACCCCGCCATCAGCAGCTGGAGGCTGGCTGCTGGAGGCTGGCTGCTGCTCCTCCACCCCGCCATCACCAGCTGGAGGCTGGCTGCAGCTCCTGCACCCCGCCATCAGCTGCTGGAGGCTGCCTGCAGCTCCTGCACCCCGCCATCAGCTGCTGGAGGCTGGCTGCTGCTCCTGCACCCCGCCATCAGCTGCTGGAGGCTGGCTGCTGCTCCTCCACCACACCATGACCTGCTGGAGGCTGGCTGCAGCTCCTCCACCCCGCCATCAGCTGCTGGAGGCTGCCTGCAGCTCCTGCACCCCGCCATCAGCTGCTGGAGGCTGCCTGCAGCTCCTGCACCCCGCCATCAGCTGCTGGAGGCTGGCTGCAGCTCCTCCACCCCGCCATCAGCTGCTGGAGACTGGCTTCTGCTCCTCCACCCCGCCACCAGCTTCTGGAGGCTGGCTGCTGCTCCTGCACACCGCCATCAGCTGCTGGAGGCTTCTGTTCCTCCACCCCGCCATCAGCAGCTGGAGGCTGGCTGCTGGAGGCTGGCTGCTGCTCCTCCACCCCGCCATCACCAGCTGGAGGCTGGCTGCAGCTCCTGCACCCCGCCATCAGCTGCTGGAGGCTGGCTGCTGCTCCTGCACCCCGCCATCAGCTGCTGGAGGCTGGCTGCTGCTCCTCCACCCCACCATGACCTGCTGGAGGCTGGCTGCAGCTCCTCCACCCCGCCATCAGCTGCTGGAGGCTGCCTGCAGCTCCTGCACCCCGCCATCAGCTGCTGGAGGCTGCCTGCAGCTCCTGCACCCCGCCATCAGCTGCTGGAGGATGCCTGCAGCTCCTGCACCCCGCCATCAGCTGCTGGAGGCTGCCTGCAGCTCCTGCACCCCGCCATCAGCTGCTGGAGGCTGGCTTCTGCTCCTCCACCCCGCCACCAGCTGCTGGAGGCTGGCTGCTGCTCCTGCAACCCGCCATCAGCTGCTGGAGGCTTCTGTTCCTCCACCCCGCCATCAGCAGCTGGAGGCTGGCTGCTGGAGGCTGGCTGCTGCTCCTCCACCCCGCCATCACCAGCTGGAGGCTGGCTGCAGCTCCTGCACCCCGCCATCAGCTGCTGGAGGCTGGCTGCTGCTCCTGCACCCCGCCATCAGCTGCTGGAGGCTGGCTGCTGCTCCTCCACCCCACCATGACCTGCTGGAGGCTGGCTGCAGCTCCTCCACCCCGCCATCAGCTGCTGGAGGCTGCCTGCAGCTCCTGCACCCCGCCATCAGCTGCTGGAGGCTGCCTGCAGCTCCTGCACCCCGCCATCAGCTGCTGGAGGATGCCTGCAGCTCCTGCACCCCGCCATCAGCTGCTGGAGGCTGCCTGCAGCTCCTGCACCCCGCCATCAGCTGCTGGAGTCTGGCTTCTGCTCCTCCACCCCGCCACCAGCTGCTTGAGGCTGGCTGCTGCTCCTGCAACCCGCCATCAGCTACTGGAGGCTTCTGTTCCTCCACCCCGCCATCACCAGCTGGAGGCTGGCTGCAGCTCCTGCACCCCGCCATCAGCTGCTGGAGGCTGCCTGGAGCTCCTGCACCCCGCCATCAGCTGCTGGAGGCTTCTGTTCCTCAACCCCGCCATCAGCAGCTGGAGGCTGGCTGCTGGAGGCTGGCTGCTGCTCCTCCACCCCGCCATCACCAGCTGGAGGCTGGCTGCAGCTCCTGCACCCCGCCATCAGCTGCTGGAGGCTGGCTGCTGCTCCTGCACCCCGCCATCAGCTGCTGGAGGCTGGCTGCTGCTCCTGCACCCCGCCATCAGCTGCTGGAGGCTGCCTGGAGCTCCTGCACCCCGCGATCAGCTGCTGGAGGCTTCTGTTCCTCCACCCCGCCATCAGCTGCTGGAGGCTGGCTGCTGCTCCTGCACCCCGCCATCAGCTGCTGGAGGCTGGCTGCTGCTCCTCCACCCCACCATGACCTGCTGGAGGCTGGCTGCAGCTCCTCCACCCCGCCATCAGCTGCTGGAGGCTGCCTGCAGCTCCTGCACCCCGCCATCAGCTGCTGGAGGCTTCCTGCAGCTCCTGCACCCCGCCATCAGCTGCTGGAGGGTGGCTGCAGCTCCTCCACCCCGCCATCAGCTGCTGGAGGCTGGCTTCTGCTCCTCCACCCCGCCACCAGCTGCTTGAGGCTGGCTGCTGCTCCTGCACCCCGCCATCAGCTGCTGGAGGCTTCTGTTCCTCCACCCCGCCATCAGCAGCTGGAGGCTGGCTGCTGCCTCTCCACCCCGCCATCACCAGCTGGAGGCTGGCTGCAGCTCCTGCACCCCGCCATCAGCTGCTGGAGGCTGCCTGGAGCTCCTGCACCCCGCCATCAGCTGCTGGAGGCTTCTGTTCCTCAACCCCGCCATCAGCAGCTGGAGGCTGGTTGCTGGAGGCTGGCTGCTGCTCCTCCACCCCGCCATCACCAGCTGGAGGCTGGCTGCAGCTCCTGCACCCCGCCATCAGCTGCTGGAGGCTGGCTGCTGCTCCTGCACCCCGCCATCAGCTGCTGGAGGCTGGCTGCTGCTCCTCCACCCCACCATGACCTGCTGGTGGCTGGCTGCAGCTCCTCCACCCCGCCATCAGCTGCTGGAGGCTGCCTGCAGCTCCTGCACCCCGCCATCAGCTGCTGGAGGCTGCCTGTAGCTCCTGCACCCCGCCATCAGCTGCTGGAGGCTGGCTGCAGCTCCTCCACCCCGCCATCAGCTGCTGGAGGCTGGCTTCTGCTCCTCCACCCCGCCACCAGCTTCTGGAGGCTGGCTGCTGCTCCTGCACACCGCCATCAGCTGCTGGAGGCTTCTGTTCCTCCACCCCGCCATCAGCAGCTGGAGGCTGGCTGCTGGAGGCTGGCTGCTGCTCCTCCACTCCGCCATCACCAGCTGGAGGCTGGCTGCAGCTCCTGCACCCCGCCATCAGCTGCTGGAGGCTGGCTGCTGCTCCTGCACCCCGCCATCAGCTGCTGGAGGCTGGCTGCTGCTCCTCCACCCCACCATGACCTGCTGGAGGCTGGCTGCAGCTCCTCCACCCCGCCATCAGCTGCTGGAGGCTGCCTGCAGCTCCTGCACCCCGCCATCAGCTGCTGGAGGCTGCCTGCAGCTCCTGCACCCCGCCATCAGCTGCTGGAGGATGCCTGCAGCTCCTGCACCCCGCCATCAGCTGCTGGAGGCTGCCTGCAGCTCCTGCACCCCGCCATCAGCTGCTGGAGGCTGGCTTCTGCTCCTCCACCCCGCCACCAGCTGCTGGAGGCTGGCTGCTGCTCCTGCAACCCGCCATCAGCTGCTGGAGGCTTCTGTTCCTCCACCCCGCCATCAGCAGCTGGAGGCTGGCTGCTGGAGGCTGGCTGCTGCTCCTCCACCCCGCCATCACCAGCTGGAGGCTGGCTGCAGCTCCTGCACCCCGCCATCAGCTGCTGGAGGCTGGCTGATGCTCCTGCACCCCGCCATCAGCTGCTGGAGGCTGGCTGCTGCTCCTCCACCCCACCATGACCTGCTGGAGGCTGGCTGCAGCTCCTCCACCCCGCCATCAGCTGCTGGAGGCTGCCTGCAGCTCCTGCACCCCGCCATCAGCTGCTGGAGGCTGCCTGCAGCTCCTGCACCCCGCCATCAGCTGCTGGAGGATGCCTGCAGCTCCTGCACCCCGCCATCAGCTGCTGGAGGCTGCCTGCAGCTCCTGCACCCCGCCATCAGCTGCTGGAGGCTGGCTTCTGCTCCTCCACCCCGCCACCAGCTGCTGGAGGCTGGCTGCTGCTCCTGCAACCCGCCATCAGCTACTGGAGGCTTCTGTTCCTCCACCCCGCCATCACCAGCTGGAGGCTGGCTGCAGCTCCTGCACCCCGCCATCAGCTGCTGGAGGCTGCCTGGAGCTCCTGCACCCCGCCATCAGCTGCTGGAGGCTTCTGTTCCTCAACCCCGCCATCAGCAGCTGGAGGCTGGCTGCTGGAGGCTGGCTGCTGCTCCTCCACCCCGCCATCACCAGCTGGAGGCTGGCTGCAGCTCCTGCACCCCGCCATCAGCTGCTGGAGGCTGGCTGCTGCTCCTGCACCCCGCCATCAGCTGCTGGAGGCTGGCTGCTGCTCCTCCAACCCACCATGACCTGCTGGAGGCTGGCTGCAGCTCCTCCACCCCGCCATCAGCTGCTGGAGGCTGCCTGCAGCTCCTGCACCCCGCCATCAGCTGCTGGAGGCTGGCTGCAGCTCCTCCACCCCGCCATCAGCTGCTGGAGGCTGGCTTCTGCTCCTCCACCCCGCCACCAGCTGCTGGAGGCTGGCTGCTGCTCCTGCACCCCGCCATCAGCTGCTGGAGGCTTCTGTTCCTCCACCCCGCCATCAGCAGCTGGAGGCTGGCTGCTGGAGGCTGGCTGCTGCTCCTCCACCCCGCCATCACCAGCTGGAGGCTGGCTGCAGCTCCTGCACCCGGCCATCAGCTGCTGGAGGCTGGCTGCTGCTCCTGCACCCCGCCATCAGCTGCTGGAGGCTGGCTGCTGCTCCTCCACCCCGCCATCACCAGCTGGAGGCTGGCTGCAGCTCCTGCACCCCGCCATCAGCTGCTGGAGGCTGGCTGCTGCTCCTGCACCCCGCCATCAGCTGCTGGAGGCTGGCTGCTGCTCCTCCACCCCACCATGACCTGCTGGAGGCTGGCTGCAGCTCCTCCACCCCGCCATCAGCTGCTGGAGGCTGCCTGCAGCTCCTGCACCCCGCCATCAGCTGCTGGAGGCTGCCTGCAGCTCCTGCACCCCGCCATCAGCTGCTGGAGGCTGGCTGCAGCTCCTCCACCCCGCCATCAGCTGCTGGAGGCTTCTGTTCCTCCACCCCGCCATCAGCAGCTGGAGGCTGGCTGCTGGAGGCTGGCTGCTGCTCCTCCACCCCGCCATCACCAGCTGGAGGCTGGCTGCAGCTCCTGCACTCCGCCATCAGCTGCTGGAGGCTGCCTGGAGCTCCTGCACCCCGCCATCAGCTGCTGGAGGCTTCTGTTCCTCCACCCCGCCATCAGCAGCTGGAGGCTGGCTGCTGGAGGCTGGCTGCTGCTCCTCCACTCCGCCATCACCAGCTGGAGGCTGGCTGCAGCTCCTGCACCCCACCATCAGCTGCTGGAGGCTGCCTGCAGCTCCTGCACCCCGCCATCAGCTGCTGGAGGCTGGCTGCTGCTCCTGCACCCCGCCATCAGCTGCTGGAGGCTGGCTGCTGCTCCTCCACCCCACCATGACCTGCTGGAGGCTGGCTGCAGCTCCTCCACCCCGCCATCAGCTGCTGGAGGCTGCCTGAAGCTCCTGCACCCCGCCATCAGCTGCTGGAGGCTGCCTGCAGCTCCTGCACCCCGCCATCAGCTGCTGGAAGCTGGCTGCAGCTCCTCCACCCCGCCATCAGCTGCTGGAGGCTGGCTTCTGCTCCTCCACCCCGCCATCAGCTGCTGGAAGCTGGCTGCAGCTCCTCCACCCCGCCACCAGCTGCTGGAGGCTGGCTGCTGCTCCTGCACCCCGCCATCAGCTGCTGGAGGCTTCTGTTCCTCCACCCCGCCATTAGCAGCTGGAGGCTGGCTGCTGGAGGCTGGCTGCTGTTCCTCCACCCCGCCATCACCAGCTGGAGGCTGGCTGCAGCTCCTGCACCCCGCCATCAGCTGCTGGAGGCTGCCTGGAGCTCCTGCACCCCGCCATCAGCTGCTGGAGGCTTCTGTTCCTCCACCCCGCCATCAGCAGCTGGAGGCTGGCTGCTGGAGGCTGGCTGCTGCTCCTCCACCCCGCCATCACCAGCTGGAGGCTGGCTGCAGCTCCTGCACCCCGCCATCAGCTGCTGGAGGCTGCCTGCAGCTCCTGCACCCCGCCATCAGCTGCTGGAGGCTGGCTGCTGCTCCTCCACCCCACCGTTACCTGCTGGAGGCTGGCTGCAGCTCCTCCACCCCGCCATCAGCTGCTGGAGGCTGCCTGCAGCTCCTGCACCCCGCCATCAGCTGCTGGAGGCTGGCTGCAGCTCCTCCACCCCGCCATCAGCTGCTGGAGGCTGGCTTCTGCTCCTCCACCCCGCCACCAGCTGCTGGAGGCTGGCTGCTGCTCCTGCACCCCGCCCATCAGCTGCTGGAGGCTTCTGTTCCTCCACCCCGCCATCAGCAGCTGGAGGCTGGCTGCTGGAGGCTGGCTGCTGCTCCTCCACCCCGCCATCACCAGCTGGAGGCTGGCTGCAGCTCCTGCACCCCGCCATCAGCTGCTGGAGGCTGCCTGGAGCTCCTGCACCCCGCGATCAGCTGCTGGAGGCTTCTGTTCCTCCACCCCGCCATCAGCAGCTGGAGGCTGGCTGCTGGAGGCTGGCTGCTGCTCCTCCACCCCGCCATCACCAGCTGGAGGCTGGCTGCAGCTCCTGCACCCCGCCATCAGCTGCTGGAAGCTGCCTGCAGCTCCTGCACCCCGCCATCAGCTGCTGGAGGCTGGCTGCTGCTCCTGCACCCCGCCATCAGCTGCTGGAGGCTGGCTGCAGCTCCTGCACCCCACCATCAGCTGCTGGAGGCTGCCTGGAGCTCCTGCACCCCGCCATCAGCTGCTGGAGGCTTCTGTTCCTCCACCCCGCCATCAGCAGCTGGAGGCTGGCTGCTGGAGGCTGGCTGCTGCTCCTCCACCCCGCCATCACCAGCTGGAGGCTGGCTGCAACTCCTGCAACCCGCCATCAGCTGCTGGAGGCTGCCTGGAGCTCCTGCACCCCGCCATCAGCTGCTGGAGGCTGGCTGCTGCTCCTGCCACCCGCCATCAGCTGCTGGAGGCTGGCTGCTGCTCCTCCACCCCACCATGACCTGCTGGAGGCTGGCTGCAGCTCCTCCACCCCGCCATCAGCTGCTGGAGGCTGCCTGCAGCTCCTGCACCCCGCCATCAGCTGCTGGAGGCTGCCTGCAGCTCCTGCACCCCGCCATCAGCTGCTGGAGGCTGGCTGCAGCTCCTCCACCCCGCCATCAGCTGCTGGAGGCTGGTTTCTGCTCCTCCACCCCGCCACCAGCTGCTTGAGGCTGGCTGCTGCTCCTGCACCCCGCCATCAGCTGCTGGAGGCTGGCTGCAGCTCCTGCACCCCGCCATCAGCTGCTGGAGGCTGCCTGGAGCTCCTGCATCCCGCCATCAGCTGCTGGAGGCTTCTGTTCCTCCACCCCGCCATCAGCAGCTGGAGGCTGGCTGCTGGAGGCTGGCTGCTGCTCCTCCACCCCGCCATCACCAGCTGGAGGCTGGCTGCAGCTCCTGCACCCCGCCATCAGCTGCTGGAGGCTGCCTGCAGCTCCTGCACCCCGCCATCAGCTGCTGGAGGCTGGCTGCTGCTCCTGCACCCCGCCATCAGCTGCTGGAGGCTGGCTGCTGCTCCTCCACCACACCATGACCTGCTGGAGGCTGGCTGCAGCTCCTCCACCCCGCCATCAGCTGCTGGAGGCTGCCTGCAGCTCCTGCACCCCGCCATCAGCTGCTGGAGGCTGCCTGCAGCTCCTGCACCCCGCCATCAGCTGCTGGAGGCTGGCTGCAGCTCCTCCACCCCGCCATCAGCTGCTGGAGGCTGGCTTCTGCTCCTCCACCCCGCCACCAGCTTCTGGAGGCTGGCTGCTGCTCCTGCACACCGCCATCAGCTGCTGGAGGCTTCTGTTCCTCCACCCCGCCATCAGCAGCTGGAGGCTGGCTGCTGGAGGCTGGCTGCTGCTCCTCCACCCCGCCATCACCAGCTGGAGGCTGGCTGCAGCTCCTGCACCCCGCCATCAGCTGCTGGAGGCTGGCTGCTGCTCCTGCACCCCGCCATCAGCTGCTGGAGGCTGGCTGCTGCTCCTCCACCCCACCATGACCTGCTGGAGGCTGGCTGCAGCTCCTCCACCCCGCCATCAGCTGCTGGAGGCTGCCTGCAGCTCCTGCACCCCGCCATCAGCTGCTGGAGGCTGCCTGCAGCTCCTGCACCCCGCCATCAGCTGCTGGAGGATGCCTGCAGCTCCTGCACCCCGCCATCAGCTGCTGGAGGCTGCCTGCAGCTCCTGCACCCCGCCATCAGCTGCTGGAGGCTGGCTTCTGCTCCTCCACCCCGCCACCAGCTGCTGGAGGCTGGCTGCTGCTCCTGCAACCCGCCATCAGCTGCTGGAGGCTTCTGTTCCTCCACCCCGCCATCAGCAGCTGGAGGCTGGCTGCTGCTCCTGCACCCCGCCACCAGCTGCTGGAGGCTGGCTGCTGCTCCTGCAACCCGCCATCAGCTGCTGGAGGCTTCTGTTCCTCCACCCCGCCATCAGCTGCTGGAGGCTGGCTGCTGCTCCTGCACCCCGCCATCAGCTGCTGGAGGCTGGCTGCTGCTCCTCCAACCCACCATGACCTGCTGGAGGCTGGCTGCAGCTCCTCCACCCCGCCATCAGCTGCTGGAGGCTGCCTGCAGCTCCTGCACCCCGCCATCAGCTGCTGGAGGCTGGCTGCAGCTCCTCCACCCCGCCATCAGCTGCTGGAGGCTGGCTTCTGCTCCTCCACCCCGCCACCAGCTGCTGGAGGCTGGCTGCTGCTCCTGCACCCCGCCATCAGCTGCTGGAGGCTTCTGTTCCTCCACCCCGCCATCAGCAGCTGGAGGCTGGCTGCTGGAGGCTGGCTGCTGCTCCTCCACCCCGCCATCACCAGCTGGAGGCTGGCTGCAGCTCCTGCACCCGGCCATCAGCTGCTGGAGGCTGGCTGCTGCTCCTGCACCCCGCCATCAGCTGCTGGAGGCTGGCTGCTGCTCCTCCACCCCGCCATCACCAGCTGGAGGCTGGCTGCAGCTCCTGCACCCCGCCATCAGCTGCTGGAGGCTGGCTGCTGCTCCTGCACCCCGCCATCAGCTGCTGGAGGCTGGCTGCTGCTCCTCCACCCCACCATGACCTGCTGGAGGCTGGCTGCAGCTCCTCCACCCCGCCATCAGCTGCTGGAGGCTGCCTGCAGCTCCTGCACCCCGCCATCAGCTGCTGGAGGCTGCCTGCAGCTCCTGCACCCCGCCATCAGCTGCTGGAGGCTGGCTGCAGCTCCTCCACCCCGCCATCAGCTGCTGGAGGCTTCTGTTCCTCCACCCCGCCATCAGCAGCTGGAGGCTGGCTGCTGGAGGCTGGCTGCTGCTCCTCCACCCCGCCATCACCAGCTGGAGGCTGGCTGCAGCTCCTGCACTCCGCCATCAGCTGCTGGAGGCTGCCTGGAGCTCCTGCACCCCGCCATCAGCTGCTGGAGGCTTCTGTTCCTCCACCCCGCCATCAGCAGCTGGAGGCTGGCTGCTGGAGGCTGGCTGCTGCTCCTCCACTCCGCCATCACCAGCTGGAGGCTGGCTGCAGCTCCTGCACCCCACCATCAGCTGCTGGAGGCTGCCTGCAGCTCCTGCACCCCGCCATCAGCTGCTGGAGGCTGGCTGCTGCTCCTGCACCCCGCCATCAGCTGCTGGAGGCTGGCTGCTGCTCCTCCACCCCACCATGACCTGCTGGAGGCTGGCTGCAGCTCCTCCACCCCGCCATCAGCTGCTGGAGGCTGCCTGAAGCTCCTGCACCCCGCCATCAGCTGCTGGAGGCTGCCTGCAGCTCCTGCACCCCGCCATCAGCTGCTGGAAGCTGGCTGCAGCTCCTCCACCCCGCCATCAGCTGCTGGAGGCTGGCTTCTGCTCCTCCACCCCGCCATCAGCTGCTGGAAGCTGGCTGCAGCTCCTCCACCCCGCCACCAGCTGCTGGAGGCTGGCTGCTGCTCCTGCACCCCGCCATCAGCTGCTGGAGGCTTCTGTTCCTCCACCCCGCCATTAGCAGCTGGAGGCTGGCTGCTGGAGGCTGGCTGCTGCTCCTCCACCCCGCCATCACCAGCTGGAGGCTGGCTGCAGCTCCTGCACCCCGCCATCAGCTGCTGGAAGCTGCCTGCAGCTCCTGCACCCCGCCATCAGCTGCTGGAGGCTGGCTGCTGCTCCTGCACCCCGCCATCAGCTGCTGGAGGCTGGCTGCAGCTCCTGCACCCCGCCATCAGCTGCTGGAGGCTGCCTGGAGCTCCTGCACCCCGCCATCAGCTGCTGGAGGCTTCTGTTCCTCCACCCCGCCATCAGCAGCTGGAGGCTGGCTGCTGGAGGCTGGCTGCTGCTCCTCCACCCCGCCATCACCAGCTGGAGGCTGGCTGCAACTCCTGCAACCCGCCATCAGCTGCTGGAGGCTGCCTGGAGCTCCTGCACCCCGCCATCAGCTGCTGGAGGCTGGCTGCTGCTCCTGCCACCCGCCATCAGCTGCTGGAGGCTGGCTGCTGCTCCTCCACCCCACCATGACCTGCTGGAGGCTGGCTGCAGCTCCTCCACCCCGCCATCAGCTGCTGGAGGCTGCCTGCAGCTCCTGCACCCCGCCATCAGCTGCTGGAGGCTGCCTGCAGCTCCTGCACCCCGCCATCAGCTGCTGGAGGCTGGCTGCAGCTCCTCCACCCCGCCATCAGCTGCTGGAGGCTGGTTTCTGCTCCTCCACCCCGCCACCAGCTGCTTGAGGCTGGCTGCTGCTCCTGCACCCCGCCATCAGCTGCTGGAGGCTGGCTGCAGCTCCTGC
Organism: Nothobranchius furzeri; assembly: GCF_043380555.1. NCBI lineage: Eukaryota > Metazoa > Chordata > Actinopteri > Cyprinodontiformes > Nothobranchiidae > Nothobranchius > Nothobranchius furzeri. The sequence goes on from NW_027223040.1 coordinate 1,073,441, forward strand.
ACCCCGCCATCAGCTGCTGGAGGCTGCCTGGAGCTCCTGCACCCCGCCATCAACTGCTGGAGGCTTCTGTTCCTCCACCCCGCCATCAGCAGCTGGAGGATGGCTGCTGGAGGCTGGCTGCTGCTCCTCCACCCCACCATGACCTGCTGGAGGCTGGCTGCAGCTCCTGCACCCCGCCATCAGCTGCTGGAGGCTGCCTGCAGCTCCTGCACCCTGCCATCAGCTGCTGGAGGCTGGCTGCAGCTCCTCCACCCCGCCATCAGCTGCTGGAGGCTTCTGTTCCTCCACCCCGCCATCAGCAGCTGGAGGCTGGCTGCTGGAGGCTGGCTGCTGCTCCTCCACCCCGCCATCACCAGCTGGAGGCTGGCTGCAGCTCCTGCACCCCGCCATCACCATCTGGAGGCTGGCTGCAGCTCCTGCACCCCGCCATCAGCTGCTGGAGGCTGGCTGCAGCTCCTGCACCCCGCCATCAGCTGCTGGAGGCTGCCTGGAGCTCCTGCATCCCGCCATCAGCTGCTGGAGGCTTCTGTTCCTCCACCCCGCCATCAGCAGCTGGAGGCTGGCTGCTGGAGGCTGGCTGCTGCTCCTCCACCCCGCCATCACCAGCTGGAGGCTGGCTGCAGCTCCTGCACCCCGCCATCAGCTGCTGGAGGCTGCCTGCAGCTCCTGCACCCCGCCATCAGCTGCTGGAGGCTGGCTGCTGCTCCTGCACCCCGCCATCAGCTGCTGGAGGCTGGCTGCTGCTCCTCCACCACACCATGACCTGCTGGAGGCTGGCTGCAGCTCCTCCACCCCGCCATCAGCTGCTGGAGGCTGCCTGCAGCTCCTGCACCCCGCCATCAGCTGCTGGAGGCTGCCTGCAGCTCCTGCACCCCGCCATCAGCTGCTGGAGGCTGGCTGCAGCTCCTCCACCCCGCCATCAGCTGCTGGAGGCTGGCTTCTGCTCCTCCACCCCGCCACCAGCTGCTGGAGGCTGGCTGCTCCTCCTGCACCCCACCATCAGCTGCTGGAGGCTTCTGTTCCTCCACCCCGCCATCAGCAGCTGGAGGCTGGCTGCTGGAGGCTGGTTGCTGCTCCTCCACCCCGCCATCACCAGCTGGAGGCTGGCTGCAGCTCCTGCACCCCGCCATCAGCTGCTGGAGGCTGGCTGCAGCTCCTCCACCCCACCATCAGCTGCTGGAGGCTGCCTGCAGCTCCTGCACCCCGCCATCAGCTGCTGGAGGCTGGCTGCTGCTCCTGCACCCCGCCATCAGATGCTGGAGGCTGGCTGCTGCTCCTCCACCCCACCATGACCTGCTGGAGGCTGGCTGCAGCTCCTCCACCCCGCCATCAGCTGCTGGAGGCTGCCTGCAGCTCCTGCACCCCGCCATCACCAGCTGGAGGCTGCCTGCAGCTCCTGCACCCCGCCATCAGCTGCTGGAGGCTGCCTGCAGCTCCTGCACCCCGCCATCAGCTGCTGGAGGCTGGCTGCAGCTCCTCCACCCCGCCATCAGCTGCTGGAGGCTTCTGTTCCTCCACCCCGCCATCAGCAGCTGGAGGCTGGCTGCTGGAGGCTGGCTGCTGCTCCTCCACCCCGCCATCACCAGCTGGAGGCTGGCTGCAGCTCCTGCACTCCGCCATCAGCTGCTGGAGGCTGCCTGGAGCTCCTGCACCCCGCCATCAGCTGCTGGAGGCTTCTGTTCCTCCACCCCGCCATCAGCAGCTGGAGGCTGGCTGCTGGAGGCTGGCTGCTGCTCCTCCACTCCGCCATCACCAGCTGGAGGCTGGCTGCAGCTCCTGCACCCCACCATCAGCTGCTGGAGGCTGCCTGCAGCTCCTGCACCCCGCCATTAGCTGCTGGAGGCTGGCTGCTGCTCCTGCACCCCGCCATCAGCTGCTGGAGGCTGGCTGCTGCTCCTCCACCCCACCATGACCTGCTGGAGGCTGGCTGCAGCTCCTCCACCCCGCCATCAGCTGCTGGAGGCTGCCTGCAGCTCCTGCACCCCGCCATCAGCTGCTGGAGGCTGCCTGCAGCTCCTGCACCCCGCCATCAGCTGCTGGAAGCTGGCTGCAGCTCCTCCACCCCGCCATCAGCTGCTGGAGGCTGGCTTCTGCTCCTCCACCCCGCCATCAGCTGCTGGAAGCTGGCTGCAGCTCCTCCACCACGCCACCAGCTGCTGGAGGCTGGCTGCTGCTCCTGCACCCCGCCATCAGCTGCTGGAGGCTTCTGTTCCTCCACCCCGCCATCAGCAGCTGGAGGCTGGCTGCTGGAGGCTGGCTGCTGTTCCTCCACCCCGCCATCACCAGCTGGAGGCTGGCTGCAGCTCCTGCACCCCGCCATCAGCTGCTGGAGGATGCCTGGAGCTCCTGCACCCCGCCATCAGCTGCTGGAGGCTTCTGTTCCTCCACCCCGCCATCAGCAGCTGGAGGCTGGCTGCTGGAGGCTGGCTGCTGCTCCTCCACCCCGCCATCACCAGCTGGAGGCTGGCTGCAGCTCCTGCACCCCGCCATCAGCTGCTGGAGGCTGCCTGCAGCTCCTGCACCCCGCCATCAGCTGCTGGAGGCTGGCTGCTGCTCCTCCACCCCACCGTTACCTGCTGGAGGCTGGCTGCAGCTCCTCCACCCCGCCATCAGCTGCTGGAGGCTGCCTGCAGCTCCTGCACCCCGCCATCAGCTGCTGGAGGCTGGCTGCAGCTCCTCCACCCCGCCATCAGCTGCTGGAGGCTGGCTTCTGCTCCTCCACCCCGCCACCAGCTGCTGGAGGCTGGCTGCTGCTCCTGCACCCCGCCCATCAGCTGCTGGAGGCTTCTGTTCCTCCACCCCGCCATCAGCAGCTGGAGGCTGGCTGCTGGAGGCTGGCTGCTGCTCCTCCACCCCGCCATCACCAGCTGGAGGCTGGCTGCAGCTCCTGCACCCCGCCATCAGCTGCTGGAAGCTGCCTGCAGCTCCTGCACCCCGCCATCAGCTGCTGGAGGCTGGCTGCTGCTCCTGCACCCCGCCATCAGCTGCTGGAGGCTGGCTGCAGCTCCTGCACCCCGCCATCAGCTGCTGGAGGCTGCCTGGAGCTCCTGCACCCCGCCATCAGCTGCTGGAGGCTTCTGTTCCTCCACCCCGCCATCAGCAGCTGGAGGCTGGCTGCTGGAGGCTGGCTGCTGCTCCTCCATCCCGCCATCACCAGCTGGAGGCTGGCTGCAACTCCTGCACCCCGCCATCAGCTGCTGGAGGCTGCCTGGAGCTCCTGCACCCCGCCATCAGCTGCTGGAGGCTGGCTGCTGCTCCTGCCACCCGCCATCAGCTGCTGGAGGCTGGCTGCTGCTCCTCCACCCCACCATGACCTGCTGGAGGCTGGCTGCAGCTCCTCCACCCCGCCATCAGCTGCTGGAGGCTGCCTGCAGCTCCTGCACCCCGCCATCAGCTGCTGGAGGCTGCCTGCAGCTCCTGCACCCCGCCATCAGCTGCTGGAGGCTGGCTGCAGCTCCTCCACCCCGCCATCAGCTGCTGGAGGCTGGCTTCTGCTCCTCCACCCCGCCACCAGCTGCTTGAGGCTGGCTGCTGCTCCTGCACCCCGCCATCAGCTGCTGGAGGCTGGCTGCAGCTCCTGCACCCCGCCATCAGCTGCTGGAGGCTGCCTGGAGCTCCTGCACCCCGCCATCAGCTGCTGGAGGCTTCTGTTCCTCCACCCCGCCATCAGCAGCTGGAGGCTGGCTGCTGGAGGCTGGCTGCAGCTCCTGCACCCCGCCATCACCATCTGGAGGCTGGCTGCAGCTCCTGCACCCCGCCATCAGCTGCTGGAGGCTGGCTGCAGCTCCTGCACCCCGCCATCAGCTGCTGGAGGCTGCCTGGAGCTCCTGCATCCCGCCATCAGCTGCTGGAGGCTTCTGTTCCTCCACCCCGCCATCAGCAGCTGGAGGCTGGCTGCTGGAGGCTGGCTGCTGCTCCTCCACCCCGCCATCACCAGCTGGAGGCTGGCTGCAGCTCCTGCACCCCGCCATCAGCTGCTGGAGGCTGCCTGCAGCTCCTGCACCCCGCCATCAGCTGCTGGAGGCTGGCTGCTGCTCCTGCACCCCGCCATCAGCTGCTGGAGGCTGGCTGCTGCTCCTCCACCACACCATGACCTGCTGGAGGCTGGCTGCAGCTCCTCCACCCCGCCATCAGCTGCTGGAGGCTGCCTGCAGCTCCTGCACCCCGCCATCAGCTGCTGGAGGCTGCCTGCAGCTCCTGCACCCCGCCATCAGCTGCTGGAGGCTGGCTGCAGCTCCTCCACCCCGCCATCAGCTGCTGGAGGCTGGCTTCTGCTCCTCCACCCCGCCACCAGCTGCTGGAGGCTGGCTGCTCCTCCTGCACCCCACCATCAGCTGCTGGAGGCTTCTGTTCCTCCACCCCGCCATCAGCAGCTGGAGGCTGGCTGCTGGAGGCTGGTTGCTGCTCCTCCACCCCGCCATCACCAGCTGGAGGCTGGCTGCAGCTCCTGCACCCCGCCATCAGCTGCTGGAGGCTGGCTGCTGCTCCTGCACCCCGCCATCAGCTGCTGGAGGCAGGCTGCTGCTCCTCCACCCCAACATGACCTGCTGGAGGCTGGCTGCAGCTCCTCCATCCCGCCATCAGCTGCTGGAGACTGCCTGCAGCTCCTGCACCCCGCCATCAGCTGCTGGAGGCTGGCTGCTGCTCCTGCACCCCGCCATCACCAGCTGGAGGCTGGCTGCAGCTCCTGCACCCCGCCATCAGCTGCTGGAGGCTGCCTGCAGCTCCTGCACCCCGCCATCAGCTGCTGGAGGCTGGCTGCTGCTCCTGCACCCTGCCATCAGCTGCTGGAGGCTGGCTGCTGCTCCTCCACCCCACCATGACCTGCTGGAGGCTGGCTGCAGCTCCTCCACCCCGCCATCAGCTGCTGGAGGCTGCCTGCAGCTCCTGCACCCCGCCATCAGCTGCTGGAGGCTGCCTGCAGCTCCTGCACCCCTCCATCAGCTGCTGGAGGCTGGCTGCAGCTCCTCCACCCCGCCATCAGCTGCTGGAGGCTGGCTTCTGCTCCTCCACCCCGCCACCAGCTGCTGGAGGCTGGCTGCTGCTCCTGCACCCCACCCATCAGCTGCTGGAGGCTTCTGTTCCTCCACCCCGCCATCAGCAGCTGGAGGCTGGCTGCTGGAGGCTGGCTGCTGCTCCTCAACCCCGCCATCACCAGCTGGAGCCTGGCTGCAGCTCCTGCACCCCGCCATCAGCTGCTGGAGGCTGCCTGGAGCTCCTGCAGCCCGCCATCAGCTGCTGGAGGCTTCTGTTCCTCCACCCCGCCATCAGCAGCTGGAGGCTGGCTGCTGGAGGCTGGCTGCTGCTCCTCCACCCCGCCATCACCAGCTGGAGGCTGGCTGCAGCTCCTGCACCCCGCCATCAGCTGCTGGAGGCTGGCTGCTGCTCCTGCACCCCGCCATCAGCTGCTGGAGGCTGGCTGCTGCTCCTCCACCCCACCATGACCTGTTGAGGGTGGCTGAAGCTCCTCCACCCCGCCATCAGCTGCTGGAGGCTGCCTGCAGCTCCTGCACCCCGCCATCAGCTGCTGGAGGCTGCCTGCAGCTCCTGCACCCCGCCATCAGCTGCTGGAGGCTGGCTGCAGCTCCTCCACCCCGCCATCAGCTGCTGGAGGCTGGCTTTTGCTCCTCCACCCCGCCACCAGCTGCTGGAGGCTGGCTTTTGCTCCTCCACCCCGCCATCAGCTGCTGGAGGCTTCTGTTCCTCCACCCCGCCATCAGCAGCTGGAGGCTGGCTGCTGGAGACTGGCTGCTGCTCCTCCACCCCGCCATCACCAGCTGGAGGCTGGCTGCAGCTCCTGCACCCCACCATCAGCTGCTGGAGGCTGCCTGGAGCTCCTGCACCCCGCCATCAGCTGCTGGAGGCTTCTGTTCCTCCACCCCGCCATCAGCAGCTGGAGGCTGGCTGCTGGAGGCTGGCTGCTGCTCCTCCACCCCGCCATCACCAGCTGGAGGCTGGCTGCAGCTCCTGCACCCCGCCATCAGCTGCTGGAGGCTGCCTGCAGCTCCTGCACCCCGCCATCAGCTGCTGGAGGCTGGCTGCTGCTCCTGCACCCCGCCATCAGCTGCTGGAGGCTGGCTGCTGCTCCTCCACCCCACCATGACCTGCTGGAGGCTGGCTGCAGCTCCTCCACCCCGCCATCAGCTGCTGGAGGCTGCCTGCAGCTCCTGCACCCCGCCATCAGCTGCTGGAGGGTGGCTGCAGCTCCTCCACCCCGCCATCAGCTGCTGGAGGCTGGCTTCTGCTCCTCCACCCCGCCACCAGCTGCTGGAGGCTGGCTGCTGCTCCTGCAACCCGCCATCAGCTGCTGGAGGCTTCTGTTCCTCCACCCCGCCATCAGCAGCTGGAGGCTGGCTGCTGGAGGCTGGCTGCTGCCTCTCCACCCCGCCATCACCAGCTGGAGGCTGGCTGCAGCTCCTGCACCCCGCCATCAGCTGCTGGAGGCTGCCTGGAGCTCCTGCACCCCGCCATCAGCTGCTGGAGGCTTCTGTTCCTCAACCCCGCCATCAGCAGCTGGAGGCTGGCTGCTGGAGGCTGGCTGCTGCTCCTCCACCCCGCCATCACCAGCTGGAGGCTGGCTGCAGCTCCTGCACCCCGCCATCAGCTGCTGGAGGCTGGCTGCTGCTCCTGCACCCCGCCATCAGCTGCTGGAGGCTGGCTGCTGCTCCTCCAACCCACCATGACCTGCTGGAGGCTGGCTTCAGCTCCTCCACCCCGCCATCAGCTGCTGGAGGCTGCCTGCAGCTCCTGCACCCCGCCATCAGCTGCTGGAGGCTGCCTGCAGCTCCTGCACCCCGCCATCAGCTGCTGGAGGCTGGCTGCAGCTCCTCCACCCCGCCATCAGCTGCTGGAGGCTGGCTTCTGCTCCTCCACCCTGCCACCAGCTGCTGGAGGCTGGCTGCTGCTCCTGCACCCCGCCATCAGCTGCTGGAGGCTTCTGTTCCTCCACCCCGCCATCAGCAGCTGGAGGCTGGCTGCTGGAGGCTGGCTGCTGCTCCTCCACCCCGCCATCACCAGCTGGAGGCTGGCTGCAGCTCCTGCACCCCGCCATCAGCTGCTGGAGTCTGGCTGCTGCTCCTGCACCCCGCCATCAGCTGCTGGAGGCTGGCTGCTGCTCCTCCACCCCGCCATCACCAGCTGGAGGCTGGCTGCAGCTCCTGCACCCCGCCATCAGCTGCTGGAGGCTGGCTGCTGCTCCTGCACCCCGCCATCAGCTGCTGGAGGCTGGCTGCTGCTCCTCCACCCCACCATGACGTGCTGGAGGCTGGCTGCAGCTCCTCCACCCCGCCATCAGCTGCTGGAGGCTGCCTGCAGCTCCTGCACCCCGCCATCAGCTGCTGGAGGCTGCCTGCAGCTCCTGCACCCCGCCATCAGCTGCTGGAGGCTGGCTGCAGCTCCTCCACCCCGCCATCAGCTGCTGGAGGCTTCTGTTCCTCCACCCCGCCATCAGCAGCTGGAGGCTGGCTGCTGCTCCTCCACCCCGCCATCAACAGCTGGAGGCTGGCTGCAGCTCCTGCTCTCCGCCATCAGCTGCTGGAGGCTGCCTGGAGCTCCTGCACCCCGCCATCAGCTGCTGGAGGCTTCTGTTCCTCCACCCCGCCATCAGCAGCTGGAGGCTGGCTGCTGGAGGCTGGCTGCTGTTCCTCCACCCCGCCATCACCAGCTGGAGGCTGGCTGCAGCTCCTGCACCCCGCCATCAGCTGCTGGAGGCTGCCTGGAGCTCCTGCCCCCCGCCATCAGCTGCTGGAGGCTTCTGTTCCTCCACCCCGCCATCAGCAGCTGGAGGCTGGCTGCTTGAGGCTGGCTGCTGGAGGCTGGCTCCTGCTCCTCCACCCCGCCATCACCAGCTGGAGGCTGGCTGCAGCTCCTGCACCCCGCCATCAGCTGCTGGAGGCTGCCTGCAGCTCCTGCACCCCGCCATCAGCTGCTGGAGGCTGGCTGCTGCTCCTCCAACCCACCGTTACCTGCTGGAGGCTGGCTGCAGCTCCTCCACCCCGCCATCAGCTGCTGGAGGCTGCCTGCAGCTCCTGCACCCCGCCATCAGCTGCTGGAGGCTGGCTGCAGCTCCTCCACCCCGCCATCAGCTGCTGGAGGCTGGCTTCTGCTCCTCCACCCCGCCACCAGCTGCTGGAGGCTGGCTGCTGCTCCTGCACCCCGCCCATCAGCTGCTGGAGGCTTCTGTTCCTCCACCCCGCCATCAGCAGCTGGAGGCTGGCTGCTGGAGGCTGGCTGCTGCTCCTCCACCCCGCCATCACCAGCTGGAGGCTGGCTGCTGCTCCTGCACCCCGCCATCAGCTGCTGGAGGCTGCCTGGAGCTCCTGCACCCCGCGATCAGCTGCTGGAGGCTTCTGTTCCTCCACCCCGCCATCAGCTGCTGGAGGCTGGCTGCTGCTCCTGCACCCCGCCATCAGCTGCTGGAGGCTGGCTGCAGCTCCTCCACCCCACCATGACCTGCTGGAGGCTGGCTGCAGCTCCTCCACCCCGCCATCAGCTGCTGGAGGCTGCCTGCAGCTCCTGCACCCCGCCATCAGCTGCTGGAGGCTTCCTGCAGCTCCTGCACCCCGCCATCAGCTGCTGGAGGGTGGCTGCAGCTCCTCCACCCCGCCATCAGCTGCTGGAGGCTGGCTTCTGCTCCTCCACCCCGCCACCAGCTGCTTGAGGCTGGCTGCTGCTCCTGCACCCCGCCATCAGCTGCTGGAGGCTTCTGTTCCTCCACCCCGCCATCAGCAGCTGGAGGCTGGCTGCTGCCTCTCCACCCCGCCATCACCAGCTGGAGGCTGGCTGCAGCTCCTGCACCCCGCCTCAGCTGCTGGAGGCTGCCTGGAGCTCCTGCACCCCGCCATCAGCAGCTGGAGGCTGGCTGCTGCTCCTCCACCCCGCCATCACCAGCTGGAGGCTGGCTGCAGCTCCTGCACCCCGCCATCAGCTGCTGGAGGCTGGCTGCTGCTCCTGCACCCCGCCATCAGCTGCTGGAGGCTGGCTGCTGCTCCTCCACCCCACCATGACCTGCTGGTGGCTGGCTGCAGCTCCTCCACCCCGCCATCAGCTGCTGGAGGCTGCCTGCAGCTCCTGCACCCCGCCATCAGCTGCTGGAGGCTGCCTGTAGCTCCTGCACCCCGCCATCAGCTGCTGGAGGCTGGCTGCAGCTCCTCCACCCCGCCATCAGCTGCTGGAGGCTGGCTTCTGCTCCTCCACCCCGCCACCAGCTTCTGGAGGCTGGCTGCTGCTCCTGCACACCGCCATCAGCTGCTGGAGGCTTCTGTTCCTCCACCCCGCCATCAGCAGCTGGAGGCTGGCTGCTGGAGGCTGGCTGCTGCTCCTCCACCCCGCCATCACCAGCTGGAGGCTGGCTGCAGCTCCTGCACTCCGCCATCAGCTGCTGGAGGCTGGCTGCTGCTCCTGCACCCCGCCATCAGCTGCTGGAGGCTGGCTGCTGCTCCTCCACCCCACCATGACCTGCTGGAGGCTGGCTGCAGCTCCTCCACCCCGCCATCAGCTGATGGAGGCTGCCTGCAGCTCCTGCACCCCGCCATCAGCTGCTGGAGGCTGCCTGCAGCTCCTGCACCCCGCCATCAGCTGCTGGAGGATGCCTGCAGCTCCTGCACCCCGCCATCAGCTGCTGGAGGCTGCCTGCAGCTCCTGCACCCCGCCATCAGCTGCTGGAGGCTGGCTTCTGCTCCTCCACCCCGCCACCAGCTGCTGGAGGCTGGCTGCTGCTCCTGCAACCCGCCATCAGCTACTGGAGGCTTCTGTTCCTCCACCCCGCCATCACCAGCTGGAGGCTGGCTGCAGCTCCTGCACCCCGCCATCAGCTGCTGGAGGCTGCCTGGAGCTCCTGCACCCCGCCATCAGCTGCTGGAGGCTTCTGTTCCTCAACCCCGCCATCAGCAGCTGGAGGCTGGCTGCTGGAGGCTGGCTGCTGCTCCTCCACCCCGCCATCACCAGCTGGAGGCTGGCTGCAGCTCCTGCACCCCGCCATCAGCTGCTGGAGGCTGGCTGCTGCTCCTGCACCCCGCCATCAGCTGCTGGAGGCTGGCTGCTGCTCCTCCAACCCACCATGACCTGCTGGAGGCTGGCTGCAGCTCCTCCACCCCGCCATCAGCTGCTGGAGGCTGCCTGCAGCTCCTGCACCCCGCCATCAGCTGCTGGAGGCTGCCTGCAGCTCCTGCACCCCGCCATCAGCTGCTGGAGGCTGGCTGCAGCTCCTCCACCCCGCCATCAGCTGCTGGAGGCTGGCTTCTGCTCCTCCACCCCGCCACCAGCTGCTGGAGGCTGGCTGCTGCTCCTGCACCCCGCCATCAGCTGCTGGAGGCTTCTGTTCCTCCACCCCGCCATCAGCAGCTGGAGGCTGGCTGCTGGAGGCTGGCTGCTGCTCCTCCACCCCGCCATCACCAGCTGGAGGCTGGCTGCAGCTCCTGCACCCGGCCATCAGCTGCTGGAGGCTCGCTGCTGCTCCTGCACCCCGCCATCAGCTGCTGGAGGCTGGCTGCTGCTCCTCCACCCCGCCATCACCAGCTGGAGGCTGGCTGCAGCTCCTGCACCCCGCCATCAGCTGCTGGAGGCTGGCTGCTGCTCCTGCACCCCGCCATCAGCTGCTGGAGGCTGGCTGCTGCTCCTCCACCCCACCATGACCTGCTGGAGGCTGGCTGCAGCTCCTCCACCCCGCCATCAGCTGCTGGAGGCTGCCTGCAGCTCCTGCACCCCGCCATCAGCTGCTGGAGGCTGCCTGCAGCTCCTGCACCCCGCCATCAGCTGCTGGAGGCTGGCTGCAGCTCCTCCACCCCGCCATCAGCTGCTGGAGGCTTCTGTTCCTCCACCCCGCCATCAGCAGCTGGAGGCTGGCTGCTGGAGGCTGGCTGCTGCTCCTCCACCCCGCCATCACCAGCTGGAGGCTGGCTGCAGCTCCTGCACTCCGCCATCAGCTGCTGGAGGCTGCCTGGAGCTCCTGCACCCCGCCATCAGCTGCTGGAGGCTTCTGTTCCTCCACCCCGCCATCAGCAGCTGGAGGCTGGCTGCTGGAGGCTGGCTGCTGCTCCTCCACTCCGCCATCACCAGCTGGAGGCTGGCTGCAGCTCCTGCACCCCACCATCAGCTGCTGGAGGCTGCCTGCAGCTCCTGCACCCCGCCATCAGCTGCTGGAGGCTGGCTGCTGCTCCTGCACCCCGCCATCAGCTGCTGGAGGCTGGCTGCTGCTCCTCCACCCCACCATGACCTGCTGGAGGCTGGCTGCAGCTCCTCCACCCCGCCATCAGCTGCTGGAGGCTGCCTGCAGCTCCTGCACCCCGCCATCAGCTGCTGGAGGCTGCCTGCAGCTCCTGCACCCCGCCATCAGCTGCTGGAAGCTGGCTGCAGCTCCTCCACCCCGCCATCAGCTGCTGGAGGCTGGCTTCTGCTCCTCCACCCCGCCATCAGCTGCTGGAAGCTGGCTGCAGCTCCTCCACCCCGCCACCAGCTGCTGGAGGCTGGCTGCTGCTCCTGCACCCCGCCATCAGCTGCTGGAGGCTTCTGTTCCTCCACCCCGCCATCAGCAGCTGGAGGCTGGCTGCTGGAGGCTGGCTGCTGTTCCTCCACCCCGCCATCACCAGCTGGAGGCTGGCTGCAGCTCCTGCACCCCGCCATCAGCTGCTGGAGGCTGCCTGGAGCTACTGCACCCCGCCATCAGCTGCTGGAGGCTTCTGTTCCTCCACCCCGCCATCAGCAGCTGGAGGCTGGCTGCTGCTCCTCCACCCCGCCATCACCAGCTGGAGGCTGGCTGCAGCTCCTGCACCCCGCCATCAGCTGCTGGAGGCTGCCTGCAGCTCCTGCACCCCGCCATCAGCTGCTGGAGGCTGGCTGCTGCTCCTCCACCCCACCGTTACCTGCTGGAGGCTGGCTGCAGCTCCTCCACCCCGCCATCAGCTGCTGGAGGCTGCCTGCAGCTCCTGCACCCCGCCATCAGCTGCTGGAGGCTGGCTGCAGCTCCTCCACCCCGCCATCAGCTGCTGGAGGCTGGCTTCTGCTCCTCCACCCCGCCACCAGCTGCTGGAGGCTGGCTGCTGCTCCTGCACCCCGCCCATCAGCTGCTGGAGGCTTCTGTTCCTCCACCCCGCCATCAGCAGCTGGAGGCTGGCTGCTGGAGGCTGGCTGCTGCTCCTCCACCCCGCCATCACCAGCTGGAGGCTGGCTGCAGCTCCTGCACCCCGCCATCAGCTGCTGGAGGCTGCCTGGAGCTCCTGCACCCCGCGATCAGCTGCTGGAGGCTTCTGTTCCTCCACCCCGCCATCAGCAGCTGGAGGCTGGCTGCTGCTCCTCCACCCCGCCATCACCAGCTGGAGGCTGGCTGCAGCTCCTGCACCCCGCCATCAGCTGCTGGAAGCTGCCTGCAGCTCCTGCACCCCGCCATCAGCTGCTGGAGGCTGGCTGCTGCTCCTGCACCCCGCCATCAGCTGCTGGAGGCTGGCTGCAACTCCTGCACCCCGCCATCAGCTGCTGGAGGCTGCCTGGATCTCCTGCACCCCGCCATCAGCTGCTGGAGGCTTCTGTTCCTCCACCCCGCCATCAGCAGCTGGAGGCTGGCTGCTGGAGGCTGGCTGCTGCTCCTCCACCCCGCCATCACCAGCTGGAGGCTGGCTGCAACTCCTGCACCCCGCCATCAGCTGCTGGAGGCTGCCTGGAGCTCCTGCACCCCGCCATCAGCTGCTGGAGGCTGGCTGCTGCTCCTGCCACCCGCCATCAGCTGCTGGAGGCTGGCTGCTGCTCCTCCACCCCACCATGACCTGCTGGAGGCTGGCTGCAGCTCCTCCACCCCGCCATCAGCTGCTGGAGGCTGCCTGCAGCTCCTGCACCCCGCCATCAGCTGCTGGAGGCTGCCTGCAGCTCCTGCACCCCGCCATCAGCTGCTGGAGGCTGGCTGCAGCTCCTCCACCCCGCCATCAGCTGCTGGAGGCTGGTTTCTGCTCCTCCACCCCGCCACCAGCTGCTTGAGGCTGGCTGCTGCTCCTGCACCCCGCCATCAGCTGCTGGAGGCTGGCTGCAGCTCCTGCACCCCGCCATCAGCTGCTGGAGGCTGCCTGGAGCTCCTGCACCCCGCCATCAGCTGCTGGAGGCTTCTGTTCCTCCACCCCGCCATCAGCAGCTGGAGGATGGCTGCTGGAGGCTGGCTGCTGCTCCTCCACCCCACCATGACCTGCTGGAGGCTGGCTGCAGCTCCTGCACCCCGCCATCAGCTGCTGGAGGCTGCCTGCAGCTCCTGCACCCTGCCATCAGCTGCTGGAGGCTGGCTGCAGCTCCTCCACCCCGCCATCAGCTGCTGGAGGCTTCTGTTCCTCCACCCCGCCATCAGCAGCTGGAGGCTGGCTGCTGGAGGCTGGCTGCTGCTCCTCCACCCCGCCTTTACCAGCTGGAGGCTGGCTGCAGCTCCTGCACCCCGCCATCACCATCTGGAGGCTGGCTGCAGCTCCTGCACCCCGCCATCAGCTGCTGGAGGCTGGCTGCAGCTCCTGCACCCCGCCATCAGCTGCTGGAGGCTGCCTGGAGCTCCTGCATCCCGCCATCAGCTGCTGGAGGCTTCTGTTCCTCCACCCCGCCATCAGCAGCTGGAGGCTGGCTGCTGGAGGCTGGCTGCTGCTCCTCCACCCCGCCATCACCAGCTGGAGGCTGGCTGCAGCTCCTGCACCCCGCCATCAGCTGCTGGAGGCTGCCTGCAGCTCCTGCACCCCGCCATCAGCTGCTGGAGGCTGGCTGCTGCTCCTGCACCCCGCCATCAGCTGCTGGAGGCTGGCTGCTGCTCCTCCACCACACCATGACCTGCTGGAGGCTGGCTGCAGCTCCTCCACCCCGCCATCAGCTGCTGGAGGCTGCCTGCAGCTCCTGCACCCCGCCATCAGCTGCTGGAGGCTGCCTGCAGCTCCTGCACCCCGCCATCAGCTGCTGGAGGCTGGCTGCAGCTCCTCCATCCCGCCATCAGCTGCTGGAGGCTGGCTTCTGCTCCTCCACCCCGCCACCAGCTTCTGGAGGCTGGCTGCTGCTCCTGCACACCGCCATCAGCTGCTGGAGGCTTCTGTTCCTCCACCCCGCCATCAGCAGCTGGAGGCTGGCTGCTGGAGGCTGGCTGCTGCTCCTCCACCCCGCCATCACCAGCTGGAGGCTGGCTGCAGCTCCTGCACCCCGCCATCAGCTGCTGGAGGCTGGCTGCTGCTCCTGCACCCCGCCATCAGCTGCTGGAGGCTGGCTGCTGCTCCTCCACCCCACCATGACCTGCTGGAGGCTGGCTGCAGCTCCTCCACCCCGCCATCAGCTGCTGGAGGCTGCCTGCAGCTCCTGCACCCCGCCATCAGCTGCTGGAGTCTGCCTGCAGCTCCTGCACCCCGCCATCAGCTGCTGGAGGATGCCTGCAGCTCCTGCACCCCGCCATCAGCTGCTGGAGGCTGCCTGCAGCTCCTGCACCCCGCCATCAGCTGCTGGAGGCTGGCTTCTGCTCCTCCACCCCGCCACCAGCTGCTGGAGGCTGGCTGCTGCTCCTGCAACCCGCCATCAGCTGCTGGAGGCTTCTGTTCCTCCACCCCGCCATCAGCAGCTGGAGGCTGGCTGCTGGAGGCTGGCTGCTGCTCCTCCACCCCGCCATCACCAGCTGGAGGCTGGCTGCAGCTCCTGCACCCCGCCATCAGCTGCTGGAGGCTGGCTGCTGCTCCTGCACCCCGCCATCAGCTGCTGGAGGCTGGCTGCTGCTCCTCCACCCCACCATGACCTGCTGGAGGCTGGCTGCAGCTCCTCCACCCCGCCATCAGCTGCTGGAGGCTGCCTGCAGCTCCTGCACCCCGCCATCAGCTGCTGGAGGCTGCCTGCAGCTCCTGCACCCCGCCATCAGCTGCTGGAGGATGCCTGCAGCTCCTGCACCCCGCCATCAGCTGCTGGAGGCTGCCTGCAGCTCCTGCACCCCGCCATCAGCTGCTGGAGGCTGGCTTCTGCTCCTCCACCCCGCCACCAGCTGCTGGAGGCTGGCTGCTGCTCCTGCAACCCGCCATCAGCTACTGGAGGCTTCTGTTCCTCCACCCCGCCATCACCAGCTGGAGGCTGGCTGCAGCTCCTGCACCCCGCCATCAGCTGCTGGAGGCTGCCTGGAGCTCCTGCACCCCGCCATCAGCTGCTGGAGGCTTCTGTTCCTCAACCCCGCCATCAGCAGCTGGAGGCTGGCTGCTGGAGGCTGGCTGCTGCTCCTCCACCCCGCCATCACCAGCTGGAGGCTGGCTGCAGCTCCTGCACCCCGCCATCAGCTGCTGGAGGCTGGCTGCTGCTCCTGCACCCCGCCATCAGCTGCTGGAGGCTGGCTGCTGCTCCTCCAACCCACCATGACCTGCTGGAGGCTGGCTGCAGCTCCTCCACCCCGCCATCAGCTGCTGGAGGCTGCCTGCAGCTCCTGCACCCCGCCATCAGCTGCTGGAGGCTGCCTGCAGCTCCTGCACCCCGCCATCAGCTGCTGGAGGCTGGCTGCAGCTCCTCCACCCCGCCATCAGCTGCTGGAGGCTGGCTTCTGCTCCTCCACCCCGCCACCAGCTGCTGGAGGCTGGCTGCTGCTCCTGCACCCCGCCATCAGCTGCTGGAGGCTTCTGTTCCTCCACCCCGCCATCAGCAGCTGGAGGCTGGCTGCTGGAGGCTGGCTGCTGCTCCTCCACCCCGCCATCACAAGCTGGAGGCTGGCTGCAGCTCCTGCACCCGGCCATCAGCTGCTGGAGGCTGGCTGCTGCTCCTGCACCCCGCCATCAGCTGCTGGAGGCTAGCTGCTGCTCCTCCACCCCGCCATCACCAGCTGGAGGCTGGCTGCAGCTCCTGCACCCCGCCATCAGCTGCTGGAGGCTGGCTGCTGCTCCTGCACCCCGCCATCAGCTGCTGGAGGCTGGCTGCTGCTCTTCCACCCCACCATGACCTGCTGGAGGCTGGCTGCAGCTCCTCCACCCCGCCATCAGCTGCTGGAGGCTGCCTGCAGCTCCTGCACCCCGCCATCAGCTGCTGGAGGCTGCCTGCAGCTCCTGCACCCCGCCATCAGCTGCTGGAGGCTGGCTGCAGCTCCTCCACCCCGCCATCAGCTGCTGGAGGCTTCTGTTCCTCCACCCCGCCATCAGCAGCTGGAGGCTGGCTGCTGGAGGCTGGCTGCTGCTCCTCCACCCCGCCATCACCAGCTGGAGGCTGGCTGCAGCTCCTGCACTCCGCCATCAGCTGCTGGAGGCTGCCTGGAGCTCCTGCACACCCGCCATCAGCTGCTGGAGGCTTCTGTTCCTCCACCCCGCCATCAGCAGCTGGAGGCTGGCTGCTGGAGGCTGGCTGCTGCTCCTCCACTCCGCCATCTCCAGCTGGAGGCTGGCTGCAGCTCCTGCACCCCACCATCAGCTGCTGGAGGCTGCCTGCAGCTCCTGCACCCCGCCATCAGCTGCTGGAGGCTGGCTGCTGCTCCTGCACCCCGCCATCAGCTGCTGGAGGCTGGCTGCTGCTCCTCCACCCCACCATGACCTGCTGGAGGCTGGCTGCAGCTCCTCCACCCCGCCATCAGCTGCTGGAGGCTGCCTGCAGCTCCTGCACCCCGCCATCACCAGCTGGAGGCTGCCTGCAGCTCCTGCACCCCGCCATCAGCTGCTGGAGGCTGCCTGCAGCTCCTGCACCCCGCCATCAGCTGCTGGAAGCTGGCTGCTGCTCCTGCACCCCGCCATCAGCTGCTGGAGGCTGGCTGCTGCTCCTCCACCACACCATGACCTGCTGGAGGCTGGCTGCAGCTCCTCCACCCCGCCATCAGCTGCTGGAGGCTGCCTGCAGCTCCTGCACCCCGCCATCAGCTGCTGGAGGCTGCCTGCAGCTCCTGCACCCCGCCATCAGCTGCTGGAGGCTGGCTGCAGCTCCTCCACCCCGCCATCAGCTGCTGGAGGCTGGCTTCTGCTCCTCCACCCCGCCACCAGCTGCTGGAGGCTGGCTGCTGCTCCTGCACCCCACCATCAGCTGCTGGAGGCTTCTGTTCCTCCACCCCGCCATCAGCAGCTGGAGGCTGGCTGCTGGAGGCTGGTTGCTGCTCCTCCACCCCGCCATCACCAGCTGGAGGCTGGCTGCAGCTCCTGCACCCCGCCATCAGCTGCTGGAGGCTGGCTGCTGCTCCTGCACCCCGCCATCAGCTGCTGGAGGCAGGCTGCTGCTCCTCCACCCCAACATGACCTGCTGGAGGCTGGCTGCAGCTCCTCCATCCCGCCATCAGCTGCTGGAGACTGCCTGCAGCTCCTGCACCCCGCCATCAGCTGCTGGAGGCTGGCTGCTGCTCCTGCACCCCGCCATCACCAGCTGGAGGCTGGCTGCAGCTCCTGCACCCCGCCATCAGCTGCTGGAGGCTGCCTGCAGCTCCTGCACCCCGCCATCAGCTGCTGGAGGCTGGCTGCAGCTCCTCCACCCCGCCATCAGCTGCTGGAGGCTGCCTGCAGCTCCTGCACCCCGCCATCAGCTGCTGGAGGCTGCCTGCAGCTCCTGCACCCCGCCATCAGCTGCTGGAGGCTGGCTGCAGCTCCTCCACCCCGCCATCAGCTGCTGGAGGCTTCTGTTCCTCCACCCCGCCATCAGCAGCTGGAGGCTGGCTGCTGGAGGCTGGCTGCTGCTCCTCCACCCCGCCATCACCAGCTGGAGGCTGGCTGCAGCTCCTGCACTCCGCCATCAGCTGCTGGAGGCTGCCTGGAGCTCCTGCACCCCGCCATCAGCTGCTGGAGGCTTCTGTTCCTCCACCCCGCCATCAGCAGCTGGAGGCTGGCTGCTGGAGGCTGGCTGCTGCTCCTCCACTCCGCCATCACCAGCTGGAGGCTGGCTGCAGCTCCTGCACCCCACCATCAGCTGCTGGAGGCTGCCTGCAGCTCCTGCACCCCGCCATCAGCTGCTGGAGGCTGGCTGCTGCTCCTGCACCCCGCCATCAGCTGCTGGAGGCTGGCTGCTGCTCCTCCACCCCACCATGACCTGCTGGAGGCTGGCTGCAGCTCCTCCACCCCGCCATCAGCTGCTGGAGGCTGCCTGCAGCTCCTGCACCCCGCCATCAGCTGCTGGAGGCTGCCTGCAGCTCCTGCACCCCGCCATCAGCTGCTGGAAGCTGGCTGCAGCTCCTCCACCCCGCCATCAGCTGCTGGAGGCTGGCTTCTGCTCCTCCACCCCGCCATCAGCTGCTGGAAGCTGGCTGCAGCTCCTCCACCACGCCACCAGCTGCTGGAGGCTGGCTGCTGCTCCTGCACCCCGCCATCAGCTGCTGGAGGCTTCTGTTCCTCCACCCCGCCATCAGCAGCTGGAGGCTGGCTGCTGGAGGCTGGCTGCTGTTCCTCCACCCCGCCATCACCAGCTGGAGGCTGGCTGCAGCTCCTGCACCCCGCCATCAGCTGCTGGAGGATGCCTGGAGCTCCTGCACCCCGCCATCAGCTGCTGGAGGCTTCTGTTCCTCCACCCCGCCATCAGCAGCTGGAGGCTGGCTGCTGGAGGCTGGCTGCTGCTCCTCCACCCCGCCATCACCAGCTGGAGGCTGGCTGCAGCTCCTGCACCCCGCCATCAGCTGCTGGAGGCTGCCTGCAGCTCCTGCACCCCGCCATCAGCTGCTGGAGGCTGGCTGCTGCTCCTCCACCCCACCGTTACCTGCTGGAGGCTGGCTGCAGCTCCTCCACCCCGCCATCAGCTGCTGGAGGCTGCCTGCAGCTCCTGCACCCCGCCATCAGCTGCTGGAGGCTGGCTGCAGCTCCTCCACCCCGCCATCAGCAGCTGGAGGCTGGCTTCTGCTCCTCCACCCCGCCACCAGCTGCTGGAGGCTGGCTGCTGCTCCTGCACCCCGCCCATCAGCTGCTGGAGGCTTCTGTTCCTCCACCCCGCCATCAGCAGCTGGAGGCTGGCTGCTGGAGGCTGGCTGCTGCTCCTCCACCCCGCCATCACCAGCTGGAGGCTGGCTGCAGCTCCTGCACCCCGCCATCAGCTGCTGGAGGCTGGCTGCTGCTCCTGCACCCCGCCATCAGCTGCTGGAGGCTGGCTGCAGCTCCTGCACCCCGCCATCAGCTGCTGGAGGCTGCCTGGAGCTCCTGCACCCCGCCATCAGCTGCTGGAGGCTTCTGTTCCTCCACCCCGCCATCAGCAGCTGGAGGCTGGCTGCTGGAGGCTGGCTGCTGCTCCTCCACCCCGCCATCACCAGCTGGAGGCTGGCTGCAACTCCTGCACCCCGCCATCAGCTGCTGGAGGCTGCCTGGAGCTCCTGCACCCCGCCATCAGCTGCTGGAGGCTGGCTGCTGCTCCTGCCACCCGCCATCAGCTGCTGGAGGCTGGCTGCTGCTCCTCCACCCCACCATGACCTGCTGGAGGCTGGCTGCAGCTCCTCCACCCCGCCATCAGCTGCTGGAGGCTGCCTGCAGCTCCTGCACCCCGCCATCAGCTGCTGGAGGCTGCCTGCAGCTCCTGCACCCCGCCATCAGCTGCTGGAGGCTGGCTGCAGCTCCTCCACCCCGCCATCAGCTGCTGGAGGCTGGCTTCTGCTCCTCCACCCCGCCACCAGCTGCTTGAGGCTGGCTGCTGCTCCTGCACCCCGCCATCAGCTGCTGGAGGCTGGCTGCAGCTCCTGCACCCCGCCATCAGCTGCTGGAGGCTGCCTGGAGCTACTGCACCCCGCCATCAGCTGCTGGAGGCTTCTGTTCCTCCACCCCGCCATCAGCAGCTGGAGGCTGGCTGCTGGAGGCTGGCTGCTGCTCCTCCACCCCACCATGACCTGCTGGAGGCTGGCTGCAGCTCCTGCACCCCGCCATCAGCTGCTGGAGGCTGCCTGCAGCTCCTGCACCCTGCCATCAGCTGCTGGAGGCTGGCTGCAGCTCCTCCACCCCGCCATCAGCTGCTGGAGGCTTCTGTTCCTCCACCCCGCCATCAGCAGCTGGAGGCTGGCTGCTGGAGGCTGGCTGCTGCTCCTCCACCCCGCCATCACCAGCTGGAGGCTGGCTGCAGCTCCTGCACCCCGCCATCACCATCTGGAGGCTGGCTGCAGCTCCTGCACCCCGCCATCAGCTGCTGGAGGCTGGCTGCAGCTCCTGCACCCCGCCATCAGCTGCTGGAGGCTGCCTGGAGCTCCTGCATCCCGCCATCAGCTGCTGGAGGCTTCTGTTCCTCCACCCCGCCATCAGCAGCTGGAGGCTGGCTGCTGGAGGCTGGCTGCTGCTCCTCCACCCCGCCATCACCAGCTGGAGGCTGGCTGCAGCTCCTGCACCCCGCCATCAGCTGCTGGAGGCTGCCTGCAGCTCCTGCACCCCGCCATCAGCTGCTGGAGGCTGGCTGCTGCTCCTGCACCCCGCCATCAGCTGCTGGATGCTGGCTGCTGCTCCTCCACCACACCATGACCTGCTGGAGGCTGGCTGCAGCTCCTCCACCCCGCCATCAGCTGCTGGAGGCTGCCTGCAGCTCCTGCACCCCGCCATCAGCTGCTGGAGGCTGCCTGCAGCTCCTGCACCCCGCCATCAGCTGCTGGAGGCTGGCTGCAGCTCCTCCACCCCGCCATCAGCTGCTGGAGGCTGGCTTCTGCTCCTCCACCCCGCCACCAGCTGCTGGAGGCTGGCTGCTGCTCCTGCACCCCACCATCAGCTGCTGGAGGCTTCTGTTCCTCCACCCCGCCATCAGCAGCTGGAGGCTGGTTGCTGCTCCTCCACCCCGCCATCACCAGCTGGAGGCTGGCTGCAGCTCCTGCACCCCGCCATCAGCTGCTGGAGGCTGGCTGCTGCTCCTGCACCCCGCCATCAGCTGCTGGAGGCAGGCTGCTGCTCCTCCACCCCAACATGACCTGCTGGAGGCTGGCTGCAGCTCCTCCATCCCACCATCAGCTGCTGGAGACTGCCTGCAGCTCCTGCACCCCGCCATCAGCTGCTGGAGGCTGGCTGCTGCTCCTGCACCCCGCCATCACCAGCTGGAGGCTGGCTGCAGCTCCTGCACCCCGCCATCAGCTGCTGGAGGCTGCCTGCAGCTCCTGCAGCTCGCCATCAGCTGCTGGAGGCTGGCTGCTGCTCCTGCACACTGCCATCAGCTGCTGGAGGCTGGCTGCTGCTCCTCCACCCCACCATGACCTGCTGGAGGCTGGCTGCAGCTCCTCCACCCCGCCATCAGCTGCTGGAGGCTGCCTGCAGCTCCTGCACCCCGCCATCAGCTGCTGGAGGCTGCCTGCAGCTCCTGCACCCCGCCATCAGCTGCTGGAGGCTGGCTGCAGCTCCTCCACCCCGCCATCAGCTGCTGGAGGCTGGCTTCTGCTCCTCCACCCCGCCACCAGCTGCTGGAGGCTGGCTGCTGCTCCTGCACCCCACCCATCAGCTGCTGGAGGCTTCTGTTCCTCCACCCCGCCATCAGCAGCTGGAGGCTGGCTGCTGGAGGCTGGCTGCTGCTCCTCCACCCCGCCATCACCAGCTGGAGCCTGGCTGCAGCTCCTGCACCCCGCCATCAGCTGCTGGAGGCTGCCTGGAGCTCCTGCAGCCCGCCATCAGCTGCTGGAGGCTTCTGTTCCTCCACCCCGCCATCAGCAGCTGGAGGCTGGCTGCTGGAGGCTGGCTGCTGCTCCTCCACCCCGCCATCACCAGCTGGAGGCTGGCTGCAGCTCCTGCACCCCGCCATCAGCTGCTGGAGGCTGGCTGCTGCTCCTGCACCCCGCCATCAGCTGCTGGAGGCTGGCTGCTGCTCCTCCACCCCACCATGACCTGTTGAGGGTGGCTGAAGCTCCTCCACCCCGCCATCAGCTGCTGGAGGCTGCCTGCAGCTCCTGCACCCCGCCATCAGCTGCTGGAGGCTGCCTGCAGCTCCTGCACCCCACCATCAGCTGCTGGAGGCTGGCTGCAGCTCCTCCACCCCGCCATCAGCTGCTGGAGGCTGGCTTTTGCTCCTCCACCCCGCCACCAGCTGCTGGAGGCTGGCTTTTGCTCCTCCACCCCGCCATCAGCTGCTGGAGGCTTCTGTTCCTCCACCCCGCCATCAGCAGCTGGAGGCTGGCTGCTGGAGACTGGCTGCTGCTCCTCCACCCCGCCATCACCAGCTGGAGGCTGGCTGCAGCTCCTGCACCCCACCATCAGTTGCTGGAGGCTGCCTGGAGCTCCTGCACCCCGCCATCAGCTGCTGGAGGCTTCTGTTCCTCCACCCCGCCATCAGCAGCTGGAGGCTGGCTGCTGGAGGCTGGCTGCTGCTCCTCCACCCCGCCATCACCAGCTGGAGGCTGGCTGCAGCTCCTGCACCCCGCCATCAGCTGCTGGAGGCTGCCTGCAGCTCCTGCACCCCGCCATCAGCTGCTGGAGGCTGGCTGCTGCTCCTGCACCCCGCCATCAGCTGCTGGAGGCTGGCTGCTGCTCCTCCACCCCACCATGACCTGCTGGAGGCTGGCTGCAGCTCCTCCACCCCGCCATCAGCTGCTGGAGGCTGCCTGCAGCTCCTGCACCCCGCCATCAGCTGCTGGAGGGTGGCTGCAGCTCCTCCACCCCGCCATCAGCTGCTGGAGGCTGGCTTCTGCTCCTCCACCCCGCCACCAGCTGCTGGAGGCTGGCTGCTGCTCCTGCAACCCGCCATCAGCTGCTGGAGGCTTCTGTTCCTCCACCCCGCCATCAGCAGCTGGAGGCTGGCTGCTGGAGGCTGGCTGCTGCCTCTCCACCCCGCCATCACCAGCTGGAGGCTGGCTGCAGCTCCTGCACCCCGCCATCAGCTGCTGGAGGCTGCCTGGAGCTCCTGCACCCCGCCATCAGCTGCTGGAGGCTTCTGTTCCTCAACCCCGCCATCAGCAGCTGGAGGCTGGCTGCTGGAGGCTGGCTGCTGCTCCTCCACCCCGCCATCACCAGCTGGAGGCTGGCTGCAGCTCCTGCACCCCGCCATCAGCTGCTGGAGGCTGGCTGCTGCTCCTGCACCCCGCCATCAGCTGCTGGAGGCTGGCTGCTGCTCCTCCAACCCACCATGACCTGCTGGAGGCTGGCTTCAGCTCCTCCACCCCGCCATCAGCTGCTGGAGGCTGCCTGCAGCTCCTGCACCCCGCCATCAGCTGCTGGAGGCTGCCTGCAGCTCCTGCACCCCGCCATCAGCTGCTGGAGGCTGGCTGCAGCTCCTCCACCCCGCCATCAGCTGCTGGAGGCTGGCTTCTGCTCCTCCACCCTGCCACCAGCTGCTGGAGGCTGGCTGCTGCTCCTGCACCCCGCCATCAGCTGCTGGAGGCTTCTGTTCCTCCACCCCGCCATCAGCAGCTGGAGGCTGGCTGCTGGAGGCTGGCTGCTGCTCCTCCACCCCGCCATCACCAGCTGGAGGCTGGCTGCAGCTCCTGCACCCCGCCATCAGCTGCTGGAGGCTGGCTGCTGCTCCTGCACCCCGCCATCAGCTGCTGGAGGCTGGCTGCAGCTCCTCCACCCCGCCATCAGCTGCTGGAGGCTTCTGTTCCTCCACCCCGCCATCAGCAGCTGGAGGCTGGCTGCTGGAGGCTGGCTGCTGCTCCTCCACCCCGCCATCACCAGCTGGAGGCTGGCTGCAGCTCCTGCACTCCGCCATCAGCTGCTGGAGGCTGCCTGGAGCTCCTGCACCCCGCCATCAGCTGCTGGAGGCTTCTGTTCCTCCACCCCGCCATCAGCAGCTGGAGGCTGGCTGCTGGAGGCTGGCTGCTGCTCCTCCACTCCGCCATCACCAGCTGGAGGCTGGCTGCAGCTCCTGCACCCCACCATCAGCTGCTGGAGGCTGCCTGCAGCTCCTGCACCCCGCCATCAGCTGCTGGAGGCTGGCTGCTGCTCCTGCACCCCGCCATCAGCTGCTGGAGGCTGGCTGCTGCTCCTCCACCCCACCATGACCTGCTGGAGGCTGGCTGCAGCTCCTCCACCCCGCCATCAGCTGCTGGAGGCTGCCTGCAGCTCCTGCACCCCGCCATCAGCTGCTGGAGGCTGCCTGCAGCTCCTGCACCCCGCCATCAGCTGCTGGAAGCTGGCTGCAGCTCCTCCACCCCGCCATCAGCTGCTGGAGGCTGGCTTCTGCTCCTCCACCCCGCCATCAGCTGCTGGAAGCTGGCTGCAGCTCCTCCACCACGCCACCAGCTGCTGGAGGCTGGCTGCTGCTCCTGCACCCCGCCATCAGCTGCTGGAGGCTTCTGTTCCTCCACCCCGCCATCAGCAGCTGGAGGCTGGCTGCTGGAGGCTGGCTGCTGTTCCTCCACCTCGCCATCACCAGCTGGAGGCTGGCTGCAGCTCCTGCACCCCGCCATCAGCTGCTGGAGGATGCCTGGAGCTCCTGCACCCCGCCATCAGCTGCTGGAGGCTTCTGTTCCTCCACCCCGCCATCAGCAGCTGGAGGCTGGCTGCTGGAGGCTGGCTGCTGCTCCTCCACCCCGCCATCACCAGCTGGAGGCTGGCTGCAGCTCCTGCACCCCGCCATCAGCTGCTGGAGGCTGCCTGCAGCTCCTGCACCCCGCCATCAGCTGCTGGAGGCTGGCTGCTGCTCCTCCACCCCACCGTTACCTGCTGGAGGCTGGCTGCAGCTCCTCCACCCCGCCATCAGCTGCTGGAGGCTGCCTGCAGCTCCTGCACCCCGCCATCAGCTGCTGGAGGCTGGCTGCTGCTCCTCCACCCCACCATGACCTGCTGGAGGCTGGCTGCAGCTCCTCCACCCCGCCATCAGCTGCTGGAGGCTGCCTGCAGCTCCTGCACCCCGCCATCAGCTGCTGGAGTCTGCCTGCAGCTCCTGCACCCCGCCATCAGCTGCTGGAGGATGCCTGCAGCTCCTGCACCCCGCCATCAGCTGCTGGAGGCTGCCTGCAGCTCCTGCACCCCGCCATCAGCTGCTGGAGGCTGGCTTCTGCTCCTCCACCCCGCCACCAGCTGCTGGAGGCTGGCTGCTGCTCCTGCAACCCGCCATCAGCTGCTGGAGGCTTCTGTTCCTCCACCCCGCCATCAGCAGCTGGAGGCTGGCTGCTGGAGGCTGGCTGCTGCTCCTCCACCCCGCCATCACCAGCTGGAGGCTGGCTGCAGCTCCTGCACCCCGCCATCAGCTGCTGGAGGCTGGCTGCTGCTCCTGCACCCCGCCATCAGCTGCTGGAGGCTGGCTGCTGCTCCTCCACCCCACCATGACCTGCTGGAGGCTGGCTGCAGCTCCTCCACCCCGCCATCAGCTGCTGGAGGCTGCCTGCAGCTCCTGCACCCCGCCATCAGCTGCTGGAGGCTGCCTGCAGCTCCTGCACCCCGCCATCAGCTGCTGGAGGATGCCTGCAGCTCCTGCACCCCGCCATCAGCTGCTGGAGGCTGCCTGCAGCTCCTGCACCCCGCCATCAGCTGCTGGAGGCTGGCTTCTGCTCCTCCACCCCGCCACCAGCTGCTGGAGGCTGGCTGCTGCTCCTGCAACCCGCCATCAGCTACTGGAGGCTTCTGTTCCTCCACCCCGCCATCACCAGCTGGAGGCTGGCTGCAGCTCCTGCACCCCGCCATCAGCTGCTGGAGGCTGCCTGGAGCTCCTGCACCCCGCCATCAGCTGCTGGAGGCTTCTGTTCCTCAACCCCGCCATCAGCAGCTGGAGGCTGGCTGCTGGAGGCTGGCTGCTGCTCCTCCACCCCGCCATCACCAGCTGGAGGCTGGCTGCAGCTCCTGCACCCCGCCATCAGCTGCTGGAGGCTGGCTGCTGCACCTGCACCCCGCCATCAGCTGCTGGAGGCTGGCTGCTGCTCCTCCAACCCACCATGACCTGCTGGAGGCTGGCTGCAGCTCCTCCACCCCGCCATCAGCTGCTGGAGGCTGCCTGCAGCTCCTGCACCCCGCCATCAGCTGCTGGAGGCTGCCTGCAGCTCCTGCACCCCGCCATCAGCTGCTGGAGGCTGGCTGCAGCTCCTCCACCCCGCCATCAGCTGCTGGAGGCTGGCTTCTGCTCCTCCACCCCGCCACCAGCTGCTGGAGGCTGGCTGCTGCTCCTGCACCCCGCCATCAGCTGCTGGAGGCTTCTGTTCCTCCACCCCGCCATCAGCAGCTGGAGGCTGGCTGCTGGAGGCTGGCTGCTGCTCCTCCACCCCGCCATCACAAGCTGGAGGCTGGCTGCAGCTCCTGCACCCGGCCATCAGCTGCTGGAGGCTGGCTGCTGCTCCTGCACCCCGCCATCAGCTGCTGGAGGCTGGCTGCTGCTCCTCCACCCCGCCATCACCAGCTGGAGGCTGGCTGCAGCTCCTGCACCCCGCCATCAGCTGCTGGAGGCTGGCTGCTGCTCCTGCACCCCGCCATCAGCTGCTGGAGGCTGGCTGCTGCTCTTCCACCCCACCATGACCTGCTGGAGGCTGGCTGCAGCTCCTCCACCCCGCCATCAGCTGCTGGAGGCTGCCTGCAGCTCCTGCACCCCGCCATCAGCTGCTGGAGGCTGCCTGCAGCTCCTGCACCCCGCCATCAGCTGCTGGAGGCTGGCTGCAGCTCCTCCACCCCGCCATCAGCTGCTGGAGGCTTCTGTTCCTCCACCCCGCCATCAGCAGCTGGAGGCTGGCTGCTGGAGGCTGGCTGCTGCTCCTCCACCCCGCCATCACCAGCTGGAGGCTGGCTGCAGCTCCTGCACTCCGCCATCAGCTGCTGGAGGCTGCCTGGAGCTCCTGCACACCCGCCATCAGCTGCTGGAGGCTTCTGTTCCTCCACCCCGCCATCAGCAGCTGGAGGCTGGCTGCTGGAGGCTGGCTGCTGCTCCTCCACTCCGCCATCTCCAGCTGGAGGCTGGCTGCAGCTCCTGCACCCCACCATCAGCTGCTGGAGGCTGCCTGCAGCTCCTGCACCCCGCCATCAGCTGCTGGAGGCTGGCTGCTGCTCCTGCACCCCGCCATCAGCTGCTGGAGGCTGGCTGCTGCTCCTCCACCCCACCATGACCTGCTGGAGGCTGGCTGCAGCTCCTCCACCCCGCCATCAGCTGCTGGAGGCTGCCTGCAGCTCCTGCACCCCGCCATCACCAGCTGGAGGCTGCCTGCAGCTCCTGCACCCCGCCATCAGCTGCTGGAGGCTGCCTGCAGCTCCTGCACCCCGCCATCAGCTGCTGGAAGCTGGCTGCTGCTCCTGCACCCCGCCATCAGCTGCTGGAGGCTGGCTGCTGCTCCTCCACCACACCATGACCTGCTGGAGGCTGGCTGCAGCTCCTCCACCCCGCCATCAGCTGCTGGAGGCTGCCTGCAGCTCCTGCACCCCGCCATCAGCTGCTGGAGGCTGCCTGCAGCTCCTGCACCCCGCCATCAGCTGCTGGAGGCTGGCTGCAGCTCCTCCACCCCGCCATCAGCTGCTGGAGGCTGGCTTCTGCTCCTCCACCCCGCCACCAGCTGCTGGAGGCTGGCTGCTGCTCCTGCACCCCACCATCAGCTGCTGGAGGCTTCTGTTCCTCCACCCCGCCATCAGCAGCTGGAGGCTGGCTGCTGGAGGCTGGTTGCTGCTCCTCCACCCCGCCATCACCAGCTGGAGGCTGGCTGCAGCTCCTGCACCCCGCCATCAGCTGCTGGAGGCTGGCTGCTGCTCCTGCACCCCGCCATCAGCTGCTGGAGGCAGGCTGCTGCTCCTCCACCCCAACATGACCTGCTGGAGGCTGGCTGCAGCTCCTCCATCCCGCCATCAGCTGCTGGAGACTGCCTGCAGCTCCTGCACCCCGCCATCAGCTGCTGGAGGCTGGCTGCTGCTCCTGCACCCCGCCATCACCAGCTGGAGGCTGGCTGCAGCTCCTGCACCCCGCCATCAGCTGCTGGAGGCTGCCTGCAGCTCCTGCACCCCGCCATCAGCTGCTGGAGGCTGGCTGCAGCTCCTCCACCCCGCCATCAGCTGCTGGAGGCTGCCTGCAGCTCCTGCACCCCGCCATCAGCTGCTGGAGGCTGCCTGCAGCTCCTGCACCCCGCCATCAGCTGCTGGAGGCTGGCTGCAGCTCCTCCACCCCGCCATCAGCTGCTGGAGGCTTCTGTTCCTCCACCCCGCCATCAGCAGCTGGAGGCTGGCTGCTGGAGGCTGGCTGCTGCTCCTCCACCCCGCCATCACCAGCTGGAGGCTGGCTGCAGCTCCTGCACTCCGCCATCAGCTGCTGGAGGCTGCCTGGAGCTCCTGCACCCCGCCATCAGCTGCTGGAGGCTTCTGTTCCTCCACCCCGCCATCAGCAGCTGGAGGCTGGCTGCTGCTCCTCCACTCCGCCATCACCAGCTGGAGGCTGGCTGCAGCTCCTGCACCCCACCATCAGCTGCTGGAGGCTGCCTGCAGCTCCTGCACCCCGCCATCAGCTGCTGGAGGCTGGCTGCTGCTCCTGCACCCCGCCATCAGCTGCTGGAGGCTGGCTGCTGCTCCTCCACCCCACCATGACCTGCTGGAGGCTGGCTGCAGCTCCTCCACCCCGCCATCAGCTGCTGGAGGCTGCCTGCAGCTCCTGCACCCCGCCATCAGCTGCTGGAGGCTGCCTGCAGCTCCTGCACCCCGCCATCAGCTGCTGGAAGCTGGCTGCAGCTCCTCCACCCCGCCATCAGCTGCTGGAGGCTGGCTTCTGCTCCTCCACCCCGCCATCAGCTGCTGGAAGCTGGCTGCAGCTCCTCCACCACGCCACCAGCTGCTGGAGGCTGGCTGCTGCTCCTGCACCCCGCCATCAGCTGCTGGAGGCTTCTGTTCCTCCACCCCGCCATCAGCAGCTGGAGGCTGGCTGCTGGAGGCTGGCTGCTGTTCCTCCACCCCGCCATCACCAGCTGGAGGCTGGCTGCAGCTCCTGCACCCCGCCATCAGCTGCTGGAGGATGCCTGGAGCTCCTGCACCCCGCCATCAGCTGCTGGAGGCTTCTGTTCCTCCACCCCGCCATCAGCAGCTGGAGGCTGGCTGCTGGAGGCTGGCTGCTGCTCCTCCACCCCGCCATCACCAGCTGGAGGCTGGCTGCAGCTCCTGCACCCCGCCATCAGCTGCTGGAGGCTGCCTGCAGCTCCTGCACCCCGCCATCAGCTGCTGGAGGCTGGCTGCTGCTCCTCCACCCCACCGTTACCTGCTGGAGGCTGGCTGCAGCTCCTCCACCCCGCCATCAGCTGCTGGAGGCTGCCTGCAGCTCCTGCACCCCGCCATCAGCTGCTGGAGGCTGGCTGCAGCTCCTCCACCCCGCCATCAGCAGCTGGAGGCTGGCTTCTGCTCCTCCACCCCGCCACCAGCTGCTGGAGGCTGGCTGCTGCTCCTGCACCCCGCCCATCAGCTGCTGGAGGCTTCTGTTCCTCCACCCCGCCATCAGCAGCTGGAGGCTGGCTGCTGGAGGCTGGCTGCTGCTCCTCCACCCCGCCATCACCAGCTGGAGGCTGGCTGCAGCTCCTGCACCCCGCCATCAGCTGCTGGAGGCTGGCTTCTGCTCCTGCACCCCGCCATCAGCTGCTGGAGGCTGGCTGCAGCTCCTGCACCCCGCCATCAGCTGCTGGAGGCTGCCTGGAGCTCCTGCACCCCGCCATCAGCTGCTGGAGGCTTCTGTTCCTCCACCCCGCCATCAGCAGCTGGAGGCTGGCTGCTGGAGGCTGGCTGCTGCTCCTCCACCCCGCCATCACCAGCTGGAGGCTGGCTGCAACTCCTGCACCCCGCCATCAGCTGCTGGAGGCTGCCTGGAGCTCCTGCACCCCGCCATCAGCTGCTGGAGGCTGGCTGCTGCTCCTGCCACCCGCCATCAGCTGCTGGAGGCTGGCTGCTGCTCCTCCACCCCACCATGACCTGCTGGAGGCTGGCTGCAGCTCCTCCACCCCGCCATCAGCTGCTGGAGGCTGCCTGCAGCTCCTGCACCCCGCCATCAGCTGCTGGAGGCTGCCTGCAGCTCCTGCACCCCGCCATCAGCTGCTGGAGGCTGGCTGCAGCTCCTCCACCCCGCCATCAGCTGCTGGAGGCTGGCTTCTGCTCCTCCACCCCGCCACCAGCTGCTTGAGGCTGGCTGCTGCTCCTGCACCCCGCCATCAGCTGCTGGAGGCTGGCTGCAGCTCCTGCACCCCGCCATCAGCTGCTGGAGGCTGCCTGGAGCTACTGCACCCCGCCATCAGCTGCTGGAGGCTTCTGTTCCTCCACCCCGCCATCAGCAGCTGGAGGCTGGCTGCTGGAGGCTGGCTGCTGCTCCTCCACCCCACCATGACCTGCTGGAGGCTGGCTGCAGCTCCTGCACCCCGCCATCAGCTGCTGGAGGCTGCCTGCAGCTCCTGCACCCTGCCATCAGCTGCTGGAGGCTGGCTGCAGCTCCTCCACCCCGCCATCAGCTGCTGGAGGCTTCTGTTCCTCCACCCCGCCATCAGCAGCTGGAGGCTGGCTGCTGGAGGCTGGCTGCTGCTCCTCCACCCCGCCATCACCAGCTGGAGGCTGGCTGCAGCTCCTGCACCCCGCCATCACCATCTGGAGGCTGGCTGCAGCTCCTGCACCCCGCCATCAGCTGCTGGAGGCTGGCTGCAGCTCCTGCACCCCGCCATCAGCTGCTGGAGGCTGCCTGGAGCTCCTGCATCCCGCCATCAGCTGCTGGAGGCTTCTGTTCCTCCACCCCGCCATCAGCAGCTGGAGGCTGGCTGCTGGAGGCTGGCTGCTGCTCCTCCACCCCGCCATCACCAGCTGGAGGCTGGCTGCAGCTCCTGCACCCCGCCATCAGCTGCTGGAGGCTGCCTGCAGCTCCTGCACCCCGCCATCAGCTGCTGGAGGCTGGCTGCTGCTCCTGCACCCCGCCATCAGCTGCTGGATGCTGGCTGCTGCTCCTCCACCACACCATGACCTGCTGGAGGCTGGCTGCAGCTCCTCCACCCCGCCATCAGCTGCTGGAGGCTGCCTGCAGCTCCTGCACCCCGCCATCAGCTGCTGGAGGCTGCCTGCAGCTCCTGCACCCCGCCATCAGCTGCTGGAGGCTGGCTGCAGCTCCTCCACCCCGCCATCAGCTGCTGGAGGCTGGCTTCTGCTCCTCCACCCCGCCACCAGCTGCTGGAGGCTGGCTGCTGCTCCTGCACCCCACCATCAGCTGCTGGAGGCTTCTGTTCCTCCACCCCGCCATCAGCAGCTGGAGGCTGGTTGCTGCTCCTCCACCCCGCCATCACCAGCTGGAGGCTGGCTGCAGCTCCTGCACCCCGCCATCAGCTGCTGGAGGCTGGCTGCTGCTCCTGCACCCCGCCATCAGCTGCTGGAGGCAGGCTGCTGCTCCTCCACCCCAACATGACCTGCTGGAGGCTGGCTGCAGCTCCTCCATCCCACCATCAGCTGCTGGAGACTGCCTGCAGCTCCTGCACCCCGCCATCAGCTGCTGGAGGCTGGCTGCTGCTCCTGCACCCCGCCATCACCAGCTGGAGGCTGGTTGCAGCTCCTGCACCCCGCCATCAGCTGCTGGAGGCTGCCTGCAGCTCCTGCAGCTCGCCATCAGCTGCTGGAGGCTGGCTGCTGCTCCTGCACCCTGCCATCAGCTGCTGGAGGCTGGCTGCTGCTCCTCCACCCCACCATGACCTGCTGGAGGCTGGCTGCAGCTCCTCCACCCCGCCATCAGCTGCTGGAGGCTGCCTGCAGCTCCTGCACCCCGCCATCAGCTGCTGGAGGCTGCCTGCAGCTCCTGCACCCCGCCATCAGCTGCTGGAGGCTGGCTGCAGCTCCTCCACCCCGCCATCAGCTGCTGGAGGCTGGCTTCTGCTCCTCCACCCCGCCACCAGCTGCTGGAGGCTGGCTGCTGCTCCTGCACCCCACCCATCAGCTGCTGGAGGCTTCTGTTCCTCCACCCCGCCATCAGCAGCTGGAGGCTGGCTGCTGGAGGCTGGCTGCTGCTCCTCCACCCCGCCATCACCAGCTGGAGCCTGGCTGCAGCTCCTGCACCCCGCCATCAGCTGCTGGAGGCTGCCTGGAGCTCCTGCAGCCCGCCATCAGCTGCTGGAGGCTGGCTGCTGGAGGCTGGCTGCTGCTCCTCCACCCCGCCATCACCAGCTGGAGGCTGGCTGCAGCTCCTGCACCCCGCCATCAGCTGCTGGAGGCTGGCTGCTGCTCCTGCACCCCGCCATCAGCTGCTGGAGGCTGGCTGCTGCTCCTCCACCCCACCATGACCTGTTGAGGGTGGCTGAAGCTCCTCCACCCCGCCATCAGCTGCTGGAGGCTGCCTGCAGCTCCTGCACCCCGCCATCAGCTGCTGGAGGCTGCCTGCAGCTCCTGCACCCCACCATCAGCTGCTGGAGGCTGGCTGCAGCTCCTCCACCCCGCCATCAGCTGCTGGAGGCTGGCTTTTGCTCCTCCACCCCGCCACCAGCTGCTGGAGGCTGGCTTTTGCTCCTCCACCCCGCCATCAGCTGCTGGAGGCTTCTGTTCCTCCACCCCGCCATCAGCAGCTGGAGGCTGGCTGCTGGAGACTGGCTGCTGCTCCTCCACCCCGCCATCACCAGCTGGAGGCTGGCTGCAGATCCTGCACCCCACCATCAGTTGCTGGAGGCTGCCAGGAGCTCCTGCACCCCGCCATCAGCTGCTGGAGGCTTCTGTTCCTCAACCCCGCCATCAGCAGCTGGAGGCTGGCTGCTGGAGGCTGGCTGCTGCTCCTCCACCCCGCCATCACCAGCTGGAGGCTGGCTGCAGCTCCTGCACCCCGCCATCAGCTGCTGGAGGCTGGCTGCTGCTCCTGCACACCGCCATCAGCTGCAGGAGGCTGGCTGCTGCTCCTCCAACCCACCATGACCTGCTGGAGGCTGGCTTCAGCTCCTCCACCCCGCCATCAGCTGCTGGAGGCTGCCTGCAGCTCCTGCATCCCGCCATCAGCTGCTGGAGGCTGCCTGCAGCTCCTGCACCCCGCCATCAGCTGCTGGAGGCTGGCTGCAGCTCCTCCACCCCGCCATCAGCTGCTGGAGGCTGGCTTCTGCTCCTCCACCCTGCCACCAGCTGCTGGAGGCTGGCTGCTGCTCCTGCACCCCGCCATCAGCTGCTGGAGGCTTCTGTTCCTCCACCCCGCCATCAGCAGCTGGAGGCTGGCTGCTGGAGGCTGGCTGCTGCTCCTCCACCCCGCCATCACCAGCTGGAGGCTGGCTGCAGCTCCTGCACCCCGCCATCAGCTGCTGGAGGCTGGCTGCTGCTCCTGCACCCCGCCATCAGCTGCTGGAGGCTGGCTGCAGCTCCTCCACCCCGCCATCAGCTGCTGGAGGCTTCTGTTCCTCCACCCCGCCATCAGCAGCTGGAGGCTGGCTGCTGGAGGCTGGCTGCTGCTCCTCCACCCCGCCATCACCAGCTGGAGGCTGGCTGCAGCTCCTGCACTCCGCCATCAGCTGCTGGAGGCTGCCTGGAGCTCCTGCACCCCGCCATCAGCTGCTGGAGGCTTCTGTTCCTCCACCCCGCCATCAGCAGCTGGAGGCTGGCTGCTGGAGGCTGGCTGCTGCTCCTCCACTCCGCCATCACCAGCTGGAGGCTGGCTGCAGCTCCTGCACCCCACCATCAGCTGCTGGAGGCTGCCTGCAGCTCCTGCACCCCGCCATCAGCTGCTGGAGGCTGGCTGCTGCTCCTGCACCCCGCCATCAGCTGCTGGAGGCTGGCTGCTGCTCCTCCACCCCACCATGACCTGCTGGAGGCTGGCTGCAGCTCCTCCACCCCGCCATCAGCTGCTGGAGGCTGCCTGCAGCTCCTGCACCCCGCCATCAGCTGCTGGAGGCTGCCTGCAGCTCCTGCACCCCGCCATCAGCTGCTGGAAGCTGGCTGCAGCTCCTCCACCCCGCCATCAGCTGCTGGAGGCTGGCTTCTGCTCCTCCACCCCGCCATCAGCTGCTGGAAGCTGGCTGCAGCTCCTCCACCACGCCACCAGCTGCTGGAGGCTGGCTGCTGCTCCTGCACCCCGCCATCAGCTGCTGGAGGCTTCTGTTCCTCCACCCCGCCATCAGCAGCTGGAGGCTGGCTGCTGGAGGCTGGCTGCTGTTCCTCCACCTCGCCATCACCAGCTGGAGGCTGGCTGCAGCTCCTGCACCCCGCCATCAGCTGCTGGAGGATGCCTGGAGCTCCTGCACCCCGCCATCAGCTGCTGGAGGCTTCTGTTCCTCCACCCCGCCATCAGCAGCTGGAGGCTGGCTGCTGGAGGCTGGCTGCTGCTCCTCCACCCCGCCATCACCAGCTGGAGGCTGGCTGCAGCTCCTGCACCCCGCCATCAGCTGCTGGAGGCTGCCTGCAGCTCCTGCACCCCGCCATCAGCTGCTGGAGGCTGGCTGCTGCTCCTCCACCCCACCGTTACCTGCTGGAGGCTGGCTGCAGCTCCTCCACCCCGCCATCAGCTGCTGGAGGCTGCCTGCAGCTCCTGCACCCCGCCATCAGCTGCTGGAGGCTGGCTGCAGCTCCTCCACCCCGCCATCAGCTGCTGGAGGCTGGCTTCTGCTCCTCCACCCCGCCACCAGCTGCTGGAGGCTGGCTGCTGCTCCTGCACCCCGCCCATCAGCTGCTGGAGGCTTCTGTTCCTCCACCCCGCCATCAGCAGCTGGAGGCTGGCTGCTGGAGGCTGGCTGCTGCTCCTCCACCCCGCCATCACCAGCTGGAGGCTGGCTGCAGCTCCTGCACCCCGCCATCAGCTGCTGGAGGCTGCCTGGAGCTCCTGCACCCCGCGATCAGCTGCTGGAGGCTTCTGTTCCTCCACCCCGCCATCAGCAGCTGGAGGCTGGCTGCTGGAGGCTGGCTGCTGCTCCTCCACCCCGCCATCACCAGCTGGAGGCTGGCTGCAGCTCCTGCACCCCGCCATCAGCTGCTGGAAGCTGCCTGCAGCTCCTGCACCCCGCCATCAGCTGCTGGAGGCTGGCTGCAGCTCCTGCACCCCGCCATCAGCTGCTGGAGGCTGCCTGGAGCTCCTGCACCCCGCCATCAGCTGCTGGAGGCTTCTGTTCCTCCACCCCGCCATCAGCAGCTGGAGGCTGGCTGCTGGAGGCTGGCTGCTGCTCCTCCACCCCGCCATCACCAGCTGGAGGCTGGCTGCAACTCCTGCACCCCGCCATCAGCTGCTGGAGGCTGCCTGGATCTCCTGCACCCCGCCATCAGCTGCTGGAGGCTGGCTGCTGCTCCTGCCACCCGCCATCAGCTGCTGGAGGCTGGCTGCAGCTCCTCCACCCCGCCATCAGCTGCTGGAGGCTGCCTGCAGCTCCTGCACCCCGCCATCAGCTGCTGGAGGCTGCCTGCAGCTCCTGCACCCCGCCATCAGCTGCTGGAGGCTGGCTGCAGCTCCTCCACCCCGCCATCAGCTGCTGGAGGCTGGCTTCTGCTCCTCCACCCCGCCACCAGCTGCTTGAGGCTGGCTGCTGCTCCTGCACCCCGCCATCAGCTGCTGGAGGCTGGCTGCAGCTCCTGCACCCCGCCATCAGCTGCTGGAGGCTGCCTGGAGCTACTGCACCCCGCCATCAGCTGCTGGAGGCTTCTGTTCCTCCACCCCGCCATCAGCAGCTGGAGGCTGGCTGCTGGAGGCTGGCTGCTGCTCCTCCACCCCACCATGACCTGCTGGAGGCTGGCTGCAGCTCCTGCACCCCGCCATCAGCTGCTGGAGGCTGCCTGCAGCTCCTGCACCCTGCCATCAGCTGCTGGAGGCTGGCTGCAGCTCCTCCACCCCGCCATCAGCTGCTGGAGGCTTCTGTTCCTCCACCCCGCCATCAGCAGCTGGAGGCTGGCTGCTGGAGGCTGGCTGCTGCTCCTCCACCCCGCCATCACCAGCTGGAGGCTGGCTGCAGCTCCTGCACCCCGCCATCACCATCTGGAGGCTGGCTGCAGCTCCTGCACCCCGCCATCAGCTGCTGGAGGCTGGCTGCAGCTCCTGCACCCCGCCATCAGCTGCTGGAGGCTGCCTGGAGCTCCTGCATCCCGCCATCAGCTGCTGGAGGCTTCTGTTCCTCCACCCCGCCATCAGCAGCTGGAGGCTGGCTGCTGGAGGCTGGCTGCTGCTCCTCCACCCCGCCATCACCAGCTGGAGGCTGGCTGCAGCTCCTGCACCCCGCCATCAGCTGCTGGAGGCTGCCTGCAGCTCCTGCACCCCGCCATCAGCTGCTGGAGGCTGGCTGCTGCTCCTGCACCCCGCCATCAGCTGCTGGAGGCTGGCTGCTGCTCCTCCACCACACCATGACCTGCTGGAGGCTGGCTGCAGCTCCTCCACCCCGCCATCAGCTGCTGGAGGCTGCCTGCAGCTCCTGCACCCCGCCATCAGCTGCTGGAGGCTGCCTGCAGCTCCTGCACCCCGCCATCAGCTGCTGGAGGCTGGCTGCAGCTCCTCCACCCCGCCATCAGCTGCTGGAGGCTGGCTTCTGCTCCTCCACCCCGCCACCAGCTGCTGGAGGCTGGCTGCTGCTCCTGCACCCCACCATCAGCTGCTGGAGGCTTCTGTTCCTCCACCCCGCCATCAGCAGCTGGAGGCTGGCTGCTGGAGGCTGGTTGCTGCTCCTCCACCCCGCCATCACCAGCTGGAGGCTGGCTGCAGCTCCTGCACCCCGCCATCAGCTGCTGGAGGCTGGCTGCTGCTCCTGCACCCCGCCATCAGCTGCTGGAGGCAGGCTGCTGCTCCTCCACCCCAACATGACCTGCTGGAGGCTGGCTGCAGCTCCTCCATCCCGCCATCAGCTGCTGGAGACTGCCTGCAGCTCCTGCACCCTGCCATCAGCTGCTGGAGGCTGGCTGCTGCTCCTGCACCCCGCCATCACCAGCTGGAGGCTGGCTGCAGCTCCTGCACCCCGCCATCAGCTGCTGGAGGCTGCCTGCAGCTCCTGCAGCTCGCCATCAGCTGCTGGAGGCTGGCTGCTGCTCCTGCACCCTGCCATCAGCTGCTGGAGGCTGGCTGCTGCTCCTCCACCCCACCATGACCTGCTGGAGGCTGGCTGCAGCTCCTCCACCCCGCCATCAGCTGCTGGAGGCTGCCTGCAGCTCCTGCACCCCGCCATCAGCTGCTGGAGGCTGCCTGCAGCTCCTGCACCCCGCCATCAGCTGCTGGAGGCTGGCTGCAGCTCCTCCACCCCGCCATCAGCTGCTGGAGGCTGGCTTCTGCTCCTCCACCCCGCCACCAGCTGCTGGAGGCTGGCTGCTGCTCCTGCACCCCACCCATCAGCTGCTGGAGGCTTCTGTTCCTCCACCCCGCCATCAGCAGCTGGAGGCTGGCTGCTGGAGGCTGGCTGCTGCTCCTCCACCCCGCCATCACCAGCTGGAGCCTGGCTGCAGCTCCTGCACCCCGCCATCAGCTGCTGGAGGCTGCCTGGAGCTCCTGCAGCCCGCCATCAGCTGCTGGAGGCTTCTGTTCCTCCACCCCGCCATCAGCAGCTGGAGGCTGGCTGCTGGAGGCTGGCTGCTGCTCCTCCACCCCGCCATCACCAGCTGGAGGCTGGCTGCAGCTCCTGCACCCCGCCATCAGCTGCTGGAGGCTGGCTGCTGCTCCTGCACCCCGCCATCAGCTGCTGGAGGCTGGCTGCTGCTCCTCCACCCCACCATGACCTGTTGAGGGTGGCTGAAGCTCCTCCACCCCGCCATCAGCTGCTGGAGGCTGCCTGCAGCTCCTGCACCCCGCCATCAGCTGCTGGAGGCTGCCTGCAGCTCCTGCACCCCACCATCAGCTGCTGGAGGCTGGCTGCAGCTCCTCCACCCCGCCATCATCTGCTGGAGGCTGGCTTTTGCTCCTCCACCCCGCCACCAGCTGCTGGAGGCTGGCTTTTGCTCCTCCACCCCGCCATCAGCTGCTGGAGGCTTCTGTTCCTCCACCCCGCCATCAGCAGCTGGAGGCTGGCTGCTGGAGACTGGCTGCTGCTCCTCCACCCCGCCATCACCAGCTGGAGGCTGGCTGCAGCTCCTGCACCCCACCATCAGTTGCTGGAGGCTGCCTGGAGCTCCTGCACCCCGCCATCAGCTGCTGGAGGCTTCTGTTCCTCCACCCCGCCATCAGCAGCTGGAGGCTGGCTGCTGGAGGCTGGCTGCTGCTCCTCCACCCCGCCATCACCAGCTGGAGGCTGGCTGCAGCTCCTGCACCCCGCCATCAGCTGCTGGAGGCTGCCTGCAGCTCCTGCACCCCGCCATCAGCTGCTGGAGGCTGGCTGCTGCTCCTGCACCCCGCCATCAGCTGCTGGAGGCTGGCTGCTGCTCCTCCACCCCACCATGACCTGCTGGAGGCTGGCTGCAGCTCCTCCACCCCGCCATCAGCTGCTGGAGGCTGCCTGCAGCTCCTGCACCCCGCCATCAGCTGCTGGAGGGTGGCTGCAGCTCCTCCACCCCGCCATCAGCTGCTGGAGGCTGGCTTCTGCTCCTCCACCCCGCCACCAGCTGCTGGAGGCTGGCTGCTGCTCCTGCAACCCGCCATCAGCTGCTGGAGGCTTCTGTTCCTCCACCCCGCCATCAGCAGCTGGAGGCTGGCTGCTGGAGGCTGGCTGCTGCCTCTCCACCCCGCCATCACCAGCTGGAGGCTGGCTGCAGCTCCTGCACCCCGCCATCAGCTGCTGGAGGCTGCCTGGAGCTCCTGCACCCCGCCATCAGCTGCTGGAGGCTTCTGTTCCTCAACCCCGCCATCAGCAGCTGGAGGCTGGCTGCTGGAGGCTGGCTGCTGCTCCTCCACCCCGCCATCACCAGCTGGAGGCTGGCTGCAGCTCCTGCACCCCGCCATCAGCTGCTGGAGGCTGGCTGCTGCTCCTGCACCCCGCCATCAGCTGCTGGAGGCTGGCTGCTGCTCCTCCAACCCACCATGACCTGCTGGAGGCTGGCTTCAGCTCCTCCACCCCGCCATCAGCTGCTGGAGGCTGCCTGCAGCTCCTGCACCCCGCCATCAGCTGCTGGAGGCTGCCTGCAGCTCCTGCACCCCGCCATCAGCTGCTGGAGGCTGGCTGCAGCTCCTCCACCCCGCCATCAGCTGCTGGAGGCTGGCTTCTGCTCCTCCACCCTGCCACCAGCTGCTGGAGGCTGGCTGCTGCTCCTGCACCCCGCCATCAGCTGCTGGAGGCTTCTGTTCCTCCACCCCGCCATCAGCAGCTGGAGGCTGGCTGCTGGAGGCTGGCTGCTGCTCCTCCACCCCGCCATCACCAGCTGGAGGCTGGCTGCAGCTCCTGCACCCCGCCATCAGCTGCTGGAGGCTGGCTGCTGCTCCTGCACCCCGCCATCAGCTGATGGAGGCTGGCTGCTGCTCCTCCACCCCGCCATCACCAGCTGGAGGCTGCCTGCAGCTCCTGCACCCCGCCATCAGCTGCTGGAGGCTGCCTGCAGCTCCTGCACCCCGCCATCAGCTGCTGGAGGATGGCTGCAGCTCCTCCACCCCGCCATCAGCTGCTGGAGGCTTCTGTTCCTCCACCCCGCCATCAGCAGCTGGAGGCTGGCTGCTGGAGGCTGGCTGCTGCTCCTCCACCCCGCCATCAACAGCTGGAGGCTGGCTGCAGCTCCTGCTCTCCGCCATCAGCTGCTGGAGGCTGCCTGGAGCTCCTGCACCCCGCCATCAGCTGCTGGAGGCTTCTGTTCCTCCACCCCGCCATCAGCAGCTGGAGGCTGGCTGCTGGAGGCTGGCTGCTGTTCCTCCACCCCGCCATCACCAGCTGGAGGCTGGCTGCAGCTCCAGCACCCCGCCATCAGCTGCTGGAGGCTGCCTGGAGCTCCTGCCCCCCGCCATCAGCTGCTGGAGGCTTCTGTTCCTCCACCCCGCCATCAGCAGCTGGAGGCTGGCTGCTGGAGGCTGGCTGCTGCTCCTCCACCCCGCCATCACCAGCTGGAGGCTGGCTGCAGCTCCTGCAACCCGCCATCAGCTGCTGGAGGCTGCCTGCAGCTCCTGCACCCCGCCATCAGCTGCTGGAGGCTGGCTGCTGCTCCTCCAACCCACCGTTACCTGCTGGAGGCTGGCTGCAGCTCCTCCACCCCGCCATCAGCTGCTGGAGGCTGCCTGCAGCTCCTGCACCCCGCCATCAGCTGCTGGAGGCTGGCTGCAGCTCCTCCACCCCGCCATCAGCTGCTGGAGGCTGGCTTCTGCTCCTCCACCCCGCCACCAGCTGCTGGAGGCTGGCTGCTGCTCCTGCACCCCGCCCATCAGCTGCTGGAGGCTTCTGTTCCTCCACCCCGCCATCAGCAGCTGGAGGCTGGCTGCTGCTCCTCCACCCCGCCATCACCAGCTGGAGGCTGGTTGCTGGAGGCTGGCTGCTGCTCCTCCACCCCGCCATCACCAGCTGGAGGCTGGCTGCAGCTCCTGCACCCCGCCATCAGCTGCTGGAGGCTGGCTGCTGCTCCTGCACCCCGCCATCAGCTGCTGGAGGCTGGCTGCTGCTCCTCCACCCCACCATGACCTGCTGGTGGCTGGCTGCAGCTCCTGCACCCCGCCATCAGCTGCTGGAGGCTGCCTGCAGCTCCTGCACCCCGCCACCCGCTGCTGGAGGCTGGCTGCTGCTCCTGCACCCCGCCATAAGCTGCTGGAGGCTTCTGTTCCTCCACCCCGCCATCAGCAGCTGGAGGCTGGCTGCTGGAGGCTGGCTGCTGCTCCTCAACCCCGCCATCACCAGCTGGAGGCTGGCTGCAGCTCCTGCACCCCGCCATCAGCTGCTGGAGGCTGGCTGCTGCTCCTGCACCCCGCCATCAGCTGCTGGAGGCTGGCTGCTGCTCCTCCACCCCGCCATCACCAGCTGGAGGCTGGCTGCAGCTCCTGCACCCCGCCATCAGCTGCTGGAGGCTGGCTGCTGCTCCTGCACCCCGCCATCAGCTGCTGGAGGCTGGCTGCTGCTCCTCCACCCCACCATGACCTGCTGGAGGCTGGCTGCAGCTCCTCCACCCCGCCATCAGCTGCTGGAGGCTGCCTGCAGCTCCTGCACCCCGCCATCAGCTGCTGGAGGCTGCCTGCAGCTCCTGCACCCCGCCATCAGCTGCTGGAGGCTGGCTGCAGCTCCTCCACCCCGCCATCAGCTGCTGGAGGCTTCTGTTCCTCCACCCCGCCATCAGCAGCTGGAGGCTGGCTGCTGGAGGCTGGCTGCTGCTCCTCCACCCCGCCATCAACAGCTGGAGGCTGGCTGCAGCTCCTGCTCTCCGCCATCAGCTGCTGGAGGCTGCCTGGAGCTCCTGCACCCCGCCATCAGCTGCTGGAGGCTTCTGTTCCTCCACCCCGCCATCAGCAGCTGGAGGCTGGCTGCTGGAGGCTGGCTGCTGTTCCTCCACCCCGCCATCACCAGCTGGAGGCTGGCTGCAGCTCCTGCACCCCGCCATCAGCTGCTGGAGGCTGCCTGGAGCTCCTGCCCCCCGCCATCAGCTGCTGGAGGCTTCTGTTCCTCCACCCCGCCATCAGCAGCTGGAGGCTGGCTGCTGGAGGCTGGCTGCTGCTCCTCCACCCCGCCATCACCAGCTGGAGGCTGGCTGCAGCTCCTGCACCCCGCCATCAGCTGCTGGAGGCTGCCTGCAGCTCCTGCACCCCGCCATCAG
Organism: Nothobranchius furzeri; assembly: GCF_043380555.1. Taxonomy (NCBI): domain Eukaryota; kingdom Metazoa; phylum Chordata; class Actinopteri; order Cyprinodontiformes; family Nothobranchiidae; genus Nothobranchius; species Nothobranchius furzeri. The sequence goes on from NW_027223040.1 coordinate 1,114,696, forward strand.
CTGCTGGAGGCTGGCTGCTGCTCCTCCAACCCACCGTTACCTGCTGGAGGCTGGCTGCAGCTCCTCCATCCCGCCATCAGCTGCTGGAGACTGCCTGCAGCTCCTGCACCCTGCCATCAGCTGCTGGAGGCTGGCTGCTGCTCCTGCACCCCGCCATCACCAGCTGGAGGCTGGCTGCAGCTCCTGCACCCCGCCATCAGCTGCTGGAGGCTGCCTGCAGCTCCTGCAGCTCGCCATCAGCTGCTGGAGGCTGGCTGCTGCTCCTGCACCCTGCCATCAGCTGCTGGAGGCTGGCTGCTGCTCCTCCACCCCACCATGACCTGCTGGAGGCTGGCTGCAGCTCCTCCACCCCGCCATCAGCTGCTGGAGGCTGCCTGCAGCTCCTGCACCCCGCCATCAGCTGCTGGAGGCTGCCTGCAGCTCCTGCACCCCGCCATCAGCTGCTGGAGGCTGGCTGCAGCTCCTCCACCCCGCCATCAGCTGCTGGAGGCTGGCTTCTGCTCCTCCACCCCGCCACCAGCTGCTGGAGGCTGGCTGCTGCTCCTGCACCCCACCCATCAGCTGCTGGAGGCTTCTGTTCCTCCACCCCGCCATCAGCAGCTGGAGGCTGGCTGCTGGAGGCTGGCTGCTGCTCCTCCACCCCGCCATCACCAGCTGGAGCCTGGCTGCAGCTCCTGCACCCCGCCATCAGCTGCTGGAGGCTGCCTGGAGCTCCTGCAGCCCGCCATCAGCTGCTGGAGGCTTCTGTTCCTCCACCCCGCCATCAGCAGCTGGAGGCTGGCTGCTGGAGGCTGGCTGCTGCTCCTCCACCCCGCCATCACCAGCTGGAGGCTGGCTGCAGCTCCTGCACCCCGCCATCAGCTGCTGGAGGCTGGCTGCTGCTCCTGCACCCCGCCATCAGCTGCTGGAGGCTGGCTGCTGCTCCTCCACCCCACCATGACCTGTTGAGGGTGGCTGAAGCTCCTCCACCCCGCCATCAGCTGCTGGAGGCTGCCTGCAGCTCCTGCACCCCGCCATCAGCTGCTGGAGGCTGCCTGCAGCTCCTGCACCCCACCATCAGCTGCTGGAGGCTGGCTGCAGCTCCTCCACCCCGCCATCATCTGCTGGAGGCTGGCTTTTGCTCCTCCACCCCGCCACCAGCTGCTGGAGGCTGGCTTTTGCTCCTCCACCCCGCCATCAGCTGCTGGAGGCTTCTGTTCCTCCACCCCGCCATCAGCAGCTGGAGGCTGGCTGCTGGAGACTGGCTGCTGCTCCTCCACCCCGCCATCACCAGCTGGAGGCTGGCTGCAGCTCCTGCACCCCACCATCAGTTGCTGGAGGCTGCCTGGAGCTCCTGCACCCCGCCATCAGCTGCTGGAGGCTTCTGTTCCTCCACCCCGCCATCAGCAGCTGGAGGCTGGCTGCTGGAGGCTGGCTGCTGCTCCTCCACCCCGCCATCACCAGCTGGAGGCTGGCTGCAGCTCCTGCACCCCGCCATCAGCTGCTGGAGGCTGCCTGCAGCTCCTGCACCCCGCCATCAGCTGCTGGAGGCTGGCTGCTGCTCCTGCACCCCGCCATCAGCTGCTGGAGGCTGGCTGCTGCTCCTCCACCCCACCATGACCTGCTGGAGGCTGGCTGCAGCTCCTCCACCCCGCCATCAGCTGCTGGAGGCTGCCTGCAGCTCCTGCACCCCGCCATCAGCTGCTGGAGGGTGGCTGCAGCTCCTCCACCCCGCCATCAGCTGCTGGAGGCTGGCTTCTGCTCCTCCACCCCGCCACCAGCTGCTGGAGGCTGGCTGCTGCTCCTGCAACCCGCCATCAGCTGCTGGAGGCTTCTGTTCCTCCACCCCGCCATCAGCAGCTGGAGGCTGGCTGCTGGAGGCTGGCTGCTGCCTCTCCACCCCGCCATCACCAGCTGGAGGCTGGCTGCAGCTCCTGCACCCCGCCATCAGCTGCTGGAGGCTGCCTGGAGCTCCTGCACCCCGCCATCAGCTGCTGGAGGCTTCTGTTCCTCAACCCCGCCATCAGCAGCTGGAGGCTGGCTGCTGGAGGCTGGCTGCTGCTCCTCCACCCCGCCATCACCAGCTGGAGGCTGGCTGCAGCTCCTGCACCCCGCCATCAGCTGCTGGAGGCTGGCTGCTGCTCCTGCACCCCGCCATCAGCTGCTGGAGGCTGGCTGCTGCTCCTCCAACCCACCATGACCTGCTGGAGGCTGGCTTCAGCTCCTCCACCCCGCCATCAGCTGCTGGAGGCTGCCTGCAGCTCCTGCACCCCGCCATCAGCTGCTGGAGGCTGCCTGCAGCTCCTGCACCCCGCCATCAGCTGCTGGAGGCTGGCTGCAGCTCCTCCACCCCGCCATCAGCTGCTGGAGGCTGGCTTCTGCTCCTCCACCCTGCCACCAGCTGCTGGAGGCTGGCTGCTGCTCCTGCACCCCGCCATCAGCTGCTGGAGGCTTCTGTTCCTCCACCCCGCCATCAGCAGCTGGAGGCTGGCTGCTGGAGGCTGGCTGCTGCTCCTCCACCCCGCCATCACCAGCTGGAGGCTGGCTGCAGCTCCTGCACCCCGCCATCAGCTGCTGGAGGCTGGCTGCTGCTCCTGCACCCCGCCATCAGCTGATGGAGGCTGGCTGCTGCTCCTCCACCCCGCCATCACCAGCTGGAGGCTGCCTGCAGCTCCTGCACCCCGCCATCAGCTGCTGGAGGCTGCCTGCAGCTCCTGCACCCCGCCATCAGCTGCTGGAGGATGGCTGCAGCTCCTCCACCCCGCCATCAGCTGCTGGAGGCTTCTGTTCCTCCACCCCGCCATCAGCAGCTGGAGGCTGGCTGCTGGAGGCTGGCTGCTGCTCCTCCACCCCGCCATCAACAGCTGGAGGCTGGCTGCAGCTCCTGCTCTCCGCCATCAGCTGCTGGAGGCTGCCTGGAGCTCCTGCACCCCGCCATCAGCTGCTGGAGGCTTCTGTTCCTCCACCCCGCCATCAGCAGCTGGAGGCTGGCTGCTGGAGGCTGGCTGCTGTTCCTCCACCCCGCCATCACCAGCTGGAGGCTGGCTGCAGCTCCAGCACCCCGCCATCAGCTGCTGGAGGCTGCCTGGAGCTCCTGCCCCCCGCCATCAGCTGCTGGAGGCTTCTGTTCCTCCACCCCGCCATCAGCAGCTGGAGGCTGGCTGCTGGAGGCTGGCTGCTGCTCCTCCACCCCGCCATCACCAGCTGGAGGCTGGCTGCAGCTCCTGCAACCCGCCATCAGCTGCTGGAGGCTGCCTGCAGCTCCTGCACCCCGCCATCAGCTGCTGGAGGCTGGCTGCTGCTCCTCCAACCCACCGTTACCTGCTGGAGGCTGGCTGCAGCTCCTCCACCCCGCCATCAGCTGCTGGAGGCTGCCTGCAGCTCCTGCACCCCGCCATCAGCTGCTGGAGGCTGGCTGCAGCTCCTCCACCCCGCCATCAGCTGCTGGAGGCTGGCTTCTGCTCCTCCACCCCGCCACCAGCTGCTGGAGGCTGGCTGCTGCTCCTGCACCCCGCCCATCAGCTGCTGGAGGCTTCTGTTCCTCCACCCCGCCATCAGCAGCTGGAGGCTGGCTGCTGCTCCTCCACCCCGCCATCACCAGCTGGAGGCTGGTTGCTGGAGGCTGGCTGCTGCTCCTCCACCCCGCCATCACCAGCTGGAGGCTGGCTGCAGCTCCTGCACCCCGCCATCAGCTGCTGGAGGCTGGCTGCTGCTCCTGCACCCCGCCATCAGCTGCTGGAGGCTGGCTGCTGCTCCTCCACCCCACCATGACCTGCTGGTGGCTGGCTGCAGCTCCTGCACCCCGCCATCAGCTGCTGGAGGCTGCCTGCAGCTCCTGCACCCCGCCACCAGCTGCTGGAGGCTGGCTGCTGCTCCTGCACCCCGCCATAAGCTGCTGGAGGCTTCTGTTCCTCCACCCCGCCATCAGCAGCTGGAGGCTGGCTGCTGGAGGCTGGCTGCTGCTCCTCAACCCCGCCATCACCAGCTGGAGGCTGGCTGCAGCTCCTGCACCCCGCCATCAGCTGCTGGAGGCTGGCTGCTGCTCCTGCACCCCGCCATCAGCTGCTGGAGGCTGGCTGCTGCTCCTCCACCCCGCCATCACCAGCTGGAGGCTGGCTGCAGCTCCTGCACCCCGCCATCAGCTGCTGGAGGCTGGCTGCTGCTCCTGCACCCCGCCATCAGCTGCTGGAGGCTGGCTGCTGCTCCTCCACCCCACCATGACCTGCTGGAGGCTGGCTGCAGCTCCTCCACCCCGCCATCAGCTGCTGGAGGCTGCCTGCAGCTCCTGCACCCCGCCATCAGCTGCTGGAGGCTGCCTGCAGCTCCTGCACCCCGCCATCAGCTGCTGGAGGCTGGCTGCAGCTCCTCCACCCCGCCATCAGCTGCTGGAGGCTTCTGTTCCTCCACCCCGCCATCAGCAGCTGGAGGCTGGCTGCTGGAGGCTGGCTGCTGCTCCTCCACCCCGCCATCAACAGCTGGAGGCTGGCTGCAGCTCCTGCTCTCCGCCATCAGCTGCTGGAGGCTGCCTGGAGCTCCTGCACCCCGCCATCAGCTGCTGGAGGCTTCTGTTCCTCCACCCCGCCATCAGCAGCTGGAGGCTGGCTGCTGGAGGCTGGCTGCTGTTCCTCCACCCCGCCATCACCAGCTGGAGGCTGGCTGCAGCTCCTGCACCCCGCCATCAGCTGCTGGAGGCTGCCTGGAGCTCCTGCCCCCCGCCATCAGCTGCTGGAGGCTTCTGTTCCTCCACCCCGCCATCAGCAGCTGGAGGCTGGCTGCTGGAGGCTGGCTGCTGCTCCTCCACCCCGCCATCACCAGCTGGAGGCTGGCTGCAGCTCCTGCACCCCGCCATCAGCTGCTGGAGGCTGCCTGCAGCTCCTGCACCCCGCCATCAGCTGCTGGAGGCTGGCTGCTGCTCCTCCAACCCACCGTTACCTGCTGGAGGCTGGCTGCAGCTCCTCCACCCCGCCATCAGCTGCTGGAGGCTGCCTGCAGCTCCTGCACCCCGCCATCAGCTGCTGGAGGCTGGCTGCAGCTCCTCCACCCCGCCATCAGCTGCTGGAGGCTGGCTTCTGCTCCTCCACCCCGCCACCAGCTGCTGGAGGCTGGCTGCTGCTCCTGCACCCCGCCCATCAGCTGCTGGAGGCTTCTGTTCCTCCACCCCGCCATCAGCAGCTGGAGGCTGGCTGCTGGAGGCTGGCTGCTGCTCCTCCACCCCGCCATCACCAGCTGGAGGCTGGCTGCTGCTCCTGCACCCCGCCATCAGCTGCTGGAGGCTGCCTGGAGCTCCTGCACCCCGCCATCAGCTGCTGGAGGCTTCTGTTCCTCCACCCCGCCATCAGCAGCTGGAGGCTGGCTGCTGGAGGCTGGCTGCTGCTCCTCCACCCCGCCATCACCAGCTGGAGGCTGGCTGCAGCTCCTGCACCCCGCCATCAGCTGCTGGAGGCTGCCTGCAGCTCCTGCACCCCGCCATCAGCTGCTGGAGGCTGGCTGCTGCTCCTGCACCCCGCCATCAGCTGCTGGAGGCTGGCTGCTGCTCCTCCACCCCACCATGACATGCTGGAGGCTGGCTGCAGCTCCTCCACCCCGCCATCAGCTGCTGGAGGCTGCCTGCAGCTCCTGCACCCCGCCATCAGCTGCTGGAGGGTGGCTGCAGCTCCTCCACCCCACCATCAGCTGCTGGAGGCTGGCTTCTGCTCCTCCACCCCGCCACCAGCTGCTGGAGGCTGGCTGCTGCTCCTGCAACCCGCCATCAGCTGCGGGAGGCTTCTGTTCCTCCACCCCGCCATCAGCAGCTGGAGGCTGGCTGCTGGAGGCTGGCTGCTGCCTCTCCACCCCGCCATCACCAGCTGGAGGCTGGCTGCAGCTCCTGCACCCCGCCATCAGCTGCTGGAGGCTGCCTGGAGCTCCTGCACCCCGCCATCAGCTGCTGGAGGCTTCTGTTCCTCAACCCCGCCATCAGCAGCTGGAGGCTGGCTGCTGGAGGCTGGCTGCTGCTCCTCCACCCCGCCATCACCAGCTGGAGGCTGGCTGCAGCTCCTGCACCCCGCCATCAGCTGCTGGAGGCTGGCTGCTGCTCCTCCAACCCACCATGACCTGCTGGAGGCTGGCTTCAGCTCCTCCACCCCGCCATCAGCTGCTGGAGGCTGCCTGCAGCTCCTGCACCCCGCCATCAGCTGCTGGAGGCTGCCTGCAGCTCCTGCACCCCGCCATCAGCTGCTGGAGGCTGGCTGCAGCTCCTCCACCCCGCCATCAGCTGCTGGAGGCTGGCTTCTGCTCCTCCACCCCGCCACCAGCTGCTGGAGGCTGGCTGCTGCTCCTGCACCCCGCCATCAGCTGCTGGAGGCTTCTGTTCCTCCACCCCGCCATCAGCAGCTGGAGGCTGGCTGCTGGAGGCTGGCTGCTGCTCCTCCACCCCGCCATCACCAGCTGGAGGCTGGCTGCAGCTCCTGCACCCCGCCATCAGCTGCTGGAGGCTGGCTGCTGCTCCTGCACCCCGCCATCAGCTGCTGGAGGCTGGCTGCTGCTCCTCCACCCCACCATGACCTGCTGGAGGCTGGCTGCAGCTCCTCCACCCCGCCATCAGCTGCTGGAGGCTGCCTGCAGCTCCTGCACCCCGCCATCAGCTGCTGGAGGCTGCCTGCAGCTCCTGCACCCCGCCATCAGCTGCTGGAGGCTGGCTGCAGCTCCTCCACCCCGCCATCAGTTGCTGGAGGCTTCTGTTCCTCCACCCCGCCATCAGCAGCTGGAGGCTGGCTGCTGGAGGCTGGCTGCTGCTCCTCCACCCCGCCATCACCAGCTGGAGGCTGGCTGCAGCTCCTGCACTCCGCCATCAGCTGCTGGAGGCTGCCTGGAGCTCCTGCACCCCGCCATCAGCTGCTGGAGGCTTCTGTTCCTCCACCCCGCCATCAGCAGCTGGAGGCTGGCTGCTGGAGGCTGGCTGCTGTTCCTCCACCCCGCCATCACCAGCTGGAGGCTGGCTGCAGCTCCTGCACCCCGCCATCAGCTGCTGGAGGCTGCCTGGAGCTCCTGCACCCCGCCATCATCTGCTGGAGGCTTCTGTTCCTCCACCCCGCCATCAGCAGCTGGAGGCTGGCTGCTGGAGGCTGGCTGCTGCTCCTCCACCCCGCCATCACCAGCTGGAGGCTGGCTGCATCTCCTGCACCCCGCCATCAGCTGCTGGAGGCTGCCTGCAGCTCCTGCACCCCGCCATCAGCTGCTGGAGGCTGGCTGCTGCTCCTCCAACCCACCGTTACCTGCTGGAGGCTGGCTGCAGCTCCTCCACCCCGCCATCAGCTGCTGGAGGCTGCCTGCAGCTCCTGCACCCCGCCATCAGCTGCTGGAGGCTGGCTGCAGCTCCTCCACCCCGCCATCAGCTGCTGGAGGCTGGCTTCTGCTCCTCCACCCCGCCACCAGCTGCTGGAGGCTGGCTGCTGCTCCTGCACCCCGCCCATCAGCTGCTGGAGGCTTCTGTTCCTCCACCCCACCATCAGCTGCTGGAGGCTGGCTGCTGCTCCTGCACCCCGCCATCAGCTGCTGGAGGCTGGCTGCTGCTCCTCCACCCCACCATGACCTGCTGGAGGCTGGCTGCAGCTCCTCCACCCCGCCATCAGCTGCTGGAGGCTGCCTGCAGCTCCTGCACCCCGCCATCAGCTGCTGGAGGCTTCCTGCTGCTCCTGCACCCCGCCATCAGCTGCTGGAGGGTGGCTGCAGCTCCTCCACCCCGCCATCAGCTGCTGGAGGCTGGCTTCTGCTCCTCCACCCCGCCACCAGCTGCTTGAGGCTGGCTGCTGCTCCTGCACCTCGCCATCAGCTGCTGGAGGCTTCTGTTCCTCCACCCCGCCATCAGCAGCTGGAGGCTGGCTGCTGGAGGCTGGCTGCTGCCTCTCCACCCCGCCATCACCAGCTGGAGGCTGGCTGCAGCTCCTGCACCCCGCCATCAGCTGCTGGAGGCTGCCTGGAGCTCCTGCACCCCGCCATCAGCTGCTGGAGGCTTCTGTTCCTCAACCCCGCCATCAGCAGCTGGAGACTGGTTGCTGGAGGCTGGCTGCTGCTCCTCCACCCCGCCATCACCAGCTGGAGGCTGGCTGCAGCTCCTGCACCCCGCCATCAGCTGCTGGAGGCTGGCTGCTGCTCCTGCAGCCCGCCATCAGCTGCTGGAGGCTGGCTGCTGCTCCTCCACCCCACCATGACCTGCTGGTGGCTGGCTGCAGCTCCTCCACCCCGCCATCAGCTGCTGGAGGCTGCCTGCAGCTCCTGCACCCCGCCATCAGCTGCTGGAGGCTGCCTGTAGCTCCTGCACCCCGCCATCAGCTGCTGGAGGCTGGCTGCAGCTCCTCCACCCCGCCATCAGCTGCTGGAGGCTGGCTTCTGCTCCTCCACCCCGCCACCAGCTTCTGGAGGCTGGCTGCTGCTCCTGCACACCGCCATCAGCTGCTGGAGGCTTCTGTTCCTCCACCCCGCCATCAGCAGCTGGAGGCTGGCTGCTGGAGGCTGGCTGCTGCTCCTCCACCCCGCCATCACCAGCTGGAGGCTGGCTGCAGCTCCTGCACCCCGCCATCAGCTGCTGGAGGCTGGCTGCTGCTCCTGCACCCCGCCATCAGCTGCTGGAGGCTGGCTGCTGCTCCTCCACCCCACCATGACCTGCTGGAGGCTGGCTGCAGCTCCTCCACCCCGCCATCAGCTGCTGGAGGCTGGCTGCTGCCTCTCCACCCCGCCATCACCAGCTGGAGGCTGGCTGCAGCTCCTGCACCCCGCCTCAGCTGCTGGAGGCTGCCTGGAGCTCCTGCACCCCGCCATCAGCAGCTGGAGGCTGGCTGCTGCTCCTCCACCCCGCCATCACCAGCTGGAGGCTGGCTGCAGCTCCTGCACCCCGCCATCAGCTGCTGGAGGCTGGCTGCTGCTCCTGCACCCCGCCATCAGCTGCTGGAGGCTGGCTGCTGCTCCTCCACCCCACCATGACCTGCTGGTGGCTGGCTGCAGCTCCTCCACCCCGCCATCAGCTGCTGGAGGCTGCCTGCAGCTCCTGCACCCCGCCATCAGCTGCTGGAGGCTGCCTGTAGCTCCTGCACCCCGCCATCAGCTGCTGGAGGCTGGCTGCAGCTCCTCCACCCCGCCATCAGCTGCTGGAGGCTGGCTTCTGCTCCTCCACCCCGCCACCAGCTTCTGGAGGCTGGCTGCTGCTCCTGCACACCGCCATCAGCTGCTGGAGGCTTCTGTTCCTCCACCCCGCCATCAGCAGCTGGAGGCTGGCTGCTGGAGGCTGGCTGCTGCTCCTCCACCCCGCCATCACCAGCTGGAGGCTGGCTGCAGCTCCTGCACTCCGCCATCAGCTGCTGGAGGCTGGCTGCTGCTCCTGCACCCCGCCATCAGCTGCTGGAGGCTGGCTGCTGCTCCTCCACCCCACCATGACCTGCTGGAGGCTGGCTGCAGCTCCTCCACCCCGCCATCAGCTGCTGGAGGCTGCCTGCAGCTCCTGCACCCCGCCATCAGCTGCTGGAGGCTGCCTGCAGCTCCTGCACCCCGCCATCAGCTGCTGGAGGATGCCTGCAGCTCCTGCACCCCGCCATCAGCTGCTGGAGGCTGCCTGCAGCTCCTGCACCCCGCCATCAGCTGCTGGAGGCTGGCTTCTGCTCCTCCACCCCGCCACCAGCTGCTGGAGGCTGGCTGCTGCTCCTGCAACCCGCCATCAGCTACTGGAGGCTTCTGTTCCTCCACCCCGCCATCACCAGCTGGAGGCTGGCTGCAGCTCCTGCACCCCGCCATCAGCTGCTGGAGGCTGCCTGGAGCTCCTGCACCCCGCCATCAGCTGCTGGAGGCTTCTGTTCCTCAACCCCGCCATCAGCAGCTGGAGGCTGGCTGCTGGAGGCTGGCTGCTGCTCCTCCACCCCGCCATCACCAGCTGGAGGCTGGCTGCAGCTCCTGCACCCCGCCATCAGCTGCTGGAGGCTGGCTGCTGCTCCTGCACCCCGCCATCAGCTGCTGGAGGCTGGCTGCTGCTCCTCCAACCCACCATGACCTGCTGGAGGCTGGCTGCAGCTCCTGCACCCCGCCATCAGCTGCTGGAGGCTGCCTGCAGCTCCTGCACCCCGCCATCAGCTGCTGGAGGCTGCCTGCAGCTCCTGCACCCCGCCATCAGCTGCTGGAGGCTGGCTGCAGCTCCTCCACCCCGCCATCAGCTGCTGGAGGCTGCCTGCAGCTCCTGCACCCCGCCATCAGCTGCTGGAGGCTGCCTGCAGCTCCTGCACCCCGCCATCAGCTGCTGGAGGCTGGCTGCAGCTCCTCCACCCCGCCATCAGCTGCTGGAGGCTGGCTTCTGCTCCTCCACCCCGCCACCAGCTGCTGGAGGCTGGCTGCTGCTCCTGCACCCCGCCATCAGCTGCTGGAGGCTTCTGTTCCTCCACCCCGCCATCAGCAGCTGGAGGCTGGCTGCTGGAGGCTGGCTGCTGCTCCTCCACCCCGCCATCACCAGCTGGAGGCTGGCTGCAGCTCCTGCACCCGGCCATCAGCTGCTGGAGGCTGGCTGCTGCTCCTGCACCCCGCCATCAGCTGCTGGAGGCTGGCTGCTGCTCCTCCACCCCGCCATCACCAGCTGGAGGCTGGCTGCAGCTCCTGCACCCCGCCATCAGCTGCTGGAGGCTGGCTGCTGCTCCTGCACCCCGCCATCAGCTGCTGGAGGCTGGCTGCTGCTCCTCCACCCCACCATGACCTGCTGGAGGCTGGCTGCAGCTCCTCCACCCCGCCATCAGCTGCTGGAGGCTGCCTGCAGCTCCTGCACCCCGCCATCAGCTGCTGGAGGCTGCCTGCAGCTCCTGCACCCCGCCATCAGCTGCTGGAGGCTGGCTGCAGCTCCTCCACCCCGCCATCAGCTGCTGGAGGCTTCTGTTCCTCCACCCCGCCATCAGCAGCTGGAGGCTGGCTGCTGGAGGCTGGCTGCTGCTCCTCCACCCCGCCATCACCAGCTGGAGGCTGGCTGCAGCTCCTGCACTCCGCCATCAGCTGCTGGAGGCTGCCTGGAGCTCCTGCACCCCGCCATCAGCTGCTGGAGGCTTCTGTTCCTCCACCCCGCCATCAGCAGCTGGAGGCTGGCTGCTGGAGGCTGGCTGCTGCTCCTCCACTCCGCCATCACCAGCTGGAGGCTGGCTGCAGCTCCTGCACCCCACCATCAGCTGCTGGAGGCTGCCTGCAGCTCCTGCACCCCGCCATCAGCTGCTGGAGGCTGGCTGCTGCTCCTGCACCCCGCCATCAGCTGCTGGAGGCTGGCTGCTGCTCCTCCACCCCACCATGACCTGCTGGAGGCTGGCTGCAGCTCCTCCACCCCGCCATCAGCTGCTGGAGGCTGCCTGCAGCTCCTGCACCCCGCCATCAGCTGCTGGAGGCTGCCTGCAGCTCCTGCACCCCGCCATCAGCTGCTGGAAGCTGGCTGCAGCTCCTCCACCCCGCCATCAGCTGCTGGAGGCTGGCTTCTGCTCCTCCACCCCGCCACCAGCTGCTGGAGGCTGGCTGCTGCTCCTGCACCCCGCCCATCAGCTGCTGGAGGCTTCTGTTCCTCCACCCCGCCATCAGCAGCTGGAGGCTGGCTGCTGCTCCTCCACCCCGCCATCACCAGCTGGAGGCTGGCTGCAGCTCCTGCACCCCGCCATCAGCTGCTGGAGGCTGCCTGGAGCTCCTGCACCCCGCGATCAGCTGCTGGAGGCTTCTGTTCCTCCACCCCGCCATCAGCAGCTGGAGGCTGGCTGCTGCTCCTCCACCCCGCCATCACCAGCTGGAGGCTGGCTGCAGCTCCTGCACCCCGCCATCAGCTGCTGGAAGCTGCCTGCAGCTCCTGCACCCCGCCATCAGCTGCTGGAGGCTGGCTGCTGCTCCTGCACCCCGCCATCAGCTGCTGGAGGCTGGCTGCAGCTCCTGCACCCCGCCATCAGCTGCTGGAGGCTGCCTGGATCTCCTGCACCCCGCCATCAGCTGCTGGAGGCTTCTGTTCCTCCACCCCGCCATCAGCAGCTGGAGGCTGGCTGCTGGAGGCTGGCTGCTGCTCCTCCACCCCGCCATCACCAGCTGGAGGCTGGCTGCAACTCCTGCACCCCGCCATCAGCTGCTGGAGGCTGCCTGGAGCTCCTGCACCCCGCCATCAGCTGCTGGAGGCTGGCTGCTGCTCCTGCCACCCGCCATCAGCTGCTGGAGGCTGGCTGCTGCTCCTCCACCCCACCATGACCTGCTGGAGGCTGGCTGCAGCTCCTCCACCCCGCCATCAGCTGCTGGAGGCTGCCTGCAGCTCCTGCACCCCGCCATCAGCTGCTGGAGGCTGCCTGCAGCTCCTGCACCCCGCCATCAGCTGCTGGAGGCTGGCTGCAGCTCCTCCACCCCGCCATCAGCTGCTGGAGGCTGGTTTCTGCTCCTCCACCCCGCCACCAGCTGCTTGAGGCTGGCTGCTGCTCCTGCACCCCGCCATCAGCTGCTGGAGGCTGGCTGCAGCTCCTGCACCCCGCCATCAGCTGCTGGAGGCTGCCTGGAGCTCCTGCACCCCGCCATCAGCTGCTGGAGGCTTCTGTTCCTCCACCCCGCCATCAGCAGCTGGAGGCTGGCTGCTGCTCCTCCACCCCGCCATCACCAGCTGGAGGCTGGCTGCAGCTCCTGCACCCCGCCATCAGCTGCTGGAAGCTGCCTGCAGCTCCTGCACCCCGCCATCAGCTGCTGGAGGCTGGCTGCTGCTCCTGCACCCCGCCATCAGCTGCTGGAGGCTGGCTGCAGCTCCTGCACCCCGCCATCAGCTGCTGGAGGCTGCCTGGATCTCCTGCACCCCGCCATCAGCTGCTGGAGGCTTCTGTTCCTCCACCCCGCCATCAGCAGCTGGAGGCTGGCTGCTGGAGGCTGGCTGCTGCTCCTCCACCCCGCCATCACCAGCTGGAGGCTGGCTGCAACTCCTGCACCCCGCCATCAGCTGCTGGAGGCTGCCTGGAGCTCCTGCACCCCGCCATCAGCTGCTGGAGGCTGGCTGCTGCTCCTGCCACCCGCCATCAGCTGCTGGAGGCTGGCTGCTGCTCCTCCACCCCACCATGACCTGCTGGAGGCTGGCTGCAGCTCCTCCACCCCGCCATCAGCTGCTGGAGGCTGCCTGCAGCTCCTGCACCCCGCCATCAGCTGCTGGAGGCTGCCTGCAGCTCCTGCACCCCGCCATCAGCTGCTGGAGGCTGGCTGCAGCTCCTCCACCCCGCCATCAGCTGCTGGAGGCTGGTTTCTGCTCCTCCACCCCGCCACCAGCTGCTTGAGGCTGGCTGCTGCTCCTGCACCCCGCCATCAGCTGCTGGAGGCTGGCTGCAGCTCCTGCACCCCGCCATCAGCTGCTGGAGGCTGCCTGGAGCTCCTGCACCCCGCCATCAGCTGCTGGAGGCTTCTGTTCCTCCACCCCGCCATCAGCAGCTGGAGGATGGCTGCTGGAGGCTGGCTGCTGCTCCTCCACCCCACCATGACCTGCTGGAGGCTGGCTGCAGCTCCTGCACCCCGCCATCAGCTGCTGGAGGCTGCCTGCAGCTCCTGCACCCTGCCATCAGCTGCTGGAGGCTGGCTGCAGCTCCTCCACCCCGCCATCAGCTGCTGGAGGCTTCTGTTCCTCCACCCCGCCATCAGCAGCTGGAGGCTGGCTGCTGGAGGCTGGCTGCTGCTCCTCCACCCCGCCATCACCAGCTGGAGGCTGGCTGCAGCTCCTGCACCCCGCCATCACCATCTGGAGGCTGGCTGCAGCTCCTGCACCCCGCCATCAGCTGCTGGAGGCTGGCTGCAGCTCCTGCACCCCGCCATCAGCTGCTGGAGGCTGCCTGGAGCTCCTGCATCCCGCCATCAGCTGCTGGAGGCTTCTGTTCCTCCACCCCGCCATCAGCAGCTGGAGGCTGGCTGCAGCTCCTGCACCCCGCCATCAGCTGCTGGAGGCTGGCTGCTGCTCCTCCACCCCGCCATCACCAGCTGGAGGCTGGCTGCAGCTCCTGCACCCCGCCATCAGCTGCTGGAGGCTGCCTGCAGCTCCTGCACCCCGCCATCAGCTGCTGGAGGCTGCCTGCAGCTCCTGCACCCCGCCATCAGCTGCTGGAGGCTGCCTGCAGCTCCTGCACCCCGCCATCAGCTGCTGGAGGCTGGCTGCAGCTCCTCCATCCCGCCACCAGCTTCTGGAGGCTGGCTGCTGCTCCTGCACACCGCCATCAGCTGCTGGAGGCTTCTGTTCCTCCACCCCGCCATCAGCAGCTGGAGGCTGGCTGCTGGAGGCTGGCTGCTGCTCCTCCACCCCGCCATCACCAGCTGGAGGCTGGCTGCAGCTCCTGCACCCCGCCATCAGCTGCTGGAGGCTGGCTGCTGCTCCTGCACCCCGCCATCAGCTGCTGGAGGCTGGCTGCTGCTCCTCCACCCCACCATGACCTGCTGGAGGCTGGCTGCAGCTCCTCCACCCCGCCATCAGCTGCTGGAGGCTGCCTGCAGCTCCTGCACCCCGCCATCAGCTGCTGGAGTCTGCCTGCAGCTCCTGCACCCCGCCATCAGCTGCTGGAGGATGCCTGCAGCTCCTGCACCCCGCCATCAGCTGCTGGAGGCTGCCTGCAGCTCCTGCACCCCGCCATCAGCTGCTGGAGGCTGGCTTCTGCTCCTCCACCCCGCCACCAGCTGCTGGAGGCTGGCTGCTGCTCCTGCAACCCGCCATCAGCTGCTGGAGGCTTTTGTTCCTCCACCCCGCCATCAGCAGCTGGAGGCTGGCTGCTGGAGGCTGGCTGCTGCTCCTCCACCCCGCCATCACCAGCTGGAGGCTGGCTGCAGCTCCTGCACCCCGCCATCAGCTGCTGGAGGCTGGCTGCTGCTCCTGCACCCCGCCATCAGCTGCTGGAGGCTGGCTGCTGCTCCTCCACCCCACCATGACCTGCTGGAGGCTGGCTGCAGCTCCTCCACCCCGCCATCAGCTGCTGGAGGCTGCCTGCAGCTCCTGCACCCCGCCATCAGCTGCTGGAGGCTGCCTGCAGCTCCTGCACCCCGCCATCAGCTGCTGGAGGATGCCTGCAGCTCCTGCACCCCGCCATCAGCTGCTGGAGGCTGGCTTCTGCTCCTCCACCCCGCCACCAGCTGCTGGAGGCTGCCTGCAGCTCCTGCACCCCGCCATCAGCTGCTGGAGGCTGGCTTCTGCTCCTCCACCCCGCCACCAGCTGCTGGAGGCTGGCTGCTGCTCCTGCAACCCGCCATCAGCTACTGGAGGCTTCTGTTCCTCCACCCCACCATCACCAGCTGGAGGCTGGCTGCAGCTCCTGCACCCCGCCATCAGCTGCTGGAGGCTGCCTGGAGCTCCTGCACCCCGCCATCAGCTGCTGGAGGCTTCTGTTCCTCAACCCCGCCATCAGCAGCTGGAGGCTGGCTGCTGGAGGCTGGCTGCTGCTCCTCCACCCCGCCATCACCAGCTGGAGGCTGGCTGCAGCTCCTGCACCCCGCCATCAGCTGCTGGAGGCTGGCTGCTGCTCCTGCACCCCGCCATCAGCTGCTGGAGGCTGGCTGCTGCTCCTCCAACCCACCATGACCTGCTGGAGGCTGGCTGCAGCTCCTCCACCCCGCCATCAGCTGCTGGAGTCTGCCTGCAGCTCCTGCACCCCGCCATCAGCTGCTGGAGGCTGCCTGCAGCTCCTGCACCCCGCCATCAGCTGCTGGAGGCCGGCTGCAGCTCCTCCACCCCGCCATCAGCTGCTGGAGGCTGGCTTCTGCTCCTCCACCCCGCCACCAGCTGCTGGAGGCTGGCTGCTGCTCCTGCACCCCGCCATCAGCTGCTGGAGGCTTCTGTTCCTCCACCCCGCCATCAGCAGCTGGAGGCTGGCTGCTGGAGGCTGGCTGCTGCTCCTCCACCCCGCCATCACAAGCTGGAGGCTGGCTGCAGCTCCTGCACCCGGCCATCAGCTGCTGGAGGCTGGCTGCTGCTCCTGCACCCCGCCATCAGCTGCTGGAGGCTGGCTGCTGCTCCTCCACCCCGCCATCACCAGCTGGAGGCTGGCTGCAGCTCCTGCACCCCGCCATCAGCTGCTGGAGGCTGGCTGCTGCTCCTGCACCCCGCCATCAGCTGCTGGAGGCTGGTTGCTGCTCTTCCACCCCACCATGACCTGCTGGAGGCTGGCTGCAGCTCCTCCACCCCGCCATCAGCTGCTGGAGGCTGCCTGCAGCTCCTGCACCCTGCCATCAGCTGCTGGAGGCTGCCTGCAGCTCCTGCACCCCGCCATCAGCTGCTGGAGGCTGGCTGCAGCTCCTCCACCCCGCCATCAGCTGCTGGAGGCTTCTGTTCCTCCACCCCGCCATCAGCAGCTGGAGGCTGGCTGCTGGAGGCTGGCTGCTGCTCCTCCACCCCGCCATCACCAGCTGGAGGCTGGCTGCAGCTCCTGCACTCCGCCATCAGCTGCTGGAGGCTGCCTGGAGCTCCTGCACACCCGCCATCAGCTGCTGGAGGCTTCTGTTCCTCCACCCCGCCATCAGCAGCTGGAGGCTGGCTGCTGGAGGCTGGCTGCTGCTCCTCCACTCCGCCATCTCCAGCTGGAGGCTGGCTGCAGCTCCTGCACCCCACCATCAGCTGCTGGAGGCTGCCTGCAGCTCCTGCACCCCGCCATCAGCTGCTGGAGGCTGGCTGCTGCTCCTGCACCCCGCCATCAGCTGCTGGAGGCTGGCTGCTGCTCCTCCACCCCACCATGACCTGCTGGAGGCTGGCTGCAGCTCCTCCACCCCGCCATCAGCTGCTGGAGGCTGCCTGCAGCTCCTGCACCCCGCCATCACCAGCTGGAGGCTGCCTGCAGCTCCTGCACCCCGCCATCAGCTGCTGGAGGCTGCCTGCAGCTCCTGCACCCCGCCATCAGCTGCTGGAAGCTGGCTGCTGCTCCTGCACCCCGCCATCAGCTGCTGGAGGCTGGCTGCTGCTCCTCCACCACACCATGACCTGCTGGAGGCTGGCTGCAGCTCCTCCACCCCGCCATCAGCTGCTGGAGGCTGCCTGCAGCTCCTGCACCCCGCCATCAGCTGCTGGAGGCTGCCTGCAGCTCCTGCACCCCGCCATCAGCTGCTGGAGGCTGGTTTCTGCTCCTCCACCCCGCCACCAGCTGCTTGAGGCTGGCTGCTGCTCCTGCACCCCGCCATCAGCTGCTGGAGGCTGGCTGCAGCTCCTGCACCCCGCCATCAGCTGCTGGAGGCTGCCTGGAGCTCCTGCACCCCGCCATCAGCTGCTGGAGGCTTCTGTTCCTCCACCCCGCCATCAGCAGCTGGAGGATGGCTGCTGGAGGCTGGCTGCTGCTCCTCCACCCCACCATGACCTGCTGGAGGCTGGCTGCAGCTCCTGCACCCCGCCATCAGCTGCTGGAGGCTGCCTGCAGCTCCTGCACCCTGCCATCAGCTGCTGGAGGCTGGCTGCAGCTCCTCCACCCCGCCATCAGCTGCTGGAGGCTTCTGTTCCTCCACCCCGCCATCAGCAGCTGGAGGCTGGCTGCTGGAGGCTGGCTGCTGCTCCTCCACCCCGCCATCACCAGCTGGAGGCTGGCTGCAGCTCCTGCACCCCGCCATCACCATCTGGAGGCTGGCTGCAGCTCCTGCACCCCGCCATCAGCTGCTGGAGGCTGGCTGCAGCTCCTGCACCCCGCCATCAGCTGCTGGAGGCTGCCTGGAGCTCCTGCATCCCGCCATCAGCTGCTGGAGGCTTCTGTTCCTCCACCCCGCCATCAGCAGCTGGAGGCTGGCTGCAGCTCCTGCACCCCGCCATCAGCTGCTGGAGGCTGGCTGCTGCTCCTCCACCCCGCCATCACCAGCTGGAGGCTGGCTGCAGCTCCTGCACCCCGCCATCAGCTGCTGGAGGCTGCCTGCAGCTCCTGCACCCCGCCATCAGCTGCTGGAGGCTGCCTGCAGCTCCTGCACCCCGCCATCAGCTGCTGGAGGCTGCCTGCAGCTCCTGCACCCCGCCATCAGCTGCTGGAGGCTGGCTGCAGCTCCTCCATCCCGCCACCAGCTTCTGGAGGCTGGCTGCTGCTCCTGCACACCGCCATCAGCTGCTGGAGGCTTCTGTTCCTCCACCCCGCCATCAGCAGCTGGAGGCTGGCTGCTGGAGGCTGGCTGCTGCTCCTCCACCCCGCCATCACCAGCTGGAGGCTGGCTGCAGCTCCTGCACCCCGCCATCAGCTGCTGGAGGCTGGCTGCTGCTCCTGCACCCCGCCATCAGCTGCTGGAGGCTGGCTGCTGCTCCTCCACCCCACCATGACCTGCTGGAGGCTGGCTGCAGCTCCTCCACCCCGCCATCAGCTGCTGGAGGCTGCCTGCAGCTCCTGCACCCCGCCATCAGCTGCTGGAGTCTGCCTGCAGCTCCTGCACCCCGCCATCAGCTGCTGGAGGATGCCTGCAGCTCCTGCACCCCGCCATCAGCTGCTGGAGGCTGCCTGCAGCTCCTGCACCCCGCCATCAGCTGCTGGAGGCTGGCTTCTGCTCCTCCACCCCGCCACCAGCTGCTGGAGGCTGGCTGCTGCTCCTGCAACCCGCCATCAGCTGCTGGAGGCTTCTGTTCCTCCACCCCGCCATCAGCAGCTGGAGGCTGGCTGCTGGAGGCTGGCTGCTGCTCCTCCACCCCGCCATCACCAGCTGGAGGCTGGCTGCAGCTCCTGCACCCCGCCATCAGCTGCTGGAGGCTGGCTGCTGCTCCTGCACCCCGCCATCAGCTGCTGGAGGCTGGCTGCTGCTCCTCCACCCCACCATGACCTGCTGGAGGCTGGCTGCAGCTCCTCCACCCCGCCATCAGCTGCTGGAGGCTGCCTGCAGCTCCTGCACCCCGCCATCAGCTGCTGGAGGCTGCCTGCAGCTCCTGCACCCCGCCATCAGCTGCTGGAGGATGCCTGCAGCTCCTGCACCCCGCCATCAGCTGCTGGAGGCTGCCTGCAGCTCCTGCACCCCGCCATCAGCTGCTGGAGGCTGGCTTCTGCTCCTCCACCCCGCCACCAGCTGCTGGAGGCTGGCTGCTGCTCCTGCAACCCGCCATCAGCTACTGGAGGCTTCTGTTCCTCCACCCCGCCATCACCAGCTGGAGGCTGGCTGCAGCTCCTGCACCCCGCCATCAGCTGCTGGAGGCTGCCTGGAGCTCCTGCACCCCGCCATCAGCTGCTGGAGGCTTCTGTTCCTCAACCCCGCCATCAGCAGCTGGAGGCTGGCTGCTGGAGGCTGGCTGCTGCTCCTCCACCCCGCCATCACCAGCTGGAGGCTGGCTGCAGCTCCTGCACCCCGCCATCAGCTGCTGGAGGCTGGCTGCTGCTCCTGCACCCCGCCATCAGCTGCTGGAGGCTGGCTGCTGCTCCTCCAACCCACCATGACCTGCTGGAGGCTGGCTGCAGCTCCTCCACCCCGCCAT
Source organism: Nothobranchius furzeri (assembly GCF_043380555.1). Taxonomy (NCBI): domain Eukaryota; kingdom Metazoa; phylum Chordata; class Actinopteri; order Cyprinodontiformes; family Nothobranchiidae; genus Nothobranchius; species Nothobranchius furzeri. The sequence continues at coordinate 1,134,041 of NW_027223040.1, forward strand.
CAGCTGCTGGAGGCTGCCTGCAGCTCCTGCACCCCGCCATCAGCTGCTGGAGGCTGCCTGCAGCTCCTGCACCCCGCCATCAGCTGCTGGAGGCCGGCTGCAGCTCCTCCACCCCGCCATCAGCTGCTGGAGGCTGGCTTCTGCTCCTCCACCCCGCCACCAGCTGCTGGAGGCTGGCTGCTGCTCCTGCACCCCGCCATCAGCTGCTGGAGGCTTCTGTTCCTCCACCCCGCCATCAGCAGCTGGAGGCTGGCTGCTGGAGGCTGGCTGCTGCTCCTCCACCCCGCCATCACAAGCTGGAGGCTGGCTGCAGCTCCTGCACCCGGCCATCAGCTGCTGGAGGCTGGCTGCTGCTCCTGCACCCCGCCATCAGCTGCTGGAGGCTGGCTGCTGCTCCTCCACCCCGCCATCACCAGCTGGAGGCTGGCTGCAGCTCCTGCACCCCGCCATCAGCTGCTGGAGGCTGGCTGCTGCTCCTGCACCCCGCCATCAGCTGCTGGAGGCTGGCTGCTGCTCTTCCACCCCACCATGACCTGCTGGAGGCTGGCTGCAGCTCCTCCACCCCGCCATCAGCTGCTGGAGGCTGCCTGCAGCTCCTGCACCCCGCCATCAGCTGCTGGAGGCTGCCTGCAGCTCCTGCACCCCGCCATCAGCTGCTGGAGGCTGGCTGCAGCTCCTCCACCCCGCCATCAGCTGCTGGAGGCTTCTGTTCCTCCACCCCGCCATCAGCAGCTGGAGGCTGGCTGCTGGAGGCTGGCTGCTGCTCCTCCACCCCGCCATCACCAGCTGGAGGCTGGCTGCAGCTCCTGCACTCCGCCATCAGCTGCTGGAGGCTGCCTGGAGCTCCTGCACACCCGCCATCAGCTGCTGGAGGCTTCTGTTCCTCCACCCCGCCATCAGCAGCTGGAGGCTGGCTGCTGGAGGCTGGCTGCTGCTCCTCCACTCCGCCATCTCCAGCTGGAGGCTGGCTGCAGCTCCTGCACCCCACCATCAGCTGCTGGAGGCTGCCTGCAGCTCCTGCACCCCGCCATCAGCTGCTGGAGGCTGGCTGCTGCTCCTGCACCCCGCCATCAGCTGCTGGAGGCTGGCTGCTGCTCCTCCACCCCACCATGACCTGCTGGAGGCTGGCTGCAGCTCCTCCACCCCGCCATCAGCTGCTGGAGGCTGCCTGCAGCTCCTGCACCCCGCCATCACCAGCTGGAGGCTGCCTGCAGCTCCTGCACCCCGCCATCAGCTGCTGGAGGCTGCCTGCAGCTCCTGCACCCCGCCATCAGCTGCTGGAAGCTGGCTGCTGCTCCTGCACCCCGCCATCAGCTGCTGGAGGCTGGCTGCTGCTCCTCCACCACACCATGACCTGCTGGAGGCTGGCTGCAGCTCCTCCACCCCGCCATCAGCTGCTGGAGGCTGCCTGCAGCTCCTGCACCCCGCCATCAGCTGCTGGAGGCTGCCTGCAGCTCCTGCACCCCGCCATCAGCTGCTGGAGGCTGGCTGCAGCTCCTCCACCCCGCCATCAGCTGCTGGAGGCTGGCTTCTGCTCCTCCACCCCGCCACCAGCTGCTGGAGGCTGGCTGCTGCTCCTGCACCCCACCATCAGCTGCTGGAGGCTTCTGTTCCTCCACCCCGCCATCAGCAGCTGGAGGCTGGCTGCTGGAGGCTGGTTGCTGCTCCTCCACCCCGCCATCACCAGCTGGAGGCTGGCTGCAGCTCCTGCACCCCGCCATCAGCTGCTGGAGGCTGGCTGCTGCTCCTGCACCCCGCCATCAGCTGCTGGAGGCAGGCTGCTGCTCCTCCACCCCAACATGACCTGCTGGAGGCTGGCTGCAGCTCCTCCATCCCGCCATCAGCTGCTGGAGACTGCCTGCAGCTCCTGCACCCCGCCATCAGCTGCTGGAGGCTGGCTGCTGCTCCTGCACCCCGCCATCACCAGCTGGAGGCTGGCTGCAGCTCCTGCTCCCCGCCATCAGCTGCTGGAGGCTGCCTGCAGCTCCTGCACCCCGCCATCAGCTGCTGGAGGCTGGCTGCAGCTCCTCCACCCCGCCATCAGCTGCTGGAGGCTGCCTGCAGCTCCTGCACCCCGCCATCAGCTTCTGGAGGCTGCCTGCAGCTCCTGCACCCCGCCATCAGCTGCTGGAGGCTGGCTGCAGCTCCTCCACCCCGCCATCAGCTGCTGGAGGCTTCTGTTCCTCCACCCCGCCATCAGCAGCTGGAGGCTGGCTGCTGGAGGCTGGCTGCTGCTCCTCCACCCCGCCATCACCAGCTGGAGGCTGGCTGCAGCTCCTGCACTCCGCCATCAGCTGCTGGAGGCTGCCTGGAGCTCCTGCACCCCGCCATCAGCTGCTGGAGGCTTCTGTTCCTCCACCCCGCCATCAGCAGCTGGAGGCTGGCTGCTGGAGGCTGGCTGCTGCTCCTCCACTCCGCCATCACCAGCTGGAGGCTGGCTGCAGCTCCTGCACCCCACCATCAGCTGCTGGAGGCTGCCTGCAGCTCCTGCACCCCGCCATCAGCTGCTGGAGGCTGGCTGCTGCTCCTGCACCCCGCCATCAGCTGCTGGAGGCTGGCTGCTGCTCCTCCACCCCACCATGACCTGCTGGAGGCTGGCTGCAGCTCCTCCACCCCGCCATCAGCTGCTGGAGGCTGCCTGCAGCTCCTGCACCCCGCCATCAGCTGCTGGAGGCTGCCTGCAGCTCCTGCACCCCGCCATCAGCTGCTGGAAGCTGGCTGCAGCTCCTCCACCCCGCCATCAGCTGCTGGAGGCTGGCTTCTGCTCCTCCACCCCGCCATCAGCTGCTGGAAGCTGGCTGCAGCTCCTCCACCACGCCACCAGCTGCTGGAGGCTGGCTGCTGCTCCTGCACCCCGCCATCAGCTGCTGGAGGCTTCTGTTCCTCCACCCCGCCATCAGCAGCTGGAGGCTGGCTGCTGGAGGCTGGCTGCTGTTCCTCCACCCCGCCATCACCAGCTGGAGGCTGGCTGCAGCTCCTGCACCCCGCCATCAGCTGCTGGAGGATGCCTGGAGCTCCTGCACCCCGCCATCAGCTGCTGGAGGCTTCTGTTCCTCCACCCCGCCATCAGCAGCTGGAGGCTGGCTGCTGGAGGCTGGCTGCTGCTCCTCCACCCCGCCATCACCAGCTGGAGGCTGGCTGCAGCTCCTGCACCCCGCCATCAGCTGCTGGAGGCTGCCTGCAGCTCCTGCACCCCGCCATCAGCTGCTGGAGGCTGGCTGCTGCTCCTCCACCCCACCGTTACCTGCTGGAGGCTGGCTGCAGCTCCTCCACCCCGCCATCAGCTGCTGGAGGCTGCCTGCAGCTCCTGCACCCCGCCATCAGCTGCTGGAGGCTGGCTGCAGCTCCTCCACCCCGCCATCAGCAGCTGGAGGCTGGCTTCTGCTCCTCCACCCCGCCACCAGCTGCTGGAGGCTGGCTGCTGCTCCTGCACCCCGCCCATCAGCTGCTGGAGGCTTCTGTTCCTCCACCCCGCCATCAGCAGCTGGAGGCTGGCTGCAGCTCCTGCACCCCGCCATCAGCTGCTGGAGGCTGGCTTCTGCTCCTGCACCCCGCCATCAGCTGCTGGAGGCTGGCTGCAGCTCCTGCACCCCGCCATCAGCTGCTGGAGGCTGCCTGGAGCTCTTGCACCCCGCCATCAGCTGCTGGAGGCTTCTGTTCCTCCACCCCGCCATCAGCAGCTGGAGGCTGGCTGCTGGAGGCTGGCTGCTGCTCCTCCACCCCGCCATCACCAGCTGGAGGCTGGCTGCAACTCCTGCACCCCGCCATCAGCTGCTGGAGGCTGCCTGGAGCTCCTGCACCCCGCCATCAGCTGCTGGAGGCTGGCTGCTGCTCCTGCCACCCGCCATCAGCTGCTGGAGGCTGGCTGCTGCTCCTCCACCCCACCATGACCTGCTGGAGGCTGGCTGCAGCTCCTCCACCCCGCCATCAGCTGCTGGAGGCTGCCTGCAGCTCCTGCACCCCGCCATCAGCTGCTGGAGGCTGCCTGCAGCTCCTGCACCCCGCCATCAGCTGCTGGAGGCTGGCTGCAGCTCCTCCACCCCGCCATCAGCTGCTGGAGGCTGGCTTCTGCTCCTCCACCCCGCCACCAGCTGCTTGAGGCTGGCTGCTGCTCCTGCACCCCGCCATCAGCTGCTGGAGGCTGGCTGCAGCTCCTGCACCCCGCCATCAGCTGCTGGAGGCTGCCTGGAGCTACTGCACCCCGCCATCAGCTGCTGGAGGCTTCTGTTCCTCCACCCCGCCATCAGCAGCTGGAGGCTGGCTGCTGGAGGCTGGCTGCTGCTCCTCCACCCCACCATGACCTGCTGGAGGCTGGCTGCAGCTCCTGCACCCCGCCATCAGCTGCTGGAGGCTGCCTGCAGCTCCTGCACCCTGCCATCAGCTGCTGGAGGCTGGCTGCAGCTCCTCCACCCCGCCATCAGCTGCTGGAGGCTTCTGTTCCTCCACCCCGCCATCAGCAGCTGGAGGCTGGCTGCTGGAGGCTGGCTGCTGCTCCTCCACCCCGCCATCACCAGCTGGAGGCTGGCTGCAGCTCCTGCACCCCGCCATCACCATCTGGAGGCTGGCTGCAGCTCCTGCACCCCGCCATCAGCTGCTGGAGGCTGGCTGCAGCTCCTGCACCCCGCCATCAGCTGCTGGAGGCTGCCTGGAGCTCCTGCATCCCGCCATCAGCTGCTGGAGGCTTCTGTTCCTCCACCCCGCCATCAGCAGCTGGAGGCTGGCTGCTGGAGGCTGGCTGCTGCTCCTCCACCCCGCCATCACCAGCTGGAGGCTGGCTGCAGCTCCTGCACCCCGCCATCAGCTGCTGGAGGCTGCCTGCAGCTCCTGCACCCCGCCATCAGCTGCTGGAGGCTGGCTGCTGCTCCTGCACCCCGCCATCAGCTGCTGGATGCTGGCTGCTGCTCCTCCACCACACCATGACCTGCTGGAGGCTGGCTGCAGCTCCTCCACCCCGCCATCAGCTGCTGGAGGCTGCCTGCAGCTCCTGCACCCCGCCATCAGCTGCTGGAGGCTGCCTGCAGCTCCTGCACCCCGCCATCAGCTGCTGGAGGCTGGCTGCAGCTCCTCCACCCCGCCATCAGCTGCTGGAGGCTGGCTTCTGCTCCTCCACCCCGCCACCAGCTGCTGGAGGCTGGCTGCTGCTCCTGCACCCCACCATCAGCTGCTGGAGGCTTCTGTTCCTCCACCCCGCCATCAGCAGCTGGAGGCTGGTTGCTGCTCCTCCACCCCGCCATCACCAGCTGGAGGCTGGCTGCAGCTCCTGCACCCCGCCATCAGCTGCTGGAGGCTGGCTGCTGCTCCTGCACCCCGCCATCAGCTGCTGGAGGCAGGCTGCTGCTCCTCCATCCCAACATGACCTGCTGGAGGCTGGCTGCAGCTCCTCCATCCCGCCATCAGCTGCTGGAGACTGCCTGCAGCTCCTGCACCCCGCCATCAGCTGCTGGAGGCTGGCTGCTGCTCCTGCACCCCGCCATCACCAGCTGGAGGCTGGCTGCAGCTCCTGCACCCCGCCATCAGCTGCTGGAGGCTGCCTGCAGCTCCTGCAGCTCGCCATCAGCTGCTGGAGGCTGGCTGCTGCTCCTGCACCCTGCCATCAGCTGCTGGAGGCTGGCTGCTGCTCCTCCACCCCACCATGACCTGCTGGAGGCTGGCTGCAGCTCCTCCACCCCGCCATCAGCTGCTGGAGGCTGCCTGCAGCTCCTGCACCCCGCCATCAGCTGCTGGAGGCTGCCTGCAGCTCCTGCACCCCGCCATCAGCTGCTGGAGGCTGGCTGCAGCTCCTCCACCCCGCCATCAGCTGCTGGAGGCTGGCTTCTGCTCCTCCACCCCGCCACCAGCTGCTGGAGGCTGGCTGCTGCTCCTGCACCCCACCCATCAGCTGCTGGAGGCTTCTGTTCCTCCACCCCGCCATCAGCAGCTGGAGGCTGGCTGCTGGAGGCTGGCTGCTGCTCCTCCACCCCGCCATCACCAGCTGGAGCCTGGCTGCAGCTCCTGCACCCCGCCATCAGCTGCTGGAGGCTGCCTGGAGCTCCTGCAGCCCGCCATCAGCTGCTGGAGGCTTCTGTTCCTCCACCCCGCCATCAGCAGCTGGAGGCTGGCTGCTGGAGGCTGGCTGCTGCTCCTCCACCCCGCCATCACCAGCTGGAGGCTGGCTGCAGCTCCTGCACCCCGCCATCAGCTGCTGGAGGCTGGCTGCTGCTCCTGCACCCCGCCATCAGCTGCTGGAGGCTGGCTGCTGCTCCTCCACCCCACCATGACCTGTTGAGGGTGGCTGAAGCTCCTCCACCCCGCCATCAGCTGCTGGAGGCTGCCTGCAGCTCCTGCACCCCGCCATCAGCTGCTGGAGGCTGCCTGCAGCTCCTGCACCCCACCATCAGCTGCTGGAGGCTGGCTGCAGCTCCTCCACCCCGCCATCAGCTGCTGGAGGCTGGCTTTTGCTCCTCCACCCCGCCACCAGCTGCTGGAGGCTGGCTTTTGCTCCTCCACCCCGCCATCAGCTGCTGGAGGCTTCTGTTCCTCCACCCCGCCATCAGCAGCTGGAGGCTGGCTGCTGGAGACTGGCTGCTGCTCCTCCACCCCGCCATCACCAGCTGGAGGCTGGCTGCAGCTCCTGCACCCCACCATCAGTTGCTGGAGGCTGCCTGGAGCTCCTGCACCCCGCCATCAGCTGCTGGAGGCTTCTGTTCCTCCACCCCGCCATCAGCAGCTGGAGGCTGGCTGCTGGAGGCTGGCTGCTGCTCCTCCACCCCGCCATCACCAGCTGGAGGCTGGCTGCAGCTCCTGCACCCCGCCATCAGCTGCTGGAGGCTGCCTGCAGCTCCTGCACCCCGCCATCAGCTGCTGGAGGCTGGCTGCTGCTCCTGCACCCCGCCATCAGCTGCTGGAGGCTGGCTGCTGCTCCTCCACCCCACCATGACCTGCTGGAGGCTGGCTGCAGCTCCTCCACCCCGCCATCAGCTGCTGGAGGCTGCCTGCAGCTCCTGCACCCCGCCATCAGCTGCTGGAGGGTGGCTGCAGCTCCTCCACCCCGCCATCAGCTGCTGGAGGCTGGCTTCTGCTCCTCCACCCCGCCACCAGCTGCTGGAGGCTGGCTGCTGCTCCTGCAACCCGCCATCAGCTGCTGGAGGCTTCTGTTCCTCCACCCCGCCATCAGCAGCTGGAGGCTGGCTGCTGGAGGCTGGCTGCTGCCTCTCCACCCCGCCATCACCAGCTGGAGGCTGGCTGCAGCTCCTGCACCCCGCCATCAGCTGCTGGAGGCTGCCTGGAGCTCCTGCACCCCGCCATCAGCTGCTGGAGGCTTCTGTTCCTCAACCCCGCCATCAGCAGCTGGAGGCTGGCTGCTGGAGGCTGGCTGCTGCTCCTCCACCCCGCCATCACCAGCTGGAGGCTGGCTGCAGCTCCTGCACCCCGCCATCAGCTGCTGGAGGCTGGCTGCTGCTCCTGCACCCCGCCATCAGCTGCTGGAGGCTGGCTGCTGCTCCTCCAACCCACCATGACCTGCTGGAGGCTGGCTTCAGCTCCTCCACCCCGCCATCAGCTGCTGGAGGCTGCCTGCAGCTCCTGCACCCCGCCATCAGCTGCTGGAGGCTGCCTGCAGCTCCTGCACCCCGCCATCAGCTGCTGGAGGCTGGCTGCAGCTCCTCCACCCCGCCATCAGCTGCTGGAGGCTGGCTTCTGCTCCTCCACCCTGCCACCAGCTGCTGGAGGCTGGCTGCTGCTCCTGCACCCCGCCATCAGCTGCTGGAGGCTTCTGTTCCTCCACCCCGCCATCAGCAGCTGGAGGCTGGCTGCTGGAGGCTGGCTGCTGCTCCTCCACCCCGCCATCACCAGCTGGAGGCTGGCTGCAGCTCCTGCACCCCGCCATCAGCTGCTGGAGGCTGGCTGCTGCTCCTGCACCCCGCCATCAGCTGCTGGAGGCTGGCTGCAGCTCCTCCACCCCGCCATCAGCTGCTGGAGGCTTCTGTTCCTCCACCCCGCCATCAGCAGCTGGAGGCTGGCTGCTGGAGGCTGGCTGCTGCTCCTCCACCCCGCCATCACCAGCTGGAGGCTGGCTGCAGCTCCTGCACTCCGCCATCAGCTGCTGGAGGCTGCCTGGAGCTCCTGCACCCCGCCATCAGCTGCTGGAGGCTTCTGTTCCTCCACCCCGCCATCAGCAGCTGGAGGCTGGCTGCTGGAGGCTGGCTGCTGCTCCTCCACTCCGCCATCACCAGCTGGAGGCTGGCTGCAGCTCCTGCACCCCACCATCAGCTGCTGGAGGCTGCCTGCAGCTCCTGCACCCCGCCATCAGCTGCTGGAGGCTGGCTGCTGCTCCTGCACCCCGCCATCAGCTGCTGGAGGCTGGCTGCTGCTCCTCCAACCCACCATGACCTGCTGGAGGCTGGCTGCAGCTCCTCCACCCCGCCATCAGCTGCTGGAGGCTGCCTGCAGCTCCTGCACCCCGCCATCAGCTGCTGGAGGCTGCCTGCAGCTCCTGCACCCCGCCATCAGCTGCTGGAAGCTGGCTGCAGCTCCTCCACCCCGCCATCAGCTGCTGGAGGCTGGCTTCTGCTCCTCCACCTCGCCATCAGCTGCTGGAAGCTGGCTGCAGCTCCTCCACCACGCCACCAGCTGCTGGAGGCTGGCTGCTGCTCCTGCACCCCGCCATCAGCTGCTGGAGGCTTCTGTTCCTCCACCCCGCCATCAGCAGCTGGAGGCTGGCTGCTGGAGGCTGGCTGCTGTTCCTCCACCCCGCCATCACCAGCTGGAGGCTGGCTGCAGCTCCTGCACCCCGCCATCAGCTGCTGGAGGATGCCTGGAGCTCCTGCACCCCGCCATCAGCTGCTGGAGGCTTCTGTTCCTCCACCCCGCCATCAGCAGCTGGAGGCTGGCTGCTGGAGGCTGGCTGCTGCTCCTCCACCCCGCCATCACCAGCTGGAGGCTGGCTGCAGCTCCTGCACCCCGCCATCAGCTGCTGGAGGCTGCCTGCAGCTCCTGCACCCCGCCATCAGCTGCTGGAGGCTGGCTGCTGCTCCTCCACCCCACCGTTACCTGCTGGAGGCTGGCTGCAGCTCCTCCACCCCGCCATCAGCTGCTGGAGGCTGCCTGCAGCTCCTGCACCCCGCCATCAGCTGCTGGAGGCTGGCTGCAGCTCCTCCACCCCGCCATCAGCTGCTGGAGGCTGGCTTCTGCTCCTCCACCCCGCCACCAGCTGCTGGAGGCTGGCTGCTGCTCCTGCACCCCGCCCATCAGCTGCTGGAGGCTTCTGTTCCTCCACCCCGCCATCAGCAGCTGGAGGCTGGCTGCTGGAGGCTGGCTGCTGCTCCTCCACCCCTTCATCACCAGCTGGAGGCTGGCTGCAGCTCCTGCACCCCGCCATCAGCTGCTGGAGGCTGCCTGGAGCTCCTGCACCCCGCGATCAGCTGCTGGAGGCTTCTGTTCCTCCACCCCGCCATCAGCAGCTGGAGGCTGGCTGCTGGAGGCTGGCTGCTGCTCCTCCACCCCGCCATCACCAGCTGGAGGCTGGCTGCAGCTCCTGCACCCCGCCATCAGCTGCTGGAAGCTGCCTGCAGCTCCTGCACCCCGCCATCAGCTGCTGGAGGCTGGCTTCTGCTCCTGCACCCCGCCATCAGCTGCTGGAGGCTGGCTGCAGCTCCTGCACCCCGCCATCAGCTGCTGGAGGCTGCCTGGAGCTCCTGCACCCCGCCATCAGCTGCTGGAGGCTTCTGTTCCTCCACCCCGCCATCAGCAGCTGGAGGCTGGCTGCTGGAGGCTGGCTGCTGCTCCTCCACCCCGCCATCACCAGCTGGAGGCTGGCTGCAACTCCTGCACCCCGCCATCAGCTGCTGGAGGCTGCCTGGAGCTCCTGCACCCCGCCATCAGCTGCTGGAGGCTGGCTGCTGCTCCTGCCACCCGCCATCAGCTGCTGGAGGCTGGCTGCTGCTCCTCCACCCCACCATGACCTGCTGGAGGCTGGCTGCAGCTCCTCCACCCCGCCATCAGCTGCTGGAGGCTGCCTGCAGCTCCTGCACCCCGCCATCAGCTGCTGGAGGCTGCCTGCAGCTCCTGCACCCCGCCATCAGCTGCTGGAGGCTGGCTGCAGCTCCTCCACCCCGCCATCAGCTGCTGGAGGCTGGCTTCTGCTCCTCCACCCCGCCACCAGCTGCTTGAGGCTGGCTGCTGCTCCTGCACCCCGCCATCAGCTGCTGGAGGCTGGCTGCAGCTCCTGCACCCCGCCATCAGCTGCTGGAGGCTGCCTGGAGCTACTGCACCCCGCCATCAGCTGCTGGAGGCTTCTGTTCCTCCACCCCGCCATCAGCAGCTGGAGGCTGGCTGCTGGAGGCTGGCTGCTGCTCCTCCACCCCACCATGACCTGCTGGAGGCTGGCTGCAGCTCCTGCACCCCGCCATCAGCTGCTGGAGGCTGCCTGCAGCTCCTGCACCCTGCCATCAGCTGCTGGAGGCTGGCTGCAGCTCCTCCACCCCGCCATCAGCTGCTGGAGGCTTCTGTTCCTCCACCCCGCCATCAGCAGCTGGAGGCTGGCTGCTGGAGGCTGGCTGCTGCTCCTCCACCCCGCCATCACCAGCTGGAGGCTGGCTGCAGCTCCTGCACCCCGCCATCACCATCTGGAGGCTGGCTGCAGCTCCTGCACCCCGCCATCAGCTGCTGGAGGCTGGCTGCAGCTCCTGCACCCCGCCATCAGCTGCTGGAGGCTGCCTGGAGCTCCTGCATCCCGCCATCAGCTGCTGGAGGCTTCTGTTCCTCCACCCCGCCATCAGCAGCTGGAGGCTGGCTGCTGGAGGCTGGCTGCTGCTCCTCCACCCCGCCATCACCAGCTGGAGGCTGGCTGCAGCTCCTGCACCCCGCCATCAGCTGCTGGAGGCTGCCTGCAGCTCCTGCACCCCGCCATCAGCTGCTGGAGGCTGGCTGCTGCTCCTGCACCCCGCCATCAGCTGCTGGATGCTGGCTGCTGCTCCTCCACCACACCATGACCTGCTGGAGGCTGGCTGCAGCTCCTCCACCCCGCCATCAGCTGCTGGAGGCTGCCTGCAGCTCCTGCACCCCGCCATCAGCTGCTGGAGGCTGCCTGCAGCTCCTGCACCCCGCCATCAGCTGCTGGAGGCTGGCTGCAGCTCCTCCACCCCGCCATCAGCTGCTGGAGGCTGGCTTCTGCTCCTCCACCCCGCCACCAGCTGCTGGAGGCTGGCTGCTGCTCCTGCACCCCACCATCAGCTGCTGGAGGCTTCTGTTCCTCCACCCCGCCATCAGCAGCTGGAGGCTGGTTGCTGCTCCTCCACCCCGCCATCACCAGCTGGAGGCTGGCTGAAGCTCCTGCACCCCGCCATCAGCTGCTGGAGGCTGGCTGCTGCTCCTGCACCCCGCCATCAGCTGCTGGAGGCAGGCTGCTGCTCCTCCATCCCAACATGACCTGCTGGAGGCTGGCTGCAGCTCCTCCATCCCGCCATCAGCTGCTGGAGACTGCCTGCAGCTCCTGCACCCCGCCATCAGCTGCTGGAGGCTGGCTGCTGCTCCTGCACCCCGCCATCACCAGCTGGAGGCTGGCTGCAGCTCCTGCACCCCGCCATCAGCTGCTGGAGGCTGCCTGCAGCTCCTGCAGCTCGCCATCAGCTGCTGGAGGCTGGCTGCTGCTCCTGCACCCTGCCATCAGCTGCTGGAGGCTGGCTGCTGCTCCTCCACCCCACCATGACCTGCTGGAGGCTGGCTGCAGCTCCTCCACCCCGCCATCAGCTGCTGGAGGCTGCCTGCAGCTCCTGCACCCCGCCATCAGCTGCTGGAGGCTGCCTGCAGCTCCTGCACCCCGCCATCAGCTGCTGGAGGCTGGCTGCAGCTCCTCCACCCCGCCATAAGCTGCTGGAGGCTGGCTTCTGCTCCTCCACCCCGCCACCAGCTGCTGGAGGCTGGCTGCTGCTCCTGCACCCCACCCATCAGCTGCTGGAGGCTTCTGTTCCTCCACCCCGCCATCAGCAGCTGGAGGCTGGCTGCTGGAGGCTGGCTGCTGCTCCTCCACCCCGCCATCACCAGCTGGAGCCTGGCTGCAGCTCCTGCACCCCGCCATCAGCTGCTGGAGGCTGCCTGGAGCTCCTGCAGCCCGCCATCAGCTGCTGGAGGCTTCTGTTCCTCCACCCCGCCATCAGCAGCTGGAGGCTGGCTGCTGGAGGCTGGCTGCTGCTCCTCCACCCCGCCATCACCAGCTGGAGGCTGGCTGCAGCTCCTGCACCCCGCCATCAGCTGCTGGAGGCTGGCTGCTGCTCCTGCACCCCGCCATCAGCTGCTGGAGGCTGGCTGCTGCTCCTCCACCCCACCATGACCTGTTGAGGGTGGCTGAAGCTCCTCCACCCCGCCATCAGCTGCTGGAGGCTGCCTGCAGCTCCTGCACCCCGCCATCAGCTGCTGGAGGCTGTCTGCAGCTCCTGCACCCCACCATCAGCTGCTGGAGGCTGGCTGCAGCTCCTCCACCCCGCCATCAGCTGCTGGAGGCTGGCTTTTGCTCCTCCACCCCGCCACCAGCTGCTGGAGGCTGGCTTTTGCTCCTCCACCCCGCCATCAGCTGCTGGAGGCTTCTGTTCCTCCACCCCGCCATCAGCAGCTGGAGGCTGGCTGCTGGAGACTGGCTGCTGCTCCTCCACCCCGCCATCACCAGCTGGAGGCTGGCTGCAGCTCCTGCACCCCACCATCAGTTGCTGGAGGCTGCCTGGAGCTCCTGCACCCCGCCATCAGCTGCTGGAGGCTTCTGTTCCTCCACCCCGCCATCAGCAGCTGGAGGCTGGCTGCTGGAGGCTGGCTGCTGCTCCTCCACCCCGCCATCACCAGCTGGAGGCTGGCTGCAGCTCCTGCACCCCGCCATCAGCTGCTGGAGGCTGCCTGCAGCTCCTGCACCCCGCCATCAGCTGCTGGAGGCTGGCTGCTGCTCCTGCACCCCGCCATCAGCTGCTGGAGGCTGGCTGCTGCTCCTCCACCCCACCATGACCTGCTGGAGGCTGGCTGCAGCTCCTCCACCCCGCCATCAGCTGCTGGAGGCTGCCTGCAGCTCCTGCACCCCGCCATCAGCTGCTGGAGGGTGGCTGCAGCTCCTCCACCCCGCCATCAGCTGCTGGAGGCTGGCTTCTGCTCCTCCACCCCGCCACCAGCTGCTGGAGGCTGGCTGCTGCTCCTGCAACCCGCCATCAGCTGCTGGAGGCTTCTGTTCCTCCACCCCGCCATCAGCAGCTGGAGGCTGGCTGCTGGAGGCTGGCTGCTGCCTCTCCACCCCGCCATCACCAGCTGGAGGCTGGCTGCAGCTCCTGCACCCCGCCATCAGCTGCTGGAGGCTGCCTGGAGCTCCTGCACCCCGCCATCAGCTGCTGGAGGCTTCTGTTCCTCAACCCCGCCATCAGCAGCTGGAGGCTGGCTGCTGGAGGCTGGCTGCTGCTCCTCCACCCCGCCATCACCAGCTGGAGGCTGGCTGCAGCTCCTGCACCCCGCCATCAGCTGCTGGAGGCTGGCTGCTGCTCCTGCACCCCGCCATCAGCTGCTGGAGGCTGGCTGCTGCTCCTCCAACCCACCATGACCTGCTGGAGGCTGGCTTCAGCTCCTCCACCCCGCCATCAGCTGCTGGAGGCTGCCTGCAGCTCCTGCACCCCGCCATCAGCTGCTGGAGGCTGCCTGCAGCTCCTGCACCCCGCCATCAGCTGCTGGAGGCTGGCTGCAGCTCCTCCACCCCGCCATCAGCTGCTGGAGGCTGGCTTCTGCTCCTCCACCCTGCCACCAGCTGCTGGAGGCTGGCTGCTGCTCCTGCACCCCGCCATCAGCTGCTGGAGGCTTCTGTTCCTCCACCCCGCCATCAGCAGCTGGAGGCTGGCTGCTGGAGGCTGGCTGCTGCTCCTCCACCCCGCCATCACCAGCTGGAGGCTGGCTGCAGCTCCTGCACCCCGCCATCAGCTGCTGGAGGCTGGCTGCTGCTCCTGCACCCCGCCATCAGCTGCTGGAGGCTGGCTGCAGCTCCTCCACCCCGCCATCAGCTGCTGGAGGCTTCTGTTCCTCCACCCCGCCATCAGCAGCTGGAGGCTGGTTGCTGCTCCTCCACCCCGCCATCACCAGCTGGAGGCTGGCTGAAGCTCCTGCACCCCGCCATCAGCTGCTGGAGGCTGGCTGCTGCTCCTGCACCCCGCCATCAGCTGCTGGAGGCAGGCTGCTGCTCCTCCATCCCAACATGACCTGCTGGAGGCTGGCTGCAGCTCCTCCATCCCGCCATCAGCTGCTGGAGACTGCCTGCAGCTCCTGCACCCCGCCATCAGCTGCTGGAGGCTGGCTGCTGCTCCTGCACCCCGCCATCACCAGCTGGAGGCTGGCTGCAGCTCCTGCACCCCGCCATCAGCTGCTGGAGGCTGCCTGCAGCTCCTGCAGCTCGCCATCAGCTGCTGGAGGCTGGCTGCTGCTCCTGCACCCTGCCATCAGCTGCTGGAGGCTGGCTGCTGCTCCTCCACCCCACCATGACCTGCTGGAGGCTGGCTGCAGCTCCTCCACCCCGCCATCAGCTGCTGGAGGCTGCCTGCAGCTCCTGCACCCCGCCATCAGCTGCTGGAGGCTGCCTGCAGCTCCTGCACCCCGCCATCAGCTGCTGGAGGCTGGCTGCAGCTCCTCCACCCCGCCATCAGCTGCTGGAGGCTGGCTTCTGCTCCTCCACCCCGCCACCAGCTGCTGGAGGCTGGCTGCTGCTCCTGCACCCCACCCATCAGCTGCTGGAGGCTTCTGTTCCTCCACCCCGCCATCAGCAGCTGGAGGCTGGCTGCTGGAGGCTGGCTGCTGCTCCTCCACCCCGCCATCACCAGCTGGAGCCTGGCTGCAGCTCCTGCACCCCGCCATCAGCTGCTGGAGGCTGCCTGGAGCTCCTGCAGCCCGCCATCAGCTGCTGGAGGCTTCTGTTCCTCCACCCCGCCATCAGCAGCTGGAGGCTGGCTGCTGGAGGCTGGCTGCTGCTCCTCCACCCCGCCATCACCAGCTGGAGGCTGGCTGTAGCTCCTGCACCCCGCCATCAGCTGCTGGAGGCTGGCTGCTGCTCCTGCACCCCGCCATCAGCTGCTGGAGGCTGGCTGCTGCTCCTCCACCCCACCATGACCTGTTGAGGGTGGCTGAAGCTCCTCCACCCCGCCATCAGCTGCTGGAGGCTGCCTGCAGCTCCTGCACCCCGCCATCAGCTGCTGGAGGCTGCCTGCAGCTCCTGCACCCCACCATCAGCTGCTGGAGGCTGGCTGCAGCTCCTCCACCCCGCCATCAGCTGCTGGAGGCTGGCTTTTGCTCCTCCACCCCGCCACCAGCTGCTGGAGGCTGGCTTTTGCTCCTCCACCCCGCCATCAGCTGCTGGAGGCTTCTGTTCCTCCACCCCGCCATCAGCAGCTGGAGGCTGGCTGCTGGAGACTGGCTGCTGCTCCTCCACCCCGCCATCACCAGCTGGAGGCTGGCTGCAGCTCCTGCACCCCACCATCAGTTGCTGGAGGCTGCCTGGAGCTCCTGCACCCCGCCATCAGCTGCTGGAGGCTTCTGTTCCTCCACCCCGCCATCAGCAGCTGGAGGCTGGCTGCTGGAGGCTGGCTGCTGCTCCTCCACCCCGCCATCACCAGCTGGAGGCTGGCTGCAGCTCCTGCACCCCGCCATCAGCTGCTGGAGGCTGCCTGCAGCTCCTGCACCCCGCCATCAGCTGCTGGAGGCTGGCTGCTGCTCCTGCACCCCGCCATCAGCTGCTGGAGGCTGGCTGCTGCTCCTCCACCCCACCATGACCTGCTGGAGGCTGGCTGCAGCTCCTCCACCCCGCCATCAGCTGCTGGAGGCTGCCTGCAGCTCCTGCACCCCGCCATCAGCTGCTGGAGGGTGGCTGCAGCTCCTCCACCCCGCCATCAGCTGCTGGAGGCTGGCTTCTGCTCCTCCACCCCGCCACCAGCTGCTGGAGGCTGGCTGCTGCTCCTGCAACCCGCCATCAGCTGCTGGAGGCTTCTGTTCCTCCACCCCGCCATCAGCAGCTGGAGGCTGGCTGCTGGAGGCTGGCTGCTGCCTCTCCACCCCGCCATCACCAGCTGGAGGCTGGCTGCAGCTCCTGCACCCCGCCATCAGCTGCTGGAGGCTGCCTGGAGCTCCTGCACCCCGCCATCAGCTGCTGGAGGCTTCTGTTCCTCAACCCCGCCATCAGCAGCTGGAGGCTGGCTGCTGGAGGCTGGCTGCTGCTCCTCCACCCCGCCATCACCAGCTGGAGGCTGGCTGCAGCTCCTGCACCCCGCCATCAGCTGCTGGAGGCTGGCTGCTGCTCCTGCACCCCGCCATCAGCTGCTGGAGGCTGGCTGCTGCTCCTCCAACCCACCATGACCTGCTGGAGGCTGGCTTCAGCTCCTCCACCCCGCCATCAGCTGCTGGAGGCTGCCTGCAGCTCCTGCACCCCGCCATCAGCTGCTGGAGGCTGCCTGCAGCTCCTGCACCCCGCCATCAGCTGCTGGAGGCTGGCTGCAGCTCCTCCACCCCGCCATCAGCTGCTGGAGGCTGGCTTCTGCTCCTCCACCCTGCCACCAGCTGCTGGAGGCTGGCTGCTGCTCCTGCACCCCGCCATCAGCTGCTGGAGGCTTCTGTTCCTCCACCCCGCCATCAGCAGCTGGAGGCTGGCTGCTGGAGGCTGGCTGCTGCTCCTCCACCCCGCCATCACCAGCTGGAGGCTGGCTGCAGCTCCTGCACCCCGCCATCAGCTGCTGGAGGCTGGCTGCTGCTCCTGCACCCCGCCATCAGCTGCTGGAGGCTGGCTGCAGCTCCTCCACCCCGCCATCAGCTGCTGGAGGCTTCTGTTCCTCCACCCCGCCATCAGCAGCTGGAGGCTGGTTGCTGCTCCTCCACCCCGCCATCACCAGCTGGAGGCTGGCTGAAGCTCCTGCACCCCGCCATCAGCTGCTGGAGGCTGGCTGCTGCTCCTGCACCCCGCCATCAGCTGCTGGAGGCAGGCTGCTGCTCCTCCATCCCAACATGACCTGCTGGAGGCTGGCTGCAGCTCCTCCATCCCGCCATCAGCTGCTGGAGACTGCCTGCAGCTCCTGCACCCCGCCATCAGCTGCTGGAGGCTGGCTGCTGCTCCTGCACCCCGCCATCACCAGCTGGAGGCTGGCTGCAGCTCCTGCACCCCGCCATCAGCTGCTGGAGGCTGCCTGCAGCTCCTGCAGCTCGCCATCAGCTGCTGGAGGCTGGCTGCTGCTCCTGCACCCTGCCATCAGCTGCTGGAGGCTGGCTGCTGCTCCTCCACCCCACCATGACCTGCTGGAGGCTGGCTGCAGCTCCTCCACCCCGCCATCAGCTGCTGGAGGCTGCCTGCAGCTCCTGCACCCCGCCATCAGCTGCTGGAGGCTGCCTGCAGCTCCTGCACCCCGCCATCAGCTGCTGGAGGCTGGCTGCAGCTCCTCCACCCCGCCATCAGCTGCTGGAGGCTGGCTTCTGCTCCTCCACCCCGCCACCAGCTGCTGGAGGCTGGCTGCTGCTCCTGCACCCCACCCATCAGCTGCTGGAGGCTTCTGTTCCTCCACCCCGCCATCAGCAGCTGGAGGCTGGCTGCTGGAGGCTGGCTGCTGCTCCTCCACCCCGCCATCACCAGCTGGAGCCTGGCTGCAGCTCCTGCACCCCGCCATCAGCTGCTGGAGGCTGCCTGGAGCTCCTGCAGCCCGCCATCAGCTGCTGGAGGCTTCTGTTCCTCCACCCCGCCATCAGCAGCTGGAGGCTGGCTGCTGGAGGCTGGCTGCTGCTCCTCCACCCCGCCATCACCAGCTGGAGGCTGGCTGCAGCTCCTGCACCCCGCCATCAGCTGCTGGAGGCTGGCTGCTGCTCCTGCACCCCGCCATCAGCTGCTGGAGGCTGGCTGCTGCTCCTCCACCCCACCATGACCTGTTGAGGGTGGCTGAAGCTCCTCCACCCCGCCATCAGCTGCTGGAGGCTGCCTGCAGCTCCTGCACCCCGCCATCAGCTGCTGGAGGCTGCCTGCAGCTCCTGCACCCCACCATCAGCTGCTGGAGGCTGGCTGCAGCTCCTCCACCCCGCCATCAGCTGCTGGAGGCTGGCTTTTGCTCCTCCACCCCGCCACCAGCTGCTGGAGGCTGGCTTTTGCTCCTCCACCCCGCCATCAGCTGCTGGAGGCTTCTGTTCCTCCACCCCGCCATCAGCAGCTGGAGGCTGGCTGCTGGAGACTGGCTGCTGCTCCTCCACCCCGCCATCACCAGCTGGAGGCTGGCTGCAGCTCCTGCACCCCACCATCAGTTGCTGGAGGCTGCCTGGAGCTCCTGCACCCCGCCATCAGCTGCTGGAGGCTTCTGTTCCTCCACCCCGCCATCAGCAGCTGGAGGCTGGCTGCTGGAGGCTGGCTGCTGCTCCTCCACCCCGCCATCACCAGCTGGAGGCTGGCTGCAGCTCCTGCACCCCGCCATCAGCTGCTGGAGGCTGCCTGCAGCTCCTGCACCCCGCCATCAGCTGCTGGAGGCTGGCTGCTGCTCCTGCACCCCGCCATCAGCTGCTGGAGGCTGGCTGCTGCTCCTCCACCCCACCATGACCTGCTGGAGGCTGGCTGCAGCTCCTCCACCCCGCCATCAGCTGCTGGAGGCTGCCTGCAGCTCCTGCACCCCGCCATCAGCTGCTGGAGGGTGGCTGCAGCTCCTCCACCCCGCCATCAGCTGCTGGAGGCTGGCTTCTGCTCCTCCACCCCGCCACCAGCTGCTGGAGGCTGGCTGCTGCTCCTGCAACCCGCCATCAGCTGCTGGAGGCTTCTGTTCCTCCACCCCGCCATCAGCAGCTGGAGGCTGGCTGCTGGAGGCTGGCTGCTGCCTCTCCACCCCGCCATCACCAGCTGGAGGCTGGCTGCAGCTCCTGCACCCCGCCATCAGCTGCTGGAGGCTGCCTGGAGCTCCTGCACCCCGCCATCAGCTGCTGGAGGCTTCTGTTCCTCAACCCCGCCATCAGCAGCTGGAGGCTGGCTGCTGGAGGCTGGCTGCTGCTCCTCCACCCCGCCATCACCAGCTGGAGGCTGGCTGCAGCTCCTGCACCCCGCCATCAGCTGCTGGAGGCTGGCTGCTGCTCCTGCACCCCGCCATCAGCTGCTGGAGGCTGGCTGCTGCTCCTCCAACCCACCATGACCTGCTGGAGGCTGGCTTCAGCTCCTCCACCCCGCCATCAGCTGCTGGAGGCTGCCTGCAGCTCCTGCACCCCGCCATCAGCTGCTGGAGGCTGCCTGCAGCTCCTGCACCCCGCCATCAGCTGCTGGAGGCTGGCTGCAGCTCCTCCACCCCGCCATCAGCTGCTGGAGGCTGGCTTCTGCTCCTCCACCCTGCCACCAGCTGCTGGAGGCTGGCTGCTGCTCCTGCACCCCGCCATCAGCTGCTGGAGGCTTCTGTTCCTCCACCCCGCCATCAGCAGCTGGAGGCTGGCTGCTGGAGGCTGGCTGCTGCTCCTCCACCCCGCCATCACCAGCTGGAGGCTGGCTGCAGCTCCTGCACCCCGCCATCAGCTGCTGGAGGCTGGCTGCTGCTCCTGCACCCCGCCATCAGCTGCTGGAGGCTGGCTGCAGCTCCTCCACCCCGCCATCAGCTGCTGGAGGCTTCTGTTCCTCCACCCCGCCATCAGCAGCTGGAGGCTGGCTGCTGGAGGCTGGCTGCTGCTCCTCCACCCCGCCATCACCAGCTGGAGGCTGGCTGCAGCTCCTGCACTCCGCCATCAGCTGCTGGAGGCTGCCTGGAGCTCCTGCACCCCGCCATCAGCTGCTGGAGGCTTCTGTTCCTCCACCCCGCCATCAGCAGCTGGAGGCTGGCTGCTGGAGGCTGGCTGCTGCTCCTCCACTCCGCCATCACCAGCTGGAGGCTGGCTGCAGCTCCTGCACCCCACCATCAGCTGCTGGAGGCTGCCTGCAGCTCCTGCACCCCGCCATCAGCTGCTGGAGGCTGGCTGCTGCTCCTGCACCCCGCCATCAGCTGCTGGAGGCTGGCTGCTGCTCCTCCACCCCACCATGACCTGCTGGAGGCTGGCTGCAGCTCCTCCACCCCGCCATCAGCTGCTGGAGGCTGCCTGCAGCTCCTGCACCCCGCCATCAGCTGCTGGAGGCTGCCTGCAGCTCCTGCACCCCGCCATCAGCTGCTGGAAGCTGGCTGCAGCTCCTCCACCCCGCCATCAGCTGCTGGAGGCTGGCTTCTGCTCCTCCACCCCGCCATCAGCTGCTGGAAGCTGGCTGCAGCTCCTCCACCACGCCACCAGCTGCTGGAGGCTGGCTGCTGCTCCTGCACCCCGCCATCAGCTGCTGGAGGCTTCTGTTCCTCCACCCCGCCATCAGCAGCTGGAGGCTGGCTGCTGGAGGCTGGCTGCTGTTCCTCCACCCCGCCATCACCAGCTGGAGGCTGGCTGCAGCTCCTGCACCCCGCCATCAGCTGCTGGAGGATGCCTGGAGCTCCTGCACCCCGCCATCAGCTGCTGGAGGCTTCTGTTCCTCCACCCCGCCATCAGCAGCTGGAGGCTGGCTGCTGGAGGCTGGCTGCTGCTCCTCCACCCCGCCATCACCAGCTGGAGGCTGGCTGCAGCTCCTGCACCCCGCCATCAGCTGCTGGAGGCTGCCTGCAGCTCCTGCACCCCGCCATCAGCTGCTGGAGGCTGGCTGCTGCTCCTCCACCCCACCGTTACCTGCTGGAGGCTGGCTGCAGCTCCTCCACCCCGCCATCAGCTGCTGGAGGCTGCCTGCAGCTCCTGCACCCCGCCATCAGCTGCTGGAGGCTGGCTGCAGCTCCTCCACCCCGCCATCAGCTGCTGGAGGCTGGCTTCTGCTCCTCCACCCCGCCACCAGCTGCTGGAGGCTGGCTGCTGCTCCTGCACCCCGCCCATCAGCTGCTGGAGGCTTCTGTTCCTCCACCCCGCCATCAGCAGCTGGAGGCTGGCTGCTGGAGGCTGGCTGCTGCTCCTCCACCCCGCCATCACCAGCTGGAGGCTGGCTGCAGCTCCTGCACCCCGCCATCAGCTGCTGGAGGCTGCCTGGAGCTCCTGCACCCCGCGATCAGCTGCTGGAGGCTTCTGTTCCTCCACCCCGCCATCAGCAGCTGGAGGCTGGCTGCTGGAGGCTGGCTGCTGCTCCTCCACCCCGCCATCACCAGCTGGAGGCTGGCTGCAGCTCCTGCACCCCGCCATCAGCTGCTGGAAGCTGCCTGCAGCTCCTGCACCCCGCCATCAGCTGCTGGAGGCTGGCTTCTGCTCCTGCACCCCGCCATCAGCTGCTGGAGGCTGGCTGCAGCTCCTGCACCCCGCCATCAGCTGCTGGAGGCTGCCTGGAGCTCCTGCACCCCGCCATCAGCTGCTGGAGGCTTCTGTTCCTCCACCCCGCCATCAGCAGCTGGAGGCTGGCTGCTGGAGGCTGGCTGCTGCTCCTCCACCCCGCCATCACCAGCTGGAGGCTGGCTGCAACTCCTGCACCCCGCCATCAGCTGCTGGAGGCTGCCTGGAGCTCCTGCACCCCGCCATCAGCTGCTGGAGGCTGGCTGCTGCTCCTGCCACCCGCCATCAGCTGCTGGAGGCTGGCTGCTGCTCCTCCACCCCACCATGACCTGCTGGAGGCTGGCTGCAGCTCCTCCACCCCGCCATCAGCTGCTGGAGGCTGCCTGCAGCTCCTGCACCCCGCCATCAGCTGCTGGAGGCTGCCTGCAGCTCCTGCACCCCGCCATCAGCTGCTGGAGGCTGGCTGCAGCTCCTCCACCCCGCCATCAGCTGCTGGAGGCTGGCTTCTGCTCCTCCACCCCGCCACCAGCTGCTTGAGGCTGGCTGCTGCTCCTGCACCCCGCCATCAGCTGCTGGAGGCTGGCTGCAGCTCCTGCACCCCGCCATCAGCTGCTGGAGGCTGCCTGGAGCTACTGCACCCCGCCATCAGCTGCTGGAGGCTTCTGTTCCTCCACCCCGCCATCAGCAGCTGGAGGCTGGCTGCTGGAGGCTGGCTGCTGCTCCTCCACCCCACCATGACCTGCTGGAGGCTGGCTGCAGCTCCTGCACCCCGCCATCAGCTGCTGGAGGCTGCCTGCAGCTCCTGCACCCTGCCATCAGCTGCTGGAGGCTGGCTGCAGCTCCTCCACCCCGCCATCAGCTGCTGGAGGCTTCTGTTCCTCCACCCCGCCATCAGCAGCTGGAGGCTGGCTGCTGGAGGCTGGCTGCTGCTCCTCCACCCCGCCATCACCAGCTGGAGGCTGGCTGCAGCTCCTGCACCCCGCCATCACCATCTGGAGGCTGGCTGCAGCTCCTGCACCCCGCCATCAGCTGCTGGAGGCTGGCTGCAGCTCCTGCACCCCGCCATCAGCTGCTGGAGGCTGCCTGGAGCTCCTGCATCCCGCCATCAGCTGCTGGAGGCTTCTGTTCCTCCACCCCGCCATCAGCAGCTGGAGGCTGGCTGCTGGAGGCTGGCTGCTGCTCCTCCACCCCGCCATCACCAGCTGGAGGCTGGCTGCAGCTCCTGCACCCCGCCATCAGCTGCTGGAGGCTGCCTGCAGCTCCTGCACCCCGCCATCAGCTGCTGGAGGCTGGCTGCTGCTCCTGCACCCCGCCATCAGCTGCTGGAGGCTGGCTGCTGCTCCTCCACCACACCATGACCTGCTGGAGGCTGGCTGCAGCTCCTCCACCCCGCCATCAGCTGCTGGAGGCTGCCTGCAGCTCCTGCACCCCGCCATCAGCTGCTGGAGGCTGCCTGCAGCTCCTGCACCCCGCCATCAGCTGCTGGAGGCTGGCTGCAGCTCCTCCACCCCGCCATCAGCTGCTGGAGGCTGGCTTCTGCTCCTCCACCCCGCCACCAGCTGCTGGAGGCTGGCTGCTGCTCCTGCACCCCACCATCAGCTGCTGGAGGCTTCTGTTCCTCCACCCCGCCATCAGCAGCTGGAGGCTGGCTGCTGGAGGCTGGTTGCTGCTCCTCCACCCCGCCATCACCAGCTGGAGGCTGGCTGCAGCTCCTGCACCCCGCCATCAGCTGCTGGAGGCTGGCTGCTGCTCCTGCACCCCGCCATCAGCTGCTGGAGGCAGGCTGCTGCTCCTCCACCCCAACATGACCTGCTGGAGGCTGGCTGCAGCTCCTCCATCCCGCCATCAGCTGCTGGAGACTGCCTGCAGCTCCTGCACCCCGCCATCAGCTGCTGGAGGCTGGCTGCTGCTCCTGCACCCCGCCATCACCAGCTGGAGGCTGGCTGCAGCTCCTGCACCCCGCCATCAGCTGCTGGAGGCTGCCTGCAGCTCCTGCAGCTCGCCATCAGCTGCTGGAGGCTGGCTGCTGCTCCTGCACCCTGCCATCAGCTGCTGGAGGCTGGCTGCTGCTCCTCCACCCCACCATGACCTGCTGGAGGCTGGCTGCAGCTCCTCCACCCCGCCATCAGCTGCTGGAGGCTGCCTGCAGCTCCTGCACCCCGCCATCAGCTGCTGGAGGCTGCCTGCAGCTCCTGCACCCCGCCATCAGCTGCTGGAGGCTGGCTGCAGCTCCTCCACCCCGCCATCAGCTGCTGGAGGCTGGCTTCTGCTCCTCCACCCCGCCACCAGCTGCTGGAGGCTGGCTGCTGCTCCTGCACCCCACCCATCAGCTGCTGGAGGCTTCTGTTCCTCCACCCCGCCATCAGCAGCTGGAGGCTGGCTGCTGGAGGCTGGCTGCTGCTCCTCCACCCCGCCATCACCAGCTGGAGCCTGGCTGCAGCTCCTGCACCCCGCCATCAGCTGCTGGAGGCTGCCTGGAGCTCCTGCAGCCCGAAATCAGCTGCTGGAGGCTTCTGTTCCTCCACCCCGCCATCAGCAGCTGGAGGCTGGCTGCTGGAGGCTGGCTGCTGCTCCTCCACCCCGCCATCACCAGCTGGAGGCTGGCTGCAGCTCCTGCACCCCGCCATCAGCTGCTGGAGGCTGGCTGCTGCTCCTGCACCCCGCCATCAGCTGCTGGAGGCTGGCTGCTGCTCCTCCACCCCACCATGACCTGTTGAGGGTGGCTGAAGCTCCTCCACCCCGCCATCAGCTGCTGGAGGCTGCCTGCAGCTCCTGCACCCCGCCATCAGCTGCTGGAGGCTGCCTGCAGCTCCTGCACCCCACCATCAGCTGCTGGAGGCTGGCTGCAGCTCCTCCACCCCGCCATCATCTGCTGGAGGCTGGCTTTTGCTCCTCCACCCCGCCACCAGCTGCTGGAGGCTGGCTTTTGCTCCTCCACCCCGCCATCAGCTGCTGGAGGCTTCTGTTCCTCCACCCCGCCATCAGCAGCTGGAGGATGGCTGCTGGAGACTGGCTGCTGCTCCTCCACCCCGCCATCACCAGCTGGAGGCTGGCTGCAGCTCCTGCACCCCACCATCAGTTGCTGGAGGCTGCCTGGAGCTCCTGCACCCCGCCATCAGCTGCTGGAGGCTTCTGTTCCTCCACCCCGCCATCAGCAGCTGGAGGCTGGCTGCTGCAGGCTGGCTGCTGCTCCTCCACCCCGCCATCACCAGCTGGAGGCTGGCTGCAGCTCCTGCACCCCGCCATCAGCTGCTGGAGGCTGCCTGCAGCTCCTGCACCCCGCCATCAGCTGCTGGAGGCTGGCTGCTGCTCCTGCACCCCGCCATCAGCTGCTGGAGGCTGGCTGCTGCTCCTCCACCCCACCATGACCTGCTGGAGGCTGGCTGCAGCTCCTCCACCCCGCCATCAGCTGCTGGAGGCTGCCTGCAGCTCCTGCACCCCGCCATCAGCTGCTGGAGGGTGGCTGCAGCTCCTCCACCCCGCCATCAGCTGCTGGAGGCTGGCTTCTGCTCCTCCACCCCGCCACCAGCTGCTGGAGGCTGGCTGCTGCTCCTGCAACCCGCCATCAGCTGCTGGAGGCTTCTGTTCCTCCACCCCGCCATCAGCAGCTGGAGGCTGGCTGCTGGAGGCTGGCTGCTGCCTCTCCACCCCGCCATCACCAGCTGGAGGCTGGCTGCAGCTCCTGCACCCCGCCATCAGCTGCTGGAGGCTGCCTGGAGCTCCTGCACCCCGCCATCAGCTGCTGGAGGCTTCTGTTCCTCAACCCCGCCATCAGCAGCTGGAGGCTGGCTGCTGGAGGCTGGCTGCTGCTCCTCCACCCCGCCATCACCAGCTGGAGGCTGGCTGCAGCTCCTGCACCCCGCCATCAGCTGCTGGAGGCTGGCTGCTGCTCCTGCACCCCGCCATCAGCTGCTGGAGGCTGGCTGCTGCTCCTCCAACCCACCATGACCTGCTGGAGGCTGGCTTCAGCTCCTCCACCCCGCCATCAGCTGCTGGAGGCTGCCTGCAGCTCCTGCACCCCGCCATCAGCTGCTGGAGGCTGCCTGCAGCTCCTGCACCCCGCCATCAGCTGCTGGAGGCTGGCTGCAGCTCCTCCACCCCGCCATCAGCTGCTGGAGGCTGGCTTCTGCTCCTCCACCCTGCCACCAGCTGCTGGAGGCTGGCTGCTGCTCCTGCACCCCGCCATCAGCTGCTGGAGGCTTCTGTTCCTCCACCCCGCCATCAGCAGCTGGAGGCTGGCTGCTGGAGGCTGGCTGCTGCTCCTCCACCCCGCCATCACCAGCTGGAGGCTGGCTGCAGCTCCTGCACCCCGCCATCAGCTGCTGGAGGCTGGCTGCTGCTCCTGCACCCCGCCATCAGCTGATGGAGGCTGGCTGCTGCTCCTCCACCCCGCCATCACCAGCTGGAGGCTGCCTGCAGCTCCTGCACCCCGCCATCAGCTGCTGGAGGCTGCCTGCAGCTCCTGCACCCCGCCATCAGCTGCTGGAGGATGGCTGCAGCTCCTCCACCCCGCCATCAGCTGCTGGAGGCTTCTGTTCCTCCACCCCGCCATCAGCAGCTGGAGGCTGGCTGCTGGAGGCTGGCTGCTGCTCCTCCACCCCGCCATCAACAGCTGGAGGCTGGCTGCAGCTCCTGCTCTCCGCCATCAGCTGCTGGAGGCTGCCTGGAGCTCCTGCACCCCGCCATCAGCTGCTGGAGGCTTCTGTTCCTCCACCCCGCCATCAGCAGCTGGAGGCTGGCTGCTGGAGGCTGGCTGCTGTTCCTCCACCCCGCCATCACCAGCTGGAGGCTGGCTGCAGCTCCAGCACCCCGCCATCAGCTGCTGGAGGCTGCCTGGAGCTCCTGCCCCCCGCCATCAGCTGCTGGAGGCTTCTGTTCCTCCACCCCGCCATCAGCAGCTGGAGGCTGGCTGCTGGAGGCTGGCTGCTGCTCCTCCACCCCGCCATCACCAGCTGGAGGCTGGCTGCAGCTCCTGCAACCCGCCATCAGCTGCTGGAGGCTGCCTGCAGCTCCTGCACCCCGCCATCAGCTGCTGGAGGCTGGCTGCTGCTCCTCCACCCCACCGTTACCTGCTGGAGGCTGGCTGCAGCTCCTCCACCCCGCCATCAGCTGCTGGAGGCTGCCTGCAGCTCCTGCACCCCGCCATCAGCTGCTGGAGGCTGGCTGCAGCTCCTCCACCCCGCCATCAGCTGCTGGAGGCTGGCTTCTGCTCCTCCACCCCGCCACCAGCTGCTGGAGGCTGGCTGCTGCTCCTGCACCCCGCCCATCAGCTGCTGGAGGCTTCTGTTCCTCCACCCCGCCATCAGCAGCTGGAGGCTGGCTGCTGCTCCTCCACCCCGCCATCACCAGCTGGAGGCTGGCTGCTGCTCCTGCACCCCGCCATCAGCTGCTGGAGGCTGCCTGGAGCTCCTGCACCCCGCCATCAGCTGCTGGAGGCTTCTGTTCCTCAACCCCGCCATCAGCAGCTGGAGGCTGGTTGCTGGAGGCTGGCTGCTGCTCCTCCACCCCGCCATCACCAGCTGGAGGCTGGCTGCAGCTCCTGCACCCCGCCATCAGCTGCTGGAGGCTGGCTGCTGCTCCTGCACCCCGCCATCAGCTGCTGGAGGCTGGCTGCTGCTCCTCCACCCCACCATGACCTGCTGGTGGCTGGCTGCAGCTCCTGCACCCCGCCATCAGCTGCTGGAGGCTGCCTGCAGCTCCTGCACCCCGCCACCAGCTGCTGGAGGCTGGCTGCTGCTCCTGCACCCCGCCATAAGCTGCTGGAGGCTTCTGTTCCTCCACCCCGCCATCAGCAGCTGGAGGCTGGCTGCTGGAGGCTGGCTGCTGCTCCTCAACCCCGCCATCACCAGCTGGAGGCTGGCTGCAGCTCCTGCACCCCGCCATCAGCTGCTTGAGGCTGGCTGCTGCTCCTGCACCCCGCCATCAGCTGCTGGAGGCTGGCTGCTGCTCCTCCACCCCGCCATCACCAGCTGGAGGCTGGCTGCAGCTCCTGCACCCCGCCATCAGCTGCTGGAGGCTGGCTGCTGCTCCTGCACCCCGCCATCAGCTGCTGGAGGCTGGCTGCTGCTCCTCCACCCCACCATGACCTGCTGGAGGCTGGCTGCAGCTCCTCCACCCCGCCATCAGCTGCTGGAGGCTGCCTGCAGCTCCTGCACCCCGCCATCAGCTGCTGGAGGCTGCCTGCAGCTCCTGCACCCCGCCATCAGCTGCTGGAGGCTGGCTGCAGCTCCTCCACCCCGCCATCAGCTGCTGGAGGCTTCTGTTCCTCCACCCCGCCATCAGCAGCTGGAGGCTGGCTGCTGGAGGCTGGCTGCTGCTCCTCCACCCCGCCATCAACAGCTGGAGGCTGGCTGCAGCTCCTGCTCTCCGCCATCAGCTGCTGGAGGCTGCCTGGAGCTCCTGCACCCCGCCATCAGCTGCTGGAGGCTTCTGTTCCTCCACCCCGCCATCAGCAGCTGGAGGCTGGCTGCTGGAGGCTGGCTGCTGTTCCTCCACCCCGCCATCACCAGCTGGAGGCTGGCTGCAGCTCCTGCACCCCGCCATCAGCTGCTGGAGGCTGCCTGGAGCTTCTGCCCCCCGCCATCAGCTGCTGGAGGCTTCTGTTCCTCCACCCCGCCATCAGCAGCTGGAGGCTGGCTGCTGGAGGCTGGCTGCTGCTCCTCCACCCCGCCATCACCAGCTGGAGGCTGGCTGCAGCTCCTGCACCCCGCCATCAGCTGCTGGAGGCTGCCTGCAGCTCCTGCACCCCGCCATCAGCTGCTGGAGGCTGGCTGCTGCTCCTCCAACCCACCGTTACCTGCTGGAGGCTGGCTGCAGCTCCTCCACCCCGCCATCAGCTGCTGGAGGCTGCCTGCAGCTCCTGCACCCCGCCATCAGCTGCTGGAGGCTGGCTGCAGCTCCTCCACCCCGCCATCAGCTGCTGGAGGCTGGCTTCTGCTCCTCCACCCCGCCACCAGCTGCTGGAGGCTGGCTGCTGCTCCTGCACCCCGCCCATCAGCTGCTGGAGGCTTCTGTTCCTCCACCCCGCCATCAGCAGCTGGAGGCTGGCTGCTGGAGGCTGGCTGCTGCTCCTCCACCCCGCCATCACCAGCTGGAGGCTGCCTGCAGCTCCTGCACCCCGCCATCAGCTGCTGGAGGCTGGCTGCAGCTCCTCCACCCCGCCACCAGCTGCTGGAGGCTGGCTGCTGCTCCTGCACCCCGCCATCAGCTGCTGGAGGCTTCTGTTCCTCCAACCCGCCATCAGCAGCTGGAGGCTGGCTGCTGGAGGCTGGCTGCTGCTCCTCCACCCCGCCATCACCAGCTGGAGGCTGGCTGCAGCTCCTGCACCCCGCCATCAGCTGCTAGAGGCTGCCTGGAGCTCCTGCACCCCGCCATCAGCTGCTGGAGGCTTCTGTTCCTCCACCCCGCCATCAGCAGCTAGAGGCTGGCTGCTGGAGGCTGGCTGCTGCTCCTCCACCCCGCCATCACCAGCTGGAGGCTGGCTGCAGCTCCTGCACCCCGCCATCAGCTGCTGGAGGCTGCCTGCAGCTCCTGCACCCCGCCATCAGCTGCTGGAGGCTGGCTGCTGCTCCTGCACCCCGCCATCAGCTGCTGGAGGCTGGCTGCTGCTCCTCCACCCCACCACGACCTGCTGGAGGCTGGCTGCAGCTCCTGCACCCCGCCATCAGCTGCTGGAGGCTGCCTGCAGCTCCTGCACCCTGCCATCAGCTGCTGGAGGCTGGATGCAGCTCCTCCACCCCGCCATCAGCTGCTGGAGGCTTCTGTTCCTCCACCCCGCCATCAGCAGCTGGAGGCTGGCTGCTGGAGGCTGGCTGCTGCTCCTCCACCCCGCCATCACCAGCTGGAGGCTGGCTGCAGCTCCTGCACCCCGCCATCAGCTGCTGGAGGCTGCCTGCAGCTCCTGCACCCCGCCATCAGCTGCTGGAGGCTGGCTGCTGCTCCTCCACCCCGCCACCAGCTGCTGGAGGCTGGCTGCTGCTCCTGCACCCCGCCATCAGCTGCTGGAGGCTTCTGTTCCTCCACCCCGCCATCACCAGCTGGAGGCTGGCTGCAGCTCCTGCACCCCGCCATCAGCTGCTGGAGGCTGGCTGCTGCTCCTGCACCCCGCCATCAGCTGCTGGAGGCTGGCTGCTGCTCCTCCACCCCACCATGACCTGCTGGAGGCTGGCTGCAGCTCCTCCACCCCACCATCAGCTGCTGGAGGCTGGCTGCAGCTCCTACACCCCGCCATCAGCTGCTGGAGGATTCTGTTCCTCCACCCCGCCATCAGCAGCTGGAGGCTGGCTGCTGGAGGCTGGCTGCTGCTCCTCCACCCCGCCATCACCAGCTGGAGGCTGGCTGCAGCTCCTGCACCCCCCATCAGCTGCTGGAGGCTGCCTGGAGCTCCTGCACCCCGCCATCAGCTGCTGGAGGCTTCTGTTCCTCCACCCCGCCATCAGCAGCTGGAGGCTGGCTGCTGGAGGCTGGCTGCTGCTCCTCCACTCCGCCATCACCAGCTGGAGGCTGGCTGCAGCTCCTGCACCCCGCCATCAGCTGCTGGAGGCTGGCTGCAGCTCCTGCACCCCGCCATCAGCTGCTGGAGGCTGGCTGCTGCTCCTGCACCCTGCCATCAGCTGCTGGAGGCTGGCTGCTGCTCCTCCACCCCACCATGACCTGCTGGAGGCTGGCTGCAGCTCCTCCACCCCGCCATCAGCTGCTGGAGGCTGCCTGCAGCTCCTGCACCCCGCCATCAGCTGCTGGAAGCTGGCTGCAGCTCCTCCACCCCGCCATCAGCTGCTGGAGGCTGGCTTCTGCTCCTCCACCCCGCCACCAGCTGCTGGAGGCTGGCTGCTGCTCCTGCACCCCGCCATCAGCTGCTGGAGGCTTCTGTTCCTCCACCCCGCCATCAGCAGCTGGAGGCTGGCTGCTGGAGGCTGGCTGCTGTTCCTCCACCCCGCCATCACCAGCTGGAGGCTGGCTGCAGCTCCTGCACCCCACCATCAGCTGCTGGAGGCTGCCTGGAGCTCCTGCACCCCGCCATCAGCTGCTGCAGGCTTCTGTTCCTCCACCCCGCCATCAGCAGCTGGAGGCTGGCTGCTGGAGGCTGGCTGCTGCTCCTCCACCCCGCCATCACCAGCTGGAGGCTGGCTGCAGCTCCTGCACCCCGCCATCAGCTGCTGGAGGCTGCCTGCAGCTCCTGCACCCCGCCATCAGCTGCTGGAGGCTGGCTGCTGCTCCTCCACCCCACCGTTACCTGCTGGAGGCTGGCTGCAGCTCCTCCACCCCGCCATCAGCTGCTGGAGGCTGCCTGCAGCTCCTGCACCCCGCCATCAGCTGCTGGAGGCTGCCTGCAGCTCCTGCACCCCGCCATCAGCTGCTGGAGGCTGGCTGCAGCTCCTCCACCCCGCCATCAGCTGCTGGAGGCTGGCTTCTGCTCCTCCACCCCGCCACCAGCTGCTGGAGGCTGGCTGCTGCTCCTGCACCCCGCCCATCAGCTGCTGGAGGCTTCTGTTCCTCCACCCCGCCATCAGCAGCTGGAGGCTGGCTGCTGGAGGCTGCTGCTCCTCCACCCCGCCATCACCAGCTGGAGGCTGGCTGCAGCTCCTGCACCCCGCCATCAGCTGCTGGAGGCTGCCTGGAGCTCCTGCACCTCGCCATCAGCTGCTGGAGGCTTCTGTTCCTCCACCCCGCCATCAGCAGCTGGAGGCTGGCTGCTGGAGGCTGGCTGCTGCTCCTCCACCCCGCCATCACCAGCTGGAGGCTGGCTGCAGCTCCTGCACCCCGCCATCAGCTGCTGGAAGCTGCCTGCAGCTCCTGCACCCCGCCATCAGCTGCTGGAGGCTGGCTGCTGCTCCTGCACCCCGCCATCAGCTGCTGGAGGCTGGCTGCAGCTCCTGCACCCCGCCATCAGCTGCTGGAGGCTGCCTGGAGCTCCTGCACCCCGCCATCAGCTGCTGGAGGCTTCTGTTCCTCCACTCCGCCATCAGCAGCTGGAGGCTGGCTGCTGGAGGCTGGCTGCTGCTCCTCCACCCCACCATGACCTGCTGGAGGCTGGCTGCAGCTCCTCCACCCCGCCATCAGCTGCTGGAGGCTGCCTGCAGCTCCTGCACCCCGCCATCAGCTGCTGGAGGCTGCCTGCAGCTCCTGCACCCCGCCATCACCAGCTGGAGGCTGGCTGCAGCTCCTGCACCCCCCATCAGCTGCTGGAGGCTGCCTGGAGCTCCTGCACCCCGCCATCAGCTGCTGGAGGCTTCTGTTCCTCCACCCCGCCATCAGCAGCTGGAGGCTGGCTGCTGGAGGCTGGCTGCTGCTCCTCCACTCCGCCATCACCAGCTGGAGGCTGGCTGCAGCTCCTGCACCCCGCCATCAGCTGCTGGAGGCTGGCTGCAGCTCCTGCACCCCGCCATCAGCTGCTGGAGGCTGGCTGCTGCTCCTGCACCCTGCCATCAGCTGCTGGAGGCTGGCTGCTGCTCCTCCACCCCACCATGACCTGCTGGAGGCTGGCTGCAGCTCCTCCACCCCGCCATCAGCTGCTGGAGGCTGCCTGCAGCTCCTGCACCCCGCCATCAGCTGCTGGAAGCTGGCTGCAGCTCCTCCACCCCGCCATCAGCTGCTGGAGGCTGGCTTCTGCTCCTCCACCCCGCCACCAGCTGCTGGAGGCTGGCTGCTGCTCCTGCACCCCGCCATCAGCTGCTGGAGGCTTCTGTTCCTCCACCCCGCCATCAGCAGCTGGAGGCTGGCTGCTGGAGGCTGGCTGCTGTTCCTCCACCCCGCCATCACCAGCTGGAGGCTGGCTGCAGCTCCTGCACCCCACCATCAGCTGCTGGAGGCTGCCTGGAGCTCCTGCACCCCGCCATCAGCTGCTGCAGGCTTCTGTTCCTCCACCCCGCCATCAGCAGCTGGAGGCTGGCTGCTGCTCCTCCACCCCGCCATCACCAGCTGGAGGCTGGCTGCAGCTCCTGCACCCCGCCATCAGCTGCTGGAGGCTGCCTGCAGCTCCTGCACCCCGCCATCAGCTGCTGGAGGCTGGCTGCTGCTCCTCCACCCCACCGTTACCTGCTGGAGGCTGGCTGCAGCTCCTCCACCCCGCCATCAGCTGCTGGAGGCTGCCTGCAGCTCCTGCACCCCGCCATCAGCTGCTGGAGGCTGCCTGCAGCTCCTGCACCCCGCCATCAGCTGCTGGAGGCTGGCTGCAGCTCCTCCACCCCGCCATCAGCTGCTGGAGGCTGGCTTCTGCTCCTCCACCCCGCCACCAGCTGCTGGAGGCTGGCTGCTGCTCCTGCACCCCGCCCATCAGCTGCTGGAGGCTTCTGTTCCTCCACCCCGCCATCAGCAGCTGGAGGCTGGCTGCTGGAGGCTGCTGCTCCTCCACCCCGCCATCACCAGCTGGAGGCTGGCTGCAGCTCCTGCACCCCGCCATCAGCTGCTGGAGGCTGCCTGGAGCTCCTGCACCCCGCCATCAGCTGCTGGAGTCTTCTGTTCCTCCACCCCGCCATCAGCAGCTGGAGGCTGGCTGCTGGAGGCTGGCTGCTGCTCCTCCACCCCGCCATCACCAGCTGGAGGCTGGCTGCAGCTCCTGCACCCCGCCATCAGCTGCTGGAAGCTGCCTGCAGCTCCTGCACCCCGCCATCAGCTGCTGGAGGCTGGCTGCTGCTCCTGCACCCCGCCATCAGCTGCTGGAGGCTGGCTGCAGCTCCTGCACCCCGCCATCAGCTGCTGGAGGCTGCCTGGAGCTCCTGCACCCCGCCATCAGCTGCTGGAGGCTTCTGTTCCTCCACTCCGCCATCAGCAGCTGGAGGCTGGCTGCTGGAGGCTGGCTGCTGCTCCTCCACCCCACCATGACCTGCTGGAGGCTGGCTGCAGCTCCTCCACCCCGCCATCAGCTGCTGGAGGCTGCCTGCAGCTCCTGCACCCCGCCATCAGCTGCTGGAGGCTGCCTGCAGCTCCTGCACCCCGCCATCAGCTGCTGGAGGCTGGCTGCAGCTCCTCCACCCCGCCATCAGCTGCTGGAGGCTGGCCTTTGCTCCTCCACCCCGCCACCAGCTGCTGGAGGCTGGCTGCTGCTCCTGCACCCCACCATCAGCTTCTGGAGGCTTCTGTTCTTCCACCCCGCCATCAGCAGCTGGAGGCTGGCTGCTGGAGGCTGGTTGCTGCTCCTCCACCCCGCCATCACCAGCTGGAGGCTGGCTGCAGCTCCTGCACCCCGCCATCAGCTGCTGGAGGCTGGCTGCTGCTCCTGCACCCCGCCATCAGCTGCTGGAGGCAGGCTGCTGCTCCTCCACCCCAACATTACCTGCTGGAGGCTGGCTGCAGCTCCTCCACCCCGCCATCAGCTGCTGGAGACTGCCTGCAGCTCCTGCACCCCGCCATCAGCTGCTGGAGGCTGGCTGCTGCTCCTGCACCCCGCCATCACCAGCTGGAGGCTGGCTGCTGCTCCTGCACCCCGCCATCACCAGCTGGAGGCTGGCTGCAGCTCCTGCACCCCGCCATCAGCTGCTGGAGGCTGCCTGCAGCTCCTGCACCCCGCCATCAGCTGCTGGAGGCTGGCTGCTGCTCCTGCACCCTGCCATCAGCTGCTGGAGGCTGGCTGCTGCTCCTCCACCCCACCATGACCTGCTGGAGGCTGGCTGCAGCTCCTCCACCCCGCCATCAGCTGCTGGAGGCTGCCTGCAGCTCCTGCACCCCGCCATCAGCTGCTGGAGGCTGCCTGCAGCTCCTGCACCCCGCCATCAGCTGCTGTAGGCTGGCTGCAGCTCCTCCACCCCGCCATCAGCTGCTGGAGGCTGGCTTCTGCTCCTCCACCCCGCCACCAGCTGCTGGAGGCTGGCTGCTGCTCCTGCACCCCGCCCATCAGCTGCTGGAGGCTTCTGTTCCTCCACCCCGCCATCAGCAGCTGGAGGCTGGCTGCTGGAGGCTGGCTGCTGCTCCTCCATCCCCCGCCATCACCAGCTGGAGGCTGGCTGCAGCTCCTGCACCCCGCCATCAGCTGCTGGAAGCTGCCTGCAGCTCCTGCACCCCGCCATCAGCTGCTGGAGGCTGGCTGCTGCTCCTGCACCCCGCCATCAGCTGCTGGAGGCTGGCTGCAGCTCCTGCACCCCGCCATCAGCTGCTGGAGGCTTCTGTTCCTCCACTCCGCCATCAGCAGCTGGAGGCTGGCTGCTGGAGGCTGGCTGCTGCTCCTCCACCCCACCATGACCTGCTGGAGGCTGGCTGCAGCTCCTCCACCCCGCCATCAGCTGCTGGAGGCTGCCTGCAGCTCCTGCACCCCGCCATCAGCTGCTGGAGGCTGCCTGCAGCTCCTGCACCCCGCCATCAGCTGCTGGAGGCTGGCTGCAGCTCCTCCACCCCGCCATCAGCTGCTGGAGGCTGGCTTCTGCTCCTCCACCCCGCCACCAGCTGCTGGAGGCTGGCTGCTGCTCCTGCACCCCACCATCAGCTTCTGGAGGCTTCTGTTCTTCCACCCCGCCATCAGCAGCTGGAGGCTGGCTGCTGGAGGCTGGTTGCTGCTCCTCCACCCCGCCATCACCAGCTGGAGGCTGGCTGCAGCTCCTGCACCCCGCCATCAGCTGCTGGAGGCTGGCTGCTGCTCCTGCACCCCGCCATCAGCTGCTGGAGGCAGGCTGCTGCTCCTCCACCCCAACATGACCTGCTGGAGGCTGGCTGCAGCTCCTCCACCCCGCCATCAGCTGCTGGAGACTGCCTGCAGCTCCTGCACCCCGCCATCAGCTGCTGGAGGCTGGCTGCTGCTCCTGCACCCCGCCATCACCAGCTGGAGGCTGGCTGCAGCTCCTGCACCCCGCCATCAGCTGCTGGAGGCTGCCTGCAGCTCCTGCACCCCGCCATCAGCTGCTGGAGGCTGGCTGCTGCTCCTGCACCCTGCCATCAGCTGCTGGAGGCTGGCTGCTGCTCCTCCACCCCACCATGACCTGCTGGAGGCTGGCTGCAGCTCCTCCACCCCGCCATCAGCTGCTGGAGGCTGCCTGCAGCTCCTGCACCCCGCCATCAGCTGCTGGAGGCTGCCTGCAGCTCCTGCACCCCGCCATCAGCTGCTGTAGGCTGGCTGCAGCTCCTCCACCCCGCCATCAGCTGCTGGAGGCTGGCTTCTGCTCCTCCACCCCGCCACCAGCTGCTGGAGGCTGGCTGCTGCTCCTGCACCCCGCCCATCAGCTGCTGGAGGCTTCTGTTCCTCCACCCCGCCATCAGCAGCTGGAGGCTGGCTGCTGGAGGCTGGCTGCTGCTCCTCCATCCCCCGCCATCACCAGCTGGAGCCTGGCTGCAGCTCCTGCACCCCGCCATCAGCTGCTGGAGGCTGCCTGGAGCTCCTGCAGCCTGCCATCAGCTGCTGGAGGCTTCTGTTCCTCCACCCCGCCATCAGCAGCTGGAGGCTGGCTGCTGGAGGCT
Organism: Nothobranchius furzeri; assembly: GCF_043380555.1. Lineage (NCBI taxonomy): Eukaryota > Metazoa > Chordata > Actinopteri > Cyprinodontiformes > Nothobranchiidae > Nothobranchius > Nothobranchius furzeri. Next base: position 1,169,648 of record NW_027223040.1, read on the forward strand.
GGCTGCTGCTCCTCTACCCCGCCATCACCAGCTGGAAGCTGGCTGCAGCTCCTGCACCCCGCCATCAGCTGCTGGAGGCTGCCTGCAGCTCCTGCACCCCGCCATCAGCTGCTGGACGCTGGCTGCTGCTCCTGCACCCCGCCATCAGCTGCTGGAGGCTGGCTGCTGCTCCTCCACCCCACCATGACCTGTTGAGGGTGGCTGCAGCTCCTCCACCCCGCCATCAGCTGCTGGAGGCTGCCTGCAGCTCCTGCACCCCGCCATCAGCTGCTGGAGGCTGGCTGCTGGAGGCTGGCTGCTGCTCCTCCATCCCCCGCCATCACCAGCTGGAGCCTGGCTGCAGCTCCTGCACCCCGCCATCAGCTGCTGGAGGCTGCCTGGAGCTCCTGCAGCCTGCCATCAGCTGCTGGAGGCTTCTGTTCCTCCACCCCGCCATCAGCAGCTGGAGGCTGGCTGCTGGAGGCTGGCTGCTGCTCCTCTACCCCGCCATCACCAGCTGGAAGCTGGCTGCAGCTCCTGCACCCCGCCATCAGCTGCTGGAGGCTGCCTGCAGCTCCTGCACCCCGCCATCAGCTGCTGGAGGCTGGCTGCTGCTCCTGCACCCCGCCATCAGCTGCTGGAGGCTGGCTGCTGCTCCTCCACCCCACCATGACCTGTTGAGGGTGGCTGCAGCTCCTCCACCCCGCCATCAGCTGCTGGAGGCTGCCTGCAGCTCCTGCACCCCGCCATCAGCTGCTGGAGGCTGCCTGCAGCTCCTGCACCCCGCCATCAGCTGCTGGAGGCTGGCTGCAGCTCCTCCACCCCGCCATCAGCTGCTGGAGGCTGGCTGCTGCTCCTGCACCCCGCCATCAGCTGCTGGAGGCTGCCTGCAGCTCCTGCACCCCGCCATCAGCTGCTGGAAGCTGCCTGCAGCTCCTGCACCCCGCCATCAGCTGCTGGAGGCTGGCTGCTGCTCCTGCACCCCGCCATCAGCTGCTGGAGGCTGGCTGCAGCTCCTGCACCCCGCCATCAGCTGCTGGAGGCTGCCTGGAGCTCCTGCACCCCGCCATCAGCTGCTGGAGGCTTCTGTTCCTCCACTCCGCCATCAGCAGCTGGAGGCTGGCTGCTGGAGGCTGGCTGCTGCTCCTCCACCCCACCATGACCTGCTGGAGGCTGGCTGCAGCTCCTCCACCCCGCCATCAGTTGCTGGAGGCTGCCTGCAGCTCCTGCACCCCGCCATCAGCTGCTGGAGGCTGCCTGCAGCTCCTGCACCCCGCCATCAGCTGCTGGAGGCTGGCTGCAGCTCCTCCACCCCGCCATCAGCTGCTGGAGGCTGGCTTCTGCTCCTCCACCCCGCCACCAGCTGCTGGAGGCTGGCTGCTGCTCCTGCACCCCACCATCAGCTTCTGGAGGCTTCTGTTCTTCCACCCCGCCATCAGCAGCTGGAGGCTGGCTGCTGGAGGCTGGTTGCTGCTCCTCCACCCCGCCATCACCAGCTGGAGGCTGGCTGCAGCTCCTGCACCCCGCCATCAGCTGCTGGAGGCTGGCTGCTGCTCCTGCACCCCGCCATCAGCTGCTGGAGGCAGGCTGCTGCTCCTCCACCCCAACATGACCTGCTGGAGGCTGGCTGCAGCTCCTCCACCCCGCCATCAGCTGCTGGAGACTGCCTGCAGCTCCTGCACCCCGCCATCAGCTGCTGGAGGCTGGCTGCTGCTCCTGCACCCCGCCATCACCAGCTGGAGGCTGGCTGCAGCTCCTGCACCCCGCCATCAGCTGCTGGAGGCTGCCTGCAGCTCCTGCACCCCGCCATCAGCTGCTGGAGGCTGGCTGCTGCTCCTGCACCCTGCCATCAGCTGCTGGAGGCTGGCTGCTGCTCCTCCACCCCACCATGACCTGCTGGAGGCTGGCTGCAGCTCCTCCACCCCGCCATCAGCTGCTGGAGGCTGCCTGCAGCTCCTGCACCCCGCCATCAGCTGCTGGAGGCTGCCTGCAGCTCCTGCACCCCGCCATCAGCTGCTGTAGGCTGGCTGCAGCTCCTCCACCCCGCCATCAGCTGCTGGAGGCTGGCTTCTGCTCCTCCACCCCGCCACCAGCTGCTGGAGGCTGGCTGCTGCTCCTGCACCCCGCCCATCAGCTGCTGGAGGCTTCTGTTCCTCCACCCCGCCATCAGCAGCTGGAGGCTGGCTGCTGGAGGCTGGCTGCTGCTCCTCCATCCCCCGCCATCACCAGCTGGAGCCTGGCTGCAGCTCCTGCACCCCGCCATCAGCTGCTGGAGGCTGCCTGGAGCTCCTGCAGCCTGCCATCAGCTGCTGGAGGCTTCTGTTCCTCCACCCCGCCATCAGCAGCTGGAGGCTGGCTGCTGGAGGCTGGCTGCTGCTCCTCTACCCCGCCATCACCAGCTGGAAGCTGGCTGCAGCTCCTGCACCCCGCCATCAGCTGCTGGAGGCTGCCCGCAGCTCCTGCACCCCGCCATCAGCTGCTGGAGGCTGGCTGCTGCTCCTGCACCCCGCCATCAGCTGCTGGAGGCTGGCTGCTGCTCCTCCACCCCACCATGACCTGTTGAGGGTGGCTGCAGCTCCTCCACCCCGCCATCAGCTGCTGGAGGCTGCCTGCAGCTCCTGCACCCCGCCATCAGCTGCTGGAGGCTGCCTGCAGCTCCTGCACCCCGCCATCAGCTGCTGGAGGCTGGCTGCAGCTCCTCCACCCCGCCATCAGCTGCTGGAGGCTGGCTTTTGCTCCTCCACCCCGCCACCAGCTGCTGGAGGCTGGCTTTTGCTCCTCCACCCCGCCATCAGCTGCTGGAGGCTTCTGTTCCTCCACCCCACCATCAGCAGCTGGAGGCTGGCTGCTGGAGACTGGCTGCTGCTCCTCCACCCCGCCATCAGCTGCTGGAGGCTGCCTGCAGCTCCTGCACCCCGCCATCAGCTGCTGGAGGCTGCCTGCAGCTCCTGCACCCCGCCATCAGCTGCTGGAGGCTGGCTGCAGCTCCTCCGCCCCGCCACCAGCTGCTGGAGGCTGGCTGCTGCTCCTGCACCCCGCCATCAGCTGCTGGAGGCTTCTGTTCCTCCAACCCGCCATCAGCAGCTGGAGGCTGGCTGCTGGAGGCTGGCTGCTGCTCCTCCACCCCGCCATCACCAGCTGGAGTCTGGCTGCAGCTCCTGCACCCCGCCATCAGCTGCTAGAGGCTGCCTGGAGCTCCTGCACCCCGCCATCAGCTGCTGGAGGCTTCTGTTCCTCCACCCCGCCATCAGCAGCTAGAGGCTGGCTGCTGGAGGCTGGCTGCTGCTCCTCCACCCCGCCATCACCAGCTGGAGGCTGGCTGCAGCTCCTGCACCCCGCCATCAGCTGCTGGAGGCTGCCTGCAGCTCCTGCACCCCGCCATCAGCTGCTGGAGGCTGGCTGCTGCTCCTGCACCCCGCCATCAGCTGCTGGAGGCTGGCTGCTGCTCCTCCACCCCACCACGACCTGCTGGAGGCTGGCTGCAGCTCCTGCACCCCGCCATCAGCTGCTGGAGGCTGCCTGCAGCTCCTGCACCCTGCCATCAGCTGCTGGAGGCTGGATGCAGCTCCTCCACCCCGCCATCAGCTGCTGGAGGCTTCTGTTCCTCCACCCCGCCATCAGCAGCTGGAGGCTGGCTGCTGGAGGCTGGCTGCTGCTCCTCCACCCCGCCATCACCAGCTGGAGGCTGGCTGCAGCTCCTGCACCCCGCCATCAGCTGCTGGAGGCTGCCTGCAGCTCCTGCACCCCGCCATCAGCTGCTGGAGGCTGGCTGCTGCTCCTCCACCCCGCCACCAGCTGCTGGAGGCTGGCTGCTGCTCCTGCACCCCGCCATCAGCTGCTGGAGGCTTCTGTTCCTCCACCCCGCCATCACCAGCTGGAGGCTGGCTGCAGCTCCTGCACCCCGCCATCAGCTGCTGGAGGCTGGCTGCTGCTCCTGCACCCCGCCATCAGCTGCTGGAGGCTGGCTGCTGCTCCTCCACCCCACCATGACCTGCTGGAGGCTGGCTGCAGCTCCTCCACCCCACCATCAGCTGCTGGAGGCTGCCTGCAGCTCCTGCACCCCGCCATCAGCTGCTGGAGGCTGCCTGCAGCTCCTGCACCCCGCCATCAGCTGCTGGAGGCTGGCTGCAGCTCCTCCACCCCGCCATCAGCTGCTGGAGGCTTCTGTTCCTCCACCCCGCCATCAGCAGCTGGAGGCTGGCTGCTGGAGGCTGGCTGCTGCTCCTCCACCCCGCCATCACCAGCTGGAGGCTGGCTGCAGCTCCTGCACCCCGCCATCAGCTGCTGGAGGCTGCCTGCAGCTCCTGCACCCCGCCATCAGCTGCTGGAGGCTGGCTGCAGCTCCTCCACCCCGCCATCAGCTGCTGGAGGATTCTGTTCCTCCACCCCGCCATCAGCAGCTGGAGGCTGGCTGCTGGAGGCTGGCTGCTGCTCCTCCACCCCGCCATCACCAGCTGGAGGCTGGCTGCAGCTCCTGCACCCCCCATCAGCTGCTGGAGGCTGCCTGGAGCTCCTGCACCCCGCCATCAGCTGCTGGAGGCTTCTGTTCCTCCACCCCGCCATCAGCAGCTGGAGGCTGGCTGCTGGAGGCTGGCTGCTGCTCCTCCACTCCGCCATCACCAGCTGGAGGCTGGCTGCAGCTCCTGCACCCCGCCATCAGCTGCTGGAGGCTGGCTGCAGCTCCTGCACCCCGCCATCAGCTGCTGGAGGCTGGCTGCTGCTCCTGCACCCCGCCATCAGCTGCTGGAGGCTGGCTGCTGCTCCTCCACCCCACCATGACCTGCTGGAGGCTGGCTGCAGCTCCTCCACCCCGCCATCAGCTGCTGGAGGCTGCCTGCAGCTCCTGCACCCCGCCATCAGCTGCTGGAAGCTGGCTGCAGCTCCTCCACCCCGCCATCAGCTGCTGGAGGCTGGCTTCTGCTCCTCCACCCCGCCACCAGCTGCTGGAGGCTGGCTGCTGCTCCTGCACCCCGCCATCAGCTGCTGGAGGCTTCTGTTCCTCCACCCCGCCATCAGCAGCTGGAGGCTGGCTGCTGGAGGCTGGCTGCTGTTCCTCCACCCCGCCATCACCAGCTGGAGGCTGGCTGCAGCTCCTGCACCCCACCATCAGCTGCTGGAGGCTGCCTGGAGCTCCTGCACCCCGCCATCAGCTGCTGCAGGCTTCTATTCCTCCACCCCGCCATCAGCAGCTGGAGGCTGGCTGCTGGAGGCTGGCTGCTGCTCCTCCACCCCGCCATCACCAGCTGGAGGCTGGCTGCAGCTCCTGCACCCCGCCATCAGCTGCTGGAGGCTGCCTGGAGCTCCTGCAGCCTGCCATCAGCTGCTGGAGGCTTCTGTTCCTCCACCCCGCCATCAGCAGCTGGAGGATGGCTGCTGGAGGCTGGCTGCTGCTCCTCTACCCCGCCATCACCAGCTGGAAGCTGGCTGCAGCTCCTGCACCCCGCCATCAGCTGCTGGAGGCTGCCTGCAGCTCCTGCACCCCGCCATCAGCTGCTGGAGGCTGGCTGCTGATCCTGCACCCCGCCATCAGCTGCTGGAGGCTGGCTGCTGCTCCTCCACCCCACCATGACCTGTTGAGGGTGGCTGCAGCTCCTCCACCCCGCCATCAGCTGCTGGAGGCTGGCTGCTGGAGGCTGGCTGCTGCTCCTCCACCCCGCCATCACCAGCTGGAGGCTGGCTGCAGCTCCTGCACCCCGCCATCAGCTGCTGGAGGCTGCCTGCAGCTCCTGCACCCCGCCATCAGCTGCTGGAGGCTGGCTGCTGCTCCTCCACCCCGCCACCAGCTGCTGGAGGCTGGCTGCTGCTCCTGCACCCCGCCATCAGCTGCTGGAGGCTTCTGTTCCTCCACCCCGCCATCACCAGCTGGAGGCTGGCTGCAGCTCCTGCACCCCGCCATCAGCTGCTGGAGGCTGGCTGCTGCTCCTGCACCCCGCCATCAGCTGCTGGAGGCTGGCTGCTGCTCCTCCACCCCACCATGACCTGCTGGAGGCTGGCTGCAGCTCCTCCACCCCACCATCAGCTGCTGGAGGCTGGCTGCAGCTCCTACACCCCGCCATCAGCTGCTGGAGGATTCTGTTCCTCCACCCCGCCATCAGCAGCTGGAGGCTGGCTGCTGGAGGCTGGCTGCTGCTCCTCCACCCCGCCATCACCAGCTGGAGGCTGGCTGCAGCTCCTGCACCCCCCATCAGCTGCTGGAGGCTGCCTGGAGCTCCTGCACCCCGCCATCAGCTGCTGGAGGCTTCTGTTCCTCCACCCCGCCATCAGCAGCTGGAGGCTGGCTGCTGGAGGCTGGCTGCTGCTCCTCCACTCCGCCATCACCAGCTGGAGGCTGGCTGCAGCTCCTGCACCCCGCCATCAGCTGCTGGAGGCTGGCTGCAGCTCCTGCACCCCGCCATCAGCTGCTGGAGGCTGGCTGCTGCTCCTGCACCCTGCCATCAGCTGCTGGAGGCTGGCTGCTGCTCCTCCACCCCACCATGACCTGCTGGAGGCTGGCTGCAGCTCCTCCACCCCGCCATCAGCTGCTGGAGGCTGCCTGCAGCTCCTGCACCCCGCCATCAGCTGCTGGAAGCTGGCTGCAGCTCCTCCACCCCGCCATCAGCTGCTGGAGGCTGGCTTCTGCTCCTCCACCCCGCCACCAGCTGCTGGAGGCTGGCTGCTGCTCCTGCACCCCGCCATCAGCTGCTGGAGGCTTCTGTTCCTCCACCCCGCCATCAGCAGCTGGAGGCTGGCTGCTGGAGGCTGGCTGCTGTTCCTCCACCCCGCCATCACCAGCTGGAGGCTGGCTGCAGCTCCTGCACCCCACCATCAGCTGCTGGAGGCTGCCTGGAGCTCCTGCACCCCGCCATCAGCTGCTGCAGGCTTCTGTTCCTCCACCCCGCCATCAGCAGCTGGAGGCTGGCTGCTGGAGGCTGGCTGCTGCTCCTCCACCCCGCCATCACCAGCTGGAGGCTGGCTGCAGCTCCTGCACCCCGCCATCAGCTGCTGGAGGCTGCCTGCAGCTCCTGCACCCCGCCATCAGCTGCTGGAGGCTGCCTGCAGCTCCTGCACCCCGCCATCAGCTGCTGGAGGCTGGCTGCAGCTCCTCCACCCCGCCATCAGCTGCTGGAGGCTGGCTTCTGCTCCTCCACCCCGCCACCAGCTGCTGGAGGCTGGCTGCTGCTCCTGCACCCCGCCCATCAGCTGCTGGAGGCTTCTGTTCCTCCACCCCGCCATCAGCAGCTGGAGGCTGGCTGCTGGAGGCTGCTGCTCCTCCACCCCGCCATCACCAGCTGGAGGCTGGCTGCAGCTCCTGCACCCCGCCATCAGCTGCTGGAGGCTGCCTGGAGCTCCTGCACCCCGCCATCAGCTGCTGGAGGCTTCTGTTCCTCCACCCCGCCATCAGCAGCTGGAGGCTGGCTGCTGGAGGCTGGCTGCTGCTCCTCCACCCCGCCATCACCAGCTGGAGGCTGGCTGCAGCTCCTGCACCCCGCCATCATTTGCTGGAAGCTGCCTGCAGCTCCTGCACCCCGCCATCAGCTGCTGGAGGCTGGCTGCTGCTCCTGCACCCCGCCATCAGCTGCTGGAGGCTGGCTGCAGCTCCTGCACCCCGCCATCAGCTGCTGGAGGCTGCCTGGAGCTCCTGCACCCCGCCATCAGCTGCTGGAGGCTTCTGTTCCTCCACTCCGCCATCAGCAGCTGGAGGCTGGCTGCTGGAGGCTGGCTGCTGCTCCTCCACCCCACCATGACCTGCTGGAGGCTGGCTGCAGCTCCTCCACCCCGCCATCAGCTGCTGGAGGCTGCCTGCAGCTCCTGCACCCCGCCATCAGCTGCTGGAGGCTGCCTGCAGCTCCTGCACCCCGCCATCACCAGCTGGAGGCTGGCTGCAGCTCCTGCACCCCCCATCAGCTGCTGGAGGCTGCCTGGAGCTCCTGCACCCCGCCATCAGCTGCTGGAGGCTTCTGTTCCTCCACCCCGCCATCAGCAGCTGGAGGCTGGCTGCTGGAGGCTGGCTGCTGCTCCTCCACTCCGCCATCACCAGCTGGAGGCTGGCTGCAGCTCCTGCACCCCGCCATCAGCTGCTGGAGGCTGGCTGCAGCTCCTGCACCCCGCCATCAGCTGCTGGAGGCTGGCTGCTGCTCCTGCACCCTGCCATCAGCTGCTGGAGGCTGGCTGCTGCTCCTCCACCCCACCATGACCTGCTGGAGGCTGGCTGCAGCTCCTCCACCCCGCCATCAGCTGCTGGAGGCTGCCTGCAGCTCCTGCACCCCGCCATCAGCTGCTGGAAGCTGGCTGCAGCTCCTCCACCCCGCCATCAGCTGCTGGAGGCTGGCTTCTGCTCCTCCACCCCGCCACCAGCTGCTGGAGGCTGGCTGCTGCTCCTGCACCCCGCCATCAGCTGCTGGAGGCTTCTGTTCCTCCACCCCGCCATCAGCAGCTGGAGGCTGGCTGCTGGAGGCTGGCTGCTGTTCCTCCACCCCGCCATCACCAGCTGGAGGCTGGCTGCAGCTCCTGCACCCCACCATCAGCTGCTGGAGGCTGCCTGGAGCTCCTGCACCCCGCCATCAGCTGCTGCAGGCTTCTGTTCCTCCACCCCGCCATCAGCAGCTGGAGGCTGGCTGCTGGAGGCTGGCTGCTGCTACTCCACCCCGCCATCACCAGCTGGAGGCTGGCTGCAGCTCCTGCACCCCGCCATCAGCTGCTGGAGGCTGCCTGCAGCTCCTGCACCCCGCCATCAGCTGCTGGAGGCTGGCTGCTGCTCCTCCACCCCACCGTTACCTGCTGGAGGCTGGCTGCAGCTCCTCCACCCCGCCATCAGCTGCTGGAGGCTGCCTGCAGCTCCTGCACCCCGCCATCAGCTGCTGGAGGCTGCCTGCAGCTCCTGCACCCCGCCATCAGCTGCTGGAGGCTGGCTGCAGCTCCTCCACCCCGCCATCAGCTGCTGGAGGCTGGCTTCTGCTCCTCCACCCCGCCACCAGCTGCTGGAGGCTGGCTGCTGCTCCTGCACCCCGCCCATCAGCTGCTGGAGGCTTCTGTTCCTCCACCCCGCCATCAGCAGCTGGAGGCTGGCTGCTGGAGGCTGCTGCTCCTCCACCCCGCCATCACCAGCTGGAGGCTGGCTGCAGCTCCTGCACCCCGCCATCAGCTGCTGGAGGCTGCCTGGAGCTCCTGCACCCCGCCATCAGCTGCTGGAGTCTTCTGTTCCTCCACCCCGCCATCAGCAGCTGGAGGCTGGCTGCTGGAGGCTGGCTGCTGCTCCTCCACCCCGCCATCACCAGCTGGAGGCTGGCTGCAGCTCCTGCACCCCGCCATCAGCTGCTGGAAGCTGCCTGCAGCTCCTGCACCCCTCCATCAGCTGCTGGAGGCTGGCTGCTGCTCCTGCACCCCGCCATCAGCTGCTGGAGGCTGGCTGCAGCTCCTGCACCCCGCCATCAGCTGCTGGAGGCTGCCTGGAGCTCCTGCACCCCGCCATCAGCTGCTGGAGGCTTCTGTTCCTCCACTCCGCCATCAGCAGCTGGAGGCTGGCTGCTGGAGGCTGGCTGCTGCTCCTCCACCCCACCATGACCTGCTGGAGGCTGGCTGCAGCTCCTCCACCCCGCCATCAGCTGCTGGAGGCTGCCTGCAGCTCCTGCACCCCGCCATCAGCTGCTGGAGGCTGCCTGCAGCTCCTGCACCCCGCCATCAGCTGCTGGAGGCTGGCTGCAGCTCCTCCACCCCGCCATCAGCTGCTGGAGGCTGGCCTTTGCTCCTCCACCCCGCCACCAGCTGCTGGAGGCTGGCTGCTGCTCCTGCACCCCACCATCAGCTTCTGGAGGCTTCTGTTCTTCCACCCCGCCATCAGCAGCTGGAGGCTGGCTGCTGGAGGCTGGTTGCTGCTCCTCCACCCCGCCATCACCAGCTGGAGGCTGGCTGCAGCTCCTGCACCCCGCCATCAGCTGCTGGAGGCTGGCTGCTGCTCCTGCACCCCGCCATCAGCTGCTGGAGGCAGGCTGCTGCTCCTCCACCCCAACATTACCTGCTGGAGGCTGGCTGCAGCTCCTCCACCCCGCCATCAGCTGCTGGAGACTGCCTGCAGCTCCTGCACCCCGCCATCAGCTGCTGGAGGCTGGCTGCTGCTCCTGCACCCCGCCATCACCAGCTGGAGGCTGGCTGCTGCTCCTGCACCCCGCCATCACCAGCTGGAGGCTGGCTGCAGCTCCTGCACCCCGCCATCAGCTGCTGGAGGCTGCCTGCAACTCCTGCACCCCACCATCAGCTGCTGGAGGCTGGCTGCTGCTCCTGCACCCTGCCATCAGCTGCTGGAGGCTGGCTGCTGCTCCTCCACCCCACCATGACCTGCTGGAGGCTGGCTGCAGCTCCTCCACCCCGCCATCAGCTGCTGGAGGCTGCCTGCAGCTCCTGCACCCCGCCATCAGCTGCTGGAGGCTGCCTGCAGCTCCTGCACCCCGCCATCAGCTGCTGTAGGCTGGCTGCAGCTCCTCCACCCCGCCATCAGCTGCTGGAGGCTGGCTTCTGCTCCTCCACCCCGCCACCAGCTGCTGGAGGCTGGCTGCTGCTCCTGCACCCCGCCCATCAGCTGCTGGAGGCTTCTGTTCCTCCACCCCGCCATCAGCAGCTGGAGGCTGGCTGCTGGAGGCTGGCTGCTGCTCCTCCATCCCCCGCCATCACCAGCTGGAGGCTGGCTGCAGCTCCTGCACCCCGCCATCAGCTGCTGGAAGCTGCCTGCAGCTCCTGCACCCCGCCATCAGCTGCTGGAGGCTGGCTGCTGCTCCTGCACCCCGCCATCAGCTGCTGGAGGCTGGCTGCAGCTCCTGCACCCCGCCATCAGCTGCTGGAGGCTTCTGTTCCTCCACTCCGCCATCAGCAGCTGGAGGCTGGCTGCTGGAGGCTGGCTGCTGCTCCTCCACCCCACCATGACCTGCTGGAGGCTGGCTGCAGCTCCTCCACCCCGCCATCAGCTGCTGGAGGCTGCCTGCAGCTCCTGCACCCCGCCATCAGCTGCTGGAGGCTGCCTGCAGCTCCTGCACCCCGCCATCAGCTGCTGGAGGCTGGCTGCAGCTCCTCCACCCCGCCATCAGCTGCTGGAGGCTGGCTTCTGCTCCTCCACCCCGCCACCAGCTGCTGGAGGCTGGCTGCTGCTCCTGCACCCCACCATCAGCTTCTGGAGGCTTCTGTTCTTCCACCCCGCCATCAGCAGCTGGAGGCTGGCTGCTGGAGGCTGGTTGCTGCTCCTCCACCCCGCCATCACCAGCTGGAGGCTGGCTGCAGCTCCTGCACCCCGCCATCAGCTGCTGGAGGCTGGCTGCTGCTCCTGCACCCCGCCATCAGCTGCTGGAGGCAGGCTGCTGCTCCTCCACCCCAACATGACCTGCTGGAGGCTGGCTGCAGCTCCTCCACCCCGCCATCAGCTGCTGGAGACTGCCTGCAGCTCCTGCACCCCGCCATCAGCTGCTGGAGGCTGGCTGCTGCTCCTGCACCCCGCCATCACCAGCTGGAGGCTGGCTGCAGCTCCTGCACCCCGCCATCAGCTGCTGGAGGCTGCCTGCAGCTCCTGCACCCCGCCATCAGCTGCTGGAGGCTGGCTGCTGCTCCTGCACCCTGCCATCAGCTGCTGGAGGCTGGCTGCTGCTCCTCCACCCCACCATGACCTGCTGGAGGCTGGCTGCAGCTCCTCCACCCCGCCATCAGCTGCTGGAGGCTGCCTGCAGCTCCTGCACCCCGCCATCAGCTGCTGGAGGCTGCCTGCAGCTCCTGCACCCCGCCATCAGCTGCTGTAGGCTGGCTGCAGCTCCTCCACCCCGCCATCAGCTGCTGGAGGCTGGCTTCTGCTCCTCCACCCCGCCACCAGCTGCTGGAGGCTGGCTGCTGCTCCTGCACCCCGCCCATCAGCTGCTGGAGGCTTCTGTTCCTCCACCCCGCCATCAGCAGCTGGAGGCTGGCTGCTGGAGGCTGGCTGCTGCTCCTCCATCCCCCGCCATCACCAGCTGGAGCCTGGCTGCAGCTCCTGCACCCCGCCATCAGCTGCTGGAGGCTTCCTGGAGCTCCTGCAGCCTGCCATCAGCTGCTGGAGGCTTCTGTTCCTCCACCCCGCCATCAGCAGCTGGAGGCTGGCTGCTGGAGGCTGGCTGCTGCTCCTCTACCCCGCCATCACCAGCTGGAAGCTGGCTGCAGCTCCTGCACCCCGCCATCAGCTGCTGGAGGCTGCCTGCAGCTCCTGCACCCCGCCATCAGCTGCTGGACGCTGGCTGCTGCTCCTGCACCCCGCCATCAGCTGCTGGAGGCTGGCTGCTGCTCCTCCACCCCACCATGACCTGTTGAGGGTGGCTGCAGCTCCTCCACCCCGCCATCAGCTGCTGGAGGCTGCCTGCAGCTCCTGCACCCCGCCATCAGCTGCTGGAGGCTGCCTGCAGCTCCTGCACCCCGCCATCAGCTGCTGGAGGCTGGCTGCAGCTCCTCCACCCCGCCATCAGCTGCTGGAGGCTGGCTTTTGCTCCTCCACCCCGCCACCAGCTGCTGGAGGCTGGCTTTTGCTCCTCCACCCCGCCATCAGCTGCTGGAGGCTTCTGTTACTCCACCCCACCATCAGCAGCTGGAGGCTGGCTGCTGGAGACTGGCTGCTGCTCCTCCACCCCGCCATCAGCTGCTGGAGGCTGCCTGCAGCTCCTGCACCCCGCCATCAGCTGCTGGAGGCTGCCTGCAGCTCCTGCACCCCGCCATCAGCTGCTGGAGGCTGGCTGCAGCTCCTCCACCCCGCCACCAGCTGCTGGAGGCTGGCTGCTGCTCCTGCACCCCGCCATCAGCTGCTGGAGGCTGCCTGCAGCTCCTGCACCCCGCCATCAGCTGCTGGAGGCTGGCTGCAGCTCCTCCACCCCGCCATCAGCTGCTGGAGGCTGGCTTTTGCTCCTCCACCCCGCCACCAGCTGCTGGAGGCTGGCTTTTGCTCCTCCACCCCGCCATCAGCTGCTGGAGGCTTCTGTTCCTCCACCCCGCCATCAGCAGCTGGAGGCTGGCTGCTGGAGACTGGCTGCTGCTCCTCCACCCCGCCATCAGCTGCTGGAGGCTGCCTGCAGCTCCTGCACCCCGCCATCAGCTGCTGGAGGCTGCCTGCAGCTCCTGCACCCCGCCATCAGCTGCTGGAGGCTGGCTGCAGCTCCTCCACCCCGCCACCAGCTGCTGGAGGCTGGCTGCTGCTCCTGCACCCCGCCATCAGCTGCTGGAGGCTTCTGTTCCTCCAACCCGCCATCAGAAGCTGGAGGCTGGCTGCTGGAGGCTGGCTGCTGCTCCTCCACCCCGCCATCACCAGCTGGAGGCTGGCTGCAGCTCCTGCACCCCGCCATCAGCTGCTAGAGGCTGCCTGGAGCTCCTGCACCCCGCCATCAGCTGCTGGAGGCTTCTGTTCCTCCACCCCGCCATCAGCAGCTAGAGGCTGGCTGCTGGAGGCTGGCTGCTGCTCCTCCACCCCGCCATCACCAGCTGGAGGCTGGCTGCAGCTCCTGCACCCCGCCATCAGCTGCTGGAGGCTGCCTGCAGCTCCTGCACCCCGCCATCAGCTGCTGGAGGCTGGCTGCTGCTCCTGCACCCCGCCATCAGCTGCTGGAGGCTGGCTGCTGCTCCTCCACCCCACCACGACCTGCTGGAGGCTGGCTGCAGCTCCTGCACCCCGCCATCAGCTGCTGGAGGCTGCCTGCAGCTCCTGCACCCTGCCATCAGCTGCTGGAGGCTGGATGCAGCTCCTCCACCCCGCCATCAGCTGCTGGAGGCTTCTGTTCCTCCACCCCGCCATCAGCAGCTGGAGGCTGGCTGCTGGAGGCTGGCTGCTGCTCCTCCACCCCGCCATCACCAGCTGGAGGCTGGCTGCAGCTCCTGCACCCCGCCATCAGCTGCTGGAGGCTGCCTGCAGCTCCTGCACCCCGCCATCAGCTGCTGGAGGCTGGCTGCTGCTCCTCCACCCCGCCACCAGCTGCTGGAGGCTGGCTGCTGCTCCTGCACCCCGCCATCAGCTGCTGGAGGCTTCTGTTCCTCCACCCCGCCATCACCAGCTGGAGGCTGGCTGCTGGAGGCTGGCTGCTGCTCCTCCACCCCGCCATCACCAGCTGGAGGCTGGCTGCAGCTCCTGCACCCCCCATCAGCTGCTGGAGGCTGCCTGGAGCTCCTGCACCCCGCCATCAGCTGCTGGAGGCTTCTGTTCCTCCACCCCGCCATCAGCAGCTGGAGGCTGGCTGCTGGAGGCTGGCTGCTGCTCCTCCACTCCGCCATCACCAGCTGGAGGCTGGCTGCAGCTCCTGCACCCCGCCATCAGCTGCTGGAGGCTGGCTGCAGCTCCTGCACCCCGCCATCAGCTGCTGGAGGCTGGCTGCTGCTCCTGCACCCCGCCATCAGCTGCTGGAGGCTGGCTGCTGCTCCTCCACCCCACCATGACCTGCTGGAGGCTGGCTGCAGCTCCTCCACCCCGCCATCAGCTGCTGGAGGCTGGCTGCAGCTCCTGCACCCCGCCATCAGCTGCTGGAGGCTGGCTGCTGCTCCTGCACCCCGCCATCAGCTGCTGGAGGCTGGCTGCTGCTCCTCCACCCCACCATGACCTGCTGGAGGCTGGCTGCAGCTCCTCCACCCCGCCATCAGCTGCTGGAGGCTGCCTGCAGCTCCTGCACCCCGCCATCAGCTGCTGGAGGCTGGCTTCTGCTCCTCCACCCCGCCACCAGCTGCTGGAGGCTGGCTGCTGCTCCTGCACCCCGCCATCAGCTGCTGGAGGCTTCTGTTCCTCCACCCCGCCATCAGCAGCTGGAGGCTGGCTGCTGGAGGCTGGCTGCTGTTCCTCCACCCCGCCATCACCAGCTGGAGGCTGGCTGCAGCTCCTGCACCCCACCATCAGCTGCTGGAGGCTGCCTGGAGCTCCTGCACCCCGCCATCAGCTGCTGCAGGCTTCTGTTCCTCCACCCCGCCATCAGCAGCTGGAGGCTGGCTGCTGGAGGCTGGCTGCTGCTCCTCCACCCCGCCATCACCAGCTGGAGGCTGGCTGCAGCTCCTGCACCCCGCCATCAGCTGCTGGAGGCTGCCTGCAGCTCCTGCACCCCGCCATCAGCTGCTGGAGGCTGGCTGCTGCTCCTCCACCCCACCGTTACCTGCTGGAGGCTGGCTGCAGCTCCTCCACCCCGCCATCAGCTGCTGGAGGCTGCCTGCAGCTCCTGCACCCCGCCATCAGCTGCTGGAGGCTGCCTGCAGCTCCTGCACCCCGCCATCAGCTGCTGGAGGCTGGCTTCTGCTCCTCCACCCCGCCACCAGCTGCTGGAGGCTGGCTGCTGCTCCTGCACCCCGCCCATCAGCTGCTGGAGGCTTCTGTTCCTCCACCCCGCCATCAGCAGCTGGAGGCTGGCTGCTGGAGGCTGCTGCTCCTCCACCCCGCCATCACCAGCTGGAGGCTGGCTGCAGCTCCTGCACCCCGCCATCAGCTGCTGGAGGCTGCCTGGAGCTCCTGCACCCCGCCATCAGCTGCTGGAGGCTTCTGTTCCTCCACCCCGCCATCAGCAGCTGGAGGCTGGCTGCTGGAGGCTGGCTGCTGCTCCTCCACCCCGCCATCACCAGCTGGAGGCTGGCTGCAGCTCCTGCACCCCGCCATCAGCTGCTGGAAGCTGCCTGCAGCTCCTGCACCCCGCCATCAGCTGCTGGAGGCTGGCTGCTGCTCCTGCACCCCGCCATCAGCTGCTGGAGGCTGGCTGCAGCTCCTGCACCCCGCCATCAGCTGCTGGAGGCTGCCTGGAGCTCCTGCACCCCGCCATCAGCTGCTGGAGGCTTCTGTTCCTCCACTCCGCCATCAGCAGCTGGAGGCTGGCTGCTGGAGGCTGGCTGCTGCTCCTCCACCCCACCATGACCTGCTGGAGGCTGGCTGCAGCTCCTCCACCCCGCCATCAGCTGCTGGAGGCTGCCTGCAGCTCCTGCACCCCGCCATCAGCTGCTGGAGGCTGCCTGCAGCTCCTGCACCCCGCCATCAGCTGCTGGAGGCTGGCTGCAGCTCCTCCACCCCGCCATCAGCTGCTGGAGGCTGGCTTCTGCTCCTCCACCCCGCCACCAGCTGCTGGAGGCTGGCTGCTGCTCCTGCACCCCACCATCAGCTTCTGGAGGCTTCTGTTCTTCCACCCCGCCATCAGCTGCTGGAGGCTGGCTGCTGCTCCTCCACCCCGCCATCACCAGCTGGAGGCTGGCTGCAGCTCCTGCACCCCGCCATCAGCTGCTGGAGGCTGGCTGCTGCTCCTGCACCCCGCCATCAGCTGCTGGAGGCTGGCTGCTGCTCCTCCACCCCACCATGACCTGCTGGAGGCTGGCTGCAGCTCCTCCACCCCGCCATCAGCTGCTGGAGGCTGCCTGCAGCTCCTGCACCCCGCCATCAGCTGCTGGAGGCTGCCTGCAGCTCCTGCACCCCGCCATCAGCTGCTGGAGGCTGGCTGCAGCTCCTCCACCCCGCCATCAGCTGCTGGAGGCTTCTGTTCCTCCACCCCGCCATCAGCAGCTGGAGGCTGGCTGCTGGAGGCTGGCTGCTGCTCCTCCACCCCGCCATCACCAGCTGGAGGCTGGCTGCAGCTCCTGCACTCCGCCATCAGCTGCTGGAGGCTGCCTGGAGCTCCTGCACCCCGCCATCAGCTGCTGGAGGCTTCTGTTCCTCCACCCCGCCATCAGCAGCTGGAGGCTGGCTGCTGGAGGCTGGCTGCTGCTCCTCCACTCCGCCATCACCAGCTGGAGGCTGGCTGCAGCTCCTGCACCCCACCATCAGCTGCTGGAGGCTGCCTGCAGCTCCTGCACCCCGCCATCAGCTGCTGGAGGCTGGCTGCTGCTCCTGCACCCCGCCATCACCAGCTGGAGGCTGGCTGCAGCTCCTGCACCCCGCCATCAGCTGCTGGAGGCTGCCTGCAGCTCCTGCACCCCGCCATCAGCTGCTGGAGGCTGGCTGCTGCTCCTGCACCCCGCCATCAGCTGCTGGAGGCTGGCTGCTGCTCCTCCACCACACCATGACCTGCTGGAGGCTGGCTGCAGCTCCTCCACCCCGCCATCAGCTGCTGGAGGCTGCCTGCAGCTCCTGCACCCCGCCATCAGCTGCTGGAGGCTGCCTGCAGCTCCTGCACCCCGCCATCAGCTGCTGGAGGCTGGCTGCAGCTCCTCCACCCCGCCATCAGCTGCTGGAGGCTGGCTTCTGCTCCTCCACCCCGCCACCAGCTGCTGGAGGCTGGCTGCTGCTCCTGCACCCCACCATCAGCTGCTGGAGGCTTCTGTTCCTCCACCCCGCCATCAGCAGCTGGAGGCTGGCTGCTGGAGGCTGGTTGCTGCTCCTCCACCCCGCCATCACCAGCTGGAGGCTGGCTGCAGCTCCTGCACCCCGCCATCAGCTGCTGGAGGCTGGCTGCTGCTCCTGCACCCCGCCATCAGCTGCTGGAGGCAGGCTGCTGCTCCTCCACCCCAACATGACCTGCTGGAGGCTGGCTGCAGCTCCTCCATCCCGCCATCAGCTGCTGGAGACTGCCTGCAGCTCCTGCACCCCGCCATCAGCTGCTGGAGGCTGGCTGCTGCTCCTGAACCCCGCCATCACCAGCTGGAGGCTGGCTGCAGCTCCTGCACCCCGCCATCAGCTGCTGGAGGCTGCCTGCAGCTCCTGCACCCCGCCATCAGCTGCTGGAGGCTGGCTGCTGCTCCTGCACCCTGCCATCAGCTGCTGGAGGCTGGCTGCTGCTCCTCCACCCCACCATGACCTTCTGGAGGCTGGCTGCAGCTCCTCCACCCCGCCATCAGCTGCTGGAGGCTGCCTGCAGCTCCTGCACCCCGCCATCAGCTGCTGGAGGCTGCCTGCAGCTCCTGCACCCCGCCATCAGCTGCTGGAGGCTGGCTGCAGCTCCTCCACCCCGCCATCAGCTGCTGGAGGCTGCCTGCAGCTCCTGCACCCCGCCATCAGCTGCTGGAGGCTGCCTGCAGCTCCTGCACCCCGCCATCAGCTGCTGGAGGCTGGCTGCAGCTCCTCCACCCCGCCATCAGCTGCTGGAGGCTTCTGTTCCTCCACCCCGCCATCAGCAGCTGGAGGCTGGCTGCTGGAGGCTGGCTGCTGCTCCTCCACCCCGCCATCACCAGCTGGAGGCTGGCTGCAGCTCCTGCACTCCGCCATCAGCTGCTGGAGGCTGCCTGGAGCTCCTGCACCCCGCCATCAGCTGCTGGAGGCTTCTGTTCCTCCACCCCGCCATCAGCAGCTGGAGGCTGGCTGCTGGAGGCTGGCTGCTGCTCCTCCACTCCGCCATCACCAGCTGGAGGCTGGCTGCAGCTCCTGCACCCCACCATCAGCTGCTGGAGGCTGCCTGCAGCTCCTGCACCCCGCCATCAGCTGCTGGAGGCTGGCTGCTGCTCCTGCACCCAGCCATCAGCTGCTGGAGGCTGGCTGCTGCTCCTCCACCCCACCATGACCTGCTGGAGGCTGGCTGCAGCTCCTCCACCCCGCCATCAGCTGCTGGAGGCTGCCTGCAGCTCCTGCACCCCGCCATCAGCTGCTGGAGGCTGCCTGCAGCTCCTGCACCCCGCCATCAGCTGCTGGAAGCTGGCTGCAGCTCCTCCACCCCGCCATCAGCTGCTGGAGGCTGGCTTCTGCTCCTCCACCCCGCCATCAGCTGCTGGAAGCTGGCTGCAGCTCCTCCACCACGCCACCAGCTGCTGGAGGCTGGCTGCTGCTCCTGCACCCCGCCATCAGCTGCTGGAGGCTTCTGTTCCTCCACCCCGCCATCAGCAGCTGGAGGCTGGCTGCTGGAGGCTGGCTGCTGCTCCTCCACCCCGCCATCACCAGCTGGAGGCTGGCTGCAGCTCCTGCACCCCGCCATCAGCTGCTGGAGGCTGCCTGCAGCTCCTGCACCCTGCCATCAGCTGCTGGAGGCTGGCTGCTGCTCCTCCACCCCACCGTTACCTGCTGGAGGCTGGCTGCAGCTCCTCCACCCCGCCATCAGCTGCTGGAGGCTGCCTGCAGCTCCTGCACCCCGCCATCAGCTGCTGGAGGCTGGCTGCAGCTCCTCCACCCCGCCATCAGCTGCTGGAGGCTGGCTTCTGCTCCTCCACCCCGCCACCAGCTGCTGGAGGCTGGCTGCTGCTCCTGCACCCCGCCCATCAGCTGCTGGAGGCTTCTGTTCCTCCACCCCGCCATCAGCAGCTGGAGGCTGGCTGCTGGAGGCTGGCTGCTGCTCCTCCACCCCGCCATCACCAGCTGGAGGCTGGCTGCAGCTCCTGCACCCCGCCATCAGCTGCTGGAGGCTGCCTGGAGCTCCTGCACCCCGCGATCAGCTGCTGGAGGCTTCTGTTCCTCCACCCCGCCATCAGCAGCTGGAGGCTGGCTGCTGGAGGCTGGCTGCTGCTCCTCCACCCCGCCATCACCAGCTGGAGGCTGGCTGCAGCTCCTGCACCCCGCCATCAGCTGCTGGAGGCTGGCTTCTGCTCCTCCACCCCGCCACCAGCTGCTGGAGGCTGGCTGCTGCTCCTGCACCCCGCCCATCAGCTGCTGGAGGCTTCTGTTCCTCCACCCCGCCATCAGCAGCTGGAGGCTGGCTGCTGGAGGCTGCTGCTCCTCCACCCCGCCATCACCAGCTGGAGGCTGGCTGCAGCTCCTGCACCCCGCCATCAGCTGCTGGAGGCTGCCTGGAGCTCCTGCACCCCGCCATCAGCTGCTGGAGGCTTCTGTTCCTCCACCCCGCCATCAGCAGCTGGAGGCTGGCTGCTGGAGGCTGGCTGCTGCTCCTCCACCCCGCCATCACCAGCTGGAGGCTGGCTGCAGCTCCTGCACCCCGCCATCAGCTGCTGGAAGCTGCCTGCAGCTCCTGCACCCCGCCATCAGCTGCTGGAGGCTGGCTGCTGCTCCTGCACCCCGCCATCAGCTGCTGGAGGCTGGCTGCAGCTCCTGCACCCCGCCATCAGCTGCTGGAGGCTGCCTGGAGCTCCTGCACCCCGCCATCAGCTGCTGGAGGCTTCTGTTCCTCCACTCCGCCATCAGCAGCTGGAGGCTGGCTGCTGGAGGCTGGCTGCTGCTCCTCCACCCCACCATGACCTGCTGGAGGCTGGCTGCAGCTCCTCCACCCCGCCATCAGCTGCTGGAGGCTGCCTGCAGCTCCTGCACCCCGCCATCAGCTGCTGGAGGCTGCCTGCAGCTCCTGCACCCCGCCATCAGCTGCTGGAGGCTGGCTGCAGCTCCTCCACCCCGCCATCAGCTGCTGGAGGCTGGCTTCTGCTCCTCCACCCCGCCACCAGCTGCTGGAGGCTGGCTGCTGCTCCTGCACCCCACCATCAGCTTCTGGAGGCTTCTGTTCTTCCACCCCGCCATCAGCAGCTGGAGGCTGGCTGCTGGAGGCTGGTTGCTGCTCCTCCACCCCGCCATCACCAGCTGGAGGCTGGCTGCAGCTCCTGCACCCCGCCATCAGCTGCTGGAGGCTGGCTGCTGCTCCTGCACCCCGCCATCAGCTGCTGGAGGCTGGCTGCTGCTCCTCCACCCCACCATGACCTGCTGGAGGCTGGCTGCAGCTCCTCCACCCCGCCATCAGCTGCTGGAGGCTGCCTGCAGCTCCTGCACCCCGCCATCAGCTGCTGGAGGCTGCCTGCAGCTCCTGCACCCCGCCATCAGCTGCTGGAAGCTGGCTGCAGCTCCTCCACCCCGCCATCAGCTGCTGGAGGCTGGCTTCTGCTCCTCCACCCCGCCATCAGCTGCTGGAAGCTGGCTGCAGCTCCTCCACCACGCCACCAGCTGCTGGAGGCTGGCTGCTGCTCCTGCACCCCGCCATCAGCTGCTGGAGGCTTCTGTTCCTCCACCCCGCCATCAGCAGCTGGAGGCTGGCTGCTGGAGGCTGGCTGCTGCTCCTCCACCCCGCCATCACCAGCTGGAGGCTGGCTGCAGCTCCTGCACCCCGCCATCAGCTGCTAGAGGCTGCCTGCAGCTCCTGCACCCCGCCATCAGCTGCTGGAGGCTGGCTGCTGCTCCTCCACCCCACCGTTACCTGCTGGAGGCTGGCTGCAGCTCCTCCTCCCCGCCATCAGCTGCTGGAGGCTGCCTGCAGCTCCTGCACCCCGCCATCAGCTGCTGGAGGCTGGCTGCAGCTCCTCCAACCCGCCATCAGCTGCTGGAGGCTGGCTTCTGCTCCTCCACCCCGCCACCAGCTGCTGGAGGCTGGCTGCTGCTCCTGCACCCCGCCCATCAGCTGCTGGAGGCTTCTGTTCCTCCACCCCGCCATCAGCAGCTGGAGGCTGGCTGCTGGAGGCTGGCTGCTGCTCCTCCACCCCGCCATCACCAGCTGGAGGCTGGCTGCAGCTCCTGCACCCCGCCATCAGCTGCTGGAGGCTGCCTGCAGCTCCTGCACCCCGCCATCAGCTGCTGTAGGCTGGCTGCAGCTCCTCCACCCCGCCATCAGCTGCTGGAGGCTGGCTTCTGCTCCTCCACCCCGCCACCAGCTGCTGGAGGCTGGCTGCTGCTCCTGCACCCCGCCCATCAGCTGCTGGAGGCTTCTGTTCCTCCACCCCGCCATCAGCAGCTGGAGGCTGGCTGCTGGAGGCTGGCTGCTGCTCCTCCATCCCCCGCCATCACCAGCTGGAGCCTGGCTGCAGCTCCTGCACCCCGCCATCAGCTGCTGGAGGCTGCCTGGAGCTCCTGCAGCCTGCCATCAGCTGCTGGAGGCTTCTGTTCCTCCACCCCGCCATCAGCAGCTGGAGGCTGGCTGCTGGAGGCTGGCTGCTGCTCCTCTACCCCGCCATCACCAGCTGGAAGCTGGCTGCAGCTCCTGCACCCCGCCATCAGCTGCTGGAGGCTGCCTGCAGCTCCTGCACCCCGCCATCAGCTGCTGGAGGCTGGCTGCTGCTCCTGCACCCCGCCATCAGCTGCTGGAGGCTGGCTGCTTCTCCTCCACCCCACCATGACCTGTTGAGGGTGGCTGCAGCTCCTCCACCCCGCCATCAGCTGCTGGAGGCTGCCTGCAGCTCCTTCACCCCGCCATCAGCTGCTGGAGGCTGCCTGCAGCTCCTGCACCCCGCCATCAGCTGCTGGAGGCTGGCTGCAGCTCCTCCACCCCGCCATCAGCTGCTGGAGGCTGGCTTTTGCTCCTCCACCCCGCCACCAGCTGCTGGAGGCTGGCTTTTGCTCCTCCACCCCGCCATCAGCTGCTGGAGGCTTCTGTTCCTCCACCCCGCCATCAGCAGCTGGAGGCTGGCTGCTGGAGACTGGCTGCTGCTCCTCCACCCCGCCATCAGCTGCTGGAGGCTGCCTGCAGCTCCTGCACCCCGCCATCAGCTGCTGGAGGCTGCCTGCAGCTCCTGCACCCCGCCATCAGCTGCTGGAGGCTGGCTGCAGCTCCTCCACCCCGCCACCAGCTGCTGGAGGCTGGCTGATGCTCCTGCACCCCGCCATCAGCTGCTGGAGGCTTCTGTTCCTCCAACCCGCCATCAGCAGCTGGAGGCTGGCTGCTGGAGGCTGGCTGCTGCTCCTCCACCCCGCCATCACCAGCTGGAGGCTGGCTGCAGCTCCTGCACCCCGCCATCAGCTGCTAGAGGCTGCCTGGAGCTCCTGCACCCCGCCATCAGCTGCTGGAGGCTTCTGTTCCTCCACCCCGCCATCAGCAGCTAGAGGCTGGCTGCTGGAGGCTGGCTGCTGCTCCTCCACCCCGCCATCACCAGCTGGAGGCTGGCTGCAGCTCCTGCACCCCGCCATCAGCTGCTGGAGGCTGCCTGCAGCTCTTGCACCCCGCCATCAGCTGCTGGAGGCTGGCTGCTGCTCCTGCACCCCGCCATCAGCTGCTGGAGGCTGGCTGCTGCTCCTCCACCCCACCACGACCTGCTGGAGGCTGGCTGCAGCTCCTGCACCCCGCCATCAGCTGCTGGAGGCTGCCTGCAGCTCCTGCACCCTGCCATCAGCTGCTGGAGGCTGGATGCAGCTCCTCCACCCCGCCATCAGCTGCTGGAGGCTTCTGTTCCTCCACCCCGCCATCAGCTGCTGGAGGCTGGCTGCTGGAGGCTGGCTGCTGCTCCTCCACCCCGCCATCACCAGCTGGAGGCTGGCTGCAGCTCCTGCACCCCGCCATCAGCTGCTGGAGGCTGCCTGCAGCTCCTGCACCCCGCCATCAGCTGCTGGAGGCTGGCTGCTGCTCCTCCACCCCGCCACCAGCTGCTGGAGGCTGGCTGCTGCTCCTGCACCCCGCCATCACCAGCTGGAGGCTGGCTGCAGCTCCTGCACCCCGCCATCAGCTGCTGGAGGCTGGCTGCTGCTCCTGCACCCCGCCATCAGCTGCTGGAGGCTGGCTGCTGCTCCTCCACCCCACCATGACCTGCTGGAGGCTGGCTGCAGCTCCTCCACCCCACCATCAGCTGCTGGAGGCTGCCTGCAGCTCCTGCACCCCGCCATCAGCTGCTGGAGGCTGCCTGCAGCTCCTGCACCCCGCCATCAGCTGCTGGAGGCTGGCTGCAGCTCCTCCACCCCGCCATCAGCTGCTGGAGGCTTCTGTTCCTCCACCCCGCCATCAGCAGCTGGAGGCTGGCTGCTGGAGGCTGGCTGCTGCTCCTCCACCCCGCCATCACCAGCTGGAGGCTGGCTGCAGCTCCTGCACCCCGCCATCAGCTGCTGGAGGCTGCCTGGAGCTCCTGCACCCCGCCATCAGCTGCTGGAGGCTTCTGTTCCTCCACCCCGCCATCAGCAGCTGGAGGCTGGCTGCTGGAGGCTGGCTGCTGCTCCTCCACTCCGCCATCACCAGCTGGAGGCTGGCTGCAGCTCCTGCACCCCGCCATCAGCTGCTGGAGGCTGCCTGCAGCTCCTGCACCCCGCCATCAGCTGCTGGAGGCTGGCTGCTTCTCCTGCACCCCGCCATCAGCTGCTGGAGGCTGGCTGCTGCTCCTCCACCCCACCATGACCTGCTGGAGGCTGGCTGCAGCTCCTCCACCCCGCCATCAGCTGCTGGAGGCTGCCTGCAGCTCCTGCACCCCGCCATCAGCTGCTGGAGGCTGCCTGCAGCTCCTGCACCCCGCCATCAGCTGCTGGAAGCTGGCTGCAGCTCCTCCACCCCGCCATCAGCTGCTGGAGGCTGGCTTCTGCTCCTCCACCCCGCCACCAGCTGCTGGAGGCTGGCTGCTGCTCCTGCACCCCGCCATCAGCTGCTGGAGGCTTCTGTTCCTCCACCCCGCCATCAGCAGCTGGAGGCTGGCTGCTGGAGGCTGGCTGCTGCCTCTCCACCCCGCCATCACCAGCTGGAGGCTGGCTGCAGCTCCTGCACCCCACCATCAGCTGCTGGAGGCTGGCTGCTGCTCCTGCACCCCGCCATCAGCTGCTGGAGGCTGGCTGCTACTCCTCCACCCCACCATGACCTGCTGGAGGCTGGCTGCAGCTCCTCCACCCCGCCATCAGCTGCTGGAGGCTGCCTGCAGCTCCTGCACCCCGCCATCAGCTGCTGGAGGCTGGCTGCAGCTCCTCCACCCCGCCATCAGCTGCTGGAGGCTGGCTTCTGCTCCTCCACCCCGCCACCAGCTGCTGGAGGCTGGCTGCTGCTCCTGCACCCCGCCATCAGCTGCTGGAGGCTTCTGTTCCTCCACCCCGCCATTAGCAGCTGGAGGCTGGCTGCTGGAGGCTGGCTGCTGCTCCTCCACCCCGCCATCACCAGCTGGAGGCTGGCTGCAGCTCCTGCACCCCGCCATCAGCTGCTGGAGGCTGCCTGGAGCTCCTGCACCCCGCCATCAGCTGCTGGAGGCTTCTGTTCCTCCACCCCGCCATCAGCAGCTGGAGGCTGGCTGCTGGAGCCTGGCTGCAGCTCCTCCACCACGCCATCAGCTGCTGGAGGCTGGCTGCAGCTCCTCCACCCCGCCATCAGCTGCTGGAGGCTGCCTGCAGCTCCTGCACCCCGCCATCAGCTGCTGGAGGCTGCCTGCAGCTCCTGCACCCCGCCATCAGCTGCTGTAGGCTGGCTGCAGCTCCTCCACCCCGCCATCAGCTGCTGGAGGCTGGCTTCTGCTCCTCCACCCCGCCACCAGCTGCTGGAGGCTGGCTGCTGCTCCTGCACCCCGCCCATCAGCTGCTGGAGGCTTCTGTTCCTCCACCCCGCCATCAGCAGCTGGAGGCTGGCTGCTGGAGGCTGGCTGCTGCTCCTCCATCCCCCGCCATCACCAGCTGGAGGCTGGCTGCAGCTCCTGCACCCCGCCATCAGCTGCTGGAAGCTGCCTGCAGCTCCTGCACCCCGCCATCAGCTGCTGGAGGCTGGCTGCTGCTCCTGCACCCCGCCATCAGCTGCTGGAGGCTGGCTGCAGCTCCTGCACCCCGCCATCAGCTGCTGGAGGCTTCTGTTCCTCCACTCCGCCATCAGCAGCTGGAGGCTGGCTGCTGGAGGCTGGCTGCTGCTCCTCCACCCCACCATGACCTGCTGGAGGCTGGCTGCAGCTCCTCCACCCCGCCATCAGCTGCTGGAGGCTGCCTGCAGCTCCTGCACCCCGCCATCAGCTGCTGGAGGCTGCCTGCAGCTCCTGCACCCCGCCATCAGCTGCTGGAGGCTGGCTGCAGCTCCTCCACCCCGCCATCAGCTGCTGGAGGCTGGCTTCTGCTCCTCCACCCCGCCACCAGCTGCTGGAGGCTGGCTGCTGCTCCTGCACCCCACCATCAGCTTCTGGAGGCTTCTGTTCTTCCACCCCGCCATCAGCAGCTGGAGGCTGGCTGCTGGAGGCTGGTTGCTGCTCCTCCACCCCGCCATCACCAGCTGGAGGCTGGCTGCAGCTCCTGCACCCCGCCATCAGCTGCTGGAGGCTGGCTGCTGCTCCTGCACCCCGCCATCAGCTGCTGGAGGCAGGCTGCTGCTCCTCCACCCCAACATGACCTGCTGGAGGCTGGCTGCAGCTCCTCCACCCCGCCATCAGCTGCTGGAGACTGCCTGCAGCTCCTGCACCCCGCCATCAGCTGCTGGAGGCTGGCTGCTGCTCCTGCACCCCGCCATCACCAGCTGGAGGCTGGCTGCAGCTCCTGCACCCCGCCATCAGCTGCTGGAGGCTGCCTGCAGCTCCTGCACCCCGCCATCAGCTGCTGGAGGCTGGCTGCTGCTCCTGCACCCTGCCATCAGCTGCTGGAGGCTGGCTGCTGCTCCTCCACCCCACCATGACCTGCTGGAGGCTGGCTGCAGCTCCTCCACCCCGCCATCAGCTGCTGGAGGCTGCCTGCAGCTCCTGCACCCCGCCATCAGCTGCTGGAGGCTGCCTGCAGCTCCTGCACCCCGCCATCAGCTGCTGTAGGCTGGCTGCAGCTCCTCCACCCCGCCATCAGCTGCTGGAGGCTGGCTTCTGCTCCTCCACCCCGCCACCAGCTGCTGGAGGCTGGCTGCTGCTCCTGCACCCCGCCCATCAGCTGCTGGAGGCTTCTGTTCCTCCACCCCGCCATCAGCAGCTGGAGGCTGGCTGCTGGAGGCTGGCTGCTGCTCCTCCATCCCCCGCCATCACCAGCTGGAGCCTGGCTGCAGCTCCTGCACCCCGCCATCAGCTGCTGGAGGCTGCCTGGAGCTCCTGCAGCCTGCCATCAGCTGCTGGAGGCTTCTGTTCCTCCACCCCGCCATCAGCAGCTGGAGGCTGGCTGCTGGAGGCTGGCTGCTGCTCCTCTACCCCGCCATCACCAGCTGGAAGCTGGCTGCAGCTCCTGCACCCCGCCATCAGCTGCTGGAGGCTGCCTGCAGCTCCTGCACCCCGCCATCAGCTGCTGGACGCTGGCTGCTGCTCCTGCACCCCGCCATCAGCTGCTGGAGGCTGGCTGCTGCTCCTCCACCCCACCATGACCTGTTGAGGGTGGCTGCAGCTCCTCCACCCCGCCATCAGCTGCTGGAGGCTGCCTGCAGCTCCTGCACCCCGCCATCAGCTGCTGGAGGCTGCCTGCAGCTCCTGCACCCCGCCATCAGCTGCTGGAGGCTGGCTGCAGCTCCTCCACCCCGCCATCAGCTGCTGGAGGCTGGCTTTTGCTCCTCCACCCCGCCACCAGCTGCTGGAGGCTGGCTTTTGCTCCTCCACCCCGCCATCAGCTGCTGGAGGCTTCTGTTACTCCACCCCACCATCAGCAGCTGGAGGCTGGCTGCTGGAGACTGGCTGCTGCTCCTCCACCCCGCCATCAGCTGCTGGAGGCTGCCTGCAGCTCCTGCACCCCGCCATCAGCTGCTGGAGGCTGCCTGCAGCTCCTGCACCCCGCCATCAGCTGCTGGAGGCTGGCTGCAGCTCCTCCACCCCGCCACCAGCTGCTGGAGGCTGGCTGCTGCTCCTGCACCCCGCCATCAGCTGCTGGAGGCTGCCTGCAGCTCCTGCACCCCGCCATCAGCTGCTGGAGGCTGGCTGCAGCTCCTCCACCCCGCCATCAGCTGCTGGAGGCTGGCTTTTGCTCCTCCACCCCGCCACCAGCTGCTGGAGGCTGGCTTTTGCTCCTCCACCCCGCCATCAGCTGCTGGAGGCTTCTGTTCCTCCACCCCGCCATCAGCAGCTGGAGGCTGGCTGCTGGAGACTGGCTGCTGCTCCTCCACCCCGCCATCAGCTGCTGGAGGCTGCCTGCAGCTCCTGCACCCCGCCATCAGCTGCTGGAGGCTGCCTGCAGCTCCTGCACCCCGCCATCAGCTGCTGGAGGCTGGCTGCAGCTCCTCCACCCCGCCACCAGCTGCTGGAGGCTGGCTGCTGCTCCTGCACCCCGCCATCAGCTGCTGGAGGCTTCTGTTCCTCCAACCCGCCATCAGAAGCTGGAGGCTGGCTGCTGGAGGCTGGCTGCTGCTCCTCCACCCCGCCATCACCAGCTGGAGGCTGGCTGCAGCTCCTGCACCCCGCCATCAGCTGCTAGAGGCTGCCTGGAGCTCCTGCACCCCGCCATCAGCTGCTGGAGGCTTCTGTTCCTCCACCCCGCCATCAGCAGCTAGAGGCTGGCTGCTGGAGGCTGGCTGCTGCTCCTCCACCCCGCCATCACCAGCTGGAGGCTGGCTGCAGCTCCTGCACCCCGCCATCAGCTGCTGGAGGCTGCCTGCAGCTCCTGCACCCCGCCATCAGCTGCTGGAGGCTGGCTGCTGCTCCTGCACCCCGCCATCAGCTGCTGGAGGCTGGCTGCTGCTCCTCCACCCCACCACGACCTGCTGGAGGCTGGCTGCAGCTCCTGCACCCCGCCATCAGCTGCTGGAGGCTGCCTGCAGCTCCTGCACCCTGCCATCAGCTGCTGGAGGCTGGATGCAGCTCCTCCACCCCGCCATCAGCTGCTGGAGGCTTCTGTTCCTCCACCCCGCCATCAGCAGCTGGAGGCTGGCTGCTGGAGGCTGGCTGCTGCTCCTCCACCCCGCCATCACCAGCTGGAGGCTGGCTGCAGCTCCTGCACCCCGCCATCAGCTGCTGGAGGCTGGCTTCTGCTCCTCCACCCCGCCACCAGCTGCTGGAGGCTGGCTGCTGCTCCTGCACCCCGCCCATCAGCTGCTGGAGGCTTCTGTTCCTCCACCCCGCCATCAGCAGCTGGAGGCTGGCTGCTGGAGGCTGGCTGCTGCTCCTCCACCCCGCCATCACCAGCTGGAGGCTGGCTGCAGCTCCTGCACCCCGCCATCAGCTGCTGGAGGCTGCCTGCAGCTCCTGCACCCCGCCATCAGCTGCTGTAGGCTGGCTGCAGCTCCTCCACCCCGCCATCAGCTGCTGGAGGCTGGCTTCTGCTCCTCCACCCCGCCACCAGCTGCTGGAGGCTGGCTGCTGCTCCTGCACCCCGCCCATCAGCTGCTGGAGGCTTCTGTTCCTCCACCCCGCCATCAGCAGCTGGAGGCTGGCTGCTGGAGGCTGGCTGCTGCTCCTCCATCCCCCGCCATCACCAGCTGGAGCCTGGCTGCAGCTCCTGCACCCCGCCATCAGCTGCTGGAGGCTGCCTGGAGCTCCTGCAGCCTGCCATCAGCTGCTGGAGGCTTCTGTTCCTCCACCCCGCCATCAGCAGCTGGAGGCTGGCTGCTGGAGGCTGGCTGCTGCTCCTCTACCCCGCCATCACCAGCTGGAAGCTGGCTGCAGCTCCTGCACCCCGCCATCAGCTGCTGGAGGCTGCCTGCAGCTCCTGCACCCCGCCATCAGCTGCTGGAGGCTGGCTGCTGCTCCTGCACCCCGCCATCAGCTGCTGGAGGCTGGCTGCTTCTCCTCCACCCCACCATGACCTGTTGAGGGTGGCTGCAGCTCCTCCACCCCGCCATCAGCTGCTGGAGGCTGCCTGCAGCTCCTTCACCCCGCCATCAGCTGCTGGAGGCTGCCTGCAGCTCCTGCACCCCGCCATCAGCTGCTGGAGGCTGGCTGCAGCTCCTCCACCCCGCCATCAGCTGCTGGAGGCTGGCTTTTGCTCCTCCACCCCGCCACCAGCTGCTGGAGGCTGGCTTTTGCTCCTCCACCCCGCCATCAGCTGCTGGAGGCTTCTGTTCCTCCACCCCGCCATCAGCAGCTGGAGGCTGGCTGCTGGAGACTGGCTGCTGCTCCTCCACCCCGCCATCAGCTGCTGGAGGCTGCCTGCAGCTCCTGCACCCCGCCATCAGCTGCTGGAGGCTGCCTGCAGCTCCTGCACCCCGCCATCAGCTGCTGGAGGCTGGCTGCAGCTCCTCCACCCCGCCACCAGCTGCTGGAGGCTGGCTGATGCTCCTGCACCCCGCCATCAGCTGCTGGAGGCTTCTGTTCCTCCAACCCGCCATCAGCAGCTGGAGGCTGGCTGCTGGAGGCTGGCTGCTGCTCCTCCACCCCGCCATCACCAGCTGGAGGCTGGCTGCAGCTCCTGCACCCCGCCATCAGCTGCTAGAGGCTGCCTGGAGCTCCTGCACCCCGCCATCAGCTGCTGGAGGCTTCTGTTCCTCCACCCCGCCATCAGCAGCTAGAGGCTGGCTGCTGGAGGCTGGCTGCTGCTCCTCCACCCCGCCATCACCAGCTGGAGGCTGGCTGCAGCTCCTGCACCCCGCCATCAGCTGCTGGAGGCTGCCTGCAGCTCTTGCACCCCGCCATCAGCTGCTGGAGGCTGGCTGCTGCTCCTGCACCCCGCCATCAGCTGCTGGAGGCTGGCTGCTGCTCCTCCACCCCACCACGACCTGCTGGAGGCTGGCTGCAGCTCCTGCACCCCGCCATCAGCTGCTGGAGGCTGCCTGCAGCTCCTGCACCCTGCCATCAGCTGCTGGAGGCTGGATGCAGCTCCTCCACCCCGCCATCAGCTGCTGGAGGCTTCTGTTCCTCCACCCCGCCATCAGCTGCTGGAGGCTGGCTGCTGGAGGCTGGCTGCTGCTCCTCCACCCCGCCATCACCAGCTGGAGGCTGGCTGCAGCTCCTGCACCCCGCCATCAGCTGCTGGAGGCTGCCTGCAGCTCCTGCACCCCGCCATCAGCTGCTGGAGGCTGGCTGCTGCTCCTCCACCCCGCCACCAGCTGCTGGAGGCTGGCTGCTGCTCCTGCACCCCGCCATCACCAGCTGGAGGCTGGCTGCAGCTCCTGCACCCCGCCATCAGCTGCTGGAGGCTGGCTGCTGCTCCTGCACCCCGCCATCAGCTGCTGGAGGCTGGCTGCTGCTCCTCCACCCCACCATGACCTGCTGGAGGCTGGCTGCAGCTCCTCCACCCCACCATCAGCTGCTGGAGGCTGCCTGCAGCTCCTGCACCCCGCCATCAGCTGCTGGAGGCTGCCTGCAGCTCCTGCACCCCGCCATCAGCTGCTGGAGGCTGGCTGCAGCTCCTCCACCCCGCCATCAGCTGCTGGAGGCTTCTGTTCCTCCACCCCGCCATCAGCAGCTGGAGGCTGGCTGCTGGAGGCTGGCTGCTGCTCCTCCACCCCGCCATCACCAGCTGGAGGCTGGCTGCAGCTCCTGCACCCCGCCATCAGCTGCTGGAGGCTGCCTGGAGCTCCTGCACCCCGCCATCAGCTGCTGGAGGCTTCTGTTCCTCCACCCCGCCATCAGCAGCTGGAGGCTGGCTGCTGGAGGCTGGCTGCTGCTCCTCCACTCCGCCATCACCAGCTGGAGGCTGGCTGCAGCTCCTGCACCCCGCCATCAGCTGCTGGAGGCTGCCTGCAGCTCCTGCACCCCGCCATCAGCTGCTGGAGGCTGGCTGCTTCTCCTGCACCCCGCCATCAGCTGCTGGAGGCTGGCTGCTGCTCCTCCACCCCACCATGACCTGCTGGAGGCTGGCTGCAGCTCCTCCACCCCGCCATCAGCTGCTGGAGGCTGCCTGCAGCTCCTGCACCCCGCCATCAGCTGCTGGAGGCTGCCTGCAGCTCCTGCACCCCGCCATCAGCTGCTGGAAGCTGGCTGCAGCTCCTCCACCCCGCCATCAGCTGCTGGAGGCTGGCTTCTGCTCCTCCACCCCGCCACCAGCTGCTGGAGGCTGGCTGCTGCTCCTGCACCCCGCCATCAGCTGCTGGAGGCTTCTGTTCCTCCACCCCGCCATCAGCAGCTGGAGGCTGGCTGCTGGAGGCTGGCTGCTGCCTCTCCACCCCGCCATCACCAGCTGGAGGCTGGCTGCAGCTCCTGCACCCCGCCATCAGCTGCTGGAGGCTGGCTGCTGCTCCTGCACCCCGCCATCAGCTGCTGGAGGCTGGCTGCTACTCCTCCACCCCACCATGACCTGCTGGAGGCTGGCTGCAGCTCCTGCACCCCGCCATCAGCTGCTGGAGGCTTCTGTTCCTCCAACCCGCCATCAGAAGCTGGAGGCTGGCTGCTGGAGGCTGGCTGCTGCTCCTCCACCCCGCCATCACCAGCTGGAGGCTGGCTGCAGCTCCTGCACCCCGCCATCAGCTGCTAGAGGCTGCCTGGAGCTCCTGCACCCCGCCATCAGCTGCTGGAGGCTTCTGTTCCTCCACCCCGCCATCAGCAGCTAGAGGCTGGCTGCTGGAGGCTGGCTGCTGCTCCTCCACCCCGCCATCACCAGCTGGAGGCTGGCTGCAGCTCCTGCACCCCGCCATCAGCTGCTGGAGGCTGCCTGCAGCTCCTGCACCCCGCCATCAGCTGCTGGAGGCTGGCTGCTGCTCCTGCACCCCGCCATCAGCTGCTGGAGGCTGGCTGCTGCTCCTCCACCCCACCACGACCTGCTGGAGGCTGGCTGCAGCTCCTGCACCCCGCCATCAGCTGCTGGAGGCTGCCTGCAGCTCCTGCACCCTGCCATCAGCTGCTGGAGGCTGGATGCAGCTCCTCCACCCCGCCATCAGCTGCTGGAGGCTTCTGTTCCTCCACCCCGCCATCAGCAGCTGGAGGCTGGCTGCTGGAGGCTGGCTGCTGCTCCTCCACCCCGCCATCACCAGCTGGAGGCTGGCTGCAGCTCCTGCACCCCGCCATCAGCTGCTGGAGGCTGGCTTCTGCTCCTCCACCCCGCCACCAGCTGCTGGAGGCTGGCTGCTGCTCCTGCACCCCGCCCATCAGCTGCTGGAGGCTTCTGTTCCTCCACCCCGCCATCAGCAGCTGGAGGCTGGCTGCTGGAGGCTGGCTGCTGCTCCTCCACCCCGCCATCACCAGCTGGAGGCTGGCTGCAGCTCCTGCACCCCGCCATCAGCTGCTGGAGGCTGCCTGCAGCTCCTGCACCCCGCCATCAGCTGCTGTAGGCTGGCTGCAGCTCCTCCACCCCGCCATCAGCTGCTGGAGGCTGGCTTCTGCTCCTCCACCCCGCCACCAGCTGCTGGAGGCTGGCTGCTGCTCCTGCACCCCGCCCATCAGCTGCTGGAGGCTTCTGTTCCTCCACCCCGCCATCAGCAGCTGGAGGCTGGCTGCTGGAGGCTGGCTGCTGCTCCTCCATCCCCCGCCATCACCAGCTGGAGCCTGGCTGCAGCTCCTGCACCCCGCCATCAGCTGCTGGAGGCTGCCTGGAGCTCCTGCAGCCTGCCATCAGCTGCTGGAGGCTTCTGTTCCTCCACCCCGCCATCAGCAGCTGGAGGCTGGCTGCTGGAGGCTGGCTGCTGCTCCTCTACCCCGCCATCACCAGCTGGAAGCTGGCTGCAGCTCCTGCACCCCGCCATCAGCTGCTGGAGGCTGCCTGCAGCTCCTGCACCCCGCCATCAGCTGCTGGAGGCTGGCTGCTGCTCCTGCACCCCGCCATCAGCTGCTGGAGGCTGGCTGCTTCTCCTCCACCCCACCATGACCTGTTGAGGGTGGCTGCAGCTCCTCCACCCCGCCATCAGCTGCTGGAGGCTGCCTGCAGCTCCTTCACCCCGCCATCAGCTGCTGGAGGCTGCCTGCAGCTCCTGCACCCCGCCATCAGCTGCTGGAGGCTGGCTGCAGCTCCTCCACCCCGCCATCAGCTGCTGGAGGCTGGCTTTTGCTCCTCCACCCCGCCACCAGCTGCTGGAGGCTGGCTTTTGCTCCTCCACCCCGCCATCAGCTGCTGGAGGCTTCTGTTCCTCCACCCCGCCATCAGCAGCTGGAGGCTGGCTGCTGGAGACTGGCTGCTGCTCCTCCACCCCGCCATCAGCTGCTGGAGGCTGCCTGCAGCTCCTGCACCCCGCCATCAGCTGCTGGAGGCTGCCTGCAGCTCCTGCACCCCGCCATCAGCTGCTGGAGGCTGGCTGCAGCTCCTCCACCCCGCCACCAGCTGCTGGAGGCTGGCTGATGCTCCTGCACCCCGCCATCAGCTGCTGGAGGCTTCTGTTCCTCCAACCCGCCATCAGCAGCTGGAGGCTGGCTGCTGGAGGCTGGCTGCTGCTCCTCCACCCCGCCATCACCAGCTGGAGGCTGGCTGCAGCTCCTGCACCCCGCCATCAGCTGCTAGAGGCTGCCTGGAGCTCCTGCACCCCGCCATCAGCTGCTGGAGGCTTCTGTTCCTCCACCCCGCCATCAGCAGCTAGAGGCTGGCTGCTGGAGGCTGGCTGCTGCTCCTCCACCCCGCCATCACCAGCTGGAGGCTGGCTGCAGCTCCTGCACCCCGCCATCAGCTGCTGGAGGCTGCCTGCAGCTCTTGCACCCCGCCATCAGCTGCTGGAGGCTGGCTGCTGCTCCTGCACCCCGCCATCAGCTGCTGGAGGCTGGCTGCTGCTCCTCCACCCCACCACGACCTGCTGGAGGCTGGCTGCAGCTCCTGCACCCCGCCATCAGCTGCTGGAGGCTGCCTGCAGCTCCTGCACCCTGCCATCAGCTGCTGGAGGCTGGATGCAGCTCCTCCACCCCGCCATCAGCTGCTGGAGGCTTCTGTTCCTCCACCCCGCCATCAGCTGCTGGAGGCTGGCTGCTGGAGGCTGGCTGCTGCTCCTCCACCCCGCCATCACCAGCTGGAGGCTGGCTGCAGCTCCTGCACCCCGCCATCAGCTGCTGGAGGCTGCCTGCAGCTCCTGCACCCCGCCATCAGCTGCTGGAGGCTGGCTGCTGCTCCTCCACCCCGCCACCAGCTGCTGGAGGCTGGCTGCTGCTCCTGCACCCCGCCATCACCAGCTGGAGGCTGGCTGCAGCTCCTGCACCCCGCCATCAGCTGCTGGAGGCTGGCTGCTGCTCCTGCACCCCGCCATCAGCTGCTGGAGGCTGGCTGCTGCTCCTCCACCCCACCATGACCTGCTGGAGGCTGGCTGCAGCTCCTCCACCCCACCATCAGCTGCTGGAGGCTGCCTGCAGCTCCTGCACCCCGCCATCAGCTGCTGGAGGCTGCCTGCAGCTCCTGCACCCCGCCATCAGCTGCTGGAGGCTGGCTGCAGCTCCTCCACCCCGCCATCAGCTGCTGGAGGCTTCTGTTCCTCCACCCCGCCATCAGCAGCTGGAGGCTGGCTGCTGGAGGCTGGCTGCTGCTCCTCCACCCCGCCATCACCAGCTGGAGGCTGGCTGCAGCTCCTGCACCCCGCCATCAGCTGCTGGAGGCTGCCTGGAGCTCCTGCACCCCGCCATCAGCTGCTGGAGGCTTCTGTTCCTCCACCCCGCCATCAGCAGCTGGAGGCTGGCTGCTGGAGGCTGGCTGCTGCTCCTCCACTCCGCCATCACCAGCTGGAGGCTGGCTGCAGCTCCTGCACCCCGCCATCAGCTGCTGGAGGCTGCCTGCAGCTCCTGCACCCCGCCATCAGCTGCTGGAGGCTGGCTGCTTCTCCTGCACCCCGCCATCAGCTGCTGGAGGCTGGCTGCTGCTCCTCCACCCCACCATGACCTGCTGGAGGCTGGCTGCAGCTCCTCCACCCCGCCATCAGCTGCTGGAGGCTGCCTGCAGCTCCTGCACCCCGCCATCAGCTGCTGGAGGCTGCCTGCAGCTCCTGCACCCCGCCATCAGCTGCTGGAAGCTGGCTGCAGCTCCTCCACCCCGCCATCAGCTGCTGGAGGCTGGCTTCTGCTCCTCCACCCCGCCACCAGCTGCTGGAGGCTGGCTGCTGCTCCTGCACCCCGCCATCAGCTGCTGGAGGCTTCTGTTCCTCCACCCCGCCATCAGCAGCTGGAGGCTGGCTGCTGGAGGCTGGCTGCTGCCTCTCCACCCCGCCATCACCAGCTGGAGGCTGGCTGCAGCTCCTGCACCCCACCATCAGCTGCTGGAGGCTGGCTGCTGCTCCTGCACCCCGCCATCAGCTGCTGGAGGCTGGCTGCTACTCCTCCACCCCACCATGACCTGCTGGAGGCTGGCTGCAGCTCCTCCACCCCGCCATCAGCTGCTGGAGGCTGCCTGCAGCTCCTGCACCCCGCCATCAGCTGCTGGAGGCTGGCTGCAGCTCCTCCACCCCGCCATCAGCTGCTGGAGGCTGGCTTCTGCTCCTCCACCCCGCCACCAGCTGCTGGAGGCTGGCTGCTGCTCCTGCACCCCGCCATCAGCTGCTGGAGGCTTCTGTTCCTCCACCCCGCCATTAGCAGCTGGAGGCTGGCTGCTGGAGGCTGGCTGCTGCTCCTCCACCCCGCCATCACCAGCTGGAGGCTGGCTGCAGCTCCTGCACCCCGCCATCAGCTGCTGGAGGCTGCCTGGAGCTCCTGCACCCCGCCATCAGCTGCTGGAGGCTTCTGTTCCTCCACCCCGCCATCAGCAGCTGGAGGCTGGCTGCTGGAGCCTGGCTGCAGCTCCTCCACCACGCCATCAGCTGCTGGAGGCTGGCTGCAGCTCCTCCACCCCGCCATCAGCTGCTGGAGGCTGCCTGCAGCTCCTGCACCCCGCCATCAGCTGCTGGAGGCTGCCTGCAGCTCCTGCACCCCGCCATCAGCTGCTGTAGGCTGGCTGCAGCTCCTCCACCCCGCCATCAGCTGCTGGAGGCTGGCTTCTGCTCCTCCACCCCGCCACCAGCTGCTGGAGGCTGGCTGCTGCTCCTGCACCCCGCCCATCAGCTGCTGGAGGCTTCTGTTCCTCCACCCCGCCATCAGCAGCTGGAGGCTGGCTGCTGGAGGCTGGCTGCTGCTCCTCCATCCCCCGCCATCACCAGCTGGAGGCTGGCTGCAGCTCCTGCACCCCGCCATCAGCTGCTGGAAGCTGCCTGCAGCTCCTGCACCCCGCCATCAGCTGCTGGAGGCTGGCTGCTGCTCCTGCACCCCGCCATCAGCTGCTGGAGGCTGGCTGCAGCTCCTGCACCCCGCCATCAGCTGCTGGAGGCTTCTGTTCCTCCACTCCGCCATCAGCAGCTGGAGGCTGGCTGCTGGAGGCTGGCTGCTGCTCCTCCACCCCACCATGACCTGCTGGAGGCTGGCTGCAGCTCCTCCACCCCGCCATCAGCTGCTGGAGGCTGCCTGCAGCTCCTGCACCCCGCCATCAGCTGCTGGAGGCTGCCTGCAGCTCCTGCACCCCGCCATCAGCTGCTGGAGGCTGGCTGCAGCTCCTCCACCCCGCCATCAGCTGCTGGAGGCTGGCTTCTGCTCCTCCACCCCGCCACCAGCTGCTGGAGGCTGGCTGCTGCTCCTGCACCCCACCATCAGCTTCTGGAGGCTTCTGTTCTTCCACCCCGCCATCAGCAGCTGGAGGCTGGCTGCTGGAGGCTGGTTGCTGCTCCTCCACCCCGCCATCACCAGCTGGAGGCTGGCTGCAGCTCCTGCACCCCGCCATCAGCTGCTGGAGGCTGGCTGCTGCTCCTGCACCCCGCCATCAGCTGCTGGAGGCAGGCTGCTGCTCCTCCACCCCAACATGACCTGCTGGAGGCTGGCTGCAGCTCCTCCACCCCGCCATCAGCTGCTGGAGACTGCCTGCAGCTCCTGCACCCCGCCATCAGCTGCTGGAGGCTGGCTGCTGCTCCTGCACCCCGCCATCACCAGCTGGAGGCTGGCTGCAGCTCCTGCACCCCGCCATCAGCTGCTGGAGGCTGCCTGCAGCTCCTGCACCCCGCCATCAGCTGCTGGAGGCTGGCTGCTGCTCCTGCACCCTGCCATCAGCTGCTGGAGGCTGGCTGCTGCTCCTCCACCCCACCATGACCTGCTGGAGGCTGGCTGCAGCTCCTCCACCCCGCCATCAGCTGCTGGAGGCTGCCTGCAGCTCCTGCACCCCGCCATCAGCTGCTGGAGGCTGCCTGCAGCTCCTGCACCCCGCCATCAGCTGCTGTAGGCTGGCTGCAGCTCCTCCACCCCGCCATCAGCTGCTGGAGGCTGGCTTCTGCTCCTCCACCCCGCCACCAGCTGCTGGAGGCTGGCTGCTGCTCCTGCACCCCGCCCATCAGCTGCTGGAGGCTTCTGTTCCTCCACCCCGCCATCAGCAGCTGGAGGCTGGCTGCTGGAGGCTGGCTGCTGCTCCTCCATCCCCCGCCATCACCAGCTGGAGCCTGGCTGCAGCTCCTGCACCCCGCCATCAGCTGCTGGAGGCTGCCTGGAGCTCCTGCAGCCTGCCATCAGCTGCTGGAGGCTTCTGTTCCTCCACCCCGCCATCAGCAGCTGGAGGCTGGCTGCTGGAGGCTGGCTGCTGCTCCTCTACCCCGCCATCACCAGCTGGAAGCTGGCTGCAGCTCCTGCACCCCGCCATCAGCTGCTGGAGGCTGCCTGCAGCTCCTGCACCCCGCCATCAGCTGCTGGACGCTGGCTGCTGCTCCTGCACCCCGCCATCAGCTGCTGGAGGCTGGCTGCTGCTCCTCCACCCCACCATGACCTGTTGAGGGTGGCTGCAGCTCCTCCACCCCGCCATCAGCTGCTGGAGGCTGCCTGCAGCTCCTGCACCCCGCCATCAGCTGCTGGAGGCTGCCTGCAGCTCCTGCACCCCGCCATCAGCTGCTGGAGGCTGGCTGCAGCTCCTCCACCCCGCCATCAGCTGCTGGAGGCTGGCTTTTGCTCCTCCACCCCGCCACCAGCTGCTGGAGGCTGGCTTTTGCTCCTCCACCCCGCCATCAGCTGCTGGAGGCTTCTGTTACTCCACCCCACCATCAGCAGCTGGAGGCTGGCTGCTGGAGACTGGCTGCTGCTCCTCCACCCCGCCATCAGCTGCTGGAGGCTGCCTGCAGCTCCTGCACCCCGCCATCAGCTGCTGGAGGCTGCCTGCAGCTCCTGCACCCCGCCATCAGCTGCTGGAGGCTGGCTGCAGCTCCTCCACCCCGCCACCAGCTGCTGGAGGCTGGCTGCTGCTCCTGCACCCCGCCATCAGCTGCTGGAGGCTGCCTGCAGCTCCTGCACCCCGCCATCAGCTGCTGGAGGCTGGCTGCAGCTCCTCCACCCCGCCATCAGCTGCTGGAGGCTGGCTTTTGCTCCTCCACCCCGCCACCAGCTGCTGGAGGCTGGCTTTTGCTCCTCCACCCCGCCATCAGCAGCTGGAGGCTGGCTGCTGGAGACTGGCTGCTGCTCCTGCACCCCGCCATCAGCTGCTGGAGGCTTCTGTTCCTCCAACCCGCCATCAGAAGCTGGAGGCTGGCTGCTGGAGGCTGGCTGCTGCTCCTCCACCCCGCCATCACCAGCTGGAGGCTGGCTGCAGCTCCTGCACCCCGCCATCAGCTGCTAGAGGCTGCCTGGAGCTCCTGCACCCCGCCATCAGCTGCTGGAGGCTTCTGTTCCTCCACCCCGCCATCAGCAGCTAGAGGCTGGCTGCTGGAGGCTGGCTGCTGCTCCTCCACCCCGCCATCACCAGCTGGAGGCTGGCTGCAGCTCCTGCACCCCGCCATCAGCTGCTGGAGGCTGCCTGCAGCTCCTGCACCCCGCCATCAGCTGCTGGAGGCTGGCTGCTGCTCCTGCACCCCGCCATCAGCTGCTGGAGGCTGGCTGCTGCTCCTCCACCCCACCACGACCTGCTGGAGGCTGGCTGCAGCTCCTGCACCCCGCCATCAGCTGCTGGAGGCTGCCTGCAGCTCCTGCACCCTGCCATCAGCTGCTGGAGGCTGGATGCAGCTCCTCCACCCCGCCATCAGCTGCTGGAGGCTTCTGTTCCTCCACCCCGCCATCAGCAGCTGGAGGCTGGCTGCTGGAGGCTGGCTGCTGCTCCTCCACCCCGCCATCACCAGCTGGAGGCTGGCTGCAGCTCCTGCACCCCGCCATCAGCTGCTGGAGGCTGCCTGCAGCTCCTGCACCCCGCCATCAGCTGCTGGAGGCTGGCTGCTGCTCCTCCACCCCGCCACCAGCTGCTGGAGGCTGGCTGCTGCTCCTGCACCCCGCCATCAGCTGCTGGAGGCTTCTGTTCCTCCACCCCGCCATCACCAGCTGGAGGCTGGCTGCTGGAGGCTGGCTGCTGCTCCTCCACCCCGCCATCACCAGCTGGAGGCTGGCTGCAGCTCCTGCACCCCCCATCAGCTGCTGGAGGCTGCCTGGAGCTCCTGCACCCCGCCATCAGCTGCTGGAGGCTTCTGTTCCTCCACCCCGCCATCAGCAGCTGGAGGCTGGCTGCTGGAGGCTGGCTGCTGCTCCTCCACTCCGCCATCACCAGCTGGAGGCTGGCTGCAGCTCCTGCACCCCGCCATCAGCTGCTGGAGGCTGGCTGCAGCTCCTGCACCCCGCCATCAGCTGCTGGAGGCTGGCTGCTGCTCCTGCACCCCGCCATCAGCTGCTGGAGGCTGGCTGCTGCTCCTCCACCCCACCATGACCTGCTGGAGGCTGGCTGCAGCTCCTCCACCCCGCCATCAGCTGCTGGAGGCTGGCTGCAGCTCCTGCACCCCGCCATCAGCTGCTGGAGGCTGGCTGCTGCTCCTGCACCCCGCCATCAGCTGCTGGAGGCTGGCTGCTGCTCCTCCACCCCACCATGACCTGCTGGAGGCTGGCTGCAGCTCCTCCACCCCGCCATCAGCTGCTGGAGGCTGCCTGCAGCTCCTGCACCCCGCCATCAGCTGCTGGAGGCTGGCTTCTGCTCCTCCACCCCGCCACCAGCTGCTGGAGGCTGGCTGCTGCTCCTGCACCCCGCCATCAGCTGCTGGAGGCTTCTGTTCCTCCACCCCGCCATCAGCAGCTGGAGGCTGGCTGCTGGAGGCTGGCTGCTGTTCCTCCACCCCGCCATCACCAGCTGGAGGCTGGCTGCAGCTCCTGCACCCCACCATCAGCTGCTGGAGGCTGCCTGGAGCTCCTGCACCCCGCCATCAGCTGCTGCAGGCTTCTGTTCCTCCACCCCGCCATCAGCAGCTGGAGGCTGGCTGCTGGAGGCTGGCTGCTGCTCCTCCACCCCGCCATCACCAGCTGGAGGCTGGCTGCAGCTCCTGCACCCCGCCATCAGCTGCTGGAGGCTGCCTGCAGCTCCTGCACCCCGCCATCAGCTGCTGGAGGCTGGCTGCTGCTCCTCCACCCCACCGTTACCTGCTGGAGGCTGGCTGCAGCTCCTCCACCCCGCCATCAGCTGCTGGAGGCTGCCTGCAGCTCCTGCACCCCGCCATCAGCTGCTGGAGGCTGCCTGCAGCTCCTGCACCCCGCCATCAGCTGCTGGAGGCTGGCTGCAGCTCCTCCACCCCGCCATCAGCTGCTGGAGGCTGGCTTCTGCTCCTCCACCCCGCCACCAGCTGCTGGAGGCTGGCTGCTGCTCCTGCACCCCGCCCATCAGCTGCTGGAGGCTTCTGTTCCTCCACCCCGCCATCAGCAGCTGGAGGCTGGCTGCTGGAGGCTGCTTCTCCTCCACCCCGCCATCACCAGCTGGAGGCTGGCTGCAGCTCCTGCACCCCGCCATCAGCTGCTGGAGGCTGCCTGGAGCTCCTGCACCCCGCCATCAGCTGCTGGAGGCTTCTGTTCCTCCACCCCGCCATCAGCAGCTGGAGGCTGGCTGCTGGAGGCTGGCTGCTGCTCCTCCACCCCGCCATCACCAGCTGGAGGCTGGCTGCAGCTCCTGCACCCCGCCATCAGCTGCTGGAAGCTGCCTGCAGCTCCTGCACCCCGCCATCAGCTGCTGGAGGCTGGCTGCTGCTCCTGCACCCCGCCATCAGCTGCTGGAGGCTGGCTGCAGCTCCTGCACCCCGCCATCAGCTGCTGGAGGCTGCCTGGAGCTCCTGCACCCCGCCATCAGCTGCTGGAGGCTTCTGTTCCTCCACTCCGCCATCAGCAGCTGGAGGCTGGCTGCTGGAGGCTGGCTGCTGCTCCTCCACCCCACCATGACCTGCTGGAGGCTGGCTGCAGCTCCTCCACCCCGCCATCAGCTGCTGGAGGCTGCCTGCAGCTCCTGCACCCCGCCATCAGCTGCTGGAGGCTGCCTGCAGCTCCTGCACCCCGCCATCAGCTGCTGGAGGCTGGCTGCAGCTCCTCCACCCCGCCATCAGCTGCTGGAGGCTGGCTTCTGCTCCTCCACCCCGCCACCAGCTGCTGGAGGCTGGCTGCTGCTCCTGCACCCCACCATCAGCTTCTGGAGGCTTCTGTTCTTCCACCCCGCCATCAGCTGCTGGAGGCTGGCTGCTGCTCCTCCACCCCGCCATCACCAGCTGGAGGCTGGCTGCAGCTCCTGCACCCCGCCATCAGCTGCTGGAGGCTGGCTGCTGCTCCTGCACCCCGCCATCAGCTGCTGGAGGCTGGCTGCTGCTCCTCCACCCCACCATGACCTGCTGGAGGCTGGCTGCAGCTCCTCCACCCCGCCATCAGCTGCTGGAGGCTGCCTGCAGCTCCTGCACCCCGCCATCAGCTGCTGGAGGCTGCCTGCAGCTCCTGCACCCCGCCATCAGCTGCTGGAGGCTGGCTGCAGCTCCTCCACCCCGCCATCAGCTGCTGGAGGCTTCTGTTCCTCCACCCCGCCATCAGCAGCTGGAGGCTGGCTGCTGGAGGCTGGCTGCTGCTCCTCCACCCCGCCATCACCAGCTGGAGGCTGGCTGCAGCTCCTGCACTCCGCCATCAGCTGCTGGAGGCTGCCTGGAGCTCCTGCACCCCGCCATCAGCTGCTGGAGGCTTCTGTTCCTCCACCCCGCCATCAGCAGCTGGAGGCTGGCTGCTGGAGGCTGGCTGCTGCTCCTCCACTCCGCCATCACCAGCTGGAGGCTGGCTGCAGCTCCTGCACCCCACCATCAGCTGCTGGAGGCTGCCTGCAGCTCCTGCACCCCGCCATCAGCTGCTGGAGGCTGGCTGCTGCTCCTGCACCCCGCCATCAGCTGCTGGAGGCTGGCTGCTGCTCCTCCACCCCACCATGACCTGCTGGAGGCTGGCTGCAGCTCCTCCACCCCGCCATCAGCTGCTGGAGGCTGCCTGCAGCTCCTGCACCCCGCCATCACCAGCTGGAGGCTGCCTGCAGCTCCTGCACCCCGCCATCAGCTGCTGGAGGCTGCCTGCAGCTCCTGCACCCCGCCATCAGCTGCTGGAGGCTGGCTGCTGCTCCTGCACCCCGCCATCAGCTGCTGGAGGCTGGCTGCTGCTCCTCCACCACACCATGACCTGCTGGAGGCTGGCTGCAGCTCCTCCACCCCGCCATCAGCTGCTGGAGGCTGCCTGCAGCTCCTGCATCCCGCCATCAGCTGCTGGAGGCTGCCTGCAGCTCCTGCACCCCGCCATCAGCTGCTGGAGGCTGGCTGCAGCTCCTCCACCCCGCCATCAGCTGCTGGAGGCTGGCTTCTGCTCCTCCACCCCGCCACCAGCTGCTGGAGGCTGGCTGCTGCTCCTGCACCCCACCATCAGCTGCTGGAGGCTTCTGTTCCTCCACCCCGCCATCAGCAGCTGGAGGCTGGCTGCTGGAGGCTGGTTGCTGCTCCTCCACCCCGCCATCACCAGCTGGAGGCTGGCTGCAGCTCCTGCACCCCGCCATCAGCTGCTGGAGGCTGGCTGCTGCTCCTGCACCCCGCCATCAGCTGCTGGAGGCAGGCTGCT
The DNA here is from genome assembly GCF_043380555.1 of Nothobranchius furzeri. Taxonomy (NCBI): domain Eukaryota; kingdom Metazoa; phylum Chordata; class Actinopteri; order Cyprinodontiformes; family Nothobranchiidae; genus Nothobranchius; species Nothobranchius furzeri. The sequence continues at coordinate 1,212,617 of NW_027223040.1, forward strand.
GCTCCTCCACCCCAACATGACCTGCTGGAGGCTGGCTGCAGCTCCTCCATCCCGCCATCAGCTGCTGGAGACTGCCTGCAGCTCCTGCACCCCGCCATCAGCTGCTGGAGGCTGGCTGCTGCTCCTGAACCCCGCCATCACCAGCTGGAGGCTGGCTGCAGCTCCTGCACCCCGCCATCAGCTGCTGGAGGCTGCCTGCAGCTCCTGCACCCCGCCATCAGCTGCTGGAGGCTGGCTGCTGCTCCTGCACCCTGCCATCAGCTGCTGGAGGCTGGCTGCTGCTCCTCCACCCCACCATGACCTTCTGGAGGCTGGCTGCAGCTCCTCCACCCCGCCATCAGCTGCTGGAGGCTGCCTGCAGCTCCTGCACCCCGCCATCAGCTGCTGGAGGCTGCCTGCAGCTCCTGCACCCCGCCATCAGCTGCTGGAGGCTGGCTGCAGCTCCTCCACCCCGCCATCAGCTGCTGGAGGCTGCCTGCAGCTCCTGCACCCCGCCATCAGCTGCTGGAGGCTGCCTGCAGCTCCTGCACCCCGCCATCAGCTGCTGGAGGCTGGCTGCAGCTCCTCCACCCCGCCATCAGCTGCTGGAGGCTTCTGTTCCTCCACCCCGCCATCAGCAGCTGGAGGCTGGCTGCTGGAGGCTGGCTGCTGCTCCTCCACCCCGCCATCACCAGCTGGAGGCTGGCTGCAGCTCCTGCACTCCGCCATCAGCTGCTGGAGGCTGCCTGGAGCTCCTGCACCCCGCCATCAGCTGCTGGAGGCTTCTGTTCCTCCACCCCGCCATCAGCAGCTGGAGGCTGGCTGCTGGAGGCTGGCTGCTGCTCCTCCACTCCGCCATCACCAGCTGGAGGCTGGCTGCAGCTCCTGCACCCCACCATCAGCTGCTGGAGGCTGCCTGCAGCTCCTGCACCCCGCCATCAGCTGCTGGAGGCTGGCTGCTGCTCCTGCACCCAGCCATCAGCTGCTGGAGGCTGGCTGCTGCTCCTCCACCCCACCATGACCTGCTGGAGGCTGGCTGCAGCTCCTCCACCCCGCCATCAGCTGCTGGAGGCTGCCTGCAGCTCCTGCACCCCGCCATCAGCTGCTGGAGGCTGCCTGCAGCTCCTGCACCCCGCCATCAGCTGCTGGAAGCTGGCTGCAGCTCCTCCACCCCGCCATCAGCTGCTGGAGGCTGGCTTCTGCTCCTCCACCCCGCCATCAGCTGCTGGAAGCTGGCTGCAGCTCCTCCACCACGCCACCAGCTGCTGGAGGCTGGCTGCTGCTCCTGCACCCCGCCATCAGCTGCTGGAGGCTTCTGTTCCTCCACCCCGCCATCAGCAGCTGGAGGCTGGCTGCTGGAGGCTGGCTGCTGCTCCTCCACCCCGCCATCACCAGCTGGAGGCTGGCTGCAGCTCCTGCACCCCGCCATCAGCTGCTGGAGGCTGCCTGCAGCTCCTGCACCCCGCCATCAGCTGCTGGAGGCTGGCTGCTGCTCCTCCACCCCACCGTTACCTGCTGGAGGCTGGCTGCAGCTCCTCCACCCCGCCATCAGCTGCTGGAGGCTGCCTGCAGCTCCTGCACCCCGCCATCAGCTGCTGGAGGCTGGCTGCAGCTCCTCCACCCCGCCATCAGCTGCTGGAGGCTGGCTTCTGCTCCTCCACCCCGCCACCAGCTGCTGGAGGCTGGCTGCTGCTCCTGCACCCCGCCCATCAGCTGCTGGAGGCTTCTGTTCCTCCACCCCGCCATCAGCAGCTGGAGGCTGGCTGCTGGAGGCTGGCTGCTGCTCCTCCACCCCGCCATCACCAGCTGGAGGCTGGCTGCAGCTCCTGCACCCCGCCATCAGCTGCTGGAGGCTGCCTGGAGCTCCTGCACCCCGCGATCAGCTGCTGGAGGCTTCTGTTCCTCCACCCCGCCATCAGCAGCTGGAGGCTGGCTGCTGGAGGCTGGCTGCTGCTCCTCCACCCCGCCATCACCAGCTGGAGGCTGGCTGCAGCTCCTGCACCCCGCCATCAGCTGCTGGAGGCTGGCTTCTGCTCCTCCACCCCGCCACCAGCTGCTGGAGGCTGGCTGCTGCTCCTGCACCCCGCCCATCAGCTGCTGGAGGCTTCTGTTCCTCCACCCCGCCATCAGCAGCTGGAGGCTGGCTGCTGGAGGCTGCTGCTCCTCCACCCCGCCATCACCAGCTGGAGGCTGGCTGCAGCTCCTGCACCCCGCCATCAGCTGCTGGAGGCTGCCTGGAGCTCCTGCACCCCGCCATCAGCTGCTGGAGGCTTCTGTTCCTCCACCCCGCCATCAGCAGCTGGAGGCTGGCTGCTGGAGGCTGGCTGCTGCTCCTCCACCCCGCCATCACCAGCTGGAGGCTGGCTGCAGCTCCTGCACCCCGCCATCAGCTGCTGGAAGCTGCCTGCAGCTCCTGCACCCCGCCATCAGCTGCTGGAGGCTGGCTGCTGCTCCTGCACCCCGCCATCAGCTGCTGGAGGCTGGCTGCAGCTCCTGCACCCCGCCATCAGCTGCTGGAGGCTGCCTGGAGCTCCTGCACCCCGCCATCAGCTGCTGGAGGCTTCTGTTCCTCCACTCCGCCATCAGCAGCTGGAGGCTGGCTGCTGGAGGCTGGCTGCTGCTCCTCCACCCCACCATGACCTGCTGGAGGCTGGCTGCAGCTCCTCCACCCCGCCATCAGCTGCTGGAGGCTGCCTGCAGCTCCTGCACCCCGCCATCAGCTGCTGGAGGCTGCCTGCAGCTCCTGCACCCCGCCATCAGCTGCTGGAGGCTGGCTGCAGCTCCTCCACCCCGCCATCAGCTGCTGGAGGCTGGCTTCTGCTCCTCCACCCCGCCACCAGCTGCTGGAGGCTGGCTGCTGCTCCTGCACCCCACCATCAGCTTCTGGAGGCTTCTGTTCTTCCACCCCGCCATCAGCAGCTGGAGGCTGGCTGCTGGAGGCTGGTTGCTGCTCCTCCACCCCGCCATCACCAGCTGGAGGCTGGCTGCAGCTCCTGCACCCCGCCATCAGCTGCTGGAGGCTGGCTGCTGCTCCTGCACCCCGCCATCAGCTGCTGGAGGCTGGCTGCTGCTCCTCCACCCCACCATGACCTGCTGGAGGCTGGCTGCAGCTCCTCCACCCCGCCATCAGCTGCTGGAGGCTGCCTGCAGCTCCTGCACCCCGCCATCAGCTGCTGGAGGCTGCCTGCAGCTCCTGCACCCCGCCATCAGCTGCTGGAAGCTGGCTGCAGCTCCTCCACCCCGCCATCAGCTGCTGGAGGCTGGCTTCTGCTCCTCCACCCCGCCATCAGCTGCTGGAAGCTGGCTGCAGCTCCTCCACCACGCCACCAGCTGCTGGAGGCTGGCTGCTGCTCCTGCACCCCGCCATCAGCTGCTGGAGGCTTCTGTTCCTCCACCCCGCCATCAGCAGCTGGAGGCTGGCTGCTGGAGGCTGGCTGCTGTTCCTCCACCCCGCCATCACCAGCTGGAGGCTGGCTGCAGCTCCTGCACCCCGCCATCAGCTGCTGGAGGATGCCTGGAGCTCCTGCACCCCGCCATCAGCTGCTGGAGGCTTCTGTTCCTCCACCCCGCCATCAGCAGCTGGAGGCTGGCTGCTGGAGGCTGGCTGCTGCTCCTCCACCCCGCCATCACCAGCTGGAGGCTGGCTGCAGCTCCTGCACCCCGCCATCAGCTGCTGGAGGCTGCCTGCAGCTCCTGCACCCCGCCATCAGCTGCTGGAGGCTGGCTGCTGCTCCTCCACCCCACCGTTACCTGCTGGAGGCTGGCTGCAGCTCCTCCTCCCCGCCATCAGCTGCTGGAGGCTGCCTGCAGCTCCTGCACCCCGCCATCAGCTGCTGGAGGCTGGCTGCAGCTCCTCCAACCCGCCATCAGCTGCTGGAGGCTGGCTTCTGCTCCTCCACCCCGCCACCAGCTGCTGGAGGCTGGCTGCTGCTCCTGCACCCCGCCCATCAGCTGCTGGAGGCTTCTGTTCCTCCACCCCGCCATCAGCAGCTGGAGGCTGGCTGCTGGAGGCTGGCTGCTGCTCCTCCACCCCGCCATCACCAGCTGGAGGCTGGCTGCAGCTCCTGCACCCCGCCATCAGCTGCTGGAGGCTGCCTGCAGCTCCTGCACCCCGCCATCAGCTGCTGTAGGCTGGCTGCAGCTCCTCCACCCCGCCATCAGCTGCTGGAGGCTGGCTTCTGCTCCTCCACCCCGCCACCAGCTGCTGGAGGCTGGCTGCTGCTCCTGCACCCCGCCCATCAGCTGCTGGAGGCTTCTGTTCCTCCACCCCGCCATCAGCAGCTGGAGGCTGGCTGCTGGAGGCTGGCTGCTGCTCCTCCATCCCCCGCCATCACCAGTTGGAGCCTGGCTGCAGCTCCTGCACCCCGCCATCAGCTGCTGGAGGCTGCCTGGAGCTCCTGCAGCCTGCCATCAGCTGCTGGAGGCTTCTGTTCCTCCACCCCGCCATCAGCAGCTGGAGGCTGGCTGCTGGAGGCTGGCTGCTGCTCCTCTACCCCGCCATCACCAGCTGGAAGCTGGCTGCAGCTCCTGCACCCCGCCATCAGCTGCTGGAGGCTGCCTGCAGCTCCTGCACCCCGCCATCAGCTGCTGGAGGCTGGCTGCTGCTCCTGCACCCCGCCATCAGCTGCTGGAGGCTGGCTGCTTCTCCTCCACCCCACCATGACCTGTTGAGGGTGGCTGCAGCTCCTCCACCCCGCCATCAGCTGCTGGAGGCTGCCTGCAGCTCCTTCACCCCGCCATCAGCTGCTGGAGGCTGCCTGCAGCTCCTGCACCCCGCCATCAGCTGCTGGAGGCTGGCTGCAGCTCCTCCACCCCGCCATCAGCTGCTGGAGGCTGGCTTTTGCTCCTCCACCCCGCCACCAGCTGCTGGAGGCTGGCTTTTGCTCCTCCACCCCGCCATCAGCTGCTGGAGGCTTCTGTTCCTCCACCCCGCCATCAGCAGCTGGAGGCTGGCTGCTGGAGACTGGCTGCTGCTCCTCCACCCCGCCATCAGCTGCTGGAGGCTGCCTGCAGCTCCTGCACCCCGCCATCAGCTGCTGGAGGCTGCCTGCAGCTCCTGCACCCCGCCATCAGCTGCTGGAGGCTGGCTGCAGCTCCTCCACCCCGCCACCAGCTGCTGGAGGCTGGCTGATGCTCCTGCACCCCGCCATCAGCTGCTGGAGGCTTCTGTTGCTCCAACCCGCCATCAGCAGCTGGAGGCTGGCTGCTGGAGGCTGGCTGCTGCTCCTCCACCCCGCCATCACCAGCTGGAGGCTGGCTGCAGCTCCTGCACCCCGCCATCAGCTGCTAGAGGCTGCCTGGAGCTCCTGCACCCCGCCATCAGCTGCTGGAGGCTTCTGTTCCTCCACCCCGCCATCAGCAGCTAGAGGCTGGCTGCTGGAGGCTGGCTGCTGCTCCTCCACCCCGCCATCACCAGCTGGAGGCTGGCTGCAGCTCCTGCACCCCGCCATCAGCTGCTGGAGGCTGCCTGCAGCTCTTGCACCCCGCCATCAGCTGCTGGAGGCTGGCTGCTGCTCCTGCACCCCGCCATCAGCTGCTGGAGGCTGGCTGCTGCTCCTCCACCCCACCACGACCTGCTGGAGGCTGGCTGCAGCTCCTGCACCCCGCCATCAGCTGCTGGAGGCTGCCTGCAGCTCCTGCACCCTGCCATCAGCTGCTGGAGGCTGGATGCAGCTCCTCCACCCCGCCATCAGCTGCTGGAGGCTTCTGTTCCTCCACCCCGCCATCAGCTGCTGGAGGCTGGCTGCTGGAGGCTGGCTGCTGCTCCTCCACCCCGCCATCACCAGCTGGAGGCTGGCTGCAGCTCCTGCACCCCGCCATCAGCTGCTGGAGGCTGCCTGCAGCTCCTGCACCCCGCCATCAGCTGCTGGAGGCTGGCTGCTGCTCCTCCACCCCGCCACCAGCTGCTGGAGGCTGGCTGCTGCTCCTGCACCCCGCCATCACCAGCTGGAGGCTGGCTGCAGCTCCTGCACCCCGCCATCAGCTGCTGGAGGCTGGCTGCTGCTCCTGCACCCCGCCATCAGCTGCTGGAGGCTGGCTGCTGCTCCTCCACCCCACCATGACCTGCTGGAGGCTGGCTGCAGCTCCTCCACCCCACCATCAGCTGCTGGAGGCTGCCTGCAGCTCCTGCACCCCGCCATCAGCTGCTGGAGGCTGCCTGCAGCTCCTGCACCCCGCCATCAGCTGCTGGAGGCTGGCTGCAGCTCCTCCACCCCGCCATCAGCTGCTGGAGGCTTCTGTTCCTCCACCCCGCCATCAGCAGCTGGAGGCTGGCTGCTGGAGGCTGGCTGCTGCTCCTCCACCCCGCCATCACCAGCTGGAGGCTGGCTGCAGCTCCTGCACCCCGCCATCAGCTGCTGGAGGCTGCCTGGAGCACCTGCACCCCGCCATCAGCTGCTGGAGGCTTCTGTTCCTCCACCCCGCCATCAGCAGCTGGAGGCTGGCTGCTGGAGGCTGGCTGCTGCTCCTCCACTCCGCCATCACCAGCTGGAGGCTGGCTGCAGCTCCTGCACCCCGCCATCAGCTGCTGGAGGCTGCCTGCAGCTCCTGCACCCCGCCATCAGCTGCTGGAGGCTGGCTGCTTCTCCTGCACCCCGCCATCAGCTGCTGGAGGCTGGCTGCTGCTCCTCCACCCCACCATGACCTGCTGGAGGCTGGCTGCAGCTCCTCCACCCCGCCATCAGCTGCTGGAGGCTGCCTGCAGCTCCTGCACCCCGCCATCAGCTGCTGGAGGCTGCCTGCAGCTCCTGCACCCCGCCATCAGCTGCTGGAAGCTGGCTGCAGCTCCTCCACCCCGCCATCAGCTGCTGGAGGCTGGCTTCTGCTCCTCCACCCCGCCACCAGCTGCTGGAGGCTGGCTGCTGCTCCTGCACCCCGCCATCAGCTGCTGGAGGCTTCTGTTCCTCCACCCCGCCATCAGCAGCTGGAGGCTGGCTGCTGGAGGCTGGCTGCTGCCTCTCCACCCCGCCATCACCAGCTGGAGGCTGGCTGCAGCTCCTGCACCCCACCATCAGCTGCTGGAGGCTGGCTGCTGCTCCTGCACCCCGCCATCAGCTGCTGGAGGCTGGCTGCTACTCCTCCACCCCACCATGACCTGCTGGAGGCTGGCTGCAGCTCCTCCACCCCGCCATCAGCTGCTGGAGGCTGCCTGCAGCTCCTGCACCCCGCCATCAGCTGCTGGAGGCTGGCTGCAGCTCCTCCACCCCGCCATCAGCTGCTGGAGGCTGGCTTCTGCTCCTCCACCCCGCCACCAGCTGCTGGAGGCTGGCTGCTGCTCCTGCACCCCGCCATCAGCTGCTGGAGGCTTCTGTTCCTCCACCCCGCCATTAGCAGCTGGAGGCTGGCTGCTGGAGGCTGGCTGCTGCTCCTCCACCCCGCCATCACCAGCTGGAGGCTGGCTGCAGCTCCTGCACCCCGCCATCAGCTGCTGGAGGCTGCCTGGAGCTCCTGCACCCCGCCATCAGCTGCTGGAGGCTTCTGTTCCTCCACCCCGCCATCAGCAGCTGGAGGCTGGCTGCTGGAGCCTGGCTGCAGCTCCTCCACCACGCCATCAGCTGCTGGAGGCTGGCTGCAGCTCCTGCACCCCGCCATCAGCTGCTGGAGGCTGGCTGCTGCTCCTGCACCCCGCCATCAGCTGCTGGAGGCTGGCTGCTGCTCCTCCACCCCACCATGACCTGCTGGAGGCTGGCTGAAGCTCCTCCACCCCGCCATCAGCTGCTGGAGGCTGCCTGCAGCTCCTGCACCCCGCCATCAGCTGCTGGAGGCTGGCTGCAGCTCCTCCACCCCACCATCAGCTGCTGGAGGCTGGCTTCTGCTCCTCCACCCCGCCACCAGCTGCTGGAGGCAAGCTGCTGCTCCTGCACCCCGCCATCAGCTGCTGGAGGCTTCTGTTCCTCCACCCCGCCATCAGCAGCTGGAGGCTGGCTGCTGGAGGCTGGCTGCTGCTCCTCCACCCCGCCATCACCAGCTGGAGGCTGGCTGCAGCTCCTGCACCCCGCCATCAGCTGCTGGAGGCTGCCTGCAGCTCCTGCACCCCGCCATCAGCTGCTGGAGGCTGGCTGCTGCTCCTGCACCCCGCCATCAGCTGCTGGAGGCTGGCTGCTGCTCCTCCACCCCACCATGACCTGCTGGAGGTTGGCTGCAGCTCCTCCACCCCGCCATCAGCAGCTGGAGGCTGCCTGCAGCTCCTGCACCCCGCAATCAGCTGCTGGAGGCTGCCTGCAGCTCCTGCACCCCGCCATCAGCTGCTGGAGGATGGCTGCAGCTCCTCCACCCCGCCATCAGCTGCTGGAGGCTGGCTGCAGCTCCTCCACCCCGCCATCAGCTGCTGGAGGCTGCCTGCAGCTCCTGCACCCCGCCATCAGCTGCTGGAGGCTTCTGTTCCTCCACCCCGCCATCAGCAGCTGGAGGCTGGCTGCTGGAGGCTGGCTGCTGGAGGCTGGCTGCAGCTCCTCCACCCCGCCATCAGCTGCTGGAGGCTGCCTGCAGCTCCTGCACCCCGCCATCAGCTGCTGGAGGCTTCTGCTCCTCCACCCCGCCACCAGCTGCTGGAGGCTGGCTGCTGCTCCTGCACCCCGCCATCAGCTGCTGGAGGCTTCTGTTCCTCCACCCCGCCATCAGCAGCTGGAGGCTGGCTGCTGGAGGCTGGCTGCTGCTCCTCCATCCCGCCATCACCAGCTGGAGGCTGGCTGCAGCTCCTGCGCCCCGCCATCAGCTGCTGGAGGCTGCCTGCAGCTCCTGAACCCCGCCATCAGCTGCTGGAGGCTGGCTGCTGCTCCTGCCACCCGCCATCAGCTGCTGGAGGCTGGCTGCTGCTCCTCCACCCCACCATGACCTGCTGGAGGCTGGCTGCAGCTCCTCCACTCCGCCATCAGCTGCTGGAGGCTGCCTGCAGCTCCTGCACCCCGCCATCAGCTGCTGGAGGCTGCCTGCAGCTCCTGCACCCCGCCATCAGCTGCTGGAGGCTGGCTGCAGCTCCTCCACCCCGCCATCAGCTGCTGGAGGCTGGCTTCTGCTCCTCCACCCCGCCACCAGCTGCTGGAGGCTGGCTGCTGCTCCTGCACTCCGCCATCAGCTGCTGGAGGCTTCTGTTCCTCCACCCCGCCATCAGCAGCTGGAGGCTGGCTGCTGGAGGCTGGCTGCTGCTCCTCCACCCCGCCATCACCAGCTGGAGGCTGGCTGCAGCTCCTGCACCCCGCCATCAGCTGCTGGAGGCTGCCTGGAGCTCCTGCACCCCGCCATCAGCTGCTGGAGGCTTCTGTTCCTCCACCCCGCCATCAGCAGCTGGAGGCTGGCTGCTGGAGGCTGGCTTCTGCTCCTCCACCCCGCCATCACCAGCTGGAGGCTGGCTGCAGCTCCTGCACCCCACCATCAGCTGCTGGAGGCTGCCTGCAGCTCCTGCACCCCGCCATCAGCTGCTGGAGGCTGGCTGCTGCTCCTGCACCCCGCCATCAGCTGCTGGAGGCTGGCTGCTGCTCCTCCACCCCACCATGACCTGCTGGAGGCTGGCTGCAGCTCCTCCACCCCGCCATCAGCTTTTGGAGGCTGCCTGCAGCTCCTGCACCCCGCCATCAGCTGCTGGAGGCTGCCTGCAGCTCCTGCACCCCGCCATCAGCTGCTGGAGGCTGGCTGCAGCTCCTCCACCCCGCCATCAGCTGCTGGAGGCTTCTGTTCCTCCACCCCGCCATCAGCAGCTGGAGGCTGGCTGCTGGAGGCTGGCTGCTGCTCCTCCACCCCGCCATCACCAGCTGGAGGCTGGCTGCAGCTCCTGCACCCCGCCATCAGCTGCTGGAGGCTGCCTGGAGCTCCTGCACCCCGCCATCAGCTGCTGGAGGCTTCTGTTCCTCCACCCCGCCATCAGCAGCTGGAGGCTGGCTGCTGGAGGCTGGCTGCTGGAGGCTGGCTGCTGCTCCTCCACCCCGCCATCACCAGCTGGAGCCTGGCTGCAGCTCCTGCACCCCGCCATCAGCTGCTGGAGGCTGCCTGCAGCTCCTTCACCCCGCCATCAGCTGCTGAAGGCTGGCTGCTGCTCCTGCACCCCGCCATCAGCTGCTGGAGGCTGGCTGCTGCTCCTCCACCCCACCATGACCTGCTGGAGGCTGGCTGCAGCTCCTCCACCCCGCCATCAGCTGCTGGAGGCTGCCTGCAGCTCCTGCAACCCGTCATCAGCTGCTGGAGGCTGCCTGCAGCTCCTGCACCCCGCCATCAGCTGCTGGAGGCTGGCTGCAGCTCCTCCACCCCGCCATCAGCTGCTGGAGCCTGGCTTCTGCTCCTCCACCCCGCCACCAGCTGCTGGAGGCTGGCTGCTGCTCCTGCACCCCGCCATCAGCTGCTGGAGGCTTCTGTTCCTCCACCCCGCCATCAGCAGCTGGAGGCTGGCTGCTGGAGGCTGGCTGCCACTCCTCCACCCCGCCATCACCAGCTGGAGGCTGGCTGCAGCTCCTGCACCTCGCCATCAGCTGCTGGAGGCTGCCTGGAGCTCCTGCACCCCGCCATCAGCTGCTGGAGGCTTCTGTTCCTCCACCCCGCCATCAGCAGCTGGAGGCTGGCTGCTGGAGGCTGGCTGCTGCTCCTCCACCCCGCCATCACCAGCTGGAGGCTGGCTGCAGCTCCTGCACCCCGCCATCAGCTGCTGGAGGCTGCCTGCAGCTCCTGCACCCCACCATCAGCTGCTGGACGCTGGCTGCTGCTCCTGCACCCCGCCATCAGCTGCTGGAGGCTGGCTGCTGCTCCTCCACCCCACCATGACCTGCTGGAGGCTGGCTGCAGCTCCTCCACCCCGCCATCAGCTGCTTGAGGCTGCCTGCAGCTCCTGCACCCCGCCATCAGCTGCTGGAGGCTGCCTGCAGCTCCTGCACCCCGCCATCAGCTGCTGGAGGCTGGCTGCAGCTCCTCCACCCCGCCATCAGCTGCTGGAGGCTGGCTTCTGCTCCTCCACCCCGCCACCAGCTGCTGGAGGCTGGCTGCTGCTCCTGCACCCCGCCATCAGCTGCTGGAGGCTTCTGTTCCTCCACCCCGCCATCAGCAGCTGGAGGCTGGCTGCTGGAGGCTGGCTGCTGCTCCTCCACCCCGCCATCACCAGCTGGAGGCTGGCTGCAGCTCCTGCACCCCGCCATCAGCTGCTGGAGGCTGCCTGCAGCTCCTGCACCCCGCCATCAGCTGCTGGAGGCTTCTGTTCCTCCACCCCGCCATCAGTAGCTGGAGGCTGGCTGCTGGAGGCTGGCTGCTGCTCCTCCACCCCGCCATCACCAGCTGGAGGCTGGCTGCAGCTCCTGCACCCCGCCATCAGCTGCTGGAGGCTGCCTGGAGCTCCTGCACCCCGCCATCAGCTGCTGGAGGCTTCTGTTCCTCCACCCCGCCATCAGCAGCTGGAGGCTGGCTGCTGGAGGCTGGCTGCTGCTCCTCCACTCCGCCATCACCAGCTGGAGGCTGGCTGCAGCTCCTGCACCCCGCCATCAGCTGCTGGAGGCTGCCTGCAGCTCCTGCACCCCGCCATCAGCTGCTGGAGGCTTCTGTTCCTCCACCCCGCCATCAGCAGCTGGAGGCTGGCTGCTGGAGGCTGGCTGCTGCCTCTCCACCCCGCCATCACCAGCTGGAGGCTGGCTGCAGCTCCTGCACCCCACCATCAGCTGCTGGAGGCTGGCTGCTGCTCCTGCACCCCGCCATCAGCTGCTGGAGGCTGGCTGCTACTCCTCCACCCCACCATGACCTGCTGGAGGCTGGCTGCAGCTCCTCCACCCCGCCATCAGCTGCTGGAGGCTGCCTGCAGCTCCTGCACCCCGCCATCAGCTGCTGGAGGCTGGCTGCAGCTCCTCCACCCCGCCATCAGCTGCTGGAGGCTGGCTTCTGCTCCTCCACCCCGCCACCAGCTGCTGGAGGCTGGCTGCTGCTCCTGCACCCCGCCATCAGCTGCTGGAGGCTTCTGTTCCTCCACCCCGCCATTAGCAGCTGGAGGCTGGCTGCTGGAGGCTGGCTGCTGCTCCTCCACCCCGCCATCACCAGCTGGAGGCTGGCTGCAGCTCCTGCACCCCGCCATCAGCTGCTGGAGGCTGCCTGGAGCTCCTGCACCCCGCCATCAGCTGCTGGAGGCTTCTGTTCCTCCACCCCGCCATCAGCAGCTGGAGGCTGGCTGCTGGAGCCTGGCTGCAGCTCCTCCACCACGCCATCAGCTGCTGGAGGCTGGCTGCAGCTCCTGCACCCCGCCATCAGCTGCTGGAGGCTGGCTGCTGCTCCTGCACCCCGCCATCAGCTGCTGGAGGCTGGCTGCTGCTCCTCCACCCCACCATGACCTGCTGGAGGCTGGCTGAAGCTCCTCCACTCCGCCATCAGCTGCTGGAGGCTGCCTGCAGCTCCTGCACCCCGCCATCAGCTGCTGGAGGCTGGCTGCAGCTCCTCCACCCCACCATCAGCTGCTGGAGGCTGGCTTCTGCTCCTCCACCCCGCCACCAGCTGCTGGAGGCAAGCTGCTGCTCCTGCACCCCGCCATCAGCTGCTGGAGGCTTCTGTTCCTCCACCCCGCCATCAGCAGCTGGAGGCTGGCTGCTGGAGGCTGGCTGCTGCTCCTCCACCCCGCCATCACCAGCTGGAGGCTGGCTGCAGCTCCTGCACCCCGCCATCAGCTGCTGGAGGCTGCCTGCAGCTCCTGCACCCCGCCATCAGCTGCTGGAGGCTGGCTGCTGCTCCTGCACCCCGCCATCAGCTGCTGGAGGCTGGCTGCTGCTCCTCCACCCCACCATGACCTGCTGGAGGTTGGCTGCAGCTCCTCCACCCCGCCATCAGCAGCTGGAGGCTGCCTGCAGCTCCTGCACCCCGCAATCAGCTGCTGGAGGCTGCCTGCAGCTCCTGCACCCCGCCATCAGCTGCTGGAGGATGGCTGCAGCTCCTCCACCCCGCCATCAGCTGCTGGAGGCTGGCTGCAGCTCCTCCACCCCGCCATCAGCTGCTGGAGGCTGCCTGCAGCTCCTGCACCCCGCCATCAGCTGCTGGAGGCTTCTGTTCCTCCACCCCGCCATCAGCAGCTGGAGGCTGGCTGCTGGAGGCTGGCTGCTGGAGGCTGGCTGCAGCTCCTCCACCCCGCCATCAGCTGCTGGAGGCTGCCTGCAGCTCCTGCACCCCGCCATCAGCTGCTGGAGGCTTCTGCTCCTCCACCCCGCCACCAGCTGCTGGAGGCTGGCTGCTGCTCCTGCACCCCGCCATCAGCTGCTGGAGGCTTCTGTTCCTCCACCCCGCCATCAGCAGCTGGAGGCTGGCTGCTGGAGGCTGGCTGCTGCTCCTCCATCCCGCCATCACCAGCTGGAGGCTGGCTGCAGCTCCTGCGCCCCGCCATCAGCTGCTGGAGGCTGCCTGCAGCTCCTGAACCCCGCCATCAGCTGCTGGAGGCTGGCTGCTGCTCCTGCCACCCGCCATCAGCTGCTGGAGGCTGGCTGCTGCTCCTCCACCCCACCATGACCTGCTGGAGGCTGGCTGCAGCTCCTCCACTCCGCCATCAGCTGCTGGAGGCTGCCTGCAGCTCCTGCACCCCGCCATCAGCTGCTGGAGGCTGCCTGCAGCTCCTGCACCCCGCCATCAGCTGCTGGAGGCTGGCTGCAGCTCCTCCACCCCGCCATCAGCTGCTGGAGGCTGGCTTCTGCTCCTCCACCCCGCCACCAGCTGCTGGAGGCTGGCTGCTGCTCCTGCACTCCGCCATCAGCTGCTGGAGGCTTCTGTTCCTCCACCCCGCCATCAGCAGCTGGAGGCTGGCTGCTGGAGGCTGGCTGCTGCTCCTCCACCCCGCCATCACCAGCTGGAGGCTGGCTGCAGCTCCTGCACCCCGCCATCAGCTGCTGGAGGCTGCCTGGAGCTCCTGCACCCCGCCATCAGCTGCTGGAGGCTTCTGTTCCTCCACCCCGCCATCAGCAGCTGGAGGCTGGCTGCTGGAGGCTGGCTTCTGCTCCTCCACCCCGCCATCACCAGCTGGAGGCTGGCTGCAGCTCCTGCACCCCACCATCAGCTGCTGGAGGCTGCCTGCAGCTCCTGCACCCCGCCATCAGCTGCTGGAGGCTGGCTGCTGCTCCTGCACCCCGCCATCAGCTGCTGGAGGCTGGCTGCTGCTCCTCCACCCCACCATGACCTGCTGGAGGCTGGCTGCAGCTCCTCCACCCCGCCATCAGCTTTTGGAGGCTGCCTGCAGCTCCTGCACCCCGCCATCAGCTGCTGGAGGCTGCCTGCAGCTCCTGCACCCCGCCATCAGCTGCTGGAGGCTGGCTGCAGCTCCTCCACCCCGCCATCAGCTGCTGGAGGCTTCTGTTCCTCCACCCCGCCATCAGCAGCTGGAGGCTGGCTGCTGGAGGCTGGCTGCTGCTCCTCCACCCCGCCATCACCAGCTGGAGGCTGGCTGCAGCTCCTGCACCCCGCCATCAGCTGCTGGAGGCTGCCTGGAGCTCCTGCACCCCGCCATCAGCTGCTGGAGGCTTCTGTTCCTCCACCCCGCCATCAGCAGCTGGAGGCTGGCTGCTGGAGGCTGGCTGCTGGAGGCTGGCTGCTGCTCCTCCACCCCGCCATCACCAGCTGGAGCCTGGCTGCAGCTCCTGCACCCCGCCATCAGCTGCTGGAGGCTGCCTGCAGCTCCTTCACCCCGCCATCAGCTGCTGAAGGCTGGCTGCTGCTCCTGCACCCCGCCATCAGCTGCTGGAGGCTGGCTGCTGCTCCTCCACCCCACCATGACCTGCTGGAGGCTGGCTGCAGCTCCTCCACCCCGCCATCAGCTGCTGGAGGCTGCCTGCAGCTCCTGCAACCCGTCATCAGCTGCTGGAGGCTGCCTGCAGCTCCTGCACCCCGCCATCAGCTGCTGGAGGCTGGCTGCAGCTCCTCCACCCCGCCATCAGCTGCTGGAGCCTGGCTTCTGCTCCTCCACCCCGCCACCAGCTGCTGGAGGCTGGCTGCTGCTCCTGCACCCCGCCATCAGCTGCTGGAGGCTTCTGTTCCTCCACCCCGCCATCAGCAGCTGGAGGCTGGCTGCTGGAGGCTGGCTGCCACTCCTCCACCCCGCCATCACCAGCTGGAGGCTGGCTGCAGCTCCTGCACCTCGCCATCAGCTGCTGGAGGGTGCCTGGAGCTCCTGCACCCCGCCATCAGCTGCTGGAGGCTTCTGTTCCTCCACCCCGCCATCAGCAGCTGGAGGCTGGCTGCTGGAGGCTGGCTGCTGCTCCTCCACCCCGCCATCACCAGCTGGAGGCTGGCTGCAGCTCCTGCACCCCGCCATCAGCTGCTGGAGGCTGCCTGCAGCTCCTGCACCCCACCATCAGCTGCTGGACGCTGGCTGCTGCTCCTGCACCCCGCCATCAGCTGCTGGAGGCTGGCTGCTGCTCCTCCACCCCACCATGACCTGCTGGAGGCTGGCTGCAGCTCCTCCACCCCGCCATCAGCTGCTTGAGGCTGCCTGCAGCTCCTGCACCCCGCCATCAGCTGCTGGAGGCTGCCTGCAGCTCCTGCACCCCGCCATCAGCTGCTGGAGGCTGGCTGCAGCTCCTCCACCCCGCCATCAGCTGCTGGAGGCTGGCTTCTGCTCCTCCACCCCGCCACCAGCTGCTGGAGGCTGGCTGCTGCTCCTGCACCCCGCCATCAGCTGCTGGAGGCTTCTGTTCCTCCACCCCGCCATCAGCAGCTGGAGGCTGGCTGCTGGAGGCTGGCTGCTGCTCCTCCACCCCGCCATCACCAGCTGGAGGCTGGCTGCAGCTCCTGCACCCCGCCATCAGCTGCTGGAGGCTGCCTGCAGCTCCTGCACCCCGCCATCAGCTGCTGGAGGCTTCTGTTCCTCCACCCCGCCATCAGTAGCTGGAGGCTGGCTGCTGGAGGCTGGCTGCTGCTCCTCCACCCCGCCATCACCAGCTGGAGGCTGGCTGCAGCTCCTGCACCCCGCCATCAGCTGCTGGAGGCTGCCTGCAGCTCCTGCACCCCGCCATCAGCTGCTGGAGGCTGGCTGCTGCTCCTGCACCCCGCCATCAGCTGCTGGAGGCTGGCTGCTGCTCCTCCACCCCACCATGACCTGCTGGAGGCTGGCTGCAGCTCCTCCACCCCGCCATCAGCTGCTGGAGGCTGCCTGCAGCTCCTGCACCCCGCCATCAGCTGCTGGAGGGTGGCTGCAGCTCCTCCACCCCGCCATCAGCTGCTGGAGGCTGGCTTCTGCTCCTCCACCCCGCCACCAGCTGCTGGAGGCTGGCTGCTGCTCCTGCAACCCGCCATCAGCTGCTGGAGGCTTCTGTTCCTCCACCCCGCCATCAGCAGCTGGAGGCTGGCTGCTGCCTCTCCACCCCGCCATCACCAGCTGGAGGCTGGCTGCAGCTCCTGCACCCCGCCATCAGCTGCTGGAGGCTGCCTGGAGCTCCTGCACCCCGCCATCAGCTGCTGGAGGCTTCTGTTCCTCAACCCCGCCATCAGCAGCTGGAGGCTGGCTGCTGGAGGCTGGCTGCTGCTCCTCCACCCCGCCATCACCAGCTGGAGGCTGGCTGCAGCTCCTGCACCCCGCCATCAGCTGCTGGAGGCTGGCTGCTGCTCCTGCACCCCGCCATCAGCTGCTGGAGGCAGGCTGCTGCTCCTGCACCCCGCCATCAGCTGCTGGAGGCTGGCTGCTGCTCCTGCACCCCGCCATCAGCTGCTGGAGGCAGGCTGCTGCTCCTCCACCCCAACATGACCTGCTGGAGGCTGGCTGCAGCTCCTCCACCCCGCCATCAGCTGCTGGAGACTGCCTGCAGCTCCTGCATCCCGCCATCAGCTGCTGGAGGCTTCTGTT
Organism: Nothobranchius furzeri; assembly: GCF_043380555.1. Lineage (NCBI taxonomy): Eukaryota > Metazoa > Chordata > Actinopteri > Cyprinodontiformes > Nothobranchiidae > Nothobranchius > Nothobranchius furzeri. The sequence continues at coordinate 1,229,361 of NW_027223040.1, forward strand.
CCTCCACCCCGCCATCAGCAGCTGGAGGCTGGCTGCTGGAGGCTGGCTGCTGCTCCTCCACCCCGCCATCACCAGCTGGAGGCTGGCTGCAGCTCCTGCAACCCGCCATCAGCTGCTGGAGGCTGCCTGCAGCTCCTGCACCCCGCCATCAGCTGCTGGAGGCTGGCTGCTGCTCCTGCACCCCGCCATCAGCTGCTGGAGGCTGGCTGCTGCTCCTCCACCACACCATGACCTGCTGGAGGCTGGCTGCAGCTCCTCCACCCCGCCATCAGCTGCTGGAGGCTGCCTGCAGCTCCTGCACCCCGCCATCAGCTGCTGGAGGCTGCCTGCAGCTCCTGCACCCCGCCATCAGCTGCTGGAGGCTGGCTGCAGCTCCTCCACCCCGCCATCAGCTGCTGGAGGCTGGCTTCTGCTCCTCCACCCCGCCACCAGCTGCTGGAGGCTGGCTGTTGCTCCTGCACCCCACCATCAGCTGCTGGAGGCTTCTGTTCCTCCACCCCGCCATCAGCAGCTGGAGGCTGGCTGCTGGAGGCTGGTTGCTGCTCCTCCACCCCGCCATCACCAGCTGGAGGCTGGCTGCAGCTCCTGCACCCCGCCATCAGCTGCTGGAGGCTGGCTGCTGCTCCTGCACCCCGCCATCAGCTGCTGGAGGCAGGCTGCTGCTCCTCCACCCCAACATGACCTGCTGGAGGCTGGCTGCAGCTCCTCCACCCCGCCATCAGCTGCTGGAGACTGCCTGCAGCTCCTGCACCCCGCCATCAGCTGCTGGAGGCTGGCTGCTGCTCCTGCACCCCGCCATCACCAGCTGGATCCTGGCTGCAGCTCCTGCACCCCGCCATCAGCTGCTGGAGGCTGCCTGCAGCTCCTGCACCCCGCCATCAGCTGCTGGAGGCTGGCTGCTGCTCCTGCACCCTGCCATCAGCTGCTGGAGGCTGGCTGCTGCTCCTCCACCCCACCATGACCTGCTGGAGGCTGGCTGCAGCTCCTCCACCCCGCCATCAGCTGCTGGAGGCTGCCTGCAGCTCCTGCACCCCGCCATCAGCTGCTGGAGGCTGCCTGCAGCTCCTGCACCCCGCCATCAGCTGCTGGAGGCTGGCTGCAGCTCCTCCACCCCGCCATCAGCTGCTGGAGGCTGGCTTCTGCTCCTCCACCCCGCCACCAGCTGCTGGAGGCTGGCTGCTGCTCCTGCACCCCGCCCATCAGCTGCTGGAGGCTTCTGTTCCTCCACCCCGCCATCAGCAGCTGGAGGCTGGCTGCTGGAGGCTGGCTGCTGCTCCTCCACCCCGCCATCACTAGCTGGAGCCTGGCTGCAGCTCCTGCACCCCGCCATCAGCTGCTGGAGGCTGCCTGGAGCTCCTGCAGCCCGCCATCAGCTGCTGGAGGCTTCTGTTCCTCCACCCCGCCATCAGCAGCTGGAGGCTGGCTGCTGGAGGCTGGCTGCTGCTCCTCCACCCCGCCATCACCAGCTGGAGGCTGGCTGCAGCTCCTGCACCCCGCCATCAGCTGCTGGAGGCTGGCTGCTGCTCCTGCACCCCGCCATCAGCTGCTGGAGGCTGGCTGCTGCTCCTCCACCCCACCATGACCTGTTGAGGGTGGCTGAAGCTCCTCCACCCCGCCATCAGCTGCTGGAGGCTGCCTGCAGCTCCTGCACCCCGCCATCAGCTGCTGGAGGCTGCCTGCAGCTCCTGCACCCCGCCATCAGCTGCTGGAGGCTGGCTGCAGCTCCTCCAACCCGCCATCAGCTGCTGGAGGCTGGCTTTTGCTCCTCCACCCCGCCACCAGCTGCTGGAGGCTGGCTTTTGCTCCTCCACCCCGCCATCAGCTGCTGGAGGCTTCTGTTCCTCCACCCCGCCATCAGCAGCTGGAGGCTGGCTGCTGGACACTGGCTGCTGCTCCTCCACCCCGCCATCACCAGCTGCAGGCTGGCTGCAGCTCCTGCACCCCACCATCAGCTGCTGGAGACTGCCTGGAGCTCCTGCACCCCGCCATCAGCTGCTGGAGGCTTCTGTTCCTCCACCCCGCCATCAGCAGCTGGAGGCTGGCTGCTGGAGGCTGGCTGCTGCTCCTCCACCCCGCCATCTCCAGCTGGAGGCTGGCTGCAGCTCCTGCACCCCGCCATCAGCTGCTGGAGGCTGCCTGCAGCTCCTGCACCCCGCCATCAGCTGCTGGAGGCTGGCTGCTGCTCCTGCACCCCGCCATCAGCTGCTGGAGGCTGGCTGCTGCTCCTCCACCCCACCATGACCTGCTGGAGGCTGGCTGCAGCTCCTCCACCCCGCCATCAGCTGCTGGAGGCTGCCTGCAGCTCCTGCACCCCGCCATCAGCTGCTGGAGGGTGGCTGCAGCTCCTCCACCCCGCGATCAGCTGCTGGAGGCTGGCTTCTGCTCCTCCACCCCGCCACCAGCTGCTGGAGGGTGGCTGCTGCTCCTGCAACCCGCCATCAGCTGCTGGAGGCTGCCTGCAGCTCCTGCACCCCGCCATCAGCTGCTGGAGGCTGCCTGCAGCTCCTGCACCCCGCCATCAGCTGCTGGAGGCTGGCTGCAGCTCCTCCACCCCGCCATCAGCTGCTGGAGGCTGGCTTCTGCTCCTCCACCCTGCCACCAGCTGCTTGAGGCTGGCTGCTGCTCCTGCACCCCGCCATCAGCTGCTGGAGGCTGGCTGCAGCTCCTGCACCCCGCCATCAGCTGCTGGAGGCTGCCTGGAGCTCCTGCACCCCGCCATCAGCTGCTGGAGGCTTCTGTTCCTCCACCCCGCCATCAGCAGCTGGAGGCTGGCTGCTGGAGGCTGGCTGCTGCTCCTCCACCCCACCATGACCTGCTGGAGGCTGGCTGCAGCTCCTGCACCCCGCCATCAGCTGCTGGAGGCTGCCTGCAGCTCCTGCACCCTGCCATCAGCTCCTGGAGGCTGGCTGCAGCTCCTCCACCCCGCCATCAGCTGCTGGAGGCTTCTGTTCCTCCACCCCGCCATCAGCAGCTGGAGGCTGGCTGCTGGAGGCTGGCTGCTGCTCCTCCACCCCGCCATCACCAGCTGGAGGCTGGCTGCAGCTCCTGCACCCCGCCATCACCATCTGGAGGCTGGCTGCAGCTCCTGCACCCCGCCATCAGCTGCTGGAGGCTGGCTGCAGCTCCTGCACCCCGCCATCAGCTGCTGGAGGCTGCCTGGAGCTCCTGCACCCCGCCATCAGCTGCTGGAGGCTTCTGTTCCTCCACCCCGCCATCAGCAGCTGGAGGCTGGCTGCTGGAGGCTGGCTGCTGCTCCTCCACCCCGCCATCACCAGCTGGAGGCTGGCTGCAGCTCCTGCACCCCGCCATCAGCTGCTGGAGGCTGCCTGGAGCTCCTGCACCCCGCCATCAGCTGCTGGAGGCTTCTGTTCCTCCACCCCGCCATCAGCAGCTGGAGGCTGGCTGCTGCTCCTCCACCCCGCCATCACCAGCTGGAGGCTGGCTGCAGCTCCTGCACCCCGCCATCAGCTGCTGGAGGCTGCCTGCAGCTCCTGCACCCCACCATCAGCTGCTGGAGGCTGGCTGCTGCTCCTCCACCACACCATGACCTGCTGGAGGCTGGCTGCAGCTCCTCCACCCCGCCATCAGCTGCTGGAGGCTGCCTGCAGCTCCTGCACCCCGCCATCAGCTGCTGGAGGCTGCCTGCAGCTCCTGCACCCCGCCATCAGCTGCTGGAGGCTGGCTGCAGCTCCTCCACCCCGCCATCAGCTGCTGGAGGCTGGCTTCTGCTCCTCCACCCCGCCACCAGCTGCTGGAGGCTGGCTGCTGCTCCTGCACCCCACCATCAGCTGCTGGAGGCTTCTGTTCCTCCACCCCGCCATCAGCAGCTGGAGGCTGGCTGCTGGAGGCTGGTTGCTGCTCCTCCACCCCGCCATCAGCTGCTGGAGGCTGGCTGCTGCTCCTGCACCCCGCCATCAGCTGCTGGAGGCAGGCTGCTGCTCCTGCACCCCGCCATCAGCTGCTGGAGGCTGGCTGCTGCTCCTGCACCCCGCCATCAGCTGCTGGAGGCAGGCTGCTGCTCCTCCACCCCAACATGACCTGCTGGAGGCTGGCTGCAGCTCCTCCACCCCGCCATCAGCTGCTGGAGACTACCTGCAGCTCCTGCACCCCGCCATCAGCTGCTGGAGGCTGGCTGCTGCTCCTGCACCCCGCCATCACCAGCTGGAGGCTGGCTGCAGCTCCTGCACCCCGCCATCAGCTGCTGGAGGCTGCCTGCAGCTCCTGCACCCCGCCATCAGCTGCTGGAGGCTGGCTGCTGCTCCTGCACCCTGCCATCAGCTGCTGGAGGCTGGCTGCTGCTCCTCCACCCCACCATGACCTGCTGGAGGCTGGCTGCAGCTCCTCCACCCCGCCATCAGCTGCTGGAGGCTGCCTGCAGCTCCTGCACCCCGCCATCAGCTGCTGGAGGCTGCCTGCAGCTCCTGCACCCCGCCATCAGCTGCTGGAGGCTGGCTGCAGCTCCTCCACCCCGCCATCAGCTGCTGGAGGCTGGCTTCTGCTCCTCCACCCCGCCACCAGCTGCTGGAGGCTGGCTGCTGCTCCTGCACCCCGCCCATCAGCTGCTGGAGGCTTCTGTTCCTCCACCCCGCCATCAGCAGCTGGAGGCTGGCTGCTGGAGGCTGGCTGCTGCTCCTCCACCCCGCCATCACCAGCTGGAGCCTGGTTGCAGCTCCTGCACCCCGCCATCAGCTGCTGGAGGCTGCCTGGAGCTCCTGCAGCCCGCCATCAGCTGCTGGAGGCTTCTGTTCCTCCACCCCGCCATCAGCAGCTGGAGGCTGGCTGCTGGAGGCTGGCTGCTGCTCCTCCACCCCGCCATCACCAGCTGGAGGCTGGCTGCAGCTCCTGCACCCCGCCATCAGCTGCTGGAGGCTGGCTGCTGCTCCTCCACCCCACCATGACCTGTTGAGGGTGGCTGAAGCTCCTCCACCCCGCCATCAGCTGCTGGAGGCTGCCTGCAGCTCCTGCACCCCGCCATCAGCTGCTGGAGGCTGCCTGCAGCTCCTGCACCCCGCCATCAGCTGCTGGAGGCTGGCTGCAGCTCCTCCACCCCGCCATCAGCTGCTGGAGGCTGGCTTTTGCTCCTCCACCCCGCCACCAGCTGCTGGAGGCTGGCTTTTGCTCCTCCACCCCGCCATCAGCTGCTGGATGCTTCTGTTCCTCCACCCCGCCATCAGCAGCTGGAGGCTGGCTGCTGGAGACTGGCTGCTGCTCCTCCACCCCGCCATCACCAGCTGGAGGCTGGCTGCAGCTCCTGCACCCCACCATCAGCTGCTGGAGGCTGCCTGGAGCTCCTGCACCCCGCCATCAGCTGCTGGAGGCTTCTGTTCCTCCACCCCGCCATCAGCAGCTGGAGGCTGGCTGCTGGAGGCTGGCTGCTGCTCCTCCACCCCGCCATCACCAGCTGGAGGCTGGCTGCAGCTCCTGCACCCGGTCCATCAGCTGCTGGAAGCTGCCTGCAGCTCCTGCACCCCGCCATCAGCTGCTGGAGGCTGGCTGCTGCTCCTGCACCCCGCCATCAGCTGCTGGAAGCTGCCTGCAGCTCCTGCACCCCGCCATCAGCTGCTGGAGGCTGGCTGCTGCTCCTGCACCCCGCCATCAGCTGCTGGAGGCTGGCTGCAGCTCCTGCACCCCGCCATCAGCTGCTGGAGAATGCCTGGAGCTCCTGCACCCCGCCATCAGCTGCTGGAGGCTTCTGTTCCTCCACCCCGCCATCAGCAGCTGGAGGCTGGCTGCTGGAGGCTGGCTGCTGCTCCTCCACCCCGCCATCACCAGCTGGAGGCTGGCTGCAGCTCCTGCACCCCGCCATCAGCTGCTGGAGGCTGCCTGGAGCTCCTGCACCCCGCCATCAGCTGCTGGAGGCTGGCTGCTGCTCCTGCCACCCGCCATCAGCTGCTGGAGGCTGGCTGCTGCTCCTCCACCCCACCATGACCTGCTGGAGGCTGGCTGCTGCTCCTGCACCCCGCCATCAGCTGCTGGAGGCTGGCTGCTGCTCCTCCACCCCACCATGACCTGCTGGAGGCTGGCTGCAGCTCCTCCACCCCGCCATCAGCTGCTGGAGGCTGCCTGCAGCTCCTGCACCCCGCCATCAGCTGCTGGAGGGTGGCTGCAGCTCCTGCACCCCACCATCAGCTGCTGGAGGCTGCCTGGAGCTCCTGCACCCCGCCATCAGCTGCTGGAGGCTTCTGTTCCTCCACCCCGCCATCAGCAGCTGGAGGCTGGCTGCTGGAGGCTGGCTGCTGCTCCTCCACCCCGCCATCACCAGCTGGAGGCTGGCTGCAGCTCCTGCACCCGGTCCATCAGCTGCTGGAAGCTGCCTGCAGCTCCTGCACCCCGCCATCAGCTGCTGGAGGCTGGCTGCTGCTCCTGCACCCCGCCATCAGCTGCTGGAAGCTGCCTGCAGCTCCTGCACCCCGCCATCAGCTGCTGGAGGCTGGCTGCTGCTCCTGCACCCCGCCATCAGCTGCTGGAGGCTGGCTGCAGCTCCTGCACCCCGCCATCAGCTGCTGGAGGCTGCCTGGAGCTCCTGCACCCCGCCATCAGCTGCTGGAGGCTTCTGTTCCTCCACCCCGCCATCAGCAGCTGGAGGCTGGCTGCTGGAGGCTGGCTGCTGCTCCTCCACCCCGCCATCACCAGCTGGAGGCTGGCTGCAGCTCCTGCACCCCGCCATCAGCTGCTGGAGGCTGCCTGGAGCTCCTGCACCCCGCCATCAGCTGCTGGAGGCTGGCTGCTGCTCCTGCCACCCGCCATCAGCTGCTGGAGGCTGGCTGCTGCTCCTCCACCCCACCATGACCTGCTGGAGGCTGGCTGCTGCTCCTGCACCCCGCCATCAGCTGCTGGAGGCTGGCTGCTGCTCCTCCACCCCACCATGACCTGCTGGAGGCTGGCTGCAGCTCCTCCACCCCGCCATCAGCTGCTGGAGGCTGCCTGCAGCTCCTGCACCCCGCCATCAGCTGCTGGAGGGTGGCTGCAGCTCCTCCACCCCGCGATCAGCTGCTGGAGGCTGGCTTCTGCTCCTCCACCCCGCCACCAGCTGCTGGAGGGTGGCTGCTGCTCCTGCAACCCGCCATCAGCTGCTGGAGGCTGCCTGCAGCTCCTGCACCCCGCCATCAGCTGCTGGAGGCTGCCTGCAGCTCCTGCACCCCGCCATCAGCTGCTGGAGGCTGGCTGCAGCTCCTCCACCCCGCCATCAGCTGCTGGAGGCTGGCTTCTGCTCCTCCACCCTGCCACCAGCTGCTTGAGGCTGGCTGCTGCTCCTGCACCCCGCCATCAGCTGCTGGAGGCTGGCTGCAGCTCCTGCACCCCGCCATCAGCTGCTGGAGGCTGCCTGGAGCTCCTGCACCCCGCCATCAGCTGCTGGAGGCTTCTGTTCCTCCACCCCGCCATCAGCAGCTGGAGGCTGGCTGCTGGAGGCTGGCTGCTGCTCCTCCACCCCACCATGACCTGCTGGAGGCTGGCTGCAGCTCCTGCACCCCGCCATCAGCTGCTGGAGGCTGCCTGCAGCTCCTGCACCCTGCCATCAGCTCCTGGAGGCTGGCTGCAGCTCCTCCACCCCGCCATCAGCTGCTGGAGGCTTCTGTTCCTCCACCCCGCCATCAGCAGCTGGAGGCTTGCTGCTGGAGGCTGGCTGCTGCTCCTCCACCCCGCCATCACCAGCTGGAGGCTGGCCGCAGCTCCTGCACCCCGCCATCACCATCTGGAGGCTGGCTGCAGCTCCTGCACCCCGCCATCAGCTGCTGGAGGCTGGCTGCAGCTCCTGCACCCCGCCATCAGCTGCTGGAGGCTGCCTGGAGCTCCTGCACCCCGCCATCAGCTGCTGGAGGCTTCTGTTCCTCCACCCCGCCATCAGCAGCTGGAGGCTGGCTGCTGGAGGCTGGCTGCTGCTCCTCCACCCCGCCATCACCAGCTGGAGGCTGGCTGCAGCTCCTGCACCCCGCCATCAGCTGCTGGAGGCTGCCTGGAGCTCCTGCACCCCGCCATCAGCTGCTGGAGGCTTCTGTTCCTCCACCCCGCCATCAGCAGCTGGAGGCTGGCTGCTGCTCCTCCACCCCGCCATCACCAGCTGGAGGCTGGCTGCAGCTCCTGCACCCCGCCATCAGCTGCTGGAGGCTGCCTGCAGCTCCTGCACCCCGCCATCAGCTGCTGGAGGCTGGCTGCTGCTCCTCCACCACACCATGACCTGCTGGAGGCTGGCTGCAGCTCCTCCACCCCGCCATCAGCTGCTGGAGGCTGGCTGCAGCTCCTGCACCCCGCCATCAGCTGCTGGAGGCTGCCTGCAGCTCCTGCACCCCGCCATCAGCTGCTGGAGGCTGGCTGCAGCTCCTCCACCCCGCCATCAGCTGCTGGAGGCTGGCTTCTGCTCCTCCACCCCGCCACCAGCTGCTGGAGGCTGGCTGCTGCTCCTGCACCCCACCATCAGCTGCTGGAGGCTTCTGTTCCTCCACCCCGCCATCAGCAGCTGGAGGCTGGCTGCTGGAGGCTGGTTGCTGCTCCTCCACCCCGCCATCAGCTGCTGGAGGCTGGCTGCTGCTCCTGCACCCCGCCATCAGCTGCTGGAGGCAGGCTGCTGCTCCTGCACCCCGCCATCAGCTGCTGGAGGCTGGCTGCTGCTCCTGCACCCCGCCATCAGCTGCTGGAGGCAGGCTGCTGCTCCTCCACCCCAACATGACCTGCTGGAGGCTGGCTGCAGCTCCTCCACCCCGCCATCAGCTGCTGGAGACTACCTGCAGCTCCTGCACCCCGCCATCAGCTGCTGGAGGCTGGCTGCTGCTCCTGCACCCCGCCATCACCAGCTGGAGGCTGGCTGCAGCTCCTGCACCCCGCCATCAGCTGCTGGAGGCTGCCTGCAGCTCCTGCACCCCGCCATCAGCTGCTGGAGGCTGGCTGCTGCTCCTGCACCCTGCCATCAGCTGCTGGAGGCTGGCTGCTGCTCCTCCACCCCACCATGACCTGCTGGAGGCTGGCTGCAGCTCCTCCACCCCGCCATCAGCTGCTGGAGGCTGCCTGCAGCTCCTGCACCCCGCCATCAGCTGCTGGAGGCTGCCTGCAGCTCCTGCACCCCGCCATCAGCTGCTGGAGGCTGGCTGCAGCTCCTCCACCCCGCCATCAGCTGCTGGAGGCTGGCTTCTGCTCCTCCACCCCGCCACCAGCTGCTGGAGGCTGGCTGCTGCTCCTGCACCCCGCCCATCAGCTGCTGGAGGCTTCTGTTCCTCCACCCCGCCATCAGCAGCTGGAGGCTGGCTGCTGGAGGCTGGCTGCTGCTCCTCCACCCCGCCATCACCAGCTGGAGCCTGGTTGCAGCTCCTGCACCCCGCCATCAGCTGCTGGAGGCTGCCTGGAGCTCCTGCAGCCCGCCATCAGCTGCTGGAGGCTTCTGTTCCTCCACCCCGCCATCAGCAGCTGGAGGCTGGCTGCTGGAGGCTGGCTGCTGCTCCTCCACCCCGCCATCACCAGCTGGAGGCTGGCTGCAGCTCCTGCACCCCGCCATCAGCTGCTGGAGGCTGGCTGCTGCTCCTCCACCCCACCATGACCTGTTGAGGGTGGCTGAAGCTCCTCCACCCCGCCATCAGCTGCTGGAGGCTGCCTGCAGCTCCTGCACCCCGCCATCAGCTGCTGGAGGCTGCCTGCAGCTCCTGCACCCCGCCATCAGCTGCTGGAGGCTGGCTGCAGCTCCTCCACCCCGCCATCAGCTGCTGGAGGCTGGCTTTTGCTCCTCCACCCCGCCACCAGCTGCTGGAGGCTGGCTTTTGCTCCTCCACCCCGCCATCAGCTGCTGGATGCTTCTGTTCCTCCACCCCGCCATCAGCAGCTGGAGGCTGGCTGCTGGAGACTGGCTGCTGCTCCTCCACCCCGCCATCACCAGCTGGAGGCTGGCTGCAGCTCCTGCACCCCACCATCAGCTGCTGGAGGCTGCCTGGAGCTCCTGCACCCCGCCATCAGCTGCTGGAGGCTTCTGTTCCTCCACCCCGCCATCAGCAGCTGGAGGCTGGCTGCTGGAGGCTGGCTGCTGCTCCTCCACCCCGCCATCACCAGCTGGAGGCTGGCTGCAGCTCCTGCACCCCGCCATCAGCTGCTGGAGGCTGCCTGCAGCTCCTGCAGCCCGCCATCAGCTGCTGGAGGCTGGCTGCAGCTCCTCCACCCCGCCATCAGCTGCTGGAGGCTGGCTTCTGCTCCTCCACCCCGCCACCAGCTGCTGGAGGCTGGCTGCTGCTCCTGCACCCCGCCATCAGCTGCTGGAGGCTTCTGTTCCTCCAACCCGCCATCAGCAGCTGGAGGCTGGCTGCTGGAGGCTGGCTGCTGCTCCTCCACCCCGCCATCACCAGCTGGAGGCTGGCTGCAGCTCCTGCACCCGGTCCATCAGCTGCTGGAAGCTGCCTGCAGCTCCTGCACCCCGCCATCAGCTGCTGGAGGCTGGCTGCTGCTCCTGCACCCCGCCATCAGCTGCTGGAAGCTGCCTGCAGCTCCTGCACCCCGCCATCAGCTGCTGGAGGCTGGCTGCTGCTCCTGCACCCCGCCATCAGCTGCTGGAGGCTGGCTGCAGCTCCTGCACCCCGCCATCAGCTGCTGGAGGCTGCCTGGAGCTCCTGCACCCCGCCATCAGCTGCTGGAGGCTTCTGTTCCTCCACCCCGCCATCAGCAGCTGGAGGCTGGCTGCTGGAGGCTGGCTGCTGCTCCTCCACCCCGCCATCACCAGCTGGAGGCTGGCTGCAGCTCCTGCACCCCGCCATCAGCTGCTGGAGGCTGCCTGGAGCTCCTGCACCCCGCCATCAGCTGCTGGAGGCTGGCTGCTGCTCCTGCCACCCGCCATCAGCTGCTGGAGGCTGGCTGCTGCTCCTCCACCCCACCATGACCTGCTGGAGGCTGGCTGCAGCTCCTCCACCCCGCCATCAGCTGCTGGAGGCTGCCTGCAGCTCCTGCACCCCGCCATCACCAGCTGGAGGCTGGCTGCAGCTCCTGCACCCCGCCATCAGCTGCTGGAGGCTTCTGTTGCTCCACCCCGCCATCAGCTGCTGGAGGCTGCCTGGAGCTCCTGCACCCCGCCATCAGCTGCTGGAGGCTTCTGTTCCTCCACCCCGCCATCAGCAGCTGGAGGCTGGCTGCTGGAGGCTGGCTGCTGCTCCTCCACCCCACCATGACCTGCTGGAGGCTGGCTGCAGCTCCTGCACCCCGCCATCAGCTGCTGGAGGCTGCCTGCAGCTCCTGCACCCTGCCATCAGCTGCTGGAGGCTGGCTGCTGCTCCTCCACCCCGCCATCAGCTGCTGGAGGCTTCTGTTCCTCCACCCCGCCATCAGCAGCTGGAGGCTGGCTGCTGGAGGCTGGCTGCTGCTCCTCCACCCCGCCATCACCAGCTGGAGGCTGGCTGCAGCTCCTGCACCCCGCCATCACCATCTGGAGGCTGGCTGCAGCTCCTGCACCCCGCCATCAGCTGCTGGAGGCTGGCTGCAGCTCCTGCACCCCGCCATCAGCTGCTGGAGGCTGCCTGGAGCTCCTGAACCCGCCATCAGCTGCTGGAGGCTTCTGTTCCTCCACCCCGCCATCAGCAGCTGGAGGCTGGCTGCTGGAGGCTGGCTGCTGCTCCTCCACCCCGCCATCACCAGCTGGAGGCTGGCTGCAGCTCCTGCACCCCGCCATCAGCTGCTGGAGGCTGCCTGGAGCTCCTGCACCCCGCCATCAGCTGCTGGAGGCTTCTGTTCCTCCACCCCGCCATCAGCAGCTGGAGGCTGGCTGCTGGAGGCTGGCTGCTGCTCCTCCACCCCGCCATCACCAGCTGGAGGCTGGCTGCAGCTCCTGCACCCCGCCATCAGCTGCTGGAGGCTGCCTGCAGCTCCTGCACCCCGCCATCAGCTGCTGGAGGCTGGCTGCTGCTCCTGCACCCCGCCATCAGCTGCTGGAGGCTGGCTGCTGCTCCTCCACCACACCATGACCTGCTGGAGGCTGGCTGCAGCTCCTCCACCCCGCCATCAGCTGCTGGAGGCTGCCTGCAGCTCCTGCACCCCGCCATCAGCTGCTGGAGGCTGCCTGCAGCTCCTGCACCCCGCCATCAGCTGCTGGAGGCTGGCTGCAGCTCCTCCACCCCGCCATCAGCTGCTGGAGGCTGGCTTCTGCTCCTCCACCCCGCCACCAGCTGCTGGAGGCTGGCTGCTGCTCCTGCACCCCACCATCAGCTTCTGGAGGCTTCTGTTCCTCCACCCCGCCATCAGCAGCTGGAGGCTGGCTGCTGGAGGCTGGTTGCTGCTCCTCCACCCCGTCATCACCAGCTGGAGGCTGGCTGCAGCTCCTGCACCCCGCCATCAGCTGCTGGAGGCTGGCTGCTGCTCCTGCACCCCGCCATCAGCTGCTGGAGGCAGGCTGCTGCTCCTCCACCCCAACATGACCTGCTGGAGGCTGGCTGCAGCTCCTCCACCCCGCCATCAGCTGCTGGAGACTGCCTGCAGCTCCTGCACCCCGCCATCACCAGCTGGAGGCAGGCTGCAGCTCCTGCACCCCGCCATCAGCTGCTGGAGGCTGCCTGCAGCTCCTGCACCCCGCCATCAGCTGCTGGAGGCTGGCTGCTGCTCCTGCACCCTGCCATCAGCTGCTGGAGGCTGGCTGCTGCTCCTCCAGCCCACCATGACCTGCTGGAGGCTGGCTGCAGCTCCTCCACCCCGCCATCAGCTGCTGGAGGCTGCCTGCAGCTCCTGCACCCCGCCATCAGCTGCTGGAGGCTGCCTGCAGCTCCTGCACCCCGCCATCAGCTGCTGGAGGCTGGCTGCAGCTCCTCCACCCCGCCATCAGCTGCTGGAGGCTGGCTTCTGCTCCTCCACCCCGCCACCAGCTGCTGGAGGCTGGCTGCTGCTCCTGCACCCCGCCCATCAGCTGCTGGAGGCTTCTGTTCCTCCACCCCGCCATCAGCAGCTGGAGGCTGGCTGCTGGAGGCTGGCTGCTGCTCCTCCACCCCGCCATCGCCAGCTGGAGCCTGGCTGCAGCTCCTGCACCCCGCCATCAGCTGCTGGAGGCTGCCTGGAGCTCCTGCAGCCTGCCATCAGCTGCTGGAGGCTTCTGTTCCTCCACCCCGCCATCAGCAGCTGGAGGCTGGCTGCTGGAGGCTGGCTGCTGCTCCTCCACCCCGCCATCACCAGCTGGAGGCTGGCTGCAGCTCCTGCACCCCGCCATCAGCTGCTGGAGGCTGCCTGCAGCTCCTGCACCCCGCCATCAGCTGCTGGAGGCTGGCTGCTGCTCCTGCACCCCGCCATCAGCTGCTGGAGGCTGGCTGCTGCTCCTCCACCACACCATGACCTGCTGGAGGCTGGCTGCAGCTCCTCCACCCCGCCATCAGCTGCTGGAGGCTGCCTGCAGCTCCTGCACCCCGCCATCAGCTGCTGGAGGCTGCCTGCTGCTCCTGCACCCCGCCATCAGCTGCTGGAGGCTGGCTGCAGCTCCTCCACCCCGCCATCAGCTGCTGGAGGCTGGCTTTTGCTCCTCCACCCCGCCACCAGCTGCTGGAGGCTTCTGTTCCTCCACCCCGCCATCAGCAGCTGGAGGCTGGCTGCTGGAGACTGGCTGCTGCTCCTCCACCCCGCCATCACCAGCTGGAGGCTGGCTGCAGCTCCTGCACCCCACCATCAGCTGCTGGAGGCTGGCTTCTGCTCCTCCACCCCGCCACCAGCTGCTGGAGGCTGGCTGCTGCTCCTGCACCCCGCCATCAGCTGCTGGAGGCTTCTGTTCCTCCAACCCGCCATCAGCAGCTGGAGGCTGGCTGCTGGAGGCTGGCTGCTGCTCCTCCACCCCGCCATCACCAGCTGGAGGCTGGCTGCAGCTCCTGCACCCCGCCATCAGCTGCTGGAGGCTGCCTGGAGCTCCTGCACCCCGCCATCAGCTGCTGGAGGCTTCTGTTCCTCCACCCCGCCATCAGCAGCTAGAGGCTGGCTGCTGGAGGCTGGCTGCTGCTCCTCCACCCCGCCATCACCAGCTGGAGGCTGGCTGCAGCTCCTGCACCCCGCCATCAGCTGCTGGAGGCTGCCTGCAGCTCCTGCACCCCGCCATCAGCTGCTGGAGGCTGGCTGCTGCTCCTGCACCCCGCCATCAGCTGCTGGAGGCTGGCTGCTGCTCCTCCACCCCACCACGACCTGCTGGAGGCTGGCTGCAGCTCCTGCACCCCGCCATCAGCTGCTGGAGGCTGCCTGCAGCTCCTGCACCCTGCCATCAGCTGCTGGAGGCTGGATGCAGCTCCTCCACCCCGCCATCAGCTGCTGGAGGCTTCTGTTCCTCCACCCCGCCATCAGCAGCTGGAGGCTGGCTGCTGGAGGCTGGCTGCTGCTCCTCCACCCCGCCATCACCAGCTGGAGGCTGGCTGCAGCTCCTGCACCCCGTCATCAGCTGCTGGAGGCTACCTGCAGCTCCTGCACCCCGCCATCAGCTGCTGGAGGCTGGCTGCTGCTCCTGCACCCCGCCATCAGCTGCTGGAGGCTGGCTGCTGCTCCTCCACCCCACCATGACCTGCTGGAGGCTGGCTGCAGCTCCTCCAACCCGCCATCAGCTGCTGGAGGCTGCCTGCAGCTCCTGCACCCCGCCATCAGCTGCTGGAGGCTGCCTGCAGCTCCTGCACCCCGCCATCAGCTGATGGAGGCTGGCTGCAGCTCCTCCACCCCGCCATCAGCTGCTGGAGGCTGGCTTCTGCTCCTCCAACCCGCCACCAGCTGCTGGAGGCTGGCTGCTGCTCCTGCACCCCGCCATCAGCTGCTGGAGGCTTCTGTTCCTCCACCCCGCCATCAGCTGCTGGAGGCTGGCTGCTGCTCCTGCACCCTGCCATCAGCTGCTGGAGGCTGGCTGCTGCTCCTCCACCCCACCATGACCTGCTGGAGGCTGGCTGCAGCTCCTCCACCCCGCCATCAGCTGCTGGAGGCTGCCTGCAGCTCCTGCACCCCGCCATCAGCTGCTGGAGGCTGGCTGCTGGAGGCTGGCTGCTGCTCCTCCACCCCGCCATCACCAGCTGGAGGCTGGCTGCAGCTCCTGCACCCCGCCATCAGCTGCTGGAGGCTGCCTGGAGCTCCTGCACCCCGCCATCAGCTGCTGGAGGCTTCTGTTCCTCCACCCCGCCATCAGCAGCTAGAGGCTGGCTGCTGGAGGCTGGCTGCTGCTCCTCCACCCCGCCATCACCAGCTGGAGGCTGGCTGCAGCTCCTGCACCCCGCCATCAGCTGCTGGAGGCTGCCTGCAGCTCCTGCACCCCGCCATCAGCTGCTGGAGGCTGGCTGCTGCTCCTGCACCCCGCCATCAGCTGCTGGAGGCTGGCTGCTGCTCCTCCACCCCACCACGACCTGCTGGAGGCTGGCTGCAGCTCCTGCACCCCGCCATCAGCTGCTGGAGGCTGCCTGCAGCTCCTGCACCCTGCCATCAGCTGCTGGAGGCTGGATGCAGCTCCTCCACCCCGCCATCAGCTGCTGGAGGCTTCTGTTCCTCCACCCCGCCATCAGCAGCTGGAGGCTGGCTGCTGGAGGCTGGCTGCTGCTCCTCCACCCCGCCATCACCAGCTGGAGGCTGGCTGCAGCTCCTGCACCCCGTCATCAGCTGCTGGAGGCTACCTGCAGCTCCTGCACCCCGCCACCAGCTGCTGGAGGCTGGCTGCTGCTCCTGCACCCCGCCATCAGCTGCTGGAGGCTTCTGTTCCTCCACCCCGCCATCAGCTGCTGGAGGCTGGCTGCTGCTCCTGCACCCTGCCATCAGCTGCTGGAGGCTGGCTGCTGCTCCTCCACCCCACCATGACCTGCTGGAGGCTGGCTGCAGCTCCTCCAACCCGCCATCAGCTGCTGGAGGCTGCCTGCAGCTCCTGCACCCCGCCATCAGCTGCTGGAGGCTGCCTGCAGCTCCTGCACCCCGCCATCAGCTGATGGAGGCTGGCTGCAGCTCCTCCACCCCGCCATCAGCTGCTGGAGGCTGGCTTCTGCTCCTCCAACCCGCCACCAGCTGCTGGAGGCTGGCTGCTGCTCCTGCACCCCGCCATCAGCTGCTGGAGGCTTCTGTTCCTCCACCCCGCCATCAGCTGCTGGAGGCTGGCTGCTGCTCCTGCACCCTGCCATCAGCTGCTGGAGGCTGGCTGCTGCTCCTCCACCCCACCATGACCTGCTGGAGGCTGGCTGCAGCTCCTCCACCCCGCCATCAGCTGCTGGAGGCTGCCTGCAGCTCCTGCACCCCGCCATCAGCTGCTGGAGGCTGCCTGCAGCTCCTGCACCCCGCCATCAGCTGCTGGAGGCTGGCTGCAGCTCCTCCACCCCGCCATCAGCTGCTGGAGGCTGGCTTCTGCTCCTCCACCCCGCCACCAGCTGCTGGAGGCTGGCTGCTGCTCCTGCACCCCGCCCATCAGCTGCTGGAGGCTTCTGTTCCTCCACCCCGCCATCAGCAGCTGGAGGCTGGCTGCTGGAGGCTGGCTGCTGCTCCTCCACCCCGCCATCACCAGCTGGAGCCTGGTTGCAGCTCCTGCACCCCGCCATCAGCTGCTGGAGGCTGCCTGGAGCTCCTGCAGCCCGCCATCAGCTGCTGGAGGCTTCTGTTCCTCCACCCCGCCATCAGCAGCTGGAGGCTGGCTGCTGGAGGCTGGCTGCTGCTCCTCCACCCCGCCATCACCAGCTGGAGGCTGGCTGCAGCTCCTGCACCCCGCCATCAGCTGCTGGAGGCTGGCTGCTGCTCCTCCACCCCACCATGACCTGCTGGAGGCTGGCTGCAGCTCCTGCACCCCGCCATCAGCTGCTGGAGGCTGCCTGCAGCTCCTGCACCCTGCCATCAGCTCCTGGAGGCTGGCTGCAGCTCCTCCACCCCGCCATCAGCTGCTGGAGGCTTCTGTTCCTCCACCCCGCCATCAGCAGCTGGAGGCTGGCTGCTGGAGGCTGGCTGCTGCTCCTCCACCCCGCCATCACCAGCTGGAGGCTGGCTGCAGCTCCTGCACCCCGCCATCACCATCTGGAGGCTGGCTGCAGCTCCTGCACCCCGCCATCAGCTGCTGGAGGCTGGCTGCAGCTCCTGCACCCCGCCATCAGCTGCTGGAGGCTGCCTGGAGCTCCTGCACCCCGCCATCAGCTGCTGGAGGCTTCTGTTCCTCCACCCCGCCATCAGCAGCTGGAGGCTGGCTGCTGGAGGCTGGCTGCTGCTCCTCCACCCCGCCATCACCAGCTGGAGGCTGGCTGCAGCTCCTGCACCCCGCCATCAGCTGCTGGAGGCTGCCTGGAGCTCCTGCACCCCGCCATCAGCTGCTGGAGGCTTCTGTTCCTCCACCCCGCCATCAGCAGCTGGAGGCTGGCTGCTGCTCCTCCACCCCGCCATCACCAGCTGGAGGCTGGCTGCAGCTCCTGCACCCCGCCATCAGCTGCTGGAGGCTGCCTGCAGCTCCTGCACCCCGCCATCAGCTGCTGGAGGCTGGCTGCTGCTCCTCCACCACACCATGACCTGCTGGAGGCTGGCTGCAGCTCCTCCACCCCGCCATCAGCTGCTGGAGGCTGCCTGCAGCTCCTGCACCCCGCCATCAGCTGCTGGATGCTGCCTGCAGCTCCTGCACCCCGCCATCAGCTGCTGGAGGCTGGCTGCAGCTCCTCCACCCCGCCATCAGCTGCTGGAGGCTGGCTTCTGCTCCTCCACCCCGCCACCAGCTGCTGGAGGCTGGCTGCTGCTCCTGCACCCCACCATCAGCTGCTGGAGGCTTCTGTTCCTCCACCCCGCCATCAGCAGCTGGAGGCTGGCTGCTGGAGGCTGGTTGCTGCTCCTCCACCCCGCCATCAGCTGCTGGAGGCTGGCTGCTGCTCCTGCACCCCGCCATCAGCTGCTGGAGGCAGGCTGCTGCTCCTGCACCCCGCCATCAGCTGCTGGAGGCTGGCTGCTGCTCCTGCACCCCGCCATCAGCTGCTGGAGGCAGGCTGCTGCTCCTCCACCCCAACATGACCTGCTGGAGGCTGGCTGCAGCTCCTCCACCCCGCCATCAGCTGCTGGAGACTACCTGCAGCTCCTGCACCCCGCCATCAGCTGCTGGAGGCTTCTGTTCCTCCACCCCGCCATCAGTAGCTGGAGGCTGGCTGCTGGAGGCTGGCTGCTGCTCCTCCACCCCGCCATCACCAGCTGGAGGCTGGCTGCAGCTCCTGCACCCCGCCATCAGCTGCTGGAGGCTGCCTGCAGCTCCTGCACCCCGCCATCAGCTGCTGGAGGCTGGCTGCTGCTCCTGCACCCCGCCATCAGCTGCTGGAGGCTGGCTGCTGCTCCTCCACCCCACCATGACCTGCTGGAGGCTGGCTGCAGCTCCTCCACCCCGCCATCAGCTGCTGGAGGCTGCCTGCAGCTCCTGCACCCCGCCATCAGCTGCTGGAGGGTGGCTGCAGCTCCTCCACCCCGCCATCAGCTGCTGGAGGCTGGCTTCTGCTCCTCCACCCCGCCACCAGCTGCTGGAGGCTGGCTGCTGCTCCTGCAACCCGCCATCAGCTGCTGGAGGCTTCTGTTCCTCCACCCCGCCATCAGCAGCTGGAGGCTGGCTGCTGCCTCTCCACCCCGCCATCACCAGCTGGAGGCTGGCTGCAGCTCCTGCACCCCGCCATCAGCTGCTGGAGGCTGCCTGGAGCTCCTGCACCCCGCCATCAGCTGCTGGAGGCTTCTGTTCCTCAACCCCGCCATCAGCAGCTGGAGGCTGGCTGCTGGAGGCTGGCTGCTGCTCCTCCACCCCGCCATCACCAGCTGGAGGCTGGCTGCAGCTCCTGCACCCCGCCATCAGCTGCTGGAGGCTGGCTGCTGCTCCTGCACCCCGCCATCAGCTGCTGGAGGCAGGCTGCTGCTCCTGCACCCCGCCATCAGCTGCTGGAGGCTGGCTGCTGCTCCTGCACCCCGCCATCAGCTGCTGGAGGCAGGCTGCTGCTCCTCCACCCCAACATGACCTGCTGGAGGCTGGCTGCAGCTCCTCCACCCCGCCATCAGCTGCTGGAGACTGCCTGCAGCTCCTGCATCCCGCCATCAGCTGCTGGAGGCTTCTGTTCCTCCACCCCGCCATCAGCAGCTGGAGGCTGGCTGCTGGAGGCTGGCTGCTGCTCCTCCACCCCGCCATCACCAGCTGGAGGCTGGCTGCAGCTCCTGCAACCCGCCATCAGCTGCTGGAGGCTGCCTGCAGCTCCTGCACCCCGCCATCAGCTGCTGGAGGCTGGCTGCTGCTCCTGCACCCCGCCATCAGCTGCTGGAGGCTGGCTGCTGCTCCTCCACCACACCATGACCTGCTGGAGGCTGGCTGCAGCTCCTCCACCCCGCCATCAGCTGCTGGAGGCTGCCTGCAGCTCCTGCACCCCGCCATCAGCTGCTGGAGGCTGCCTGCAGCTCCTGCACCCCGCCATCAGCTGCTGGAGGCTGGCTGCAGCTCCTCCACCCCGCCATCAGCTGCTGGAGGCTGGCTTCTGCTCCTCCACCCCGCCACCAGCTGCTGGAGGCTGGCTGTTGCTCCTGCACCCCACCATCAGCTGCTGGAGGCTTCTGTTCCTCCACCCCGCCATCAGCAGCTGGAGGCTGGCTGCTGGAGGCTGGTTGCTGCTCCTCCACCCCGCCATCACCAGCTGGAGGCTGGCTGCAGCTCCTGCACCCCGCCATCAGCTGCTGGAGGCTGGCTGCTGCTCCTGCACCCCGCCATCAGCTGCTGGAGGCAGGCTGCTGCTCCTCCACCCCAACATGACCTGCTGGAGGCTGGCTGCAGCTCCTCCACCCCGCCATCAGCTGCTGGAGACTGCCTGCAGCTCCTGCACCCCGCCATCAGCTGCTGGAGGCTGGCTGCTGCTCCTGCACCCCGCCATCACCAGCTGGATCCTGGCTGCAGCTCCTGCACCCCGCCATCAGCTGCTGGAGGCTGCCTGCAGCTCCTGCACCCCGCCATCAGCTGCTGGAGGCTGGCTGCTGCTCCTGCACCCTGCCATCAGCTGCTGGAGGCTGGCTGCTGCTCCTCCACCCCACCATGACCTGCTGGAGGCTGGCTGCAGCTCCTCCACCCCGCCATCAGCTGCTGGAGGCTGCCTGCAGCTCCTGCACCCCGCCATCAGCTGCTGGAGGCTGCCTGCAGCTCCTGCACCCCGCCATCAGCTGCTGGAGGCTGGCTGCAGCTCCTCCACCCCGCCATCAGCTGCTGGAGGCTGGCTTCTGCTCCTCCACCCCGCCACCAGCTGCTGGAGGCTGGCTGCTGCTCCTGCACCCCGCCCATCAGCTGCTGGAGGCTTCTGTTCCTCCACCCCGCCATCAGCAGCTGGAGGCTGGCTGCTGGAGGCTGGCTGCTGCTCCTCCACCCCGCCATCACTAGCTGGAGCCTGGCTGCAGCTCCTGCACCCCGCCATCAGCTGCTGGAGGCTGCCTGGAGCTCCTGCAGCCCGCCATCAGCTGCTGGAGGCTTCTGTTCCTCCACCCCGCCATCAGCAGCTGGAGGCTGGCTGCTGGAGGCTGGCTGCTGCTCCTCCACCCCGCCATCACCAGCTGGAGGCTGGCTGCAGCTCCTGCACCCCGCCATCAGCTGCTGGAGGCTGGCTGCTGCTCCTGCACCCCGCCATCAGCTGCTGGAGGCTGGCTGCTGCTCCTCCACCCCACCATGACCTGTTGAGGGTGGCTGAAGCTCCTCCACCCCGCCATCAGCTGCTGGAGGCTGCCTGCAGCTCCTGCACCCCGCCATCAGCTGCTGGAGGCTGCCTGCAGCTCCTGCACCCCGCCATCAGCTGCTGGAGGCTGGCTGCAGCTCCTCCAACCCGCCATCAGCTGCTGGAGGCTGGCTTTTGCTCCTCCACCCCGCCACCAGCTGCTGGAGGCTGGCTTTTGCTCCTCCACCCCGCCATCAGCTGCTGGAGGCTTCTGTTCCTCCACCCCGCCATCAGCAGCTGGAGGCTGGCTGCTGGACACTGGCTGCTGCTCCTCCACCCCGCCATCACCAGCTGCAGGCTGGCTGCAGCTCCTGCACCCCACCATCAGCTGCTGGAGACTGCCTGGAGCTCCTGCACCCCGCCATCAGCTGCTGGAGGCTTCTGTTCCTCCACCCCGCCATCAGCAGCTGGAGGCTGGCTGCTGGAGGCTGGCTGCTGCTCCTCCACCCCGCCATCTCCAGCTGGAGGCTGGCTGCAGCTCCTGCACCCCGCCATCAGCTGCTGGAGGCTGCCTGCAGCTCCTGCACCCCGCCATCAGCTGCTGGAGGCTGGCTGCTGCTCCTGCACCCCGCCATCAGCTGCTGGAGGCTGGCTGCTGCTCCTCCACCCCACCATGACCTGCTGGAGGCTGGCTGCAGCTCCTCCACCCCGCCATCAGCTGCTGGAGGCTGCCTGCAGCTCCTGCACCCCGCCATCAGCTGCTGGAGGGTGGCTGCAGCTCCTCCACCCCGCGATCAGCTGCTGGAGGCTGGCTTCTGCTCCTCCACCCCGCCACCAGCTGCTGGAGGGTGGCTGCTGCTCCTGCAACCCGCCATCAGCTGCTGGAGGCTGCCTGCAGCTCCTGCACCCCGCCATCAGCTGCTGGAGGCTGCCTGCAGCTCCTGCACCCCGCCATCAGCTGCTGGAGGCTGGCTGCAGCTCCTCCACCCCGCCATCAGCTGCTGGAGGCTGGCTTCTGCTCCTCCACCCTGCCACCAGCTGCTTGAGGCTGGCTGCTGCTCCTGCACCCCGCCATCAGCTGCTGGAGGCTGGCTGCAGCTCCTGCACCCCGCCATCAGCTGCTGGAGGCTGCCTGGAGCTCCTGCACCCCGCCATCAGCTGCTGGAGGCTTCTGTTCCTCCACCCCGCCATCAGCAGCTGGAGGCTGGCTGCTGGAGGCTGGCTGCTGCTCCTCCACCCCACCATGACCTGCTGGAGGCTGGCTGCAGCTCCTGCACCCCGCCATCAGCTGCTGGAGGCTGCCTGCAGCTCCTGCACCCTGCCATCAGCTCCTGGAGGCTGGCTGCAGCTCCTCCACCCCGCCATCAGCTGCTGGAGGCTTCTGTTCCTCCACCCCGCCATCAGCAGCTGGAGGCTGGCTGCTGGAGGCTGGCTGCTGCTCCTCCACCCCGCCATCACCAGCTGGAGGCTGGCTGCAGCTCCTGCACCCCGCCATCACCATCTGGAGGCTGGCTGCAGCTCCTGCACCCCGCCATCAGCTGCTGGAGGCTGGCTGCAGCTCCTGCACCCCGCCATCAGCTGCTGGAGGCTGCCTGGAGCTCCTGCACCCCGCCATCAGCTGCTGGAGGCTTCTGTTCCTCCACCCCGCCATCAGCAGCTGGAGGCTGGCTGCTGGAGGCTGGCTGCTGCTCCTCCACCCCGCCATCACCAGCTGGAGGCTGGCTGCAGCTCCTGCACCCCGCCATCAGCTGCTGGAGGCTGCCTGGAGCTCCTGCACCCCGCCATCAGCTGCTGGAGGCTTCTGTTCCTCCACCCCGCCATCAGCAGCTGGAGGCTGGCTGCTGCTCCTCCACCCCGCCATCACCAGCTGGAGGCTGGCTGCAGCTCCTGCACCCCGCCATCAGCTGCTGGAGGCTGCCTGCAGCTCCTGCACCCCACCATCAGCTGCTGGAGGCTGGCTGCTGCTCCTCCACCACACCATGACCTGCTGGAGGCTGGCTGCAGCTCCTCCACCCCGCCATCAGCTGCTGGAGGCTGCCTGCAGCTCCTGCACCCCGCCATCAGCTGCTGGAGGCTGCCTGCAGCTCCTGCACCCCGCCATCAGCTGCTGGAGGCTGGCTGCAGCTCCTCCACCCCGCCATCAGCTGCTGGAGGCTGGCTTCTGCTCCTCCACCCCGCCACCAGCTGCTGGAGGCTGGCTGCTGCTCCTGCACCCCACCATCAGCTGCTGGAGGCTTCTGTTCCTCCACCCCGCCATCAGCAGCTGGAGGCTGGCTGCTGGAGGCTGGTTGCTGCTCCTCCACCCCGCCATCAGCTGCTGGAGGCTGGCTGCTGCTCCTGCACCCCGCCATCAGCTGCTGGAGGCAGGCTGCTGCTCCTGCACCCCGCCATCAGCTGCTGGAGGCTGGCTGCTGCTCCTGCACCCCGCCATCAGCTGCTGGAGGCAGGCTGCTGCTCCTCCACCCCAACATGACCTGCTGGAGGCTGGCTGCAGCTCCTCCACCCCGCCATCAGCTGCTGGAGACTACCTGCAGCTCCTGCACCCCGCCATCAGCTGCTGGAGGCTGGCTGCTGCTCCTGCACCCCGCCATCACCAGCTGGAGGCTGGCTGCAGCTCCTGCACCCCGCCATCAGCTGCTGGAGGCTGCCTGCAGCTCCTGCACCCCGCCATCAGCTGCTGGAGGCTGGCTGCTGCTCCTGCACCCTGCCATCAGCTGCTGGAGGCTGGCTGCTGCTCCTCCACCCCACCATGACCTGCTGGAGGCTGGCTGCAGCTCCTCCACCCCGCCATCAGCTGCTGGAGGCTGCCTGCAGCTCCTGCACCCCGCCATCAGCTGCTGGAGGCTGCCTGCAGCTCCTGCACCCCGCCATCAGCTGCTGGAGGCTGGCTGCAGCTCCTCCACCCCGCCATCAGCTGCTGGAGGCTGGCTTCTGCTCCTCCACCCCGCCACCAGCTGCTGGAGGCTGGCTGCTGCTCCTGCACCCCGCCCATCAGCTGCTGGAGGCTTCTGTTCCTCCACCCCGCCATCAGCAGCTGGAGGCTGGCTGCTGGAGGCTGGCTGCTGCTCCTCCACCCCGCCATCACCAGCTGGAGCCTGGTTGCAGCTCCTGCACCCCGCCATCAGCTGCTGGAGGCTGCCTGGAGCTCCTGCAGCCCGCCATCAGCTGCTGGAGGCTTCTGTTCCTCCACCCCGCCATCAGCAGCTGGAGGCTGGCTGCTGGAGGCTGGCTGCTGCTCCTCCACCCCGCCATCACCAGCTGGAGGCTGGCTGCAGCTCCTGCACCCCGCCATCAGCTGCTGGAGGCTGGCTGCTGCTCCTCCACCCCACCATGACCTGTTGAGGGTGGCTGAAGCTCCTCCACCCCGCCATCAGCTGCTGGAGGCTGCCTGCAGCTCCTGCACCCCGCCATCAGCTGCTGGAGGCTGCCTGCAGCTCCTGCACCCCGCCATCAGCTGCTGGAGGCTGGCTGCAGCTCCTCCACCCCGCCATCAGCTGCTGGAGGCTGGCTTTTGCTCCTCCACCCCGCCACCAGCTGCTGGAGGCTGGCTTTTGCTCCTCCACCCCGCCATCAGCTGCTGGATGCTTCTGTTCCTCCACCCCGCCATCAGCAGCTGGAGGCTGGCTGCTGGAGACTGGCTGCTGCTCCTCCACCCCGCCATCACCAGCTGGAGGCTGGCTGCAGCTCCTGCACCCCACCATCAGCTGCTGGAGGCTGCCTGGAGCTCCTGCACCCCGCCATCAGCTGCTGGAGGCTTCTGTTCCTCCACCCCGCCATCAGCAGCTGGAGGCTGGCTGCTGGAGGCTGGCTGCTGCTCCTCCACCCCGCCATCACCAGCTGGAGGCTGGCTGCAGCTCCTGCACCCGGTCCATCAGCTGCTGGAAGCTGCCTGCAGCTCCTGCACCCCGCCATCAGCTGCTGGAGGCTGGCTGCTGCTCCTGCACCCCGCCATCAGCTGCTGGAAGCTGCCTGCAGCTCCTGCACCCCGCCATCAGCTGCTGGAGGCTGGCTGCTGCTCCTGCACCCCGCCATCAGCTGCTGGAGGCTGGCTGCAGCTCCTGCACCCCGCCATCAGCTGCTGGAGAATGCCTGGAGCTCCTGCACCCCGCCATCAGCTGCTGGAGGCTTCTGTTCCTCCACCCCGCCATCAGCAGCTGGAGGCTGGCTGCTGGAGGCTGGCTGCTGCTCCTCCACCCCGCCATCACCAGCTGGAGGCTGGCTGCAGCTCCTGCACCCCGCCATCAGCTGCTGGAGGCTGCCTGGAGCTCCTGCACCCCGCCATCAGCTGCTGGAGGCTGGCTGCTGCTCCTGCCACCCGCCATCAGCTGCTGGAGGCTGGCTGCTGCTCCTCCACCCCACCATAACCTGCTGGAGGCTGGCTGCTGCTCCTGCACCCCGCCATCAGCTGCTGGAGGCTGGCTGCTGCTCCTCCACCCCACCATGACCTGCTGGAGGCTGGCTGCAGCTCCTCCACCCCGCCATCAGCTGCTGGAGGCTGCCTGCAGCTCCTGCACCCCGCCATCAGCTGCTGGAGGGTGGCTGCAGCTCCTGCACCCCACCATCAGCTGCTGGAGGCTGCCTGGAGCTCCTGCACCCCGCCATCAGCTGCTGGAGGCTTCTGTTCCTCCACCCCGCCATCAGCAGCTGGAGGCTGGCTGCTGGAGGCTGGCTGCTGCTCCTCCACCCCGCCATCACCAGCTGGAGGCTGGCTGCAGCTCCTGCACCCGGTCCATCAGCTGCTGGAAGCTGCCTGCAGCTCCTGCACCCCGCCATCAGCTGCTGGAGGCTGGCTGCTGCTCCTGCACCCCGCCATCAGCTGCTGGAAGCTGCCTGCAGCTCCTGCACCCCGCCATCAGCTGCTGGAGGCTGGCTGCTGCTCCTGCACCCCGCCATCAGCTGCTGGAGGCTGGCTGCAGCTCCTGCACCCCGCCATCAGCTGCTGGAGGCTGCCTGGAGCTCCTGCACCCCGCCATCAGCTGCTGGAGGCTTCTGTTCCTCCACCCCGCCATCAGCAGCTGGAGGCTGGCTGCTGGAGGCTGGCTGCTGCTCCTCCACCCCGCCATCACCAGCTGGAGGCTGGCTGCAGCTCCTGCACCCCGCCATCAGCTGCTGGAGGCTGCCTGGAGCTCCTGCACCCCGCCATCAGCTGCTGGAGGCTGGCTGCTGCTCCTGCCACCCGCCATCAGCTGCTGGAGGCTGGCTGCTGCTCCTCCACCCCACCATGACCTGCTGGAGGCTGGCTGCTGCTCCTGCACCCCGCCATCAGCTGCTGGAGGCTGGCTGCTGCTCCTCCACCCCACCATGACCTGCTGGAGGCTGGCTGCAGCTCCTCCACCCCGCCATCAGCTGCTGGAGGCTGCCTGCAGCTCCTGCACCCCGCCATCAGCTGCTGGAGGGTGGCTGCAGCTCCTCCACCCCGCGATCAGCTGCTGGAGGCTGGCTTCTGCTCCTCCACCCCGCCACCAGCTGCTGGAGGGTGGCTGCTGCTCCTGCAACCCGCCATCAGCTGCTGGAGGCTGCCTGCAGCTCCTGCACCCCGCCATCAGCTGCTGGAGGCTGCCTGCAGCTCCTGCACCCCGCCATCAGCTGCTGGAGGCTGGCTGCAGCTCCTCCACCCCGCCATCAGCTGCTGGAGGCTGGCTTCTGCTCCTCCACCCTGCCACCAGCTGCTTGAGGCTGGCTGCTGCTCCTGCACCCCGCCATCAGCTGCTGGAGGCTGGCTGCAGCTCCTGCACCCCGCCATCAGCTGCTGGAGGCTGCCTGGAGCTCCTGCACCCCGCCATCAGCTGCTGGAGGCTTCTGTTCCTCCACCCCGCCATCAGCAGCTGGAGGCTGGCTGCTGGAGGCTGGCTGCTGCTCCTCCACCCCACCATGACCTGCTGGAGGCTGGCTGCAGCTCCTGCACCCCGCCATCAGCTGCTGGAGGCTGCCTGCAGCTCCTGCACCCTGCCATCAGCTCCTGGAGGCTGGCTGCAGCTCCTCCACCCCGCCATCAGCTGCTGGAGGCTTCTGTTCCTCCACCCCGCCATCAGCAGCTGGAGGCTTGCTGCTGGAGGCTGGCTGCTGCTCCTCCACCCCGCCATCACCAGCTGGAGGCTGGCCGCAGCTCCTGCACCCCGCCATCACCATCTGGAGGCTGGCTGCAGCTCCTGCACCCCGCCATCAGCTGCTGGAGGCTGGCTGCAGCTCCTGCACCCCGCCATCAGCTGCTGGAGGCTGCCTGGAGCTCCTGCACCCCGCCATCAGCTGCTGGAGGCTTCTGTTCCTCCACCCCGCCATCAGCAGCTGGAGGCTGGCTGCTGGAGGCTGGCTGCTGCTCCTCCACCCCGCCATCACCAGCTGGAGGCTGGCTGCAGCTCCTGCACCCCGCCATCAGCTGCTGGAGGCTGCCTGGAGCTCCTGCACCCCGCCATCAGCTGCTGGAGGCTTCTGTTCCTCCACCCCGCCATCAGCAGCTGGAGGCTGGCTGCTGCTCCTCCACCCCGCCATCACCAGCTGGAGGCTGGCTGCAGCTCCTGCACCCCGCCATCAGCTGCTGGAGGCTGCCTGCAGCTCCTGCACCCCGCCATCAGCTGCTGGAGGCTGGCTGCTGCTCCTCCACCACACCATGACCTGCTGGAGGCTGGCTGCAGCTCCTCCACCCCGCCATCAGCTGCTGGAGGCTGGCTGCAGCTCCTGCACCCCGCCATCAGCTGCTGGAGGCTGCCTGCAGCTCCTGCACCCCGCCATCAGCTGCTGGAGGCTGGCTGCAGCTCCTCCACCCCGCCATCAGCTGCTGGAGGCTGGCTTCTGCTCCTCCACCCCGCCACCAGCTGCTGGAGGCTGGCTGCTGCTCCTGCACCCCACCATCAGCTGCTGGAGGCTTCTGTTCCTCCACCCCGCCATCAGCAGCTGGAGGCTGGCTGCTGGAGGCTGGTTGCTGCTCCTCCACCCCGCCATCAGCTGCTGGAGGCTGGCTGCTGCTCCTGCACCCCGCCATCAGCTGCTGGAGGCAGGCTGCTGCTCCTGCACCCCGCCATCAGCTGCTGGAGGCTGGCTGCTGCTCCTGCACCCCGCCATCAGCTGCTGGAGGCAGGCTGCTGCTCCTCCACCCCAACATGACCTGCTGGAGGCTGGCTGCAG
The DNA here is from genome assembly GCF_043380555.1 of Nothobranchius furzeri. Lineage (NCBI taxonomy): Eukaryota > Metazoa > Chordata > Actinopteri > Cyprinodontiformes > Nothobranchiidae > Nothobranchius > Nothobranchius furzeri. Next base: position 1,257,023 of record NW_027223040.1, read on the forward strand.
CTCCTCCACCCCGCCATCAGCTGCTGGAGACTACCTGCAGCTCCTGCACCCCGCCATCAGCTGCTGGAGGCTGGCTGCTGCTCCTGCACCCCGCCATCACCAGCTGGAGGCTGGCTGCAGCTCCTGCACCCCGCCATCAGCTGCTGGAGGCTGCCTGCAGCTCCTGCACCCCGCCATCAGCTGCTGGAGGCTGGCTGCTGCTCCTGCACCCTGCCATCAGCTGCTGGAGGCTGGCTGCTGCTCCTCCACCCCACCATGACCTGCTGGAGGCTGGCTGCAGCTCCTCCACCCCGCCATCAGCTGCTGGAGGCTGCCTGCAGCTCCTGCACCCCGCCATCAGCTGCTGGAGGCTGCCTGCAGCTCCTGCACCCCGCCATCAGCTGCTGGAGGCTGGCTGCAGCTCCTCCACCCCGCCATCAGCTGCTGGAGGCTGGCTTCTGCTCCTCCACCCCGCCACCAGCTGCTGGAGGCTGGCTGCTGCTCCTGCACCCCGCCCATCAGCTGCTGGAGGCTTCTGTTCCTCCACCCCGCCATCAGCAGCTGGAGGCTGGCTGCTGGAGGCTGGCTGCTGCTCCTCCACCCCGCCATCACCAGCTGGAGCCTGGTTGCAGCTCCTGCACCCCGCCATCAGCTGCTGGAGGCTGCCTGGAGCTCCTGCAGCCCGCCATCAGCTGCTGGAGGCTTCTGTTCCTCCACCCCGCCATCAGCAGCTGGAGGCTGGCTGCTGGAGGCTGGCTGCTGCTCCTCCACCCCGCCATCACCAGCTGGAGGCTGGCTGCAGCTCCTGCACCCCGCCATCAGCTGCTGGAGGCTGGCTGCTGCTCCTCCACCCCACCATGACCTGTTGAGGGTGGCTGAAGCTCCTCCACCCCGCCATCAGCTGCTGGAGGCTGCCTGCAGCTCCTGCACCCCGCCATCAGCTGCTGGAGGCTGCCTGCAGCTCCTGCACCCCGCCATCAGCTGCTGGAGGCTGGCTGCAGCTCCTCCACCCCGCCATCAGCTGCTGGAGGCTGGCTTTTGCTCCTCCACCCCGCCACCAGCTGCTGGAGGCTGGCTTTTGCTCCTCCACCCCGCCATCAGCTGCTGGATGCTTCTGTTCCTCCACCCCGCCATCAGCAGCTGGAGGCTGGCTGCTGGAGACTGGCTGCTGCTCCTCCACCCCGCCATCACCAGCTGGAGGCTGGCTGCAGCTCCTGCACCCCACCATCAGCTGCTGGAGGCTGCCTGGAGCTCCTGCACCCCGCCATCAGCTGCTGGAGGCTTCTGTTCCTCCACCCCGCCATCAGCAGCTGGAGGCTGGCTGCTGGAGGCTGGCTGCTGCTCCTCCACCCCGCCATCACCAGCTGGAGGCTGGCTGCAGCTCCTGCACCCCGCCATCAGCTGCTGGAGGCTGCCTGCAGCTCCTGCAGCCCGCCATCAGCTGCTGGAGGCTGGCTGCAGCTCCTCCACCCCGCCATCAGCTGCTGGAGGCTGGCTTCTGCTCCTCCACCCCGCCACCAGCTGCTGGAGGCTGGCTGCTGCTCCTGCACCCCGCCATCAGCTGCTGGAGGCTTCTGTTCCTCCAACCCGCCATCAGCAGCTGGAGGCTGGCTGCTGGAGGCTGGCTGCTGCTCCTCCACCCCGCCATCACCAGCTGGAGGCTGGCTGCAGCTCCTGCACCCGGTCCATCAGCTGCTGGAAGCTGCCTGCAGCTCCTGCACCCCGCCATCAGCTGCTGGAGGCTGGCTGCTGCTCCTGCACCCCGCCATCAGCTGCTGGAAGCTGCCTGCAGCTCCTGCACCCCGCCATCAGCTGCTGGAGGCTGGCTGCTGCTCCTGCACCCCGCCATCAGCTGCTGGAGGCTGGCTGCAGCTCCTGCACCCCGCCATCAGCTGCTGGAGGCTGCCTGGAGCTCCTGCACCCCGCCATCAGCTGCTGGAGGCTTCTGTTCCTCCACCCCGCCATCAGCAGCTGGAGGCTGGCTGCTGGAGGCTGGCTGCTGCTCCTCCACCCCGCCATCACCAGCTGGAGGCTGGCTGCAGCTCCTGCACCCCGCCATCAGCTGCTGGAGGCTGCCTGGAGCTCCTGCACCCCGCCATCAGCTGCTGGAGGCTGGCTGCTGCTCCTGCCACCCGCCATCAGCTGCTGGAGGCTGGCTGCTGCTCCTCCACCCCACCATGACCTGCTGGAGGCTGGCTGCAGCTCCTCCACCCCGCCATCAGCTGCTGGAGGCTGCCTGCAGCTCCTGCACCCCGCCATCACCAGCTGGAGGCTGGCTGCAGCTCCTGCACCCCGCCATCAGCTGCTGGAGGCTTCTGTTGCTCCACCCCGCCATCAGCTGCTGGAGGCTGCCTGGAGCTCCTGCACCCCGCCATCAGCTGCTGGAGGCTTCTGTTCCTCCACCCCGCCATCAGCAGCTGGAGGCTGGCTGCTGGAGGCTGGCTGCTGCTCCTCCACCCCACCATGACCTGCTGGAGGCTGGCTGCAGCTCCTGCACCCCGCCATCAGCTGCTGGAGGCTGCCTGCAGCTCCTGCACCCTGCCATCAGCTGCTGGAGGCTGGCTGCTGCTCCTCCACCCCGCCATCAGCTGCTGGAGGCTTCTGTTCCTCCACCCCGCCATCAGCAGCTGGAGGCTGGCTGCTGGAGGCTGGCTGCTGCTCCTCCACCCCGCCATCACCAGCTGGAGGCTGGCTGCAGCTCCTGCACCCCGCCATCACCATCTGGAGGCTGGCTGCAGCTCCTGCACCCCGCCATCAGCTGCTGGAGGCTGGCTGCAGCTCCTGCACCCCGCCATCAGCTGCTGGAGGCTGCCTGGAGCTCCTGAACCCGCCATCAGCTGCTGGAGGCTTCTGTTCCTCCACCCCGCCATCAGCAGCTGGAGGCTGGCTGCTGGAGGCTGGCTGCTGCTCCTCCACCCCGCCATCACCAGCTGGAGGCTGGCTGCAGCTCCTGCACCCCGCCATCAGCTGCTGGAGGCTGCCTGGAGCTCCTGCACCCCGCCATCAGCTGCTGGAGGCTTCTGTTCCTCCACCCCGCCATCAGCAGCTGGAGGCTGGCTGCTGGAGGCTGGCTGCTGCTCCTCCACCCCGCCATCACCAGCTGGAGGCTGGCTGCAGCTCCTGCACCCCGCCATCAGCTGCTGGAGGCTGCCTGCAGCTCCTGCACCCCGCCATCAGCTGCTGGAGGCTGGCTGCTGCTCCTGCACCCCGCCATCAGCTGCTGGAGGCTGGCTGCTGCTCCTCCACCACACCATGACCTGCTGGAGGCTGGCTGCAGCTCCTCCACCCCGCCATCAGCTGCTGGAGGCTGCCTGCAGCTCCTGCACCCCGCCATCAGCTGCTGGAGGCTGCCTGCAGCTCCTGCACCCCGCCATCAGCTGCTGGAGGCTGGCTGCAGCTCCTCCACCCCGCCATCAGCTGCTGGAGGCTGGCTTCTGCTCCTCCACCCCGCCACCAGCTGCTGGAGGCTGGCTGCTGCTCCTGCACCCCACCATCAGCTTCTGGAGGCTTCTGTTCCTCCACCCCGCCATCAGCAGCTGGAGGCTGGCTGCTGGAGGCTGGTTGCTGCTCCTCCACCCCGTCATCACCAGCTGGAGGCTGGCTGCAGCTCCTGCACCCCGCCATCAGCTGCTGGAGGCTGGCTGCTGCTCCTGCACCCCGCCATCAGCTGCTGGAGGCAGGCTGCTGCTCCTCCACCCCAACATGACCTGCTGGAGGCTGGCTGCAGCTCCTCCACCCCGCCATCAGCTGCTGGAGACTGCCTGCAGCTCCTGCACCCCGCCATCACCAGCTGGAGGCAGGCTGCAGCTCCTGCACCCCGCCATCAGCTGCTGGAGGCTGCCTGCAGCTCCTGCACCCCGCCATCAGCTGCTGGAGGCTGGCTGCTGCTCCTGCACCCTGCCATCAGCTGCTGGAGGCTGGCTGCTGCTCCTCCAGCCCACCATGACCTGCTGGAGGCTGGCTGCAGCTCCTCCACCCCGCCATCAGCTGCTGGAGGCTGCCTGCAGCTCCTGCACCCCGCCATCAGCTGCTGGAGGCTGCCTGCAGCTCCTGCACCCCGCCATCAGCTGCTGGAGGCTGGCTGCAGCTCCTCCACCCCGCCATCAGCTGCTGGAGGCTGGCTTCTGCTCCTCCACCCCGCCACCAGCTGCTGGAGGCTGGCTGCTGCTCCTGCACCCCGCCCATCAGCTGCTGGAGGCTTCTGTTCCTCCACCCCGCCATCAGCAGCTGGAGGCTGGCTGCTGGAGGCTGGCTGCTGCTCCTCCACCCCGCCATCGCCAGCTGGAGCCTGGCTGCAGCTCCTGCACCCCGCCATCAGCTGCTGGAGGCTGCCTGGAGCTCCTGCAGCCTGCCATCAGCTGCTGGAGGCTTCTGTTCCTCCACCCCGCCATCAGCAGCTGGAGGCTGGCTGCTGGAGGCTGGCTGCTGCTCCTCCACCCCGCCATCACCAGCTGGAGGCTGGCTGCAGCTCCTGCACCCCGCCATCAGCTGCTGGAGGCTGCCTGCAGCTCCTGCACCCCGCCATCAGCTGCTGGAGGCTGGCTGCTGCTCCTGCACCCCGCCATCAGCTGCTGGAGGCTGGCTGCTGCTCCTCCACCACACCATGACCTGCTGGAGGCTGGCTGCAGCTCCTCCACCCCGCCATCAGCTGCTGGAGGCTGCCTGCAGCTCCTGCACCCCGCCATCAGCTGCTGGAGGCTGCCTGCTGCTCCTGCACCCCGCCATCAGCTGCTGGAGGCTGGCTGCAGCTCCTCCACCCCGCCATCAGCTGCTGGAGGCTGGCTTTTGCTCCTCCACCCCGCCACCAGCTGCTGGAGGCTTCTGTTCCTCCACCCCGCCATCAGCAGCTGGAGGCTGGCTGCTGGAGACTGGCTGCTGCTCCTCCACCCCGCCATCACCAGCTGGAGGCTGGCTGCAGCTCCTGCACCCCACCATCAGCTGCTGGAGGCTGGCTTCTGCTCCTCCACCCCGCCACCAGCTGCTGGAGGCTGGCTGCTGCTCCTGCACCCCGCCATCAGCTGCTGGAGGCTTCTGTTCCTCCAACCCGCCATCAGCAGCTGGAGGCTGGCTGCTGGAGGCTGGCTGCTGCTCCTCCACCCCGCCATCACCAGCTGGAGGCTGGCTGCAGCTCCTGCACCCCGCCATCAGCTGCTGGAGGCTGCCTGGAGCTCCTGCACCCCGCCATCAGCTGCTGGAGGCTTCTGTTCCTCCACCCCGCCATCAGCAGCTAGAGGCTGGCTGCTGGAGGCTGGCTGCTGCTCCTCCACCCCGCCATCACCAGCTGGAGGCTGGCTGCAGCTCCTGCACCCCGCCATCAGCTGCTGGAGGCTGCCTGCAGCTCCTGCACCCCGCCATCAGCTGCTGGAGGCTGGCTGCTGCTCCTGCACCCCGCCATCAGCTGCTGGAGGCTGGCTGCTGCTCCTCCACCCCACCACGACCTGCTGGAGGCTGGCTGCAGCTCCTGCACCCCGCCATCAGCTGCTGGAGGCTGCCTGCAGCTCCTGCACCCTGCCATCAGCTGCTGGAGGCTGGATGCAGCTCCTCCACCCCGCCATCAGCTGCTGGAGGCTTCTGTTCCTCCACCCCGCCATCAGCAGCTGGAGGCTGGCTGCTGGAGGCTGGCTGCTGCTCCTCCACCCCGCCATCACCAGCTGGAGGCTGGCTGCAGCTCCTGCACCCCGTCATCAGCTGCTGGAGGCTACCTGCAGCTCCTGCACCCCGCCATCAGCTGCTGGAGGCTGGCTGCTGCTCCTGCACCCCGCCATCAGCTGCTGGAGGCTGGCTGCTGCTCCTCCACCCCACCATGACCTGCTGGAGGCTGGCTGCAGCTCCTCCAACCCGCCATCAGCTGCTGGAGGCTGCCTGCAGCTCCTGCACCCCGCCATCAGCTGCTGGAGGCTGCCTGCAGCTCCTGCACCCCGCCATCAGCTGATGGAGGCTGGCTGCAGCTCCTCCACCCCGCCATCAGCTGCTGGAGGCTGGCTTCTGCTCCTCCAACCCGCCACCAGCTGCTGGAGGCTGGCTGCTGCTCCTGCACCCCGCCATCAGCTGCTGGAGGCTTCTGTTCCTCCACCCCGCCATCAGCTGCTGGAGGCTGGCTGCTGCTCCTGCACCCTGCCATCAGCTGCTGGAGGCTGGCTGCTGCTCCTCCACCCCACCATGACCTGCTGGAGGCTGGCTGCAGCTCCTCCACCCCGCCATCAGCTGCTGGAGGCTGCCTGCAGCTCCTGCACCCCGCCATCAGCTGCTGGAGGCTGGCTGCTGGAGGCTGGCTGCTGCTCCTCCACCCCGCCATCACCAGCTGGAGGCTGGCTGCAGCTCCTGCACCCCGCCATCAGCTGCTGGAGGCTGCCTGGAGCTCCTGCACCCCGCCATCAGCTGCTGGAGGCTTCTGTTCCTCCACCCCGCCATCAGCAGCTAGAGGCTGGCTGCTGGAGGCTGGCTGCTGCTCCTCCACCCCGCCATCACCAGCTGGAGGCTGGCTGCAGCTCCTGCACCCCGCCATCAGCTGCTGGAGGCTGCCTGCAGCTCCTGCACCCCGCCATCAGCTGCTGGAGGCTGGCTGCTGCTCCTGCACCCCGCCATCAGCTGCTGGAGGCTGGCTGCTGCTCCTCCACCCCACCACGACCTGCTGGAGGCTGGCTGCAGCTCCTGCACCCCGCCATCAGCTGCTGGAGGCTGCCTGCAGCTCCTGCACCCTGCCATCAGCTGCTGGAGGCTGGATGCAGCTCCTCCACCCCGCCATCAGCTGCTGGAGGCTTCTGTTCCTCCACCCCGCCATCAGCAGCTGGAGGCTGGCTGCTGGAGGCTGGCTGCTGCTCCTCCACCCCGCCATCACCAGCTGGAGGCTGGCTGCAGCTCCTGCACCCCGTCATCAGCTGCTGGAGGCTACCTGCAGCTCCTGCACCCCGCCATCAGCTGCTGGAGGCTGGCTGCTGCTCCTGCACCCCGCCATCAGCTGCTGGAGGCTGGCTGCTGCTCCTCCACCCCACCATGACCTGCTGGAGGCTGGCTGCAGCTCCTCCAACCCGCCATCAGCTGCTGGAGGCTGCCTGCAGCTCCCGCACCCCGCCATCAGCTGCTGGAGGCTGCCTGCAGCTCCTGCACCCCGCCATCAGCTGATGGAGGCTGGCTGCAGCTCCTCCACCCCGCCATCAGCTGCTGGAGGCTGGCTTCTGCTCCTCCAACCCGCCACCAGCTGCTGGAGGCTGGCTGCTGCTCCTGCACCCCGCCATCAGCTGCTGGAGGCTTCTGTTCCTCCACCCCGCCATCAGCTGCTGGAGGCTGGCTGCTGCTCCTGCACCCTGCCATCAGCTGCTGGAGGCTGGCTGCTGCTCCTCCACCCCACCATGACCTGCTGGAGGCTGGCTGCAGCTCCTCCACCCCGCCATCAGCTGCTGGAGGCTGCCTGCAGCTCCTGCACCCCGCCATCAGCTGCTGGAGGCTGCCTGCAGCTCCTGCACCCCGCCATCAGCTGCTGGAGGCTGGCTGCAGCTCCTCCACCCCGCCATCAGCTGCTGGAGGCTGGCTTCTGCTCCTCCACCCCGCCACCAGCTGCTGGAGGCTGGCTGCTGCTCCTGCACCCCGCCCATCAGCTGCTGGAGGCTTCTGTTCCTCCACCCCGCCATCAGCAGCTGGAGGCTGGCTGCTGGAGGCTGGCTGCTGCTCCTCCACCCCGCCATCACCAGCTGGAGCCTGGTTGCAGCTCCTGCACCCCGCCATCAGCTGCTGGAGGCTGCCTGGAGCTCCTGCAGCCCGCCATCAGCTGCTGGAGGCTTCTGTTCCTCCACCCCGCCATCAGCAGCTGGAGGCTGGCTGCTGGAGGCTGGCTGCTGCTCCTCCACCCCGCCATCACCAGCTGGAGGCTGGCTGCAGCTCCTGCACCCCGCCATCAGCTGCTGGAGGCTGGCTGCTGCTCCTCCACCCCACCATGACCTGCTGGAGGCTGGCTGCAGCTCCTGCACCCCGCCATCAGCTGCTGGAGGCTGCCTGCAGCTCCTGCACCCTGCCATCAGCTCCTGGAGGCTGGCTGCAGCTCCTCCACCCCGCCATCAGCTGCTGGAGGCTTCTGTTCCTCCACCCCGCCATCAGCAGCTGGAGGCTGGCTGCTGGAGGCTGGCTGCTGCTCCTCCACCCCGCCATCACCAGCTGGAGGCTGGCTGCAGCTCCTGCACCCCGCCATCACCATCTGGAGGCTGGCTGCAGCTCCTGCACCCCGCCATCAGCTGCTGGAGGCTGGCTGCAGCTCCTGCACCCCGCCATCAGCTGCTGGAGGCTGCCTGGAGCTCCTGCACCCCGCCATCAGCTGCTGGAGGCTTCTGTTCCTCCACCCCGCCATCAGCAGCTGGAGGCTGGCTGCTGGAGGCTGGCTGCTGCTCCTCCACCCCGCCATCACCAGCTGGAGGCTGGCTGCAGCTCCTGCACCCCGCCATCAGCTGCTGGAGGCTGCCTGGAGCTCCTGCACCCCGCCATCAGCTGCTGGAGGCTTCTGTTCCTCCACCCCGCCATCAGCAGCTGGAGGCTGGCTGCTGCTCCTCCACCCCGCCATCACCAGCTGGAGGCTGGCTGCAGCTCCTGCACCCCGCCATCAGCTGCTGGAGGCTGCCTGCAGCTCCTGCACCCCGCCATCAGCTGCTGGAGGCTGGCTGCTGCTCCTCCACCACACCATGACCTGCTGGAGGCTGGCTGCAGCTCCTCCACCCCGCCATCAGCTGCTGGAGGCTGCCTGCAGCTCCTGCACCCCGCCATCAGCTGCTGGATGCTGCCTGCAGCTCCTGCACCCCGCCATCAGCTGCTGGAGGCTGGCTGCAGCTCCTCCACCCCGCCATCAGCTGCTGGAGGCTGGCTTCTGCTCCTCCACCCCGCCACCAGCTGCTGGAGGCTGGCTGCTGCTCCTGCACCCCACCATCAGCTGCTGGAGGCTTCTGTTCCTCCACCCCGCCATCAGCAGCTGGAGGCTGGCTGCTGGAGGCTGGTTGCTGCTCCTCCACCCCGCCATCAGCTGCTGGAGGCTGGCTGCTGCTCCTGCACCCCGCCATCAGCTGCTGGAGGCAGGCTGCTGCTCCTGCACCCCGCCATCAGCTGCTGGAGGCTGGCTGCTGCTCCTGCACCCCGCCATCAGCTGCTGGAGGCAGGCTGCTGCTCCTCCACCCCAACATGACCTGCTGGAGGCTGGCTGCAGCTCCTCCACCCCGCCATCAGCTGCTGGAGACTACCTGCAGCTCCTGCACCCCGCCATCAGCTGCTGGAGGCTGGCTGCTGCTCCTGCACCCCGCCATCACCAGCTGGAGGCTGGCTGCAGCTCCTGCACCCCGCCATCAGCTGCTGGAGGCTGCCTGCAGCTCCTGCACCCCGCCATCAGCTGCTGGAGGCTGGCTGCTGCTCCTGCACCCTGCCATCAGCTGCTGGAGGCTGGCTGCTGCTCCTCCACCCCACCATGACCTGCTGGAGGCTGGCTGCAGCTCCTCCACCCCGCCATCAGCTGCTGGAGGCTGCCTGCAGCTCCTGCACCCCGCCATCAGCTGCTGGAGGCTGCCTGCAGCTCCTGCACCCCGCCATCAGCTGCTGGAGGCTGGCTGCAGCTCCTCCACCCCGCCATCAGCTGCTGGAGGCTGGCTTCTGCTCCTCCACCCCGCCACCAGCTGCTGGAGGCTGGCTGCTGCTCCTGCACCCCGCCCATCAGCTGCTGGAGGCTTCTGTTCCTCCACCCCGCCATCAGCAGCTGGAGGCTGGCTGCTGGAGGCTGGCTGCTGCTCCTCCACCCCGCCATCACCAGCTGGAGCCTGGTTGCAGCTCCTGCACCCCGCCATCAGCTGCTGGAGGCTGCCTGGAGCTCCTGCAGCCCGCCATCAGCTGCTGGAGGCTTCTGTTCCTCCACCCCGCCATCAGCAGCTGGAGGCTGGCTGCTGGAGGCTGGCTGCTGCTCCTCCACCCCGCCATCACCAGCTGGAGGCTGGCTGCAGCTCCTGCACCCCGCCATCAGCTGCTGGAGGCTGGCTGCTGCTCCTCCACCCCACCATGACCTGTTGAGGGTGGCTGAAGCTCCTCCACCCCGCCATCAGCTGCTGGAGGCTGCCTGCAGCTCCTGCACCCCGCCATCAGCTGCTGGAGGCTGCCTGCAGCTCCTGCACCCCGCCATCAGCTGCTGGAGGCTGGCTGCAGCTCCTCCACCCCGCCATCAGCTGCTGGAGGCTGGCTTTTGCTCCTCCACCCCGCCACCAGCTGCTGGAGGCTGGCTTTTGCTCCTCCACCCCGCCATCAGCTGCTGGATGCTTCTGTTCCTCCACCCCGCCATCAGCAGCTGGAGGCTGGCTGCTGGAGACTGGCTGCTGCTCCTCCACCCCGCCATCACCAGCTGGAGGCTGGCTGCAGCTCCTGCACCCCACCATCAGCTGCTGGAGGCTGCCTGGAGCTCCTGCACCCCGCCATCAGCTGCTGGAGGCTTCTGTTCCTCCACCCCGCCATCAGCAGCTGGAGGCTGGCTGCTGGAGGCTGGCTGCTGCTCCTCCACCCCGCCATCACCAGCTGGAGGCTGGCTGCAGCTCCTGCACCCGGTCCATCAGCTGCTGGAAGCTGCCTGCAGCTCCTGCACCCCGCCATCAGCTGCTGGAGGCTGGCTGCTGCTCCTGCACCCCGCCATCAGCTGCTGGAAGCTGCCTGCAGCTCCTGCACCCCGCCATCAGCTGCTGGAGGCTGGCTGCTGCTCCTGCACCCCGCCATCAGCTGCTGGAGGCTGGCTGCAGCTCCTGCACCCCGCCATCAGCTGCTGGAGGCTGCCTGGAGCTCCTGCACCCCGCCATCAGCTGCTGGAGGCTTCTGTTCCTCCACCCCGCCATCAGCAGCTGGAGGCTGGCTGCTGGAGGCTGGCTGCTGCTCCTCCACCCCGCCATCACCAGCTGGAGGCTGGCTGCAGCTCCTGCACCCCGCCATCAGCTGCTGGAGGCTGCCTGGAGCTCCTGCACCCCGCCATCAGCTGCTGGAGGCTGGCTGCTGCTCCTGCCACCCGCCATCAGCTGCTGGAGGCTGGCTGCTGCTCCTCCACCCCACCATGACCTGCTGGAGGCTGGCTGCTGCTCCTGCACCCCGCCATCAGCTGCTGGAGGCTGGCTGCTGCTCCTCCACCCCACCATGACCTGCTGGAGGCTGGCTGCAGCTCCTCCACCCCGCCATCAGCTGCTGGAGGCTGCCTGCAGCTCCTGCACCCCGCCATCAGCTGCTGGAGGGTGGCTGCAGCTCCTGCACCCCACCATCAGCTGCTGGAGGCTGCCTGGAGCTCCTGCACCCCGCCATCAGCTGCTGGAGGCTTCTGTTCCTCCACCCCGCCATCAGCAGCTGGAGGCTGGCTGCTGGAGGCTGGCTGCTGCTCCTCCACCCCGCCATCACCAGCTGGAGGCTGGCTGCAGCTCCTGCACCCGGTCCATCAGCTGCTGGAAGCTGCCTGCAGCTCCTGCACCCCGCCATCAGCTGCTGGAGGCTGGCTGCTGCTCCTGCACCCCGCCATCAGCTGCTGGAAGCTGCCTGCAGCTCCTGCACCCCGCCATCAGCTGCTGGAGGCTGGCTGCTGCTCCTGCACCCCGCCATCAGCTGCTGGAGGCTGGCTGCAGCTCCTGCACCCCGCCATCAGCTGCTGGAGGCTGCCTGGAGCTCCTGCACCCCGCCATCAGCTGCTGGAGGCTTCTGTTCCTCCACCCCGCCATCAGCAGCTGGAGGCTGGCTGCTGGAGGCTGGCTGCTGCTCCTCCACCCCGCCATCACCAGCTGGAGGCTGGCTGCAGCTCCTGCACCCCGCCATCAGCTGCTGGAGGCTGCCTGGAGCTCCTGCACCCCGCCATCAGCTGCTGGAGGCTGGCTGCTGCTCCTGCCACCCGCCATCAGCTGCTGGAGGCTGGCTGCTGCTCCTCCACCCCACCATGACCTGCTGGAGGCTGGCTGCTGCTCCTGCACCCCGCCATCAGCTGCTGGAGGCTGGCTGCTGCTCCTCCACCCCACCATGACCTGCTGGAGGCTGGCTGCAGCTCCTCCACCCCGCCATCAGCTGCTGGAGGCTGCCTGCAGCTCCTGCACCCCGCCATCAGCTGCTGGAGGGTGGCTGCAGCTCCTCCACCCCGCGATCAGCTGCTGGAGGCTGGCTTCTGCTCCTCCACCCCGCCACCAGCTGCTGGAGGGTGGCTGCTGCTCCTGCACCCCGCCATCAGCTGCTGGAGGCTTCTGTTCCTCCACCCCGCCATCAGCTGCTGGAGGCTGGCTGCTGCTCCTGCACCCTGCCATCAGCTGCTGGAGGCTGGCTGCTGCTCCTCCACCCCACCATGACCTGCTGGAGGCTGGCTGCAGCTCCTCCACCCCGCCATCAGCTGCTGGAGGCTGCCTGCAGCTCCTGCACCCCGCCATCAGCTGCTGGAGGCTGCCTGCAGCTCCTGCACCCCGCCATCAGCTGCTGGAGGCTGGCTGCAGCTCCTCCACCCCGCCATCAGCTGCTGGAGGCTGGCTTCTGCTCCTCCACCCCGCCACCAGCTGCTGGAGGCTGGCTGCTGCTCCTGCACCCCGCCCATCAGCTGCTGGAGGCTTCTGTTCCTCCACCCCGCCATCAGCAGCTGGAGGCTGGCTGCTGGAGGCTGGCTGCTGCTCCTCCACCCCGCCATCACCAGCTGGAGCCTGGTTGCAGCTCCTGCACCCCGCCATCAGCTGCTGGAGGCTGCCTGGAGCTCCTGCAGCCCGCCATCAGCTGCTGGAGGCTTCTGTTCCTCCACCCCGCCATCAGCAGCTGGAGGCTGGCTGCTGGAGGCTGGCTGCTGCTCCTCCACCCCGCCATCACCAGCTGGAGGCTGGCTGCAGCTCCTGCACCCCGCCATCAGCTGCTGGAGGCTGGCTGCTGCTCCTCCACCCCACCATGACCTGCTGGAGGCTGGCTGCAGCTCCTGCACCCCGCCATCAGCTGCTGGAGGCTGCCTGCAGCTCCTGCACCCTGCCATCAGCTCCTGGAGGCTGGCTGCAGCTCCTCCACCCCGCCATCAGCTGCTGGAGGCTTCTGTTCCTCCACCCCGCCATCAGCAGCTGGAGGCTGGCTGCTGGAGGCTGGCTGCTGCTCCTCCACCCCGCCATCACCAGCTGGAGGCTGGCTGCAGCTCCTGCACCCCGCCATCACCATCTGGAGGCTGGCTGCAGCTCCTGCACCCCGCCATCAGCTGCTGGAGGCTGGCTGCAGCTCCTGCACCCCGCCATCAGCTGCTGGAGGCTGCCTGGAGCTCCTGCACCCCGCCATCAGCTGCTGGAGGCTTCTGTTCCTCCACCCCGCCATCAGCAGCTGGAGGCTGGCTGCTGGAGGCTGGCTGCTGCTCCTCCACCCCGCCATCACCAGCTGGAGGCTGGCTGCAGCTCCTGCACCCCGCCATCAGCTGCTGGAGGCTGCCTGGAGCTCCTGCACCCCGCCATCAGCTGCTGGAGGCTTCTGTTCCTCCACCCCGCCATCAGCAGCTGGAGGCTGGCTGCTGCTCCTCCACCCCGCCATCACCAGCTGGAGGCTGGCTGCAGCTCCTGCACCCCGCCATCAGCTGCTGGAGGCTGCCTGCAGCTCCTGCACCCCGCCATCAGCTGCTGGAGGCTGGCTGCTGCTCCTCCACCACACCATGACCTGCTGGAGGCTGGCTGCAGCTCCTCCACCCCGCCATCAGCTGCTGGAGGCTGCCTGCAGCTCCTGCACCCCGCCATCAGCTGCTGGAGGCTGCCTGCTGCTCCTGCACCCCGCCATCAGCTGCTGGAGGCTGGCTGCAGCTCCTCCACCCCGCCATCAGCTGCTGGAGGCTGGCTTTTGCTCCTCCACCCCGCCACCAGCTGCTGGAGGCTTCTGTTCCTCCACCCCGCCATCAGCAGCTGGAGGCTGGCTGCTGGAGACTGGCTGCTGCTCCTCCACCCCGCCATCACCAGCTGGAGGCTGGCTGCAGCTCCTGCACCCCACCATCAGCTGCTGGAGGCTGGCTTCTGCTCCTCCACCCCGCCACCAGCTGCTGGAGGCTGGCTGCTGCTCCTGCACCCCGCCATCAGCTGCTGGAGGCTTCTGTTCCTCCAACCCGCCATCAGCAGCTGGAGGCTGGCTGCTGGAGGCTGGCTGCTGCTCCTCCACCCCGCCATCACCAGCTGGAGGCTGGCTGCAGCTCCTGCACCCCGCCATCAGCTGCTGGAGGCTGCCTGGAGCTCCTGCACCCCGCCATCAGCTGCTGGAGGCTTCTGTTCCTCCACCCCGCCATCAGCAGCTAGAGGCTGGCTGCTGGAGGCTGGCTGCTGCTCCTCCACCCCGCCATCACCAGCTGGAGGCTGGCTGCAGCTCCTGCACCCCGCCATCAGCTGCTGGAGGCTGCCTGCAGCTCCTGCACCCCGCCATCAGCTGCTGGAGGCTGGCTGCTGCTCCTGCACCCCGCCATCAGCTGCTGGAGGCTGGCTGCTGCTCCTCCACCCCACCACGACCTGCTGGAGGCTGGCTGCAGCTCCTGCACCCCGCCATCAGCTGCTGGAGGCTGCCTGCAGCTCCTGCACCCTGCCATCAGCTGCTGGAGGCTGGATGCAGCTCCTCCACCCCGCCATCAGCTGCTGGAGGCTTCTGTTCCTCCACCCCGCCATCAGCAGCTGGAGGCTGGCTGCTGGAGGCTGGCTGCTGCTCCTCCACCCCGCCATCACCAGCTGGAGGCTGGCTGCAGCTCCTGCACCCCGTCATCAGCTGCTGGAGGCTACCTGCAGCTCCTGCACCCCGCCATCAGCTGCTGGAGGCTGGCTGCTGCTCCTGCACCCCGCCATCAGCTGCTGGAGGCTGGCTGCTGCTCCTCCACCCCACCATGACCTGCTGGAGGCTGGCTGCAGCTCCTCCAACCCGACATCAGCTGCTGGAGGCTGCCTGCAGCTCCTGCACCCCGCCATCAGCTGCTGGAGGCTGCCTGCAGCTCCTGCACCCCGCCATCAGCTGATGGAGGCTGGCTGCAGCTCCTCCACCCCGCCATCAGCTGCTGGAGGCTGGCTTCTGCTCCTCCAACCCGCCACCAGCTGCTGGAGGCTGGCTGCTGCTCCTGCACCCCGCCATCAGCTGCTGGAGGCTTCTGTTCCTCCACCCCGCCATCAGCTGCTGGAGGCTGGCTGCTGCTCCTGCACCCTGCCATCAGCTGCTGGAGGCTGGCTGCTGCTCCTCCACCCCACCATGACCTGCTGGAGGCTGGCTGCAGCTCCTCCACCCCGCCATCAGCTGCTGGAGGCTGCCTGCAGCTCCTGCACCCCGCCATCAGCTGCTGGAGGCTGGCTGCTGGAGGCTGGCTGCTGCTCCTCCACCCCGCCATCACCAGCTGGAGGCTGGCTGCAGCTCCTGCACCCCGCCATCAGCTGCTGGAGGCTGCCTGGAGCTCCTGCACCCCGCCATCAGCTGCTGGAGGCTTCTGTTCCTCCACCCCGCCATCAGCAGCTAGAGGCTGGCTGCTGGAGGCTGGCTGCTGCTCCTCCACCCCGCCATCACCAGCTGGAGGCTGGCTGCAGCTCCTGCACCCCGCCATCAGCTGCTGGAGGCTGCCTGCAGCTCCTGCACCCCGCCATCAGCTGCTGGAGGCTGGCTGCTGCTCCTGCACCCCGCCATCAGCTGCTGGAGGCTGGCTGCTGCTCCTCCACCCCACCACGACCTGCTGGAGGCTGGCTGCAGCTCCTGCACCCCGCCATCAGCTGCTGGAGGCTGCCTGCAGCTCCTGCACCCTGCCATCAGCTGCTGGAGGCTGGATGCAGCTCCTCCACCCCGCCATCAGCTGCTGGAGGCTTCTGTTCCTCCACCCCGCCATCAGCAGCTGGAGGCTGGCTGCTGGAGGCTGGCTGCTGCTCCTCCACCCCGCCATCACCAGCTGGAGGCTGGCTGCAGCTCCTGCACCCCGTCATCAGCTGCTGGAGGCTACCTGCAGCTCCTGCACCCCGCCATCAGCTGCTGGAGGCTGGCTGCTGCTCCTGCACCCCGCCATCAGCTGCTGGAGGCTGGCTGCTGCTCCTCCACCCCACCATGACCTGCTGGAGGCTGGCTGCAGCTCCTCCAACCCGCCATCAGCTGCTGGAGGCTGCCTGCAGCTCCTGCACCCCGCCATCAGCTGCTGGAGGCTGCCTGCAGCTCCTGCACCCCGCCATCAGCTGATGGAGGCTGGCTGCAGCTCCTCCACCCCGCCATCAGCTGCTGGAGGCTGGCTTCTGCTCCTCCAACCCGCCACCAGCTGCTGGAGGCTGGCTGCTGCTCCTGCACCCCGCCATCAGCTGCTGGAGGCTTCTGTTCCTCCACCCCGCCATCAGCTGCTGGAGGCTGGCTGCTGCTCCTGCACCCTGCCATCAGCTGCTGGAGGCTGGCTGCTGCTCCTCCACCCCACCATGACCTGCTGGAGGCTGGCTGGAGCTCCTCCACCCCGCCATCAGCTGCTGGAGGCTGCCTGCAGCTCCTGCACCCCGCCATCAGCTGCTGGAGGCTGCCTGCAGCTCCTGCACCCCGCCATCAGCTGCTGGAGGCTGGCTGCAGCTCCTCCACCCCGCCATCAGCTGCTGGAGGCTGGCTTCTGCTCCTCCACCCCGCCACCAGCTGCTGGAGGCTGGCTGCTGCTCCTGCACCCCGCCCATCAGCTGCTGGAGGCTTCTGTTCCTCCACCCCGCCATCAGCAGCTGGAGGCTGGCTGCTGGAGGCTGGCTGCTGCTCCTCCACCCCGCCATCACCAGCTGGAGCCTGGTTGCAGCTCCTGCACCCCGCCATCAGCTGCTGGAGGCTGCCTGGAGCTCCTGCAGCCCGCCATCAGCTGCTGGAGGCTTCTGTTCCTCCACCCCGCCATCAGCAGCTGGAGGCTGGCTGCTGGAGGCTGGCTGCTGCTCCTCCACCCCGCCATCACCAGCTGGAGGCTGGCTGCAGCTCCTGCACCCCGCCATCAGCTGCTGGAGGCTGGCTGCTGCTCCTCCACCCCACCATGACCTGCTGGAGGCTGGCTGCAGCTCCTGCACCCCGCCATCAGCTGCTGGAGGCTGCCTGCAGCTCCTGCACCCTGCCATCAGCTCCTGGAGGCTGGCTGCAGCTCCTCCACCCCGCCATCAGCTGCTGGAGGCTTCTGTTCCTCCACCCCGCCATCAGCAGCTGGAGGCTGGCTGCTGGAGGCTGGCTGCTGCTCCTCCACCCCGCCATCACCAGCTGGAGGCTGGCTGCAGCTCCTGCACCCCGCCATCACCATCTGGAGGCTGGCTGCAGCTCCTGCACCCCGCCATCAGCTGCTGGAGGCTGGCTGCAGCTCCTGCACCCCGCCATCAGCTGCTGGAGGCTGCCTGGAGCTCCTGCACCCCGCCATCAGCTGCTGGAGGCTTCTGTTCCTCCACCCCGCCATCAGCAGCTGGAGGCTGGCTGCTGGAGGCTGGCTGCTGCTCCTCCACCCCGCCATCACCAGCTGGAGGCTGGCTGCAGCTCCTGCACCCCGCCATCAGCTGCTGGAGGCTGCCTGGAGCTCCTGCACCCCGCCATCAGCTGCTGGAGGCTTCTGTTCCTCCACCCCGCCATCAGCAGCTGGAGGCTGGCTGCTGCTCCTCCACCCCGCCATCACCAGCTGGAGGCTGGCTGCAGCTCCTGCACCCCGCCATCAGCTGCTGGAGGCTGCCTGCAGCTCCTGCACCCCGCCATCAGCTGCTGGAGGCTGGCTGCTGCTCCTCCACCACACCATGACCTGCTGGAGGCTGGCTGCAGCTCCTCCACCCCGCCATCAGCTGCTGGAGGCTGCCTGCAGCTCCTGCACCCCGCCATCAGCTGCTGGATGCTGCCTGCAGCTCCTGCACCCCGCCATCAGCTGCTGGAGGCTGGCTGCAGCTCCTCCACCCCGCCATCAGCTGCTGGAGGCTGGCTTCTGCTCCTCCACCCCGCCACCAGCTGCTGGAGGCTGGCTGCTGCTCCTGCACCCCACCATCAGCTGCTGGAGGCTTCTGTTCCTCCACCCCGCCATCAGCAGCTGGAGGCTGGCTGCTGGAGGCTGGTTGCTG